>NC_133752.1:103235508-104730107 GCF_036562045.2 Rhinolophus sinicus | reverse complement strand
GAGAACAGGGGCGAGGTGGGCTGTGACAGGTGGCTCTGAGCAAGGGCGGCGACCACCAGCACAGCCAGTCCTGCACCCAAGGCTACCTCCTCTGTGCTGGAACTAGTTGGGCTCTGAGTCTGTGGCTGCAGGCCGCAGTTCTCTGAACAGCAAATATTCTGTTCTTGTGATTTGATACAGCTACCGTTCCACTTCTAGCATTTTGCAGGTGGGGGTGAGGCAAGCTCTGGGAGGGTAGGAAGGGAGCGTCTAGTCTCAGTGTCTAAGGCTTCCATTCCCTGCTCAGCAGTGAGGGCTTAAACCACCGTTTTCAGCTTTCTTCCCTCAGTCTTTGCACTGAGGTCTCCACCGTGAGCGTTGGGTTCAGCTGTGTTATATGCTGTCCCCTCAGCCCTGTGGGCCATAAGCAGAGCACTAGCAGTTCCAGTTGTTCCCTCTCCTGCAAATGCAGTAGTTCCAGAATGCAGGGATCTTGGAGCTCTGGTCTGCTCCTGTGCCCACAATGCCTACATCTCCGCACTTCCATTTCCCTCCTCCCCCGCTCAACCAATTTACCCACCTTTAGAGGATTTCGGTTGCATGTCTCTTAGTCTTGCCTGTCTGCTGTGCAGGGAGTCCTTTGTGGAATTATATCTGTTCAATTTGTTGTAAATTTCAGGGGAGATTTGAAAAGGCTCACCTCATGCTGCCATTTTTATGATGTAATCTGAAGAATGTATTTTTGAGACTACTGATGGTTTTATCTTTGTTGTTGATTCTGAGTAATTCAAGGCTTCACATCCTAAGACTCTACTGCAGTACAGATGACATTTGATGGCAACTGAATTTAGTACAAAAGTTGATACTGGTTTTGGGTTAGACTATTCTCAGTCAACTTCCTTCATAATGAAACTGTATTATCTATTCATGCAGATTGATGATCTCACAGCAAATCTGACAACTGCATCTTCAGAACGTAATCATCTGCATGAAAACATTGCTTTTCTTTGACAGTAGTTATCATCTGTGAAAGGAATGCAAAAGAAATGTGAAAAACTGGAGAATAAAAAAAGAAGTTGAAACAGGAATTAGTGAACCTCAAAAGTCATACTGAAATGAACATGGTAGAATACAGTAAGTAGAACAGTATAAATGGCAGATTAAATAAAGAGCAACAGAGGATGTAGTAGTGAAATTAAAAGAAGTCAATCTATTTTTGCAGGTTAACGTATTGATCTGTAATGGGTTTTAATTCATTTCACTTCAAATTACATTTTTGAGATATACATTGTATGTGTTTCTTCGACTTCCCTTAGTAGCAGTTTGTTTTGTAGATTTCTAGAAGGAATGTGGCAATTGTTTCTCCCTTTAAATATTACATTTCCATCGTTATTTCTCTAAATTGATCTTTGAGAATGATTCTTCCTAAAAAATTATTTTCTTTTTAAGACCCGTTGATAAAAAACAAGACTATTAGGAAGAAAAGAAAAAAGGTGATTTACAAATTGTACCATACTCTTGCTTTATTGTTATATTGTTTAATCTTTAAAATTTTAGATTGATCCTGTTATATGAATTATCAGATGATATGAGTACTAATAAAAGAATGATTCAACTTTATTTTCATGATTCAGATTTAGTTCTGTTGACACTAAATTTAAATATTTTAAACTTCAGCTTTCTTCACACTTGAAGTTGTCCTCCGAATCATTGACTCAAAATTAAAGGAGACGCACATGCTATAGTTTTTCATGTTATAATTATTTTTAAAATGTATCCTTTTCATTTGCTTTAGGAACAAGCTTAGAGCAAAATAATGCTTCAATCGAAAGTCAAATGGAACTCAGAATTAAAGATGTGGAATCTGAAGACTCCAAAATGAAACTTCTCAGGAAGATTTTATCAAAATAGAATTAGAAAAATATAAGCAACTCTACCTAGACGAATGAAAAGTTAGAACATCATTGGAAAATAAAGTCAACAAGTAACTCGAAAGAGAATCAGAGAAAACATATTTAGTTTATTAATTTGCACTTAAAGTATAATTTGTATCGAGCCAGGGTCATGAGATTTGTAGGAAGTGAAAGATAAGTAAATAGTATCACTTTGGAAAATGATATTAGTAAGTGAATTTAACCTTTAAAATGTTAGTCCAGGACAGTTTTAATCTCTTCCCCATTTTTGATTTTACATGACTATATTTTTCTCCCTTAATATTTTCATACAGTTAACCTAATCTACAAGTCTTTAAGCTAAGTGTTTTTGAAGATTTATAATTTAGACAGTGATATTACTATGAAATTTGTCAGAAATCCCTTAAATAGAAATACTAATGAGTTTAACTGTTTTTTTGTTTGTTTGTTTGTTTGTTTTTTGTAAAATAACAACTTAAACCCAAAGGGTTAAGTGCGCTTTGCACATTCTGGCACTTGGTAAATGTACTTTCTTGATTGTGATCTGTTATTATCACTACAGGTGGCTTTGAGAAAAAGTATTCTTTCCAGTCATTCTACTCTACACAAATGTCTGCATGTTAAACACGGAAAGATTAACTGAGGAGTGAAGGGCAGTTTAATTGACAAGGTGGCTAAAAATAATAAGGTGGTCTGCCTGCCTGAGGATGTGTGTGGAAGACAAAAAAGGGCAGGTCCCACATTATAAGCTAAAGCCTATGGAGCTGTTTGAGTTCCTTTTGATCACCAACCAGACTCTCTTGTTCTCCCCTAGAGGGAGTTGCTCTAAATGATGCCTCAGGGCCAAATGGTAAATTTCTCCAGGGTAGTGAGAGTATTGTCCAAGCGTGGTGACAGCAAATCCTTGAAAATAGCTTTGTGGGATTTTAAAAATCTCTAACCTGTTTTACTCAGTGGAGTCCTCCAGAATCTTTTTAGTTCAGCCATTGCAGAAGGCACCAAGTATTACCCGTGAAGCCGTCTGCATCGCCGACAGCCCTTTCTCTCCCTCCTACTTTGAGTTATTCTTAGTCTGGCGTCCCCAATAGAAACACATGTACTTGTTTAGAACAATGTTCAACCTATTCTTGTACATGGTAAGCGTGCCCCAACACATTTTCAGTGTTAAAATGCTAATGGGAAATTCCACTTACTATTATGGCAACTTTTAAAACATACAAGTCATTCAGGAAAAACAAAATTCTAAGCTTTGTGTTTTACAATCTTCACAGTTCTAATGAAAGGCTGGCAGAGATCAGAACCAATGTTCTCCTGAAGGAAGGGCAGAGCACTTTTCTCAGCACTGCTCTTCTGAGGCCTGTTCCAGAGCCACCACGTGTTGGACATTTTAATACGAGGTTACTCCTCAGTAGAAATCCTGCTCCAAGACAAAACTGGGCGATTAGTCTGTCAACCTCACGGACTTCAAATGATAGCATGGAGGCCTTGGGTTTCAGGTTTCTGATATAATTCTTGTTTTCAGTTTGGTGAAATTCTGAGTTGTTTTATTGTCTAATGGACATGAAGTAAAAGTCATAATTATGTGTGCTAATATATGTAGAAAGGAGACAGAAATTTTACAATCTTTTTTAAGTCCCTGTGTCTCTCCTGTTTCAAGGGCTACTTATTATTAACTGTATTCAATGAGTGTAACTAAACTGATGTATTTTAAATTTCTCGAAAAGTTGCCTTTAAGTTCGATTGTAGAAATTAAACATCATTGCCTAATAACCGATGGTACGCTTTGAGATGTTTTGGCTTACTTCTTAATCGGTTTTAGTTTGGGGGTGGTTTATATCAATTTTAAAGTTTTGCTGCACCCCAGTTTTCCCTCCCTTGAGCATAAGTGACTGATTGACGTTCAAACACTTAACTACATATGGATTTTTATTATTTCAATGAAACTGTGATAAAGTCTTTTTATGATTTTGGGAAACTATAACATTAAAAAGATTAATTTCTGCTTTTAAGTTAAAAGTTGTCATCTTCTTACATGAGAGTACATCCTTAATTTTTAGTTCACTTATAGCATTTTCTATTTCAATGTTTTAAAATGTCTCACTTAGCAATTCTGCATTTTCTAAATAAGGATGCTAAGCAAATATTTGAATTTTAAAAATAAAGTTCACTTATGTCTATATGTCTTGACATCATTTGAATAATTGATGACTAAGATGGCAATGCTAGGGAGTCTTTAAATAGTAAGTTGTTTCTTGTGTGTGACACTGTTATTAAAATATGCATTCTTGAGTTTTTCAGCTCCAGGATTTCAGTTTGGTCCTTTTTTATGGTTTTCAACAATTTTATAAAATCCTCCTTCCACTCATTAATTTTACTCCTGAACTCATTGAACTGCCTTGTGAGTGTTCTCGTATGTCAGTGAGAGTCTTCATGACCGCTGTATTGAAATCTCGGTCATGTAGATGACAATCTTCTGTGACTTAGGCTTGGTTTCTGGAGAAGCGTCATCTTCTCTCAGTGTCATCACGTCACCTTGTTTGTTCATGTTGCTGAATGGCTTGTTCTTCTGCAGGTGCATTTGAAGGAGTGAACCCTTTCTTATTTAGGTACATTTCGGTTTGCACAAGTCAGCAGGTAGATGATTAGACGTCTTTCTTTTGTTTTCCAGTAGATGGCGCAATCGTGCAGCCTCTGTTTTCTCCCTCAGGCGCTCCTTGAGTGTGGGAGGTCCCGGGGTCTGGGCTTAGCTGTGGGTGTGGGAGTCGCGACCTGGGTGACCAGAGTGGTGGGTGTCGCTGCTGTATCCAGGTTGCCAGGGTCTCTGGTCACCATCACCGTGGGGGTGGTGGGGAAGTGGGCGGTTGAGGGGAGCCTGTTTTGGAGCCCGCTGAGCTACTACCTGGTTCCCTATGTCTACTGGTAGCACTGTGTGTGGTCTGGATGCCCGAGAAGTGTTTCGCTGCTGCTACTGGTCTCTGGTGGTGCCGGCGCTGCTGCACCTGGGGAGGGGTGGGGAATCTTGGCAAGGTTGGGGGTAGGGGGGTGGGGAGAATGCTGCTGCTGCCCCTCTTACCGTCCCCTGGCTGGGATGTGGGGGCTGCACCCCGACCCCTCCACCACTACTGCCTCTGCTGGGGCTTCAGGCTCAGCCTTGTCCACCTGGACCTGCAGCTGTGGGCCTGTCCTGTCCTTCCCCCCATCCTGCCTCCCTCTCACATCCAGTGCACCCTGCTTCCATACTTTTTTAGCGCTTAAAATACATTAAATGATTTTCTAAAAGCTGGAGATGTACTTTTTATGTAATAATCATGAAAATCCTTTGAAATAAATAATATTATCTTCATTTTACGGCTTGGGAAACGGAGGCATGGATGTTAAGTAAGTTTATTTCCAAGGTCACACATTTAGTAAGATTTAAATAGAGGAAGTCTGACCACAGAACCCACATTCCCAAGCAGCATGGTCCTAACCAGCCTTCGATAGCACAAGGCCTGAGAGTGAATGAAGGTTAAACCAAGGAGAGGAGAAATTCGCCAAGAACCTATTCAGCTACGAGTAAGCTTCCCGCAGGTAACATGCAACTCTACAGAGCACCTTCGAAGTGTAGATGTCGTCCCTCCTCCCAGGGCCGTCGGCAATGGTCTCTGGATGGCCTCCCAACAGCCACTTCATCTAGCCGTGTACGAGCAGGGTCAGTATGGCGATAGCCTACGTCATATGCTCACTCGCTGGCCTCTTCCCCCCCACTCTTAGCAACCTAGAAGAGCATGAAGACATGACCAATTCTAGAAGCAGAGCCATCCCACAGAACCTACTGCTCTTCTAAGGGCTAGAAGCGACAGGTGACAAAGCTAACTGCGGACTTCTCATGGGTGCTGAATGTTTAACAACTGACTATCTGAAGTAAAGAAATCTTGATTCGTAGTGTTAGGTTGGTGCAAAAGTAATTGTGCTGTTTGCATTTATTTTTAACCTGTTAAACCGCAGTCACTTTTGCACCAACCTGTATTTGCCGATTTCTATGATGCAGATACTCCCCACCACAGCTAATTTCAAGCTACCAATATGGGGGAAAGACGCTCACAGTCGAATCTGGTGAGCCCACGAGCTGGCCCTAGCACATGGCAGGGTTTCACCTCTTCCTCTAGGTTTACACTCGCTACACGATCTATAGATTTACTTTCCTAAATCAGTTCACTCTGTAAGAGATTATTAAACAGTTTTCAACCTCTGGGTTGAAAATCCAATGCTGAAAATTTTCTACCAGTGAAGGTCTAACTTTAGATGGAATCCATTAGCAATGTACCTACATAAACTTGGAGAAACACTTCAAACAACATCTGAGGAAGGACAAAAATGTAAAAGAGAATAAACTCGGTTTTCACTCAGAAGTATCTCATAGTTAATTACTTTTTTGGTTGCTAAGTCGGTTCTTTGGTGACACTTTCTGCTTCACAATATTGTTATTTTTCTTGGCTGCTTCCTTTTCTCCTGGCCACCAGGCTGGACTTTTAAGTTACCCATAAGTTTTGTCTTATCTAGGACAGCCCATTTTTAAGATTTCTAAAATGAAAATTTATGATTTTTGAAGAAACCGATTACAGTGTATTTCAGAACCACCTGGCGTGCAGACGTTATTGCACAATGGGGCGTAATGAACTTCCCAGCACGTGCCCAGCCTCCGTGTATTTCAGTTCCTAAAGTGCCGCCTTCTCAGCCTGCTTGCTACCGACCTCTGTTCAGATCTCTCCCTGTCCTCTCACCTGGACATCTGATCTTGGCCGCACTGCCCAGAACAGCTTCCAGCTTTGTCATGCCGAGTTTAAAAATGCTTCTGAGACCTTTGAGCTGGCACAAAGCCAGCTGAGCAAGTGGATCAGACCATACCAGGGCTTGTCCGATTATGAACTACCTGTTGTTTTTTTGTGCCCTTTGATACAGACTGCCACCTTGATCCCTCCGCTCTGCAATTCCCCCCTCAATACTTATACTCAACCATCTTCAAACTTGAGTTTCTATTTGCCTGCTGATCCCTCCATTGTATTTTAATTTCCTTTAACCAACTTCCTTACTAAAGTCACTGTCGACATAGGAGGAAATGTTAGCGGTTGATAATACCTCACACTGTAAGAGACATAATGTATTACATTGGAAAAATGATGTGAATGCCTACCTTTAAAAGAATGTTTCCAGCTCTTGTCTCTTCCAAAGGAGGTAAATGGTATCCAGTA
Organism: Rhinolophus sinicus; assembly: GCF_036562045.2. Taxonomy (NCBI): domain Eukaryota; kingdom Metazoa; phylum Chordata; class Mammalia; order Chiroptera; family Rhinolophidae; genus Rhinolophus; species Rhinolophus sinicus. The sequence goes on along the minus strand of NC_133752.1, from coordinate 104,722,984 downwards.
GCATGTTTCCCCACCACCAATTTTTATGTGTAATACTAATGATCGAAAGTCAGTCTCTAACTCTATTTCCCTTTAAAAGAAATCTTCTTCTTGGAGAGTCGCTATTTTTATCTTGCATCAGGAAAATTCAGGACCGAACTAAATATTAGGTTGTTGCCAGGAACCAAGGCTGGTTACAATGGCTGCTAGAAAAACTGGAAAAACAAAGGCATCTACTGAGGAAATCCTGCCAGACAAGTTGTGACAATTTGAAAATGAAAAGAATGCTAACAGTGTTATTGGGAAAAAGCTGAGTCTGTGAAAAGCCATGAGTTCATAACGATACTGAAAAAAAGAAAATTAAGATGAAGTTTCGGAAAAGGCAGTTGAAATAGTTTTTAAAAGGATGAACAAAAGTGTAACATGTTTAGTTTTTCACTGACTTCAATGTTAGCAAAAGTAAATGCATGTGAGTAATTTTTCTCCTATATTCAGGTCAGGTTATAAAATAGAGCTACGCACGTCTCTGTTTTTGTAAACAGGAAGTTAAGTGTGAGCTGAGCAGTGGTGAAAGTGTGCCAAGTACAGGGAGAACTGTGGCAGGTCCATTGGCAGGAAGTGTATCCAAAAAGGAACAACCTGGTGAAACACTGGAAATGTTCACACAACTAGAAAACACAAGAGACTCTAGTAAAAAAGAAAAAAGAAAAAAATTGCTAGCATATACTAGAGACTTTTGTCTTGACTGGGTATAAGACAAACACACAACATGGAATGCCAAGCCACCTTAACATGGAAATGGGGGAAATATTGCCTTCATTCCAATGATAACAATTTCAAAATACTTAGGAGTCAATTTCACAAGAATTATACAGCTTCTACAGAGAAAAACAATCTATAGAAGGGCACTGATGACATAAAATAATATCTGAACAAGTGAAAACGTATGTAAAATTTTGGGATAGAAAGACAGTTTATTAAAATTTAAATTTTCATAAAATATACATCGAGCAACTCTGTTTCAGATTCCAATAGGATTTTTTAAAATTAGATACAATTTTTTCAAGTGTATATAAAAAAATTAATGTCAGAGAGAAAAATTATGAAAAGAATAAACAGTGATGGACACTTTCCTTACTGGACCTGAGAACTTATTACAAAGCCAATATATTCTAAACAATAGTATTGGTATGATATGAGATTACACAGAAATACCAGTGGAACAGAACAGAAAATTCAGGATTCGTTTTTATGCATATGAGAATTTAAGATACGATTAAAACAGTAGTACAATGCAGGGAAAAATAATGAGTTATTTCATACATGATGCTGGCACAAATGGCTGGTTACCTTAAAGAAAGTAGGATTAGATCTCCCCTTTTATACCATGTAGCGGGGGTGCCAAAAAAATGTATACACATTTTAAGAGATGTTATCTTAAAACGTGTATACTTGTTTTCAGCATCCTCTGTATGTAAATAAATTCCAGGTGCATAAATGATATGAAGTATAAAAAAGAAGAGAAAAATACGAAAATCTCCAAGGCATAGTCTCATGTGAGAGAAGACCTTGTTAAATAGATCAGAAAACCAAATGCTGTGGAATAACAAATAAACATATTTAACTATACAAAAATGAACTTCTGCCATGCAACTTACTAAAGTTAATTTAAAACTATATTAAATTTTAAAGTTTAATGTCAAACTTTTGCATGGCAAACATTAATAGAGTTAACAGGCAAATGATAAATTTGGAAATTATTTATAAATCAAATGAAAAGGAGTTGATATTGATAACCTAAGAGAGCTCATAAAAAATTGACAAGAAAAAGACAAGTAAGTTATGAAAATTTGACTACAGTTATGAGGAGACATTACACAGGAGAACAATCCAAATGGCCACAAGCATAGTAGAAGGTGTTCAGATTCACTAGTAGTTAGGGAAAAGCAGATTAGAGTAACAAAGATTTCAGTTTATAGCCACCTGACGGGCAAAAATTTAAATGAGTCATATTATGTATTGTGGGTAGGAGTGTCGATCAGAAAGTAATCTCATATATTGCAGCTAGATCCGTGAAACTGAATTCGAAAAGCCATCTGGCAACAACTATTGAAACTAAAGGTTCATGTACCCTTTCACTCGTAAGTCTTTATCCCACAGAAATAGAAGCTGCTGTGTAGTGACACATGTACAAGGACATTTAACCTAAGTGTTTAGTGCCAACACTGGGAACCAAGTGAACGTTCACCCATGGGAAATCACTGAATAAGTAGTGTATGCACTCCATGTAGTATCAGCTACACTAGTGCACTCGGAGTAATTTCCATGTGCGAAACACAGGAGAGTGTGGACAGTCGTCCCCTTTATGTGCGGAGGATACATTTGAAGACCCTCAGCAGATGCCTGAAACCGCGAATAGCACCTAATCCTATACATACTGTTTTCTCCTTATACATACATACCTATGATAAAGTTTAGTTTATAAATTAGGCACAGTAAGAGATTAACAACAACAACTAATAATAAAACAATGTTAACAATGGACTGTAATGAAAGTCATGGGAACATGGCCTCTCTGTCTCTCAATAGTTTATTGTCCTGCATTCACCCTTCTTCTTGTGATGATGAGAGCTGACACATGTCTACATGGTGAGAAAACGTGAGGTGGAGATGCTGGACAAAGGGATGATTCACGTCCCAGGAGGGATGGAGCAGGACGGCGTGAGATTTCATCACGATACTCAGAACCGTGCACAATTTAAAGCTTATGAATTGTTTATCTCTAGAATTTTTCTTTTAATATTTTCAGACCGCAGTTCACTGTGGGTCGCTGAAACCATAGAAAGCAAAACTGTGGATAAGGGGGGGCTAATGTGTCAGGATCCAGTTTTGTTAAACTGGGACAAATACTATCTACATGTTATATATATAAAGAAAATTTGGAAAGCGCATATGAAATTTGGAAAGCGCTGTTAACATTCATTATTATGAGTGGTTGCTAAAAAGAGTAAGTGGAGAAGAGGAGTTATTGGGGAAACCAAGCCAAAAGAAAAAAACTCAGCTAAAAAGCATGTATATGATAATTTATGTATTTATTATTTATTATATTTTTGGGGAGGAATATTGGGGAACAGTGTGCCTCTCCAGGGCCCATCAGCTCCAAGTTGTTGTCCTACAATCTAGTTGTGGAGGGCGCAGCTCAGCTCCAAGTCCAGCTGCCATCCCCAGTCTTTCATTGCAGGGGGCACAGCCCACCATCCCAAGCAGGAATTGAACCAACAACTTTGTTGTTGAGAGCTCGCGCTCTAACCAACTGAGCCATCTGGCCACCCCTGTATTTATTTTAAATGATAAATTTATCATTTTTCTTTATATGTAAAGAAATGAAACTCAGTAAGTAATATCAAATTTCAGAGCCAACAAACGATAAAGCATTCTATATAATCCCTTAAAAGACCAAGAGGTGTGCATTATAATTTCCCGCCGAGTTACTGGGAATGGTCCCACAGAAGAGAGAGGATGCCTGATATCAGAGAACAATTTTCTGTGTGTCAAGATTTCTGGTGCTTACCTCTAAGTGGGTATCTAGGACATGTCCAACCATGAACATGAAAAGGTACAGGTAAAAGCAGAGGCAGTGGCCCAAAGACACTGGGACGTCCGATTTTTATGTGCTTACCTGACTTTTGATGTTTACATTGTGGAACTGGCGAGACAGGTTGGTGTTGATTGTTACTGCACTTTCGTTTATGCACCTCTTTCCCATGCCACAGTAAATTTATAGACCACTGTGCAGTATAGTCAAAGAGGAAATTGTCAAGCACAGTTTTAAATATTAGAGAAGGAAACAAAATCATCCGTGCTATTCTTCGGGGCAAACAGTAATTCTTCTCAGGATGTGGAACTTGGCCGTGTGCTTGTCTTTCAGGAACAGGTCTGAGTCTGATCTGGAAATTTAGAATTTATCCAGGCAATATATCCAGTTGGAGAATATTGACTGTCCTAATGTGGGTACAATAAGGCTGTAGATTTAATAGGTGTTATAGAATTAAAACTATGGCTTTAGTGGAGCAACGGTGAGAAAAATAAGTTATTTCAATGGTTAACTGTCCATTCCTGACGTTCTTTAGAGCCTTCCTTCGTTTTCTGTTTCTTCTCTCTGTATCCATGACAACAGGTTGTGGTTTGTTAGAATAGAACGTTGTTGGGTTTCTCAGGCTTTGCAAGATTCTGTTGGAGAACTCAGTAGCGGTCTCAGTGAATCAGCCTCTGTTATACTTGCTCTTCCAACAGTTACTATACAGGAGAGGTAGCCGATGCAGTAATTGCAAGCCATTCCAACGGTATGTCACATGTGCAACACCCCCCAAGTGTGCCTTGACTTTGGTGTTGGGCCAACACTCAGGTAGCAACACATCTGCAGGCACCACGGTTCCCAGGATTCTAGCTTAAATGTTGTGTCCCCCAAACCTGACTGCAGTGGACTGGACCGTCGGCACGCCATTGAGGAACACTAGGCTGGTGAACGTTTTCAGCTCAGGAGTCTGACTGGAGTCCAGGTGTGTTCCTGAAACATGGCGGGTTTAGGATTGTCCCCTCAGGTGTGGCTCTCGTGCAGGAGTCCATGATTTTATGAGGCTGAGAACTGCAGCGTATGATCAAGGGACTTGCCATGTGGATTTCCTTACAGCTCTTTGAGGAAACATGGCTCACCTGCCCCTCCTCCCCATCAGTGTGCTGTCTCACCGTCCCCTTCTCTATTCTGCCTCAAAAGAATCATTTAGCCTTCTAGATCATTGAGGCTATGGTTGGTTGCCAGTGTTTCAACCATATTAGCTTGAGTGAGTTATGATAAGACCAGGCACAGTTCAAGACAGAAAGAACTGGAAAGTTGAAAGATTGTTTATATTCACAGTTCCCTGGGGACAATACAACATGCCATACAAGGCCATTCAGAGGACACACCAGGGCTGGTCATGAGGCTGAGAGTGAAGCTGAAAGCATGTGCCTTTAGTGTGGCTTCCAAGGAGAGGGACAGTCAGGGTAGTCAGGCTTAGGATTGGCCAGCTCTGTTTCAGAGTGGCACCCCTGCCTCCCAGTATTCACTAGAGAAGCTGGCTGGACCAGGGGGGCTTTTCTTGACCAGTCTGGGTTAATGGAGTTGGAAGGGATTCAAACTGTTCCCAGGTGTACACAATCAGGCTGAACAAGAGAACTGCATGTCAAGGGCCATCAGGATTTCCCAGCCATGTAGGAGAGTGGGGCATGGGGAAGGGAGAAGGAAGAAAGTAGGAAGGCAGGATGATAGAAGGAGAGCAGAGGGAGGAAGAGGACAGGGCGTCCTTGAGCCATACGCAAGTAATGCTGGGCCGCTGTTCAGCAGCACACCTGCTCATCCCAACCTCCAGACACCATTCTCTCTCCAGTTGTGCCACAAGTAGATAATTGCTTTTATTCCCTCCTCCTTCAGTCCATAGAAAACTGTCAGTGTACACAGAACAGCAAATATTTGCTCAGGATATATTGACATTAAAAAAAATGTTAGCAATATTCATCCCGAGGAAGTGACCTGTTTTATGGAATGAATTCTCTGATGTGAGAGTGGGTTGATTGTTGGGTTCTGTGTGAATGGCTGGGGAGTGAGGGGCCAAGTGGCATGCAGGCCAGAGGTCAGGACTGCATTGCTTTGGAAGATGGAGGAGATGGTAAAGCTGTATAGGAGGAGGGATGGAAAAGGGACTAGGGTGTAGAGAAGATATGAGGCACTGTTGTTACCCTGGGGGGAACTTGGGGGAAGAGAAGAGAGATGTTTAAGGAGATATTCATGAAGTTTGAACTATGGTGTCTGATGACATTCATAACCCACGGAATTTTAAGTAAAATCCACTACATTCACCATTGTGACGTGGAGTGGATTCTGTTGAAGAACAAAATGTGTCCCAAATGTGGCCTCAAGATGAGTGAAGAAGAAAGCTGAAGCTCTTTGGAGGTCACTGTCTCTTTTGCGTCATTTTTTATTCTAGTGTCACCCAGTACTACCGTCAAACCCTTAGAACCCACTGGGGCTCCTGCTCAGAGGATGAACCAGCAATTTTCACAGAAATGCCTGGCTAGATGTCAAGTGCAGGGGTGTTGTAAAGAGAAAACTGTTAGCTTCCATGGCTGCTTTGGTTAGGATACAACCAGGTCAAGAAAGTCTATCTCAAATTGGCTTAAATCCCACAGAAATGTGTTAACGAGAAATGGGCATAACGAGACGTCCCAAGGAAGGGCCAGCTCTGGGTGTCATCCATGGGAGGTTCAGACCTTCCCTCATAGTCCCTTGGCTCTCCCTTCTGTGTACCGACATCGTCCTTGGGTGGGTAAGGCAGAGCAGCCAATTTCAGACACCATGTCACAACAGGATATACCTGGTTGAAGAGGGGCCACCTGTTTTTAAAATCGCCTTCTTAGAAGAAAATTAGAAGTGAGGAAAACGCTTACAAGTCTCCAGCACAGTTCTTCTTGTGTGTCACCGGCCAGGATTGGGTCATAGTCATCTTCCTAAGGCCATTACATGTCAAAGGGCAATGGAGTGAACATGACATGGGCGACCTTAACAAATCATCTCGAGTGAAATGTGTGTTGACCCCTGAAATCATAGTGAAAACACAACAGTCTTGACTAGCGGCCTCCAGCCTTGGCCACGCTCAGAACTGCTTAGTGAGCCTTTCGAACATAGTGATACGTAGGCTTTACTACAGAGCTCAGGAGCAAGACTCTCCAGTGGGTGTGGGGGTCCAGCTTTAGATTAAAGGGTCCACGTAAATAAAGGCAGAGCAATTGTCTTTGTTGTAGAGACATTTGTCCTGTATGATCGGTACAAGGACAGATGCAGAGGTGGAAGAGCCAAGAGGCCTCATCCAGCAGCAAATCTATGTAAAGGAAAAATGGAGAGAATGAGTGGAGCCAATAAATTTCCAGTTAATTTATGACTTCACCTAATTCGAGTATGTAAACTTCCTGGGAATTCAAAGGATGAACAGGGGACAGCCTCACTGACTACAGTTCTTGGTGCATCAACAACTTGATGGGCTGAGATGTAGCAGAAACACAGAGAAAGAGAGCTGATCAGTGCAGAGTGTGCTCAAGTTAGCATTTCATAGTGGAAGCAGTTACAAGTCATAAAATGACACCCGGAATGATGCTCTAGAAACATGTCAGCTCCTATAGGTGCTCTGCTCAGAACCCACAACATCGTTCTCCCTCTCCCTCAAAATAAAAGTCCTTTGGAAAGTTACGTGACAGAGCCGCCCTCCCACTCTGGCCCCTATCTTCTTCTCCCACCTCCTTCACCCACTAAACTCGGCCCATGTCAGCCTACTTGCTGTCACGTAAGGATTATGCGATCACTCTTCCTTCTTGGCCTTTGTGTATCTGTTGCATGTCCAGGAGCATCTCCTGCATATCCATGTAGCTCACTCTCCTGCCTTAATTTTTTATCAAGAGTCACCTTCGCAGTGAAATCTTTTCTAACCATCTTATGACAGCACCGAACAACTCCGTCCCCACCACCACGCATTCTTCTCTCTGCTTTACTTTCTCCACGTCACTGTCAAGATTCATGAAAGACATAGGGTTTTAAGTGGACTCATGAGCTAACAAATGAGCTTGCTGTGGTTTCAATGATGCTGATAGAAGGATAGTTTATTACTCACAATAGTAGCTGTAGCCAAGTGACTCATTTCCCTCAGCGGTGTGGAGGTGCTGCTGACATCTAACACTGTGTGACCTAAGGTTTACAATGTGGTGGTCTGATGTACATTATGTGGCGAAAATGCTTCCCACAGTGAGGAAAGGGGGTGCTCGTTCCTTGAGCCCTCATTTCTATCGTGTGAAGTGCAGTGGCTTGAGTTACAGGAGAAAAACCTGAGTCTAGGGAACCTGGATGCATGAGAGCGGGCATGAAGCATCCCACCCTTTCTCCGGTGAGAAGTATTTTCTTTATATTAGTGGATAGTAAACATTCCTTCCTTCCTTTTGAGGGAGCCACTGTGTCTAGATTCCAAGGTGTGTATGTGTAAATGTCTTGAAAAACTAGTGCCTCTGCTTTTCAGGCACACAGCGTGTGAGAGCCTATAGACTGACCCCCCACAGGCCCTTCCTCCCCGTCTCGTGGCCTTCTTCCTCCAGATTGTGAACTCAAGGCATTTCCTATCTGGGGTTAATTCTTGTCTATTTTATTTCTTGATAAAGCAATGCCTGGCATGTAAAGGACATTCAATAAAGGTTTGCTGAATGCATGGCAAAATATACAAGAACAAATCACAATGCCAAAACATAGGCAGGTGATTAAGAAATTAAATACATTCATAAGATGCACTGCTTTACAACAGCAAAATATAATACTGGTTTTTCAAGTAATATTTGATAGCTTAGAAAAAATAGTTAGGCTAAGTAAAAAAAAAAAAGGTTTACCATCTGTAGGTTGAAGATTATTTCAATTTTGTAAATAAATATGCACACATTTGTATAGGAAAACCATGAAGGAAAATGTACAAAAAGTTCCAGAATTTTTAAATAGGCTAATTACAGGTTATCTTTATTCTTTTTCCTTTTTCTTATATATTCCAAATTTTCTGTAATTGTGTGTATTATTTTACTTACCAGGAAAAACCAACATCCTTATTTCAAAGCCTTTATTATTTCATAAAATTATTTTTTTTTTAAGAAGAATAAAGGCAAGAAGCCAGAAGCTACAGGACTGCTTTTAATCGCCTCCGCCAAGCGCAGAAATCCTCTCCACACACCTGAAGCAAGAGATTGGTAGAACTCATGGTGGATAGTTCAGTCAATATTCTTCAGCAAACGGAAAATACGGGTGACCAATGGCACTGAAAGAGAAGGAAAGATACTCATTTATTAACTCAGTCCCACGCTGTTGAAGAGACGGTTTCCAGTGGATGCAGTCAGGATGGGCTAGAAGCCGCACATTTCCAGCCACATCCCTCCTCTACCCCGACACACATCTGTCTGTGTGCCCCCCACATTCACATGGAACAGAAACACCAAGACAAAGGAAGTTTGCTTTAGATCACAGTTTACCAGAGGGAGAGGGTGTAGGAACTGTGACTAAAATGGGGTTGTTTCAACCCAAGTGTAGCTTTTGTCCCTCGGTCAGGACAGTGCTCTCAGAGAGGGGGTCTGCTGCTCTTTTACACACGTTCATTCAACCATACAGGGTCCCCTGTGAAGGGACTTCTAATCTATTGAGGAGATAATATGTGCACCTAAATAACGATATCTGCAAAATGCGATTACTGTTTTCTTATCACTTATCAGAATACTTGTTATTCAGGAATTAGCGTTATTGTTGTTTTCCCCTTTTCTCCCATGTTTTAATTTTCCTAATAAAATGTGTCCTTTTTGACTCAGTTCCATTACAGAGAGCATTCTGGGCAATTCCATGCGGCAGGAGCTGTTGACAAAGGGCCAGGGAGACGGGTGCCACTAGACTTAGGGCCTGGTGAAGATCAGAGACTTGTACGTGAAGGTCGTGGTACAGAAGTGACCTCCCACCTTTCTTCCTTTGTGATGCCTTTTATCGGAATCATGGCACAGCTTGACAAACAAGGACAGTTTTGAGGTCTCTCTTTTGAAACTAAATCTTTATTCTGTAACTAAATTTTATTCCCTGATCTCTCAACTCCCAAACTTTTCTCAGTTTGATTAGTCTTCCTTCTCTTCAACCCTGAGACCCTCCCAATAACTGAACAATGGGCTATGTTGGTGGGTGAGACAAAGTCAAGGAATTAGGGGCCCCCAGGGGCTAGTCTCCTAATGGACAAAGGCGACACTGAGTGTCTTGACTCGAGAAACCAGAGAAACCCAGAGGATCTTATGTGGGTGTATGTGCCGCTGGGGAAACATCAATCACTAACTTTAGGGTCAATTAATTTCAGGACCCATTTACAATTCAGTTTGATGACATTCCACCTCTGAGGAAATGGGATTTGTGATAATAACAACCAAAAAGGCCAACGAAGAGAGAAATTTGGAAGAAATAGATGGTGTCTTGGGAAAGGAATGCCCACTAGGGGGAAATGCCACTGACACTGGGGGAGGAGCTGGAAGCGTGGCCACCTTACAACTTTCCCCCACCTTCGTGCACTAGTCTTCATGGGCCCCTCCTCCATAAAAAATATTGACATTATGACAACTGTTAGGATAAAAATGAACAGAGTCCAGGCTGGATTCATTATTACTAGTCATTATTAATACATCCATATTTTCTCCTGATTTCAAAAACAATTAAAGATGAAACGTTTTCACAGGCCCATTGTAAAGAGTATAAACAGAGCCACTTTAAATTGGGGCCAGACCTGCCACCTCAGGCAGTTCCTGGCACGTCTGATGCCTCAGACCTTTGGGATGTTAATACAGGACAAAACAACTGGTGGAATGGGCCTAAGCCACCTTGTGTCCCAAAGGACTGTCTGCTAACATAACAAGAGAGCGGATGTTAGGACTATTAAGCTGATGACTTGTGGATGAAACACTAAAAACACTTGAGGGTTAGCATCAGCATGTTATGTTACCTGCACTGATAGCAGTGCCTTCCTTCTGTGGATGTCACTGTCCCCCCTCCATTTCTTGTAAGTACCCATTGCCTTGGTCTCCTCATTGGAACATTATTTGGGCTTCTGCCTGAATCAGTGTTTCCTGAATAGCTTTTCTTACTGATCTCAGTAAATGCATGTTGCCTTTCCTTTTGAAAAGCTTTTATTTTTAGATTAGCACCCCTAAAAGTATAGTGAGTGGGTCGTAGGTACTGTGCCTTCCATGTCGAATGGGTAAGTCAGCCCTGAGTGGAAGTATATGAGGCACAGGGATTAAGGCCTAAAAGTCATGAATTCACCATGAGGCAAACTTTGCCCATTTTACTTATGGTTTGTATCCTGGCTCCACTCACATTTCTGTCGGGTCAGAGACTGAGCCCTGGAGTAAACCTCTAGTCTGAGGTCTCCAGGAAGCTCCTGTGTTACTTCTATACCGGATATAAGGCCTGTCTTCTTAATTTAGCTAAGCTTAGTTTCTCTGCGAACCTACATGCTACAGAAAAAACCTGGGAAAAATAAGCTACAGGTCACTTACAACTGGAATTTAAAAAGTAGGAAATTTCTGTTGAGGCCGTCAATTGCTTTCATGTCTTCTGGAGTCAATTCAAAGTCAAAAATCTGAAAGGAAGGAATCGTGTTAAACTCTCCCCCAGGGCAGCTGGCTTCTCCTGGGAACATGAGGACTTTCCCGCTGGGCAGAGGCAAGAAGAGCACCGTGGGAAGCGTCCCCCGCTAGCCCTTCCAGGGGCACCGGCCTGAGGATGCTGCTCCTGGGTTCTCTGCCTCTCCTTTCCTACTCTGTCTCCTCCTTTGCTCTGCTTCACGAAACAAAGGCTTACAACTCAATCCCAAATCTTCCTAAGTGAACTTTTTGCAAGAGAAGAGAAAACAAATCCCTCCCCCTTTCTTTTCCTAAACTAGCGAGATAGTTGGACACTCTGGACAAAGTACCTGCTGACTGGATCAAGCTTTAGTCAGCTTTTCCCTTTCCCAGCACCTCCTGAATTGAACGCAGCCTTGAGCTTTAGAAGGAAGAGTTGACCCCTGCAAAGGGTCCTCCAAGAAGCTATTGACCTGAGGAAAAAGCATTCAGCTGCACAACTGCTCACCCCAACCTCCAAACACCATTCTCTTTCTAGTTGTGTCTTCTCTTCCCTATAAAAGAAAAACCTCTCCGATTGATCTTAGAGACACTTATAGATCCAACGTTCAGAGAGTTCTCCCTTTTGGATAAAGTCTCTCTTACTTAAATCCAGATTTGTGTTTTATTTGGTGATGCATAGCCCCTAATGAAGAGTCTATTAATAGCAAAGCAGACAGCTCTTTGGTGAGAAATATTAAAGCAGAAAGTACATTATTTCACTCAGGAGACAATTTCATGGAAAACTCAGTGCCTCTATCTATCATCTATCTATCTATCTATCTATCTATCTATCTATCTATCTATCTATCTATCTATCCATCTATCTATCTATCTATCTATCATCTATCTATCTATCTATCTATCTATCTATCATCTATCTATCTATCTATCTATCTATCTATCTATCTATCTATCTATCATCTATCTATATCATCTATCTATATCTATCTTCTACCATCTATCTATTTATCTACCTATCATCTATCCATTCATCTGTCATTCATCTTAAAAATATACTCCTTAAGTGGTTTGGTTGTCATGGGGACATCTATTAACATATTGAGTTAAATTAAAAATTGAAATGAGATTTTTTTTTTTCTGATTGCTTTAACAATGAGATTTAGATTTGCCTGTTAGATATTTCCATAAATTGAATGAACTAAATCTATCGTTTCAAGGTTTTAGAGCAAATATATTATAAATAATATGCTTTAAATGTCACCTTTTGTAAATGTTAAACTCATGATGAAATGTAGCTGTCATCTTAAAATGGGATAGACTTTACACAGTTTCTCATGAGGTTTACAACAACCTAAGTTGAGGACCACTGATTGATCTAAGGGACCTGGAGACATGTGAGTGAGAGTCAGTTGGCAGAGTTGGCGGGGTGTGCGGGGGGGGGGGGGGGGTGTTACTTGTTCATTTGTTAATTCAGTCTGCCTATAAACCTATATCTAGTTTGCTACCTGCCAGGATGTCTGCTGGGGAAAAGGTGCTAAAGGATGACCCACAGTGAGTCACACTACATTTGGGTCTCGCAGTCTAGAGAGCACACTGACATATAAAGAACCAATTTTAGTTCAACAAGGAGAAAACTCACTGACAGAGTCAAGCCAGTGCTATGAGATCCACAAAGGTGCTGGGGTGTCCCGATGGTTTAACAAAGCAGCTAATCCTATCTGGATTTGATATTGAAATACGAACATCGTAGGAATGGATCAGTAAAACCAATTATGTGGAAAAGTGTTTGTTCATTTGTTTGTTTTTAAAGGCCTAGTTTCTTTCACAAATAAATTGAGAGAGAGAAAGAAAGGGAGGAAAGATGGGGAGGAGGAAGGGACATATTTTAACATATTTTGAATTACGTTATTTCTACAGATAGATTCCTAGAAGTAAAATAACTCCTGTGAAGAGTATAAATATTTGAATGGTTTCTTGCATAATTTTCAAACCATTTTACAAAAGGGCTATACAATGTCATAAGATCCCAGCAATTGGAAATTGGCAGCATTGTTATTTTTTAAAAGTATTTCTTTTAATTCTGATTTATCCACTTCCTCATTTTCCAGGGCTTTGCTTTTTCTCTGGCTTGTCCCTTCACCACTCTAACTGCCATGGAGAGATTCCCCATCAACTCCCTGTCATGAAATCCCATACCTTTTCCATCCTTGGTTGGACTGGTTGCTCCCAGCCGAATCAACCCCATGACTCACGCAAACCTTTTCAACCCTCTTTGGCTTCCCTGACACCACACACTCCTCATTTTCTCTCTCTGTGTCTGCCAACTGCTATTCAGTCTCCTAACCAGTGCCCCTTTGCCTGACCCTTAAATGCTGACTTTCCTGCCCTCTTCCTTCTCATTCTATGAACTTTCCCAGGAGAGGCAGTCCATTTCTGTGAGTAAAATTGCCACCCGTGAAGCCAAACTCCAAAATCTATACCTTTCGCCCTGACTGCCTTTCTGAACAACACTGCCACCTACCAACCCAGCATTTCCACTAGGACGTCTCCTGGGACCCTCACACCCACCTCTGAATAACTGAAATCACACTCTTCCCACTCCACTCAACCTGTTCCTTCTGTGGCATTTCTTATTGCAATAAAAGGAGCAGACATCTGTATAGTTGGCATCAAGCTAGAAACTTGGGAACTGTTAACTAAGGAAGAGGGTGTGGAGAGCAGAAAGCAGGGAAGCCCCAGTGGGCACGGGCTCACTTGGTGGCAGACGGGCTTGTACTTGAGCCCTGGCTTGTTCAGGACCATCCCCAGCTGCTTGGAATTGAAGTTGGACATGCCAATGGACTTTGCCAATGGAAAGGAAAGTTTGGCCCTTTCCTTTCACATTGAGCTTTTTAAAAACTGGAAATCCATTTTAACACGTATAACAACTGACTGAACCAAACCGTTTTCTCAGTGGGATATATTATTTCCTAATGTACTTTATTGCTGTGTATACATATCTGTGCCCTTGAGTCTGTAACATGCACACCCAGGACAATAAAGAGACTATAAGTGCTTTTAAATTCTCTGGCCTCCCTGCTCTCTTCCATGGTGACTATTTTGCTATTATGCACATCCCAGTTCCTTAAGAAATGGTGTCACAGTCAAGGGCAAAGGGGAATGCGCAGGTTTCCCACTAGTAGGTTTTCCAGCTTCCTCTTTCCTAGGATGGTGAGACAGGTGCATGGGGTGGGCGGGCTGCATGCTCCTTCTGCAGCCCACCCTCCCGCTAAGCAGACAGCAGTGTCCCTCTGTTTGCTTGTCTGTCCTGGGGTGGGGCTCTGACTCCTCCAGGGTTTGCTTCTGAAGATGTCCCATTTAGGGCTCACAGGCTCAACCTTTCCTCTCTTTAGGACCATAGAAGTTTAGATTAAATAAAAATAGACCTCCCGGTCATCCCATTCAAGTCCTTTGCTTTACAGATGAGAATACCGAGGTACAGAGGAGTTTGACGATGTGTCTGAGGGCAGACAATGGATGGGGCGAGAACCCATTTCTTCTGACACCCATCCAGTGGTGGCCACCTTGTTGCAGTGCCTTTGGGTGGCAGTAGCAGCACTTACCTCCCATGTGTCACACAAGTCCGCTGTCTCTAAAATAATTTTCCCACTGGCATCCTTTGGCATAAGCTCCTCCCCAGGCTGGAATACAGAGAGGAGAGAGGATGAACTAAAGATTGTTGTTGGTTTTTTTTAAGAATGACCTTCCTGGTGCCCAAGGAGCTTAGTGACACAGCTTCAAGAGGCTGTGATTACAAATCTGAGTGTGTGTGTGTGTGTGTGTGTGTGTGTGTGTGTGTGTGTGTGGTATAAGAGAAGATGGGGGGAGGAAGATGAAAATCACCGGTGCTTGGGTTTAACACCCTTGCTTCTGAAGAAGTAAGTCAAACCCAGGGGACAGGAGGGTGGGATTGAATACAAACAGCCCAAGAAGGGCCTGGCACAGTCGCAGTGGTTTGGAAGGATTCGTGGGGCCTCCATTTCACCACCTCTGACTTTGCATTAAGAGGGATAACAAGCTACTGATTCTGGGGCGTCAGAGGTGATGGTTCTGAGGGTGGATTATCTCTCCTCATCATCATCACTACTTTGGTTACTTCATATATATAGTGAATGCTTACCACATATTTTAAGTGCTTTACATGCATTATTCTTTAATTCCTCAACAACAAGCCCAGAAGGCCGGCCCGGTGGCTCAGACGGTTAGAGCTACATGCTCCTAACTCCAAAGGCTGCCAGTTCGATTCCCACATGGGCCAGTTGGCTCTCAACCACAAGGTTGCCAGTTCAATTCCTTGAGTCCCGCAAGGGATGGTGGGCAGTGCCCCCTGCAACTAAGATTGAACATGGCTCCTTGAGCTGAGCTGCCGCTGAGCTCCCGGATGGCTCAGTTGGTTGGAGTGCGTCCTCTCAACCACAAGGTTGCCGGTTCGACTCCCGCAAGGGATGGTGGGCTGCGCCCCCTGCAACTAGCAACGGCAACTAGACCTGGAGCTGAGCTGCGCCCTCCATAACTAAGACTGAAAAGGACAACTTGAAGCTGAATGGCACCCTCCACAACTAAGATTGAAAGGACAACAACTTGACTTGGAACAAAGTCCTGGAAGTACACACTGTTCCCCAATAAAGTCCTGTTCCTTCCCCAATAAAATCTTTAAAAAAAAAAAGCAAGCCCAGGTAAGTCCCATGACTCTCATTTCTCACATGTTTACTATCTCACCTGGGCTGCTCCTCCTGCACTCGTCTGCTCCTGAGTCAAGGTCACTCTGCTCTTTGTTACAAACTTAGCAGCTTGACACTAATATAGGGAGACAGGTTAAATGGCGATCATAATACCGCATGTTGCATAAGGAGGCAGAGGACATATAGAATCCTAGGAGAACATGTGAAAGCAGGCAGCTAACCCAGCCCAAGTGTGTTAGAGATGCAGTGACCTCTGCATGGTTTTATGATGCCTTCTGAATGTTCAAGAATTGTATGAAAGTGTATTTCATTCAGCAATAAATACGTATTGAGTAGCTATAACGTGAAATACACGGTTGTAGACATTATGAACAAAACAGACCACAACACTTCTGCCCTCGTGGAGCTTGCTTTCCAGTAGTAAGCCAATCAACTAATTAATATATAAAATGAACACCACGTTCTGTGATGAGAAATACTGGTCAAGAGGAGTATTACTGCAGATGGTCACTATGTATGAAGAGAGTGTGCTGAGATATTTCTTGATCTGTATTACAGACTCTTCCTGTGAGAACCTCCCCCTCCTCCATTTCTCACTTTTCTGGATATTGGTCCACGTTTTCCCCACTGAACTTTCTCTCCTATTTCCTGTGAAAGCCTGGTCTGAACACTAACTGTGAAACATGGTACCCAAGTCCTCAAGAAACTGAGTGAGATTTGTTCTCTCAGAGAAAAGCCCACTATCAGCATCACCCTTGTAGCTCCATCTTCTGGGTTTCACTTGCTGGGACACGCGTGCTGGGTTTTGTCTCAGGGCCCAGCAGATAGAACGATGGAATGAGGAATTTCTTCTTTCCCATACTGAGTCAGTTACCCCGTAGGGAAAAGGGGTGTCCTAGCCCTTCAGTATCAAGTACTATCTAAGAAAAGGCAGGATTGTTTTAAAGCATTTTGGTGGAAGAAAAGACTAATAATTATTGGTACAAAGACTAAGAAGGGTTGGATGGAGTCCAAGTTATTCTGAAAGGAGGTTTAACGAAAGAGAGGACAAAGTTCAGTTAGGTTTCTGTGATTCCGAAGGAAAACATGACTCGAAGTAGTGAGAAAAGTATTCACATTGCATGGGAATAAAATGTCAAACTCGTACATAATCCTCCCTGAAAAGATGGGGCTCCATTGTGAAGCAACAAGGAAAAACTGCCCAGTGGGCTGGGAACTCTGTTTATCCTGACTTCACCACCCATGAAAAAAGAGCAGATGCAAAAATGGCCGTCAGGGCTCTTCACAGGACTCCTGGAGCATTTGGTGAACTCCGTGCCTCTTGTCACTGGAACATGTGAGCAGGGTCATCTGCAACAACCTGCCCTCAGTCCCGGGCCAGGCCCCACCCCAGCCGGGCCGTGGTGCCGTGGGCCTCCACATGGCTCCTGCTACTGAGACAGTAGGCCCTCGTCAAGTTCTCAGCTAGGAGAGCATCTGAGTCACACAAAGCTTGAATCCCAGCTGAGGTTCTCCCAGAATGGCATGGGACTCCCTCCTTCTCACCACCTGGGTCTCTGCTGCAGTGTCACCTCCTCAGAGAGGTCTCCTCTGCATCACGCGAGTCACAGTAAGGCTTCTCTCCACCTCACACCTCTGTTTTAATTTCTTCAGAACAATTGGCCACTCTCGGAAATAATATTATTTACTCATTTATTCGCTGGTGTGTTTTCAGACATATTACGTCATTCAACACTGTAACCCTTGCACCCAGTAAGGCTCCCTAGCACGGGGCTGGTGCTCAGTAAATATTTGTGCAATGAATGAAATTGAGCTCTGTGCAGTCACTTTTGCTAGTTTTTAGTTATTCTCTTACTGTTCTTAGAGCCTGTGAGCCCCAAACTGCCTCTTTAAGTCCTTATGAGAAGTTGCACCCAAAACTATGCTTGGCTCTGGGAGACTGACAGGTCCATCTAACTGGGGAACAGAGTAACACATCTTTCACCCCTCTCCTCAAGGCCAGTACTGACAATATCACTGACAGTTTTCAGCAGGTATAGCTGTGCCCAGCTGAGGGACAAATCTAGTCAAAGAAAACAGCAACACAGTAGGCTGGCGTGTCCGGTGACCACAGGAACAAAACACACAAGGGCCAGACAACTAAGTTCACTAACCTAATTCTCCTACCTTTCGTAAGTGGGCTGGTCATGACCATGTGCGAGACAGCAGCCCTAAGGAGTTCCCAAGATTGCAGGAGACATTTTGAGGGTACAACTCTACCTAGGAGCCAGTCAGGAAGAAAGAAAGCATGCTGATTTTTTAAACAGAGGAAGTCTAAATTGAATATTCAAATGGTGGGAACATGTGGGAAGCCAACCAGGGAAGAAATGATGACACCAGAGGTTAGTAGAAACAGGCAGCCACTGCTTGCTGCTCGTGTAGGTGAAGAAACAAAAGAAAAGGACAGTAGGGAGCCCAGAACTGGGGGGGGGGGAGAGGAGGAGTCCCGCTGGCAGGAGCTGCAGCCACCGCAGGCCCGAGGGGTGGGAGCTGTAACTACTGACAAGATGGAAAGTGCTGTTGCATTCCTCAGAACAGGAGAGGAAAACACCCTGACTTCTCCCTCAATTTCTAGTTCCTCAACACCAAACCCAGCTGGAAACCAGTAGACAGGGAAGCCAGGACACAGCCTGCAGAGGGCAGGCCTCCTGGCTATAGCCTCAAGAAAAGGTGAAAAAGGGTCTGAGGGCCAGTAGTGTAATGTCAGTCAGCCCTCCTGTTGCTGTTCCAGTGTCCAAATTTGGGTATTGATGAAATATAGCTTTCTTTGGTACTCCACGCAGATGGGGCCAGAACAGCACACGTTGTTGTGGTTGTTTTCTTTCTTTTTGTTTTTATTAGTTTCATGTGTACAAAACAATGCAATGGTTAGACATTTACACCCCTCACAGAGTGATAATCCCCCTCCCCCAATTTATTACCCGTCTGACATCGTAAATAGCTGTTAGAGTTCCATTGACTCTATTCCTTATGCTGTACTCCATATCCCATAACTATATATATTAAATTATAGTTGACATTCAGTATTATTCAGCTTCAGCTTCAGGTGTACAGTGCAGTGATCAGGCATCTACACCGTCCTTGTAGTGGTCTCCCTAATAAGACAAGTGCCCGCCTGACACCCTACAAAATCTTTACATTATTGATTATATTGCCCAAACTGTCTTTCATATCCCCATGGCAATCTTGTGGTTACCAATTTGTGCTTTCTAATCCCCTCACCTTCTCCGTCATCCCCACCTCCTCCTAACAAGCAACCATCAGTTTTTCCTCTGTATCTCTGAGACTATTTCTGTTTAGTTTGCTCATTCATTCAGTTCTTTAGATTCCACATACAAGCGAGATCATATGGTATTTGTCTTTCTCTGTCTAACTTATTTCACTTAGCATAATGTTCTCTAGTTCCATCCATATCATTGCAAGTGGTAAGATTTCTTTCTTCTTTATGGCCAAGTAATACTCCATTGTGTAAATGTGCCACAGTTTCTTAATCCAGTCCTCAACCGATGGACATTTTGGTTGTTTCCATGTCTTGGCTATTGTGCATAGTGCTGCAATAAACATAGGGGTGCATATATTTTGTTTGAATTCGCATTTTGGATTTCTCTGGATAGATACCTAAGAGTGGAATTGCTGGGTCATAGGATAGTTGCATGTCCAATTTCTGAGATACATCCATAGCACAGCAGGTTTCTTAAATGTAGGAGTGTGAACTATGTGGAGTAACTAGAATATGTTGAATCTTGCTCTTGAAGAACTGCTAGAATTCTTCTGCACTCACAAAAGTCAGGTCACCTGTGCTGAAAGTTAGGCTTAGCACAGGTAGGGCTACATAACATGTCCTAACCATATTCAGTTCAGCAAATATTTACTGAGTATCTCTTACATGCAAAAGACTGTTTCTAATTTTATTTTGAGGTCAAGTACATAGGAACAAGTGTGAGAGTTTTGAAATTTGCTTTTGTGGGGCTGTATCCTTAAATCCTTCCCTGACATTAAAATAACAGCAGCCTTCTTTGAAACAAGGACATAGGAGTAATTATCACTGGATTTTGAAGCCCCTGGTCCCAGGCAAAAACTTCTTCCCAACCCCAGCCTAGAAGTCCAAGGAGTATGCTGTGGATTACACATGCTGCAGAGGCATCAGGAATGTGAGTGCTGATGGCTCTGCCATCTGTGGGTTATAACACGCTTGGCCAGGGGAGCCCAACAGACCGAATGTCTGGGTTTTCTAAGGTGCAAGCAGGAGAAACCCAAGCAGAATACATTGGTCCTGTTCATTGGGCAGGCTGAAATCAAGGCACAGGAAGGCTGAGGAAGCTGGGTATTGCATGGCAGGTGCCAGAAAACGGGGAGCTATATAGCAAAAGAATACCAGAATCCACATAGGAGCCTCCTTGACTGTAAGATTAAATACTGAGATGTGAAACTCCACAAAGCCACACAAATAAGGTGAGGAAGCTATTAGCTGAACAGGTCCCAGAGATGGTGAAGAGCAAGGACGGGTTTGAATTTTAACCAGCCAGAGTGGAGAATCCTTGTTGAACACGTGTGGAATTCAGTATAGAGCCTAGAAGATTAATAATGTAAATTCTAGAGGAACTACAAAAAAGGGAAAAAGAGATAAGCTAATAAGATAAGAATGAAGCTAAATATACAACTAATAGAGTGTTAATAAAAAAGAAAGCAGAAAAAGAGAACAAAAGGAACAAAGAACAGATGAGACAAACAGAAAACAAACAGTAAGATGGTAGATTTAAACTCAAGAGTATGAGTAATTATACTAGATATAAATGGTTTAAACCCTCTATTTAAGAGTCAGAGATATTCAGACTGGATAAAAAGCAAAATCTCTTACATGCTATCTACAAAAAACAAACAGATAACACTGTCTCTATTCACAGATGACATGGTTATCAATATAAAAATTCCAAAAACAATGTTTTAAACTAATAGAACTAACATGTGAGTTTAGTAAGGACATAGAATACAAAGTCAGTATTTAAAAGGTTAATGGCATTTTTATATACTAGCAATAAAAGTCAGAAATTGAAAAATTTTAACGTTTCATTTACTATTATATTAAGAGACAAAATATTTAGGAACTAATTAAAAAACATGTGCAATATTTGTATGCGAAGATATACACAATATTGGTGAGATAAATTAAGAATACCTAAATAAATGGAGAGATATACTTAATATTGTTAAGAGGGCAGTTCTTCCCAAAATGTTTCTCTAGATTCAATGAAATCCTGCTGAAAGTTCCAGCACTTTTTTTTTAGAAATAGACAACCTGATTTTCAAATTTATATGGACAAGTAACAGAATTGGAATAATGAAAACTATTTTGAAAAAGAAATAATTTGGATGATTCAAACTACCTTATTTCAAGAATTACTATATAATAATTAAAACAGTGTGGTATATTTAAAAAATAGGTATATAGACCAATGGAGCAGAATAGAGTCCAGGAACAGATGGACACATGTATGGCCAATTGATTTTCCATAAAGGTGCCAACATAATTCTAGGAGAAGGGAAAGTTTTTCACACAAATGGTGCTGAAACACTTAGACATCTTTTCATCCAGGGGCAGAAGCTTCCCAACTAGTGTCCCAGCCGCCAGTCCTGTCCCTCTTCCAATCCATACCCACACAGCAGTCAAGCTATCTCTCCGAGACAAGCAGTCAAGCTATCTGTCCCCTTTGAGTCCTTCACTGGCTTCCCACTGTCCTCAAGAGGAAGTCGTTCTCCTAAGCATGCAGCCTCTTTCGGACCCACCTCTTGAGCCTCATACCTTGGCCTTTCTCCCCTTGCACTCTGTATTCTAACTGTATCGAACTACTTTCGGTTCCCCATCTTTGCTGTGCCCCACTGTGCCCCTAGGAAGTTCCTCTGTCTGACTTACAAATCTTCTTCACCTGTCCTTCAGTATAATGCTGTGGTACCACCTCCTCCAGGGAGATCCCCAAGATAGTCCAGGACTAGGCAGGGACCACTCTGCTCACCCCTAACTTTAGTACTTGTCATACTTTATTGTAATTGCCTATTGACTCGTCTGTCTCTGTGTCTCTTATGAGGACAGGTGCTACATCTTGCTAATTGTGTCCCCAGCCTCTAACACAGTTCCTGCTGCACAGTAGGGCTCAATAACTATGCACTGAATGTTGTCATGTAGTCATCGCCTGACCTTCATACCCCACAACTAAAGAGAACAGGTATTTCCCAAACATGGAGCTCCTCTAAGGGATGTGAAGAGCTGTCTGTATTCCTTGGTAAAACATGAATCGATCCTCGCTCTATCTGAGGTTCACAGTCAGAATCCCTAGTGGCAAGTTCTAGCTCCACAGTTAGACTCACGGGGAATCCTGTGAGGAAAAGGGAGTTTGAGTGAAATGAAACATTTCAGCCTAAAGTAAACAATGATGAAATAGCGATAATTAATCATTTTAGATATTTGAGGGTTTTTTATACAGTCTCCCAATCTGTTATTCATCCTCACTTCGGACAGGATAAGAAGAGCTTATTTCAGCCAGAAGGATTTCAGGTGGACACAAGGAAAGTGGTCCTGGCGGAAGGATTGTAAAGGCAAGTTCAGTGTCCTCTCTTGTAGGGGTGATGGGCTGGTCACACGGCCCTCTGTGCAATGCAAAGGGAGCTTTCCTAGTATCTAGAGACATAAAAATATTAAACAACTCTCATGCCCAGGGGAAAGAGTCCACTGAATAGATAAGCTGCATTCACTCCACCGACCTTCTTCACCAATATTTGCTGAAACAAAGCAAAATAAACTTCCACATAAGGTCTAGTGTACAGGACTTCCCAGCGCATTTTACTCACTGCTTCCCTCTAGTGTGTGGCCATGACATTACAATAGCCCAGGATTCTGACCACCGACAGACAGGAAAGAGTTAGAGCACACTAGAGACCACTTCCAAATTCCTTCCAAGGAGCTTATTTCACAGATGAGGAAACTGAAAGGCCAGGTGTCTTGCCCAAGGTCACAGAGCTAGTGGCTGGCAGAGATGACTAGACTGCAGCATTTCTGTCTTCCATTTTGTGCCATCTCAGCAGTTAATAGGCAGGCAGGCGACAGTGTGGGACTAAGGGTTCCACGAAGGAGGCACCCTGCTCCCTGTTAGGCTTTCAAAATTCAACTATCCAGTAAAGCACAGTGCTTGCCCTCTAGAAATTTGTGATCTAAACCAGAGAGAAGGTTATGACATAGCTCCAGTAAAACGCAATCCGATTTCATGCAAGCAGAGTCCTTGTGGGAGACAATCTGCATATTAAACCAGCAAAGCTGGAGAGTTAGCAGAGGCCAAGTAACAGGGCTGTTGTGCTAAACTGAGGATTCCTAATTCAATCATGGCAAGATGGATGGCTCTTGAAGGGTCTTAAGCAGAGAACTATGGACTGCTTTCGCATTTAGGAAGGCCACCCTGACTGAAGCTGAAGGACAGCAGGACTGGAGACAAAAAGACAGGCAAAGTTTTATTTTGGTAATACACAATATGTGCCATAAGGCCTTAAAGACTCCTCATTTTCTAGCTTAAAGAACTAAGGGCTCGACAGTGTTATCAAGCTTTATAGAGGACACAGGAGAAGGATCGAGAAGGTTTGTGAGGTCAGAGAAATAACCGTTTCATTTCTGGACATACTGAGTTTGAAGGCCCTACAGGACATCCAGATGGAACTATCCAGTCAACAATTAGACAGGCAGGCCTGGAGCTCAGGAGCAAAGTTTAGTTTTCAGCTACACAGAGGGTGCCAAAAATAAAATGTATACACATTTTAAAAAAGGAAAATTGTATTAAAATTGTAATACTCAATATATACCAACAACAAACGATGAATACAAGTCACGTTTGACGTCTGCAATTACAAGAGGTGCTCAAAGTGGTTACAATCAGTGTCCAGACACTTCTGATCATGGCAAACTATTGCTTGAGCAACGTTGACCGGTGTCCACTTGTACACATTTTTTTACACCTTCCCCCGCCCCCCCGGTAGACTAGCTGAGCCTTGGGGGTACATGGGACTGCCCAGGGAGGTCGTGTGTGATGAGAAGACAAGAGGGTGACCGGTGAGTCCCCACATTATAGGGTGGCCAGAGACCACGTTTGAGAGGAGAGTCAGAGGATAGCAGTAGGGTCTCACATCACAGAAAAGAGGCAAACAATTGCAAGGAAAAATGCGCTAAACACTGTCAAATGTTGCCCTCCCCTCAAAAAGTAATGTCAATAGTGCTGATGGGTCAGGTAAAGCAAGGAGAGAGAAAAATCTAACATGAAGTTCGCTGATGTCCTTAAGAAAAAGAATTGTTTTCTCAAAGAGGAGAAAGCCAAGGGGGTAGATCCAAGAGAGGATGGAAGGACAGGGAGTAGAGATATTGGCCACAGACTTTTTCAAGCACTTTTGCCAGGAAGAGAAATGAGAAAAGGATCGGTTCTCTTGCTCCTTTGAAGAAAACTTGCTTTTAACTAACAGTTGCTTTTTAAAGGGAAGTACAGTCCTGGACCGATAGGAACAATTCATGAATACCATTTTCATCTGTTACTCTTCCTGTAAAGTATTTATCTTTTACAAGTGGAAATGGTTTTACTCCCAAGATGTCACTCTTTCCTGTTTGGGCCACAGGCCAGCCTGAGACAGGCTGCAGTTATGTGCCCATCGTAGAGGTAAAAACCACATTGCACAGTCAACAAGCTGAGGCTCTGAGCCCCTCTTGGTTTTTACTCTCCCATAAAGGAAATTTTAAGCACAGCACAGACTCAGGTGCAGGATGCCTCTTAGTTAATATTATCAGACACAGGGAAGAAACTGAAGTAGCAACAATGGACTGTCTTGACCTTGGAAAGTGTGTCAAATGATATCAAGTGCCCCATTACTTCCAACAGCTCACAAGAGATAATATGTATGAACCTACTTCTGATGCTTTCTGGAACAATAGAGCATCTTTGCTGACTAGGGGTAAGCATAACTGTAAGAGGTATATTTCAAGAACTGGCACCAATTGCAAACCAACTGTCCACCTCTTCCCAGAAAGGGAATAGGTGCTGACGTTTTTCTTTCCCCAAACACCACTAATGTTCTAGGTCAAGAGTGGGAAGATAGGATAGGGGAGGGGGATTTAACTGGTCGAGGGAAGAACGAAGAGCGTTTCTAGAATCATCCAGCTAGCATCAATCTTAGAGGCCAACCAGATAACACTCTTGACTCACTAAGGCCAGTGGAGCTGGGCGTCCTCTGGAGCTCACCCAGCAAGTCAGTGGCAGCGCTGAGATTATAGCCCAGGTGACTGGTGCTTTTTGCAAACTGTCACACTATCCAGAGAGGCAGTGCCATCTAGTGGTACACTGGAGGTGGTTCTGGAGCCAGACTGCCAAATCCCAGCCCTGTCACTGACTCGCTGTGACTTGGGGCAGCTTCCCGAAACTTTCCTTCATCTGCAGTAAATCGGATGAGCTACTTCCCCTCCTGGGCAACACTGCATGGGAGAGCTAGGACGTGTGAATAACTTCAGATGGGACAGTTATTCATCATATCAACGGCACTCAATGAGTGTTAACTTGACGTCACTGCCTCTCTGAGACACTCGAGTCCAACAGTTGGACAACGACTCTAACAGCAAAGAGCCTGGGGTTGTGTAAGGAAGACGACAAGTTTAAAAGCTGCAAAAGCGCAGTAATCATTAACCTTTGCTGCAGGGCAGTGGCAGCCGTCAGCGACTCCCAGGAAGAATTGAACTGGCAGGCCTAGTTGCTGTCCTTGGGGCTACACAGGCAGCCCCCTCAGGGGTCTTCAAGGTTGAGGGAAGAAGGCCAAGCACAAACACCCTGGGAGCATGGCAGGCAGCCAGCAGACCCTCCGGGGAGGGGATGGGGGGCATGTGATCTGAGCCAGCTGGCAGGGCCTGGTGTCAGCAAAGCTCAGGGCTGGAGATGGAAGGGGGTGGAGGGAGGTCTGGGGAACTAAGAACAGCCAATAATAGCCCTGAACAGCCTGTGGGCCAGACTCTGTTTTCCTGCTTCCAGATCTAGGATAGGTCCCTGGGAGAGAATCTGCAAGGAAGTCAGCGAACATCAGAGCCCCACAGGTCACAGGTCCCCTGGTGATTGGCTCCCACCGCCCACCTGTCAAATCTGAAGTCATTTTGCTGAAAAGACAATAACCACACCAGCCAATATTGTGAGAGTGCTATCATCTGAATATTATGCTCCCCAACGTCATTTTCCATACTCTCTAAGTAATCGCCTTAAAATGGACTTTTTATCAGTTTCTGTCAGTCCACTTCGATATGCCTGAGAAGTGTTAGACTGTAAAGCTCAGTAGAAGAACAAAATACACTTCTAAACTTGTCCCTTCTCATCAAGCATGCTTTGTCTTCATTCATTCATTCGTTCATTCATTCATTCGGTGAATACCGCATGAGAGCTCTGTGTCAGGCACATAAAGAGGGTGGGGGGAAAAAAGAGAAGGTGGACACATAGAGCACCTGCCTGCACAGAGGGCTTGTGTACCGGGGGAGACCATGCAGTGTGTGTATGTCTGAATTTAGGGTCCCTAGAAAGACCCAGAAACAGAGAGCTCCATGCAGAAGGTTTGGGGAGAATATTCTTGGAGGATACAGCTGTGAGGAAATGAGGAAGGCAAGATGGAGCTGAGGGAGAAGCAGACCTACAAAGCAGCTGAAGCCTTGGCTATTCCTGTGAAGAGCTCTGGAGTGCGATGGTCTTGCTGAGCTGTCGCAGGTGGAGGCAGGGGGCTGCTGGGTCTTCGGATACCAGCATCAGGGGTCCTGGCCGTGAACGCCTCTGCCGGGTGGGCAATTTCCTGCTTCCAGGGGCAATTCCCAGTGTGGGGCATAGCTGAGAACCATCCTGCCAGCTCAGGATGTCTAGAATTATAGACAAAAGTCATCACACACGGTGGCCTCCCCCTCACACTTCATGAAGAGCAATGGCCCAGGCAAATGGGACGGACTTACCAGGACCTTAGAAAATTCCAATGAGTAGGGCAGCCAACTAGCATATCCCTCCAGGCAAATGAGAAGTCAGATAGCCTGATCTAACGCTTCCCTGGCTCTGAGCGCTTCATCACCCAGCAGAGCAGCTATTGCCTCATGAACCTTCTGATTGTGACCACTACAGTTAGAAGAGCAAACAGCAGCTGGAGAAGGAAACACCACCTAGTCACCCAAACGGTGAAGATGGGGCCTGCAGTGCCCACAGATGGTACTTACCTGGGCAGCAAGTTGTCAGCTAATCCCACCCAAGTGAGCCTGGTTGAGAGTCCGGCTGTGTGTTAAACCAGCACTCAGGGGAAGGGGAGCCAGACTAACCCGTTTAAGTAGTTAAACCTCTCAATGGCAGCCACCCAGTGCCCCCTTTCTTTTTTCTGCTGAGCAGCAGTCTGAGAATATGATAGAGTCCAAGCAGACTAGTCTGTAGCACCTGAATGTGTGAGGGGAGGGTGCTGGGCGGGGGCGGGGGCGGAGGCGGAGGTGGGGTGCGAGGGTGCAGAGAGAGAGAGCGCTGTGTTCCTATGGCAAATATGTTGGTGAGCAGAGCTAAGTCCCGCGGAAGAACGAGCTGTCAGGGGAAGAGCAGGGGTTAGAAGCGATTCAAAATTTGTCTAGTGCACTCCCTCATTTGATAGAAAAAGACACTAAAACCCAGAGAGAAGAGTTGACTTGCCCAAGGTCACACGGCTAACTTATGACAGAAGTCACATTAAAACTTAGATTTCCTGATTTCCATTCCAAGTTTCTATCCACCTCTTCAAAGAAAATGGAGGAAAAGGAGAGAAGTAGGTGACAAAGCAAGTGAAGAGATAAAACTAGAACTGAAAAGAAAAGGGTGAAAAATTAAACTGGGAAAGAGATACAAACAGGCAAAGCACAAATACTCATAAAAATTGACGCTGATGCTAAAATTCACGTACACAAGAGGAGCACTGAAGCTAAATTCCCAAATTTTCACTTTTATGTTTAAGCAAATGAATACATGATTTGCCACTATTGTAGTGAAGTGGGTCGCTGGGACCAAAAATTAGAGACCAAACAGCTGCCTGGGACCTGGGGCAGGGAGGGATGTCTGCTTGTGCTCACATCTCAGCCCACAGGTGGGGTCAGGAGGGCACAGTCAGAGCTGGTACCGGAACCAGAGAAGGGGAGGGAATCTGACCCCAGGGTCCACATCCCATCCCTCCTCCGTGGTGCTCAATGCCACTGACACTTCTGGCTGTCCCAGACCTGGCGCGGGGGGCGAGGGTGTGAGGTGGCTTCGCTGCCAGGTTATCTCATTTTCCAAACATTAGTGATGAATCTATTTTGGGTTGGCAAGTGAAACAATTACATTCTTGGTGGCAAGTTCACTTAGTGCTAAGTGAAAAATCTGACTCTGCCAGACAAGAGAGACTCGTGTCATTACTCACATCAGGGTCCCCACAAGCCTGCTGTCGCTGTCCTCACCCACCTCCATTCCTTGAGCTGACTCATTCTTCGTCTCATTTCTCTGTGCAGAGTTTCCGGAAAGGGTGCACTGGGGGTTCAGATGGGAAGGAAAGTCATTTATGTGTTGGTTACCCAGGAAATTTAAAATATGCCATAGGACTAGGGCACAAAGAGTGAATTTGTTTCCTGTGATGTTCCTGGATCCTAAAATTACTGGTGAAATAATGTCAGAAACAGGTTGGTGCAAAAGTAATTGCGGTTTTTGCAATTATTAACCTTTTAAACTGCAGTTACTTTTGCACCAACCTATTAGTAAGGCTGACCGCGCAGAAGTTAACTAGCAGAGCAGGGAGAGGTGGAGGGAGGGTCAAGCATTCGGTGGGGGGGCGGGGGGGAGTCAAGGCCTTTGATCTCTTGCATCCCTTGTGAATCTGTTTCTACCTTTCTAAGTTGTTCCAACCTTAAAACCTGAATCCCAGGGGTCTCCCCTGTCATGCTGCCCTTGGCTTGATGATCGAATCCTCTGTGTTCCTGACCCGATGTCCTGTTTCTGTCCTAGGATTCCCCGCCCCACTGCTGATCCAGTAACAGTAATGTCATTCAGTGCTAGGCACAATACTAAGCACTTTATACAAATATCTCATTTAAAAATTCTGGGTCTCTGGCTTCAGTAGTAAATGACCATAGACCCAAGGCCTGCCTCCCCTGGGCAGTTGGGGCTGGTGCAGCGGCTCAAGCAAGGCCTCAGAATCCCCAGGGGACCTTTGGCAAGATATACATACCGGGACCCGTCACAAGCTGAAATAGAACCTATTCCTACGAGTTCCCTGTATGGTCGGAAGGATGCTCCTGGTTAAGAGCTGCAGATCTGGACTCCAGAGGGCACCTGGCTTTGACAGATCCTGTCACACCAGGAAGACACGAAACTCCTTCTCCTGACACGGAGCCCCTGCAGTGGCCCCCATCTGGGTACAGAGTGCATCTAGCTTCTTCCTCAGACCTTCTGCCACACATTTCATTCCAGAGTTTTTAAAAAAGTGATTTGGGTTAAGCATTGGTTCAGGCAATCCCCATCTTGACTGTCCTTCTTAGACTGTGCTCAGAAACCCCTTTGGCAGAGACCATCTGAGTCCCTGGGAGAACTTTTGGGCATGCCACACCCATCACTCAAAAGGTCTTCAAAATAAAAATGCTAATGACAACTGGAAATAGGATTGCTCTGCCCCCAGATTTCATGGTAATAGGAGACAGCTTGTGAATCGTTCACCTAAAGGGCAAGGGGAGGGGAAGTTTGCAGCAAAAGCGAGCGGGAACCCATCACCTGATAACACACCCAACCCACTAGTCTCTTTAATTAAACATTAAATAGGACAGTAATTAAAAATAATAATAACAGCTGGGCTGTGATGCTGGGAAGAATGTATGGGAGCTGAGGAGGTGGTGCCCTTGACCTCATCCACTAGGAGAGCAGGTAGGAGTTCTGTAAATGTGGAAGCCACCCTGAGCAAGGTGTTGAGGGGCAGCAGAGAAAGGGGGCAACTTCCGCTGTTGCCCGAGGCAACAAATGGAGACAAACCTGCTGTAGAGCAGAACAGTCAAGAGCAATCAGGATCTCAAACCAGATAAGTCTGAATTCCAATCGCAATCTCTGCCCTTCCTACCCAGGTGATCTCAGGGAAATACACAGCTCCTTCATCCCTAAACGGGAAGAATCATCGTACCTGTGTCACGGGGCAAACCTTGTGTGTTAATAACCAGACAACTTAGCTTCATTAGCAACTTTAAAAGAATATGTGTAAAACCTTCCCTCAGTGCTTAGCACTGTGTATGAGTGCGACAGATGGTTGACAATGATTACGATGACACAGGTGTCCCTTCCAGATTTCCGCGTCTGAACCCTGATGAAAGCGAGGCTTCATTACTCAGCGCCTCGTTTTCTCCACACACACACGAAAAGGAGAATAATTACCTTTGACCCCAATCCTACTCAGGTCTTTCTTTCTCCAAAGGGTTAAGATATGTAGGGCAATACCCAGGAAAAAAACACCATTGACCTTCAGCCTTAAAAAAGGAGACCCTGCTGTTTGAGACAACATGGATGAACCTGGAGGATGTTATGCTAAGTGAAATAAGCCAGACACAGAAAGTCAAATGCCGCATGATTTCACTCATACGTGGAATCTGAAATAGTTGAACTCATAGAAGCAGAGAGTGGAATGATGGTTGCGGAGAGTGGGAGGTGGGGGTGGGAGATGAAGACATGTTGGTCAAGGGGTACAAAGTTCCCTTATACAACATGAATACATCGGGCAATCTAATGTACAACATGGTGACTACAGGTGAAAACTGTATTGTATACTTCAAATTTGCTAAGAGGGTAAATCTTATGTTCTCACCACATACACAAAAAGGAAATAGTAACTATACGAGGTGATAGATATGTTAATGAGCCTGATTGTGGTGATTATTTCACAACGAATATGTATATCAAATCATCAAATCATACACTTTAAATATATCCAATTTTACCTGCCAATGACACCTCGATAAAAAAAAGATATTGACGGGTGTGAAATGGTATCAGCATTCCTACATTTATGTGACTTCTAGCAACAAGATATGAATCCCAGGGAGCCAGACACACAGAATATAGCACATTTAAAGAACCCAGGAGCCAGAGAGAGGAAGTGGTGAAACATCAGGAGTACATGCCTGATGAGAAATACTGCTGGAAGAGAAAGATGAGCACCTCAATAAAAGGTAAGCAGGGCGTCTAAGGAAATCAAAGAAAAGCACAAAAAGACTTCCAGGGGCATACCCAAAACCGTGTTTTGAATTTTAAAATTTAGCATAGGAAAGAAGAGGATGGTCCTTCACTGTTGAGACCAAGTGTAAGAAATATGGCAAAACAGAGAAGAAATGAAATAAAAATCAGAATGAAAAGGAAGATACTGTCAGGGAGGAAAAACTTTACTCTTCTCAGTTCTCCTGGTTGGTCTAAGAAGTAACTTGACATGAGACAAATTAACAGGAGAAAATCAAATTTAACTTTGTACGTTTGGGGGCTCCATAAGAATATGAGTCCCCCAGGCAGTCAGCTAATTGAGGTTTATATGCCATCCTGAGCTAAGAGGAGGCAAGTGGGGATCTGGAACTTCAAAGGGAAGAAAGACAATTGGGGGGGTGGGATGGGGAAGAGCAAATGTGATCTGCAGAGACAAAGGGACATTGAGAGGAATGTGAGCAAACAGGTCTTGCAGCTTTCCCCAGTCTGCATAGCCCATATTCCTTGTAGGTCACTCTGGTGATAGCTCTATTCTGGGAGCGGACTCTTTATCTAAATTCTTTCAGGCACTTAAAGGGGAGGTAAAAAGAAAAGCTTCTTAAGTCTTCAATTTCTTAAAAATAGTCAGCCTTAAGTAATCTTTATGCCATAGCAACACATTTTGGGATGGCAAATTTTGTTCCCCTACAAAATTTAAAGGACAGTCCAAGAGACCTAATAGTTGATGACTAAGATTTCTAGAAGAAGAAAAAGAAACAGGTTATGAGGGAATCACAGGGGCCACATTTACCCTTCTGCCTTAAGCAACTAGGACACCAGACAAAATACATGACATGTATTACAGACAGTGGCTAACAGACAACACAGGACTGCCAGTTTCACCGGAGGGTGGCAGTTGTAAGACTGTAGATTACTAATAAGTCCCAACTGTCCCCACTTTAGAGCACACATGTCTTAATATTCTGTGTGACAGATGGAAGTACACCTGCAAACCAAAGCACAGGCTAGTCCTGAGGAAAAGCACATGTGCAACTGTTTCAATCGAAAACTGAACATATCACTTTTTCCAGGCAGCATTATTTTCACCTGAAAGAACAACTGACAGACAAACTATGGTTGGGTAGATGGCAGACATATTCTCATTGCAAGGAAGACAACTGACAGTATTTGTTGCCAGGGATAAAGTTTGAGCTTTCCAGAGAAAACTATAGTTTCAGAAAACTTGTATTAGCCACTAAGAGCTCACTCAAGAAGAAATAGCTAATGTGACTAGTCCTTTACTGATTAATGAAATTGAATTCATAGCTAAAAATATTCCCACAAAGAAAACTTCAGATCCTGATAGCTTCACTGGTGAATTCTACCAAATATGTAAAGATGAATTAATATTATGTCTATACAAACTCTTCCAGAAAATAGAAGAGAACACATCGCAGCTTCTGTTTGAGCCCAGTATGCTGATACCAAAGCTAACGATATCACAAGAGAAAAAAAAGAAATTACAGAATAGTATCCCTCATGAACACAGATATGAAAGCCCTCAATAATAATATTAGCTAATCAAATCCAATTATGTTAAAGAGGATAGTACATCATGATCAAATGGTATTATATCCCAGAAACCAAGAAAAGATAAAAATAATTTTAAATATGATTGATTCTCATTATTTTGGGGTTTTATGTTCTATAAAGTTGTTGCAAACATTGAATGAGTGGATACTGGACCACTTTCCCAGGGGGAATACAAGGTTAGTTTCCTGCTAGCCTTTGGTCACAGCATCCTCATCACTGATCAATATATAACTTTGTTTTATGTGTGTTTCTGCTTAAGGAGATCTCATTTAATATACATTGATTCATTAATATTGAGCTCATGACCAACAGCACTATATCATACCTGAATGAAACTCTAACACATGTATTTTGTCCATAAGACACATCTCATCCTTCTTCTGCTTAAACACACTGGACAGCACTTCAGCATTAGGCTGGAGGGGCCATTTTAAACAGTGTAACCACCAACAAGGAGCACAAAAAAGCTAAAAATAGACCGTGAAAAGGACCCTGTTCACAGCATGAGCTGAAACACGAATGCTCAGTTGAGAATGTGTGCACAGGGTGACTCAAATTGTTTTGCCACGATGCGTGTCTGCAGATGACTACAAAGCAAACAAACAAAAAACTCCACAGGTATTGACTCTGGGGTTAAAAATAAATTGTAGCAGGTAGGAAAATTTGCAAAAACAGAACCAGTGAATAACAAGGATAGATTGCAACGGATAGAAAAAAAAAAGTCTGTAAGTTAAAGAAACACCTTAGGCTACGATTAAAGGGCTCACTGAACCCTAGTTTAGATTGATGAGAAAAGACACATAGGTGAGCATATCCCAATAAAGTTCTTAAATTTTCATGATCACGAGAGAAATCTGCGAAATTCCTGGAAAATAACAAGTTGGAGGGTGGGGATCTCACCTGCCATGGACTTCTCAGTGGCTATCCAACAAGCTGGCACATTTCTGCTGAAGTGTGGACCATCCACCAGCAGCAGCTGCATCACTGGGAGCTTCCTGGCAATGCAGAATCTCAGGCCTCACTCTATTCCTACTGGATTAGAATCTGCATTTTAACAAGATTACCCCCTCCGGTGATTAGTAGGCACGTTGAGGGAGAAGATGGTAAGAGAGCATCTAGAGACTTTTGAGACAGGCTGCCACCCGAGTGCCCTTTAAGCAGCCACCATACTATTTGCCTATCAAGATAAAAAGAGAGAGATTTAATGACAGACTCGAACTTAGAAAGTTTACCGCCTCTGGATCCCATCTGAGAAAATATGTGAGAAAAAAAAACTTGTTAAGCAGTACATGAATTAAAGAGAAAGATTTCAAGATGGGGGAATATGAAGAAGAGGGAAAACAGAGGGAGCCAAGAAACTTACAGGATAATTAAATGTTGGTGGTAAGAAGAGATTCTCTGAGAATGTATAAATGAGAACTTTTATACCAGGAGAGATGTATTAGATGTATTATAAGGGAAATTCTAATAACATGAAGTATGGAAAACTCTGTACTTTCTGCCCAATTTGGTTGTGAGCTTACATTTGCTCCAAAAAATAAGTATATATTTTTTAAAGTTTTCAGGAGGAAAAAACAGTGATTAAAAAAAAAAAATCAGTTTCTACCCATTGCAGAATCCTAGTCATGTCAAAGCAAATAAATGATCACATCAAACAACTGTGAACTTCACTGTTTTTGATTTGGAATTTGACTATAAACAAACAAATAAAACTCTGTGGCCATATTTTTATAAGAGGTTAACTTAAAACTCTAAAATGAGTGAAAGAAGGAGAATATGCGCGCTGTTGCTCTTAGGAGTTTGTGAAGTACGTATGCTTGATAGGGGCTGCTGGAGCTGGGAGGGCCAGGGCTTTCCGCATTCCCGCGTCCAGTACTGGGACGCTGATACCTTCTGAGCAGCCTATGCAGTAAATGAAGGGAGGTCTGCCCCGCCATAAGCTACATATTAAACTGCTAGGTAAACTTACATTTCATATTTAAATAGTTACACTGTTTATAAAAAAGAAAAATGGGGATGGGAGACACTGAAAACCACATACAATCCAATCTCTTCTTTGGAACTTGAAATACTGATTTCTTTTTTCAAACAAAGTGAAGGAAGTGTTACTTTACCCAGTGGGCAGCCAATCTCTGGAACTTGTTTCCCTTGGGGGTGTTATAGGTTGAGAAACACAACGGCTCACATATTTATCCAGTGTCTACTCTGCCAGTGTTACAGTGTCAATAAGATATCCATGATTCCTACTGTATGGAGCTTATATTTCTAAATAGAGTTGAAAGAAAATCATGAATAGAGGTCCACAATTAGCAAAGAAAACAAGGTGATATCTTCCCACAAAACATCTAAGTCAGAAGCTCTGACAGCCTAGCTTATCCTCTTACCGTCCAGAACAACCAGCTTAGAAGATAACAAGACAGCAGTGTTTGTAATTGGAGCCATCCCTGGGCAAGATTGTGAATCTGTTCTGATTTGTCTTGGATTGACTCTTAGCTCCTCTCCTTTCACCCAAATATGCCTTGTCCCACTACCTCCTCGTTTCTCTGTTCCAGACCCCTGCTGGTGATGGCCAAATCACTCTTCCCATAGCACTTGCATCTAAGTCTGAGTTTCTGAAGACTAACAAGCCTCAAGCCTCAGAGCAGAAAATCTCCAATGATTTGATTCCAGACAGCATGGTCCCCAGTGAGAGAGGTGCTTCTGAACTAGGCTCCTAAAGTGGCCGCAGCAGCGTTCACTGCCTTCTCTCAGGTCTCCTATGGTGGGGACGCAAAACAGAGTCCCTGGTCCTGAACCTCATGTGAGATAAGGCCATCTGTCCCAGGACTCCACACTCACTTTATTTTAAGCTCTATTATAAATCCTTCCTATAAAGCCTTGTCCCCTCTCCACACTCACTGAACTAGTACCACTTCCTTCCCCTACTGATGAAAAGTGATGGAGATGGCCAGGAAAACCCATGCCTTAAATGAGTCTTTGTTCCTCAGTGATGAGATTTGACTCTGATTTTATTTCCACGTGCAGAGAACACAGATCAATCAGCAGGCAGGGATTAATACAATTGAAATCCTTGTCTCCTGCCCACGTTCTGATGGGGGCGGGGGGTGGACCAGAAACCAGTAAGGTAGAGAAAACTTTAAATACGTGTCTGTCCAGTCATCCCAGAACAGAGAACAAGAGGTACGTCAGGATGTGCCTTCCTTCTTGCTTTCATCAGAAACCACAGCCCCACCTGGAGATTGATGCCTGCCTTCCCTGAGACACGAGGATGCTGAGACGGATATATGTTCAGTAAGCAGGCCCTCTCACAGCAATCTGCATGCAGCGGGGTCCCCCACCTGCCACCACCCTCAGCTCCAGTGCATCTCCCCACTCCTCTGGCAGAGGTTTTCACCACCTGTCTCACTCCTTTCCCTGCTGTTTGATGCCTTTCCAGTTTGAAGCCCAGTTTTCCCCATCTGTCAATTCCTTCTACTCCAACTGTAGCTGGCCCATGAGATTCTGAACTACTGTCTGCTCTGAGGGCCACGGGACCCTCAGCAGTCTTTCCTTTGTGCCTCAGGTGCTGTCTCCACATCCTTTTGCCCATGTCTGTTCATGTGTTGGCCCAACTCTACAGATCAAATAGGGTATCACATGAGAATACACTGGAGAGGTGAGCTGAATTGCCCCAGCCTCATCAGCCGAGCCCCACACTTGTAACTGAGCCCAGTCGGGACCCAAAGGACCACCAGCCCGAATCGCTGACCCACAGAATTGTGAACGGAAGATATGGTTATGATTTTAAGCTGAGTTTGGGGTGTTGCATAACACCATTTGTGCAGTCGGTAACTGCTAATATTTACCAATGTGATGATTGCTATTCACCAATGTAACGTTCAATGTTTGAACTAAATTTCCTTCTGCTTGTATGTTCCTTGACCTGTATTCTGTTCTTATTACAGACCTCTGTGCATTTCATCTCCTTCACAGTAAGTAAGCCACACACCCCAAAGTCTCTTTCCTTTCCCTACCATCTGCTAAAGTAAAAAAGGAGATTAATACACGATTTTGAAAGAATAGTTCAAAGGACTATTGGAAGAAATAGGTTATAAGTAAAAACTAGTTATTGATGACCAAGTGTTTATTGAGTTTCAAATGTGGACTCAACATTTTTGATAGAAACAATCAGGTTATAGAAATACATAACCCACAGTCTTTGGATTCAAATAACTGAAAATCTTAAAATTGAGGAGGATGAGATTATTAGAAAACAATGACGAGCTGATTTGCATGATAAAGGCTAGATACACAATAGGAGTTTGTAGAGGAGAGACTGTGCTAGAAAAGGAGGGAGGCTATTCTTTGAGCAGCAGCAAGGGGGGAGGGCGTTGTTTGGGAAGTGCGGTGGGAACGCCAAGATAAAGGCACAGAAGCGGGAATGAGGACAGTGAGCTGGTGCGAGCCGCAATCAGTGGGAGGCTGTTCCACTAAAGCACGAAGTGCACGTTGCTGAATAGTAAGGACAGACGCTCAGTTGTGAGGCTCAGGTTTCCCTGGGGCGTTGGTGGTACAAGCAGTAGCCGCCAAGATGTTATGCTAGGACACAACTACACTCAGCCTTAGGCATTTATTCCCAAGCCAGTCATTCAAAAGCAGAAAAAAGCTTTATTCAAAAAGATACTTTGTACCAAGGCAGTCACAGGAGAGGAAAAAAGCTTTAAATACAAAATGCCTACCAGCTGACGAGTGACAAAGCGTGGAGACTTCAAGAAATGTTCTACAGCCATTGTAAAAAGATACATGAAGACTATAGACAAATAATGTAGTAATAAATAGAAACTAAGTTATATGGAATTTATACAAATGAATACAAGCTAAAATCTATATAGTTTATAAATTATGGCATAAGTATTCATATGGGAATATATTAAAAGGATACTTTCATAATTAAAAATAGCTATATATGAGTTTGAGACAAATTTTAATCTTTTAAAATGTTATACAGTTTAAAGGTGATATAATAAAAACTATTTTTTGAATTTAAAATAATGAGTTATATAAAAGAAGTGACATAATGAAAGTGGAAAATTTTAGCCAAACCACTCTGGACAGCTCTGTGTTCATATTTTTGAGTGCTACATAATCATACTAGATCATGATTTGACCCTCCCTCCTCTGTGCCTTTCCTTTTAATTACTTCTGTAACCTTTAATTGCTCTCTTAAACACCTTTAAAATACGCTGATAACACAGGACGCCCCAGAACTGTATCCCTGAGCTGCCATTCCTGGTGATGAGTTTGGAGGCGCTGGTCCCAACCTTCTACTGATTCTCTCTCCTTGTTAGTTTGCAGGATTCAATTTAGAACCTTTCCTCAATTTAGACCTTGCCAGTAAATGGACTTGTGTAAATCTATAATTTTGTGCCTACAATACCGACCCATTAATGCAATGGCAAATAAATTTAGTCAACAGATGAACATTAAATAGCAGGCACCATGTGCTGGACTCTAACCCTATAATTCTTTCTCAACAAGGTTTTGATCCATGTAACTTACAGCCCATCTAACCCACCCATCCTTTCCATTGCCCTGGGACTAGGTTCTGGGGATGGCACACAATTCCACTGCCCTGGGGCACTTATAGTCAAGATAGGAGTGAGCTAAGGGGTGTGCTGGTGTTCCTGTCTGCCCCCTACACCCACACATCGCTCCTCCCCACCCTGTTCTGTGGCCCCAGAGGTCGACCTGTATGCACTCCATCAACAGGCTCCTTTGCCCTGAATCCCAATTGGATTTGGCCAAGGTAGGGCACAAATTCGGTAACACTAGGCAAGTCAGTTAGCTCTCTGAGCCTCATTTGTACCCACTGCATTATGGGATGTTGAATGATCAGGTGAGGGCCTTCATGTATTCACTCGCTCAGCAGTTCGTGTTGAGTGCCTACTGTGAAATTCCATGCAGGACTGGCTTCATGGTTATGTCGTCTGTGCCATTGCACACAGTCCTGCGCTCAAGAGCACCCCACACTTGGTTTAATGCTCTACTGTCACGATCTTGAAAATCTTAAGAATTTTTTTTTTTTTAAACAAGGAGCCCCCTGTTTTCATGTTGCAATTATGTGGCTGTGTCTACTCCTACATGCATTCTTCTAAGAGCTGGGGATACAGCAATGCACAAAACAGACAAAAACCCCTGCTTGCATGAAGCTTTCATTCTGCATCTGTTAATTCTTTTAAGAAATGTTCATTGATCACATACTAAGAACATTTCAGAAGAGAATTGCATAAGCAAACAGCTCAGGTGGAACGATGTTTGCATGTTAAAGTGCAAGAAAAACAGTATGACAGTCTTCTCCCTCTCTTTTCTTTTCTTTTTCTTTTTTGTCTTATGATGCTGAGTATGACCTCCAACATAACATTGAGTACAAGTGGTAATAATAATCATTCTTGTCTTGTTCCTGATTTTAAAGGGAATGCGTCTAATCTTTCTCAATTTAGGCTGGTGATTTTTATAGATTTATTATACCCTTTATTCAGTGAAAGAAATTCCTTTCTAGTCTTAATTTAATATGTTTTTTAATCAAAATTTATGTTAAGTATTATTAAATGCTTTCCTATAGCTACTGAGATAATCATATCATTTTATTCTTTAATCTGTGCATGTGATGAATTACATTTAGAGATTATTTTTAAAGATCCAGATATGTTTTGAAGATCTGCAGGATTTGCTGACAGATCAGATGTGAGATGTGAGAGTAAAAGAAGATCAAGTATGATGCCAAAAGCTTTGGCCAAAGCAAGTAAATAAATAAAATTGCCATTTATCCAAACAACGAATGCGAAGGAAGAATGTTTGATTTTTGAGGGGTGGGGAGGGAAGGTTCCAAATCAGAAGCTCAGTTTTGCACAAGTGAAATGTGAGAGGCCTGAAAGTCATCAAATGGAGACGTAGATGAGGCAGCTAGATGTACGGTACAGTGAGGGGACAGTGACAGCCAGAAGATAGGAGCATAGGAATTTGGGAGTGTCAGCCTTTGTGAAAACTGAACTGAAGGAGACATTCTGCAGAACCTACAAATACAGGACAAAACAGATCTCAAAATTACTTGCAAAATGCTTGCCACTTCTCTTATTTAGGAGAAAGCACACATGCAGGCAGAATATCAATCATGTGCTATTATCCATCGGGTCCTCCTGCTCTGGGCTTCAGTGATATTCCTCCCCACACATGTAAGTTTTCCTGCTAGTAGTAATTCTGCCTGATAAGTGGCCTTCAAGAGTCTATTGAACTGCTCATCACAAGAAAAAGAAATCTGTAACTATGTAGGATGACGGATGTTAACTAGACTTACTATAGTGATCATTTCACAATATGTACAAATACTGAATCAATATGTTGTACACCCGGAAATAATACAAT
The DNA here is from genome assembly GCF_036562045.2 of Rhinolophus sinicus. Classification (NCBI taxonomy): domain Eukaryota; kingdom Metazoa; phylum Chordata; class Mammalia; order Chiroptera; family Rhinolophidae; genus Rhinolophus; species Rhinolophus sinicus. The sequence continues at coordinate 104,682,825 of NC_133752.1, read as the reverse complement.
GTTCCATGACAGTCATATCTCAATTTAAAAAATTTTAAAAAGACTCCATCGATCTGTAAAACGTGATAGAGATGTTGTTATTTGGTAAACATCTTAAACTCTCTCTTTCTCTCTCTCTCTCTCTCTCTCTCTCTCTCTCTCTCTTTCTCACACACACACACACACACACACACATATTTTCTGAATGTAAATTTTAGTTAAAATTTATTTTAGAAATGCCTCAGCTTCAGAAGTTCTGCCTTTGAAGTTTTCCAAAGACACTAGTCTGTCTAAAGAGAAGGCATGGACTCTTTAAGTAAAATGGAAGGTGCTAGTATTTGTAAAGTCGAGTGGCCTGTGACTATGGATTTCTCCTTATTACTTATATTGTCTGAGCCAAAGACACTGTCCTCCCATTGTATAGGTTCTTGGATCTAAATTTATACCGTAAAACTGAAGACTGGAAGTGGCCCTGAACGCTTGCACATTGCCCTGTGTCTAAGTAGCACACCAAAGCCACCTCCACCATCACACATGTCCCTGTGGATCGAAAATTACCAGTCATTTCTATCATACAGGTGTGGGACCCACGGTCATGAAAGTTGCCAGGGATAAATAAACTTCTTTAACATTTAGCAGGATTACTTCAACATTAGTCACAGTTGCCCTGCAGTCTTGTCTTCAATATCCTTTTCTTTCCTTTCCTCAAACCCGACAAATTTATTGGATTCCTGATGAGATTACTCTGAATCCCACATCCTCCCTCTGCTCCTCCCAGCCCTGACTGATGTGTGACCTTTTTTGACTGAATTATTGAAATCTGTTAATGGCTTTATTGCTTCTGATTGCCGGCATTTGCCAAATATAATGTGGCATTTATCAAACTCTTGTTAGCCTGGGCAAGAATCACTTCCCGCATTGATTAAGATCCACAAACTAATTTTCCTTAACTAGCGTCAGCTCAGCGCCAACAGACCTGACTAATAAGCGACTAATGAGTTTGCTATGGAGTTTGTAACAGAAAGAAACACACAGAATTAGTGGGTATTTGGCACAGTTAAAAGGCCCTGGACTTTCAGAAAAGGATGTCATTTCTATAGAGCTCTGACAAGATTTGGGGCAACAAACCCCACTGGGAGTCCAGAGCACTGTTCTATGTAGGACCTTCCTACAGAAGGGGCTGGGGAGGGGGGGTGGGCAGGATGCAGCTTTACCCCTGAGGGGGGGGGTTCATATCCCCCTTCCCTTAACTTTACCCACTATGTCTGCATCTAAGACAACTTCTAATAAATCCACAGCCCAAAACAAGAAAGGCATTTATGTCAATGTGAAATAGTTGGGAAGTTGACTCATTCCTGCGAGAAACCTCGGGCAGATCCCTTCACTTTATTGCTCAAGTAGTTTCAGAGAGTTTGAGAAAAGAGTCCTGCCTTAGAAGTCAGGTTCTTACTAGCTGTCTGGAGAACCACTTAACCTCTTAACCTTGGGTCCAATTACACCTTCAGTAAAATATGTAAGGATAATAAAACTTTTCCTGCTCCCAAGAACAGAGTTTGGTCAGATAAATTCTGCCCAACATCTCCTCCATGAATGAAAGGTGGGGACCCATAGATTTTTACTTGGTTGCTGTCCTAATTCCAGTACTCACCTCTTTCCTCATTTTCAGAAGGTCTCAAGCTTCCTTCCTCGGGAGCTGGAGGGCTTCGATGACACCATGTGGAAAGCGTGGTTTTCATGCACAGCCAGCCAAAGTCCTCCAGATTTGAAAGGGAAATGACCTCTGTGATAAAAAGCAAACCCAAACCCTCCCAGATTTGAACAGAAACATGGGTGGGGGGGGTAGGAGAAGCCCCAGGTGACAGGAAAGCGAGATGACATTGAACTTGCAAGTGCTGCTTGATGCTTTCTTCCCATGGCTCTGCCCTCGCCACAAGGCTTCTCTCACTTTGTCCTTGTCACCACCAACAAAGTTGGCCCCCAAATACACCGTGCTCCTTCTAACATTCACTCATTCACATCCAGTTAGTACTTACTGAGAGCTTCCATCTCCTAAGTACTGGCTTTGAAAAAAAAATAGTTCCTGATGAGCAAACGTAAGATAGCAGAGGAGTAAGCTGGGCAAAGAGATAATTACAGTAAAATGTGGTAAGTGATATGATAGTCCACACAAGGTGATGTGGGAGCATTAAGATGGAAAAGATTAGCCCTGCAGAAAACTTTCATAGAGGAAGTAACTTTTCTACCAGGTCTTAAAGGATGAACTGGAAGGTGCTATGTACTCCCAGCGAACCTGTCAATCTCTCTGGCGTAGCACTGACCACCCTCTGTGTGATCATTAATTAACTGGTCTCCTCGGCCAGACTGTGAACTTCTGGAGAGCAAGTATTGTCTTGTTCATCTTCCTGTTCCCTGCACCCTGCACAGCCCCCGGCACGTGGGAGGACCCCAACCAAAGGGGGTTGGATGAGTGAACAACAAATTAGCAAAATTGCTCATTTCTTCTTCTTCCTCTTCCTCTTCTTCTTCCTCTTCCCCTTCCCTTTCTCCTCCTCCTCCTCCTCCTCCTCCACCTCCTCCTCCTCCTCCTCCTTCTTGCTCTTCTTCTTATTCGCCTAGAAAAACATGACTATTAAAGTAATAAGAGCATGACAGAAAAGCAACTAGAGCAAGACCCAGGGTGCCAGGGGTTTTCAACTGTTTGAGTAAGTTGTGCCCACAGACAGGGGTAGGAGCTGGTGCCGAGGGAAAATATGAGTGAGAGAGATCCTTGGAGAGATGAAGGGACCAGAGCACAGAACTGACCCTTTGGAACAGGGGCTGGGTACCTTTTACTTAGCAATAAGAGTAAACGGGGTAAGAAATGGATAACAAAGTGCTAAGTGTTTGAAACCATTGTGGTGTAACAGCCTGTAAGGGGTAAGGAATTAGGAAATTCACTCTTGTTTCTCTGTGAAGTAAAAGCACTAGCATTTGCTGGGGCAGTAAGGTTGGGTTGTCCTTACCCCGTTTCCTGATTAGATGTGCCTTCTGGCATCTGGGTTCTCAGAGCCAGCCCTTATCCTCTGGATGACTTTTAAAAGCCACCTTGGGGCCGGCCCGGTGGCTCAGGCGGTTAGAGCTCCATGCTCCTAACTCTGAAGGCTGCCGGTTCGATTCCCACATGGGCCAGTGGGCTCTCAACCACAGGGTTGCCAGTTCAACTCCTCAAGTCCTGCAAGGGATGGTGGGCAGTGCCCCCTGCAACAAGGTTGAACACGGCACCTTGAGCTGAGCTGCCGCCGAGCTGCCGCCGAGCTGCCGCCGAGCTGCTGCCGAGCTCCTGGATGGCTCAGTTGGTTGAGAGTGTCCTCTCAACCACAAGGTTGCCTGTTCGACTCCTGCAAGGGATGGTGGGCTGTGCCCCCTGCAACAAGAAAAAAACGGCAACTGGACCTGGAGCTGAGCTGCGCCCTTCACAACTAAGACTGAAAGGACAACAACTTGACTTGGAAAAAAGGCTTGGAAGTACACACTGTTCACCAATAAAAATCCTGTTCCCCTTCCCCAATAAAATGTTAAAAATAAATAAATAAATAAACACATGGTTTAAAAAAAAAAAGCCACCTTGTTCAAAGAATCAAGTTGACAGAATGTTTTCCATCAAGTCCTTCACAGGGTGACATCTGAAAGGGTTTAAATGTTTGAAAAATGACCATGCCTCCAATCGCAATGGTTTGAGAAGCTGGTCAGCAGGTACAAAAATCGGCTTAGCTAAAGGAAATGTTCTTATTTCCGTTACAAACAAAGTTATCTCTGATTTTCCTGTAGGTTGCCAGCCAGATGTATTTCTTATCTACAGTCAATCAGAGCAGCTCTTTGACAATATAACATAATGTGTGTGCGCACATGTGTGTGTGTGTGTGTGTGTGTGTGTGTGATTGTGTGATATTCACTCATGGTTATTCGTGACCTCAAATGCCAGATCAGTTCTCTGGATGACAAAGAAGCTTTTCTTAGCTCTCCACTGACCCACTGTCTGATCTACTTCCACTTTGAAGAATGACCATCTTTTTCTGCCTGAGCCATTCTGGATAGGAGGAAATAGATGAACTTCTGACAGGGCTGATCACCAAAGGTCCCGGAGGATAAGAGGCTCGGAGCAGATAGAAAAAGGGGTTAGAGAGCAGAGCCAGAGGCTGGGGAGTTCCAAAAGGGGAGCAAATAATTACTAGTCAGCTCAACTCTCTGATCTTTCTTCTCCCATCTATGCTGAGCCCCGTGGGAGACCCAGGCAGAGCATCTTGTAAAGGCATCTGGAAATGCTGAAGCCCTGAGGACGAATTAGGAGTTTTAGGTCAGTCCCAAGGTGGGAAAACAGTTCAGCTCATATGAGCCCAAGTTAAATGCTTTTATTTTTAGGCTGGGAAGACCAACAGCAAATGGAAATGTTATCTCCCTGAACAGTCTGTGCACCTAATGAAATAATATGATGAAAACAGGTGTTGGACCTTTTAATGCTGTGGCAGGAAATCCATGCACAGAAGTTAACCCAATCTAAGAATCTGGAGAGTGACTAAAAGTCAATCGTAGGGAGAAAAGAGAGAGAAGGCAATGACTCCCCAACATGGGGACTGGCCGTCTGTCTACCCAGCCCCCACGTTGCATCAGTCTCATTCCAGAAGCCAAGTGCCTTTCTGATGCCCCATCTCTATCCCAGGAAAGCAGCCTTACAAATGGCCAAGAAAATGGACGGAAATACACTCTCGGGAACTCTGAAGCAACATATGTGAGGAAGTCCCTTTGGGTACCGGGTCCTTTTCCTTGCCCTCAAATCCTACAAATCTGTTGATGACCAACCAGAGATTTTCTCTTTTTTGTGTGTGTAAAATTCTGTTTAAGTTTTGTTAAATTCCCTTTTAGGTTTCTTCAGTAAACTTCCTTTCTGTGTAAAGGAACTAAAAATCCTAGCTCCTCCCTCCCTCTTTCCCTCCTTCCTTCTTTCCTTCCCTTCTTCCTTCCTTCCTTCTTCCTTCCTTCCTTCCTTCCTTCCTGCCTGCCTGCCTTCCTTTCTTCCTTCCTTCCTTTTTAATGTATTTTGTGCCCACTATGGACCAGGCGTCTTGCCAGCTATTTGCTGGGCACACTCTCCAGACCACTTCTCTCCACCCCTCCACTGATTCATGGCACGTAGACTGAGCCCTTAGATATTCATGGCACTGAGCTATGTACCAGGAACTTGTTCACCCTTCATCCTTACTGAAATGAGTGAAAGCATCTTACCCCATTCCATCCTACCACCTCCTCTCTACCACCCTTTTTTCTCCAACTGGTAATCCATATCCCCAAGTACTCTCTAGACTGTGTGATCAATGGCACCAAGCCCATATAATCATGGCTTCTTTCACTGGTAGACATTTGCTCCTAGGAAGCTGATTCTTTGTACTAGGCTGTAAATCTTCATGCTTTAGCTGTCATACCCAACACTATTTGTAAACCACAGTTAAATGAATGAAAACTATATTTACCCTTTTATAAAACTAGTTTACAAAAACAATTCTTACCCTATTGGAGCTTTTGACACTAAATAATAATGTATAATAATAATAATATCAAACAATTATTGGACACTTCTATGTGTCTAGCATTTTTCTCAACAACCTTATAAAGTAGTTATGGGATTAAAGAAATGGATCTTGTGGGAGAGGTGGAAATTGAGTAGGCAATGTGATATTCAATAAATATTTAGATAAATATTAAGATAGTGATACAATAAATATTTAGATAGTGATTAATCCCATTACGGGAGAGGAGCCTAAGAATGAGTGATCCAACTTTCCAAAGTCGCACAGCCAGCTGGACCAGAGCTAGCACCGGAACTCAGGTTTGTCTGCCTTCCCATCCTATGCACTTCTCCTCTACCACACTAACTCCCTGCTTAGTTTTGGGTGGCAATTTGACCCAAATGTGACTGTTTTCCCCTAACCTCACTCATCACTTCTGTCCCCATCAAACCAAGTGAAAGAAGCCTGTCTGGTTGATGTCTCAAAAGAAGGACCTCTATAGGACCTGGCATGGCCCCTGTGATCAAATCCTTGAGTAATGTAGGCACCAGGCGGTACAGCATCTGCCACAGTCCACCGGCTGCAGCCTGTGAGTGAGGGACTGAGCTGCTGGGGGTATGTCACAGGACTGAGGGCTGGGGTTGATGTTACCACATGTGCTTTGCCGTAAGCATCAGCGGGTAGCTACAGGAGCCACTTGGGAACAAAGATGCTTGGAAAGTATTAGCATGTATAATTTTTTAGATTAGTAGCACCATATTATCAATCCAAGTATTTATATGATGGGTTTACTTGGTGGACATAAGCACAATTTCTTCCTTAGGAATCCTGAAACAAAATAAACCCCATGATGCTCATCTTTAAAAGACATAACACTGTCCATTCTCAAAGCTGCTGCCCTAGTTAAGACTCTTATCACCTTTTCTGAAATTCTTATGGTTCTCCTGAGTCTCACTGCTTCCTACTCTCCACTATTAACCCTGACAGAGTCATCTTCCTAAAGCACAGCTATGCCCACACCACAAAGCCTGCTTCTTTCCTGTTAATATACCCTACATTGTAAACTCCTTAGCTGCCATTCAAAAAAGTGGCCTCCACAAAAATGTTCTATCTTTCCAGCCTTATCTACAATCATATCTCTACCCATCCCAACACACCAGCCAAAACACCCTGGGCTTTTGCTCACATTCTTCCCTCTGCTGAGAATATTTCCCACATCTTACACCCACAATCTTTGTCTTTCAAAATTCTGCCCAGATGACAAGGCCTTGCAAAAACACTCTCCACTGTGAAGCTTTTGATAGCTTCTTACTCACGTGATAGTTCCTCCTCTAAGCCTCCATATCACTTTGTTTGGAATTCTCCCGTGATCCTTGATCCTTGTCTTATTAGCTTTGTGACCCTGGGAAAGTCACTTAACCATAAAGCAAGACTAATACCTACTTTCCATGGTTGTTGAGAGGATTAGATAAGAGTAACATAACTTTGAGCAGTGCCTGGTATATAGGAAGCACCCAATCTATGGTAGCTTTTCTGGTGGTTATCTTTTGTCCTCTCTCTCTCTTTCTCTCTCTCTCTCTCTCTCTCTCTCTCTCTCTCTCTCTCTCTCTCTCTCTCTCACACACACACACACACACACACACGATATCACCCAAGACCAGTTAATCTTTGTATCCCTTGCAGAGACTGTTACATGGTAAATCCTCAAAAAAAATTGGTTGAATTGAAAACACCAATATCCCACATGGAGATGACAATTCTTAATGTCCAGAGAGAGAACTTTTGAGAAGAGGAATAACTTACTTACCTCATCAACACATCTAGCCTTTGTAAATATATTTTTTTCCTTCTTGCGTAGTTTGTTAATGATAGGAGAGATGATATCTTTCCTAACAAGGAAACCAGCATACAGCCAATTAATATAATAATTGCTCAATTTTTAGAGCATTTAAAAAACTTAATGGTATTTCTTGTGGACTAAATTATGTTATTTCTATTCTCTCCATTTTTCTGTGGGACATGGAGGACAGTAGAGTGGCTCTATCATATCTGTTTTTGTTCCCGCGCCCTAAAACAAAACCCGGTACAAAACTGTGCTCCAGAAAATGCTTTCGGAACATCGCCGAACCAGATTCTCACTCACATTCTTCAGCGAAGCCCCTAAGGAGGAGAAGCACTAGATAGTCTCGGCACCAGGGATAGCTCAGCCAAGCTCTGACCGGGTCCCTCCCATCTCAATCCTGCCATTACCTGATTACCCTCAGGAGAGTTTGCTCAGGTTTATTTCTGCACAGGCCAATTAGGGTAAAGGTTCTTGGATGTCCTAAAGATGTCAGGCTGTATTAAGACTTGTCCTTAAGGCTCCACAGAACATACTTAGAGGCAGTTCTGTTACTTCGGTGCTCACAGAGCTGCTTTTCTAATCAATGTATCAGAAGCTGATGCTAGGAGGGATATTAAACCATCCATCAAAGGTCTTTGCTTGAGGGACACTCAATCATAATGAACGTATTTGTTAAAAGTGCTTCCTTTTTTAATGCATGATCAAGAAACAAAACAAAAACCAATCACTCTATGCAGAGAGGTGGGAAATCTTAATTGTGTCTGGGATGTGAGTGGAAAAACTGGAAGTCTTCCAGGAGAATTTACAGCCATGAGCCCATATGAGCTTCGATGTCTAAGAATCTTCTGGTGCCCCCAAAGACAGGACAAGAGACTCCTGGGAATGCCCTCATAGGACCCCGGGCTTCCCCTCTTGCAGCAGCTGATCATCTCACTGTCCCTGCACTGCCTCTTTATCCATCTTCAGCCCACACCAGCTCACCCTGCAGGTGATTCAGAATCAGTGGGCCCTAACCTGCATTCTCACATATTGCTGTTAGGAGTAAATTGGTACAGTCACTATAGAAGGGCAGTTGGCCATATGTTTCAAATATTATAACACCTTTTAAAATTAGAAAAGTATAGATCTTTGATCCTACAGTTCTTAGACATCTAACCTAACACTTAATCTGAGAATGGAAGAATGAATAGGAATTATCCATTCTTAGCCGGAAATGAGTTCATCGTTTATTCTGAAAAATGCTGCTCTGAGAGCAAGAATCATGACTGTCCCCTTCCATTTTTAATCTCTAGCATCAAGACTGTCCCTCACACTCACTGGCAGTCAATAAACACTTAAGTGAATAAATGACCATACCAAAAATTCAGATTTTTTTTGATGATATAAAATCTACTTTTAAAACCCCAGCCTGTTCCTTTTCCAAATGGGACAATTAACCAGTTCGATAATTTTGAAATGACAAAGCAGGGCATCTCTGAAGCACTTCCTTTGTTGAAAACGGAAACATATTTATTACTGACATTTAAGTTTTCTCCCACCTACTCCCTTTTTGCAAATATTTCTGAAGAAAATCCACTTCTGGACACATTTATCCTCATTTACATCTAATTCTCCTCAGACTACACTCAGTGGAGGAGTGTCAGAAAAGGTTAGGGCACTGGAGGAATGTGACAACCGAAGAATCAAGCAAATGTAGAGCGTTAATCGACAATTAGTCAGAATGAAGAACGAGACAAAGGAAGCAGATGCTTGTTCTAACATGCGGCAAAGAACTATCCATTGGGACTGATAATTGCAAAAAACAGAGAAAAAGGATTACCTGTGTGGGACTCCAGCTCTATGGACACACACCAAGACAGCAAAAAACTCTAAGGCAACACCTGAACAGGTGATCACAACAAGATGACACTCATTAATAGGGTCAGAACCATATAATTCCCAACTCGCCTGGGGAAATACAGCTTCCTTTCACTCAGCGTCATTCTAGAATAGAATGCTTCTAAAGCTCCTGCTGCCATAAGCGGTACTGTCTATGAATCTAATAAGTAACCATAGCAAGAAATTGGCACTTAAGGGCCATCTGAGAGCCTGTGCCAACCCAGGCATTTAATGAAACCAAATTATCTGAAACAACCTTTCCTTTATGTGCACAAGAGCCTCTCCCCATAGAACACTTGGCTGATACAACAACAGATATGGCTGGTGCTGGACTCCTATAATATCTCCTATCCATAACCACAAATCTCAAAGTTCTTGGTCTCAGGGCTCCTTTACACTCTAAGGAGAATGACAAACAGCTTTTGTTGATGTGAATTACATCTATCAATATTTATCATAATCAACATTAAAACAGGCAAATTTTTAAACTAGGTACTAATTCATTTAAAAATAACAATAGCAAACCTATCACCTGTTAACATAAATAAAAACAACTTGTGGAAAATAACTATATAATCCAAAATAAGAATTAAATTTAGTGAGAAGAGTGTCATTGTTTTATAGTATTGCAAAGCTTTTTAACATTTGAGAAAGTTCTTTTACAAATATTGGATTCAAGTGCTTTGTCAGAAATGTGATTTGTAAATATTTTCTCCTTGTCTGTGTCTTGTCTTTTGATTCTCTTATTAGTGATCTTTGAAAAGTAGGTCTCAATCTTGATGAAGTCTAATTTACCCTTTTGCTCAATGGATCATGCTTTTGGTGTTGTATCTCAGAAATCTTTGCCTATCCCAAAGGCAGGAAAAATTCTTTCCCATGTTTTCTTCTGGAAGTTTTATAGTCTTAGGTTTTTATCCTCATTTATATTTACAATTTAATAATCATAGACCTAATTTACAATTAGGCCTATGATTCACTTTGAGCTAATTTTTATATATGGAGTTATGTGTGGATTGAGAGTTATTTTGTTGCCTATGAATATCCAATTTTCCAGCACCATTTGTTGAAAAGACTGTCCATTCTGCATTAAAATTGCCTTTGCTCATCTATTGATCATATATGTATGGGTCAATTTCTGGTCTTAATTCTCTTCCATTAATTTATATGTCTATATTTTCTCTGAAATCATGATCTCTTGATTACTGTAGCTTTATATCAAGCAAAGCCAGTCCTCCAACCTCTCATTTTCAAAGTTGGTTTGGGAATTCTAGCTTCTTAACATTCCATATACATTAGAATTGGTGAATTGGTCCATCAATTTTTTTTTAAAATCCTGCTGAGGTTTTCATTGCAATTTTGTTGATTCTATAAGTCAGTATGAGGAGAATTACTATTTTACTATATAGTCTTCCAATCCATGAACATGATATATCTCTACATTTGTTTAGGTATTTGAGTTCTTTCATTGGTGTCTTAGTTATCAGCATACAAATCTCACACCTAATTTGTTAGTTTTATGTCTAAGTAGTTTTTATTTCAGGTACTACTTTAAATGGCACTTTTTATTTCAATTTCTAATTGTTCATCACTAATATATAGAAATACAATTAATTTTGTATGTTGACCTTGTATCTTGTGCTTTTACTAAACTAACTGATTGGTTTTAGCTTTTTTTATATAGAATCTTTGGGATTTTTAACACAGAAACCATGTAATTTATGAATATTGTTTTATTCCTTCCTTTACAATGTATGTTTTTATTTCTTTTTCTTGCCTTACTATCGTGATTATGACTTTTAGTACATGAAATAGGAAGAGTGACAGCAGACAGCCTGTTTTTTTCCCAATCTTAGGGGGAAAACATTCAGTTTTCACCATGAAATATAATGTTAATGTAGATGGCATTTATTAGGTTGAATAAGTTCTCTTGTATTACTAGTTTGTTGAGACTAGTTTTTTCTTAATTATGAATGGATGCTGAATTTTGCCAAAGGTGTCTTCTGTATTATTGAGACGATCATATTGTTTTTCTTCTTTAGTCTGTTGATATGGTTAATTACATTTATTGATTTTTAAATGTTGGACCAGCTGTGCATTCCTAGGGTAAATTCTACTTAGTCATAATGTATTACCCTTTTTTAATATATTGTTAGATTTGATTTGTTAGTATTGGTTTGAGGAATTTTGCATCTATGTTCATGAGGGGTATTGTCTGTAGTTGTCTTTTCTTGTAGGATTTATAGAATGAGTGGGAAGTGGTCCCTCCTCTTCTATACAGGACTTGTGCAGGGTGAGTTAACCAAGGCACCCAAAATGCAATCTTTATAGTAGCAGTCCCTCACCGGTGCTGAACCTGCACTCACATAAGGTTTTTCTTGCCTCACTCTAGTCCCAGCCCTGCTTCTATATTCTGGAATAGTTTGTGTAGTAGTATTATTTCTTTTTTCAGTGTTGATAGCATTTTCCTGTGAAGCTATCCAGGCCTGGAGAACTTTCTTTGTTGGAAGTGTTTTAACTACAAATCAGTTTCCTTACTAGATATAGAAATATTCCAGGTATCTCTTTCTTCTTGAATGAATTGTGGGAGTTTGTGTTGTTCAACAAATTTTTCAATTTCATCTAAGTTGTTGAATTTATGGGCATGCATTTGTTTGTAATATTCATTGTTACACTGAAGGGTCAATAACAATATCCCTTTTTCATTCCTGATATTGGTAATTTGTGTCTTCTCTTTTTTCATGGTCAGTCTAACTAGAGGCTTATCAATTGTGTTATCTTTTAAAAGTACCAGCTTTTATTTTCATTGATTCTCTCTTTTTCTACTCTCAGTTTTATTTATGTATCTTTGCTATATAATCATTTTTGGTTGCTTTGGGTTTAACTTGAATTTGTTTTTCTAGTTTTGTATTTTAAAAAAATGAATAGGAGCATGTCAAAGGACACAGGAACTAGCTTGAAGGGTCACCACTGGACACATTTTGAATAATTTGAGAATAAAAAATATATAGTAATGGATTATAACACATGGAATTTTAAAAATAATTTATGTGTCTGTGGTGATATTCAGACATGAGGGAGGGAGAGGGAGAGAGGGAGGAGGGAAGAGAAAGACAGAGAGAGACAGAGAGAGAGAAAAGATGAGGGATAGGGAATTCTCTGTAGGAGAGTGCCAGTCAATAAATGTAGAAGGAATTATGGAATTTGAAAATCACCATTTGCAATCCCCAATGTTACAATTTATTCAATCAAATGTTGTCAATAAATGCTAAAACCATTGGGTGAAAAGTTATTGGAAAACAGGATATTCACATGCTGTTAAAATATCAACATACAGGTTATCGATTAACTAGAAAGGAGAAAAGTTTTCTTAAAATGGAGAAATCTAACAAAACGATCTTAACTAAGTGATCAAAATTAAAATGAGCTTAATGGAATAAACTGTTATCATACACTTCGTGATGTGATGTAGTAAGAAGTACATAACATCACAAATGTGGTAATCTTGCTAAAAATGCTAAACCTGAATCTAAACATGAGGAAATGAACAAATCCAGAATGTGAGGCATTCTACCAGTTACCTGGCCTGGATTCTTCACACACATACACACACACACACACACACACAATCACAATGTCAACAATTGGTGAATTTAGGTAAAGCGTACACCAGTGTTCATTAAACTCTTGTGTCTGCTTTTCAGGAGATTAGAAAATTTTTCCAAATAAAATGTTGGGGGTGAAAAACCTGTGCACAGGGAGTCATTTGGGCAACTCACTTATTTCACAAAGGGGGAAGTGGAGTTACCTTCATGGCAGAGACTGACAAACCGGCCATCTCTTCAATAACAAAGTTTGGATGTTTGAAAATAAGCCTAGGTGAGAAAGATCGGCCAGTGGGCAATGAACAATGAATTGTTGCTCGGGGAAATCTCATTTTCACTTCTGAGCTGCTGCAGAAAGACTGTAGAGAGCAAAGGTGTGCTCATTAGCAGTGCAAGTTCAGCCCAGATTTCTCTGCATTCTGTAAGTTAGCGATCTTTTCTGAAAGCACTGGGACCTGAGCGCCTGCCTGCTGCTTACCAAGATGACTTTTCAAACTTCTCTTTCCCACAGGCGAACTGAGGAACCCCGTGAAGCTCCGTGAGCCATGCCCTGATACAGAGTGTGAAATGGGAATAGTAACGTTATTATCCTGCTGACAGAGTGAAAACCTAAGCCTCCGCTGAGCAGAAACAGAAGCAGACTTTTTAAATGCTCGAACATGCAGAGGGCGGGGGAGGCAGCATATAAAATATCTATGCCCTGGCTGTAAATGCATGGAACCCAAGTGTTCCCAGGCTACAAACCCATGCCCGTGCTCTGGTCTGAGTGACTGGTACTTGCGGTGCCACAGGGCTCCCAAGGCCCAACACGCTATTTCTGGGGATGTCTTACGTGAACTACTGAGCAATACTTTTTATTTTTCCGCTTCCAGCCCCCACCATGATAACATAGACATCCTTCACTAAGCTACAGAACCTAATGGGACTAAAGTGGCATTATTCCCCTCAGCTTTCACTGCGGTGAAGTCAAGCTGGGTTCCACAAAGAATCAAAAAGCCGATGGTTTCTAATCTTCTTGAGAGGCTCACTTCCGGTTCAATCGCCTGAGTCCGCAAACTTGTCTACTTTATTATATTTATTACTTTATTATATTCCTATAATAAAGCCACTTGTTAGCGCTTCCCGTAGCTGCTCTCCTCACCTGGGACTCTGGTTAAAATGCAGATACTAGTTCATTAGGTCTGGAAGCTAAGATTATGCATCTCTAACTACCTCATGGGGGGATGCTGATGCTGCTGGTGCATGGACCACATTTGGAGCAACAAGGCTCCTATGGTACTTAGTATTAAGTACTAAGTATTACCACTAAGAACTTAGTACAAATACTAAATGCTATAGTACCCAACACTTATGTTCCTTGTACTTAGTAGGTATCCAATAAACATGTTTTGGAGGGGTGACTGAATTTATTGACTGCTTCTATAATAGTAGAATGAAGAAAAAAGGTTTATCAAGGTATCTGCTGTTCATCCTACTCATGTTGGTCTTTTTTCTTGGAGTAAGGAGGCTGGGGCATTAAGTGGTAGCAGAACTGGCAAGAAGGTGTGTATCTTTAGGCCTGTGAAGCAAAACAAGAAACAGCAGCAACAGTTGGGGGCCTTTCCCATTCCGCCCCGTGGTCTGGCAATGCAGAGTGCACCTGTTTTTCCTACTTGTAGTGGTTCCCCTCTTACCCTCATAACAATTACAGGCCAAAACTGAGATTTATTTGTTGATTACTCTCCCTACTTTCTGTATCTTGAACAGACACACATATGTACACAAGCATACTTCTTTTAATTTAAATTGCTTCTTCTGCTTCCATAATGGAAATTAATTATATGGTCTTATATTATCAAAAGCAAACTATTAGCGGTAGTTTGTCTTCTAACCTTGCCCTAGGTCTGCAGAGAAAAAACACACACGTTCTTCATCCTTTTTGATTATTAGAGATAAAATGTAATCTCAATGTAGTCCGACTCCCTACACTTGTCTTTTTGAATAAATATCTAATAATCTCTCATTTTTATTTCATTTCAATCATATTATCTTCAATTATAGGCTCCATGTCTAAAACACTCACTCCCTCTCAAGGCAAAGTACTGTTTCCTCCTTGGGGTCAGATATGCAGTGCATCTAGCTTTGTAAAAAGTAAGACCCTCAAGAATATTCACGTTGGGAGGCTGAGCTCCGACAATAACCTGTGTGTAACCCTAAGTAATTTAACACATCTGTGCCTCAGTTTCTTCTTTTGAAAAACGAGGAGGCTGAATTAGATTATTAGGGCTCTCTTAGGCCAAACATTCTATGATTCTAGAAAAGATCACAGAAACAAAAGCACTGAAAATACCTAAAATATATCTCTTCAGGTATATGTGATTGATTGAAACTATACTATATATATACACATACATACATATATATATAATTTTGTTATTTCTACTTTCTTCTGGATTTTACAGATTAAAACATATACCTCGCAGGTCATCATTGCTCCTAGGAATTAGGTTTCTGTGAGTCTCTGGTCATGTTTTCATCAAATGATCAATACAGCACCTTATCCTATTATCTAGAGCTTTTCTCTCCTCTCTTAATGTGGACACCAGAATTTAAGCATCTGTAATAATGAAACTTTACAAATAAAAGTATCATATCTATTGAGGATCTATTGAGGATACCTTCCCAAGTATAAATATCTATTTTGATCTTTGGAGTGTACTTCTGGGTTCATCTTTCAGATGGAAAACTGAAATCCTACTGTGTTTCTTCACTCATTGTAGAAGTAAGTTTATACTCTCAGGACTATAGGTTTCCAATATGTAGTAAGCACGCAGTATTGAGTCCTGCCCCACTGGTGCTACCACAAATGTTCTTTTTAGAGGCTAAGGATTAGAATATTTTTTAAAAGATCCTGCTTCTACGACAAAGAATATTCTCCATATTATTTGCTCTCTACTGTCTGAGCAATCAATATCGCTTGTATGGATTACAGTACATGTTCTTTACCACAGTTACAATAAGGAAATTAATTGCTCTGCAACCAAATGGGATTTCTAAGGAAATGAGGGAGAGAGTTTACTGAGCAAAGGTCTTGCTCCCACACATCTATGTAATATGTGTATATTTAGAAGGATATTATTCTGATGTATTAAAGTCTTTTTTCCCCTCATGACAGCACATTTTCTTTCCCCATCTCCCATTTAATCAGTTTGGCTGCATCTTGTCAGTTACTTAAGGGAGGGATGGGACAGGCATATAAATGAGAAGTCTTGGCTTTGGTTTCCAGAGACCCACGCATAGGAGAGAACAGAGGGGACATTTTGGCATTAAAAAAACAACAACCATAAAGAGTTAAAGTAAGGGTCTCCCTACAAAAATTTCACAGGTTAAAAGCAGGTGGTGTGTGGGAGGGAAATGGGATACAAAAGGAAAGGGGAAGAGAATAGAAAGGTTAGTGGGGCCCAACGGGAAACAGAGACGTCATGGCAAAGAGCCACAAGGAGTCCAGACTCAATTTAAGTAGGCACCCTCATCTCCTGCCCCCAGGACACAGCTAGCTAGCTAGCTGTCTTTCCCAGCTCCTATCTCCTGGCTGGTAGAAATCACATTCCAATTTAATGTAGGCTTAATTTAACCATTTTAACCTGATCTTAAACATTATTCCTGGGCATATCCTAGATTCTTGAACATGTATCTTGACCTTTATCTGTGACTACTTTTTAAAAAGATTTGGAGAAAAGAAATTACTGATTAAAAGGATAAATAAGCTTTTTAGAAATTCTTGATGAAATCACTTCAGAAAATTTTTATGGTACCACCTGCAGTGTCTGAAAGGTGTTTAGCCTCATTAATACAAAGAAAATCGAATTAAAACAAAAAAGAAAACATTTTTATAACTTTAATTTTCAAAGTTGGCAAGGGTATGGAGAGATAGGTTCTCTCACACTGTGACATTATTGACTGAAGTTAATGGACCTTTTATTTCAGTTGCCAAGAAGGAAGGGAGGGATTTACATCCCGTAAGCACCTTTCTTAGGCTAGGTACTGGGCTAGGTGGTAACACACACTATCTCACTTAATTCTCACAACAACCTAACATGGTGTGTATGATTATCCTCACTTTTGCTCATGAAGAATCTGAGGCCCGAAATTCGAAAACCCTGGCCAAAGATCATCCACATTAAAATCTAGCAGAGCCAGTTTGTAAAATCAGACTTGTCTGATTTCAAAGTGCAGGGTCTTTTCATGGCACAGTTTTGACTTTCCCCAATAGGACATTATTTAATCTAGAACAGCACTGTCCAGTAGAAATATAACCTGACAACATTATATGTAATTCTAACTTGTTCAATCGCTAAATTTTTTAAAAGTAAAAAGAAATAAGTCAAATTAATTTGAATAATGTATTTTTACTTAGCCCAGTATATCCAAAATACTATCGTTTCAACATAGAAGGATTTTAAAAATGATTAATGAGAAATTTACATTTTTTTGTACTGAGTCTTTGAAACCAAGTGTGTCACACTCAGAACCATCTCAATTTAGATTGATCACCTTTCAAGTGCTTGATAACCACATGAGCCTAGTGGCCACCACACAGGACAGCAAGAGCTACAACATCAGAACAAACTTATCCTAGAAAGGTTGTGATAAGGAATTCTCGTTATACAAGTCCAGGGGTGTTGACTAGGCAGCCCATCTTTCCAAATCATAGAGGAAAAATGTTCTACCATTCCAAACCAAATGTCTTAATTTCACCAGTTCATTATTCACTTTTTACAAGGAGCCAATTTTGCATTCAAGGCATTTTACAGTTTTCATTTCCACATTGATTTCTCTCAGGGAGGTTGTGCCCCTGTAGAATGCTGTTTGCAGGGGTCTCAGTTCTAACAACTAACCTTACACAGGCATAAGATCCTCTCCCCTGATCCCAGGTGATTGTTAAAACCAACGTCCCTAAAACCAGGAGCAGTAATCTTTCCCCATGAG
Organism: Rhinolophus sinicus; assembly: GCF_036562045.2. NCBI lineage: Eukaryota > Metazoa > Chordata > Mammalia > Chiroptera > Rhinolophidae > Rhinolophus > Rhinolophus sinicus. The sequence continues at coordinate 104,665,015 of NC_133752.1, read as the reverse complement.
TTGATGTGCTTCTAACTTTGATTTTCAGTTCCCTCATGTCCTGGCAGTGGAGGATACTCTCCACCCCCTTTTTCCTTGAAAACTCAGAAATGCATTTAAAAATGATGTATTTTTATCCAGAATTTCCATGTGCTCATGGTTGGAGGGTTTAGATTATCGCAGTCTGTTATCTTGCCCAAATCAGAAGTTCTTACATCTCTTCTGTTATTTCTATTGTACTAGGAGAGAAGCAGAAAGATAAAGGAAACTTGGTGTTACAAAAGAAAAATCTTCGATCATAGCTTCTGATTTCCTGTTTTCATTCATTCACTCATCACATACAATTGACCTTCATTATTCACAGATTACCTAATACAATTATACAACTTGCTTACTGTATTGTATATATAGTATTGTAACGTGTTACAATATTATATATATATAATATGTATATTTATATGTATATATGAATTTTCTGTAAATTATGATATTTTAGAGTCTTCTCCTGGGGCGAGCCAATTCTTAGAGACAGCACAGGGCCCAGCCAGGAGCAATCTATCTGCAGACTAATCAATCTGGAGCCAGCCTTCCTCTATCTGGTCCATGCACCTCAGGAGGCAATATTCTTCTGCGTTAATCATCCCAAGGCCAGCTGCCAGGCCACTAGGGACCACCCGTAGAGCCCAAACCAGCTGAAATTATTCCAACTAGCCAGTCCTAAGCTCTTTATCCCGCTTTGCTGTGCCTTTCCTGCAGAAACGCCAGTGAAACTGTGACTGAGGCTCTCCCTGGGGCGGGTATCTGCCTCTGGACCAGCCTAGGGCTTCCCCATGTGGCCCTGTGTGGTGGGCAGGCCTCCTGTCTCCAGCACCATGAGTGTAATAAACTATTATTTCCTGAGCCCCTCCTCCGTCTCCTTTTGTGGCTGCACCTGACTGGCCATCTCACAAAAGAATGCAAAACACTTTTTACTGTTTATCTGTAACTCCAAAATTAATACTTGCGACACTTTCACGGTCATTGAGGGACATGCGTACATGCAGAGTGGTGAAAATTTTGAGTCACCCAACACATTTCCCAGCTAAGGTAGAACAAGGCAATGCTCTGCCTTCTGGTTTCAGCTCCAACTGTAAATAGGGTCCTTTTTGCAGTTACTTATTACCATGTGTTTTGCATTTTTGTGCTTTTTGTTGGTGATTTCACTGTTGAAAGTGGCCCCTGAAGTGCCATGTATTGTTCCTAAGTGCAAGAAAGCTGTGATGTGCCCTATGGAGAAAATATGTGTGTTAGCTGAGCTTCGTTCAAGTATGAGTTACAGAGCTGTCAGCCATGAGTTCAATGTTAGCAAGTCAATAATATATATTAAGTTTTCTTTAAACAGAATCACACATAAAATAAGGTATTGAGCAGTTGTTGAAAATGTGACCAGAGACTCAAAGAAACCTAATTCCTAGGAGCAATGATGTAGTATTTGCTAATTCACTGTTCACGAAACTATACAGACCACAACTGCCTTGAATAAGGAGAATCCACTTCACTTATTGAGTCTCTACTAATGTTCAGCCACTGTGTAAGTTGTACCTGTCCCTGGGGATTCAGGGCTAGAAAAATCTCAGCCTCAGGCTGCTTGCAGACAAACAGACAAATATAGGAACAGACCATAGCCAGTCCCAAAGCCTAAGTTTGCCAAGAGAAATGGATTCAAATTCACAGCAGATCAGACGTACTGGTTTTATTTTTATTGATTGATTGAGCATTGTACCTGATTAACCTGCAGGTGCATACATAGAGCCTCCAAAACACACTGGTGGGGGAGGCAGCTAGAAGAGACGGAGTGGCAACAGTGAGTTTATTGAACTTGGAAGCACTGTGGTCACTTTGGCCACCGTTACTCCTGACTTTGTGTCTCCATGGAGAACCGTGGAGAACTCACAAACCTGGACCTCTGTCTGGTAGCATGCCCCATCTGTTGCTTGTGTAGGAGTTTTAAAAAGTTTACATTTTTTTTGTCACTAGAGAAAACATGTCCTCTGAGTGGATTTGTTAGAAGTGATCATTTTATCTACACATCAAGTAAACAGAGCACTGTGATTGCGCCCAAGTTTGGGAAGGTGGCAGTGGGACAGCCATGCAAGGCTACCCAAGAAGGCACATGTCCTCCCCTATCCTGGAGAGAGACAGAAAGCTTTTGATTCTTTTTCTTGTGGCCCTGATGGAGACAGCTGTCTCTCACCCATGGCCCCTAGGAGATTTGCTCTCTGAATCAATCAGCCACGAAAAGTCCATTAGAAAGGACCATAAAAGGTCTGATGACTCCTCAGTGCACCTGGACATGGAGACATGCCAGAACTTTCCGTACTTGTTTCCATGGCTGCTCGTTTCCAGGTGGATGCAAAGTCCCATGTAAACAATTTCTGATAGGTCTGGAGAGGAAGTGTTGAACAGCCTCTATCAGAGAAGATTGGACATGGCTGTAGTGTAATGGGGATGCTATTGCTTCAGAACTACTAAGTGTTAGTCATAACATGGCAGGAGAAACATGAGCCAAAAGAAGGGTTTACCCCACGCAACAGACCAGAACAATTTCCCCTGGTTACTCGTGGGCTCTGCTCATTTTTTTGTGGGATGCAGCGAAAGCAGTGCTTGGAGGGAAAAGTGTAGTTTTAAATGATTATATTATAAACTAATAGAGGAAAACGTGAAAATGAAGAATTAGTCAATCCAGCGGAATACAGAAAAGGAAAAACAGGAATAAACAGAAAAAAAACAAAAACAAAAACGGGCCAAATAGAAAACACAATGGAATAGAGGGAAGAAAATAATGCAAATACATCACTAATCACTATTAGTATACATGTGTCAAAGGCCTTGTTAAAACAGAGATTATTAGATCAGATTTTTCAAATTTAAATATATACCATTTACAAAAGAATTTTGACACAGAAAAGACTCGAAAAACTCACCAAGCCAATGTTAACCAACAGAAAACTGAAATAGCTATTTTGACATCAGGTAGATCAGACTGTAAGACAAAAAGTGTTATTCGGCATCAAGGGGTTTACAGTGCGTGGCTGTCCCACTGCCACCTTCCCACTTGGGCGCAATCACAGTGCTCTGTTTACTTGATGTGTAGATAAAATGATCACTACCAACAGATCCACTCAGAGGACACAAGTTTTCTCTAGTGACAAAAAAAAAACTGCAAACTCTTTAAAACTTCTACACAAGCAACAAATGAGGTAAAGGACCATTTGTATGCACCCAGCACTCCAAGCATATGATGCGAAAATGGACAGACTTAAAGAAATTTACAAACCCACAAACACAGTGGGAGATTCACCCACACTCTTCAACAACCAAGGAGTCAAGTAAACTAAAAATCAGTAAGAGAAAACAAGGGGAGAATTGAAAAATAAGGATAATAATAATGTTCTGTGTCCAGGTAAACCTTGATTGATTTCTTACAAATACTATTTTGACATCAACCTTGTTAGAAAAATAGGGAAGGTACACTGATCTATCTTCATAAAACCAGAAACAGGAGCAGAGAATCTAAGTACAGTCCCAGCCAAACCGCCAAGCTAGCAACAGAGGCAGAAGTGCAAACTCTCTTTGCCGACACCAAGACAAAACCTCTTTCTTATAAATCAAGTGTTCGTACAGTTCCCTAATTCCTTTTCCTATCTTTCTCTTTTATGGCCTATCTCAAACGTTGAGAAAATGCGTTATATGAAAGTGCTTTGAGCACTTTGGAGAAATTAGTTTTATAAATATAAGCCATTCATTTCTGATCAGCTTTTTTCTTCCCACCCTGGCCCTCCATACTCTCTACAGAATATTTACATCCCTGAACAACCTTTCTATGCTGAATCCACAGAAGATACCAATGGCTCACATGGCCAGAAAAAGAGCAAGCAGAGCAGAATGTTACATGCACACTTCAGTGAGGGCAAGAAGGGAAATAAACGATTGTTTACTGGAAATGACACCCTGGGAATTTTTGCTCACCAATCATCCTGTTTCTGTCCAAGACCGTCTCCAACCCTCCATCAAATGCAGCTAGAAGATGTTTTGAGTTGCAAAGCAAATAGGCTACTTCTTGAGGTTTCAATCACAAGTAGCTTTAGGACAGCCCCCTTCCTCACCACCCAGGTCTGTGAGGGTCCTGTGGGGAACCCTGACTACTCCATGCGGAAGCTTCTGGGAGCTTCGGCCGATCCCAAGGCCTACCCAAGACGGGCCAGTGGGAATCCGTGGGCCCGCCTGTCTGGAGGAGGGCGTGGTGGGCTTAGAGAATAGCCCCCAACACCAAGATGCTTTGGCATCGGGTGTGGGGTGGGGAGGGTGAGTAAGTTTTCTAGGAAGTTGAGAAGAGACAGGGAAGATTGGTAAGAAAAGAAATCAGTGTTTATTGTCTCTTTCTTTTTTTCTTTTCTTTTTAAAAAAACTTTTATTGGAAACGGTGTGTTTCTCCAGGACCCATCAGCTCCAAGTGAAGTCGTCCTTCAATCTAGTTGTGGAGGGCGCAGCTCAGCTCCAAGTTCAGTCACCATTTACAATCTAGTTGCAGGGGGCACAGCCCACCATCCCATGCAGGAATTGAACTAGCAACCTTGTTAAGAGCATGTGCTCTAACCAACTGAGCTAACCAGTGCCCCTATTGTCTCTGGCTAAATCCCATACTCTAGGGCAGTGGTTCCCAACTGGGGGCAATTTTTGCACCCAGGGCACATATCTGAAGACATTTTTAGTTGTCACAGCTGGGCAGAGGAGGATGTGCTACTGGCATCTAATAGGTAGAGGGATGCTGCTAAACACCCTACAATGCTCAGGACAGCCCCCACAGCTGTATCTGGCCTCAAATGTCAACAGTGCTGAGGTTGAGAAACCCCGCCCTAGGAATACCAATGGTTGGGGTTGGTATCTTCGCAGGACTGCCTCCCGGGTACTCCAGAGCTCAGAAAGGTAGCAAAGGGAGTTAAACTCATTTTTGCAATTATTACCTTCAACCTACACAAATTCCATTACTGCCTATTTATCTGAAATGGGGGGTGGGAAGGAAGCTGCCACGGAGTAGAATATATTAATTAATTAATTAATTAATTAATTTTGATTAGATCTCCCAGTTTCGTGTGTCCAGTAATCTCAAGAATCCCAGCAGACAGCTGCGGAAGAAAAAGTAGGAGTGAGGTCCAATTCCTCACATCTGTGATGAAGGCTGAAACTGCAGGGGGCTTGGACTCCTTCTTGACAAAGATCTTCCATTTGTTCCACAAAATGCGTGTGAGCATTAAAGAGTTCCAATAACTCCAGAAGTCTACTTACCTCTTCATCTGGAGGAATTTCAAGGGAAAAGAGTGCCCATCCAGGATGGGGACTGTGGTCTAGAAGGAAGGCCTGGAGAGAACATGAGTCTTGCGTGGCCCTTCAGAGGGGACAGTTAAGCCCAAGATTCCAGGTGGATGTCAAAAGAGCTTGAGGCCCAGGTGGGATCTGGATTCTCACTCTGACTTTGTCACCAAGTGCCTGTGTGATCTCTGGCAAGTCACTTCTTTCATAACCTCAGTGTCTTCATCTGAGAAATAAGGGGTCACTTGCTTTAATTACATTTAAAATAAAATGCAAACCCCCTAGCCCGCCTTTAGAGGCCTTGCCCGTGTGCACCAGCCTCCCAAGCCCTGCGGCCTGCCTATCTCCACCCACCTGCCTGCCCACCAGTCCCTCTCGTGGTATTGGTTCTTTCCATCCAAACCTCCTTTCTGTCTGAAACCCTCTGATCTCCTCTTGGGGCACAAGTCACCTGTCTTGAGTCTCCAGGACAAGGATACTCCCTTCTGTGCTGTGGCATTTGCTCTGTGTTTACATATCTTTCTAAACTGCAAATGCCCTGTAAGAACACGGGCAGCAACTTTTTCCTTGAATTCCTGAGGGCCCTGGCCATACCTGGCACTCAGCAGGTACACCAAAATGTTGGCAGGCTGGAGAATAAATGGGTAGAATTCAAGTGCTTTCCCATCAAAAGCTCTAGGTGCATTGTGTCTGCCCCTTCGCGAGCCCTTTGAGAAGACGGATATATTGAGCTTTCTGAGAAAACACGGCACGTCAGAACCCACAAAAATTACAAGACAAGTGACCTTCAAGCCTCATTCTCTACCTTCAAAGCAGGTCCTGATTCTAGATTTCCAAAAGGTGGGTTGGGGGATGGGGATGTAGGAAGGCTGAAATTAGTAAGAACTAAGATCAGTAATAAAACCCTTCAAAGAAACTGCCTCTCAGTTTAACGGTGTTTTTTCTTTTTATCAATGAAGCAAGTTGCTAGGGCAGAAGGGGAAGGGGGAGGTGGGGAGGGCTGGGAGGGAAGACAGGTGGGAGGGGTCAAGGATAGAGTGCCTGTCATCTCCATGACGCGGACAGCTGGTTCTGCTTGTATTTTAAACAAAATTGCATCCTAGTGTAGACACTACGTCTGGAATTACGACCCACCCTGTGATCTATCACTTTTATATACACACGAAGGAGTGGAGCGGTCTCCATAGAGAGGAAACAATACAAGAAAAGGAGCCGGCGACCCCAGCAGAGACAGAAGTTCAAGGGGATGGTCCCAGGGCAGACCTCCTGGTCCTGAAGCTGTGCCTGCATCCCTGAGCATCTCCACTCCAGAGGGAAGTCCACTCTCGGTAAGATTTTGTTTGGGGACTTCTTTATGAAGGATAAATATATTTGCCCTAAATTAGGCAGGAGGTGCTGGGGACTGGACATGGGTGAGAGATGAGAGCTACAAGGCAGTGTAGAACACCACAGTGCTTGAAATAAAGAGCAATGGCCCCAAAGAGACCATGGGGAAGTTTCTTAGGGAGCAAATTGATCCTCTTTGTTGGTACAGAGACACCAGCTTTGCAAAAGGTAACAGATCAGAGACAGATGGGTTCTTACAAATCTATTTTTCTAAACAGAATTCACTTGTGAATGTGAAAAGCGGCCCTCAGTAATAGTTTACAAATGGGGACAGGGGCTGAGGGAGGAGGGGAGGGACAGGGATAGAAACTACAGAAGGTTCCCCACCGCCTGCAGGAGCAGGAGGATGCCTGCATTTATGACTTTCATATGCCAGCATCTCTCACCTTTTCATCTCCCTTCACTCTCTCAATATACCTGTGAGGCAGGTAATGCCTCCTTTTTAGGATGTGGCCACTGAGAGGTTAAGAGATTCACCCAAGGCACTCAAGAAGGTGAGGGAAGTTTCAAACCGAGGTCTTCTGCCCTCAAAGCCCAGAGTTCTTTGCCCCCCGCTACACTGATGGAAGGAGACAGCTGTCTGCAATGACGAGGTACCACCAGTGAAGGGGAGGGACCATAAAGATGAATGTTTGATGCTCAATTTTCTGAGAAATCCTCTTTGCAATTTTTTCCTCAAACATAGCAATCTAGCAAACACACACACACACCCCACTTCTGAGAATGGACTAAATAATACAGCAGTAATATGAATACTGCCAATGACCAGTGTTACCTGTAACATGTCAACTTTTCCTGGTGTTCCTCCTTCTTCAGGGGAAGAGCCCTTCAGTTATAAACCCTCACTGCTCACTTTGAGGGTGACTTGCTTACAGGTGTGTGTGTGTGTGTGTGTGTGTGTGTGTGTGTGCATGTGTGTGTCACACAAACACTTCCATGAGCCTGCAAAAAGAAAACAGATCACTCTTACATTCATTACTATACCTCTTGAAATGCTTAAATGTCCCCTAGATTCTGTAGCCGCTGTTTTATAAAATTCTTCATTTTTTAAATTCAACTTCTTCCCAGTGTTTGCAGACAAACTGAGTAAATGGGGACTAACTCTGCCTTCTCCAGCCTGGGCAGAGCTATGGAACTGCCACCCCCCACACCCTCCCACCCACTCCCCCACCCTCCCCATCCCCCCACATAGGTACTCTGAATTTCCAGCTAGCCCAGGTTCCCAGGACGAGAATCTGTCACAGTTCTCAGAAGCAAATGTATATCTTTAAAGCATCCAGAGAAGGTACTGCTGGAACCACCCTAAAGAATGGTTGAGTTTCAGGAATCCAAGTGGGAAAAGTATGGCCATAGAGCCTTACCCAGCAGGTAGCAGGGAGATGTAAACACTTGTGCTGTTTCACTAGAGGTGGCAGCCAAAGTTCCCAAAGAATGGAAGAGGGGAAAGTTGCTTAGGAATTAGACTTTAGTGAGGAGCAAAGGACGTCTTTTCTTTGTAGAGTTTCTTTCCTTTCACCCTGCAAACCCTGCAAAGGCCCAGATGCTGTTGCTGGTCCCAAGACCACACTTTGAGAAGCGTTGTCGTAGAACATAAACAAAGCCCAACAGGATTTGAACCCAAGTCCTTCTGAGCCCTGAGCCCCATCACAGCCCTTTCCACTTCCCTCCTGTCCCCTACAGGGAGAGATGCTGGTGCCAGCCCACTTCCTGCTGCTGCTGCTGCTGCTCCTAGGGGCCCCCAGGCTGGGCCTCGCCCATAAGTTGGACAAAGCAGAGTCCATCTTCCGCTGCATCAACAGGGCCCTGTCTGAGGCTAAGAGCAGCCAGCTGGAGGATGCACCCCCGCTGAGCAAGAGCGGGTTCCCCTACCTGCCCAGCCAAGACCCGTCCTCAGGAGAGGACGAGGAAGAGGACAAGAACAAAAGGACCCTCCCTGGGGGTGGCGGTGGAGCTGGAAGGCCCCGGTACAAGTACCTGCCCCCAGCGCAGCTCAGGCGGAGGCTGTCCCAGGACAAGACCAAGAGTGACCGGCGCTCCAAGCTCACTCTGTCCCTTGACGTCCCCACCAACATCATGAACATCCTCTTCAACATCGCCAAGGCCAAGAACTTGCGAGCCAAGGCAGCGGCCAATGCCCACCTGATGGCACAGATCGGGCGGAAGAAGTAGGAGCGAGGCCGGCGGGAGGGCAGCCCCTCACGGACACGGAGACGGGAGGTCAGGGTGGAGGGTGAGGCTGTGCCCACCCGACCAGTTTGTATTTTGTGGACAGTGCAGTTTTACAGGCTGCCTCACTGCTAATCCCTCTGATCCTTTCCTGCCTCCAGCCCAGCTTCCTCGTTCTCTGAACATAGACACAGACACGCAGTATTGTCGCACCTTCACCGCTCCGAGGCCATTAAGGTCTCTCCCTGCGCTCTGTGTCTCCTTTCTCCTTCCCCACACGTCTCCCCGAGGCCCGCATGCCTAAGAGGGTGCTCAGGGCTCCTGTCCTGTATGTACACCAGCCCTAGCCAAGGCTGGGAAGCGAGCAGACGCACTGCTTACCATCCCACCACCCGGTCCCTTCCCTACCCTCTCACCCCCCATTAAAACCAGTGGCTTCTTGAACCCCTGGCTTGTCTCAGTTCCTCTTCCTTCAGCCAGCTGCCTCCAAATCTCTGGGCAGGCGTAAGAGGGAGGGTACATGTGAGTTGATTCCCCATCTCTCCCAGGACGTGAATGGTTCTTGGATGTCTTAGAGGGAGTAAAGAGCCTGGGAAAGGCCAAGCTGGCAGGACTGTCAGCCATCTTTCAATCTAGAGCCATCTCTATGGCCTGGTCCCACGCAAGGGGCACATCCAGGCGTCTGCTGGGCTAGACAGGAGAGGGAATTTTCCGTTATCCCTCTTGGGACACCTCGCGTCCTCCATGGCCTTTAACTGGTACCCACTAAACCCACAGTAACTGCCCAGCACGGAGCTGGGCAGCTGGGAGGCACTGATACGTGAGGCAAGTTCATGAGTCAACACCTACGTGAGTAGACAAAACCAAAACCTGAAAAGAAGCAAATTCTGCCAGAGTATAAGTGAGGAAATGCAAAGTGATAGCAATTAGTGTGTAAAGAATATACGAGTTCAGAGACAGAGGGTTTCCCATGAGTAAAATCCACAAACAATGGATATCAGCAAGAACTCTGACGGCCTCTGGCAGCAAAGCCTGAAGGCCAGATTCCCAGAGAGGGGCTGTGGTTCCACTCCTGCATGGTGGTAAGACATAAATCCGTAACATGGACTTCCGCGTGGTAAAATAACCAACAGACACACACACCAGCAGCTAATGCTGCTGCCAGCAGCAGCCGCAAAGTCAAAACACAAGTGAACGACATATTTGGAAAAATGTTTGCCACTCAGAGAAAAGACACATGGCTTATTAGTCAAATATATAAAGAACTACTAGAAATTGAGAAGAAAAGAACAAACCCAAAAGAAAAGTAAGCACAGACCTGAATAAGGTCCCTGAGAAAATTTGTCAATTAAAATCCTTAAAATAAAATATATTAAATTTATAAAGGCAATATAAAATATTTAAGAATGTTGATCTAAGATTGCAAAGGGGACCAAAAATCCATGAATATTCCCTTTAAAAATTATTATTTAAATTTGCTAGATTTCAAAATAATAAGGTTCATAAGCTGAATTTAAAAGTTTAAGAAACAATTAGGTTTTATTAATTTTAGTAGATTATTAATTTTTAAAAAGACAAACTTGTAAATGGTCCTTTCTGAGTGTGTGAATGCACACACATGCAAACACACACACACACACACACACACACACACATTTCTCTCCAGAAAACCAAAACTCATGTGAACTGAGCAGTTATGTAAAGCATTTCACCAGTGCCCTCCAGTGTCTGAAGAGAGAAATAATACATCTACATTAAAGAAAAAATTTAAATACTTAGTAAATGCCTAATAAAAGTTCAAAGCACTATGCTGGACATGCACATGGAAAAAATTTTTCATCACTGAGTATTTACTACAATGCTTTCGATATAGTGAGAGATTTCAACCATCCCTGAATACTCAGTTGGGAGGAAATGGACGACACAGTCTGCTCTGCTAAACTCAAAGAGGTGCATGGGAGAAGAGGCCCAAGCAGCTACCTGGAACAGGTAACATCTGAACAGGATTGTAGTAGGAATTTCATCTCCTGGTCAGAGGAAAGAAGAGAGACAGAAGTGAGAAGGAGCAAAGGCAGAGGACAGAGAGAAGAATCTGTGCTGTGAAATGGTGAGAGTCGCATTTAAATAGAATGCAGGACAGCAAAGTAGAGGATGGGATTTTAAAGTGTGCAACAGATTACACATAATGACAAGACAATGGGGAATCACTGAAGCTTTGTATCGGGAGCAGAATAATCCCTTCGGAACATTCAGTCACAGAGTAATGAGTAGGATGGGCCAGGAAGACAAAGTAAAAGGCAGAAAAGAATTTAGACACTAGTGTGCGAATTACAGGGACAGAATTTGATGACCTGAGCTAGGATGGCATCAATGGGAAGAAAAGGGATTCTGGAAACATTACGGAAGCAGAATTGACAGGACTTAATTCTGTGCAGAGAATAGTCGACAATGAGGGTGTTGCTTAGAATCTGCTTAAAGTGGGGACATGTTGACATAACTAAACAAGTAAGAACACCAAAGAAAGAACAGCTTTTGTTTTGTTTTTTAAGGAAAATGATAAGTTCTTCTTGGGAGAAGTTAAATTTAAGTGAGGCAAAACATCTGGGAGGACAAGTCCAGCATATGGGTGGAAATTCCAGTACAAAACTCAAGAGAGAAGGAAACATAGAGTTTTCACAGTCACCCATGAAGAGCTAATGTGGTTTTGAATAAGACAAATAAAGGCCAGAGGACAGGACCAAGGGTATCTCCATTAGGGGCAGGCAATGGAGAAAAGGAATCTGTGGAGATGTTAAATGAGAACCACAGGAGGCAAAGGAAAAGTTTCAAGAAAAATGAATTACCAAATGTTTAAGGTAAAAAAATCTGAAGGCTGACAAGGTCATTGTTTTGATAAATCAGGGATGATCAATGATCTCCAAGATAAGTTTCAATGGAATGGGGCGGGGGAGGGAGGGAAGACACCAAATCACAAAGGCTAAGAGTGAGCAGAAGGTGAGGTATAGGTATCAAACAAATATTCTTTTAAAAAATTGGAGGGAATATAAAGACATGACAGTATGTTACAATAGTAATAGAATCCAAAAAAGGGAGTTGATTTTTTGTTTTTGTTTTATAAACAAAGATTTTTTTGTTTGTTTGTTTGTTTGTTTTTAAGATTTTATTGGGGAAGGGGAACAGAAGTTTATTGGGGAACAGTGTGCACTTCCAGGACTTTTTCCAAGTCAACTTGTTGTCCTTTCAATCTTGGTCGTGGAGGGCGAATTTCAGCTCTAGGTCCAATTGCCGTTGTTAGTTGCAGGGGGTGCAGCCCACCATCCCTTGCAGGAGTCGAGGAGTTGAACCGACAACCTTGTGGTTTAGAGCCCACTGGCCAATGCGGGAATTGAACTGGCAGCCTTCAGCAGTAGGAGCACGGAGCTCCAAACGCCTGAGCCACCGGCCGGCCCGGGAGTTGATTTTTTAAATGAGAGACCTCGACATATAAGAAGGGAGAAGAAAAGAAGTCAATGGGAAAATGGAGACAAAAACATAACAGGGAGACTGAAGGAGCAAAGTCTTCTAGAAGATAAGAGTCATGGGGAGAAGGTGCAAAATAATAAATGGCCTTGGAAAGGAGAGGACTGTCCTCTGGAATACTAGAGGATATGTAAAGATTCAAAATAATTTTAAGGGGAAATCAAAGAGGAACATAAGAAGTTAAAGTCAGATGGATGTGATTTAAATAAAGTAGGAAGTGAGTTCATCTCCCAGTGCTTTTCAATCTAATAAATATTGAGTGCCTGCTCTACGCCTGACACTGAGAGACACAGATGACTAAGACAGAGACACAGGGCCTCAAGATCACATTTAATTAATGCTCACAGTCCTCAGAGTTATTTCAATCATTAGCTCAGGTGATCTCACTTTTTGAGGAAGAAAAGGCAAATATTCCTTCTTGATCCCAATCCACTTAAAAAAAACAGTTACAGGCGTTATTCTGTCTAAAGGAAAATGATGCCTGGTGGAAATATGGTGATGCAAGAAGGAATGAGCGTAAGTATGAGGGGAAATCTAAGCAAACATCCACTGTTTAAAAAACAAGAATAAGAATGTCTTATGGGGTTTTAAATAGGGATGGCATTAAAATACAAGGTGACAATGCACAGAAGTCAGGAGTACAGTAGATGAAGTATCCTGTGGTCTTTTCACTGTCCAGGAATGGGAAAAACACTAACATGTGGTGGATGCAATGAGTCAAATTTGAATGTTGCAATTTCCAGTGCATTCACTAAAAGAAGTTTTTAAATGAATATTTAAGAAGCTAATAGAGAGGAAATATGAATAATAAGGAACAATACTTGGTAAATCTAGTATTTATGTATGGCATGTAGAGGCAAACAACATCACAACTTAATCAATTCTTAGATTCACAAAACCTTGGAACTGGAAAGGGCCTCAGAGATAACCTTGTCCAACAAGCCCAAAGGAGATCCAGCCAAATACTTAGAGACTGAGGACTGAGTAAAAATTCACTGGTAGCTGTGTGGGCTGGAAAACCATTCCCTCACAGGCATTGAAGAGTATCTAAATATCATTTCCACCAAACTGTGGTCATTGGCCTCCATGATGACAATGGTTTGAGTTGAAAACAGGCACAATGGGACACCGTTGAAATGGAGCTCTTGAAGGCCGCACCTCAGGACAATGATGTTAGCACATAAAAGCGCCTACCAGGAACTTGTTCAAGATGAAGCAGCAGTTGTGGGGCCCAGATGGCACATTGGCATGTGTAAAGAACGTGTGGCAGTGCAGTCTGATAAATCTCACAGTAAGACAGTTTTACACATCCAGCCAAGGCTGTAGGGCCTACTGGACCAAAAGCACTGACTATGTCAAGGCCAAGAGAGAATAACTGGAGGACGAAGGTGGAAAGGTAAACACCACAGATGAATGAGGCCCCTGAAAACTATCTACCTTCAGCTCAAGAGCAATGCCAGCCCAAGTGACACCTTTGCACTGTCTTGTTCACCTTAATTCCAACTATTAGCCAGACTAAACATCATGGATTTAAAAAATCTAGCTAATGGTTTTAAATGAACTTATAGCTATTTTGTCCATATTATAATGAATTATAACTCATTTGAAAAGGGGACTGTTTAATATCAAAAATTAATTCTACTAAATGTTTTTTTTTTTTAATTAAATTTATTGGGGTGACAATTGTTAGTAAAATTACATAGATTTCAGGTGTACAATTCTGTATTACATCATCTATAAATCCCATTGTGTGTTCACCACCCAGAGTCAGTTCTCTTTTCATCACCATATATTCGATCCCCCTTACCCTCATCTCCCACCCCCCACCCCCCGCCCCCGTTACCCTCTGGCAACCACTAAACTATTGTCTGTGTCTATGAGTTTCTGTTTCTCATTTGTTTGTCTTGTTCTTTTGTTGTTCTTGGTTTATATACCACATATCAGTGAAATCACATGGTTCTCTGCTTTTTCTGTCTGACTTGTTTCGCTCAGCATTACTCTCTCAAGATCCATCCATGTTGTCACAAATGTTCCTATATCATCTTTTCTTACTGCGAATAGTATTCCATTGTGTATATATACCACAACTTCTTTATCCATTCATCTATCGAAGGACATTTTGGTTGTTTCCATGTCTTGGCCACGTAAACAAAGCTGCAATGAACATTGGAGCACACGTGTCTTTATCTCTAAATGTTTTCAGATTTTTGGGTAGATACCCAGAAGAGGGATTGCTGGGTCATATGGCAATTCTATTCGTAATTCTTTGAGAAACCTCCACACTGCCTTCCATAACGGCTGCACCAGTCTGCATTCCCACCAACAGTGTATGAGGGTTCCTTTTTCTCCACAGCCTCTCCAACATTTGTTACTATTTGTCTTGTTGATGATAGCCATTCTGACTGGGGTGAGGTGATATCTCATTGTGGTTTTGATTTGCATTTCTCTGATGATTAGTGATGTTGAACATTTTTTCATATGTCTATTTGCCATTTGTATGTCCTCTTTGGAGAAATGTCTCTTAAAGTCCTCTGCCCATTTTTCAATTGGGTTGTTTGTTTTTATGTTGTTGAGTTGCATGAGTTCCTTGTATATTCTGGATACTAGCCCCTTATCGGAGGCACTGTTTGCAAAAATCTTCTCCCATTCAGTTGGTGGCCTCTTTATTTTGTCAATGGTTTCTTTTGCTGTGCAGAAGCTTTTAAGTTTCATATAGTCCCATTCGTTTATTTTAGCTTTTACTTCCATTGCCTTTGGAGTCAAGTTCATAAAATGCTCTTTGAACCCAAGGTCCATAAGTTTAGTACCTATGTTTTCTTCTATGCAGTTTATTGTGTCAGGTCTTATGCTTAAGTCTTTGATCCATTTTGAATTAACTTTGGTACATGGTGACAAATAGCAGTCCAGTTTCATTCTTTTGCACGTGGCTATCCAATTCTCCCAGCACCATTTATTGAAGAGGCTGTCTTTGCTCCATTGTATGTTTTAGCTTCTTTGTCAAAAATTATCTGTCCATATTTATGTGGTTTTATTTCTGGGTTCTCAATTCTATTCCATTGGTCTATGTGTCTGTTTTTCTGCCAATACCATGCTGTTTTGATTATTGTAGCCCTGTAGTACAAGCCAAAGTCAGGAAGTGTGATACCTCCATTATTGTTCTTTTTCCTTAAGATTGCTTTGGCTATTCGGGGTCTTTTGTGGTTCCAAACAAATCTGATGATTTTTGTTCTATTTCTTTAAAATATGCCATTGGGATTTTGATGGGGATTGCATTGAATCTGTATATTGCTTTGGGTAATATGGCCATTTTAACTATGTTGATTCTTCCAATCCATGAGCACGGAACGTCTTTCCATTTCTTTGTGTCTTCTTCAGTTTCTTTCAAAAAGTCTTATAGTTTTCGGCATATAGGTCTTTCACATCCTTGGTTAAGTTTATTCCTAGGTATTTTATTCTTTTTGCTGCAATTGCAAAAGGAATTGTTTTTTGTATTTCTTTTGCTGAGATTTCATTGTTAGTATATAGGAAGGCAATGGACTTTTGTGCGTTGATTTTGTAGCCGCAACTTTACTGTATTCATTGATTGTTTCTAATAGCTTTTTGGTGGAGTCTTTAGGGTTTTCTATATATAGCATCATGTCATCTGCAAAGAGTGATAATTTAACTTCTTCATTCCCAATTTGGATGCCTTTTATTTCTTTCTCTTGCCTGATTGCTCTGGCAAGGACTTTAACACTATGTTGAAAAGCAGAGGTGATAGGGGACATCCCTGTCGTGTTCCTGAACGTAGAGCAAAGGGCTTCAGGTTTTCTCCATTAATTATGAGATTAGCAGAGGGCTTGTCATATATGGCCTTTATTATGTTAAGGTATTTTCCTTCTATACCCATTTTATTAAGTGTTTTAATCATAAATGGATGTTGTATCTTGTCAAATGCTTTTTCTGCATCAATTGATATAATCATATGATTTTTGTCCTTTATTTTGTTTATGTGATGTATCACATTGATGGATTTGCGTATGTTGAACCATCCTTGTGCCCCGGGGATGAACCCCACTTGGTCGTGATGAATAATCTTTTTAATGCATTGTTGTATTCAATTTGCTAGAATTTTATTTAGGATTTTTGCATTGGTATTCATTAGAGATATTGGTCTGTAGTTTTCTTTATTTGTGCTGTCCTTACCAGGTTTTGGTATCAGGGTAATGTTGGCCTCATAAAATGAGTTAGGGAGTACTGTCTCTTCTTCAATTTTTTGGAAGAGTTTGTGCAGAATTGGTATTAGATCCTCTTTGAAGGTTTGGTAGAATTCACTAGTGAAGCCATCTGGTCCCGGACTTTTGCTTTTGGGAAGGTTTTGGATGACTGATTCAATTTCGTTACTGGTGATCGGTCTGTTTAGATTTTCCAGTTCTTCATGGTTCAGCCTTGGAAGGCTATATGTTTCTAAGAACTTGTCCATTTCTTCTAGGTTGTTGAATTTGGTGGCATATAGTCCTTCATAGTATTCTTGGATGATCCTTTGTATTTCTGTGGTGTCCGTGATAACTTCCCCTTTTACGTTTCTGATTTTGTTAATCAGTGTCTTCTCTCTTTTATCTTAGTAAGTCTAGCCAAGGGTTTGTCAATTTTGTTAATCTTTTCAAAGAACCAGCTCTTTGTCATATTAATTTTTTCTATTGTCTTTTTGTTCTCTATTTCATTTAGTTCTGCTCTAATTTTTGTTATTTCCTTTCTTCTGCTGACCTTGGGTTTTACTTGTTCTTCTTTTTCTAGTTCTTTAAGGTGTAACATGAGGTTATTTATTTGGGAGTTTTCTTGTTTCTTGAGATAGGCCTGTAATGAGATAAATTTCCCTCTTAAAACTGCTTTCGCTGCATCCCAAAAATTTTGGTAGGATGTATTTTCATTGTCATTTGTTTCTATGTATCTTTTGATCTCTCCTCTAATTTCTTCTTTGACCCAGTCCTTCTTTAAAAGTATGTTGTTTAGTCTCCATGTATTTGTGTTTTTCCCCGCTTTCTTTTTACAGTTGATATCGAATTTCAAAGCCTTGTGATCAGAGAATATGCATGGTATGATTTCAATCTTCTTAAATTTGTTGAGACTGATTTTATGTCCCAATATATGGTCTATCCTTGAGAATGTTCCATGTACACTAGAAAAGAATGTATAGTCTGATGTTTTAGGATGAAGTGCTCTATAAATGTCAATTATGTCCATTTCATCTAATGTGTCATTTAGGGCTACTATTTCGTTATTTATTTTCTGTTTGGATGATCTATCCATAGCTGTCAATGATGTATTTAAGTCCCCTAGTATAATTGTGTTTTGGTCAATTTCTCCCTTTAGTTCTGTTAGTAGTTGCTTGGTGTATTTCGGTGCTCCCTGATTGGGGGCATAAATATTGATGACTGTTATGTCTTCTTGTTGTACAGTCCCTTCACCATTATGAAATGTCCATCTTTGTCTCTTGTTATCTTTTTCACCTTGAAGTCTGTTTCATCTGATATCATTATGGCTACACCTGATTTTCTCTGGGTACCATTTGCTTGGAGTGTCAATTTCCACCCTTTCACTTTGAGTCTATGCTTGTCCTTGTAGCTGAGATGTGTCTCTTGGAGACAGCATATGGTTGGGTTTAGTTTTTTGATCCAATCTGCTACTCTGTGCCTTTTTATTGGTGAGTTCAGTCCATTTACATTTAGGGTGATTATTGATATGTGAGGATTTCCTGTCATTCTATCCTTAGTTTTCTGGTAAGGTTGTGTCTCCATTGTTTCTTTGCCTTTTTGTTGTTGTCTATTATTTCTGTGTGGTGGTATTCTATGATGTTTCCCTCTGTTTCTTTTTTTATTTCAGTATGTATTTCAATTCTGGATTTATTTTGAGTGGTTACCCTTAAGTTTATGTAAAAGAAAGTTTGATATTTAGAGTATTCCATTTTCTTCAGCACGCTTACTTTCTCCATTCCCATATTCCGGTTCAGGCCTTTACTCTCCCCCTTTTTGAGTTTTGTTTGCCACAAATTGTCCCTGTTGATGGTGGTCGAATGGCCTCCTTTAGTATTTCTTGTAGTGCAGGTCGTGTATTAGAAAATTCCCTCAGCTTCTGTATGTCTGGAAAGGTCTTTATTCCTCCTTCATATCTAAAGGATATCTTTGCTGGATATATTATTCTTGGCTCATGGTTTCTCTCTTTCAATAGTTTGAATATTTGGTTCCACTCCCTCCTGGCTTGTAGAGTTTCTGCTGAAAAATCTGATGATAATCTAATGGGCTTTCCTTTGTAAGTTACCGTCTTCTTTTCCCTGGCTGCCTTGAGGATTCTTTCTTTGTCGTTGATTTTAGCCATCTTCAATACAATGTGCCTTGGAGAAGGTCTGTTGGGATTGAGGTAACTAGGTGTTCTATTTGCTTCTTGGATTCGAGGGTCCAGTTCTGTCCACAAATTTGGGAAGTTCTCATCGACAATTTGTTTGAATATATTCTCTGTTCCCTTCTCTCTTTCTTCTCCTTCTGGTATGCCCATTATTCTTATATTGCTCTTTCTGATGGAGTCAGAAAGTTCTTGTAGAGTTCTTTCATTTCTTTTAAGTCTCAAGTCTCTTTCTTCTTCAATTTGTGTCATTTCCAGGTTTCTATCTTCGATGTCACTGATTCTTTGCTCCATCTGGTCAACTCTACTACCTAAGCTGGTTATTTCATTCTTAATTTCTTCTATTGAGTTCTTAATCTCCAGAAATTCTATTTGGTTCTTTTTAAGATTTCAATCTCTTTCGTAAAATGCTCATGCTGTTCTTTGATTGAGTTTCTGAGTTCCTTTAACTGCCTATCTGTGTTTTCTTGTATCTCGTTGAGTTTTTCAGAACTGCAATCTTGAATTCTCTGTCATTTAAGTCACATATTTCTGTATCTTTAAGTGCCTTCTCTGGAGATTTTTCACTTTCTTTCTGAGCTATCTTGTTGCCTTGGTTATTCATGGCGATTACTGGTTTACTATTTCTCTTCCTAGACATCTACAGGAGTGACTTCTGCAACAGGTTGATAGAAAGCGGTCTTTCTTTTGTTTGCCAGTACTTGTTGGTAGAATGTTTTATTATTTCTCCAACTGCAACTTATTTTCTTCTCCCACACAGTAGTGCTATGTTTTCTCTGCACTATTCCAACTTCTCACGCAATGGGGGGATTCCCTGGGAGACGGGCTTCTCCTCTGTTAATAGTTCGTCTAGGTCACAGGGCGCAGTGTCCCGGTGGGTATGCGGAGAGCTTTTGATGTTCGAAAGCTCTTCCAGCTGCTGATTCAGAGCCCGTATATTTCAGCAGTTCTGTTTACTCCTGCAGGGATCCGCCCAGATAGGTGGGGTCAGGGGCGGGGTGAGTTGTGAGAGGTGGCCCAGAGCAATGGCGGCGACCACCACCACAGCCGGTCCTGCTTACACTGCTCTCTCCCCTTTGCTGGAACTAGTTGGGCTGTGAATTTGTATTTGCGGTCCACAGATCTCAAAACAGCAAATTTTCTGTTGTTTTGATCCGACACCGCTACTGTTTCGCTTCCAGCACCGGGCAGGTGGGGGCGGGGCGAGCTCCGGGAGGGGAGGGAGGGGCCGGCTGGTCTCAGTGCCGAAGGCTCCGTTCTCTGCTCGGCAGTGAGGGCTTAAACCACTGTTTTCAGCCTTCTTCCCTCAGTCTTTTCTCCGAGGTCTCTGCCGTGAGCGTTGGGTTCAGCCGTGTTATATGCTGCCCCCTCAGCCCTGTGGAGCCCTGGCGGAGCCCTAGCAGTCCGATCTCCCGCAGCTGCGGTAGCTCCGGGAAGCTGCGAGCTCGGAGCACTGAGCTGGGTCTGCGTCCTGTGCCCGCGCGGCTCCGTCTCCGCGCGCTTCTCCCTTTCCTCCTCCTTCCACTCGCGCGAATCTCCCACCTGTAGGTGATTTCAGTCGGTAGTGGGCCTCTTCGTCTTGCCTGTCTGCTGTGCAGGGAGTCCTTTGTGGAGTTTTTGTTGTTCGATTCTTTGTAAATTCCAGGGGAGCTTTACAGAGGCTCACCTCACTCCGCCATTTTTCCGGAAGTCCTACTAAATGTTTTTTAAACTTCAAATCTTTGGGTTACACCCCCTCCAATCCCCAGGGCTTCTCATCTAGCAAGTCCATAGTGAAGTTCAAGAGTCTGCATTTTTTCCTAACCTTCTGAGATGGTTCTAAGGCAGGGTCCTGCGGGCCACACTTTGAGAACACCTCCTCAAGAAAGGGAAACTGAAAGAGATCACTGTTACCTTCTGACCTGCAGGACACAGAGATTCCGATCTATGAAAGAATCGGAAGAATATCCTTGTTGTTTGTTTGTATAAAAAGCAAACTGAGAGTGTAAGTCCCACATTTGGAAGAAGGAAAAGAATCATACTGAAAATGTTCATTATTTAATCAATGTACAAAATATATAGACATGGGGGAAATAACATTAATAATCAATATTGTGTTGTTTTCTACCTCAGGCACAAGAAAGGGAAAGCATTAACTTTAGGTTTTCATAGTCTCTTGGTCAAAAAAGTAAAGAATAAGCCAGGTTCCATTCTGACAAAAAAAAAAAAAGATGTGACCCAGAAATTCAAAGGACTCCAAACCTTAGAAGATTCACAGGTCGCAGTCCTGAATTACATTAACAGACAAGGGAAGATGTTTTCACTGTTAACATTGGACCATTTAATTTAGTGTAGGACTTTGGGTCTTGCTTGATTTGGTTTTATTCTTCTTCTAATCACTAACTATATGATTGAAAAGAAAGCACGACACTTCAACTTAATATTCATTTTTACCATCATATCTGAGACTTGGGCCCATTTCCTCATAATCCCTCTCCAGAGCTGCCAGATCCTCCCTGGCCTCTGAGAACTCCCATTCTTCCATGCCTTCTCTGATGTACCAGTGGAGAAACGCCTTCTTGGCATACATGAGGTCAAACTTGTGGTCTAGGCGGGCCCAGGCCTCCACAACTGCCGTGGTGTTACTGAGCATGCAGACAGCCCGCTGGACCTTGGCCAGGTGCCCCCCTGGCATCATCGTGGGCGGGTGGTTGTTGATGCCCACCTTAAAACCAGTTGGACACCAATCTACAAACTGAATAGAGTGCCTTGACTTCATGTCTGCAATCGCTGCGTTCACATCCTTGGGGACCACATCCCCCCTGTAGAGCAGGCAGCAGGCCATGTACTGCCCCAGTCTAGGGTCGCACTTGACCAGCTGGTTGGAGAACTCAAAGCAAGCAGTGGTGATGTCTGACACAGAGAACGCCTTGTGGTAGGCTTTTTCAGCAGCAACAATGGGGGCAAAGGCTGTCATGGGGAAATGTATTCTTGGATAAGGTACTAGGTTGGTCTGGAATTCAATTAGGTCCACATTCAAGGACCCTTCAAACCGGAGGGAGGCAGTAATGGAAGACACAACCTGACCTACCAGCCTATTAATGCTCGTGTAAGAGGGGCGTTCAATGCCAAGTTGATGATGGCAGATGTCATAGAGGGCCTCGTTGTCCACCATGAAGGTACAGTCCGAGTGCTCCATGGTGGAATGGGTGGTGAGGACTGAGTTGTAGGGCTCTACCACAGCAGTGGAGATCCTGGGGGCTGGGTAGACACAGAACTCCAGTTTAGTCTTCCGACCATAGTGTATCGAGAGCTGCTCCATTAAGAGAGATGTGAATCCTGATCCAGTGCCTCCTCCAAAGCTCCGGAAAATCAAAAATCCCTGAAGTCCACTGCACGGTTCTGCCTGGAAAAGGAAATGAGATGTGGGAACTCAGCCAAATAAGCTCAGAGGCAGTGGCAAGGGTGGTGGAACGCAGCAAGTTCAGGAAGCCCTGGTTTACCACAATCAACTACACTACAAACATATCTACTTGGAAATGTACTTGAGTGGTTACTTCTGGGGTGGGAAGGCATTTTGGAGGTTTACTATAAGCAAAGCATAAATATTCAGCCATCTTTCGCTGGATTTCCCTCCCTGAGTTTATCTGTATGTGATCTAATGCAAGATCTTTATCAATAACAAAGAAAATGACTAGAAAACATTGAAGCCATCTAGTCCCCCCCACCATGTAGATGAAGTACCTGTCACTTCTGTGCCCAGTCTACCGGGCTGGGGTAACGGGCATTGTATTACCGAATCATTATGCCAAACACCAAAACATTTACTCGAAAAAGGGTTCTCCAGACTCAGGTCCTTAAAGAATTAACTGTCAGTACTGTAACTATTCTCCAGGTAGGATGTGTCTCCTGTTAACTTTACAGATAGTAGTTACTATTGGAAAATGACAAGTTTTAGAGTGCTGTGGAAGTCTCTGCTAACAAGATAAACCATGAGTTAGAAAAAGCAAGAGTAGATGAGGACTAGTCATAAGGAGGAGGAGGAGGAGGAGGAGGAGGAGGAGGAAGAGGAGGAGGAGGAGGAGAGGAAGAAGAAGGAAATCCTGTCATTTGCAACATGGATGAACCTTGGGGGCATTACGTTAAATGAAATAAGTCAGACAGAAAAAGACAAATACTGGATCATCTCACTCGTGTATGGAATCCAAACTTGTAGAAATGGAGACTAGAATAGTGGTTGCCAAGCACTGGGGGGAGGGAGAAATGGAGAGATTTTGGTTAAAGGGTCCAAACTTTCAGTGAGAAGGTAAATTCAAGTTCTGGGGCTCGAATGTACAGCAGGGTGACTCTAGTTAACAGTATTGTATTGTATATTTGAAAGTCGCTAAGAGAGTAGATCTTCAATGTTGTCACCACAAAAGAAATAAATGTAATTATTTGAGGGGATGGATGTGCTAACTAACCCTATTGTGGTAATCCTTTCACAGTACATGTGTGTACAAAATCATGACATTGTCCACCTTAAATTTACACAATATTATGTCAATTATATCTCAGGAAAGCAGGGGGGAAGGGAATACAATAAAACATTTCCTCATAAATCTAACAAGACAAAAAAGAGTAGATGGGGCTGTACAGAAAGTGTGAAGGCTTCTGCCACCCTTCCTCGGTAACCAGGTGTAAGCAAAGCCCACATTGGGACACTTCCCAGCTGTGATCATCACAGTAGGCTCCAAGGAGACAGGTTGGGTGGTGATGCGATGATGTGGGTGGTAGAAATGCTGGTGATGCTTGGGAGGTGTCCTGCTGGATCCCAGGCACTCAGGCCCCGCCAACCCCAGCTGAGGAGATGGGAGCCACTTGCCAGCTTTCGGATCCTCTCTAGCACAAGGTCGATCATCTCCGACCCCACAGAGTAATGGCCTCGAGCGTAGTTGTTTGCAGCATCTTCCTTCCCGCTAACGAGTTGCTCTGGGTGGAAGAGTGAGCGGTACTTGCTTGTTCGAATCCCATCTGCAGAGAGAAAAGCAGGTCAACCACTCCACTCTGCCCAATGCTAGCCCTCTGCGAGTTCTCGCACAGCCCTGGACGGCGATTCCCTTCCGTCCCACCAATGTTGTAAAGCAGTGGATTTAAACTGCTGACATGGCCTTCCTTAGTCTAGGAAAAGGTATAACTAGTCCCTATAAATTGGAAGTATGTCTTTCCATCATACACTCTTTATTAGTTTCTTAGGGCTGCTGCAACAAATTACAAGAAACCTGGCAGCTTAAAACGAGAAATTTATTATCTCACAGTTGGGGAGGCCCATGGTCCAAAATCAAGGTGTAGGCAGGGTTGTGTCCTCATCTGAGGGAGAAATTGTTCTGGACCTCTCTCCGAATTCCTGGGGACTGATGACAATTCCTGGAGTTACAGGCTAGCAGCGGCATCATTCCTTTCTCATGCAGGTCCCTTTCCCTGTGTGTCTGCTCTTCTTATAAGGACACAGATCGTTGGACTCAGCCCACTCTAATCCAGTGTGACCTACCTTAACTAAGGACATCTGAGAAGACCCTATTTCCAAACTAAGTCATATTCTGGGGTTGTGGGTGGATGTCGATTTTTGGGAGACACTATCAACCCACCACACACCCTGTGGCATTTGGGAATTTTAAGACAAGTATTTCTAGCCACAAACTGCCAACTGTGTGGTGGAAAAGCATACCAATCTAAATTATTAGCAGGATGCTTTAAAAGAGGCTTTAACGAAGAAGGGGTGGCATGCTCAAATGCCCACGTGACTCAAATGCAGTTAACATAGATGCACAAAGCAGAAAAACCGATGGGAAGATGTTGGGAGCATTCAGTATAACCAAGGTCGCCCTTGCCTGGTTTCAATGCCTTTTCATGGAATCTCAGAATGTCACCCTGGTTACAGCAGGATGCTGCATAGTTAGCGGCATGTGTTCAAGAATCAATTTCCTGCAGGCATATCTTGCCTTTCTCACTTAGCTATAGAGCAGGTACTTATGTCTCTAAGCCCCAATTATTTCACTCCCCAAATAAGGATAATAACCAGATCCACCCCACTGAGTTATTATGAGGATTAAATGAGGTCACGATGCATGCCCCATAAAATAAGAATTATAAATAATAATGATAAAACTGACTTCCCAACATGCATTTATGCAGATTTGTCTCACTATATGCCATTGGCCTGGGCCCTATAGTTATCTATAGTTGGTCCTAGAAGCTCACTGCCTAAGAGGAAAAGCACTAATTTTCTAAGACCAAGATGGCTCTCAATTCACCTTGCTCTCCTGCATATGAATTTCTAAACCACAATTTTGTACATCCCCAAATCTTTAAATGTACTAAAATTGACTTTAAATGACTTTTGACTAACACAGTAACACACACACACACACACACACACACACACACACACACACACACACGACTACCAAAGCTGGGATTTTAAAAAGATAGATTTATAAACAAGACATAAGTGGGCTATGACTTTGGGTGGACTCTTTGCTTCTCACCAGAAGCTCTAAAGCTGAGTTCAGTACAAGGAGGGAATTTATGGAAGTCTGCTTCTCCATGGTAATGTCCAGTTGAGATCTTGAGGGTAATTAGTTCCACAAATCTTTCAGTGAAACCCACTTTCTTGGAGATCAGCCCAAACCATCCACTGCAACTTCCTGGCACTTTTACACGTTGCTCAGAGACTTTAGTACCTGGCCCAGCATCTTGAACCAGCATCCTCAGGGACTTCCATGGGTTTTTAAATGATGATTCGATGGTGCCTTCGTTTTCTTACCCCCAATGTCATTCAGCTCCATTCCACTTGAAACACCATCACTCAAAACTGTCCCTCCCACCCCCGCAAATCATAAATTTGCAAAATCCTGTCTCTGAGCACACTTCCTTACTTCCCCCTACGTAGGTCCACAACTCAGCCCTGACTATCCTTCTAGCCTCCTCACCCATCACGGTCCTACTCACACCTGAAGTTCCAGCCACACTGAACTCCTGCTAAACTCGCGTGGTCCTTTGTGCTTCTGTGAATTTGCAAATGTTGCCTGAGGAGACCTCTCATGACTCCCCACGTACTCACCCTGCCTCGGTGATACCTCTACACCTCGCAGAAATTTCTATTATTGTGACATTGCATCATACGAAGTTGACATTTTTCAAGTAAAAAAATTTTGTATGGCTTAACTTAATACATCTATTACTACTGTTATAACTCTTTACATTTTCTTCTCTACTCTGCTTTTCGACACTGCTTTTCTATTAAAAGAGAATGGCTTTTATGAGAAGGCAACCGTGGGGTCAAAGCCAGTTGTACCCTCAATAACTCAATGATCCAAGGCAAGTTCCGTAACCTTCCCAAGATGCACTTTCCTCATCTATAAATGGAGGATGACAACAATGTTCCCTGACAGAGCTGTTAAAGATCACTTGAACCTTCCTGGCTGACACCACATGATCCTGTTCGGAGAGACTCATATCACCTGACAATCCCACCCACTGACACCTGATTTGTTAGTTTTGATTGTGGACCTGGTCAAGTACACTGGAACATAAAACTTACATTACCTATAACAGTTGGCTCCAGGTCCATGAAGAATGCTCTGGGCACATACTTCCCAGCTCTGGTCTCCCAAAAAACGGTATCGAAAGAGGCAGCCGTAGGCGCCATCTTAGCATTTTCCAACCGATCCTTTTTACTGTCGAGAACAGTGCCATCAGGCTGGATCCCATGTTCCAGGCAGTAGAGTTCCCAGCAAGCATCCCCAATCTGGACTCCAGCTTGGCCCACGTGAATGGAAAGGCACTCCCTCTGAAATAAGCCATAGTAAGTTAGAACTGAGCAGGCCTTTTTAGATCTCATGAGCCATGTCCCTCAGCACTTCTGCTTAAAACTGACAGAGACCACGCCAGCTTATGCCAACAAAAGAAATTTATTATAAGGCTAATTGAAAGTGTCTCATGGAACCCCAAAACCAGGATACAGGCAAGCTTTAGGAACAATTGAACCAAGGACTCCAATCCCATTAAAAGGTTTCTTTCAACAACATAAATTAAGCACCTATTGTATACTAGGCTAAGTATGAGTTAAGACTGTCTATAATTATATCTGTAAAAAATCAAACTGTCCCACTCAGAAAAAAATTAGCTAGTTATTGGAAAGGAATAAAACCAAAATCAATGTATAGCCTTGACACATATTTAAACCCATTACAGATAAAGGTGTTACCTTTTTATATCTTGAGATTTTACATTTACTCTTCATATGTGCTCTAAACAAGGAAGGATGTTCTAAGTTTAAAAGTAGTAGAAAATTTACCAAGGAAACATGCAATAGATTTAACACCTAACTGTATATAAGGCACTTTTATATCCATCAATTAAAAAAACAACCCACCTTGAGACAGCTACTAGATAAATAGGCAAATGACATAAACAAATGATTACAAAAGAAATAACCTGAAATGTGAAGATTTAGGCACAATGGCATTCACAGTATTATTATTTATAAGAGTAAAAACCAAAACCCAACCTACTTAACCATTCACCTATGTTGTTGGACATTTAAAGGTCCGTCAGTACAATGGCATGTTATATAACCTTCAAGTGTTTACAAAAAAAACAGTATGACACGGGAAATGCTTATTATGAAATGTTGAGTAAAAAGTATGTAAATTATGTAATATATGATGTCAAATACATTTTTAAATAAGCATGAAAAAAGCCTTTAAAAATGCATCAAAATATAACTAGTTACACCTGGGTAATGATTACTTGTTTAAACTTTACTGTTTTCATTCCCCCTCATGGGCCTCCATTCTCCTATCCCAAAGTACCATTCACATTTTTTAAAAGGCAAACAGTTTTTTTGGTAATTTGTTAAAGAAACACAAATATCTCTTCATCTGAGAATTGAGTTTTGATTGCTACCGTCATAGAACAAGTCTAAGCAGGGGAGTCTTATCCAATGAGATGCCTGTTTTTTGCATCATAAGGGCCCCTCAAGCTGTTTGCCAGATATGCAGATAGGCAACACTCCCATAGTCTAGGGCTGCACTTTCCCAAGGTCTGAGCTTCAATTACAAAAAGACCTCTAGTCAGAGGGAGGGAGGGAGTCCTGGCCAGTCACACCCCTGCAATCTGGCTTGGACTCTGTTCCTGCTGGGGCATCAAACCCTTGTACTTTGTCTCCTCAAGTCACGAGGCATAACACAGCCCTCTTTGCTTTATGAGGAATTCAAGCTCACCTCCTGGGTACTTCCCTCTTGTTTCCTCTCTGTGCAGCCATCAGTCTCTCATGACACTTCACTTTGTACCAACCAATGTTCCAACCTCTGAGGCATATAAAACTCAAAAAAGAATTCCACCATAACAACCTTTTCACACACCAATCTTTCCTCCTGTTGGACTTCAAATGATCTCAGTACATCAGCTACTGTCATCAGATCAAAAGCTACTGAAACCCCTAGATACGGGTAAAAATTTAAAAGGGAGCAATTCATAGTTTCTACATCATGAAAATCACTTATATGTAGATTTCTCTCAGTGTCTGTGGCCTGTGCTCACAACAGTCACAATAAAAATAATCACCAACATAAAAAAAAAAATTGTTGGTCTTCATGTGGCCCATGTAGATGGAAAAGGGGTCACATGTTAAACCAACAAGCTCAGGAGGCCAAAAATAAACACGTAGGATTTGCGTGAACATAAACATTCCTAACGAAGGTGGGCCATGGCAGGAAGTCACATCTTTAGCCTGAAGCTTCCTTAGGTAGTGAGACTGTCAGTTGTCTTTTTTCACCTAAGATAACATCCTAGGAATGTCAGTAATCCCTTTTTCCAGATCAGAGCAGGAAACTACAGAATCCCTTATTGTTATTCCTGTCCTGATTACCATCTCTATGTGCTATAAAACGCGAACTATTACCATCCTGCACCCACCAATGTAAAAGACGTACCTGTAGCTTCAATTTACTTTTATCCAATCCCAGAGATTTCCCCTTTGCTTTCGCCCTCCCCCTTAATCTACCACCAATGGATTTCATGTACCCCTCCTCCTTTGATTCTACCTATAAAATAAGCTGCACACCGCCATTTTGCAGAGCATTTTCTCAATCCGTTGAGATTTTGCTTCCTGGCAATTGTCGTCAGTTTGGCTCAAATAAACTCTTATAAATTTTCTCTTAGACTGGATGTATTCTCGTCGACATTCATTACCCAAGTGGTCCAGACAGAGGAGTGATATCATCCTCGGCAGGAGTACACGGCCCAACAAGGACCAATCTTGCCCCTAGGGGCTTGAGAAGCAATGGAGTTTAAAACATAAGGGCACAAAAAGCTATTTTCACCTTTTTCTTCTCTTAGTCTTTTCCTCCTTTCCAAACGATCTGTTAAAATATTAAGATCAAACTATAAAATAATAAAAGATTGTAAAATGCCCACTGAATATCAATATTGATAAGTGGTTATAAAAAATAATACAGAAGATCTCCTGTACTCCTTACCCATTTTCCTCAATGGAAATATCTTGCAAGACTATAGTCAATATCAAGCCCAGAATACTGAATTGATACAGTCAAGACAAAGAATATTTCCATTGCTACAAGGATCCCTCATGTAGGGAGGCATAATTTTCAGAGCAAAACAATTTAAACATCCTTAAAATGTTGGAGAGAGTGTCTAGTGGGGTGAGAAGATCAAAGATGAAAAAGCGATTTGAAAGATTGCTTCCATTTAAGAATTAAAAATTCTAAGATATTAAATATTACTGTGACTGGCACATAAGAGATTAAAAGGAAAGCAGATCTTAAAAGGTGGTCCCCAAACAGAATTATTTAAGTAACTATTCATTATCGTCCCCAAGCACTAAACTCAAGAGAGGACAAAGATGTCAGTGCATTTTACCTCGCAGCACGGATCAGCTTAGCGATGGTAACCTGGGTCTGAAGTCCCCAGAAACTCTAAGAGCATAACTGAAAGCAAAGAAATTGATTGCTATAGAAAAAATCAGCACACCAAGTCTCAAACAAATGAAAAACTAAATGCTTCAGCACTTCAATTAAAGGAGGTGAACAACTGCAAACCTACTAAGCTTCCCCCCGCCCCACCCCAAAGCAGCAAAAACTACAGCTGAATAGATAAAGGCTTATTCAAATCTGCTTCAAATGTGGCCATTGAAAGAAACAAATGGCTGTTTAAAATTTTCTTCTCTCATATTAATAATTTATTAAGAATTGCTTGGTGGAGAAGAGGGCCAAATACAATTTGTAAAATTTGCTACAGCACCAAAGCAACACTGTCAACAACATACAAGTAACCATGGCCACTTACCATGCCGATCTAAAGGTGCCCCCAGTGCCCCCTGGTAATGACTGAGGAGTGTGCCCAGGTGAGCCTTATCACAGGACAGGAAGTGACTCCACCTGCGGGCTGAGCCCTGGTTTCACTTAAAGCAGCAACAGCCTCTTTTCAGTTTTTCATCTTTCTAGTCTCAAAATAGCTGTAGTGGCCTGAATACCCTGAGATAAAGCTGTAATTAACTGAGATTTGCAAAGGAATTAAAAGAAAACGAGAAAAATCTCTTTTGTAATGTAATTTTTTCAATGAAACTTTTTTTTAAAGTAATTTCTTTTTCCCTTGAAAAACTAAGTCTGAAAAGAAAAAAGTTTCCTCAAGTAATAATAATTGGAATTTCAAGTCTGGAGAGGTCTTCTGGTGTGATAGTTTTATGTGTCATCTTGGCTAGGCCACAGTGCTCAGTTATTCAGTCAGACACTAATCTAGGTATTGCTGTGATGGCACTTTGTAAATGTGGTTAACATTGACAATCAGTTGACTTTAAGTAAAGACTGCCCTTGATAATGTCAATGGGCCTCATCTAATCAACTGAAAGGCCTTAAGAGCAAAAGAGCAGCTTCAGCTCCTAAGCAAGAATTGCCAGTCTGCCAGTCTGCCCCACCAATTTCAGTCAGACTCTACAGCGCCCATCAACACATAAACCAAATCCTTGAAACAAATCTCCATATATAAATATACTACTCCATTATCTCACATATATAAGTATATAAATAAATTTCCATATACAGAGGGTGCCAAAAAAATGTATACACATTTTAAGACGGAAAAAACTATTAAAATGGTAATAATATACACCAATAACAAAAGATGAATACAAATCATGTTTGACTTCTGCAATTACAAGAGGTGCTCAAAGTGGTTACCATCAGCATCCAGACACTTCTGATTATGGCAAACTACTGCTTGAACAACGTTGACCAAAGTGTCCACTTGTATACTTTTTTTGGCATCCTCCATATATATATATATATGTACACACACATACATATATATATATATATATATATATATATATATATATATAGTATACTGATAAAAGTGAACTGGTATCTTAAGATGATTAACCATAGAGCTGGGAGGACTATGGGTTGGAGCTGGGCCCCTTATTAATTCTCTAGTTCTGACTTCCGGTTAAACTTTGTGGTAACTTCTGTGGCAGGGATTCATATATATATATGGAGAGATTGAGAGAGAGAGAGAGAGAGGCCATCTTGGGAAGTCTCTCTCTCTTGTTTTTGCACGTGCATTCACACGCTGCCGTGATGGTCTCATTTCTTTTTCTTTTCCCAAATAAACTGCTCATTTGGTGAACTACCTGGAGAATTATTTTGTCCAGTCAACAACATATACATACATAAAAAGTCTTAAAAGAAAAAAGTGTGCGTGTGTGTGTGTGTGTGTGTGTGTGTGTGTGTTGTGTGTTCTGCTTCTCTGATAGAACCCTCACTGACACACAAGGTGGCTCTCTTTAGGTCCTGAAAAAGAGTGAAAAAACTTGCAAGCATTAAAGTTTGGTGTCTACGGTTAGGATTTCAAAATTCCTTTCTTAAATCTTTTTTAATATAGACTAGTCAATTACTGGCTAAGGTAATGAGAAAAGGAAATTCTTCTAAGAAAATCTCGTTAAAAAAAAAGAAATCCTCAGCTCTGAGAAATAATTCCGAACGATGTTCTGACATTTCAGAAGTTATCTTTGCTAATTCTTTGTTGGCAGCCCTGACTGCACAACCCAAATCACTTTCCATTGTCATTCCCACACCCACAATGCTCACATTTCTCTCTTTTTCCTCCCCATCCTCCTCTCCCATTACTAGCATAATTCAGTATTTTAAAGCTTCACTGTCCTCTCTGTAAGATAGTGTAAACATACAATAAATTAGTCTCAATCGACTTCTAATTAATAGTGCTTTTTCTGGCCACATGTTTTTCTTCTCAAGTTTTAGTCTCTTCTGAAAACCTACAGTAAACACTCCAGTTTCTAATTTTTTGTGTGTCTTTCATTGGAATATCTGAAAACAAACCTTTAGAGAAAATAGATGATTGACAGATGCAAAAAAATGAAACAACATCCCCTCTCCACCACACACAATAGATTTTAAGAAACAGCAAACCTTGGGAGAATTGGATAGCCACGTGCAAAAGAATGAAACTGGACTGCTATTTGTCACCATGTACCAAAGTTAATTCAAAATGGATCAAAGACTTAAGCATAAGACCTGACACAATAAACTGCATAGAAGAAAACATAGGTACTAAACTTATGGACCTTGGGTTCAAAGAGCATTTTATGAACTTGACTCCAAAGGCAATGGAAATAAAAGCTAAAATAAACGAATGGGACTATATGAAACTTAAAAGCTTCTGCACAGCAAAAGAAACCATTGACAAAATAAAGAGGCCACCAACTGAATGGGAGAAGATTTTTGCAAACAGTGCCTCCGATAAGGGGCTAGTATCCAGAATATACAAGGAACTCATGCAACTCAACAACAAAAAAACAAACAACCCAATTGAAAAATGGGCAGAGGACTTGAAGAGACATTTCTCCAAAGAGGACATACAAATGGCAAATAGACATATGAAAAAATGCTCAACATCACTAATCATCAGAGAAATGCAAATCAAAACCACAATGAGATATCACCTCACCCCAGTCAGAATGGCTATCATCAACAAGACAAATAGTGACAAGTGTTGGAGAGGCTGTGGAGAAAAAGGAACCCTCATACACTGTTGGTGGGAATGCAGACTGGTGCAGCCGTTATGGAAGGCAGTGTGGAGGTTCCTCAAAAAATTACGAATAGAATTGCCATATGACCCAGCAATCCCTCTCCTGGGTATCTACCCAAAAAATCTGAAAACATTTAGAGATAAAGACACGTGTGCTCCAATGTTCATTGCAGCTTTGTTTATAGTGGCCAAGACATGGAAACAACCAAAATGTCCTTCGATAGATGAATGGATAAAGAAGTTGTGGTATATATACACAATGGAATACTATTCGGTATGAAAAGATGATATAGGAACATTTGTGACAACATGGATGGATCTTGAGAGAGTAATGCTGAGCGAAACAAGTCAGACAGAAAAAGCAGAGAACCATGTGATTTCACTGATATGTGGTATATAAACCAAAAACAACAAAAGAACAAGACAAACAAATGAGAAACAGAAACTCATAGACACAGATAATAGTTTAGTGGTTGCCAGAGGGTAAGGGGGGTGTGGGGTGGGGGGTGGGAGATGAGGGTAAGGGGGATCGAATATATGGTGATGGAAGGAGAACTGACTCTGGGTGATGAACACACAATGGGATTTATAGATGATGTAATACAGAATTGTACACCTGAAATCTATGTAATTTTACTAACAATTGTCACCCCAATAAATTTAATAAAATAAAATTAAAAAAAAAAAAAAGAAAGAAACAGCAAACCTGATTTCAAATTTTCTGCCCCATTATGCCAGAAACACTCTTCAGCTTAACAGGTAAGATTATTAAAAGTTTTTTTCATAAAATAAGTTTACTGTAGACTAAGCTTCCCATGGGCAGCTTAAGAAATCATAGCTTCGATATCTTTAAAGCATTCTTCTAATTCTGATTTTTCTGTAAAACAGGAGTCTGATGAAAGAACTGAAATATCTATGATGCAGAGTGGTAAATCAGATTGTTGCAAGTGGCAGAAGACAAAAAAACACGGAGCTCACGAGAACTGTGAATTGCCAGCATTGTCCCTCTAAAATCCATTATAAAACAGCTGGTATATATTGTGTGACCTTACTGGTTGCTACAACCAGCATATGTATCACTTGGTAAGCAATTTTACAAAAATAGAGTTTGACTTACTTAGATAATGTAAGAGAATAATTTTTAGAATTATTGATATACATATTAATTTATACTAGTATAATAGTTGTTGAATATGTTTAATATCAACCTACATGATGAGTGCTGTCATTGAGTATGGCCGAAGATTTTGAAAGTGATCTTTGAGGATGTCCCGCAATACAATATTTGTAAATCTACTGTTGAAGAAATTTGAGTAATGTTTAGGTCCAATTAAGATAATGGGAATATCTTCTCAGGGAGGGAAATGTAGAGTCTGATTTTTATAATATATATGAAAGCTGAAACTTAATCAATTCCCTCAAACCTTGCCCTAAAGAATATGTTAATAGAGGTGGATGGTTTGCATGGAGCTGGAAAAAAGAGGAGATTCAGGGAACATTTGTCATATATTCAGGCAGAGTTCTAGGCAGAGTAAGATGTTGCATTTAGGGGCAGGGATGTTCAAACACCAGAAAGTTTACCTCTTGTAGGATTAAGATAGTTCACTGGATTTTACCATGTCTCCAATGACCACCCTTCAGAATAGTCTACTTTCCTTTGCTCAGCATCTATGGTACCAAGCAATTTTCTGATTAAAATTTGTCTCCTATTAATTCTTTCTCTAATATCCAACACAGGGCCTGGTGTACTATAATAGGAATTCACTAAACACTTGTGAATAATTGAAGAAAATATAATAGTAAGTTCCCAAGTATCTGAAAATTGGAAAGAGATTCTCAGCAGTATTCTGAGAATCCCCACTCAGTTGATGTGGGAATTCTCCACACTGAAGATCCCTACATCAACATCCGGGATTATCTATCACTTTGGGAACTGATTATTAAAGTTCCCAGAGAACTGACCATCTCTAATTATACCATCAAAACCAGTTTCAGGACCTGCAGAGCTGACAGACTCTAAATTCTGGAGCTCTCACTAAAATATAAGGTTGAAATGATGAAATTGCTGCTTTGAAAATGTCAAATGTTGGAGATTTCACAAGGTATGATCTAAATGCGTACGTCCTATAAAGCTCTGTCTGGGTAGAGATCAACTCCCTAGGTGGCATGTCTGTGTTGTTTTACTCTAACAAAGCAATACTTTCTTCTTTAATTTTGGGGGGTGGTAGGATAAGGTAAAATAGAGGTGGATCTTAACTATGGGCATCTTACTCCCTAACTTCTTACCCTCCTTAAAACTAAAACATATTTTCCCTTGTGTTATAAATGTGATGTGCGTTCACTACCTCACAAGTAAAAAAATTATACATACAAGAAATTAAAAAAAATTTAATACCCAAAGTCTGATCTCCTAGAGACATTTTAATACATTGATTTCATATTTTTCCTTTGTTAAGTCTCTTATGCATAGCTCTGAATATACAAAATATACCTTTATATTCCATTTTTTAAAAAACTTTTATTTTTTGTGTTTTTCCAGGACCCATCAGCTCCAAATCAAGTAGTTGTTTCAATCTAATTATGGAGGGCACAGCTCACAGTGGCCCATGCAGGGATCAAACTGGCAACCTTGTTGTCAAGAGCACTGCACTCTAACCAACTGAGCTAACTGGCCACCCTATATTCCATGTTTTACTTAAAAATTACAATACACTATTCTATAACACACTTCATAGTTAATTTTTACTGGCTGAAAATATTCTTTCCAGTGGATCAACCATAATTAACCATTTCCCTACCATTGTTTATTTAGATTGTCTTTACTTTTTCTGATGCCATTAAATAACAATGCCATCAATAACTTCACATTGTAGGGAAAACACAAGTTTACCCTCAGGGTGTCCAACTCAGCATGAGAGTTAAAATGACAGATAACAGATTAACAAAAGAAAAGCAAACAGATTTTTACATGAACATGGGAGCCCCCATAGGAAAATGAAGACCTAAAGTGGCAAAATCTAAGTGCTTATATACTAAAACAGAGGAAGAGAGGCAATTGGGGAAAAGTAACTAAAGTATATGGGGAGACCAAGGGAAGATAAGAGTTATTTTAATAAGGTCTGTTTGTACAGAATTTGGTCTCCCTTGACTCCCCGCCATCTCTGCTGATAAATATGTGTCTTTCCTCTTAGTATAGGGAGGGCAGCTTTCACGTGGCTTTTAGCGCCTGCTTTCAGGAAGAGACCCAGAGGCCAGAGTGCCCTTCCCGCACCTGGTGTTCGTTAAGTGCCTGTAGTTCAAAATGATCCTAACGCCAAAGTAGCACATGTGGGGCTGGCATATTCTGCCACCCTTCACTGCACATACAATTTTATTTCCTAGGACAGATTCCCAGGAATAGAATCATAGAGTCAAAGGAGAGGTTACTTTTAAAGCCTTGGTCACATAAAAAGCGATATTTAAAATCAAAGAATGTACTATTTAGCATTTTTTTATTTGAGAAAGTCCTTATTTGATGTTGTGCGTTTTGCTGCCTTCTTTATTCTTTTGCTGACTGTCTCTTCTGCACTGGGAGACAAAGGGGCTCATGATTAGATTTTAATCGTTTCCTAGAGACAGTCCTGAAAACACATTTCCATTACCTTTGGTAATTGGGGATTTATCTTACATGAATAATTTAGCATGTAGGTGGCCAATAAACAAACCTCATCTTACGTCATTACTTTCAACCTCTCTTGTGCCCTGGCCTGCGGTGAAAGTCCTAGTAACAGTGAGAGGTATCAGGCCTTGAAGATTCAGGAATGGAGTCAGAATTAAATCCAAGGCAACTCACTAATCTGCAAGGATATTCCCTCCAACCATCCTTCCTTTCCTGTTTCTGCTCGAGCGACAGGAAGGGAAGGAAGAGGGGCGGGACTCATGTTTCCTAGCAACTGCCCGTTGTCCCCTGATTGGCTGGCCGAAACGCGGCCGCCATTTTCAAACCCCAGAAGATGGCGGCGGCGGCGGCAGCGCGCTCGTGACTGAAACTTTTCTGCGAGCAGGAGTGGTCCGGCGCGGTGCCCGTCCCTGAGGGCCTCCCGGGCACCCGGCCACCGCCCCACCCCACTCCGTGCCATGGAGCCCGAGCTGGCGGACCAGAAGCTGCCCCAGCCGCGGAGGCGAAGCCGCCGGGTGTCCGAGCTCTGCGCGGGCGGCGCCGCGGGGCCTTCGCCGGACAACCCCTGCCCGGAGCCTGCCGGCAGGTGAGCACAGGGAGCAGCAGCGACTGGGGACGCAGGCAGGTGGTCCGAGGCCCGGGAGCGGGACAGGGGATTTAGGCTGGTCGCCCTCCTCCTCCGACCTCCCTCAAGTGGGGAGCGCGGGCTGACCGCGGGGGGATCGGCTCTCCGCGGCAGCCGGGTACTGGCTGGAATGGGGGCGGTTCCGAAACATGCAAATGAGGAGGCTGAAACTGTCCAGGAGCCCGTGTGGTAGAGGGAGAGGGATAGTCACCCGAGCGCGGCGACTTCTAACAGACACCCAGCAGTTAACAATGCCGGAGCCCGACTGCCTGATGTGAATCTTGCTTCTGTCACCGACAAGTTAGGTAATGCATGGCCCCAGCTTCATGTATGAAGTGGGAGTGGTCATAATACCTGTCTTGTAGAGTCGCTGTGAGGATTATGAGTTAATGCAAATAAGTCATATAAGCATCTGAAATGCTTAGAATAGTGCCTGGTCCATAGTAAGCATCCAGCAAAATTTGTTGCTGCTATTAGAGAAAACCATTGACTCATCCATTTTAGTATTGAAAGAGGAGGCCATGGAAATTAGTACAACTTCTTTTGTATATTAGGTTTTTTAAAGCTGAGTGAAATGTCACAGCTAAATACTGGGCATATTTTGTCCTGTATTTCCAAACTCCTAATGTTCTATTTGCCATGCGTCCTCCACTGTATGTCTCTAAAGATTTGTGTTAGTAATATTAATCAGTGAAGCAATTACTTTGACTCACATAGCCACTTTCAAGGAGCTCTTCCTTGCAAACATTATAAATATTTTAATATTTACATAATTCTGTTTCTGCCCTTTGGGACCTTAGGAGAATCCATTGAACATTACATGTCACCTCTATGGCTGGAATATAAATATATAGTGATCCTTTTAAGTGTTTTGTAATATTTTCCTTTTAACAGACTCTATCCATTGGTAGAAAGATAATACCGTGACCTATGATCTACCAGTAGTGATGGACTTACTCTTTAAATTTTGTTTTTCCAATAAAATAGATGACTTGTAGAATGAATATCCAGGGTTTTAAGGTAAAGTCTCAAGCAAGCTAGCTGTTTTATAAACTCAGATCTGAGGGTTTCTGTTTCTTTTAAGGGAACTTAACTTTTTGGGTGGACTGTTTTTCAAAACATTTTAAATTAAATTAGGGCCTATAAACAAAAAACTGAGCCAGGACTGTCATTATTATTACTATTTGTTAATATTAATAGTTGCTATAAATAAAAGGATGTCCACTAGCTCCTAAGACTATTTGCTTCCACATCAGCTGGCTGCACTTTTTAACAGTTTGAGATGTAATTTGCATATCATAACATTCATCCATTGTAAGTATGCAATTCAGTGATTATAAGTAAATTTATAGTTGTGCAACCATCACCACAATCCACTGTTAGAACATTTCGTCACCCCAAAGATGACCTCAAGTTTGTTGACAGTCCCCACTCCCACCCCCAGGCCTAGGCGGCCATTAATCTGCTTTCCATCTCTATAAATTTCTATTTCTGGATATCATATAAATGGAATCACGCAATATGTAATCTTTTGCATCTGCATGTCTTTCCTGTTATCCATTATTAGGCATGCATCAATATTTTCATTCCTTTTTATTGCTAAAGAGGATTCCACTGTGTGAAATGAATATTCCACATTTTGTTAGTCCATTTACCAGTTGTTGGAGGTTTGAATTGTTTCCAGTTTTGGTTATTATAGATAATGCTGCTAGGAACGTTTCCATGCAGGTCTTTCTGTGGACATGTTTTTGTTTCTCTTGGGTAGATTCCTAAGAGTGGAATGCTGGGGCACTTGGTAAACTTATGTTCACCTTTTTAAGGAATTGCCAAACTGTTTTTCAAAGTCTACTAGATTTTTTAATGACGTATGTTTTTAGATATTTTTTTATTACCTACTGTTACTTGTTGCTGTCATTGTCCCTTGTACCCTTGCTCCTGAATTTGATGCTGTGGGCAAGGCAACCTGTAAGTATGTTAGAATTGCATAATACAAAGGCTCTAATGGGATGTTTGGAATGTGTGTGTGCTTGTTTCTACACGCTTAACTGTGTTCTAGACTAGAGATGTTCTAAGCTGTATCTGTTATTTGGGACTCTCAGAGACAGGTGACAAACCCCATGTGGTAAGGGATACATGATTATCAGCTCTCCCAGAATCTTTATGAGGTAGGAGAAGAGACAGTTCCTTAATTACAAAGACGCTGAGCAGCCAAAAAAACAGGAGATGTCTATTACATGAGACTGACCCAAATAAATGAATTGTTTCCGTGATAATTATCTTTTTGTTTTGCCTGATTTGCAAAGAAACTGAGAACCGAATAGTTAGCATCCCCGAAATCAGCAAATGTTAACGATAGAGAATAGTTCACTATTTCTAAATTCTTTCTACATTCATGGTAAAATGTTAATCTTAACATTTTTAATTTTAGCTTTTTTTCAGTTATGTGTAGTATTTTGTAATGAGGCTGAGGTATTTATTTGAGTTGCACTTGTGGTGTGTGGGAGCAACTTCCTTAGCCCAACAGTTACATTTCAGTACTACGGTATTGTTTTCACATAGGAAGGAATTCTCAATAGATCTGGAGGCGTCCCAAATAATTTTCAGTTATACTTTGTCATATTTTGGGTGTCCCTATGCTTCAAGTCTTCCTTCTTGCTAATTTCAATGACTTACACTGCTATAATCCTATCATTAGTCCTATTTTGCTTGCGTTTTAAAAACTTTACTTTGCTAACTCATTTTGGTTGTTTGTCATTGTAAACCCCTAAATATCTTCCTTATTATAAGCCAGTGTCTTTATGTTTTTGTAGCTTGTTTCCTTTGTAATTGGAAGAGTAATCTCACTTATGTTGTGTGGTACACTTTATGAAAATATTCATTGAGGTACCTTTCCGCCATTTATAATTCCAATTCAGCTCTTAATTATCTACCATGATAAGGGAGGGCAGTGACACAAATCATAACCTCTGAAAATATCGTTTGGCTTAAGAATGAATTAACAGGATAATTCCCTTTTTGAACAACTTCATCAGTGCTTTCTTTAGACTAACACTAACTTAGTGTAGAAATAATATACATTGTTAGAAAACATACCAAATAATATGAAAGGAAGTATGTTAGAGGCCAAGGAATAATCCCAAAGAGGTTAATAATAGGAAACACAATTTTATATATCCTGCTAGTTCCTTCATGCCTTAAGTGTTATAATTATTTAGATGTATGTAAAAGGGATTTGGACAAAAATTCTTGAAAAGAGGAAAGACCATCCCTTCTTATTTCAGCCTTTAAACTCCCCTCTAAATGGACTGTATTGGGTATCTTCTAGAAAGGGCAGTTATAATCGTAATGCTTTGTGAAATCAAAATTTTTTTTTCCCCACAAGGATTTAAAATAGCTATTATATTTTGAGTATGACCCCTGTGAAAAATGACTGTGTCTTTCCAAGATTTTTAAAGTTGGCACTGTCTCACATGCTTTCTGGACACAATTTGTTTTTTGGGTTACTTTTTTCCATGGGTATTCAAAATAAATAGTTACTTGTTATTGGAATGGGAAAAAATAGCATTACTGTAAAGCTGATTATAGCTAGTGCTGGAAAGAATCTTGCCATCCAATTGGAAATATTTTTTCCAGTTTAACCTGTTTAAAATTCCTAAGAACTATTTTTCTTTCCAGCTTTCAGACATCGAATTCATTCTGATGTCAGTATGGTCAATTCTAGGGAATAAATAAAAAAAGCTTTGGTTTTGTGTTCTCCTTAACACTTGTCTTATACCTAAAAGGCAGTGTTTATTGAATATTTTAAGTGCCAGTATGATTACTACTTTGTAATAAATATTTGTATTAAATTATAAATAGTTTGAGAAATCACAATTGCTGCTTTCTCAGCCCCGTCTCCAATTGAAGGCTCTGTTTAACCATGTGGTAACACTTCCCTCGAGCAGTGTTTTTTTTGTTTTGTTGTTGTTTGTTTTTAGTTTCAAGTGTACAAAATGTAATAGACATTTATATCCCTCACGAAGTGATACCCTCCCCATCTACTACCCCTCTGACATTGTATATAGCTGTTAACAATAATGTTGACTATATTCCCTATACTGTACTTTACATCCCGTGACATATATATGTATATATGTATACATACATGTATTTAATTATAGTTGACATACAATATTATTCTACTTCAGCTTCAGGTGTACAGCGCAGTGGTCAGGCATCTACACAGTCTATGAAGTGGTCTCCCTGATGAGTCCAGTACCCATCTGGCCCCCTACATAATCTTTACATTATTGACTGTATTTCCCATACTGTATTTCGCATCCCCATGACTATATTGTAACTGCCAATTTGTACTTTTTAATCCCTTCACCTTCTCCCCCTCCCATCTAGCAACCATTAGTTTTTCCTCTATATCTCTTAGTCTATTTTTATTTTGTTTGCTTGTTTATTCTGTTCTTTAGATTCCATATATTAAGTGAGATCATAATGGTATTTGTTTTTAAGAAGTGTGATGTATGGACTTGTGGTATGAAGGTCTTGTTTTCCCTATAATCTTGTAGCATTTATTTATAATACAGCTATGTATGTTTAGCCATATGAATTATAATGTATTTCAGATGTCTTTTGTGTTTAACTTAAACACCTTGTTCCAGTGTTTTATCAAAAATCATACTATTTTCGTCATTGTTGCTTGACTTTTCTATAGTGGCATAATCATTTCCTTAAGTTAACTTGCTCCACTAAAGAGACCCTTTTGAGCTCCAAGAGTAATACAAAGCTTACTGTGTTTTCATTTGTTGAATAGACACAACAGACCCAGAATGGAGTCAGTTGTGCCAAGCTCCACATCAGCAAACTAAGATTTACTACTTAGCCTAATTGCAGTTTCAGCTTCCCAGGAATGTAACCTTTTAACCAAGTCACATGGAATTACCTGGTCAGCACTAGTGAGGTGATCTGTCTGATAGGATAGGTCCCTTCCCCTCAGGAGGGTGACTGCCTGAAACAGTGCTTTCTTTACTAATAATGTCCTTTTTCCACCCCTTTTCTGCCTCTAAAAACCTTCCGTTTTGTACAGCTTTTGGGAGGAGCTTCTTTCTATTTGCTAGATGGGATGCTGCCCGATTCATGAATCGTTCAATAAAACCAATTAGGTCTTTAAAATTTACTTGGTGGAATTTTTGTTATTTAACAAATCTTTCCCAAACAATTATTTAGGAAATACTTGCTTTAAATACCTTAAGATCTTTTTGCATCTGTTTCTAGTTATTATTAGTGACATCATATTTCACTGTGTTAGGAACCTTGGTAATAACTGAGTAGCCATAGGGAGGAAAAGGGAAATCTACCCGTGTTGTCATGGAGCCCTGTTTCTAATTTCTTCTCAAACCTCACTGCTATTGCTCAGCCCCTTACCATTATTGTAAGCAGTATTGGAGCTGCCTCCTGACTGGTCTTTCTGACCAATCTTGCCTTCTTCCAATCCATCCTTCTCCTTACTTAGAATTCAGTAGCTGATAGCAGCCATGCATACTCAAGATCAAATCCATACATACTCTTTAAGGGTTGTATGTAAGGCCTTTTATCATGATCTAGCCCTTCCTTATTTCTTTTGATTCTCAAGCATAAGGGACTACTTGCAGTTTCCTGAATATAATTCATTTCACTCCTTAACACGTGCTATTCCCTTTGTACAAAGAGCCTTCCTGGCTCTTGTATGCTGTGCTAATTGCTGTTTCTCTTTGATTCAGCATTAGTATTACTTTATTAATCCTTCTGTGAAGCCGTTCTGACATCCTCTTTCTCCTGTAGCCCTTTTCCCTGTGCTCCTTGCCAAAATATAAACAAACTTCGGCTTTATATTTAGCTTTGAAAACTGTAGGAGCCCTTGTATTTGATTTAAGCTTGTAAATTATTATAGGAAAACACAGCCATCTGTGGTGTTTCTATAACTTACAGTGCTAACAAAGACCATGAGGATCAAGGATGGAGACAGAA
Organism: Rhinolophus sinicus; assembly: GCF_036562045.2. Lineage (NCBI taxonomy): Eukaryota > Metazoa > Chordata > Mammalia > Chiroptera > Rhinolophidae > Rhinolophus > Rhinolophus sinicus. The sequence continues at coordinate 104,621,873 of NC_133752.1, read as the reverse complement.
TATACAAATGGATAATGGACTTGATAATCCAAGAAGTTAAACAATAACTTCTATAACAATTGGCCCCAAATGACCAGGATTTGATAAATAACTACCAGCTTCCATAATTTTTGTTCTCCCTTCTAACTTAGAACCAACTAGAGTAAGCCATACTGCACCCTTAATCAATCACGTAGGATGACCTCCTTCTATTAGGTTGGTACAAAAGTAATTGCAGTTTAAAAGGTTAAAAATTGCAAAGACCGGGGGTGACCGGTTAGCTCAGTTGGTTAGAGCACCAAGGTTGCCGGTTCAATCCCTCCCTGCAATGGGCCAACCCCAGTTACTTTTGCACCAACCTAATAGTTAGCCTGCCTGCAGCTCCCCTGCTACAGCCTCGAATCAGGGCATATGGGAAGTCATCCCTTTTTTCTGCTATAAGGCTTTCCCTCTTCAGCCTTTTTTTCTTTTTTTCTTTTTTTTCCCTTTTTTAAGATTTTATTGGGGAATGGGAACAGGACTTTATTGGGGAACAGTGTGTACTTCTGGGACTTTTCCAAGTCAAGTTGTTGTCCTTTCGGTCTTAGTTGTGGAGGGCGCTGCTCAGCTCCAGGTCCTGTTGCCATTGTTGTTGCAGGGGACACAGCCCACCTTGTGGAGTTGAACTGACAACCTTGTGGTTGAGAGCTGGTGCTCCAACCAACTGAGCCATCTGGCACTGGCCCATGTGGGAATTGAACCAGCACCTTTTGGTGTTAGGAGCACGAAGCTCCAACTGCCTGAGCCACCAGGCCAGACCCCCTCAGCCTGCTTTTGAGTTTGCCTGAATGCAGGCGATGGTGGCTGACTCCCTTGCTATAGCAAGCTTTGAATAAGTAGCGTTTGCTTTTCTCATTTGGTTCATCTTCATTTATTTTTATAAGGGAGAAAAAAATAGTATGTTTATTTACATCTGAAGCAATTGACAATAAGTATAGTTTATAAACTATCATCATTTCCTGTGCTCGTTCTATTTTGCAATTTTTCTGTGTGTTTTATAAACAGAGGTTTATATTTTATAAAAGGTGAAGACAGGTTTTTGTCATAAGGATTCTCTTTATTTCTTTACGTTGAATGAAAAGATGACACAAGAAAAATCTGTCACTTAATAAAGAACAAAATTCTAGTCAAATTTTAATCTAACCAGAGTCTGACCTTTATCTCAGATGTAGTATTCAGAGCTTTTTATTTGGTTTATTAAATCATAATTTTGAAAAATCAGTACATGAAAGAGGTTTAATATGACATAAATTAAATGCATTTGTTTTATTATATTAAAGAGTATGCTTTTATTGTTTTTAAAATATTAGGCACAAATGTTAAATTTTATCAAATAATTTTTTGCGTCATTTACTGTTTTTGTTTAACTTATTTGTGCAATATATAATGAAATTTCATATAATTGAACCATGTATATGTTCCTACAAAAAACTGCTTGGTTTGGTGAATTATTTTCTTTAAGTATTCTTAATCTATTCACTCATTTTATAAAGGCTCTGTCACCTCTGTAGAGATTCTGAGAGTAACCAAAACCTGATTGTTTTTTTTGCATACCCCCCCTCTTATTGCTATAATTGGATGACTATTAAACGACTACTTGAAACAGTTTTGAAACTATGAGAAGGATAGCTTTTTATCTGTCTAGTGCTTTACTAAAGTTACTCTATTTATTGTTTTTATTTTCTATTAACAGATACTCCCTTCGGAGAGATAGCTCCTTCACATTTTTAACACCTGGCCCACATTGGGACTTCACTTTGGTGAGTATATGCCTGGGTGTTTTTATTTCAAGACATTAGGTAGAATTAACTCCTGGGTTGTCTTTCAGTCTGGTGTACAGCTCATTTGTCTGTACTTCTGAATATCTTGAGATACAGAGTTCTTGACATCTTTGGCAGCCTAATTCTTTCCTGCAAACAAACTGAAAGAAATTTTTATTTCAATTAAATATAAAATGTATTTTGAAAAGTATTAGATATATTCACCTTTAACTCTATGTAATCCTTTCTCTTATTCTTAATGGTGTTAAAATTAAGAGAATATATTATGAAAGGTGAAGTTGTTTTACTGTACATACTCTAACAGCTTTTTTCTTGGTTGAAAAATCTAAAAGTATATATGATGAATGAATTGTTTTTTGTTATTAATCATTTTAGTATAGAGGGACTACTTCATTATTTTTAGAATGAGACTTTATAGAGGCATCTAACTTTGTGCAAAGTGACACCAGAAAATTGATTCTTTTGTAATTAAAAACTGATTATTTCATAGTACTCATATTAATGAAGTATGTACAAATAGAGCATGATTCTTACGCTTTTCTTATTTGGGGAAATAGCAAAGATCTGTTTCTAGTTTGCCAAACTTCATTTGTGCGCATGTGTTGCTGATGGGTTCAGCAATGCTTATTTAATTTGTATTCTGTTCTTTGTCTTTAATTTATATTTCTGTTGGGGACTCCTGTTCGAGATTCTTGTACTCTTATACTGATTACATGCATTAATTCGTGAGTAAAGCATTTATAGAGAGTCTTCTGATTTTAATACAATTTTACATTTTCCTTTGAAACTTTTTCATCTTGGTCCCTTTCCCTTACTAGCTGACGAGCCTAAACTTAAACAGAAGAAGTTTAGAAGTGTCTCCAAACTTGATTTTGCAAGCCTATCAGCAAAACTGTTTTGACCCCGATACATGTACCCCGATACAATTTTTATGTGTGTACCACCATTATTAGCTAGTATCTTAAAGCACAGTACTCACTGAAAGTGAGGTTAATGATAGTGGACGTAAATATATATTTCAGATAGCCATGATAATTTCACAGTTTGGGACTGTTTCTTACTGGATCTAATTAGATCGCCATTGTCTTTAACCTTATCATGTGAGTGATGATGAGCTCGTCATCTGTATATTAAATATTAGTAAAACTTTTAAGGATTAAGAAATACATAAAAATAAAAATTCTGATATTTTCCTCGTGTACTCCAGAGAAGATATCCTGCATATCCTCTGGGAAGGGTGCCTCCCACTTGTGAAAACACTTTTGTAGAGGTTTCCCGTGACAAAACATATCTCATGGTTCATGTATTAAAACTTTTGGAATGCAGTTGAGTTCTAAGAAGATTTACAATTTTTAAATACATAGTTTAAGAGAACAAAAATTAAGCATCTAACTCAAGAGTTTAGACAAAGAACAATAAAGTAAACCAAAGAAAATAGAAGGAAACATAAGAGTGGAAAAAAATAAAATCAACACCCAATCATGATAAAATTCTTGGCAAACCAAGAACAGAATAGAAAACTTCCGTAATCTGAGACCTACCACAAACAACATACATAATGATAAAATGGTTTAAACATTCCTTTCAAATTTAGGAAAAAGGCTGCTGTCACCGTCTGTTCAGCATTGTATTAGTGCTCCTCACCAGTACAGTAAGACCGGAGAACAAGTCGTATACAAACTAGAAAGGAAAGGACAGTGTGAGGACATTACTTAGAGAAAATGTGTAGAAAAATTGTCTATATAGAGCATCCAAGAGAATATTAATAGTAGCTGTTAGAACTAATAATAAGAGTTCAAGAAAGGTTATTGGCTATAAAAGGTATAAAAAGAAATCAATAGAATGTATATATACTAGCAATAAAAAGTTGTAATTTTTTTTTTTTTTTAAAGATTTTATTGGGGAAGGGGAACAGGACTTTATTGGGGAACAGTGTGTACTTCTGGGCCTTTTTTCCAAGTCAAGTTGTTGTCCTTTCAATCTTAGTTGTGGAGGGCTCAGCTCAGCTCCAGGACCAGTTGCCATTTTCTAGTTGCAGGGGGCACAGCCCACCATCCCTTGCGGGATTCGAGGAGTTGAACTGGCAATCTTGTGGTTGAGAGCCCACTGGCCCATGTGGGAATCGAACCGGCAGTCTTCGGAGTTAGGAGCATGGAGCTCTAACCGCCTGAGCCACCAGGCTGACCCAAAAAGTTATAATTTTTAAAGATGCTTTTTTTTTTTTTAAAGGAGGGCACAGCTCACAGTGGCCCATGCGGGGTTTGAACCAGCATCTCTGGTGCTATCAGCACCACACTCTAACCAACTGAGCTAACCTGCCATCCCTAAAGATGCTTTTACTGAAATAAAAACAATTTTGAAATCTAGGAATAAATCTACGCAAATATCTGTGAGACTTTAATGGGAAATACTGGAAAGCATCAATAAAAGAACACCTAATTAAGTGGAGACATACCATACTCATGCAAGGAAAGACTCAATAGCATAAAAATGTCAATTCTCCCAAAATTAATGCATAAATTCAGTGTAGTTCTGATAGAAATCCCACTGGATTATAATAGATCTCATTCTACAATTCAAGTGGAAAAGTAGAAGGTCCAAAACAGCAAAAGTGGTATACAAGTTGGGGAGCATATGACTTATTTATTCACTGTTAAGACATATTGCAAAGGTGCGATAATTACACAGCTTAATGTGGGTGCAGGTATGCGTAAGTAGACTGATGGAACAAAACAGAGACCCCAGAAACTGACCACATATATATGAGAACATACTGTACCATAAGCATTATGAAGGAATGGTGTCGGGTGGGCTGACATGTGCTATGTTACCTCACAACACATACATACAAAATAAATTCTAAGTGGATATGGGGGTGGTAGATGAGGGTACAGGGGATCAAATGTATGGATGGTAGGAGAACTGACGCTGGGTGGTAAACACACAATGTGATACATAGATGATGTATTACAGAATTGTACACCAGAAATCTGTGTAGCTTTACTAACATTGTCACCTCAATAAACTTGAATTATAAATAAATAAATTCTAGGTGGATTAAACATATAAATAGGAAAATCAAAATTAAAATATTTAAAAGAAAATACAGTAGAATGTTTAAAATCTTAAATTTCTTACTACATAGGCCCACACATACAATTTTATATAAATGCATAAATATGATCATGTAGCTCATGTGTATACTTTCTCCCCTCAGTACAGTCTTTTTGCCTGACAGTTTCCTCCTCCGTTCTCTTCCCCATATAAGTCCTTACACCCCCCCAACCTTCAGTCTAACCCATGTCAACACCACCATATGTTTCCCTCTATATTTTGCTCATATAGTTACTTATAAATATATACTCAGCCTCACAGATAAGATACACATATGCAGAATTTTTGCTTAGTCTGCTTTTCAAAGTTAGGATCTTATTATACTTTTCTGTATCTTCTGGGTATGACCTTAAGATCAATAAAGATTTCTTGAGTTCTGTCACCTCATTTTTTATTTTATTTTCACTCTGATTTATATTGTTCTTTTATGTCTTATATCATTTTCTTAATGTCTTACCTAAACTTGAAATAGTATGTTATAGTTTTTCTCTGCTTCTTTGAATGTTTCATCCCCTGTAGGAATGTTATTCTGCCCCTTATTCTGTCTTGTTTTTTTTTTTTTAGAGTTATTTTGTGTAAGATTTGACTTGGAGAATTTTCTGTTCATTTTAATGTGAATTTAGTTTTTCTGAACTTTTCACAAGGAGGCTTGGTTCAGATAGCTTTTCTAACTTCATAGAGCTCCTCTTTTGTTGTTTTCATAGTGGCTTGCTTCTGAGACTAACTGGTTCCATATGTTTTCCCCACTTCTGTCTGGATTTTATCTTTTCTTTATTGTTCCTGTCTTGCATGATTTTGATTCTGCTCCCACTAGTTTCGCCTCAAGGTGGGGCCAGGTCCTAGAAGAGAGCTCTGGCTGGTCAGTTTTGAGAGTTCACAAGAGCTAAGATGTATCACAAATATCTGAAAAGATATTTTGGGATGTGGGAGAATGAAATGCCACTTAAAGATTCTTCTTCAATATTGATTAAGGACCAGAAATTAAAGCTGTGTACACAGTTTTGCCTCTACTGGTGCCATTAGGACTGAGTGAAGGCAATGAATGACTGAAGGTATTCCAGGACGAGTATATTCATCTTCCAGCTGATAAATCTCACTGCAGGCAACAAATCTTAATTACTTTAGGCCACAAGAAAAGGATATTTTTTCTAGTGAAGACACCTCCCTCGCATAGAATAAATAATATGTATTCCTTTTTAAACAAAACTTGTTGCCTTTATATATAAAACATATTTACTTTTTCTCTAAGGAGTACAGACAGCCCTTGACTTACAATAAGTGTTCTGTTCTGAAAAACTTTACATAAGTAAATTTTTAATAGGGTGGAATCACTTCACAGAGAGATGATTTAGAGGGAGACCTATTTAGACAGTATATTTGGTAGAGATAATTTATGAGCATCCCTCACAAAAGTATTCTTATAAATAGAGCCAAAGGCTCCACTTTTTAAAGTGATTTTTGAGGTCATATGGAGTGTTTGCTTAGTGGAGTAACATTTATTCCTTCTATATAAGGATGACTTTTTTTTTCTTACAGAAAAGAAAACGAAGAGCAAAAGATGATGATGTTGTAAGTCTCAGCAGCCTTGATCTGAAGGTAAGCCTTAACCGCTCTGTCAAAAAAAAGCATTTACAAATATGCAGATAGCATTTATTTCTGTGCTAGAAGAAGAAAGAATGCTGATACTTTTTTTTTCATTTTGAAGTATAAAACTGAATGATATTGGCTCTTACCGCCTCTTTTTTCCATTCTACTTCTTTGTTAAGAAGGGGGAGGAAACCTTCCTCAGAACAATGTTAGGCTATAACTGGTGATCACAAACTCAAAAGTCTGAGGAGACCAGGCCTATAATATGTGCAAAGAAAGGAGGATCGATAGGGGCTGTGGTGAAAAGGAGAACGCATACCCCTGCTGAAAAAGGCAGCTGGTACTGTGCTGTAGCCCATTGCTGCATGTAGCACTGTTGAAATCTGGATTTTATGTGAAATCTCCTGAATTTTAAATGTCAGATCAAATTTTTTTCTATAAAAAACCATGCAAGCTGAGCAACTCATCTACAACTCAGATGTGTGTGACCTATGAAAAACTGAAACTCAGTACACACTTAAAAATAATTTTGTCCTTCAGTGTAAAACTTGGTATCTTCGGAATTACATATTCCATTTTCTGTCATTGGACAAATTTTATGGACCACCTTGGTTCTGTAAAAAAATTTTAAAAAGGAACCTTTTTAAAATGATTGTTATAAAAAAGTTATACATTTTTAGAGATTAAAAAAATAGTTTGACATTGTGTTTAATGATGGCAGATGCTTTTACTTCTTAAAGACAAGATATTTTCTAAAAATTAAATTTTTGTAGGTCTGCCCCATTAACATTTTAGCGAATCCAACAAGCCAGATTTTGTTGTGTGTGTGCGTGTGTGTGCATGGGCGCGTGCACGCGCACATAGGTTTTATAGAAGAGTTGTAAGTGTTAGGTCTTTTGCAAGACAGTTTTAGTTACATTTTTTAAATATTCAAAGAAAGCAAAAGTATGAAGTGGCAACCCTGAGTGTTTTTAGGTATGCTTCAAAACAAATCATTACGGAAATAAGACAGTGTTTGTAGTTTGCCTCAATAAAATCAGGGTTAAATCTAATTAAAGACAATCCTTGTCTTCACCCCAGTTTCAGCAGTTACAAATATGCAATCAGATAGGTCTAGTCTCATCTCTCCACTTACCTCCGCTCCCTTGGATTATTTTGAAGCAAGTCCTATTGTGTCATTTCACCTCTATCATCAGATTCAGTTGTTCACTTTCCTGCGTTGTCTTACACATTTTTTATTTCATTTTGTCTGTTTAAATTGGAATTCATATAAGGTCCATACATTGTGTTTCATTATATCTCTTTAAGTATCTTAATCTACAAGTTTCCTCTCTGTTTTCTTACAATTTTGTTGTTGTTGAAGAAACCATGTCTTTGTTCCTGCAGAGCTTTCCCCAGCCTGAATATTTAGGATTGCATCCCTATGTTCCTCTATTCCCTGTATTTCTGATAAATTGGTGGTTAGCTCTAGAGATTGCTTTGGGCTGTGTACTTCCTTAAGGGGATATATAACATCTTTCTGTGATGTTTTAAAAATTAATCATCATTGCCTAGATCAGTTTATTCGCTGGAGGTTGCAAAGTTGGGAGATTGTGCTTTTATCAGCCCTGTGTTTATTATCTGGGATAGTTCTATAAAGAGCAAACACCCCTCACCGACCATTTGGTTACTCTGAGGTTCTGATTTATAATAAAGGTGGGACAAGTGCTTGATTCCTTTCCTTTATCAGTTTTCAAAAATAATGCATTTTATTCATTAACATTCTCTAAAAGTGATTAATGATTTTTTTTCTTCATAATATTATGAAATCATGGATTTGAACACATTTGTTGTGTTTTGATCCATTTTGGTCATTACTCTATGATCCAATTACCCCTTCTTTGCCCGCTGGACTCTGCTTGAGGATGGCTTCTGTGTCCTTCACCGACCCCCAGTTTTATTAAGATATAATTGACAAATAATTATGTATAAATTTAAGGTGTATAGTGTTTTGATTTCCTATGTCCTTTTGATGTGACGGGAATATTTTGAGGGGGGTTAATGGCAATGTGTCTTTTACTGTAATACATTTTTTAAAATTTAAACATTCACTGTATTTTGTGATCACACCTCATACCTTTTTTTTTTTTTTTTCCTTTGCTCCACACTTGGAATCAGTCATTTCTAAAAGTCTTAATTTCCTTAGGAAGTGGTAGAGGCTAAAATCTGGGCATTGTGAACTACTTGCTATTAGATTGATCATTGTCTCTAGGCCTTTTTAATGGACAAAGGTAAGAAATACAATTTTTTAAGGTAAAATAAATTATGAGTTTATATTGATACTTCAAATTCAAGGCTAATGGGTTTTTAACTTAATCTCATCAACCTTACCATCTGTATCTCTTTCAACTGCACCAAAAATCTGGGTTCTGGGGGACACTTGACATAATTACTCACTTGATTTACCCAAAGTTCAAGAACAACAGTCTACATGACTACAAATGATACGATTACTGAAAACATTTTATATTATTTATATTCTGCCGTTTTTTACACATACACTATAGTAAGGATATACAAAGGATGTACAAGGATATACTCTGGTTTTTTTGTTTGTTTGTTTTTTGTTTTTAATATTATTGGGAAATATTGAGGAAAAGTGTGTTTCTCCAGGGCCCATCAGCTCCAAGTCCAGTCACCGTTTTCAGTCTTTAGTTGCAGGGGGCAGAGCCCACCATCCCATGAGGGAATTGAACCGGCAGCCTTGTTGTTGAGAGCTTGCGCTCTAACCAACTGAGCCATCCGGCTGCCCCACCAGCAGCTGGTTGTCTTCAGTCTAGTTGTGGAGGGTGCAGCTCACTGGCCCATGTGGGAATCGAACCTGTTGTTCAGAGCTCACGCTCTAACCAACTGAGCCATCGGGCCGCCCCAAGATATACTCTTTTTAAATTATTGAACTAGTTCTTTTCTATGTATCATTAGGTCAACAATTCACTTGTTTCTTTTTATTTTCAACTTTATTTTTCAATTTTTAAGAATTACTACTTTTTTAAGTTTCATTTTTCTTATAATTACGTAACAAAATTATACAATTTCGAAGTCAGTTCTTTAATATTCTTGTTTCTATCCTGGCTCTTCTACCTTACTCCTTTCTTCCATAGAGAATCTTTTTTTTTAAATGGTGTATGCTCCCCTTTAAAAAATATAAGCAATTGCAGGTATATTTGTAGATCCCTCTTTCTTGAATAAACAATAGCATGCTCTCTTTCATTATGTGTCCTCTTTTATTCTCTCCTTTTTTGTTTTACTTGCGTGCTTTTCTTTTGATTTATCTTTCAATATTTAGGAAGGTTCATGTTTTAATTCTATTGGTTATCTTTATATAACACCTTTAGTGTCCTCTTTGGTAGTTGTGAATTGGCTCATTCCTATCAGCATTATTTTAATTAACTAGCACCTCTTCTTCCCTGATTTAAGCAATATCTCTTTATTCTAAATTAATACATTTAAAGTAATAGGTACTTTTCATATACACTCACCATTCTCCATTTTTAAAAATAGTTCTGCTGCATCTAAAGGGCCAGAGCATTTAGCCATTACAAACTATGCTGTGTACTCTGATAACCATCACTAAGTCTTAGTTCTACAAGTAAATACATATTTCATGCTCAGCACCAGTCCTTATCTCACTACCTTCCTAGGTTTTTGGTTTACTGAGGTTCATTCTCTAGTACAGGGGCCAGCAAACTGTGGCCCATGAGTCTTGGCTGCTTTTAAAAACACTACAATGGCAGAAGTTGAGTAGTTGTGACAAAGACCACATGACCTGCAAAGACTGAAATATTTACTATTTGGCCTTTTACAGAAAAAGTTTGCTGACTTCTATTCTAGAGTTGAGTGAATTCAGAGGAAATGTTCATGGGAACCATATTCCCTGAGTTAGTGAATGTTCCTATCAGTTTGTTTGCAGTCTTTCTACTTGAAGGTTAGTTTGGATGGATGTGAGATCCATGGCTCACATTTTCTTGCCTTGAATATGTTAAATATTTTACTGCATTGTTTTCTGCCATCAAGTCCACTCTGAAAAAGTTATAAGTGAGTAGTTTCGAGTAATTTTTTAGGAACATTTTCTTCTTGAATTATAGTTTTTGGTATTTTTTTCTATTTTGTCTTCCCTCTCTGTCCTTTATACTTAGCTTGGATTTTTAAAAAATCTTTTATATTTATCACTTTCTCTCAAAACATTTTTTAAAATCTCTTTATACCTTTTTACTTATCTTCCTTTTTGTCTCTTTTTTCTCTTAATGCATTAGTCATTTGTTTCATTCTGAAATAATTTTTCTTTGATTTTTAATTTTTTCCTTAGTTCTATAGGTTTATTTCACATTTTCTTTTCTCCACTCACCTAATTTCAGAGTTTTTATGTTCTTTCATAGCTTGTGTAATTTTCATAATTAATTTTATGCTATAGAGATACTCTACTCCACATTTTCTGTTTTCTTTATAATAGTTTTAAATGGGACTCATGATTCTTTTCTGTTGCTCATTTTTTTTTTTTAACAAATCTATATAGTTTTATTAAAACAAAAACTGACAGTGTGGTATGAAGTTTACATTTAAACAGAGTTTTCACAGAAGCCAAACACATGCCTAAAAAGATTTTACAATGGAGTTCTAGATACAGGTCTAGATGATGTCAAGAACTGATGGATTTCATAATTCAAGACAGTATTTTGGGTATTAGTTACTTCTTAGGATTAAAAAAGTTTTGTGTTTTAAAGTGAACCACTGCCCCAGTATGAAAGTTGAGTCTTCTCCTGAGACCAGGTCTTTTGAAAAAATCCAACTCTTGAAGTGATTCGATAAAGTTGTGCTGTCAGTGACTGAACCCTGCCACCAATGGTTTCAGAGTTCAAGGTTCAAAAAACATAGAAGTTCCAAGAGCATGGGCCCTTCCCTTTACTCTCACACCTCCCCCCTCCTCTTCCCCTCCCTAAATCAGCCAGTGGCTTGGATGGACAAGCTAATATTTATAACTTAACAATTGGAAAAGGGACTTCTTGTCAATTTTAATAATAAGCACCTCTAAGACAGAATGATCTGCCTTTGTATACGCTCCAATAAAAGACTTTCCCTCCTTAACCAGTTTCCATCCCAGCTTTGGTAGTCTTTTGTTGGGAACAGCATTAAGCTCAGGCAGGGAACACTGTGGCTTATAAGTTACAGGCATTCACAGCTTCTAAACAGTCTCTCACAGTCCTCATTTAGATTGCCAATGACATTTTGTGAAAAGATAAAATATTTTGGACACAGAACCAAATCATTAGTTGTTGGTTCTTTCCATTGTTTCATTTCCCCGATCAGGCCCAATTTTAACAAAAACGATACTACCTATCTCCCTTCCTTCCCACCCCATCCCTCCCACACCCAAATAATACACCAGTAATAGCCAAAAACTACACACATGCTACGCTGTAAAAATGCAGAGTTAACACTATTGGGAAGAAGGCTGTGGATTGTGGAGATGCTCTTTGAAGATCTGCAGTACCTTCTTGCTCTCCCATACACCCATTCTGCAAGTTTTGTCCTTCATAGAAGGCCCTTTGCTTCTCTCAGCGAAGTGCAGAACAGGCTGCCTTGAAACACTTATCCTCCTTCCCCTCCACTGGGATGAGTGTGCAAACTATACAGCATGGAGCGGCTTTAAAGCACTTAGGCTGCTGTAGGGCACAGAAACTATACTGGCTCTTCAAAGGACATCTTCTCAAGCCACCTCTATGGTGTTGCTCATTTTTTAAGTGCAGTAAGTTTTCCTGTATTTTCACGTGAGAGAAGTGGGCCAAGAGAGCCTGTTTTCAGCTTCATCAGTTCCCTCTTCTATTGTTTTCACAAAGTGATTTTAAAAAATGCAGGCTCATGCTTTCTGAGATCTTTCTTTTCTGCTCCCTCTCTCTTTGATCTGGACTTTTTCTTATCTTTGCTGCTATTGTCCTATCATGCTCAATTTGGATCCTACTCCTAGCAGTTTTTCGCAGAGCAGTGTTAATTTCACTGCTATGGCCCAGATTGCTTTAGCACCTATAAACCCCTTGCATGTCAGTGTTCTTGCCCTCAGCCTAAGAATTTGATCCTTAGAGTCTTTCCCAGGTTAGACTACTGTTCTCAGACTAGCATGCCATTGTGGGGGTTCCCCTACTCTCAGGACCATCAGAGAAGCCCACTGGCCTTCCCGTTGCTTCTTTGTGCACAGACTTGATATCGTGTGGGTCTCACAGCTGTCTGGTTCGTCACTGAACATTTCTCCTCACGTTGTTGTAGATTGGGTTTTCTGTTTTGCTATTCTAGTTGCTCTCTCTGCTTTTTTCTTCCCCTTAAAGAGTAAAGACCTGTCAAAGATGTACACGTAATTAATGTATTAATGAGTGAACTAACCGAATGATAAAGCTGGTCAAAGGACTATAGGAAGTAGGCTTTCCAGGGCCGGTAGCACACCAGGAGCTGCTGTCCACACAGCGAGTGGTGTCCTGCCATGGAAAGCAGAGCCTCGCTTCAGTACGTGGAGATCTGCGTTGCAGTCCTCCCCTGGCCTTGCCAGAGACATCACCCAGTATCCCTATCTGCCATGGATGCCGCAAGCCTGATCAGAATGCTGGGGCAGCTCGCACCACAGCCTGGACCTGCTACAGAGCCTTCTCCCCTGGGTCCCACTCAGAACTGCCAGCATTTCAGAGTACCCCATTAATGGGTCAGCAGAACCTCCAAATGCAGTACACGTTCCCTCCACCAGGTAGAGCCCTACCTAGTTAGTGCCATGCCTCTTCCTACCCGGGGATGCAAAGTGCAACATCAGGCCATTGGACCTATTGAAGCTTCTCTAATGTTGCAGTGCCTGAATTTTAATGGCATGCATTTGACTTCCTAGGGTATCCACAATACTTGCCATTTCCTGTTTACCAGGTCCTGTTAGTATGATGTCATCAGTTTATTAGACTAACGTGTTCTTCTGTGGATATAGAGGTCCTTGTGGATACTCTGTTATAACAGAAAAGTTAACAGCCTTGGGACATAGAATACAGACTGCTGTCCTTGCCACGTAAAAGTGCTTTTGATCCTCCTTACTAATGGGAGTTGAAAAGAATACATGGGCCAGATCAATAGCCATATACCAAATGCTAGAGGATGTGTTGATCTGTTCCAGTAAAGCTTCTACATCTTGCACAGTAGCTGAGATTAAGTTTACCCTAGTCCACTGTTAGCCATCACATTTCCTCTCATAGCAGGAGGCACCCAGATTAACTGAATGGAGCTACAGTGGAGACTACCACTCCTGCCTGCCGTAACTTCGATGGCTATTTCTGCATTTTCTCCTGGGGTGCACTTTTCCTTCTATTTATTATCTTGGTCCAGGTGGAGCAGGTGAAATTTCAGGGGCTCCCACTTGCCCTTCCCTGCAATAATGACTGAGAACATTATGAAGGTACCGGCTGCTTTTTCAAGGCTTTTAAAGCAATTAACAAAAGCCAGCCAGCTCAACAATCCTTAACAATTACTATTGCCCCTCTGTTGTTCACTTGCCACCACTGCTACCTGACTTCGCCTCTGCATCTGGACGCAACCCACATCTGTAGTCCTTCTCACCATTTTACCCATGAGTGACCCATCCAGCATCCCATCCTGTGTGTGTATTCTCTAGGGCCAGTCTCGGTGTCGGTGTCTTAGCCAAGGTTCCCTCCAGAAATCAGAGCCTGAGTTTATGTAAGTATAACTAAGCTGGTCACCACTGTGGGCAACCGAGGCTTGATCTTGCTGGGACCTACTGAAGAGCCGTGTAAAATACCCTGCAGAGTTGCCTTCTCAAGGGACTGAAAGGGGAGCTTTTATTCACCAGCTCCTGTGCTCCATTTTCAACAGTTGCCTTGGGGGGGTGTTAATCCCTCACACTACCAGGCTACACATGTAAATGCCACACTCGGACCCCGAGAAGCCCAGGGTGGAAAGCAAGCACACACAGTTCAGCTGAGGCAAGGTGCTGCCGTGGAGCTGGTTGCTGTGGCAATGACCAAAGCAAAAAGTGGGCTGAGATAATAGGCTGGAACAAGACACAGCATTGTTCATCTACAGGTTTTGGCCTTAGCTGAGTTTCAGGGGAAAATCCTACTCATGTAACATCCTGTTACATGAACATAAGTGATCTTACGTTCTACTGGAAATTATTTGTTATCCTGTGTGCTTGAGATTAAGTCACACCTAACAGCACCAATACCCCATTTTATATGCCTTTGTGTTATCATTGCCAAAAGAGCCATGGTTTTGATAATACCAAACTTCTGAGCCTGTCAACTATTCTGTTTATAGTATTTCTAGTAGTATTTAATTGATCGAAATTGATCTTGTCCCAAACCAAATTTTTAGTAAAGCTTGGAGACACTCAAATTTTTAACCCAAATAAGTTTTAAAACTTCAGATCCACATGTAACTTCATTATCAGCTTCTTACATACTCGTCCAAATGCAATTGCCTTTTTTGTTGTTCCTTTAACTCATTACTAGATAGTTTAGAATTCTGGTTTCTCTGAAGTTCTATTTTGTTAATACTTCAGTGTTTTTTTTAGTAAAATTTGAAATTCTTTTTTTAACTAACCTATTTTTAGTGAGATACATAATAATTATTTATAATCTTGAACTCTAGAGTTTTAAAGTGCAACATAGTTTTCTTATATTTAGATAAAGCCCTTGAAATGTTTCTTGTGAACTGTGGAATCCTTTTATACCATCTATGATTTTTAATTATATGTTTAACATAGTAATATAAAACATGAGAGCTACACGAGGGCTGAAAATACAAAGTACTGTCATGCATATTTCTCTACAGAGTAAAAGATTGTTTATGTATTCCTCTGTATAAGATCCTTACATTAATACCGTGTTGAAAAAAGCAGGTTGTCAATTGCATTTCACAGTATCCCATGTAGAGGGCAGCAGAGAGCTTGGATTTAGTTTTCTCTTTACCCATAATGGCTTTCCTAGCCTCATTTCTAATTACTTGGGGTTTTTTTGTTCCAGACAAAAGTGAATAAAAAATAATATCTAGACTAAAAAAAGTAAAGGTTATTCTTCAGCTCTAATTTATTTCTAAATTCCATACTTCTAATTTCACATTAAAGGGAGAAAAAAAGGTAAGTATAGCCTAAGACTCCTTTTTCTATAGAGAAGGGAAATAATCCTATCTTTCTCTTTGCCTTATTCATATTTTAGGAAAGAAAATATTGAAGCCCCCATAAAAGCAGAAGAACAGGCACTATAACTAGAGCTGGTCTTTGGGAACCAGCAATTTTACCAAAAACTTGATATCTTTTGCAAAGCTGCATTGTTATTTTTAGATAACTCAGTTAAGTTTATAAATTCTAGGTTTTCTATACATAGAGAAGACACTTAACAAATCTTCAATTATGTCATTTATAGAAAGTCTTATAAATAGTTGCTATTAATAATATCATTAAACCATCAATTGGAATAGAATTTCTTCTAAAACGTAAACAACTGGAACTATTTCATTATCTTTTTATGTACCTGCCTTGATATCGAAAGGCTAGAAGGCAAGAAATCTCTCAGTGTCATTGATTAACCGTGCAACTCTGAACAAGTTTCTTAAATTTCTGAGTCTAGTTTCCTCCATCTGTAAAATGGAGGTAATAATACATACTTCATAAAGTTGGTTATAAGATAATATGCATAAAGCTCCTAGCATAGAGTAAGGACTAAAATTTCCCTTTCGTTTTTCACTGCTGTCCTTCAATTTCCACCTACACAAAAACTGAGGAGGCCACAAACCGAAACATTCCCAATGGAACTAAGATTTCAGGATTGGTGAGCTGTGGTTTTGTGCTGTGACTATCCCCATTGGACCCTATTTGGCTCCTGTAGGCTTTTTATTTTTACATATAAAGACTTCTATCTTTACCTTGTGGGTCGTCAGCTAAAGGCGGAAATGAAAGATCTTCCTTCCCCTCATTATCTTGGCCTTATCTATATCAGAACTGACACAGTTTGGAGAAAGACCTCAGGTAAGAGAACCATGAGAATTCCCTAGAAGCTTCTTTCCTCTCCCTGTGCATAGATCCTTTATTCCCTTATGAAACTAAGTGGCCATAAAGTATTGGCCTTACTTGCACCAATTTTTAACTGATGAAACTAACTGAACCAGACTACTGGGGTCTAGCCTGGCCTCTTACTATCTCTGATGGGCTTAGGCAGATCAATGTTCTTACCTATAAAATTAGGGAACTGGGTTCCATGATTGCTAAGGTGATTCCACCTTCATGCTGTGTAGAACTGTCTTCTACAAGCAGTCACTCTTAAGGCCAACTGCATCATATACACACTGCCGAGGTGTGACTGGGTAATAATACAGGCTAGATGATGAAATGTACCCAATCACCATTAGGTCTCAATGCAGAAAGACAAATAATTAACATCATCTTGAATACAAAACCCATTGGTGTTTACAGAAGGGCAGCGTTGGCCCTTCCTCAAGAAGTAACACTGTCCTGCAAACCTTAGTAAATTTTTTTTTTATAGATTGTTTGTCATTATAGTCAGTGCCCACTATTGATTTGTTCTCACTCTTCAACCTCTGTAATAGGTCCTCATTAAACTTGTAATCACTAAGATTCTTTTCTTACCCTTCTTAACCTTTGCTGTAATTAACACCTTTTCTCCCCTTGGCATCTTAGTTTGTCTCCTTCTGAGTGTTCCTTTTCAAAGTTCTTTTTCCCTTAGCATTTCCCTAAAGTTAGATCCTCAGACCCTTGTTCTTTTTTTGTCCAGATTTTCTTTCCCAGGCATCTCACTCCCAAAGTTGCGACTCCCTGTCTGACTCCCCAGTTTAAACGTTCTCTCTGGTCTCTTCCAAGTCCTTGTCCAGCATTTCCAAGTACTAGCTCGGTATTTTCATTTACATGTTTTTCCACCACCTTGGACTCAGTATTTCTAAAGTGAAACTCAGAATTTTCTTTCAAAGCTTATTCCTCCTTATTTATTTGCATTAACAGTTACCCCTCCTAACTTTAAAATCATAGGCATCTTTGAGTTCTTGCATATGTTTTCTCTTGCATATTTCCTTTTCCTATCTTACACAGAGTTCTTGATACCTGATTGTGGTTTTTGCATGTGGTTTCTAGTCCTCTTTCAAACCATCTTAAACACCATCTTACAACATCACTTTTGCAGATGACCAGTATATCTGTGTCTTGCATCTGCTCAGATAAAACCCTGTCTTTACCCACAGCTCATGAACTCACTACCTCATGTTCCTTTGAGAAAATCTTGCACTTTTCCCTTGCTTAGACCAATGAAAAACATAACATGGCCTTCAAGGCACCACTAAAGTAACATCGTAAAGCCTTGCTCGTCTCAGCTTGGAAGACTACCAGAACTGGCTTCTCCTTCTGAACTCCCATAGTACTTGCTTTGTTTAAATATATACCGTTGGGATAAAAATCCTACCTTTTAAAACAGAATACAGTACTTTCTGTTAAAGAAGAAAGTGTGCTTTGTAACAAGCCTACCAAACCAACAGAAGAAGTGTTTTTACCAGAGATGAAAGGATTTAGACTAGAAAGTTAGAGACTGTCACGAGTATGTGGCTTTTGGCAGGTCACTTCACCTCTGTGAACCTCATTTCTTCACCTGTAGGTCTTTTGACCCTATTAGGACTATATCAGGATTGGTTAATTTGCAGTAGAGGAGGACCCTGTGATACATTTTTAGAGCAGAAATCACCTTTTAGGGCCACCTTTTAGTGGCTCAGGCGGTTGGAGCTCCATACTTGTAACTCCGAAGGCTGCCCTTTCGATTCCCACATGGGTCAGTGGGCTCTCATCCACAAGGTTGTCAGTTCAATTCCTTGAGTCCCGCAAGGGATGGTGGGCTACGCCCCCTGCAACTTGCAACAGCAACTGGACCTGGAGCTGAGCTGCGCCCTCCACAACTAAGATTGAAAGGACAACAACTTGACTTGGGGGAAAAAAATCACTTTTTATGTATTTGCTATAAAACATCTATTACACAGATACCAAATTTTTAAAACTTAGAAAATAAAATATCTGCCTTTAAGTCTAGGACGTACTGAACTTTAAAATCTGTAGCCCAATTATACTTTACCCATAACCCTTGGGAGATTCACTTCAGGAGCAGAATGAACTGAAGTGTGCATACTGCATTTACTCTGTGGTCTTAAGAAAAATGGTAGAAACCAGTTTCTGAAGACTCAGATAATTTTCCAGTTGTGAGTATACTTGTACTCATGCAAAACAAAGGCAGGGTTCCTGGGTAAGTAGGCTTTTCTTTAGTATGTACACTTATTTACTCCGAATTACGATTTTCTTATTTACAGTTGTCAAGTTGTCTATACTAAATTCCTTTCTAGGTAATAGGGTTTTGTCTGTGATAAGTACTAAAGAGTAGGTAACCTAGATGAGCAATTAGTTCCCTTTGGGAATGCTTTTAAATCAGGAAAAGCCTTACATTAACCCAGTTTTCTTTTCCCTTCTCATCTTACTATAGAAATTCCAAACCTCCTCTTGATAAAGAGCTTTCTCTTGCCCAGCGAAAACTGAGAAGCCTAGGTGTGCCCTGCTGACAGTTAACTGGAGTCACGTGTCCCTTAGGTGCCCGCCCACTGGAGCCTGGCCCGCAGTTGGCCCCGCCCACAGAGCCTAGAGGTCTGTGTGCTTGTTTCCTGCCGCTCCCAGAGGCAGTTAGCTCCACCACGAGGAGGAGGCCTGGGCAAATGGCTGCCAAGGGTGGCTGAGCACTCAGAAGAAAAGCCTGTTTCTGTGCAGTGCTGGGCTGTAGGGCTGACTTGGATGTGGATTAATTCTAAAGATTTGGAGGGATACTCGGTAAAGCATGGTGGCACATGATGAGATTGGAGGTCTCCTACCTATTAAAAGGACTATACGAGTCCTAGATGTGAATAATCAGTCCTTCAGAGAACAAGAGGTAAGACTTTCAGAGAAAAATGAAGCCTAAGGAATGTTTTCTAACTCCACGGACTTTTAAGATTTTTTTGACAGTTTCTTCACGGTATGGTTTTAAACTTTTGATCTTGCTGAGTGTTAAAATGTGTGACTAAAGGCACGTTTGAAATGTGTTTAGGAACTATGATGTAAGTTTAGGAACTGTGGTATAGTTAGGTTTATACATAGCATGGCGTGAGTTACACAAACTTTTATTTAAAAAAAAGATTTTAAATGTATATGCTGCTCAATTTGGTTAAACTGGTCACATTTCTGATGCTTAATACAGTTTCTTTTCTTTTTTTTTAACTTGCATTTATATTACCTAGTCTTAGGAATTACATTATGGAGTAAGAAGACTTTTCCTTCCTTGCAGGTTAATGCTAGTAAACACATAGTAACTAAAACGTGTCTGATCCAGTGCTCATTTTTATTTTTCTTTCCCTAATAAGTTCAGTCTGTGTGACTTTTTTTCTTCAGAAAGGAAAGTGTGTTAAAATATTTAAACCAGTGAATCATTATTTAGGTACTGCTACCCTCCTTGCTTTAATTTTCTGAAGTCATTGTGCTTTTTTAAGAGTCTTTATGAACATTTATCAAAATAAGTGATTTTTTAAATGCCACTTTATTTAATTTTGACAGTTTTAATACTATATGGATATTCCATTTATACTATATACTATACAATATATACTATAGTGTTCCTCTGTTCAATTAACTATGCTACTTATATTGATTGTGGTGATGGTTTTGTGGCTATATACATATATCGAAACTTATCTAATTATATATTTTAAATATGTGCAGTTTGTTGCGCACCTCAGTAAAGCTGTGTATCATACATATACCTTTTGGTAGTTCAAACAGCTGCCATCTTTAGGAGGTATGCTTTCATTTGATGTGGTTTAGCTATGGTTTTTGTTTTTCTGTTTGTTTGATTTGGGTTTTTGCTTCTATGTTTCAGTTTTCTCGAAATGTCTAAGCATTTCCATTGATTAGGGCAAGTCATAGTGGTCATCAGTGTAAATACTGAAACTCACATCTTTTGGACCATCAAGAAGAACTAGTCTTTTTTTGTTTGGTATCAGACACTAGCCATGTTTCTGACATACCTTTAATACCTTTATTCCCAAGATTAAAAGCACCAGGAATGTTGTCAGGTTTTTAGTACTAGCAACACAGCCTTAAATAAATAACCAAATTTGACTATTTCTATTACTAAGTAGAAAGGGAAGAAATCCTATGTGATCATAACTCATTTTTATCTTCTTATAAATAACTTCTTTTCATTCTTATTTTAAAATTCTTGCCAGATAGAGGAGAAGATTATTTATCCAGTAACCCAAATGAATAAACCCAGACACACACAGTTTTTACTTAGGTGTCTTGGTTTGGTTGACTATAGAAGAGACCCTCCTGAAATACATACTCTTACATTACACCATTAGTAGAAAAAACCTTTTCACAAGAAAAACTAAGTTCACAACAGAATTTTTCCATGTTGTTGCTTTTATATGCAAGGTACATCCCAATTAAAAAACTTTGAATTGATATTACCAATTTTCTCTTTATAAATACCCAGAAAATGCTTTAAGACGTAACATCTGACTACAAGTGGATTAGTAAAATAGATTGACTAAAAACTCGCTCTCAGGGCAGATTCCCCACAGAAATACATGTGATTGCCTAGCTAACTAGTCTGGTTAAAAGCTAACCTAAGTAAACATACATATATGTTTGAGGGCGTTAGATGTTTATTCCCCATACAAGTGAACTTTAGCCCTGGTGAAAGGTTGCCTGTAGTAGGAAGTTCCTTGAGCATGTAAAACTTGTTGGTAGTCTTCGTTTATTCCCAAAGGTTTTCAGATTGTCTTTTGAGACTGTGTAGTTTCAATAGCTAAACTGGTTCTCTAAGCTTCTTGTATTCGCCATAACGCTATTAGCAGTGCTCCAAAACAAAAATAAACAACAACAGCAAAACCATTATGTAAGCCTTATTTTAGCTGGTGGTAAGCTAGGAGGGCTCCTGCCCACCTCTTCTTTCATCACCTCCAAACACAGTACCTGCGTCCTATATATGTGGAGGGGCAGATGTAGGTGTGATACCAGTTCTCAAAAGACTTTGTCTTTGCAATATAATTTGTGGCAGTGCTAATGTTTAGGTTCTTTTTTTTTTTTTTTTTTTTTTTTAAGGAGGGCGCAGCTCACAGTAGCCCGTGCCGGGATCGAACCGGCTGCCTTGGTGCTACCAGCACCACGCTCTAACCAGCTGAGCTAACCAGCCACCCCCATGTTTAGGTTCTTAATAACCAAACCAAGATAATTAAAATGGTTCATGTGGACCCCTAAAGAAGCTCACATGAGCCAAATCCTAACCTATATTTTAAAGAACAGTATTTTATCTCAACCTTGTGGGTGACCCATGAATGCCTGATCAATCCATATTGCTTTTCCACAAAAGTTTTCTGTGTGATACTTTTTTCAAATAATGTATCCTGAAATTAGTAGTGAACCATAGTCAGCATTACGCCTTCACATTTCAATCACACTTTTTAACTTTCATTGAAATTTTTCATACTTTTGAAATATATGTGCTAAAAGTTTGTGTTGTGTCTGCCAAACATTCTTCACATACGTCCTTTTAGTAAAGCAGGAAAGTTACTGCTGGATCCCCAAAAGTATGTGTGAAAAGTACAAAGATGTCCTCCTACCACCCCTGTTTCCTGATTTAGTACCATGCTTTCTTCCAAGCCATTTTAAGAGCCTCCTTCTGTACTGACTGAGCTAGCCAGGTGCTTTTACCAAAGACATTTTAGATTAGATAGACTATTAAAACTAACATCCTTTGTGAAGAAGTGAGATTATAGATGGGTTTCTAGAGGACTATGGAGCATATTTAACCACCAAATGCTGCTACTTACGATACCCTGCCGCCTTAAAGAGACTGCAGAAACAAAATCCACAGTAGTTGCACAAAAATGTTTTAGATATCTTTACGTTTAATTATCTAACACTAAATTCTGTAGTTTTTATTTTAAATATCACATAATTTTGAGTTACCAGGAAAATAGTTGTACAGTAACTCATCCTGTGAAGAACTTTTTATCATTAATTTTATCTTATGTAATAAAACATATCAAAAATTCCTTTCCTCCCAGCTAAACAAACTTTTCCTTTCAAATTCATTGGGAAGAGTACCTTTTAATAGACTTCTAAATTGAAATGAAGTATTTTGTGATTTACTAGGAAGTCAAATTTGTCATGCTTTGAAAAGGAAGAGGAATTAACCTCTGTTTCCAAAAAGTGGAGCAGAACTTTCTGACAACTGCTTGTTTCTGGTTAACGGTGGCATAGCTTACTTTGTGAGGTAATTATATATGCATTCAAACAGGAGACTCTTTGTACTGTCCTAACTAAACAGAAAGGAATGCCTCATATGGTCCTTCTGCCCGTGCATGTGTCACTTCAGTCTTTCACAGATGGATATTGTAAAGGCATTCACACATGTCCTTGGCCACACAGCGTGTCATTTTACTACATATCTTGAAGGTTTATTTTACAGTTCATTGAACATTTGCACATTAGTGGCTTTATATAAGTTTTACTTTGGAGTTAATTATTTTGGCGTGGGAAGGTTGGTCTACAGCTCCACCTTTAAGGCTTTCAGAGGCCTGACTTGATTATCTGCAGTCTCCTTACCTCAGTGGGTCTCACTCCTTTCTGGTATGGATGTGTATACCTTTAGGAGCTTTAAGAAGTCTAATTGCTTCTTTGACTATTCAAATCATTTAAGTTTCTTTCCAGAGAATTTTAACTCTTTCTGCCACTTTATTATTAAATTAAGGGGATTATTTTGACTCAATTTCCACCCCTTTACTTTTTTATATGACTTTAGTCAGATCAAAGAATTTTTAGAAAAAATGTCTCATCTGTCATTTTTAAGTGGTAATTTTTGTTTTTAAGTGGGAATTTTAATATACATTTTAAATTATATATTCTTCTGAATTTTCATCAACATTATTTTGTCAAGTATGCCACAATTGTCAAAGGCATCAAATACAAACAAATAATTATACTCCGTAGACACAAAAGATAGGCCTGATTTATGATCTGGCCTTCTTTATTTCAATAGTTGTATGAGTCACCTAATGGTATGCCTCCACTTTTTTAGCAGTAAAATTAGAATAATGCAGTTTGTAAAGTTTTGAGATCCTTGAATGATAAGTGATGAATTTGCTATAATTATTTTTAAAACAATACATGCAGAATGACAACTACTTCTGAATTTGTATATATTTTTCCTTTAAGTTAATAAATTAAATGCAGGAGAGAAGATTAATTATTTATAAATCCCAACATTTACATAGCAAGTAGAAATACTCCTAAGAAAAAATATTAGTAATAGCTAAAACTTAGTATGTTCTAAGCACTGTTCTGAGACCTTTAAACATATTTAATCTTCATAACAACTTTAAAAGAGAAGTTCTAATGCCAGCGTCATTTTATAGATGAGCAAACAGGCCCAGGATGGTCCCTCGCAAGGACCAGAGCCAGGATTTGGGCCCAGCCTGAGCCCAGAGCTGCCCCGCTCCCTTAACCACTGCCCTGCCTCTGTCTCAGCACTTCCCAAGACAGGGCCTCACTGCCTGCAGAGCTGACCATTCCAATGCCAGACATGTTCATTTAAAAGCAATTCTCTAACTATTTAAGAATGAAATGATACAAAGCCTGGGATCTGCTTTAAAATATCCCAGTAGGGGCAGACGTGAACAAACTTCACACCAAAACTGATGAAGCTGAGTGATAAGTATTTGGGGTCCATTATTCTAATCTCCACTTTTGTGTGTGTGAGAAATTTTTCATAATAATGTGGGTTTTTAAAAAGTTTATCTCTATATTAAACTAAAAAGTTCTATAGAATTTTAGAATTTAATTTCTTTGTGTTAATTTTAATTTTTCTTCTGTTTAATGATATATTCTCAGTGGTATTCGGATATTTGACTGGCCTTTCTTATACCACTTATGTTTTAATAAATTACTGCTACTCATTAGTGTTCTAAGTATTTTAACATAATCTGTTTTTGTTTTTACAGGAGCCAAGCAATAAAAGAGTTCGACCTCTAGCTCGGGTCACATCTTTGGCAAATTTAATCTCTCCTGTAAGAAATGGAGCAGTCAGACGTTTTGGTCAAACAATACAGGTAACTGGGGGAGGGGATGGGAGCGAGTAATGTAGTGAGGGGACATTTTATAGAAGCCTTAGATTTGTACTTTTTGGGGAGGGGCGGGTTGTACAAACAGGTTTGCATTAATATACTTAAACATAAATATTCTTTTTGGAGTATGCTGGTAAATGTTGTTACCAGAACATATTTATATAACCTCGTTATATTAGTTTGCATCTTATATCAAAACATAGTCTTGCGTAGTTTTTATTCCCAAAGTAATTTTGGCTGATAAATATTTTAGAATGATAGAGTGAAGCTTGGATAAGTGATTGTTCTACATGAGAAATTCTCAGAACTTTGTTTTTTAATTTGTCTTTAAAGTTTTAATAAAAAGAAATAATTACTATATCTTCCAAATCTTTTCTCTGTGTTTGTTTTTTTTAAAGTCCTTTACCCTTCGTGGTGACAACAGATCCCCAGCTTCTGCACAGAAGTCATCGAGCAGATCATCAGTGTCAACACCTGCCAAACGGAGAAGCAGCGTACTGTGGTCAGAGATGTTAGACGTCAACATGAAGGAGTCTTTAACTACCAAAGAAATCAAACGGCAGGAGGTATGCTGACATTCTATAGCAGAACCGCGCTCATTGACGTAACACTAACAAAAAAACAACACCCCCCCCCTTTAAACATATGTGTTGCCAGAATAATAGCGTATTAATGCCTGTGACAAAATCAACTACGTTTTGTGTTTTTGTATTTGAGTGGCGGCGGTTCGTGATGCATGCTGAGCAGCACTTTGATGGGTGCCAGTGGCAAATGTAATAAGTCTAATGAAAGGGTAGGATTATGAAACATAGGCAGCCTCTTATTTGAGATTCCATTCTGAATTACAAATTCTAGACTGAGTCACTTTAAAAGGGCTGTTCAAAACATCAGTTAAATAATGGTAAATAGCATTTGTATATAATTTTCTTTTCTCGAAGGAAGGAATGACCTATGATGTTTGCTGGATTTTTTTTAGGCAATATATGAAATGTCGCGAGGCGAACAGGATTTAATTGAGGATCTCAAGCTTGCAAGAAAGGTCAGTAAATAACTTTTTGTCATATACCCTAGTTTTTTAAACATTATATTTCACAAATTCTAACAGATAATTCACTTACTTTTAGAAGGAGGAAAGTAGAAAATAGCTACTGGTGAATACTTTTTTTAGATGAGGTGTCAGACACATCTCTTCAGATATGAATACCAGTAAGAGAGTCTACTTGGGGATAAACATATACTTTAATTTCTTTTATGTGTAACAAATAGAATCCACACTAGCTTTTATATAGTTAGTCATGCTTGCATTCAAGTACAGATACCTCATCATGTTTTATTTGCTTGATCTCTGTGTGTGACGTATTGCTCCCCCTCTGATAGGCCTACCATGACCCCATGTTAAAGTTGTCTATTATGTCAGAAGAGGAACTAACACAAATATTTGGTGATTTGGACGCTTACATACCTCTGCATGAAGGTAAGATATGCTTCTTAATTTTCATTAGTATCTGAACAGCAGTAACACAAGTCATTTTAAATCTACTAATTTAGTGCTAAATTATTCAAAAAATAAACCTATTATTGGCATTTCTGCTTTTTTATACTTCAGCTTTGTTGGCAAGAATAGGAGAAGCAACCAAGCCTGATGGGACAGTAGAGCAGATTGGTCACATTCTTGTGAACTGGGTGTGTAGCGACTTCTTTACTCAATTGTGTTTTACAGATGTGCCATACTTGTCATTTTTGATGAATTTATTTGATCTAGTAACTGGATTCTAAAAGCAGATAAACAGGGCATTAAAACTGAACAAATTTATGTAGCTATAAGAAATTACACTCTCTGTTTAGAAAAATACTTCATGAATGATACAGTTTTAAAAACCTGTTCCTCCTTGGACAGAATTCCCACAGTCTGCCATTAATTATGTTTCATTCTTTCTGGTGACACTTGCGTGCCTTCCAGGTGCTTGGCACTGTTCTGGGAGGGATCACTGGAGACTCAGTCTCTGTCCTTAGCATCTAGTGAGTATAGGAATAGTCAAGGTTGGTGATGACTGTGACAGAGGAGCATCAGGTGTCCTGGGAATCCAGAAGACGAGTGTCTAACCGAGGGTGGGAAAGGTGGAAGTCACGAGTCTTTGGTTGGATTTAGCCAAGTTAGGACACTTGGAAGAGGTTGTTCTGATGTCAGCCCAGAATACTATCCTACGCCCACTATCACCTGTAGGAAAATATTCACAGCTTGTTAAAACTTTCAAGAATAGCTGTAAGTTTTGTGTTTCGTCTTCGCAGCTAACTAATGGACTAAATCGTAACAAGAACTTATCATACATTGTTTTCTCATATTGCTCTGCAGTTGCCAGGCCTGAATGCCTACAAGGGCTACTGTAGTAACCAGCTGGCAGCCAAAGCTCTTCTTGATCAAAAGAAACAGGATCCAAGAGTCCAAGACTTCCTTCAGCGATGTCTTGAGTCTCCCTTCAGTCGCAAACTAGATCTTTGGAGCTTCCTAGATATTCCTCGAAGTCGCTTAGTCAAGTATCCTTTACTGTTAAAAGAAATTCTTAGGCACACTCCAAAAGACCACCATGATGTTCAGCTTCTCGAGGAAGCTGTAAGTAGTCCAACAAGTGATTCATGTGTTTTGTAGATTTACATGTTAACTTGCCTTGGAAAGGTGTATGATGATATTGTCAAATTTTATGCATATTAAATCAGCACAGTGAAGTGTTCTGTTGTTTTAAGTGCCCAATAACAGTGCCCTGTGCACTAAGAAGTAAACAGATGTAGCACATATTTATAATATTTTAATCAAAAGACTGGATTCTACTCTGATCTCTTTCACTAGTTAGCTGTGTGACTTTGGACAAATGACCCAGTTTGGCTGAGGCTGTTTCTTCATCTGTGAGATGAAGGGACTGACTGAATTAGCTGATTTCTAGAGTCCCTTCAAGCTTCAAACTTGCATCATTTTAATGAGATGTTTTAG
Source organism: Rhinolophus sinicus (assembly GCF_036562045.2). Classification (NCBI taxonomy): domain Eukaryota; kingdom Metazoa; phylum Chordata; class Mammalia; order Chiroptera; family Rhinolophidae; genus Rhinolophus; species Rhinolophus sinicus. Next base: position 104,594,174 of record NC_133752.1, on the reverse strand, counting down.
CCCTGTACGGAAGCGAGATAAGTTGATATGCTGAAAATACTCTATCAGTTGTTTTTTTAATCATTTTTAGATATTGATAATACAAGGAGTTCTCTCTGATATCAACTTGAAGAAAGGTGAATCCGAATGCCAGTATTATATTGACAAACTGGAATATTTGGATGAAAAGCAGAAGGACCCTAGAATTGAAGCAAGCAAAGTGCTGCTTTGTCATGGGGAACTGAAGAACAAAAACGGACATGTAAGTGTGTTTGAATGCTAATGTGAAGTGAGATTTTATTCCCTTTTCACATCCTGTTTAAATTTTTCACATAAATTATGAAGCAGCTTTGTTAAATAAATTCATCACAAAATGAAGGTTACTGGGTTTTATGTTACCAGCTTTAATAAGCAAACATTTGGATTCTGTTTTTACAGAATGATTGAAATGTCTCAGTGGAGAATCAGTAATACTTTATTTTTTAGTTTTGAAGCATAAATCAACTTGTTTGGCTAAGGGTTTCTGCCTAAATAAATTAGTAGTTTCATGTTTAATAATAAAGCGTATTTAAAAAGATTTTTGTAGAGTTGACTTTATAGTGACAGAGTCATTTTTAGCACTACTAAACAAATTTCTGCAGCAAATTGAATGAGAGCACACTTATTTAAAATCTTAATTACAAAAGTACCTGCTAGATCTAAGCATAAGCATGGATGGTATTTTTGTTTCACTATGTGCTTTTTAGGAGCCAAATTTATAAGTTGAAGTTCATTTTGGAAAAAGTTGCAATCTGATATCTCTGGTTTCTATCACGAGGTCTCATGTTCTTAAAAGTCTTAAATTTGTGTGGGACAAAACAACCATTAATATTTTTACCAGCTTCCATTTTTTAATCCTCACTTTGTTAGAAAACTGCTGTGCAGTCCTGGTGTTTCCAGTCGTGTAACTGCTGGTAGTCAGGTCTTTGTGGGGAGCAGTGTTTACTCAGCTGTTGCCGAATCTAAGGTTACGCACCAGTGAAAGCAGTTTTATGGAGTCTGCGATTAGAAAAACTGGCCAAGTGGGATATGCACAGCTTTCAAAATCACCATCTTCATGGGGTCACTTGGAAGGGGGTCTTAGTAAATAAATGTGATGAGATTAATAATGTCAAATCAAATTATTGGAACAACGGATTTCAGTAACCTAAAGTCACAAAGTTCCATACTTAGGAAGCACTGTTCCCGTTTTTCCAGAAACTTTACGTTTTCCTGTTTCAAGACATCTTGGTTTTGACCCGACCTGTGATACGAAATGAGCGCCACTCTTACCAGGTTTACCGGCAACCGATTCCCGTCCAAGAACTGGTCTTGGAAGACCTGCAGGATGGAGATGTGAGAATGGGAGGGTCCTTTCGAGGGGCTTTCAGCAACTCAGATAAAGGTAAAACTACTAGCTTTAAAGTGGTGTAAATAAACATAAACCCAGAACCGAAGTGACTTTATTTAAATCTTTTAAGAATTCTGTCCCTACACACAAAATTGAAAATGAAATGTGTTGATTGTCCAGTATCTGCTGCACTCATTGAGTTGTCAGGTGCTTGCTTCACTGCTCTAACACCATCAGGTGTCTGATAAGTAACGTGTAGGTTTATATTTCCTGTATCTACCTAATAGATGTACATGTTGTATAAATACTGGCACCCGTATTAACATGGTATGGCCACTTCATCCCAAATAAACTTTTTCCTAAATCTGCTTTCCCTTTTTTCCCCCACTTTTATTTCTCCAGCTAAGAATATCTTTAGAGTTCGCTTCCGAGATCCCGCTCCAGGCCAGTCTCACACTCTACAAGCCAATGATGTCTTCCACAAGCAGCAGTGGTTCAATTGTATTCGAACAGCCATCGCCCCCTTCCAGCAGGCCACTGGTCCAGCCGAGCTGCAGGGTCTGCTAGAGCTGCATGAGGAGTGTGCAGAGAACAACCCCTCTGCCGGGAATGTCAGGGCCCAGAGAAGGGCGTCCACGCTGTCGAGTGTGACTCAGGTTGAAGTGGATGGAGACGCTTCAGAGTGTGGCTCCCCGGTGCACACAGCAGATAGCATCAAGAGTGTCAAAGCGCACCGAACACAGTCTGGCTTCCGAAAAGCAAGGGACAAAGCCAAGTTCAGTGGCAAAAAGAAAGAGACTTTGGTATAAAGGAAGCTCTGTGTGTTAACTGGTGGAAAGACTGTTTATTTATAAATGTGTACAGTTTGTTTTTTCTTGTAATGTGAGCATGGGAGCATTGCAGGGTTACTTAATACCAGTCTTAACATTTTTTATGTTTTTGGTTGGTTTTGGTGGTTGTTCCTATTTTTTTTTTTTAATGGCAGCTAAACATATACACACACACACACACACACACACACAGATTACTGTTAAATTGCAATCTTTTTTTTTAGATGTTTTCTCAGATTATTTAGAACATTCAAGCCTGGTATTTTTAATCCAATGAAATGGGTTTTCTCTTCATTCTGCATTCATGATTTTTCATTACCAACCAACTGTGATATTTACAATATTTGCCAAAACTTAAAAAAAAAAACTGTTTTTTTTTCCAGTGTTACTTTGATAAGCGTTGTGTGCAAAATTTGCAATTTTTGACATTGGCACCTAAAATCTTCATGGAATACATGGACTATTTCAGAATTTATGTTGGAACATAACTTCATTGGAAAACAAAGCATAAAACTTGCTATGTTTCCCATTTTATCAACTGGAATGCTTTCTGTCAGTTTGTTTTTCACTGCACATTCCTCATTTTTCATTCATTTAACCTGCCAATTATTTAATTTTTTTATTATAGTTTTTAGTATTTGCTTTTATTTTTTTACTTTGATGCCTTTTCAAGTTGGCATGTCTTTAAAGTATTTTTTTCCCTTGAGTAAAACTGGGTGTGTGTGTGTGGGTGTGTGTGTATGTGTGTGTGTGTGTGTGTGTATGTGTGTGTATAAACGTATATATATATATTTTAAATCATTAACTTTACCAAGTGAAACCAAGCCATACTGTTTTTGAGCCAACTAAGAAAATTGCCATTTTTAAATTGTATTTCGGGATGGTTAAACACACGTGAAATGACTCAATATACTCTGGACTACTGAAAGAAAACCACCTTAAAGATTTTGTTGAAAGTTTTAGTGTTGTCTGAAAAGCAAGAGGGCAGAGGGAAGGCAGTTGACTGGTAATAAGTAAGAAAAAAATAATAATAGAGGGAAAAAGAGAGTAGTTTCGTCTTAAAGTAAAAAAGTCTGGTTGTGCCAGAACATGGAAGGAGATAGTAAAAGCTAAACTTGAGAGTGTGTAGTAAGTTGTAGAAGGTTTGGGGGAAGTGAACTTTATTTGTCTTGGTTTATAATACCTGCAAATAATGGGTTTGATAAGAAACAATGAGGTATGTTGAAAATTTGACAATATATCAATTTTGGTGGATTTATTCATAATAGGGAAAAATATATTAATTTTTTACTGTAAAGTTTCTGTTCACATGAAATTATAGTCTCTAAGGGTGGAGGAATAAAAGCCCTCTGTCATGGTGGATTTAAAATGGCAATCACTTCAAGTAAATGTTGACTGTTATATGAAATATATTTGGCCAATGAAATGAAAATTGAAAAAGACTGTAAATAGATCAATCCAAATGATTTCTCTGTATAAATGAATTGTACAATTAAAACGAAAAATCACACACATCATCACCCTTAAAGGTTTCTTGGCTGGTGGATGTTTGGGGGACGTTTGCCAGAATATGTTGCTACGACAAAAGAGGTAAGGCAAGCCAAAGTCTTAAAAAAAAAACCAATATATAACTTAATCCTTTGAAATTCACTGAGGAATAGAGAACGACTCAGGTCATTTGGTGCATCTTATTAAACCATTTAGAATACACTGTAATCAGAAACAGCAATTGGATTGAAGACAGCCGAACATCTGGCTACTTTGTGATAATAGTAAAACTGATAGTAACACATGATTAATTTTTGATTAATTTCAGATTTGAACTTAGGTATCTCAGGTCCCTAACCAAGACTTAAGAGATATATTAAACAGTTGCAATATATGGACTTCATTGGATCCTAAATCGAGGAAGCTGTTTTAATAAGACAATCGGAAATATCCGGTCTTTACTGGATGTTTGACAGCAGTACTATGATTACAGTCCCTTTAGAGACAACGTACTGAACTATTTATTGATAAAACTGGATGATGTCTAGGATTTCCTTCAAAATTAAGGGGTAGGAAAATGGTTGGGGATAAAAATGAAACAAGATTGACCATAAGCTGAGAATTGAAGCTAGATGAGAGAAACAGAATTCATCATACTCTGCATACCTTTCTGTATATGTTTGAAAATTTTCACCAAAACATAAGTTGAAAGGAATTCTGGGTATCTAATAAATTTCCAACTCCTTAACCCCCTCGGCGCCCAGAGCCTTCACCTTTCGAAGTAAAGACAATGTTTATCAAACAGCTGCCTTTGCTGTCTACCATCTCACAGAAACAAACCTTTTGCCTAAATTTGACACATGTTCCCTTTGTTACAGTTTGGCAATAGTATTAGACGGATCTGGGTTCTGGTTTAAATCACATGGTCCTTTTCCTCCTCCACTTCCCTGTTCCTTGTAGCTCTCCCTGTTCCACTCCGTGTTTCTTGGCCTACCCCTTCTCTGACACAAAAATGGAACCACACTCCACATAAGCTGAGGCAATGAGAAAGGTATGTTTCCAGTGAAGCAACCATGCAGCCCGACCCTGAGAATTTCTAGCAAGGACCGATTCATTTACTACATTCCTGCCTCTCAAAAATGAGCTAGCATTATAATACCTGACCATGTTTGTGTTGAGTAGACCAGAAAGTAAGGCAAAATTAGCTACATTCAAAGAATTCTGATAATCTGCCATAAAATTCCGATTTCTCCATGCTGCTGCTGAGGGCTTGGGAAACGGTTTTCATTTCCCTCCATCACTGAGCAAGGCAGGCAGAGACAGAGCATTCTGGTTAGATCGGAGCATTTAGTCTGATCCCCTCCTTACCAGCTGAGGCATCTGAAATCTGAGAACAGCAAGTGATTTGCCCAGGACTATACAGCCGGTGTGTGGCAAAGCTGGCATGAAAGGCAGCTATGTACCAATCCTGTGTATGTCCAGCTCTAGAACCAAGCATACTTGTCACCCCAGGATTCCCGCCCCCACCCCCACCTAAGGCTGCCTCCATTCAGGGACCAGCCTCTGGTGGAAGACCTTGACTGTCCTTCACCCCGGGCCCAAGCATCTTCAGCTGACACTACCCAGTAGTACCAGCTCACTGCACCATAAGTCTTTAGCTTCCTCTAGCAACAGTTGACTAAACCCACCATGCCGCCCAGCTCCAGTGGCCTACACCTTCCAAGAGTAATTCACCAGGTTTCACTTTCCCGACAGCATATACCTTCCCCCTCCTCCAGCTCCTTCCTGTGTCAGCACATTCTTGTTCTATCTTCCTAGCTTCTTTTTGTGTCCTCTTCCAGACCTCTAAATGTGAGAAAGCCACAGGGCCCAATCCCCAGACTTCTTTTATACTCCCGGGAAATCTGATCCATTCCCATGACTTTACCATCACCGACACCCAACAACTCAAATTTCCATCTCCGGGTCTCACCCTCCGTGAGCTCCAGACTCACTGCCTGCCTAGCAGCCTACCTGACATGCCCACTTAGAAGTCTTAACATATCTCACACTTGACCCAAGATGCCCATCCCTATCTCCTCCTCCCCTAATCTTCCCATATCAGTAAATGTCATAACCATCCAATCTGTTTCCTGGAATTCACTCTCATTCCATAACCACTCCACCCATAAGCCATGTCACCTCCACCTCCACAATATATTCAGAACTCTTCCGCTGCCCACCACCTTCATGGTTCCAAGCTTGTATCAACTGCAGAATTCTGGTCCCCGACACGTCACACCACTCTTCACCCTCCATGCGGCAGCCAGAACCATCTTTCTAATGCAAAAATTAGGCCATGAGTATCAAAGTAAAACACGAAAGCTTTAAAAGTAACTTTCTGATGCTAAAAATCATACAGTTCTCACCATGGAAATTTTGGAAAATTTCCAGAAAAGTATAAAAAGTTACCTGCATGGAGTGAGAAGACCCTCAAACCTAGACTCCACAGACTAGGAGAAAATATTTATAAAAGAAATCAGATAAAGGACTATTATCTAAAAGACACAAAGAAAAATCTTAAGAAAGTGAACAAATTTAAACATGGGCAAAAGACCTAAGCAGACTCCTCACCAAAGAAGACATGTAGATGGCAAATAAGCATATGAGCTGATGCTCCACATCCTATGTCATTAAGAATTGCAAGTTAAAGCAACCCTGAGACACCACTGCACGCCTATTAGAATGTCAAGATCCAAAACGACAAATGCTTGTGAGGAGGCGGAGCAACAAAAACTCATTGCTGGTGGGACTGCAATGGTGCAACCACTGGAAGACAGTTTGGCAGCTTCATACTAAATTACAAACTATAAAACCTACCATCTGATCCAGCAATCATGCTCTTTGATATTTATTTACCCAAAGGAGTTGCAAACATGTCCACAAAAGACGCGCACACAGATGTTTATAGCAGCTTGATGCATAATTGCCCAAACCTGGAAGCCGCCAAGCAAGATGTCCTTGCAAACGGATAAACTGGGATCCATCCAGACAGTGGCATGTTATTCAGAGCTAAAGAGAAATGAGCCAGCAAGCCATGGGAAGACATGGAGGAAACTTAAATGCACGTTACTGAGGGAAGTCAATCTGAAAAGGCTACGTGCTGTGTGATTCCAAGCACTTGACACTGGAAAAGGCACAACTGTGGGGACAGTAAAAGATCAGTTGCTGCCAGGGGTTAGGGAGAGGGAGGGACGAACAGGGGGAGCCCAGAGGGTTTTTGGGGCAGTTGAACTACTCAGTAGGACACTATAGTGATGAATACATGGCATTAGACATTTGTCCAAACCCACAGAATGTACAACGCCAAGAGTGACCCTAATGTCAACTGTGGACTCTGGGTGATGACGTGTCAGTGTAGGTTCGTCCATTGTCACAAATGTCCCATCTGGTGGGGATGTTGACAGTGGGGGAGGCTGTGTGCGGGTGTTGGGGGGTGGACACGGAGGATACGGGAACTCTACACTGTCCACCTAATTTAGTTGTGAACCTAAGATGCTTTAAAAATTAGTCTATTTTTGTGCATCCAGAGATCAGGGTGACAGGCTGTAACCCCAGCCCTGGCTGGCCCTGAGTGGCCCATACCTCCAACTCCTGGAGAGTCAGACTCTAAGACATGAATGTGACTGTGGGCCTGCCCTTCATCAGCAGGGACAAAGTGAGTGGGGGCAAAGCGAGGAGGGTGACAGTGTCACCCTATATAACAGTATCGGTGGCAACACCCCCGTGTAACATTTTCGGCCTCCCCAGTTGAGTCTGGGACTGAACTGGACTCTTGTTTTCAGCTACCCTGGGGTCAACCAAGCCAGGGTCCGAGGCCCACTGCCTTTGCAGCTCTCCCTTCTCTCTGCATTCTGGTAGGAGAGGAGGGCCTGGGAGTCGGGCGTGGGGCCCTGTCCCCTATCAACATGAAGCTGGCTCAGGGCTGCAGCTCCAAACCTCTTCCCGAGCTTGGTTCAGTGATGGTGTCATGAAGGACCAGGCTGCACCCCTTGGGTTGGATGCATCTGTCCCCCCTGGGCCCCATTCTCTGCAGTTCAAACTACAACGGCCTGTTGAACATGACTGGAAAGGTTGGCGTCAGGCCTCCTTCCACTCCTGGAAACTGCCCTGCAGGGCTGGAAAAATCTGTTATCTGACATCACGTACCTTTGCCAACCCTCAAGCATAGACCTCGTCTGTCTTCTCCCTGGCAGACTCCTCTCTAGCCCCCAACACACCCCCGCCCACGGGGCCCATGTAGGTTCTCTGGATCTTGGGTGATTTCCAGGTGTGAGCTCAGCCCTCACTGCCCAGCCAACTGTTCAAAGGAACACTGGGGAGTCTGGGGGAGGGGAGGGAACAAGGGGTGAGGGATTGTGGAGAGGGAGAAGAAGGGGGCAAGGCAAAGGCAGAAGGCATATCGGGATTGACTCTGTAGGTATGGGGGAACTAGGTGGAGGGGGAACCGCACGCCCTGCTTTCTTCCCTTGGTTTCTATCATGTTTCAGATGTCCGTGTGCCATGTCTACGCATGGGATAGGATGGAGGGCTTAGCACAGTCTCTGCCCCAAAGGAATACGTCATCTAAGACAGCGGGCCACAGGACAAACCTCACAAACTACATGTATAATAAACAGCTAGCACAGTTCTCCTTCAGAGCATTAGAGATATATAGTGCACTTTACGGGGTGCTGATCTAGCAGAAAACTTGACACAGCCTTTAGACTCGCCAGCATGGGCAGGCCTGGGAGCCACACGTGTTTTCTCAGACCGATGTGTGCCTGCTGACCCCAGAGGGGAGAGCGCTTTTCCAAAACAAAGGAAAATGACACACAGACACATAAATACACACTCTATCTGAAAGCAGCTGTGGAGGGGGTCCCTGAAACCACGAAACTGTGTTTGTCTCCAGGAAGGAGCGTGCAGCAATCTTTCCCACAAATGGAAACTATTTGTGCCATTCTCTGCTGTTCTGACTTATAGCCAGGTCCTCCAGGGCTGAGGCTCCTAAGAACTTTCCACTGAGTTTCTTTGTTGCAGTAACTGACAGACAAGTGCAGCCAACCGTTGGCATTGCCGGCTTAATGGCACATGGTCAAAGCATGTGAAACTTTCCATGGGTTCTGGGAGGTTCTGAAATCAGGGCACAGGAAAGAAGTGGTACCCTGGTCCAGCAATGCCCAGCACTTTGAATGCTCCCCACGAGCCAGGCTGACTCTGCTCTGTGCTTTTGCCCACACTGTTCCCAATGTGAAACACTATTCCTCCCTCCTTTCTCACTCCCTCTGCCTCTTGATCTCCCACTCATCGTTCAAGACCCAGCTGGGTCTCACCTGTTCCAGGCATCCTTCCCTGACTCCCTCCGTGGACCCATGCCCTCCGCTGGATCCCAACCCCTCCCCCCCGCCCCCCAGGTACCTATTGCTGCCCATGACTCAATACCATCCAGTTGAAGTGTAGCCTTCTCCGCTAGTCTGTGAGTTTATTGGTCTTTGTGTCCCCAGTATCTGCCACTTCTCCGGACATAGAATGTGCTCAAACACATTTGCAGAATGAGGCAGAAAGGCTAAATTATTTCAGCACTACAGTAGCAGGAGGCAGTGGCACAGGGAACTGGCTGGTTGGAAACTCACAGACTTTCAGACACGCAGGGCCCTGTGGTAGCTAGCCCTCCGGGGACTGCAGTGATCCCTCTCCTGGAATGCACACCTTCTCCAGTCCCTTCTCTGTGTATCAGCCCTGGTCTGTGTGACCAACAGAGTAACATGAGACAATGTGTGACTTCCTTCTGCCTTGCTCTGCCTTGGGTCACGCACTCTGGAGGAAGCCAGACGCCATGTTGTAAGGACACTCAAGTTGGCCTGTGGAGGATCCCAGGGGAGGAGGAGCTGAGCCCCCTGCCACAGCCAGCACCAGCTTGCCCACCTATGAGGGACCCCCTGGGTAGCAGACCCGCCAGCTCCAGGCTGAGCCTCCAATAAGCCAGCCTCACCCGCTGGCTTCCTGATGTCAGCCTCACGAAAGATGCTGAGCCTGGACCACACACTAAGAGGAATGGTGAAATGATGTGTGTTAGTTATCATTTTAAGCCATAAGGGTTTTATATAAATTTTTATGCAGCAAGAGATAACTAATGCAAGTCCTAAAAGCTCAGCTGGGTTGCAGCTATTGTGGAGAGAATCACAGCAGGGCCAGACCAGCAAGAGCTCATCAGTGCCCTGGGATTTGGACCAAACCGGAGGGAACAAACAAGAAGTAAATTTCAGGAAGAAAAACCAAGGCTCGTCTCCAGGGGCCCAAAGCAGAGGAGTTGGTCACACTAACACTGACCAGGAACGGCTGTGGTCCGAGGCCTGAGACCTGCTGCCCTCTGTCCCTGAAACCTACATCCCAGAGGACGAAGTCAATGAGCTGACTTGAGTTCCCCGGACTTGCTCAACTCCTCTTGGTTTCACAGCAGGGAAACGGACTGGTCTGTCGATGGCCGTACAGCTGCTGCGCGGCCATGGGGCTGGGAACGGGGCCCAGCTCTATCTGCTTTGGCTACACTACTGACCCACGCAAATGAAGGAACACGGAGCTCCCTCGTTGTCTCCTCCCACCCTCCCTCTCTCCTTTCCCACCCTCCCTCTTCCTTCCCTCCCTTGGCCTCTCTGTCCCACACAGAACATTACTGATCATCTTAACACTGGATGCATGATGACCATGCAAGATTCCTCAGACACGTGAACCTCTTGGTCAATAACACAGCCAGTAAGAACTACCATTTATTAAGTATCCACCATCTGCATACAGCCCGCCCCTCCTATTTGGGGGGAAAAAACTACAAACCGAGGCCTCGAGCCCAGTCTGTCTCCTTTTCTTCCCACCCCGGCTCCGTCCTGCACTGAGAGGGGCCTGGCATGTCCCCAGCTCACACGTCCACGTTCTGCCCACATTCTCCCCACACCACCCACCTCCCAACCCACCAAACAGCCAGTCCCTGGGCCAAGGTGTGAGAATGGCTGCAGGGGTCCCAAATCACAGCCTCCACAGGCCAAGACATCCCCTTTTCAAGTCAAGGGACGTGGGATCCAGGTCACACTCGGAAAGCCACTGTGGTCACGTGTCTGTGAAGTAGGCTCCAGCAGCCCACAGTGCTCTGGAAGCCCATAGATGTTTAGTTCAAACGTCTGGGATGTGGTGGTGACTCATGGGAGCCTGCAATCACCCAGCAGGACTCCCCACTGTAATTCTGTGCAGCCCCCAAATGCCTCATTGCTCCTACTTATTAACTTTATTTTCATAATGCGATTCGGCCTCTTCTGCTTCACACGGAAGTGGCCAGAGAGGTATTTCCACTGACTTCCGGTTTGGGGTAGGGGTTGGAATGGCCTGGCCTAAACTCATAGGCTGAGTAGTCTTGAAATTTACTTTGGGGAGCAGGGCAGGCATGCAGCAGACGTCTCAGAGACTGACAGTGACCCTCAGCAGCTGAGCCCCCCACCCCAAAGGGACTGTGATTGGGACACATGTGCTGGACATGTCAAGATGCCACAGACTGAGATAACAAGTGGGGGCTTCAAATATGAGCCAAGAATCACAAGTCACTCTCCAGATGGCCTGCTCAGCGTGGCAGGTACAGGTCTGTAAAAGCCTGTCCCCACAGGCGGGCCCTTCTTCGGGGAATGGCCTGTCCTGCCCTCCCTTCTGGTAGGTCTTGTATTTCACTGGGGAGCCAACTCAATATCCAGCCTGGGCAGCTGTGTAATCCTCCCCAGGGGACCCCTAGACACAACCATGTCCCTTCCTACCCTACTCCAGGGCACCTGGGAATGACTCCCACCACCCAGTCCTGGGAAATGTCCCTTTCTCCTGCTTCAGTCTCCGGAGACACAGCTTCATCAGAATCAGTGTTGTCTGCTTCTGACAACTGCTTTTCCACGAGTGCTGGAAACACAGCAGGAGAATAAGGTGCCGATAATTTGGGCAAAGCACTCACCCTCCGCACCCCCACACTAGCCTTCTATCTAGACTTCTATATACACTAGAAGCTTCCAGAAGTGACTTAGCCATAGCCTCTGGCTTCAGAGCCTACGCAGATTTACTAGATGACCCGTTTGCTGTCATCTATTCATGTTGAAAGCATGTCTTGAGTGTCTACCCTCACTCCTTCCCAAATTACTGAACTTGACCTTCATTCCCCAGCTTTCCTGGACCCAAAGGACGAGACGTGGTCCTTCTTTCCTAACTTCAGGACAGATAGTACCAGTCCTGCCTCCTTGCCTCCCTTTGGGTTGATGGAAATCTATAGGTTACGAGACAAAAAGTTGCCCCTGTGTTTTTCTCAACGAGCGAAAACAGAAGTTTGGAGGCCTCGAGGAATTTTGAAAACCTTTAGTGAAACGAATCAGGATTGGGAGCTGTGTCTTTAAAAGTTTCCCTCTGTGGCTGCAGCCAGGTTTTGGTCCTGACCTCCTTCTGGACTTGAGAAAGGAACAGGAGGTAACCCCTTAAACAGGCTGTGCCCTTTGCAGAGGTTCCAGATCTCCTCTCCTCCACCCGCTGCTGGCTTCTCCCCCTGGGCATCTGTGCCAGCACCAGTCACTATTCTGTTCTCTGTCTCTTGCATTCTCCAGCTGCCTCACACCCTGTGCCATCACGTCCTGTTTTACTCTCCTCTGGTCAAGCCCATCCCTGTGAGGCCTCAGTAGAATGGGCGGTTGGGTTCCACCCATGTTTCCAGACGCCCAGTCATTTGAGAGCCACCACCACAATTTTGCATTTTTTGGGACTCTTCTCTACATGATTGTTTTTGACGTGCACGTTCTGCGTTTAGCAAGTGTATTCTAAGTGACCACTTTATGTCACGGCGATAAGTGGAAAAACAGCTTCCCTTCCTATAAATAGAAGGAAACAATAACCATGTCCTGAAAACAAGTCCTGTCCATCAGCCTAGCCTGGACACTTCTGTGGGGAAAAGGGACGTCTGCTCTCTCCTTTGTAACGTGGGCCAGTTTAAGGCCTAAAATCACTTCCTGTATCATCACTGGTGCAGACACCGAACTTTGGTGGACAGTGAAGTCAAAGGTCTCTGGGGTCCCTTTCAGAGCTACCAGGTGAATTCTTTCTTGTTCCTGATTCTTTCTCCCCCTCCTTCCCAGCTGCTGCTTATAGCCCCTGCCGATAATTATAACACACGAACACAACCCTCTGGCCTAAAAGTACATGCTTACAAAGATAGGTCTTTGTTTTTCAGCTCCAGCCCACAGGACGAGGGACCAGCATTGTTCTGGGAGAGATAACGGGCTGTTTCCAGCCTCCACAGCAGCCCCGACTGATATCCCTGGGGTTCCTGACCGGAAATCCCCTCTATCTCATGGAAACCCAGAGAAGGAAATGCAGCAGCCCCCGTGGACTGACCAGGCTCCACCCAGAGTTGTAGAAGCAAAAACGACCATCATCTTGGCCTCGGGAGCGGATTCCCTGGGCTCTGACAACACTTGCAGCATTATAGAAGCCCGTGGGAAGACACACTTCTCACCATGTCTCCTTCAGGTGGGTTCACACCATATTTCCAGGTCCAAAGTGGTTTTGACTCTTACAACAACTTGATAATGTCTGCAGGGGAACAGGTGTTGTTAATGAGAAAACCACAACCAAGAAGTTCTGCCCAAGATCTTCCGCAAGGTCAGCACCAAGGTCACCTTTGCTCCCTTCCTCACCCCACCCACAGTTGGCATGCATAACACTTCACCAAATTTATCACCCAGTTCCTTCTAGAACTCCTAAAGCAAAGCCCTCCAAGGCCACTAGTGAAGTTGGCCTGAGCCCCTGGAGTGGGAAAGAGGAGAACCTGGGTCTGTTACAGGCTGGTCACCCTGTGCCTTGGTACTCCCTGTCTGTCCCACTCCTATGCCTGCAGCACACAGTCGTCCCAGGGCTTCCTCCTGACAGTGGGTGGCCACTCTGTCCTGCCTTCTGTAGCCTCAAGGACTATGAGCACACACACCTTCTTCCCCCTCCCTCCCTTCCTTCCCCCCTAGGGTTCAGCGGGGTGTGGAGTTAGCCCCAGACCCAAGCCCTGAACGTACTCAGCTCACAACTGGTCACACCAGCAGCGCCCTCCACCAGCCAGCCTCACCCTGTCCCACCTCACCGTGTCCTGTCTTTCCTTAATCAGCTGAGGCTCAGGTCATCAGGTCAGCCTCCTCCAGGGCCCATCTCTCATTCCCATTCATCCTGCACAGCACCGCTGAAACAATCTTCCTAAAGCGCAGATTTGACCAAATACCACCCTTTGGTGAGTCTCCATTTCATCTTCTGGAAGAAAATGCACTAACAGCGCATATAGTTTTATCCCTTATATCAAATAAGCTGTTCTGGGCATGACTCTTAGCACTTTTTCCATATCACTCACTTAGGTCTCACAACCTAAGATATTATTATTATTTCCCCCACTTTACAGGTGAGGAAACTAAGGCACAGAGAGTGCAACTGATTTGCCCAAGATCACACAGCTGGTTACCGGCTCAGCCAGGATTTGTCTCCTGGAGACAGTGCACATCCCCACGCCCACACTTTTACTCTCAAGATTCCCTCTGCCAAGAGCGTCCTCTCCCTTGTTGAAAGCCTCACCCACCTCCAATACAGCGCCCGGTGCCACCATCTCAGAGTCTCTGCCCTTCGCTGTGCATGCTGGTGACACTAGAATCCGTCGATGAAACACCATCTATTGTCCCCACTGTCTCTGCAGATGGTCATTTATATCTACAGCTCATCTCCCTTAGAGGGCAGAGGATGGTATGACATCTCACTCCATCTTCACACAGACCCATAATAAGGTGGGTGGTTCAAGAAAACACTGTGGAATTAATGTGAAAGAATGAATGAATGAACAAATGAATGAATGTACCACCACCATTACCACCTCCACCATGCTGTGGTGAAATACAGTTCCTCAAAAGCTCTGACATCCCCTTCCCCAAGTCAAATGACTTCTTTCTGGATCAAATGTGAACCAGGCAGAAAGGTGGGAGTTCCGGGGTTGGCGAAGCTCCTGGCACTAAGTCTGGGTGGCAGAGCAGGTACTGGGGCTGCCAGGTCACCAAGCAGAGAACCATCTGTTCCCAAAGTGATTCACACTGGACTTGTGCCACCTGCAGCTTCCCACTGAGAGCTTAGTCCTCGGATTCTCTCCGTGCCTGCCCACTTGCCCAGTGGGCGTGGGCACCTGGTAGTCATGGCTTCCAGGGACAGGTCACAGCCGTGCTTATACTCGGCTTCTCAGCCTTGCCCCACAAGCACCTGGGAGCTTACAGCACATGACCCAGCCGGGGCTCCCCACCAACTGGGGGACAGAAAATTGGGGGCCCTAGACTAACTGGGGGATCAGGACACTAGTGGGCTCCCACATGGCCTTTCTCAGTCATGCTCTGGGTGGTCTAACTGTGCAGCCAGGATGAGAATCGTTGGGTTCTAGCAAAGGGCGGGCACAGGCTGGAAAGGCAGAGGTGAAGTAGGAAGTGGGTGCCAGTGCGCTGGGGGTGAGGACCATCTGTGGTGGGGGGAGAGAAGAGAGCACCCCAAGACAGGGAACAGCTGCCGATAAGCAAGAAAGAGCTTGCAGAATGAGGCATTTGGGCCTGTTCCTAGATTATAGTGAAGGCTGAGAAGAGCAGGGAGGGGCCGGTGAGGTCACCTGCGGGCTGGGCGGCCCTGCAGGTGCAGGCAGGCGCTGACTTCACAGGTGCAGGCTGGGAAAGGACGCCTCTGCTCCCTCTGGAGGGCGAATGCGGCATAAGGTGGCCATATTTAATGAACCCAAAACTCAGAACCTGGACTAGTTGACAGAAGAAAGGAGACAGGATAATTCCTGAGACTCTGGAACATGCAGTCCCTGTATCAATTGAGAATCTGCTCTTGATGACTTTTCAAGGGGGTGGGGGTTTCACTGTGAAGAGAGAAGCCTTGATCTGAAGTCTTATTTATTTATTTTCCCCTTGTTCTGAAGTCTTATTTATTTATTTATTTATTTATTTATTTATTTATTTATTTATATTTTCCCCCCTTCCGCCTCCCACCCCCCAACTCCCGTTCAAGCCGTGTTTCTCAGTCTAGTTGTGTAGCACACAGTTTCCTGGCCATGCTGGTAGTATGAGCCTTGTGCTCCCTCTGGCTGAGGCAATCTGTCACCTGTCGTCGGTCGGCCTTTCACAGCAGCTCACAGCAGTTCTCTCCAGCTGCCGGCCACTCACACTGGCCACCCAGCTCCAGGGAGAGCCGTTGTTCACAATCTTAGCTGTAGAGAGCACAGCTCACTGGCCCATGTGGGAATCGAGCCGCCGACCTCGGAATTAGGAGCACGGCGCTCCAACCACCTGAGCCACCGAGTCGGCCTGATCTGAAGTCCTATAAACTGGTCCGAGTGAGCTGACATCTAAATCTTTGTCTGTCCTGTGGGTTGCGTGCCCTAGAACCTCCGAATTTCTAGACTGAGAGGCAATGGACTTGTGATGGTTAATTTTACGCGTCCACTTGACTGGGCCAAGGGACACCCAGGCAGCTGGTAAACATTACTTCTGGGTAAGTGTGCGGGTGTTTCCAAAGGAGAGTAGCATTTGAACTGGTGAACTGAGCAAAACACATCACCCTCTCCTCACAACATGGTGGGCATCCCCAATCCACTGAACACCCCAACAGAACAAAAAGGCAGAGGAAGGTAGATTCGCCTTCTGCTAGAGCTGGGACGTCCATCTCCCTCTGTCTTGGACATCGGACATTGGGGCGCCTGGTTCTCAGGCCTTCAGACTTGGGCTGGAACCACACCACCAGCTTCCTGGGTCTCCAGCTGCAGACGGCAGATGTGGGACTTCTCAGCATCCATGATCAGGTGAGCCCATCCATAAAACAAATCTCCTCTTATTTCTCTTTCTATCTTATTGGGACTGCCTCTCTGGAGAACAGTTCAGAACTGTTGGAATTTTGTGACCAAACACAGACAGTGTTTCATGGTTCTTAGAAGATGGCATCAGAGAGGCGCCATCTCTCTTCAGTCATACCTGGGGTTGCCCTCTCCCCATTGAGTGTGACATTGTGGAGATGCCCTTTAATCCCATTGGCACCCTGGAAGCCATCTCTAGAGGTGGAGGTGATACCTCAGAGGGTGGGAGCCCAGCCACTAGTGCAGATGGTGGGAGGGTTCATCATAAATCCTAAAAGCCAGGAGTCTACACACCCCGCACTCAGAGTTTACAATCTAGTGTACGGTTGACAGGTTTTACTTTATTATTTGGGGTTCTGAGGAAGGAGGCTAGGCCTCATTCACAGGAACTTTCATACAAGCTGCACTTTAATAAGGGTTGTATGAAGAGGGGAAAGCTAATCATTCTCTCCAAGAGCATGCATCCAGGATCTACAATGTGCCCAGCTCTGTTCTGGAAGGCTTCCTGGAGGAGGAGGCATTTGATATGGGCCTTTTCCTGACAGGACCTTAGGCTTGTCAGGAAAAGGTATGCATTAGAATTTAAAAGATCTAGGGGGGCAATCCAGTGAAGAAAAGGTATTATTTAGTATATGTAATTTGAAACATCAGTTTTGACCAGAAGTAGAGTAATTCATCAATGTACTGATTTGGGGGAAATTTTGCTTTAGATGATGTTTTTACCACGACCAGTTCCAGTCGATTTATCAGTTCAGTTCTGCCCGACTGGATGTTGGTTCTGTGTGTGACTTATGTTTTAGACACTGAGCATTTACCACATACTTAAAACACATGCAAATATCCACTTGATTGAGCCAGCTAAAAATCTGTGAATTAAAAAAAGTACCAAAGTGATAGTCTATACTGACAATCTGCTAGAAGAGAGAAACCTACCCTATCTATACTTTATAAAATCCTTGTCATTGGAGACATGGAAACTGTTCAGTCTTGAAATGAATTACTTCTCCTTTCCTCAAATCATAGACCCAACGTACTGAGAAAAAAAACAAAAACTGAAAACTTTCATCTTTGTCAGGTCATGGTGTAATGTTTAGATGAACTGACTGAAACTAAAATAATTTACCAAGCCACAAGTAAAGCTGAATGAAACTAACATTTTAACCTGGACAAAGAAAACGTCAGAGAAATCTTTCAAAAACTGTTAACATGTCTCATCTGACGTGAATTTCTGTAACTCTTATGAAGTGTTTTTTAAAATGACTTTTTGGTAAGTTGGGAAATACCAATAAATGCACCATTTGCAGAACTCATATCCTGGCAAGCTGATTTTCAGAGAAGTGGCTTTCAGAGAACCAAGTTTCCCTAGGGTGAACTAAAGCCACATGGGCTCCTCAGAGGCTCCTGGTACACTCTGTGATTTCCTTGGTGTTCTAGGCTGCATGGACTCCAAGGGAAGAGTGTACGAGGACTGACAATCAAGTTCATGAACTTGTTGCAAGGATGTTGCTAACCTTTCTTGATATCAGAGGGATTATTCATTATGAATTTGTACCAACTGGACAAACAGTTAACCAAGTTTACTATTTGGAAGTGCTGAAAAGGCTGCGTGGAAAAGTTAGATGACCTGAACTTTTCGCCAACAATTCATGGCTCTTGCATCACGACAATGCACCAGCTCACATGGCACTGTCTGTGAGGGGGTTTTTAGTTAGTAAACAAATCACTGTATTGGAAAACCCTCCCTACTCACCTGACCTGGCCCCCAGTGACTTTTTTCTTTACTGGAAGATAAAGGAAATATTGAAAGGAAGACATTTTGATGACATTTAGGACATCAAGGGTAATATGATGACAGCGCTGATGGCCTTTCCAGAAAGAGTTCCAAAATGGCTTTGAAGGGTGGACTAGGCGCTGGCGTCGGTGCATAGCTTCCCAAGGGGAGTACTTCGAAGGTGACTGCAGTGATATTCAGCAATGAGCTAAGTAGCACATTTTCTAGGATGAGTTCGCAAACTTAATTGTCTGACCTCAAAGCCCAGCTCCACCCTCAAAGGCCTTCAAGGAAGCTTAGAGTCAACGCTGAAGGCAGTGCTGTGTATGTCCTGCAGAGTCAAGTGTGATAAGAGTCACTAAAACTCAGGATTGCCATCTTCTAAAGGACATTACGCCCTGTGGATCCCGACAAACCCCTCCTCAGGGCCAGCTCCCCTGGGGCAGAGCTGCCAGGTCTCGGCCTGACAGCAGTTGGGACAGCGCTGTGAGGCTCTGCTGGAAAGGAGGGCCCTCAAGCGCTCTCCAGTCCATTCCAGATCTTTCTGTCATTCCGGACCTGAAGTGAGTCATTTCCTCTCCCAGACCCTCAGAGTCTCTTTCTGTTCTTCTGGGACAATAGACAGAGATTCATTTCTGCTGCTTTCTTCTTGCCTTGAGGCCCCATCAAGTGCTTTTTGGGAAGAGCTTATCAGTGAGAAGCCTCAAAAGTCCCCTCTCCAATCTGAGGCAGATGTCCTGCATCCCTGGGTGGCCGATGCCTTCATCGCTCTCCCTCCCTCCTCTGTCAGTTCTAATCTTCCAGGTACTGCGTACATTGCTTTTAGTATACCATATTTTAGACACACAACAATATGGTGAATAAAACAGCTAGTTTCCGTGTAGCTGCCAGCTAGCGTAAGAAACAAAGCATGAAGACATCAGTTGAAGGCATCTGCGCCTCCCTCTCCGAGAAAACAGCAGGCCTGAACTTGGAGTTCACTGTTCCCATGTATAAGCCACATATTTCTTCAAAGTCAGAAAAGAAAGCTTTTTGTTTTAAAGAAAAGAAAATCAATGTTACACTCTACAGACTTGAACAGTTAGTTGTTCTCAGACATTTGGGCCTCATGGGCCAGTAATGAAACAGAGCCGGTTGGCACCCCTGTAGTGGAGGCCTTGCTTCCTCAGGGGCCTCACCTTTCCTTCACCTTCCTATTGCTTAACAATAGATCATCCCCCTGCGGCTTGAGCTCGGAATGTCCCCTGTCCCACCCAGTTCCCTGCTTTAGAAAATTACCCTGAAACTTATGATTAATACCCTTAGGCTTATTGATCACAATCTCAATGGTCTAGCAGGATAGTCCCATCATTGTTCCTGGGTTGCTGACTCCACCATAGAATCACGTGGCCACAGGGAAGGCTCCATGCAGACTCCTGGAACCATTACGTAGCCTCAGGAGGAGCACCCAGATTTTTCCCTTAAATACCCTAAGCTAGTCTTTGGATGTTAAGGCAGTTTTTGGAGGTGTTAACCCGCTGTCTTCTCAGACCACCGGTGCCCTGACAATAAACGCTTATTCTATGGTCCAACTCCTGTGTTGGTCTATTGCTGAGTGGCACAGGCAGCGCAAGCCCCGGACTCACAGGGCCTCTGGTTTCAGTAATATGTCAAAATTAATTTAGGGCACTTGTAGGACTCTCAGAATACATGTAAGAACATGAAAACAAAACAAAACAAAACAAAAAAACCACAAAACTGCCATCTGCCATTACAACAGCTTCACGAAAGAAAGGACATTTAACACAGAAAATATAGAAAGACCATATTTTCGGAATTTAAAAAACTGAATACATTCAGGTTAGTAAAAAAAAAGTCTTTATTTTTCTCATTTCCACAGAGACTGGAAAACTTCATCTTGGACCCGCTTGGCATTTAGAAATCACGAATTCAGAAACTTGGACTGCTGTGACCTATGTCCCTCCGAGGATGGGGACTTTCCAGAGGGAACCACCCCCATCCTGGATTCACAGAGCACTGTTACTGCCCGCCCCTCCTCAGGTCACCACACCAGGTCTGCAGCTGCCTCTGCTCATTTTCTTATCTCCATGTCTTTATCTCCAGATAAAGATCTCACACTTTCTTCATCTTCCTCAAAACCCCTCTCCTTTCTCCCTCAGAGCTCTTCCCTTCTTCCCTCACAGTACCCTTCCCACCCCCCCACCCCCCACCCCACTGCCACCACCCAGCCCTCAAGCCCAGGACCTTCCCTCACTGTGTCCAGCCGCAGGCCCAGCACTGGAGGGGACTGTGGCCAGACTCTGAGGACAGGGCTAGGATGAACCAGGCAGCAGTGTATGAAGGGAACAGGAGACTGGAGTGACCCACCATAAATGACACATGGGGGAGAATGAAAGAAAAATGTCATCGATGTGGCAGCCCCACCTGGGTGACTTGGCCCCATTGCCACCCTACTGGGGATAAACTGGACAGGCTGCCACTCATCCACCACATGTGCCACAATGAGGGGGCGGGTGATACAGGGCCTGGCCCCAGTATTTTGCAATAACCCCCCAGGAAAGCTGGCTCTGCCTTTCCCTACCCTGAGCTGAGAACCACTCATGCAACACAAACTAGGACAAGATAAAGTTAGTCATCACTGATAGTTTGGGCTAAAATTTAATTCAGTTAAACAAAAATAAAAGAAAAACTCATTTCACGAAGAAGGAAGCAGAAACCCATCGTTAAATGGTTGCAGACAATGCTAGGGGTCCCTTAACCACCCTGCTCTGCAAGATGAGCTCGTGCAAGATGAGTTCAGATTATTAGACCGTCTCTGAGAACCAGGACAAGGAAGCTTCAGAAACTCAGACCTGCGACAAGCAGCCTCAGATGGGTCTCATTTTTAAAAACCACACAGGGATATCATAAACACAAGTTCAAATGGCGTCTCTTGACATCAGGGTGGGCGGGGTGGCCTCGGGCAGACCCTCATCTCCCATCTCTGTCTTCCTGACTCTCCCCAGCTCCTCCATGGGGCACACCCACAGCCTGCGGAGCAACTTCAGGGCCCCCAACTCACAGAGGGGCCCTGAGGGGGCAGCAGCGGGGTCCGGGGTCCGGCTCCTGGGGGCCAACACAGCAGGAAACATCTCACAGGTGACCAGCTCTTGGCTTGGAAACACCCAAGGCCGCGTCCCTTAGGACTGGACTGGCAAGTGGCTTCCCTCAAGTGCCACCCCCCCCCCCCTTTGCCCATCATAGCCCCTCTGTCCTTCCCACTTCCCGACAGTCCTGCCTGTATTCCAGTGAGGCCGGTCTGGTACCCCTGTGCCTCCACCTTTGTGGTTTTTAAACCTAGACCACCCTGCATCTCAAATGCAGGACACACACACACACACACACATACACACACACACACACACACACACTTCTTAAAAACTAACTTGAGCCTGAAGAACAGTTCGCTGTTCAAAGGATGGTAAACTTTATTGTTTGCGCCGTAGGCAGTGTCCCAGTCCTGGCGCTGGGGCTCCCGCTGTGCTGACCCAGAAGCTCAGGCAAAGAGCGGTGCCTCTTCTACCCCCACGCCCAACACGCGCGCGTCTGGCCTGCTCAGGTTGGTTCTCCCTCTGGGACCTAGTGAAAGGGGTAGAGGCGCAAAAGAATCCCAAATGCCACCATTTGGGGCCCTTTGGCTTTCCAATCAAACATTCAAGCACCAGCGCACCAGCCTTGGAGCTCACATTCCTTTTATTTGGACCACCACGTGGCGTTGGGGTTCCTCACAACAGCCCTGTGAGGTAGGGAGCACCCCATTCACTGCGGAGAAGCACAGGGGCAGCCCCAGGTCCCCTGGGGGCAGAGGGGCTCCTGACAGTACAGAACCCAGGCCAAGGGGGGCTAGCGGTCCCACCACCCAGACTTTGCCTTCACGGCCCAGCGCACGCGCAGGGGCCTCCAGAGCCAGAGTCAGGCGGGCGCAGGACGCGGCCAGGCCGGGCCTCACTTCTCGGTGAGCATGCGTGCAAACTCCTCGTAGTTCACCTTCCCGTCCTGGTCCACGTCCGCCTCCTTGATCATGGCCTCCAGCTCCTCCTGGGAGAGCTTCTCCCCCACCTGGGCCATGGCCTTCTTGAGCTCGTCCACGGTGATGTGTCCGTCGCCGTCCAGGTCGAAGGCGCGGAAGACTTCCTTCATGTCCTGCTCGCCGCCCCAGGACTTCATCCTCTTGACCATCTCCGCCAGGAACTCTTGGAAGCTGATGGCCCCGTCACCGTCGGTGTCCACCCGGGCGATGATGTCCTTCAGCTCTGCCTCTGACGGGTTCTGGCCCAGGGTCCGCATGACGTCGCCCAGCTCCTGCACGTTGATGGTACCGTCCCCGTCCTTGTCAAACCGGTTGAAGGCCGCCTTGAAGTCGGCCACCTGCTCTTTAGACAGCTCCTCCGCCATGTTACTTGCTGCCAACCAGCTCGAAGGGCTCCTGTCAGAGCTGGGGACCAGCGGCTGGGATGAGGCTGCGTCGGTGTGAGGGCAGAGCTCAGGTGGCAGCCTTTCCATGGGGTGGGAACCCCTCCTTTTCTACAGTCGAGGGAGGAGACAGGCTCCCCACCCACCCCACATCCTCAGGCGAAATCCTCCTCCAGAGAGGGACACACCAGCTGCAGACAAGAAATGCAGGAAGTGGCAGGACCCGCCCTGGAAAGGCTGGAGGGAGAGCCTGGGGTTCCCCGGGGCTGCCAGCTTCTCCTGGCCCAGAGAGACCACGCTGACTCAGACAGAAGCCTTTTGCCAGGGGACTTTCACAGAGAGAGTGCCTGGCCAAGCTGAAGGGTCAGGATGGCTTCCCCAATTTACAGAGCCTGAGGCTGGGAAGAGGAAGGGAACCTCCTTTAGGGGACACAGCATGCCCTAGAGGAGTGGGAGTGCTGTGTCTGGTGTCCTGTTCCCCTGTCTTGGTGCTGCTGTCCAGCTCTTGTCCCAAGGGTGGGGCTGGTGGGGGGCAGATGTTAGTAGAATTGAGTGGAATTCTACCAGGGTGGGACCATGGGTGTCATCAAATTCCCAGTCCAGGGCCATCAACAGATCTATAAATGGAGGAGGTGGCCCACTGCCTATACCCTGTTTCCCTGAAAATAAGACCTAGCCGGACCATCAACTCTAATGCATCTGTTGGAGCAAAAATTAATATAAGACCCGGTCTTATTTTACTGTAATATAAGACCCGGTCTTATATTGTGTTTTGCTTCAAAAGATGCATTAGAGCTGTTGGTCTGGCTAGGTCTTATTTTCGGGGAAACACAGTAGCTTCAAGAAAGCAAGTAGCTGGTGGCATCCAGAACCTGGCTCACAGGTGGTGCTGAGCATTGTTGATTAAATGACTGTTCGAAGTGTGACTTCAGAGGTGATGAAAAAGCTTCCTGGCCCCACAGACTCTTCCTGTAGCTTGATTCCTCCAATTCTACTTTAAGTCCAAAGTTCTCGGTGCAGAATTGGGGAAGGAGAGATTGTTTCCATTCACAGAGCTGTGAGGAGACTGGAGAGCACTGGGTGGCCTGAGCAGGCCAGTCCCTGAAGATCCGAGGGGGTAGAAGGACCTAGAAAGGGTGGCTGTACCTGCGAACATGGCACAGCTTGTGGGTTTGCTGGCAGTCAGCCCTAAGCCCAGAAACCCAGTCTGGGAACCCCCCGCCCCCCCCCGCCAGCCCACAGTCTTATCTGTTCTCTGGAAGGAAATCATCTCTACCCACCGCTCTGAGTAGCAGATTTTAGACCAAGAGCTCAGCCCTTGGGGACTGTCCACAACTCCGTAGCTAGTAAGACCCAAAGCTGAGAGGGGACATTTGCTTTGGAGTCCGTATGGTGAATGTCTTGAACAAATCTCATCTTGGATCCCTATAAATTCCCACGACAGCCCCCACCTTTGCCCGTATGTAAGGAATAACTAAATGTGATCAATTCCGTCTCTCTCTGGTTCAGCCCATCAAACAAACAGGTTGAGGATTCTCTCCTTCCTTATAGGACAGCCAGGCAAGCACCTCCCAGCGCTTGGGGCACTGCACACCCACCCTCTGCCCACCCGAGTCCAGGGGACCCAGATGGAGAAAAACTCTAAGGGAAATGCTCCACTTGTCCAGCTCCTTTTATGAAGACATTGTGAAGAAGCATTGTTAATTCATCTTTATGCTGGAATAGTAAAGAGGCCTCAATACATAATTGAGCAATTAATTTCTCAATGAAACTGACAACCAGTATCGGTAGATCATGTGGGTCCACCTGCTTGGGAAGCCACAGGGGAAGGGCGGGGTGCCTACAAACAGGAGCAACCCAGCTTCTTTATTATTTTTTTAAGAATATTTGAAGATATACATCTGTATTTTAAATTTCCTTTTCTTCTCATCTTATTAGCAGGACTTATGATTAAAAATCCAAGCTGCTTATTACCTTCCCTTGTGTAAGTCATCAACAACGGAGAACGTTCCAGACGCTATCAGTAGACTTGGGCTCTTGGTCCTGGCGCCATCACTGATTTGGGAACTTAACTTGTGTCTCAATATCTTCATCTATAAAATAGGGTAGTACATCCACCATATCTGATCCGGGCACTTAGGATCAAAGGTCAAAGGACTTTGATCAACAGCAGGTGTTATTAGTCTATGACAAATCTCATGTTCAGTAGCAAGCTGGTTCCTGTGTGACATAAACCAACATTCCGGAAAATATCCACTTAAAGGGGGACCTTGCTTGTCTGCCCGGAAGTTTGAGTCACATCAAACAGTGCAAGGCTCTGAACACTAGTCAGCTTTTGGGCATCAGCCCTTAACAGTTGCAGAGGCTTCTCTGTAGAAAGTGCATCTAGCTAAGAGTCATCACTGGACAGGATGGTGACAATTACTCATGTGACTCTCATTGTGTCCATGTAGAAAGGGGGTCTCCAGAAGGTTAAGTCCTATGCCCAAAGCCACCCAGAATTTGGGGAGAGAGCCAGACTTCTGGCTGCCTACGTCTCCATTCTCAGCCCGCCATGTTGGGTCCTACTTCCTCTCCACTCAGTGCCTTCTCTTTTCAGAGCAGGAGTCAACACTGAAATCATTTCTTCATGCTTTCCCACCTGCCCAGCCCCCTGCCTAAGTGGGCGATGGTTGGCTGCCCGGGGCTAGCATCAGGGATCGCCATTCTGAGTGACCAACACTGCAGGGCATCTAATGGCCAAAGTTGGGGCTGGGAAAGGGGAAACAATGTGGCGTAAGCTTGATGGAGCCCCTTTCTTCCTCTGCTGTCTAATTCACAGCAGACTGGGTGCAGCCCAGCCCAACTCTTTGGAGGAAGTGGGAGAGAAGTAGAAACACCTCATGCTCATGGTGTCTTCATAGCTAAAGTGCATCCACAGGCTGCACCTCCTGTGAGGCTTTCTGTGTGTGATGGGAGCAATGGGGGGTGGGGGTAGGGTGGGGGTGCCCCACCAAGGAGCCTGAGGCTGGGGAGACTGTCACTTGATCAGCACCCCAGAGCTGAGTCTCATGGGGCCACATAAAAAGCATGAACAGGTGCCGAGAGGCACAGAATAACTTCACCTGATGGGAGTCATGTTTGCTGAAGAAGGAGAACCTGGAATCAGTGAGGAGAAGGATGTGGTTTGGTAGACGGGAGAAGTGGGCAGGTTTGCTAGGAAAAGCTGTGAACCCTTTCGGTGTCTGCTGTTGGAAGTCAACTCTCCTACTCAGGACCCATTCCCTTCCCTGTGCCCTCTCAGTATAGCTCCCTCGCACTGTTGCCAGGGAAACCTCAACTCTTCCTAGAAAGAATGGCCATGGTTCTGGAGGACAAGAGGATCCCCTTCACTGAGGAGTGTTGAGATCTCTGCAGATGTCACAGGAAGGAGGAGACCCTCTGCAAGGAGGCAGCAGGCCAGCACTGCTCAAGGAAGAGGCATTATTACTGTAAGACTGCTGGTGTGATGGCTGCAAGTGTGTGTGTGTGTGTGTGTGTGTGTGTGTGTGTGTGTGTGTGTGTGTTGAGAGGGCTGTAGGGATGGTTATCCTTCTGTTCAGGTGTTTAGAATCAATGCTGAGTCCAGCTTCATTTTCCACAATGAGACTGACCCCAGGACCAAAACACCCTCCAGCTCTCCCAGTACTGTTCGGCTTTGTGGGACAAATGCTTGTGAGAAACCAGTAAGACAGCTCTTGGAGATGCCTCTAGCTCTTCTGACTTGCTGGGACCTGCTTATCCCTCACCCCTGAGCTAGTCTCTGGTGTTGGCACCGCCCCAACCTTGCTGGGGCAATTCCCCTCCTGGAAACAAGAAAGGAGCCTGGGTGGGAATCACTGGGCGTCCACGTGAGGCCACCCTCTGTCATACTTTTCTTAAGGAGTGAGCAGCAGATGGCGGGCTCTGAGCCCCATTGTGCGTTCCCTTAAACATAACTCACATTCCCCATGGAGGCAATACAGCGTGTGGCTGCATCACTGGCTTTGGAACCAGGCAGCTGTGGGGTGTGGTCCTAGCTTCCTGTGTCACAGGCTGCATAGCCTGGGGCAGGTGACTTCACCTTCCCAGCTTCAGCTGCTTTCATTAAAAAGGAAGTGTACCAGCACCTGCTTTATAAGATGTTCAGAGTTTTAGATGAGCTGCAGGGAAAGTGTAAGCTCAATGCCCAGCATCAGGTAAATACTCAGTAAATAGGAGCGTGACTGTCACTCATTTACCCCTTTGCCCAAGGGCCATTTCCTCCAGGCGTCTTCTGCCAGCCAAAACCCAGCATCCTTGAAGCAGATGGGGGGGGGGGGGCGGGAGGGGGCTGTTCTAAGTTTTCAGAGAGTCCTCAGCCAAGTTCAAGACCTGCTCTCCCTAATACTGGGGACAGTCTGTCCTACTCACTATCTCATTCCTTGTACCTGCCACGGGCAGGTCCTCCAGGTTGTGGGGGGAGTTTGACAGAGGGACCGCATTCTGTAGAACAGGATCAAATCTCAAGGACTCAGAAGTCAGAGACCACCTTTCCATTTGAGATCCCTGTCCAATCACAGGTGTGATGCTGGGGCTCCCAGGTGGTCACCTGGGAAAGGGCAGAGGCCCTACTCTCATGGAGATAGTGTTCAAAGGGACGCATCACGTGTCTGTCCTGGGGATCGTGTGTTTGACTGCTGTGCACTTGGAACGGTTTGCTGGCACAGGCTGCTATGTGTTCAGTGCTCACAATCTGCCTAGACTTGTTGGGGTGGTTGGCAACAGCTGTCCTCTTTTTGGTCAGCGACACACCTGGGAACTTGGCAGGACACACACCGCTCTCCATCCCAGACCCAGGGCTTATTCATAGTTTACACACATGTTCGGCCCCAGTGACAATGGCACTAGCTAGCCGGCACTTTCCTGAGAAGCGCTTTGAGTTAGGTACTTTTCCAGGTACCTGAAATGGATCCCTTTAACCACCAGGCATTTTAACTTTAACCATTTTTGGTGGAACTCTTTCAAAGGTGTGCTGTATGCTTTATGTCCCATTATTTTAAACAAATTAGGTAGAATATAATCCCAGTGCTTTGAGATGCTCAATATGACTGTCAGTCCCATCGTAAAGTACGTAGCATTGCCCCCGGGGACTTGCGCTGTCTTAGCTTGCTGCTCTTTTTGTAGTTGACCCTTCCCACCTCCTGTCCTGGGCTCAGCTGTTGTTCTTCCTTCCACCAGTCTTAAGTTTCATTGCACAGCTATTACTGACATAACGCAGGCAGAACCTGAAGTTGTAAATCAGGAACTTTAAAGACAGTAATAAATCAATTGCTCTGAGGGTGCTGCTTGGTGCGTCTAATATATTTTGGGATTCAGGACGACACCCCAAAGCACCGAGGCTGCCCTAAGCTTGAGTGTGGATCAGAGTGGGCTCGTACAGACACTCCTGTATCAGCCTCTCCCTCTTAGCTGTGCTCCAGCCATGACTAGTTCTTCCATCCATCTGGTAAAAAATAACTAAAAGAAGGAGCAACCCCAAGATACTGCTGCCAACTAAAGGAGTGACTGTGACACACCCAACTGTCCCAATGTCCTGCTCGGAAAGAGTGAGTTACAGCACAGTACTCACAACGCCGGGGCCATGGGGTCTGTCTCCCTATTACCTGAGGTTCGCTTGAAGAACACCAGACACCTTTTCCACTATCCCTACACCCCATCACCTGGGAAAACCACCTTCCTTTTGCCCTAAGAAGGGCCAGGGAAGAGGGTAATGGGGTGTCTATACAAACATGCCGTCCTCACTGTGTAAATGACTGCACAAGGTGGGTGACATGTCCTGTTGGTGAACAGCATATTGCTAGAGTGTCCACATGACAACCTCTCACCCTGCCCTATAGAATCTGACAATATCAGGTGCCCCTCTTTCTCTCTCTCTCTCTCTCTCTCTCTGGTGAAAAGGTCAAATGTATGTGGCAGCCTTTTTCTAAGTAATCTGTCAACATGTCATGTATTAAAACTAATAGGATTATATGAGCATGAACAAAAATGTAGGTCATTAACATGTGTTTGGTCCTTCCGCAGGAACGTGGGAAACTAATAAAAAAAAAAGGAAAAGATGAAAAAAGATGTCTGATATGGTCAGTATGTGTATGTGTGTCTCTGTGTGTAAAAAAGTGGATAACCTATCTTTAAAGCACCTTTATTTTGCTCAATACCTCCTATTTCTATAAGGACTTGTTTGTTTTCTCCACAATCCCAGGTCTCAAAGAGCTTCCATGTTTAAAAGAAGGAAATCAAGAAAAGCACACTTAGCTGAATAAAATTTAAAACACTGGGTTTCCATTCTAGAGCTCTTGCTAAGAGAAGCATTGTCTTAGGGACAATTGAATCCCTGATTGTGTTCTTGGGGTGTGCGTGAGACCCCACTGGGGACTGGGCATTCTCTGGAAGGTCTGGAGACTAAGTGGCCTGTGGTCTCTGGGGCTTCCAGACCAGGGAGGGTTTCAGTGGGGTTCTTTTCCCCCTTCATTTTGGATCTACCTGAGGGACTGTCTTGTCAGCTTCTCAAACTTGCCAGGACTTGATAAGCTCTTGGATTTTCTTTTTAAGTTGCATATTTGGTGTATTTTAGTGCCACCTGGGATGCAGTTAGCATGTCACAGAAGTTGTATCCATGTTAAACAAGCAGATATGCTCACTCTGGGAAACTCTTGGTCCATTTAAGGAGCAAAGCATTAAATGTGTGGGGCTGAGCAGGCATGTGACAAGTTGACACCCCCCCATCCTATAACGGTGAAGCTGAACTGTAATATTGTGTGTCACATTCCCTAAGGCCAGAGAGCCATGAGCGTGACTTGAGAAAATACAAGTGTTTCTATATCTGACTTCTGTTGACAGTGGTGAGGACAGATTTCCTGGCTGTGAAGTGACGCAATGTTGGC
The DNA here is from genome assembly GCF_036562045.2 of Rhinolophus sinicus. NCBI lineage: Eukaryota > Metazoa > Chordata > Mammalia > Chiroptera > Rhinolophidae > Rhinolophus > Rhinolophus sinicus. The sequence goes on along the minus strand of NC_133752.1, from coordinate 104,564,422 downwards.
CTGTTTGGCGTCTGACATGACATATTTGAGGCCTTGTCAGGACCAGGTCGTGTAGTTGGGGACATAGGCTAAATTCCAGGAAAGGAGTTGGCCTCAAAAAAAAAGGCAGTTTTCGGAAAAGCACAAATCTAAAAACATCCCAGGAAAACTGGGAGCACACAGTTCCCTTTCCTCACACACAAGGCCCCTCGTGCCACTTCCACTATTCACGGCCGACCCTGGCAGACTGTACATCTTCACTTGCCCGCAGGGGAGAGATTAAGGGGTTGGGAAGGGAGAGTGGGAGGTGGCCAAGGGCATAGAAGGCCAAGAAGCAAGCTGCTCTGGCCGTGGCAGGACCGGATCCCAGAGAAAGATCAGATGGGGCCTAAGGGGACCCAGCTTTGGCGCTTTGAAGAAACTATAGTCAGCGTTAGCTTCATCACCTGTAAAAGAGGTGACCAATGACACCTAAGCCTCATGCTTTGCAGGACTGTGTGAAGTGGAACTGAATGTGAAGAGAATGAAGTGGAAGAGCATTGTCAGCAGTGCTTTGTAGCCTACGACGTAACACGCAGCATACAGCAGTCAGGGCTTGACTTGCCCGTCTTCACCATCACTTTAACCCTCTTGGGTTTCCCTTCCTCCCCACAGGAGCTAGTGGGCCCTGGGCCAGCTGCCCATCGGTAAATGAGTGACACTCAGAGGCTCTGCACGTTCATGACCTCCAAATCCTGGGCCTGATGCAGTTGGTGAGAAGGAAGAAGATAGCAGCCCCTGGATCTGACACAGGGTCGGGGAGGAGAGAGAGATGGTGACTACGAAAACCATGAGCCTCACAAAACAGGGGTGGATGGGGATTGGCACGAGACCAGGGGCACTTGGTCCTGTCCGTGCTTGTCCTTGGGAACACGCCTGGAAGAGACAGAGGGTACTGCTTGAACCAGGTCAGAACCTAGAAATGGCAGAGCAGGATTGGCTCCACTCCAGCCTTGTTGAGCTCATTGCCTAACCTGGGCAGGGCCACGGTGATGCTCTGCTGCCTCATTACCTGCGGGAGGGGTGGCTCCTAGTGAACCCCACAAAGACTCAGCCGTCCTCTGGAAGAGGGTCCTCAGTGTGCCAGTTCCAGCAGGAGAGGTGGACCAGCACAGACCGCCTACCGGCTCAGCTGGAGCTGTTTCCACAGAGGAGTCCCACATAGCAGAGGGATTGCCAGATGCTCACTCCCTGGGGACCTCGTGCCTGCCCCTGCAGGAGCCCAGGCTGGAAGTAGGGCGCTGGAGCCCTGGGCGATGCTGTGCTCAGGGGAGAGGGGCGAAGAAAAAAAGGGTGTGCTGTGCTCACTGCAACACTTAGACTAGGTCAGGGCTGGTTTTGCCACTCCACACGTCGTGGATGAAGCAGAGTGAAGATGAGCCCTCTGCTGTGCAATTCCAGGCCCACATCTGGCGCCGTGGCCAGGATGCCTCCGTATCAGGGCGCATGAACTGAATCCGGCTGCGTCCAGGTGCGTCTGACTCAGGAGCAAGACAAGTGCATCTGCATGCCAGGTGCCCTTGCTTCTGGGGTGGGCTATCCTGGGTCCAGCTGCCCCACACCGTTACTGAATGTGTCCCTCTCCTCAGGCTTGAGGCACCACACCACGCCAGTCGTCTGTGAGGACCCCAGGCCTTTCTTTGGTGCTTGGATCTTCTGACTGTGAAATGATTGGGTTGAGGAGAAGAAATGTGCTTTCTTACTAAACACTACCTCATCTCCTGTGAACAATGCTTATCATTTATTTATTTATCACCCTGTCCTCCCACTCCCGTGGCCAGCTGCGGCGACAACAGACATCGTTAACCCCATTTCAGAGAGTGAGAAACTGAGGACTGGAGAGAAGGAGCTGGCCCCTCAGAAGGGAAGCTGGAAGCTGACCCTGTGACTTGGCATTTATCATAGACTGGCCGCCCTATGAATGAATTACTTTCCACACACACACAGCTCTTGTCGTAACCAGATGTCTCGTAGTTCTTGAAACCCACCACCCCTATTGTTACCCAGGGTTGGAGTTCCACTGCCCTAAATCTTCAGCATCTTACTGCCAGCAAATAAGCAGCATATAAGCAGCAAATATTTTTTCAGGCCTTTTCTTGAGTTGCCTTGCTGTTGGATAGATGTTTAATTGTAAAAGGCATGTACATATTTGCAACTTTTATCCACCCGAGAAATTTTCCCAACCACTCGCTATGTGCCTCTTTCTTACAAATCCAGATGTCCTGTACTAATTCACCCCTAACTCTAATTCCAGTCTTTTTTTTTTTTTTTTTTTCCCAATGATACGTTCTTCCTATACCTACTTCTCTTAACTCTTTTATACTCTAAGATGCGCTTCTGAATCCACTGGCCTGGAGAGTTTGAAGTTTCATTGACAGGATTCGCTGTGATGCTGGGTCCCTGAGAATGGTCTCTTATAACAAGGCCCTAAAAGCCCTTTCTGTGCCCCCACCACTGGCCTTCACTCTCTTGTCTGCATGGCATCCAGACAACTGAGTTTCCTGGAACCAGAGCTTCCTTCCCTGGGCAGCCCCTCTTCCCTGCTCTAAGCCTCATATGGGCTTCAACTGGTTCGTGCTAAATAAGTGATGGTGGTGTGTTCCCAGCTCCCAAAGTCCCCTGGTCTCAGCACAGCTCTGTGCCCGACAGAACATGGCCCCTGGTATTCCTGCCACCCTTGGCCATGGAGTTTCTGTGACGCTTTTGCATCAATGTTCAATCCCGTTGGTTGCCACCAGCCTTATCTTTTACTGGGTTATCCATTGCAGACTGACATCACCTCGTTGCCTAACCTGGGTAAGCCACACCCATGCCTCTGCTGCCCCATTTACCTGAGGGGGAGGGGTGGTATGAATATTAATATATTGAGCTGCTCTTTGTACCAGGTGCTGTGCTAAGGGCTTTGATACATGACCTCATCCTGTCCTCACTGGTTATACCTGTGTTCCCAATGAAGCAATGGAGGCTTAGAGACATCACCAAACTGGTTCATGGAAGAGTCAGGAATTTGCATCTCGGTTGGCCTTACCCCAGAGCCCAACCCCTCCTACACTGCATCGTAGCGCCTCTCAGTGTCCTATATTCAACTGTCCTTCATATGTCATTGAAGACAGCCAAAGCCCAGCTCAAGCAACCCTTGGAGACTCAGTGAGAGCTGGCAGCAAAGGCATCCACCACGTGGTCACATCCTCGCCGAGCACACACTGTGACAAAGCACAGTCACAGCGTTAATCGGTGCCCCAGCACTGCTCAGGGGCCTCTCTCTGTCCTGGCAGAAGGGCAGGGGCCTGGGCAATGATGGTAAGCCCACCGATGTGCCAGGAGGAGGTGGCATTTCAATCACTGGCCTGCCTCTCACCAACCGCGTGACTTGGGCAGCACACTTAACTGACTGTAATCAGTTTTAAATCTTAAATTAGGTAACTCAGTAAATGTACTTGCTACAGTTCTATAAAATCCTTGGGAACAATTTCCGGAGAACTCTATCATTTGCAATATCCTTCGGCATCACCTTCATCTGTCTGTATTTACTTACATCTACCATGATCCTCCTATCTTCCGGAACATTCTGTGACAAGCTGCCCTCTGATTCTCTCTTGACCTTCTCTCTCCCTTTATAACCATGTCACTGGCTATGCAGATCTCTTTATTTGAGCTTTGGGACTTCTTCCCCCCCTATTTTTACTCCAGTTTCTTCACCTGTGTTTTCTAAAGTCTTTGCTCGCCATTAAACACATGGAGATAATGATTTGTCTTTGAAAGATCTCAAGCCTTTAATGCTTCTTTAAGAAGAGTTTTCTTCACATTTTATTTTTTTTATTATCTTTTTTTTTTTTTTTAGCATGTCTGACCACTTTCTGGCACCTTGAAAAGAGAGCAGAGCTTTTTCTCCTGCTTTGATCCTCCCTTTTATGACAGTTTTAATATCTTTCCATTCTGTTCTAGTGGGAGTTCTCATCCACCGGTTCCCTCCTCTCAATACAGGGGCTTCGTTCTCCCGCTTGATCCTGTTCCACGCACGATCAGAAAGGGCAGGTATCTGCTTTTACAGTTACTCTCTTTTGTCCCTCACACCAATCCTGTCATTTATACTAACCCGTTTCCCTTTTCTGAGTATATCCCAAGATGTTATCATTTACAGTGAAATAACTCTCTTTTAGAACTAAAGTCTTCTAAACCAATTCTAAATATCTGAGTCAATAGTCATTTTATTTGTTTGTTTTCTCAAGCCATAACATATACATGGTCCTCCAGGTACTATACACACACACACACACACACACACACACACACACACACACATACGTAACAGAGATAAATGCTCGGCCTCTCTGCCTCCATCTCGTTCAAGCCTGCTTTGTTCCTATGGCCTCCGGGCTAGTAGCTTCCACTTAGTCTTGCATGCTAATCATTGGAGGAATTCTGCTTAGAGCTTGAGTTTTACAAAACCAGTCCCTTACCAGAAAGTGCCTCCCTGAGGAGATAAGGGAAGTGTGTATTATTTACCAAAGATTTGCAGGAACCTCGTGAGGGGACTCACATCAACCATGACCATCATCCTCGGACCCCTGCTGGTGCCCAGATGTCTGTGGTGGCCAGTCACCTCTTGCCCCTCCCATTTCTCCTCTCTTTGACATAAAAGAAGCCTCAACTCCGTACTTTATTAAGATGAATTTGAGGTACACTAGGTCTCCCATCTTCTCAGTGACACCTTCTTGATCAATAAATCTTTCCTTGCTCCAAACTCAGACTTTTTGAGTTCTGGCCTTTTGAAGAGTCAGGCACACAAACTTTGGACTGGTAATATATATATATATATATATATATATATATATATATATATATATATATATATATATATGGAGAGAGAGAGGCCATAGTTTTTCTATCCCCTATTCATTTTTTTTTTTTTTTTTTTTTTAAGGAGGGCTCAGCTCATAGTGGCCCATGCGGGGATCAAACCGACAACCTTGGTGTTATTAGCACCACGCTCTAACCAACTGAGCTAATTGGCCACCTCCCATATTTCACTTTTAAAAAGGTGTCAGGGTGGGGATTGGGGGTGCAGCACTAGGCCCTTTCTCCTACTGGACAGTATGAAGAGCCCACCCAGCTCTCACATGTCACACACCTTCCATTTCCTGTGTCATCATGAGAATGGCCCCCACCCAGGCTCTTCCATCTCAGAGCCTTCCCTCTGCTGGGGCTGCTACAGCTTTCAGCCCTACCAGGTCTAGAGGTCACGTGCTGCTCGTACCCCACTTCTCAGGGAGCAAAGCAGCTGCTTGGAGCATAGAACTTGCCAGTTCCCAGCAGGAGAGAGGCGGTCTCTCTCTCTCCCTCTCTCTCTCTCTCTCTCTCTCTCATATTCCAGTTGTTACATAGAGGCCACACAAGTGTCTGGTTTCTGCTAGCATCTTATTAGCAAAAATAGAGATTTGAGCTTTTAACCCCTTCTTTCCCAAGAACCCAAGACTTTGGGTCTAGGTGAGGAAAGGTGAGGTGGAGGGGAAGTTGGGGAGGTGGGGTGTCAGATCCAGGGATAGACTCTACGCTGGGCTCTTCCCTCCTGTGTCTCAATGTCAGCAATGTTATTAGACAAGTCCTACAGTCTCTCATGGAAACCTCTTCAGGCGTCACATGCCAGATCTGGGGATCCCACCCTCCACTCCACCCAGTGCATGCTCTGCCCTCGCTCCTACTGACTTAGAGGATTTCAAATACCAGCTCCCCTCTGCAGAAGCTTTTCCCAGTCCTCCACAGAATCAGTCACCCCATCCATTGAACACCCATGATATTCGTTCATGATGCGTGTGTACCTAGACCATGAGCTCCTTGACAGTGGGGTACTGTCATAACCGTCCTGATGTCCTCAGGCCAGGCAGGTGCTGGCACAAAGTATGCGCACATTGCGTAGTCCTCTGATGAATGATAATGCATGAATGGGTAGATGGATGAATGAATGAGTGAAATATGAAGCTCTGCCAACATTTACAGTTCTTTCTTTCTCCTGAGCAAGGCTGCAAAACAAAATTCACTTTCCCTGTCAGTCAAACACACACATCAAACTTGTCATTTCTAAGACATGTAGCTGCCTCCTCATGTGCCTGGAGCCGTCACGACATGCTTCATAGTCAGGGTCCATGGGGTGTGTTCTTCCTTGGAGCCCTGTTGACACTGCCTCACGAACACCATTTCCCAGCTCCCCTCAGAGAAGGAAGCAGTGTGTGCTTCCTCTTCTCCTCCCCTCCTTCCTCTGTGGTGTGTCTCCCACAACCATTCCTCAAGGGCTCCCAGGACCAGGCAGGGCGGTAAGTGGTGGGGAAGGCAAGCAGCTGTGATGAGAAACCAAGCAAGAAGCCACATCTGTCAGATCTTTTTCTTCTTTCCCTTACTCCTTCTTTTGTTTTTTTCCTCCCTTCTTTCGCTCTAATTCTTGTGCATGTTTTATTCTTTCTGCATCCATGAAGCTCCACTTGCAGCTGATGTCCTTCACCAGACCAAGAAGGAAAAATCTCAGAACCTGGCATATTCCAGGTCCCTCCTCCTCTCACTAACTGCCATCACCCTCTCACTTCTTCACTGTGTCTCGTGGGCCACACCACACCCCCACTCCCACCCCTTCCACCTCCTGAATGACTGCCACATTTCCTAGAGTCATCCCTGCTCTGAATCACCAAATTTGGCCTCTTCTCAGCATGCAACACTTAGTCTAGGGTGATGTTCTTTTGATCATCTCCATAGTCTTTTAGAGATGACGTCAGCAGCTCTCTGTTCCCTTCCTTGTACAAATGCAGAAATGCACACACGGAAACGCCACAGTGTTTTCCGTTGGTGGCACTCTCAGAGTTGGGACTGGACCTTAAAACTCTTGGTTTGCACTGCGACACTGGCTCTGTGCGGTCAATGGCACCAGTGTCACAATCATTGTGCCCAGACCTCCCCACAACATAGCACTCCCCATGGGCACAAGCCTTCCACCGGCATCACCCAATTTCATTAGGTTCATTCATCCCAGGAAATCTGAGTGCCACCACAGCTGCAGCTTGCCCAACAACCATGACACAGTGAAAAGTGCACTTTCTGGGTTGGCGGTGGGGAAAGGAAGGTCGGCACCCCGGGGCCTCTCCCCCGCCCCTCCCCTTGCCCTCTATGCTTCTCCAGAAGGACCTTTGCAGGGTCCACAGGTTTCAAAGAGCAAATTTAAAATCACTGTAGGAAGGGCCTCGCAAGTGACCTCTGGCTAGACAGGAACTGCCATTCATCTCCTTCAAATCACTCATCCAAGTACCAAGCTCACATCCCAGGCCCTCCTGCTTTCTCCACACCTCATGTGCTTACCAGCAGGCACAGCACACATGTTCAAACACACACACGCACACACACACATCTTCCTGTATTAAATGCAAAGGTTTTCATCACAATCATAAACTTCAAAGGCTTGAACTTGGAACAAACACTTTTCCCGTCTCTTAGTGCGTTCAGTACCCTTAGGGAAGAGCAACTTGTTCTTGTGAAGAAAATTATCACCCCCCATGGTGTGGGGGCTTAAAGTAACAGACGATTATCAAATGTATAATGATATCAAATATTTATAGCACGGGGCCCTGTCCCCTCAGCAACATCACCCCACGATTTTCTGTTTGTCAATATTTTTCAAAACATCAAATATCAAGTTTGAAAGGCGGATGGGTAGCACAAACGAGCCCTTCTTGAACCAGCACATGTTCCTCCACCCTCCCCTCCCCCTCCCCTGCTCCCCAAGGCCAGGCTGGAACCCCTTCACCTGCCCACACTAGTGGGGAGGAGGGGAGCCAGTGAGCACAGGCAAGCTACTTGGGAAAAGTTGCCAACCCTGGTATGTATCAGAAAAAAAATCACCCTTTTTCCAGGAAAGCAGGAAGTCTGAGAAGAGATTTTTACTTGTTTGGCTGCTTTTGTTGTGAGATTTATTACTCATTTGCATCTGTTTGGGCGGTCATTTAATCCCGATTTAATCAAAGTGGCTTGCAGGAATTAAATACAGGGCACTTTTATGTCCCATAGGTGTCCTCTTGAGAAAATGCTCTGACAGAGGTGCTCAAAGACACTGAAGACGCTGGCCTTACCCGGTGAGCAGCTGAGGCGCCTTGGCCCAGGTGGGACACCCTGAAGGCTAACCTCATCCACCAGCTGCCTGGTGAGAGCGGTGGGACCTGAGGTCAGGACACGCCAAACCAAGAAGACCCAGGAAACTCTCAAAACAAGCCGAGTTTTTCAGCTTCCTCTGTACTTGGACTTCATTCTGCAGGTGAGGCCTCGAGTCATAAAAGGGAACCACACCCGCCCTTTACCACCGAGTTCTAGGAAAGGTGTTCTCACGTCGCAGCCTCCTGACTGACGTTTTCTCTGGTTATTTATCAGATATCAATCGAACAGCTCTGGTCCAGAACAACAATCCCTTCCCTTAACTTAAACTCCATCCAGCCCCAGAATCTTGATGATTCACAAAAGTGACCAAGAGTCATTTCAAGAGCTGGGTCATGCACCGATTCTGGGACAGCCTTTAGCGGGAAGGTTTTAAAAGAAGGCCCAGGGCCCCTGGTTCCCACCAAAAGTCCCTGCATTAGTTGAGAGGACCCTCTCCGAGCCATGGGGGTGACTAGGAAAGTGTTGTTTCGCCCCGCGGTCAGTATGAGTTGGAACACAGAGCATGTTTATGTTCAGTCAGTGCTGACCTTGCAAAGCAGGAAACAGCAGAAGCCAATGTCACGTGCACGCACAGGTGCCACTCCTGTCCTGAGGGAATGGATCAGCATTGTTGTCATTATGTCCCCTGTGCGTCTGTACCATTTGTGTTGCTTCTTAGACTGCGCGGCAGAGATCTCAGAAGAGCGGAAGCCGTGTATCCCTCACGAATCCCGTCATCTGGTCATTTCTGGTAGACATTAGGGATGTCCTGATGGAAAGTCACAGGTAGGAACTTTAGCTGCGAGACCAAAACTGAGACAGCCTGAGACCGGGCCGGCCAGGAGTTCACCCTGGCACGTGTGAGGTCATTTTGTATGTTTCCCAAATGACCCTAAAGCCACATGACAAACACCCATCGCCAAAGGGAAAGTTGGAGGTGCCACCACAGGTCCTTTGGCCATACTCTAGTCCTCACGGGACCCTCTCCACCTCTGTTCTGACCCTGCCCCTTGTCCCTCTACCTGGTCCCTGTAGGAGGACACTGGTTGGACTGTCTGCCTAACTTTCACAGTTGGCTTTGAAGAGAGAAGTCCCACTCCACCCCTTGATCTGCTGGCCCCCATCACTTTGACTGTGTTCTGGACTCTTTTTAAGAAGTCTGGGCCAGCGTGGTGACTATGGTGACCATGGGCCAGCGTGGTGACCACAATAAAGAGCAAGTCAGATAAAAGTGCCATGGGACCAGATGGTTTGAGGGCAGCTGGGACCATATGTCCACCTTCACGAGGCCCAGGCAGCTCAGGTGGTGTGCATGGGGCAGGAGCACTTTCCAGCATCAGTGCACAGATGGGAAATAGAGGACGAGCCCTGGGTAAGTGTCTGGAGGGTGGAGAATCAGCAGCTGAAATGATACCCCCAAGAAGATGGACCTCCGTCAGGCCCCCAGCCTGCAGAGAGCGTCATGGCTCTGTCCACGCTCTCAAGCTGGTGGTAGGGCAGACGCAGGAAAGGGATGGAGGTGGGGAAGGCTTCCAGGAGGGCCCTGGAGAAAGAGCAGGAACTTATCCCCGGCCCTGAACCTTCACACTAGCCGTAGAATACCTGGTGGCCTGGTGGCTGCCAGGCATGGAGATGTTTGGTGTTCCTCGGTGGCCATCTGGACCAGAAATGGAAGCCAGCTTACCCAGGGGGCTTCAGAGGGCGCTGGGGCTGTGGAGGTCACCTTCTGGGGGTCTGGCTAGATTTTATGGTCCTGGCTGTCTGGATGATTTGCTGATACGTGTTTGCCACAGAGTAATTGCTCAATAAATTTGAAGTTAATCCATAAATGTTACATTGTAAAGGTGTACTGTGGCTTGAATACTTGTACACGTATCTCCCCAAAATTCATATGTAGAACCCTAACCCCCAAATGTGATGGTATTACTGAGAATGGAACCTTCATGAGTGGCATTTATGCCCCATAAAAGAGGCTCCAGAAAGACCCCTAGCCCTGCCCTCCATGTGAAGACACAGCAAGAAATCTGCAACCCAGAAGAGGGCCCTCACCCGACCATGCTGGCCCCCAATTTCAGACTCCCAGCCTCCAGACTGTGAGAGAGAAATGTCTGCCATTAAGCCGCCCAGTCTGTGGTGTCTTCTTATAGCAGCCTGAATGCACAAAGACAAGGTGTTTATATTTATATTGGGGAAAGGGGAGCAGATGAGCAAATGTTAGGGCCGGTGATTGAATTAGGAGAGAGAGAGAGAAAACGAGAGAGACCCACAGCCAGGCTCGCCACACCCAGTCTAGCAAGACACAGGAATGGAACTAGTGGAAAAGACCATCTATCATTCTCTACAGCACCTGGCAGGAGAGACACATTCATGAGGGTGCTGAACGAATTCATTTTAGCAAAAGCTATTATAGAGGAGAAGGCAATTCAGAGGAGAAGGCAATACCTTGGGTCATCTGCTCTTCAAAGGAAGTAGATGCAGCGGTGGGTTCCCCTGAGGTGTGTCTATTGGACTCTTCGCTAACGCTGTACTCGATAAGGCCAACACCATCCCTGCCAAGATTCCAGTTTTCTCAGTGCCTCTGACCTCCAGCCCAGGAATCCTACACCCAGTTCAGACTGCTGGTTTCCAACACTCCACAGCCATGGTCCTCTAACTGTGTTCCATGGATCCATTGGTGGGGGTGGGAGTGGGGAGGCGTGTGTCCCCAATACCCTTTCAGAGGGCCTGGGAGGTCCAAACTATTCTCATAATAATGCCAAGACATTATTTGCCTTTTTCACTGTCTTGGCATCTTGTACTGAGGTAAAAAAAACACAATGGTGGGTAACATCACTAACCCCTGAGCGTGAATTCAGACTCCTGTACTAGTTAGTTGTCAATATATTCTTCGCCACCATAGCTTTAATTTAAAAAAAAAAAATCCAGTTTCACTTAAGAATAGCAGTAAAATTATTATTAAATTCAACCCTTGCGTGCCCATGTTTAATATTCTGCTGAATATTGAAGTATGATGGCTGCCCTAAGAAAACACTTGTGTTACTACATGAGTAGCAGGGTGAGCTTTTTCATGGAATGCCGTTTTTATTGGAAAGAACAGCTGATAGACAAACCATGGTTACTTGGACTTGATATTTGGCAGACATTTTCTCAAAAATGGGTAAAATGAGCTTGTCACTTCAAGGAAAACAGCTGGCAGTATTTGTTGTCGACGATAAAATCTGAGCTTCCAAATGAAAATCAGAATTCTCACAATTTCGTGTTGCCCCCATGCACTTGAGATTTTCCAGTACTTAAAAACTTTCCTAGTGGGATTGGTGGTGATACTGTGATTTTTTAAAACTATATATGCATCCTACGTGGCCTCGCTTGTGTGTCCTTCTCGTCTTCATCTTCTCTCCCCTTCACCCATGAGGCTGCAGCCACACTGGCCACCATTCTGTCCCGTACCCGTCCCTCTCCCACCCCTGACTTTGAGCCTGCCCCGCCTCCCTGCCTGGAAGCCCCTTCTCTCCCTTCAGGTCACCCTCAAGTGCCACCTCTACAGAGAAACCTTTCTTCACTTGTATCACCATAGGAGTAAACTCCCCGTGTTCTCTCCATCATCACTCCTTCTATTTCCTTCATAATATTTATTAAAAATATCCAACAACCTTGCTTGTAAGTTTGCTTGCTAACTAACTATTTCTTGGATGGAACATAAGCTTCTTGAGGGCTGGGAGTTGCCTGTCTTGTTCACAGCTCTATTCCCAGCTTCTAGAGTAGTATCTGCACATAGTAGGCCCATATATATCTGCCAAAAAAATGAGTGAATGAATGAGTTGGAGAAAATCTTTCTCCATTCATGTTTTTTTCTCAAGTTAAGAAGACAGTCTGCTTCTATCTGAATAAAAAAAACAACACCTTTGTTCCTTTTCTGAAAACACTCTTGGGAACCTTGACTTTCTTTCAGGCCTTGGAAACCAAAGACAACTAAACAAGTTCCTTTCAGGCAAAGACAACTTCTGCTTTTCATCCTGCCAAAAACCTCAGCTGAAGGGAAGAAGGGGTGCAAGGTGGGTTATTTTATTGAGTGAAGGGTGTGAAGATTGGAGAGGAGGACGGGGAAAGGGAAAACTCAAGGAGGAAAAACCCAAAGTAATCTCTCTAGAGGTTGTCCAGCACACCTCATCGAAATGTCCGTCCGTAGTTCCTGGCAGCTGAGTGATGGCGGGGTGGAGAGCCACTGCCTTTCACGCCGAGGTGCTGGCGTCAGCTCAATTAGCCGACCAGCCTCATTCCTGGTCCTGGACTCCTGTTCCAACAGGACCCGGCCTTCAGGCAACCGCAGGGCGGGGGAGTCTGATGGTGAGGGAGAACCCTGCTCCTTCTTAAGCACCAGCCAGTCAAGCCAGGGCTCCAGCGCCCGCCAGCCGGCCAGCTGTCCTGCCCCGCCAGAGAGGAGCCGAGGAGCCCCCACCTGCACCCTCACCTGCCATGGCTGACCAGCTGACAGAGGAGCAGGTGGCCGAGTTTAGGGAGGCCTTCTCCCTCTTTGACAAGGACGGGGATGGCACCATCACCACCCAGGAGCTGGGCACTGTCATGCGGGCCCTGGGTCAGAACCCCACGCAAGCCGAGCTCCAGGCCATGGTCAGCGAGATCGACCGGGACGGCAACGGCACCGTGGACTTTTCTGAGTTCCTGGGAGTGATGGCCAGGAGGATGAAGGACAGGGACAGCGAGGAGGAGATCCGGGAGGCCTTCCGTGTGTTCGACAAGGACGGCAACGGCCTGGTCAGTGCGGCCGAGCTGCGACATGTGATGACCAGGCTGGGGGAGAAGCTGAGTGACCAGGAGGTGGAGGAGATGATACGGGCCGCGGACGTGGATGGCGACGGGCAGGTCAACTACGAGGAGTTCGTCCGCATGCTGGTCTCCAAGTGAGGGGCTGGCGGGGCAGGGCGTTGCAGCACCACTGGGGGTGTCCCAGCAGGTGCCACTTTGCTGGGGATCTGCCTCTGGCTGTTGCAGGAGCCTCAGGCCTCGCATTGCTTCCTCCACCCCTCCAGCTTCCTCCCGCACTGCTGCTTCTCAGGCAAGGTGGGGTCAATTCCCCTTTCTACATCTCGCTCTCTCTCCTCTGTCCTGCCAACCTCCTCTACCCTCTTCTTACCAAGAATGGCACAGGTTGCTCCCAAGCCCAGCAAACCCTAAGTGTTTCTGCCCCTCAGGAGTAGAAAGAGAAGTGACATCAGTCCGCATGGACAACAGACAGAAGGATCAGTAAAAGTCGCACTGACTGTTCTGTGGGAAGGGAGCCGTGTGACATCACAGAGCCCTCTGGGCCCAGGGACCAGGGCGGCTGTGGCCCTCAGACTTCATGTGCTGCTGGATTCTGACAGGTGGGAGGCATCTCACCTTGGTGTGGGGGTGGTGACGGAGACTGACAATAGAGACCAGGCCTCCTGAAAGACAGCAGGCACCTGCCTGTTCCCTCCGCCTTTGCCAAATGGCTGTGATTCATCTTTTGAAAGTGGGAGTAAAACCAGGGTCAGTTGTAACATGTCTATATTCATGTTCTTGGAGGGAAATTTGAATGAAAGAGAGAGGGAAGCCAGAGGGGAATAAATAAAATGCTCCTGTACCTGTGATGTTTCTTTTCTTCTGGTTCTGGATGAAATGAGCCTCGTTAAATCCAGGGTTTAAAATGAGGTAGGACTCTCCATGTTTGTGTTTTTGGAAAATGCTATGAAGTCTTGTATTGTTGGGCATAGTGAAAAGAGACAAGTCCAGGTAAGGTAAATCGTGACTATTTATTTCAAGTAAAATGGGTAAACCAGTAGCAGAGAGCGGTTACAAATCCATGCAGCCTGTGTAGAAGCTGAGGTGACTGCCGTTGGCGTTCCTCCTACGGTCACTCTCCAGTGCTGTGACAGCTCTGTGGTTCATAGAAAGCAAGAAAAGGAGGGATAGAGAGAGCTTACTGTGTGCCCGGTATGTGTGGGCAACCACCCGCTACCTGCATCCTACCACAGCTTCCAGAGGGCACATCAGGTAACCCAGAGGGTGAAGAAGACTTGTTGCAGATTATTTCAGTTCTAAAGGGAGGCAGTGTCGGGGGGGTGGGGGTCAACACTATGCTGGGGCTCATCTGAAATGCCCTTCTAGTCCTGGGACAGTCACAAAGCAGCTGGCCAGTCTTCAATAAGTCCTTTTTCCCTGACACCCCCTCCTCACCATGTGTGTTTCCTCATATGTAAAATGAAGAATGTGGGCTTTGGGGCCAGACAGACTGGGATTTGGCCTTGCAATGATTGCTGCTGACTGCACTCAAATCCCTTAGCTCTCCATCATGAGAGCTGACACTCTCGCAGCACACCACAACCCCATTGGGGAAGGGGGGCGGGCACTGTTGTGAGCACTCAGCAGGCACGGCAACTCACCACTACTCTCTGTTCGAGCCAGTGTTAGTGGCTCCCCGTCTTACCAATGAAGAAGCTGGGGCACGGAGAGCTTAAGAAATCAGCCAGATCTCCCACAGGCGGTAAGCGACAGAGCTGGGCTTGAGTGCAAGGCTGTAGCCTTGAGCACTCACTGCCTGTCCGTAGCCCCTTTGCCTCCACTGTGCCCTGATGACGGTAGTCTGTGCCTCTCTAGCATCCGTGGGGATTAGAAATCATCTTAACACACCTGGTGGGCAGTCGCTGCTTAATACTCGGCAGCTACAATTCCTGTCCCTTATAGGAATCCCTCCCAGCTCTAACACTCTGAGTCTTGGCAACATAATTCCACCCCTTGGGGCAGTTCAAGGGATCTGAAGAGGCGGGAAGCTGGCAGGAGTTGAGGGGGCCCTAGTGCGCTGGGGAGAGGAGGGTGGTCTCCTGTGGCCAGGCCTTGCAGGCTGGGTCTGTGAACTGTCCTCCCCACAGCCCTCAGCAGTTGGAATTAGCTGCCCACCTGTGTGCGGGACAGAACATCCAGATGTTACTGGACGCAACTCCCTCGGGTCCCCCCCAATCCCCCCATGAGCAGAATAGCTAAGTCAGTCATCACCTTGGAAGTTCAGACATGCATTACAGCCCCACCTGCCAAAGGAAACATTGACATCTCCCCCAGGGACAAATATGATTCCGAACTTAGTGTCTTTCATGGGATGTCTCCTAAATGCTGCAGGAAAGAAACAGGTAAGGAAAGGGATGGGGTCAGGGGTCGCCCTTCACAGCCAGTGTCAACCGGTCTGTAGTGGCCAGCCTGGATCTGGCTGGGGAGTTGGCATTTTGCCGCCTTCTTTCCCAGTGTCGATCTAACTAAGCCCTGGCCAATAAGCCCTTTGCCTGCTAACCTTCAGCTGGAAGCAGGCAAGTTGTTGTTTTGGGCTTCCACGCAGCCTCCTGGTGGTTTAGCAAAGTAATTTTTCTATAACTGCACGTGTTATGCTGGAACCCCCAGCCTGAGTTTCCACAGACTTGAGAGCCTTTAGTGGAGAATCCATGAGACCAGGACAGGAGCTAGGCTGGTGTCACAGAAAGACCCTCTGACAAGCCCCAACCTCCCCTTTGGCGTTCCGGTGAAGACCCAGAAGCTGGGCTGCAGAGGGGGGCCCAGGCAGATGGAAACGAAGGTGACCCTTCTCTCCTGCCTGCAGAGGCCTCAGACCATGGCCCTGTTGTTTCTGCCACCGCTCACGTGACTCGGAGCGTCAGCTAGGAATCATGTTCCTTTGGGAGCCCTCAGACGCAGATTAGTAATAAATGGGGTTCTTCTGTCCACCTGGGAAATCTGAGGTGACAAGGTCAAGGTGGCCCACAGAGTTGAGTGTGCTCCCTTCCTTCCTCTTGGTTTTACATTCCTGAATACAATTTTTAAAAATCATTTTCCGTTGTCCTTTCTCATTTAAGCAAGCTCATTAGCCTGCCTGGTCACTGGGCTCGGCCCCTCTCCCAGCCCGCTGGGCAGGCCCAAGGGGAATGCAGCTGGGTGGGTGCTCTCTGATTCGGGGGGTCCCCTGCCTTGATAGCCACACAACCTCCATGCCAGGAACCAGCCACACCAGTTCAGTGCCTCCTGTCGCACATCAGCCTCGGACTTGGGGCCTGGGGACACACTTCCGTTTGTGTGTGGTCTCCTCCCCTTCCCACTCCGTCTTCTTTCTCCCTTCCCATGCTGCCAGGACCTATCCCCAGACACCTACATAGCCCGCAATTACCAGGTGTAGGTCCCTGGCCTTGCTGAGTAGGGCAGGGGAGGCCCCAAGGATGGAAGGAAGGACGCTGGGCCTGCAGATCTGTGCTCCTTGCCCTGTTTTCTGGAAGACACTTCGAGGCAGTTCTCACCCTCATTCCCTTTTTCTTTCACCTACTGAATAATTGGCCTTACACCACTCACTCCCTTCATCCCCCAAAAAGGTGCTATCTGACTGCCACTCAGAAGAACATTCCTTTCATCCCTGGGGGAGGAATTTATAAATATTACCTCGGCCCCCATGTGCTTCCACCAAGCTTCTCATAAATCAGTGCCGGGGCTCCCGGCCCTCCCAGACTATATAAAGCCACTCCTCTGACGCTTGGGTTTCCAATTTTAAGTCAAACACAGCCCAGCCCTGCCAGCTCCTGCTGCTCCTCACAGATTCCAGGGGCCGCTCAGAGTCTCCTGAGCCAGCCAGCTAAAAATGACTCAGTTGTCCCCGCTAGAGAAATTTAAAATTAAAACTCACATGTGAGGTACAGACTGCCCCATGATGAATGGAAGCAAAAAATACCCCCAAAACAAAATAAAACCATCTCTGACAAAGGCCTGGGTGCAGCCCACCTGCCACCCTCCCCACCATTCTGTTTTTCTGGTGGTTGTATCTATAGCAACCAGGTTCTCAGGCAGGAGCCTGGACCCACCCAGAGAGGAGACAGGACCTGGGCCTGGAGCAACTGTGCTGGTAAAAGGCTTGCACTGCCCTCATCTGTGTGCTGGGTGCTGGGGAGAATGGGACCTTCCTCCAAGAGCGGGGAAGGGGAAAGTCAGGGAGTGGCCATAGGAGACGAATAGACCCAGAGAAGAAGGAAGTGTTTCCACACTCAGGGGAGAAATTACGGAGGTGGACAACCAATGAAGGAATCTCACATTGTCCCCTAACCAGCCTCTCAGGTTTTCCGTTTCTTCCTAGTGTGCCTCAGAATTACCAGGGAGAGGGAATTAAGTGCTTGGCTCCTCTCTCTTAGTCCGGAGGTGGGGGGGCATCTGGAGGCTCAATATCACGGGGACCCAGGCTGTCTTGGCTGATTGCCTCGTGCTGCCCTGTAGACCTCTTGTGACTAGATAGCAATGAAGTGACACCCCCCACCCCCCACCCCCGCCCTGAAACTGACCCTGTGCAACCCTGACAGCCACCGGCAAAGCTCATCTTCCTTGTCACCAGTGGAGCTGGTCTCATGTACAGCCCACTGTGTGACCTGAGGACCCTGGTTTGGAGGCTCCACACAAGTACAGCGCTAGCTGAGGACATACTTCTGTGCAGGGACCAGACCGTGTAAATGCTTACCGTGCACTGCATTTGTTCATTGAATCCACAGAAGTGGGTATGGCAGCCACTTTTATTAGTTCATTTTAGGGAAGAGGAGATTGAGACCTCAGGAGCTCAAATAACTCCGCAAGGTCACACATCTAGTAAGTTAGAGTTTGAACCTGGCTGTGACTGGCTCCTTTCTTATCACCAAGAGAAGCCTCTCAGAGCAAACAGCTTGAGGTTGAAAGCAGCTGATCCAACAGAAGCTGTGAGAGCTGCCGCAAGGCTGGAAACAGCACTAGAGCTGAGAGACGTCGACAGAAAAGCCTAGAAGGGGCAACAGCTGCTGGGCAGGGAGGACCTGGAGGAAGACATGACCCTAAAAAGTGCTGGGGGATCCAGGAGCCCTGAGACCCTCTGTGTCAGCATGGGGGTGGGTGGTGCAGAGCGAGTATTATCAAACCGCCCCACAACCCTGGGCCCTGCATGGGGCTCTTATTTTACAGCCCCTTGCTCCGCCACTGGAGGTTAATGCAGGTGTGGGACTACTGCCGTCCTGAGGAACTGGAGGTGGTCGCCATCATCAGGAGAGAATCCGCACTGGCGCATGTCTTTCTGCCAGTAGATGCCATCAAGTCACAGCCTGGGCACACTTCTCTGGCCAAAGCTGGACGCAGGCCTTGTTACTGGTATAGAGGAAGTAGGGAGCGTCGGCCTCTCAGCCTCTATCCTCGAAGAACTCCTCCTCCCACCCAACCTCACGTCGTGGGTTCCAGATAACGGGCAATCAGAGAGGATGTCTGTCCCCCCAAATTCACGTGTTGAAGTTCTGAGCCCGACAACTTTGGAATGAGACCTTATTTGGAGATGGGGTCTTTACAGAGGCTATCAGTTTAAAGTGAGGCCGTGAGGGTGGCCCTAATCCATAGGACTGGTCTCCCTAATAAGATGGGAAATTCAGACACAGAGAAACACACAGAAGGAAGATGATACGAAGTGACACAGGAAGAAGACAGCCGTCTACACGCCAACAAGGGCAGCCTCGGGCAGAACCAAGTCTGCCAACGCATTGCTCTCAGACCTCTGGCATCCAGACCTGTGAGACAGTGAATGTCTGTTGTTTGAACCCCCCAGTCTTGGAATGGGCATGACAGTGTAGGGCTTTGAAATCTGGGGGTGTGTTCTCTCCGTCTCCACGCACGAGTGCAATGTGGCACTCTTACCACAGGGCCTCAGGTTGAGATAAAAATTTAGACTTGTAAAATATTAGATCTTTACACCATCTTAGAGGTTTTGTCATCTAATTTCCCATCCAGGATGAAAGGCCCAAAAGAGATAACATCCTGGAGAGATGGCTAGTTTGCATCTCCCTGAACATGTCCATTTTAGGGAGTTCCAGGCCAGTTGTTCAGTGGTTGGATAATTCTTATCTTTAGAAAGTGTTTCCTTATATGGGTGTGAAATGTGCCTTCATGCAACTCCTTTCTGGCGCCTTTCTTTCTTACTTTTTTTTTTTCAGTTACAACTGACATTCAATATTATTTTATATTAGTTTCAGGTGTGCAGCATAATGGTTAGAGGCTTACATAATGTATGAAGTGATCCCCCGATAAGTCTAGTACCCACCTGGCACCATACATAGTTATTACAATATTATTGACTGTACATTCCACTGTGCCATACTTTTACATCCCCATGACTATTTTGAAACTGCCAATGTGTACTTCTTAATCCCTTCACCTTTTATACCCAAGCCACCCAAAGCCCCCTCCCATCTGGCAACCGTCAGTTTGCTCTCTGTGTCTGAGTCTGTTTCTGTTTTGTTTCTTTGTTTATTTTGCTTTTAGATTCCACGTATAAGTGAAATCATACAGTATTTGTCTTTCTCTGACTTATTTCACTTAGTGTAATACCCTCTAGGTCCATCAGTGTCGTCACAAATGGTAAGCTTTCATTCATTTTTGTGGCTGAGTAATATTCCATTGTATAAATGTACCACTTCTTTATCCAATTGTCAATTGATGGACATTTAGGTTGTTTCCATATCTCGGCTATTGTAAATAATGCTGCAGTGAATATAGGGGTACATATGTCTTTTTGAGTTAGTGTTTTCAATATCTTGGGATAAATACCCAGGAGAGTGATTCCTGGGTCACATGGTAGTTCTAGTTTTAATTTTTTGAGGAACCTCCATAATTTTTTCCATAGCAGCTGCACCAATCTGCAATCCCACCAACAATGCACAAGGGTTTCCATTTCTCCACATCCTCACCAACACTTGCTGTTTGTTGATTTATTGATAATAGCCATTCTGACAGGTGTGAGGTGATATGTCATTGTGGATTTATTTGCATTTTACTGATTATTAGTGATGTTGAGCATCTTTTCATATGTCTATTGCCATGTATATGTCCTCTTTGGAGAAATGTCTATTCAAATCCTCCTCTGGTACTTTTCTTCCTTCTGTCTACTCTCTAGATATATTCCAGAGCACCTACATTCTCTCTTCTCCAGGCTAAGTGGCACTAATTCCCTCAAGAGTTTCTTATATGACACATGGTCTGCCCCCCTCACCTCTTGACACATCTGAGCTTTTCTAAGTTCCTTATGGCGACGTGTCACTGGGCTCCAGCAAGGTATAACGAATGCCAGTGACAGTGGGACCACTTCTTCCTGTCTTGAATACATTACTTCTAAGAAAAAAACGTGTAGTCAAACCACACTTTAGCTCAAACAATGTGCCACTTATTCAACAAGTATTCTTGAGCCTGTGTGTACATGCATGCATGCATGCTAGACTTTAGGGAACATGAAGACCCAAGGACCTCATAACCAGTGGAGGGAAGATCGGTAAACAAGTGGTTATCAGACAGGTAGAAAGGTGTTCTGGAAGCACAGAGGAGGAAATGCCTGCCACTGCTCAGAGCAAATATGGGGACAGACTTCACAGAGCCATGACTAGCTGGCTGGGTGTGAAGGCTGCCAGGGAGATGAGGTGGGTGGGGATGAGGTGGGCAGGCCTGGATTTGCTGCTCCCAGGCTGAATGGACAGCGTGGGGAAGGCACAGAAGCACAAGGCACACAATGTCCTTTTGTATCCTCTTTTGTGATCACTTCCTGTCCATCCTTATAAAGTCAATCTGATGTCCAATCCTCTAGGAAGCCTGACTTTCCAATCTCCTACCTTCCAGGTTGGGTTAGACACTGTCTCTCTGTCCTCATAACACTCGCGGCGTATCTGTGACCTCTCCACTTACCTTATGACATTACTGTGATCTGTTTATCTCCCATCTCTGCACCGAACTGTCAGCTCCTCGCGTCAATCAACTTCGTATCTGAATACCTGGCACAGAGTCGTTGTTCAAAACAGGTGTGTTGAACAAATGAGTGGAGCGGCCACGTGTGTTCCGGTTAGAGATGTGGGAGCCGACCATGGATAGGTAGGCATGGCGAGGTGTGGACGGCTCCCTCTGCCATTCTCAGCTCTCTGGGCTGGATACTGTAGGCAATGCATAGGCAATCGGTGCAGGAGAGGGTGAGGGGAAAAAACATGCCGGCAGCCATCAAAGGGTGAAGATGAGAGTCTGAGTAAGACAGAAAAGCAAGTCAGAAAACCTGGGCATAGCCCAGGTGAGCGATGGCAGGGCATCAAGCAAGATTGTGGCAATCGAAAGTGAACAATAACAGAAAGAGGGAAACAGATTAAAAAGACAAAGAGATAGAACTTGGCGGGAATTTAGGCAAGGAAGAGACGAGAAGGACTTGGACAACTGCGTCGATAGTATCATCCTCGTCTGAAAGTGAGAATTGAGAAAGAGAAGGATTTTAATTTTATTCTGATGGTTAGGGGACATGGGAGGAGGGACGAGATGACACATTCTATATTTTTTCAGTCTTGTTGATTTTCAGGTAATGGGACTTCCAAATCACCAGAAGTATGCATTTGGGGTGGGGCTGGGTTAAAGACTTGGGGGAGCCATCAGTGTACCTATAAACACACAGCCATAGGAATGGGTGAGACAACCAGGGCATGTGTAGAGCGTGGAGAGAAATGGACCACAGATAGAATCCTAACTCACATGCCGCTTAGAAGAGCACCAGCTTGGTTCAGTGCTCTGCTGTCGCCATCTTGAAATTCTTAATACATTTCGATGATTAAGGGGCCCTGCATTTTCATTTTGCCGGTATCGTCACATCACACCCTGAATGGGAGAGATGACTACTCGAGCGATAACAGTCCCTGTGGACTTGAGAAAATGCAGACAGCAAATGAGGCTTTATTTCCCCACCCCCCACAAGGTCGGTCAGCCAGGCAGCCCACTCTTGCCTCATCCCCAGTCCCCTGGTCCACGGCAGTCTTGAAGCCCTAGAGATTTTCCCATCCCAGCCAAGATGACAGATCTAGTTGGAAAAGAGGTGCTAACAACGCAGACTATGATCAGCCTGGCCTGAGACAGTGAATTCTTCTTCCCACACCCACCCTCTCCCACGGCCTTCACCATCAGCAAAGGAGAGAAAGAAAACACTTCACAATTATTGGATTTAGGTCCTTCAATTCTGAAAGGGAGATTAGGCAGAAACTGGTAAGGACTTGTTTTTCTTTTCCAGGAAGGACTAAACCACAGAATGGTCTTAAACATCCACAGAGATTTTGATCGGAAGCAAGAAGAATTTCAGCACAGATTTTGATGCTTACAGAGGACACCAAACTGGAGAAAATTTCATCTGCATGGGGGCACTGCCTTGTGTGGAAAAAGTCTTTGTGTCCTGTGAGGGCTCTGTCATAGTATTTTGCATGGGGGTTCCTAAGGAAATGCCTGAGTTATGCATGAAAGCACTTTTAGGTGGTCCCCAGAGATACCAGATACATTTCCAAGAACCAGGCTATTCAAATCAAAACCTCAGTCCAAAGCCCTCTACCTAATTTGAAAAGTAAATTTTCAGTTTCTGAATCCAGAGTCTTTGTGGCCTTACGTAAGTCCCAGATTCTGCCCAGTCACAACTTCAAAAAATAATGCCGTGTTCCCAAAGGAGACTGTTTGAGGATGGAGCAAGACTCTCTTTGTAACCCAAAACTTGTGAGGAAACTTTAGTTCTGTCTCCAGATAGAGGTTTCCACTCAAAGGGAACAAAAACAGGCAAAGAGTTTTTGCAACAAGTGAGCCCTGTGTTTAAAGAGCAGTGGGGGGTGGGGGAGACATCAGGAAACTCCAAAGAATGGCTCAAAACAGATTCTTTAACCCAGAACAGAGGGACCTCAACAAGGCAATGGAAATTGGATGTTGGAACCTGGTCCCAGCTCCATTCTCATCTCTCACCTTCATCAACCTGCTGGAAGGGAGGGTGGGAGGTGGGACAGAGGAGAGTTCCCAAATACGGGACACAGGACTACATCTTTACAGAGACAGCTTCTTTTGCTGTAGTGAAGACAAGACTCTACCGAGGGCATCTGGAGACTGAACAACCAGATGTTAATTTCAATGCATATATGATTCATTCATTCATTTATCAATCTTACAATTATATGTTGACTGTCTCCTATGTGCCAAGCACTATGCTGTTTACTAGAGGTAAGAAACTCCTGCCTTCAGGTAGTTAATGTTTAATAGACAGCACAAACAGGTATCTCAAATATCCCCAGGGCTGGTGGTATGATCCAAGAGAAAACAAACAGGACTGTACAAGCTACAGCGTAACGTGTAGTCTCATCGATGGGAACCTTGGTTTTGATTAGGTCTTGATAGGACCTAAATGCTCCACTTATTATTTTGCATCTGGTGATGGCGAGAATATACCCCAGCTCTATACACATCAAGCCTTGTTTCTCTCCCACTGCCCTATCCTTCGGGGGCCCAGCACCATAGGTGCATTCCCACGGCAGTAAGACCACAGGCTATGTGAAGCCATTTCTCTATCAGGACATCTGTGGGTAACATAACCATACACAAAGTAACTGCAAACTGCTTAGGTTAGAGAGGAAGGGACAGCAGTCTTGACTGCACTTAAACAGATGACCTCTACAAATTTACAAAAACACATGACCATGCGAACACTTTGTAGGGCCCTCCTGGAGCTCTGGAAGTGGTCCCACACGAGAGCGCCCAGAGGCAGAGGCTTGACCATACTTGTCATCATGGTAAAGACATATCTGGGTGACGTTCCAAGCCCTTTGAAGAGCCTTGATTCCTGTTTTTCCCTACAGAGCACAAAGAGAAGACATCTCAACTGCTAAGAGTCTCAGCCCTGGAGATTACCTCAGGTCTATGTTGGAGTCACAAACACAAATTTAAATCAGGCCATGACGCCAATAAAAGGTGTTGTGACTCTAAATCCTTTCCTCTATTTTTAGATCTGATCTCCTCTCTCCGTCTCCCTGGCCCTCCCCCATTTTCCTGTTGTGTGGACTTCTCTCTGCCAGATCTTTCCATGCTGTCTGTCCATTTTCTATTTCTAATTCTCACTGTCTTTAATTCTCTTCGTAAACCTGCTCACTGTTTTCTTCCCATTCTACACTTTTTCAGACCTATGTTACGCTGTCTTCCCTCCTCTCTCTCCCTCTCTCTCTTGCCTTCACTGTCATTTCTCTGTTTCAACATCTCTGCCTCTCTCTCTCTCTCTCTCTGTCTCGCCTTACTTTTTATTCTAACCTTTCTCTATATAACTACTGTCCCTGTGTCTTTATTTCTTCACTTTCTGCCCCCATCTTTCCCCAGTCCTTCCATGTGTTTCCAAATATAACCCAACCTCCACTTCACCCTAACATTTATTTTCCCTATGTATTTATTACTGGTTTAAGGATTTGCTCTCGGGAAATAGCCTTATTGCAGATATTTTTCTTCCTGTGGCATGACAGCCTTTGAGCAGCCTTTCCATTCAAGGCCAGAAAAACAGCAAGAGCTGGTCCAGGGCTCTGGCCTTCGTTTTGCTGGCACTGCCCTAGAGGGGAGGGCTTCTTGGTATGTCCTGGACCTCAGACACCACGGAGAAGTCAAGAAGTGAAGCACATGTCAGTTGTCTGGAAATTCCTCTCAACTCTTTGTGTTTTCTCTAATTCCATCTCTTTTTGTCTGACTTTCTATAGAAATGCGTGCTTGTATGTTTATCCCTCAGTTAACAAGTTCTGCCGGAATGCCCTCCATGAGCCATAAAAGAGCAAAAGAAAGGACTTCTCCACAAACACTTTATTCTCCAGGGTCTATGGACACAACACTTATCACCTGTAAACAGTCAGAGGATGTGTCACAACACGTACAATGCTGACCATAAATGCGCCAGCTCAGGGGAGGAGAGCCCAGCACGAGCCTGAGGACGTGGTGGAAGGGCAGGGCTGGCACTGACCTTGACATTTGCAGAAGGGGAAGAGAACATCTTCCAGGAGGAACGGCTTAGCAAAGCCAGAGCCTCGGGGACTCACTGGACTGTCTGTGTCAGCCCGGGCTGCCATAACGAAACTCCACACACTATGTGGCTTGAACAACAGAAGTTTATTTCTCATTGTTCTGGAGGCTGGAAGTCCAGGATCCAGATCTGGCATGGTGTAGTTTCTGGTGAGAGCCCGCTTCCTGGCCTGCCAGACGGCTGTCTTCTCACCGTGTCCTCGCCTGCCAGAGAGAGAGAGTTTCTCTGGGCTCATCATCATCAGCAAAATCATGATTTCAAAGACAAGAGCTGCATAGACAGAGCAGGCGGAAGGACACGCCTGTCACTCTAACTCCAGGTTGGGAACAGCTTGCGGAGAGAGCTCCCACTGCCTTAGCTTTTGTTTCAGTCACATGGCACAGCCCAGGGCCTTGTTGGGTGCCCTCTAAATAGTAAACAAATGCAATCGACTTGAATGGAATTGACACCATAGATCGCAGAATTGGGAGGTCCATAGCAGAAAGACCTTCTCTCCAGGGTGAAAAGCAAGGTCTTCTGAGAACAGCTTAACTCAAATGCCAAGAGTTTAAAATTATGTCCTTAACACCCAGTTGTCCAGTTGGTTCAATGTTTAAAAAGATTTAAGTTCCTACGATGTGTCAGGATTGGACTAAAAGTATGGCCACGGCTTGTACAACTCCAAAGTCACCTGCACACGGTGTCCTATGTAAATCGCTCTCTCTGGATGTGTGCAAGGCAGTGGTCCTCACAAAGGAGAGAGAAGGTATGCAAATAGGTGCATTTATTGTTTAATGGGTAGAGAGCTTCCATTTGGGTTGATGAAAAGCTCTGAAAATGGATAGGCTGATGATTGCAAATACTTCAAATGCAACATTGCAAATACTTCATGCCACTGAACTCTACACTTAAAATGGTGAAAATGGTGAACGTTATGTGATACATATTTTATCATGATAAAATAAATAAATAAAAACAAATGAGAAAGTCCTAGAATCCAATGAGCTCACAGTTGTGGGTGGTGAAAGGCACATAATAAAATAGGTACAATTGTGTAAGGATGCATTGGCCACGTTAAGGTCACAGAGGAGGGGCTGAGTAGCTGGTACAGGGACAGCTGCCTTACATGCTACGTGTGGAATGAATGGGGCGCTTGGAGAGGTGGCATCACACAGAGTCTTACGCATGGCTGAGGGGTCATTGACTGGACAGATCCCGGGGTCCTCTAGAACATCTTTAGAAAAGCTTGGACCACGGCTCTCCTGATCAAGAAGTCACCATCCTCAGAGGACAGCACAGATTCAGAGAACACCAGACACGTGGAAAGAACGGGTTCTTCCTAAAGACAGGAGACTAATTGTTGGGCAAGGAAGGGCCGGAGATCCTTAGGCAGGACGAGAGGTTACCAATGACAGGATGAGAGACACTGCAAACATTCCCCTGGCAGTCAGCTCAGCAAAGGATTGGCAGCCATGGAAAGGCAGGAAAAGGACTTTCAATTAGGTAATGCTGGAGGGAGCCCAGTCACCACCAGACCTCTCGGTCCTCCCAGACACACCTTGCAGGCCACACACCCTTCTTGCCACTGGGAAATACAGGTAATAAAACCAGCTGATATCCTTGTTCTTGGGAACTTTGATTACCACCTTTAGGAAACAATTATAGGCTCAAAAGGGTGTGAGTGTGTGCCAGATGTCCGAGAAATTTTCTTCCTCTTTGGTGAAGCTTTGAACCCAATATCCATATTATCCTAACCAGAAATGAAATTTCATGGTGTGGTAAGTACTCTTACACCAGGAGAGCAATGGGACGGAACATTTGAAATTGGCACTTTTCTGAAAAATCCAAATGAGTTACATCCCAATTATACGTAAAGGCTTCCAGAAATACCTGGAGAAGAGCAATTTATGCTGAGTTCTGCCCAAAGGCACAATATACTCCAGATTCCTTTCAATTCCATTGTCCTCCCATTTGCTCTTCAGTGACAGAATCGTAGAAGCTTAAAAACAAGTAGTTGAAAAGGGACCCATGAGATTAAAAAGTCCAGCTTCTTCATGATGACAAAGACACAGCTATAACGTGCACTCTGCATTCTTAGCATCGTGAAGGGTGTTAACAAATGTTGGTTGTGGCTTATGTAATACAACAGTGTTCTGAGGTGGATATTATCATCATCCCCGTACTAACAGTGAGGCTCAGTGAGGTTAACTGAGGTGTCCAACTCACAGGATTAAGCAAATGACAGCCCAGTTTTTGAACCCATATTTTATGACACACAATCCACTGCTCTTTTTAAATTTTTTTCAATTACAGTTGACATACAATATTATATTAGTTTCAGATGTATTCCACTGCTCTCTTTATTTAAAAAAAGTTTTTGGTCATAAACGCTAGATGTTTAAACTTTAGATAATTCAGAAGAAGGTAAGGAAGAAAATAAACTGCAATCAACATTTGGTGTATAGCCTTCCAGAATTTTTCTCAAATGTGTTTTAAAAAAAACAAAACATAAAATGGGGATCACACTGTACATACATGTTTTAATTTATATTTTTATATAACAATATATCATGAGCATTTTCTCATAGTCCAAGATATATATGCCAAAATAGGCCATATTTGGGGCCATAAAATAAATCTCTACATATTGAAAAAACTTCAAATCTTACAGTATGTGTTATCCAGCCACATGGAATCAAATAGCAAAAAGAAATCAATAATAACAAGATAATACGAAAATCTCTAATCACTTGGCAACTAAGTAGCACACTTCTAAATTATCCATGGGTCGCAGAGGAAGTATCAAAATAAGTTTTAAAGGAACACATTGAACTGAATAAAAATGAAAATGCAACATGTGGAAATTTGTGGGGCACAGCTACAGCAGTGCTGAGAGGAAAATTTATAGCACTAAATGAACACATTAGCAAAGAGGAAAAACCTCAAATCAATAACCTAAGATCAAGAACTTAGTAAAAGAAGCACGAAATAAACCCGCCAAAAAGCAGAAATAAAAAAAAAAGTTATAAAGGTAAAAGCCAAATCAATTCAATTAAAAACAAGTAATTGTTATAAGGTTAATAAAATTGAGAAACTGCATGTGAATCTACCGTTATCTCAAAATAAAACATTTAATTATTTAAAATTCAAAATAAAATTGGAATCACATTTTACATACATTCTGTATTTTATATTTAATAAAATATATCATTGTCTAAAATATTCTTGTATCTTACATTTATTAACTGCTTTTTATTTCATCTATGGCTATACCATAATTATTTAAATATTTTTGCCTCGGGATTTGGAGTATTTCAAATAGTTTGTTATTATTATTAAAAAATGCTGAGAAGCACATCCTGCTGCCCATTTTTTACAAACACCTTTAGTAAGACACAAATAACATACCACATAATTCACCCATTTAAAGTGTACGATTTAATGGCTTTTAATATATTTACAGTGTTGCACAACCATCGCCACAATCTAATTTTAGAATGTTTTTGTTCCCCCTAAAATAAACCCCATACCCATTATCAGTCAACCTCCATTCCTCCCCACTTGCCTGCCCCAGCCCTAGGCAACCACTAATCTACTTTCTGTCTCTATAAATTGTCCTATAGAGACAAATGTTCCTATTGTCTCTACAGGAAAATGAATGAAATCATACAACATGTGGTCTTTTGTAACTGTCCTCTTTCACTCGGCATCATATTTTCAAGGGTCCTCATGTTGTAGCGTGTATCAGTACTTCATTCCTTTTTATTGCTGAATAATATTCCTTTGTGTGGATGAACCACACTTTATTTATCCGTTTGACAGGTGATGGAGATCAGCTTGTTTTCACTTTTTGGCTATTATAGATAGTGCTGCTATTAACATTCTCATGCAATATTTTAGCAAGGACATATGTTTTTATTTTGGGGGGTGTGCACCTAGGAGTGGAATTGCTGAGTCACTGGATAATTCTATGTCTAACTTTTTAACCTGGTGCCCATTCTCGAGTATTTCTTTAAGATACATTCCTTGCAGTGGAAATCATTGGTAAGCTCATCTTTAAAGTTTTTGATACATATTGCCAAATTACAATCCTAATTGTGCCAACGTCTGCTCCCACCAGGAGTGCAGAATGCTTTAACAGTACAAATCTGGGCTCCAGGGGCTCTTACACGATTGGATCCACAGTCATGGACCCTGTTTGGACCTGAGAGGAGTCATGAGGCCACCCACTCCTTATCTGGACAAGGCTTAGTAGAAGGAAACAGAAGACCCGGTTCTTCTCCCAGGCCTGCTACTTGCTGGACTTGTAACCATGAGCACATTATTTCCTCCTTTGCAAAAGGAAGATAATACCCCACTCAGCCGCTGGAGGATCCATATTGGAATGTGGAGTAGGAATGCTTTTCTAATGTGGACACACCCAGACAGGAAGGATATTTTTTGAGAACCACTGCTTAGCTGGTTTGTCCACTGAGCTCCAAGATTTTTGGCGGAAGTGGGTGTTAGGAGTCAGTGGTTGGTTGGTTGGTTCAGACATACCTACTTTAACAGAACCTGAGGACAAACAAATATTCCTTTTTATACTATGAATGTGGCTGCAGGGCACAATTTGAAGGTGCCGTTTAGCTAAACACCCCACAGCCCCAGTGGCTAGTTTAGGGAGGGGCAGAAAGGGTGGAGGTGCCAGGGAGCCCCTATGTTGGGTGTGAAGTTTTGTTATTACTGACAGAAAGTTCTTCCCTCCATGGGAATGAAATATGTCCTCCAGAAATTCTAACCAGTCATCTTTACTCTGCCCTCAATCCTGTGGACATGGCCAGTGTCAAGTTTCTTTTCTGAGAATCTCTGCATAAATCCAGCACCTTTCTTGGTGGCCCACGGGCCAATGGGAGCTGGAGAGCCCTAAGAGCCAGAGGGGGGCCCATCCCTGCTGCCTCGTCAGCTGTGCCAGCACCTGGCTGGACGGGGACCAGTGTTCAAAGTCTTCACTGGGCACTGCAGGACATTTGCCCTATTGATCTGCCTGACTGCAGCGCGGTGTGAAGGGCAGCAGAGGCCTGCAGTCGAAAGAGTGACTATCCTGGTGGTGCCCAGCCTCTGGCCTGGGGTTTGATGATAAGATGCCATCAGAATGAGATGTGTGCACCAAACCCAAGTTAGGGGCCCTTGGAACAGACCACACACACACACACAGTCCTGTGGAGCCACCTGTTTCCACCGGAAAGGCCCAACTTCTAACTCTATTTCCTTTGACTAAACCCAGAGGACTTATTTTATTTGAGAGACGAAGCTATCTAATTAAATAAGATTAGCTACTAGGTAATAGTATCGCCTACGTTTTGGGCACTTCACATAATCCTCTTTAATCCTCCCAGCAATCATGAAAGTAGCAATACACCCATTTTATAGATGAAAAAACTGAGATTCATGGAGGTTAAGTGACTTTCCAGAAGCCATAAAGGCAGTAAGCAGCAAAGCAGGATTTATAGGCAGGTCTTCCTTACTTCAAAGTCCACGACGCTCTTCGCATTTAGGACGACATTGGGATGAGGCCTGGAACCCACTTCCAGGTCTATTCAGGCTGTTGGTGCAAAGAGTCTGTCCAGTGTGGCTCTTCCCTGGGCCAGGAAGGCCCTGCCGAGAGCTGGCTGTTAGTAAGTGGGGCAGGAGTGAGGGAGCGAGCGAGTGTGGGGAGGCTCCTCTGCCCCCAGTAGATGTCAGCTGACCCGCCTGAGCATTCACCCAGGCCCCAGGGTCTGGCTCGCCCTGTGTGGATTCTGGCTTCTTCTCCTTCCCTCTGCCCCTTCAAAGCCTTCTGTGTAATGGGTTTTCCCTTCCAGTTTAATTTCAAGACATGTTGAGCCAAGGAGGGCCCTTGGGCCTCCTCCCCGTGTTTGTTGTTATTGACAGGAAAGATTAGTGATGAGTCATTCCAAAAGCAGTGGATCAAAGAGCAGGGCAGACGCAGGCCAGGCGGCTTGGCCTCCTGTGGGGGCAGCTGGAAGGAGTCTGGTAGGCCTCACTCTCTCTGTGGGGACGGAGAGGACAGGGCCCCAGGGAAGGAGCCTCGGTTCCTTCCACAAGCTAAACAGAAGTCAGTAGTGGACGGCTGACAAAAAGTCATCTCTAGCCATGTCTGGGAGCCCAGGGGGTCAGAGCTGAAGGGCACTCGTTCTGAAAGACAGTGACAGCCCAGTGCCTGGCTGGAGCCGTGGGCAGGCGAGGGCTGTCCCCCCCAAATCCGTATGTTGAAACCTAACACCCAGTGTGGTGGCGTTAGGAAGTGGGACCAGTGGGACTGATGATGGGATGAGTGCCTTATAAAGGACACCCCAGAGAGCCCCCTCACTGTGAGGACACAAGAGAAGACACTGTCTATGAACCAGGAAGCAGGCCCTCACCAGACACTCAATCTGCTGGTGTCTTGATCTCAGACTTCCAGCCTCCAGAACTGTAAGAAATAAATTTCTGTTTGTGAGCCCCCCAGTCTATGGTGTTCTTTTGCAGCAGCCCGAGCTCAGATACATACTCACACTCACCTGTCATTCAAAATATTCTCCAGGTGTGATGACCGTGAGGACTGGTCCTGGTACTGTCTATGCTAAGTAAATGCTCACCTATTTGATGAACACCAATCCTTATTTAACACAGTTCTAAGGATGTGGCTGAAGGCACAAAGAAGCATGAGACAAAATTCCTGTCCACAAGAAATTTGTGCTCAAAACAGGAATCAAAACAGAGGTACACAAGACAGAAAACAATGCAGAACACTACACTCTCGGTTGTACAATGGTGTGGTTACAACCCAAATAGTATTGGGGTTTAGAGAGAAGAGGAAACATCAGCATCTGGAGTCTAGATTACAGTAATCAGGGGAGGCTTCCTGGAGGTGGTGAGATTTGAGTGAGTTTTTGAATGATGGGTTCATGAGAGGACATGAAATTCTAGGGGAGAGGAGCATCACAGTCAGTACTGATGACATAGTTAGCTCTAACCATTGAGGGTTATTCACTTCTTGGCTCCACAACCACACTCTAGTCAAACAGTAGATGGTAGGATTGATACCAAGCCCCGAGGGGAGTGAGAATGTATGCTTCTGACAGATGTCTCTGTATTTCAAATCCAATATAGGTAGAGCAGGTACCATTTCTGGACTGTCTACCATGTGTCAGGCACTTTACATAGATTGACTTATTCAGTTTTCACAACAAACCTAGGGAGTAGTATCATTATCCCCGCTTCAGAGATAGGAAAACTGAGGCTTATGGAGGTTAGGGAATTTTCCCAAGATCATATAGCAGAATGGCAGAGATAGACTGGGTCCGCTGGTGCCCTTTCCACTGGGCTCATTGCCTCCCCCAGCTGGTGGTAGCCAGCTTACTTGTGACCTTTGCCAGAGATCACTTAGGGGTAACTGATTTTTCCCCTAACCCAACCACCACTCCCTCCATGAGGTCCTACCTGACCTCTCTTTAGCCACACA
This sequence comes from Rhinolophus sinicus, assembly GCF_036562045.2. Taxonomy (NCBI): domain Eukaryota; kingdom Metazoa; phylum Chordata; class Mammalia; order Chiroptera; family Rhinolophidae; genus Rhinolophus; species Rhinolophus sinicus. The sequence goes on along the minus strand of NC_133752.1, from coordinate 104,531,900 downwards.
TGCTCCTGCCTCCATAGGATTTAAAGATTCCCTAAGATCATGAGACATCTTAGGATGGAAAGTATGTTGAAATTAAAGTTGACAGTAGTTGCCTGGGCGTAGAGCTGGGAGAGGCACAAAGGAACTTTTGGGGGTGATGATTATGTTCATTACCTCATTTGGGGTGATGGTTTCACTTACGGATTCACATGTCAAAATGTATCAAGTTGTCCACTTTAATTATGTGCAGTTTCTTGTGTGTCAACTATACCACCTCAACAAAGCTGTTTTAAAAAAATTCTAACTCGGGCTATGTTACTGCAAAAGTAAAAGTTATGATGGGCAGGATATTTCCTTAGTGGCACAAAAGAATGGTATGCTCTCTTCTGACACCCACGGTGCTGCTCCTGAGGTCACCCCTGAGAAAGCCAGCTCCTGCGTCCATACCAGCTTTCCCCCCAGAAACACCTGGGCACCATGCCATACAGGTATTGGGACACCAAGCTATGCCCAGAGCTATTTCACAAAACCCAGCCCTTTTTGGCTCTGTCCTTAAGAGCAGGTGTGGGCCAGGTTCTGCTCTGCTGTATTTTAACAGATAAGGAAATGGAGCCAGAGGGAGAAAAGCTCATAAACTTTCACAATGTCACCTCTGAGTCAGGACAGAAACAACAACTGATCTTCCTTCTCTAGCTGCCTTGGGACAAAACCTGGGCCTGATGGCTCCACCCTATCAGACTCCCCCAGCAATGCCCTCCTGTCTGCCCACCTAAGGACTGGTTCCAATGCCCACATGCCCACAGCCGCCAGCCCAGCCCACGATGAGCACACGGCTGCCTCCTGTTGTGGGGGTTCAGGAGTGGCCTTGCCGCTGTCGTTCAGCACAGCTGAGCTCAGTTACTGGATTCTGTGCACCAGGACCACCAGCCTTAGGAGCAAAGGCATGATTTCCCCCCAAGGGCACCATGCCATGTGCTGGGGGGATGAATTAATACTACTGGATTCATCATGAAAGCAGGGCTGCCATATCCAGTCTCACAGGTTGCACACTGCTGTCATGCAGGGTGGCATGCGGGGTCTCTGGTCCAGCTCACCACATAAGAATGCAGGACATGGTGAGGCCAAAACTGAACACCCACGGAGCCATAGATAGGGGAGTCATACCATTATATTCTCGCTGGCGGCTGGATCGGAGACACAGGAAGCAGGAGCCACACTATCCGCAACCTGCCGTCCACTTCTCTCTGCCAACCAACCTCACTTGCTAACTGCAATCTGCTCTTGCTAGCTCAGCCACCATCTTCTTGCTAGCCGCCATTTGCTGCTAGCGTAGCCACAGCAGTTACATTAGTGGCCAATGGCTCCCTAGTTACAGCTGACGGCCAACTAGCCACAGCTGATGGCCATCCAACCACAGTTGATGGCCATTTACTACCTGAGCCAGCACCTTTCCACGTGAGGCCGAGAGCCTGGAAACTGCACTCCTGGCTCTGTCCCCACACTGCACAACTGCAAGAGGCCCCAGTCACATAGCAACCTGCCTGAAGGGATTTATGAGTTAATGGGAACAAAGAAATCTTGATTTAGATCCCTTTACTTATAGACAAAAGGGTTAGAAACAAGCAGACTTATCCACGCCAATGCCAGGAACAACAAGCAGTGTAAGACAACTGTCTAAACCCAGCCTGAGGAACAAGTGACCTGGTTCTAGCCCCAGCTCAACCAGGAACTAGCTGTTTGACCTTAAGCAAGGACCTTAGTGGAATCACTCCCAAGAGTACACAAAACGTGCAGAAGTCCTGGAGAAGCTGTATAATTTAATAAGTGTCATGTATCATTATTTTGAAAGCTAAAATTCAACGGGAGTAAAAGGCCTGAGAGGTCCCGCTGGCTGGGTCACTCTGGAGTCTCCGATTCAGGAGGCAGGATGGGGACCGGTGGAAGGTTCAGTGACGGGGCTCCGGGGGAAAGCCAGGTGGGGCTAGTCTTACCTAAATACTCTTAAGAACAGAGAAACAAGCCCACGCCCTGTACCACCTCTGCTTTTCACCCGTCTCAGCTGGAACAAAGCCTCTTTGTGAGTTTAATGGAGCTTGACTTAGCAAACTTTTCCGTCTCCCTCTTCTGTAGGAGAAAAAAAAACAAACCGTTCTCCGCGAGGCTCCTTTGAAGGCTTTGCAGCTTGGGTTTAGGCAAACAGGAACCTGGCTGGGACCGCCCTGCTAAATGAGCTTTTTGGCAAGACTTTCCCGAGGCCTCCTGTGTGCAGAGGCTGAGGAGAGGTGGCCGGGAGGGGGCGTGAGCCGGGAAGGGGCGCTGTGCCAGGCGCCTTGGGCCCTCAGTATCGCGGCTGACATTTCTGAGTGCGGGTCTGCGCCAAGCCCCGTGCTGAGTCTTCATTGTATTTATTTACTTATTGGAACCCACGTAAATTAGCTCATTTAATCCTCTCCACCAGCCAGACTGGTGGGGACCGTGGCCCATTTTCTGAATCAGGAATGGAGACTGGAGGAGGTTGCATAACTTTGTGGGAGGCCACACGGACCAGGTGAGTCTGACCCCAAGGAAGGCCTGTGCTCCCCAAAGAGCCCCCAGCCTCCGCCCATCCTTTCCAAGCCCCGAGAACCCGGATCCTGTACGTGGGCAGCTTCATAACCATGCCTGAAATCGCTCAGTCACCCCAGCAGGGCGCCATTTTCTCAGCTTGAGGATAAAGGGCACTCAGCAAACTTGCTCTGGCCTCCTGCTCCAGGGGGTGAGTCAGCCCCTCTCTGCCTGCCTCACTGCACACTCACACACTCACACACACACACACACACAGTCACACACTTGCACTCACTCTGTCACACACACACAGCCCCCTCCCAGCATACGCGGGGAGATAAGGCACTGGCACCTGCCAGGAACAAGAAGCTCTCTATCTCAGGGTGACCTCCAGCCCGATAAACAGTTCACCCCTTCACACTGAGTGACTAATGATGGGTGTGAACTCTGAATGTGGATGGGGAGACAAGAGGGAGGGATGAAGTCATTTATTTAGTTATTTATTTATCCATCCCCCACCCCCTCCCCTTTGGCAACAATCAACTATATCTATGGGTCTGTTTCTGTTTTGTTTATTCATTTGTTTTTGTTTTTAGATTCCACATATAAGTGAAATCTTACGGTATTTATCTTTCTCTGTCTGACTTATTTCACTTAGCATAATGCCCTCAGGGTCCATTCATGTTGTTACAAAAAGCAAGATTTCATTTTTTTTCTATGGCTGAGTAATATTCAATTGTACGTATGTACCACTTCTTCTTTATCCAGTTGCCTATTGATGGACATCTAGGTTGCTTCCATATCTTGGCTATTGTAAATAATGCTGGACATAGGGGTACATATATCTTTTCGAATTAGTGTTTTGTTTTCTTCAGAGAAATACCCAGAAGTGAAATTGCTGGATCATATGGCAACTCTATTTTTAATTTTTTGAGGACTCTCCAAACTGTTTTCCATAGTGGCTGTACCAATTTACATTCTCACCAACAGTGCACAAGGATTCCCTTTTCTCCACATCCTCGCCAACACTTGTTGATTTATTGATAGTAGCCATTCTGACAGGTGTGAGGTGATATCTCATTGCGGTTTTAATTAGCATATTTCTGATTAGTGATGTCTATTGGCCATCTGTATGTCCTTTTGGGAAAAAGGTCTATTCAGGTTCTCAACCTTTTTATTTTTAAAATTTTTAAAATATTTTATTTTTTATTTTGGGGAAGGGGAACAGGACCTTATTGGGGAACAGTGTGTACTTCCAGGACTTTTTCCAAGTCAAGTTGTTGTCCTTTCAATCTTAGTTGTAGAGGGTGCAGGTCCAGTTGCCCTTGTTAGTTGCAGGGGGCGCAGCCCAACATCCCTTGCAGGAGTTGACCAGCAACCTTGTGGTTGAGAGCCTGCTCTCCAACCAATGGAGCCATGGCAACCTTGTGGTTGAGAGCCCGTGCTCCAACCAACTGAGCCATCCGGGAGCTCAGCGGCAGCTCAGCTCAATGTGCCATGTTTGATCTCAGTTGCACCATCCCTTGTGGGAGTCGAACCGGCAATCTGTGGTTGAGAGCCCATGCTCCTAACAACTGAGCCATCTGGCACTGGCCCATGTGGGAATCGAATGGGCAGCCTTCGGGGTTAGGAGCACAGAGCTCCAACCGCCTGAACCACCGGGGTGGCCCAACCTATTTTTTAATCAGATTGTTTTTGGTGTTGAGTTGTATGAGTTCCTTATAATCTTGGATATTAACCCCCTATGGATGTATCATTTGTGAATAGCTTCTTCCATTCAGCATGTTGTGGTTTTGTTTTGTTGATGGCTTTCTTCACTGTGCAAAAATTTTTAATCTGATATAGTCCCATTTGTTTGTTTTTACTTTTGTTGCCCTTGTCCAAGGAGATATATCCAAAGAACTATTGCTAAGAGTAATGTCAAAGAGTTTATTGCCTGTGTTTTTTCCCTGGGAGTTTTATGGTTTTAGGTCTTACATTTAAGTCTTTAATCCATTTTGAGTTTATTTTTGTATATAGTGTAAGAAAGTGGTCCAATTTCATATTTTTGCATGTATCTGTCCATTTTCACCAGCACCACATATTGAAAAGACTGTCTTTAGCCCACTATATATTCTTGCCTCCTATGTCACAGGTTACTAGACCATATAAGGGAGGGTTTATTTCTTGGCTCTCTCTTCTATGTCATTGATCTGTGTATCTGTTTTTATGCCAGTACCATGCTGTTTTGATTACTGTAACCTTGTAGTTTGATACCAAGGAATGTGATGCCTCCCACTTTATTCTTTCTCAAGACTTCTTTGGCTATTTGGGGTCTTTTGTGGTTCCATATAAATTTTAGGATTAGTTCTAATTCTGAGAAGAATGCCATTGGCGTTTTAATAGGGATTGCACTGAATCTGTAGATTGCTTTAGGTAATGTGGAAATTTTAACAATATTAATCCTTCCAATCCATAAGCAAGCTATGTCTTTCCATTTATTTGTATTAACATCTTCTTCAATGTCTTCTTCAGTGCCTTGTAGTTTTCAGAGTATAGGTCTTTTGCCTGTTTGGTTAAATTTATTCCTAGGTATTTTATTCTTTTTGATGCAGTTATAAATGGGATTGTTTTCTTAAATTCTCCTTTTTTTTTGTTCAATCATTTATTCATCAAACATTAATTACATGTTTACATAATGAGTTACATTGTTTCAAATAATGTGAAGAGTACAAATTTATCACATATCTGCTTATATTCCAGCTGTGAACATAACATATGGAGTCAAATAGATGGTAACTGAAAATAGTTCATGTTCTGAGAGACCTTAGATAAAAATAAATCAGTCAGTTGTCTAAGAAGTCTTCACTTAAGATCTGGAAAGAAAAGTATTATTGATTAGTAACTAGGAAGGCATCAATATTACTTGAGAAGAAACAAGAAATATTTGTCTTTGTCCCTAGGTTATCAAAAATGGACTTTCACAAGAGACTAAAATGAGTAAAGTTAAAGAATGTGTTGGAGACAGGCAATATTGTGCAGTGGTTAAAGTCTAGACACTGGAGCCAGACTGTCTAGATCAGATCCTGACTCCATCCCTGCCTCACCAGCTGAGTGACTAGGGAGTTACTTTGACTTTCTGCTTCAGCTTTCTCACAAAGAAATGGGGATCATAACAGACCCTACCTCAAAGTATTATTGAGGATAAACTATTCTCATGAAAGAGGGGAAAGAAAATAGCTGAAACAAGCAATGGTGCTTAAAAGTTTCACCTCAGATTACGTGTATGTCACTTCTATTTGCAATTCTATTGGCTAAAGCAAGTCACATGACCAAACCCAACTTCAGTCATAGGTTGGGGGCAGGGTGACTCTTCCCACAGGGAGGCACACAAACCAAATAGCAATGTAAAGAAATATATAGTCATCTTACCTGAACAACAGTAAATAATTAAGAATAATAATACAGTCTCACATGGGGTGAAGTATAGATACACCTTAATCTATTAAATTGTCCCAGCAGCTTTTATTAAGTAGTTCATCTGTAACACACTAATTTGAAAGGGCATCGTTATCCTGTACTAAATTCCCATATGTTTTGGTGGCTATTTCTGGTTAAATTCTCCTTCTAATTGTTTGTTATTGGTTTATAGAAACACAACAGATTTCTGTATATTGAGTCTGTATCCTGCAGCTTTACTGAATTCATTTATTAGTTCTGATCAGGTGTTTTTTTTTTGGTGTAGAATGAAGTCAATTTAATGCAATTTCCTATCACTGGACTGCCCAGAAATAAGGGGGAGGGAAGGAAGTTCTTTCAGAAGCCCACATTTGAGGCAGGGGTGTGTGAGGATCCTTCACAGGAAATTCTCTTCAGCAACAGGACTGCACTGATAGATTTAGAGGTTCCAGCCTGCCGAAGGACTGCCAGTCTCACAGCCCACCCTCTACACACACACACACACACACACACACACACACACGCAGCATGGTCTGGCAACTCCCCAAACACTGTAGTTGTGAGTAGACCCAAGACTGGCGATACTAAATATTATCATTAAGACTAGCATTTACTACACACTCAGTATGTGCCAAGCATTGTGCTAAGCTGTTTCCATGCAAAAAAGAAATTTCCAATTCCCATGACAACCAATGAGGCAGGAACCATTAATCCCATATTCCAGATGAGAACATTGGGGCTTAGAGCTTGGGTAACTCTTCAAGCTCCCATAGCTAATAGGTGACAGAAGAGCCACTTATTAACAAGCTGGCTCTTCCCCTCTCAGTTGGGGCCTCTCAGACACTGTAAAAGCCTCTACTGTTTGGGTCACCTATGCTCAGGTGACAATGCTCTTAGCTTAGTTGCTGGTGTTAGATAATTTAAGTTTTTCAGCATGTCTAATGCCTCAGTGGATGGACTTCCAGAGGAGGACGAGGCCCAATGCCACCCCAGGGCCTTTTCCTCTCTCCTTCCTTTCCTCTGCTGTTCTCTACAGCTTCTTATAGGTTCCAGGCTGTGGACTCCAAGTGGGCGTGGGAGGCCAGAGACTCTACTGTCTTTTGTTTCCTGGCTGATTTCTGATTTTCCCCGCGTCTTGTGAGGACATGCAAGGCGATGTGAATTAGGAAGCTGGAGTGGAGAGAGAGCTATCAGCTGAATCACACCTCCCTGCCCAAAAGGTGTCATCATCCTAATCCCCAGAAACTGTGACTCTTACCTCACATGGCAAAAGGGACTTTGAAAATGTTACTAAATTAAAAATCTTGAGATGACCCTGGATTATGTGTTGGGCCCAGTGTGATCACAGGGTCACGGGACACGGGACATCCATCTTCTCCAGCCCTTGAACGTCAGCTGCCTGGCCTTCAGCTCTGAACTGGAACTACCATGTTTCCCCGAAAATAAGACCTGGCCAGGCAATCAACTCTAATGCGTCTTTTGGAGCAAAAATTAATATAAGACCTGGTCTTATTTTACTATAATATAAGGCCGAGTCTTTATAATTATAATATAATAAATATAATATAATGTAATATAATATAATATAATATAATATAATATAATATAATGTATAATTTTTGCTCCAAAAGACACATTTGAGCTGATTGTCTGACTAGGTCTTATTTTTGGGGAAACACAGTACATCTCCTACTTTTCCTTACAAGAGGCAGGCAGGAGGCTCAGAGCAGTGGTAGGTGTTCACAGAGGGAGGAGCAACTCGAGGAAGGGGCTGTGAGCCAAGGAACATAGGTGGCCTCTAGAAAAAGGCAAGGAAACAGATCCTCCCCTGAAAACCTCTGGGAGGAACCAGCCTGCCAAAACCTTGGGTTTAGGCCTCTGACCTCCAGAGCTCTACCAGAATAGATTTGCGTTTTTTGAACCACGAAGCTTGTGGTCATTTGTTACCACCTCCATGGGGAACGCAACAGTGGAGGATTCATATCAGGAGAAGATACTGGGGAGTGTCATGGCTCTGGCCGCTATAACAAAATACTACACTGGCAGTTTACACCACAGACATTTACTTCCTCAGTTCTGGAGGCCAGAAGTCAGACCAAGGCGCCGGCAGGATTGGTTTCCTCTGAGGCCTCTCTCCTGAACTTGCAGACAGCTGTCACTCTGTGTCCTAATCTCCTCCTACACGGACACCAGGCAGATTGGATTGTGGGCCTCATTTTATATTAATCACCTCCATAAAAGGCCCCATCTCCAAATACAATCACATTCTGAGGGCCTGGGGGTTTGGGCTTCAACACAGGAATTTGGGGTCGCAATTCAACTCGTAACAGGGAGCCCCTGTGGCTGCCTCATTCTTGCAAGGCCCTCCCTCTTCCAGCAGCTTCTGGACCTCCTGAGGGCCCAGCTTGAGCCCAAGCCGCCACTGTCAGTGGAACTGGTTGGCGCTTGCCCAGAGACCTGATCGGGACAGGTCAGCGGGATGAAGATCCTGAGAGAGAACGTGGGTAAGGGAAGAGGACGCGGTACCAAGGATTCTCAGGTGGGCGTGGAACTCATTCTCTCTTCCAGGGAGATGCCCCACAGCCTCCTAGGTCTTCCGGGGCCCCTGGAGAGAATGAAGCAGAATGGCTAGAGTTGGACACTGAGCGGAGGAGCTGGGCTTAGACCTGTGCTGGCTGGTGGCTCTCTGCAGAGACAGCGGACAGGGTGAGGAGAGCCTTGGAGCCAGAACAGGCTGACGTGTTGGTAGTCCCCCCTGAATGCCAGGTCTGTCCCTGACAGAAGACAGTTTCCAGATTCCTTCTTCCAATACCACGCAGGCCCCGACTGACCCATAGCTGCCCCCGGCAAGATTTAGGCAGCAGAAGTGACTCAACTGCCTCCAGAGCCTGCCCCGTTTGCTCCTCCTCGCTGAGGAGGCCGCCTCCACCTGTCACCCTGTGCTGTCCCTCCCCTCCAGGCCGCCTGCAGGCCGGGTGAAATTTCTCTTTCCTACTGCGAAGCATGTCAGGGTTCCGACAGGAGATGGGCCATGCTGCCGATTACTTGAATGAAAAAGATTTAATATAAATGCTCGCATAGGTGTAAGATTGCTAACCTGATGATTACAAAGGTAAAAAGAGAACTCTGTAGCATCATCCCCAAGGCTGAGAAAGCAAAGGGAAGAGGCTGCGATGATTAAAACTTGGAGAGACTCTGGAACCCCACCTTGGAGGAAGGGCTCCCGCTGGTGCTGGCGTGTCTGAGGTGCGGTGCCATGGCGTTGTTTTTACAAGTGTTGGAAAAGCCACTAAATGGATTCATCTCCCCAGCCCGACCTTCTGCCTCTTAGATTCTGAGTATTTCTGTCGCCTCTTCGGAAAAAAACAACTCACATTCACACTGGCTCCTTCGTCCTGCATCTCCACCAGCCCAGCAGACTCTGCCAAGGGTAAAAACCTTGGAGCCTATTAAGATGACCCTAGAACCCAACTCTATGCGATGGCTAATTTCATGTGTCAGCCTGATGGAGCTAAGGGCTGTCCAGACAGCTGGTAAAACATTGTTCTGGCTTGTGTCTGTGCTGGTGTTTCTAGGAGAGATTCGCATGTGATTCAGAGTACTGAGTACAGCAGATCACCCTCCCCAAGGTGGGTGGGTGGGCCTCATCTAGACTGCCCCCCCCATAGAACAAAAAAGGGAGGAAGCGCAGACTCTTTCTGCTTGAGCTGCTGCATCCATCTTCTTCTGCCCTCAGACGTTGGTGTTTCTGGTTCTCAGACCGGAACCACACCATTGACTTCCTGGCCCTCCCGCTTGCACACGGCAGATGTGGGACTTCTGGGCCTCCATAACTCTGTGAGCCAATTTCTATCCCGAAGCTCTTTCTATTTATCTGTATATCCTATTGGTTCTGTGTTCTCTGGAGAACCATGGCTAAGGTACCAGCAGGGTCTGTTTTTGATCTGACATCCCCCTACTTATGGCCAGGAGGTGGGTGTACACAGGACTGTGGGAGGTTTAAATGCAATTATCAGAGGCAGGTCCCCCAAACAAAGGCTTTCCGTTTTGTTGCCAGCATTCAGGGAAGGGTCCCAGCAGACACACCGGCGCTCCCATTCTTATCCGCACCTCTGTGGGATGGGTAGAGGGCTGCTCACCCTGAGGCTGGGCCATGACTGTAGCTTCACTCAGTCTTGTTCCACGGTCTCTCTGCCCAGCACCATACACTGCAGCTCTGCTCCCCCGGACTGCCAACACATCAGCCTGTTCTGGCTCCAAGGCTCTCCTCACCCTGTCCGCTGTCTCTGCAGAGAGCCACCATTGGTTTCTTCTCTGGTACGTGTCTTTGGGGAGCTTTGTTCTCAGAGAATAAGACTGTTAAACCTCATTTTATAGCGAAGTCCAGAAAAGATGGTTTTCCAATTAGGATAATTTGAGGAGGGCGTGATAAAGGGACTGGCTGTGAAGCTTACACGGGGTGTAGGACAACTACAAGGTAATGCTGTACCCCATAAGCCATGCCAGATCTGGAGAGACAGGCGATTGGTCAAGTGGAAGAAGGGAAAGAAAGTTTAGGGGAGCCATGACCTCTCGGCAAGACACAGAGCAACCCTGACTTGACCCAGCTGGGAGGGAGGCAGAATAACTACCTGCACCTCCCTCTCCTCCCTCTGGGGCTCCCCACTTCCTACCCCAAGAAGGCAGAGAGTAAGCATGTCCCCAAAGATATACCATGTAGGTCAGTCTCAGGGGAGGGAGCAGGATGGCCCTGGAGGAGCCACAAGAAGGCATCCTAGGACACCCCAGTGCCCCCTGGAGAAAGTCTACCTTTCTGTAAAACATGCCCCTTGAAAAATGCAATTCTACCTCCAAGGTAACCGAATGGTTCTTACCCAAAAAGGCTTGATGAGGACTTTCACAGGCATAGCCCCAGTTCTGAGAGGAATTCTAGAGTGACAAGGATGGTTTTAGGGTCTGAGAATGATTTGGGCCATTCTGTGTGGATCGGACATGCCCCAGGGCACCCACATTTCCCTCAAGACACCATTAAATGTGCTTGACACTGCCCAGCAAGAAAAAGCACAGGGTCTGAACAGGGCCACATGTCACCCTTCCCTTGCCAGCATGCAGGTCAGAGGTGGACACCAATTACTCAGGTCAAAACCTAAAACAGTCCTGCAGGAAAACTCATCAAGCTCGGCTGCAGGCCAGCCAGTTAAAAATGGATTCTGGTCCCTTGGAAGTGCACACAGATCATTTCTGCTAATTAAACAAATATTTTTCCAGAGCTGTCTTGGTTTCCACTGTTGTCGTTGGCCCAAGTTGCTGGCACGCCACTGGAGGCGTGCCCTGAAAAGCAGCACAGATCAGAGGAGACCAACGGGCCTTTTGGCAAAATAGAAAGGACGTATCTTCAGAGCAGAGGAGCTGAGTCCAAACAGAAAGAAGGAAGACGGAAGAAACATGAGAGCTCTGAGTCACAGCCAGCTTACAAATGTCTGCACATGCAGACACACACGCACACACACGCACACGAATGCACAGTCTCTCTCTCCCTCCCTCCTGAACCCCACTGCCCTCCCTTCCCCCTCAACACACAAATAAGCAACCTATTGCCAAATAAGAATCCCAAATTTGGAGGCTTGAGTGTTGCTTCTGTTCCTACCCTGAAGGTAGTACAGGGGCAGTTAAGAGGTTATTTGGAGAAAAGAACTACGCAGTAAGGTGCAAAGTGGTCTGCATGGGGTTCTAACCCAGAGAGAGTGGTTATCACAATGGCCCCAGCCTCCCCGACTGACAACCTTCAGCCCAGATGAAGTCCACATACACAGTGTCCCCATACAGGGTCAGGAAATTCAGGACTTTGAAGCTGGCCAACAGCAGAGCCCGGATGGCAGGTCCAGAATCCCAGGGCTTGGGCGGCCCTAAAACTAAGCAGAATTGTCAACCATACAGGTTGTCCTCTTTCCTCACCCCCAAAGATCCCTTGATCAGAAGCACTCGGCACCCTGGGTTTTCCCACTACTGTGCTCAAACCTCCCCCCACACACACACACACACCCCAAGCCACCCTTTGAAACTTGGGACCCCTGGCTTTCCTCAGAAAAGGTTCGGCATCTCACTGTCCCTTGTGCACAGGACCTGCTGCGCCGACACCCGCCAGGCCCAGCTACACTTTGAAGACCCAGAGTCCGGCTCCAAGCTGGCTCCAACAAAACAACACGATACCTGTGAACTTTGCCATCCCTTGAACTCCAGACTCCTCATCTATAACACGAGACATGTGGGCTGTACCAGCGGCCTCACATTCTTTTCAGCCCTTGCTAGGCCAGCCTGTAACGCAGAGCAAAGCAGAGGCCCTCTGGTTGGAGAGGATGGGAGGAGACCTCACTGACTCCTAGGTCTCTGGGAAGCACTATTAGAAAATGCTGGACCAGCAGATTCCCTGCTAAGGGCCCTGCAACCCAGGAAGATTATGATCCTGAGTTTCCTTAGGGACCTGGATCTAAAATGTCTCCCTCCCCATCCATCATCCCACCATCCATCCCCCATAAATCCAACCCTCTGTTCACTAGTTATGCATCCCTTCTTTCAGGGTCCTTCCACTTTAGCTAATCTGATGAACTAGCCAGGCTTCAGGGCTCAAGAGGGTGCTGTTAGGAGAATGAGCAAGTCTCATCGCTAAGGGTGCTGCATTGTAGTGGTGAGCACGTCATTCCAAGTGAAAAGTGTTTTTATTTCATAAGAAATATGTGGTTTTTCTAAGCAACTGCTATACTGTAGCAATACATTGCGTAGGAGTTGAAAATTCACCCTTTGCTCTCCCTCCCAATGTAAGCCCTCAAGATAAAGCAATGCTTGCCTGATAAGCATGATGGCAGGCTTGGCGGGCCTAGCAGTAGCCATCAGGGGGGGGCAGGGGGGGAGCAGGGCACTTTCGCCTCCCCAGGGCTCTGGCCTGTTGCAGGTGCTGCCATGAGAGCCTTGCCGGGGGGGGGGGGTGAATTCAAACCCTCCTCCCTGAAGAAGTGCGGCCCTGAGCCCTTTAGGTCACTCCTCTCCAGCTTCTGCTACCTTCCAGAGGTAAATAGAGGGTTAACTCCCAGCTGACCTCACAGGGTGGGAACAAAACCACAAAGGAATCAGAGGTCCTCTGATGAAGCAATGGTGATCCAGCTCGTGAAGACCAGACAACTGGGGTTGGATAATAATCAGAGCACCCAGACCACAAGCAGGGCTTCAGGCCTCTGGGGAGCCTGCACTTCAGTAGGGCTGGCAAGAAGCACTGAGCCCAGCACCTTGTGGTTCTGCAGACTATGCTTGAGCACTTGTGGTGACAGGAGTTCTCCAGCTGGTCCTGGTGAGGAGGAAGTCCTCTCTCACAGGGAGCCCATGCCCTCCTCTCTTGCTAGGCACACGCCTGGGGCTTCTGCTGGGCTTATCCGGTGGAAACCCAGGGACACCCTGCTCCCGGGCTGTACGATCACACTCACCAAACAAACAATTCCCATCTCGCATCAAAGAAACCTCACGGTGTTATGAGCAACTCAGCGTCTTTCAGGCTGGACGTTTTCTCCCCTAATCACCAGACCTTCCCTTGAGCTCATTCCTGCCAAGTGTTTCATCTCCGTGCGTGTCCTGTTTGTGGACCAGGGGAAGTGTGGGTACATCTGATCTGAGCATGTAGACCTGCTGCCAAACAATGCATCAAAGGCCACTTCATGGGGAAGCACGCAGTCTTGTTGCAATTCTGGAACAAATTCAACCTAGCATAGCATTCCAGAAGGAAATCCCAACTGACCTCCTGCTCCCTGAGTTCCTAAGTCACCAAACTGCCTGTACTGTCCCTTGGGCACTCCATCATCTGCTCTTTCTCAGCATCTTTTCTCTTGGAAGAGAGTCTAGGAGATACAGCACTTCTCCCCTTTCCCTCAAAAGGAGGTGGGTCCTGCCCCAGCCCCACATTTTGATCAGAAGTGTGGATCACAGAGCTGTCTGCTGAGGGGTTGCACCCCAGAATCCCTCCCAGCACTGTTACTTCCAGGAAGAAGACTGATCGCAGTGACTGCCTGGGGGCGTCTCCTGGCAGGACCAGGAGAGCCGGCTACCATGGTCTGAGGGCACTCCTGCCCTTGGCAGGGGGGTGGCATGAGACTTCACGTGTGCCAAGTGGATGCTCACCCCAAAGCTCCGGGGCTGCATGGATGTGCCCCAGAGCAGGGCCAGGGCAGGAGATGAGAGGGCATCACCCACATCAGGAAATGCTGCTGTGCTGGGACCCCGAGCGTATGTTGGAGGGCTGCTAGAGAACAAATGCACCCCCCGGAGAAGGCCAGTAATAGGTGCCTGGAATGAGAAGACCACTCCGTAACCCACAGCACCATAGCCCCCTGCATCCCTTTTCTTCATCCTGCCCCCAGAGCTGCCCAGGACCCAGACAGGGGACTCCAGCCCTGAAGCTGGGAGGGCAGCACGAAGGCCAGGCAGAGCTGGACCCTGTTCCCACACTTCTGGGGAACATCTCTCCCCACATGCCCATGCATGACTACTGCCCACAGCCTTCTCCCAGCATGGAGAAAGAGACTGTGTACTCCAGCCACCTACTCTGGAAGCAGGCTGCTGGCCAACCATGAGGGACAAGGCGACTGTCCCCATAGGACGTGAGCAAGAGACAGTCTCGAGCTTTGTTTCCTCAGACTTGGGCAGGCACAGGAAGAGCCCCACCATCCTGCACATCCTCCTTCAACCACCTGTCTGTGAAGAGTTCCCCGGCACCTTTGCCAGAGGAAGAGGGTCTCTTTAGAGCTCTTACAGCAACTGGGCTTCTCTCAGGGGACTTAAGGACGCAAGTGTTGTATCCTGCTTATCTTTGAGTCCCAATTGCCCTGGACAGAGAGCATGTGCAGCACATACAAAATCAAAAACATGTACTGAATTGAGTCTAAAACAAGGAGCCCAGTGTCTGGGGACAGCCTGAGTATTTCCAACACCATGGAATCAGCCAGCTGTCTGTTTCTATTGTCCTCTCTAAGTGATGAGGGCAGCCTGTCCCCAGTCCCTGTGTTGGAGGCAGGAGACACTTCGAAGAATATAGGTGTTGTTCCAACTCAAGTTCATTGCGTGTTTCAGGCATTTGGACCCAGATAAATCACAGATGATATAATCCACAATTCTCTTCCAAGATTTCCTTATGTGGGAAATTCGTCCAGCAGCCATAACTCAGCTTTGTGTAGTTACACATTTGTTTAAGTGCACAAACTTTTTTATGGGATTTCCCTTCCAGAGAGAATGCCTCAGCATAGTGCTTAATGAATGGAGAACAACATATTGGTGACCCTCATGCAGTTATGCACCGACTATTGCCATCTATGAACTTTTGATCTTTGATCAAGTGGCTTGGGTACTTTTTTACTCTTCCCCAAGCCCCACAATACCTCTGGGAACCTGGACCATATCGATACTTAATCAGATTGTACCACATGGGAATTTCAAGCATGAATGATGCAATCTCCCTCATAATAAAACTCTATTATTCCCTGAGCTTACAGTCACACTGCCCGCCTCAGACCCCCGCACACTGTGTTTTCCTTATCACACACTTACTGTCTGGAGAGAGAGCCAGAGAGGAAACTGTTTAGAAACAGAATGTCTAAATAAAGTCAGTTCTTCCCTGAGCACTTTGCAATCATTATTCAAAGAACATTTCACACACACTCTCTTGTTCTGTATAAAGCACACCTTCCCGGGTGGCTTGAGAAAGTCACAAGCAGCTAGGCCTAAAGAGGAGTCACACACAGCCATAAATAACTTGTCTTTTCGGCCAGCTTCTAATTTAACGGCAGTCTTGAGGAAAAACGCAAAGAATATTTAAACTATAAACAATGACACATAACCAAAACTAACTGGCTGGGCTTGAAGGGGTAAGTCGGGTTTCCATCTAAAATTAGACCGGCGTTCTTTGTAAAACTCTGATTCAGTCACTTCAAGTTCTTGTCTGAAATACATCTGAGTCTTGGCCTCTTTCTCTTGGCGCCCTTGGCTTTGTCTCCAGACACTGCGTGCCTGATAGGAAAAGGTCAGCACGGGTGCTGGGGGAGGGAGATGACCGCAGGATTAGGAGTAATAGATTGTTCTTGCCCAGAGATTGTTTGGAAACAGGTTGGAAATGATCTTTTAATGACTTTGGGTGCCTTAAAAGAAACATGTTCTATTTTATTTAAAACAGTTTTGCGGGTCAAGCCAATCAATCAATGGCTGTTTACTGAGAATAGCAGAAAAACTTAAACCTGACGTTGACGCTCATGGAGTTTAGGATGCATTCTCCAGGGGTGAGGAGCCAAGTTCACCAGCCCAAGACTGAGGAGGGGGCAAGGTCCAGCTCTGCCACTTACACCAGCCGCATCCCGCTGGACGAGTTATTGAACTCCTGAAGCTCCAGCTTCCTCACTGGTGAAATGGGGATGACAACAGTTCTCGCCTAGAGCTTGGTTGTGAAGTTTAAAGGAGGCGGCACGCAGGCATCCTGGTACCTGCAGGTTCTCTGCAAAGGTGGGTTATTACTGTCATCTATAAAATACGCCTCCAAGGCCCCACACGGCACAGCAAATAAGTGGCAGGCATTAAATTCCCGAAAGCTCAGGCCTGGGGGGACAGGGATGAGGGCAACAGAGGGACCATGGAGGAAGGCATCCACAGAGGAAATGCTGAGCAGTGATTACGGTTTCAAAGGTCTGGTGGGAAAGCTGGTTACTAGGAACCGAACCATGACTCTCACTCTTCCTTAGTCTTGGCCAGGCAGGACTGCTTCCTTGTAAAGTGTGGGGTTTGGGGCCATCTGCTTCCCTTGGGCTGGCCTGCCTTCCCATCCTGGGCACCACACCCAGTGAGGAGGGGGTCCACAGGGTGCCCCAGTTTGAGGCTGTGTAATGTCTTCAGTGACCTCACCAGGTGTAAGCGAGACACCTCCCAGTGAAGACAACCACCATCTTCCTTCCCACCAGGAGAGGCAGACCTGAGGCAGGGCCAGAGTGGGGAAATTCAGGCCATGTCCTACAGTTCAAATTCCTTCAGCAGGTCGTTTCCCACCACCTGGCTGGCGCTGGCCTGGACCTAGGGGAAGAACACAAGCAGACCCTTCTCAGAGCTGTAGCTGTTGCCACATGAGGGGTTAGCCAAGGGTTGTGTGTGCAGTAGTCTGCGGAGAGTCAGAGAAAGTCTACGTTGAGTTAATGCTCCTTTACACAAACTGCTCACCGAGCATCTGCTGACACATGACAGTGCGCCTTGGGGAAGATGTAAAAATTAAGAGTTCACTCTTCCAAATTCCCAGAGAACTTGGCTCACACCTAATTTACCTGGCTTTCTGTCTGTTGACTCGCTGCTTTCTCCACTGGATGTTCCGACCTGGCTGCATCTTTCTCTTTTGAATCCCCAATACCCAGCTGAGGGCCCAGCACATGGCAAGCACTTAGCATTTCTTGGATTAAATAAGACTGAGTTCATGTCTTCAGGACTTCCAGTCCTACGCCGTGGTTAGCACGGTCCTCAGAGGCGTGAGTGACAATCACGTCAGCCCTGATAGCAGAGGCCGTGGAAGTTGGGAGAGGGGGAGTAGACGCTCCACAGAGAAGGTGACGTCTGAGAAAGCCCTTGAAAAAGGATTCAAAGTAGAACTGGAGCTTCCATGGGCGGAGAGGAGAATTCTAGGGAAAGGCGAAGGCAGGAAAATGTCACCAGTGTTTGGGAGATGGTAGTTGAGTTCTGTTGGGAAATGATAAGCCTGGTGAGTCACAGCAGGTGGGGCTTGCACAGGTGCTTAGGTGCTGGACTTCACTCAGCAGACAGTGTTTCCTCTCACTTCTTATCATCCTCCTCCTCCTCCTCATCATCATCCTCCTCATCATCATCATTGTGCCAACAGTGATCATAGCAACAGACGTAACAGTGGCAATACCTCGTACAGCCTGAGTGCTTACCTTGTACGAGGTGCTGTTTTCAGCATTTTGCATGAGTGAATCCTTCAGTCCTCACAAGCACTCCATGGGGAGAGCCTTCCATTTTACAGGTGAGGAAACCATGGCACAGGAAGGTTAAGGAAGCTTCCTGAAGTGAACAGTTCAAAGTGGCAGAGTGAGGGTCCAGACCCCAGGCACGTGGCTCCAGAGCCCACATCCTGCTTCTCCTGACCTCCCCTCCCAAGTTCATGGTTGTCTCATGCTGCCCCTCTTTGCTCCCAGCCATGGCCATCACCCCACGCTGGGGTCCTAATTCTCCCCCTGGTCTTATCTCCACACTGGGTCCGTTTTCACCACAGCTCACTGCAGGGCTGAAAAGCAATCCGACGGCCACACCCCCATCTCAGAAAGATGTAATGACACTTAGGAGTGTTGTATATGCTCCCCAACTAGTCTACCAGCAACGGTGCCTGCTGCGTCTTGCTTATCTTGTTCCGGAAGCTCTTTGTTATCTTCTGCTCAAACATCCTGTTGAGCATCATCCCCCAGCTGCTGCTCCTGAGGCCCCGCCCCCGTGAGGGTAACCAAGAGCACAGGCTGTGTCCTCCCTGGGTTCCCAGAGCCTGAATCTCCAGGGCCACTTTGGTGCCAGTACACAATGTCTATCCCCACCTTCAGTGTCTCATGCATCCTTCATGAAACAGCTGCTTGAGCTTCTACTGGAAATGCTCACGTGGGGCTCAACAGGCCAGATGGACAGTCGACTACCTCTACCCTCCATCTCTGCCTGAGGGACCAACATACAGAACTCCTACTCACTGCCCCACCCCCATGCAAATTCCTCACCTCAACAGCCAGAAGGGAATGGGTGAAGTCCCACTGCCAGCTTAGCCACAGCAGAGATGACCCTGCCATCACTGAGCCCCCTCAGTTTTGGGCAAGTCTTCAGCACGAATTTTCAAGGTCTATTTCTCCTCTTGTTCCTTCTTTTCAGACTTTACTAGACATAGTAAAAGAAACTTAAATCACATCATATCCTCCCTACCTAGCAATTGTAAGAAGCTTTGGTCAGAGTTCCATTACTGAAATTTTCAAGGATGGAATGCTGTGTTGATTCACTTAAAAATAGCACGGGCAGGTAAGGGGACTAGAGATGAAATAAGGTTGGTTATGAATTGACCATTGTGAATGGTGAGATGCAGGGGTGGTATACAGAAGCTAATTACTGTGTTCTATTTACTTTTGTATGTATGTAAAATCTTCCAACATAAAGCAAAAGATGTAAAATTTAAGAAAATGTTGGTAGGGCAAGAAGTTCAAACTCACGGCAATAACTCTGATTGGGATTTCTGCTTTTATTGCGTTTCTCCACATAATCTCTGGCAGGCACCCTGCTAGCCAAGGATAAGTAGGACTTGACTGGTTGTGTGTTCCTGGTTCAACAAAACCAGACAGAGTTGAATTGAAGTCTGTGAGTTGATACCTCCCAGCCCATCCGCCTGGGCTGCCCCTCAAGCCCAGTGTTACAGCTCCTTCATCAAAGCCACTGCCCTGGGTCCAGATGCAGGTTGATGGTCAATGTTTCAGCTTCTTCTGGGTCAATGTTTCAGCTTCTTCTGGGTCAATGTTTCAGCTTCTTCTGGGTCAGCGAAATGCTGACATCAACAGTGAGGTCTGTGATACATCTCATAGCAGGTGGCCTCTAAGTGCAGATGCCAAAATTACAGACTGCCGGAGGTGTT
This sequence comes from Rhinolophus sinicus, assembly GCF_036562045.2. NCBI lineage: Eukaryota > Metazoa > Chordata > Mammalia > Chiroptera > Rhinolophidae > Rhinolophus > Rhinolophus sinicus. Next base: position 104,512,261 of record NC_133752.1, on the reverse strand, counting down.
GATACAGGATGTTGAGAAAATAGTGTCCACCTTCAGACAGAAGAGACAAAGGGATGTCTAGAGGCTCCGTTTTGAGGGAATTCCAGACCCCCTGGGGAAGCCAAGGCATCTTAATTCTGTCACTTTCTGTGGTCCAGGCCTGGCCCCTTTCATAAATCTGGCAGGATGGCTCTCAAGAAAGCTACTGCTGGCCTCGGGACAGCCTCAGGATTGGATCAAGATTGTATGACTCTGAGAATGGAGTGGCCCCAGCCAGCTTTCACATAGGGCAACCTGTCTATTTGGAGGCGTCAGTGCCCACCCCCGCAACTAACCCCTTCTGCCATCTCTGAGTGCCCAGGTGGTCAGCAGCACACCACCTCACCTGGCTAGAGCCCGCCTCACTCCTCACCTCTCAGGCGCCATCCTGTGACTCCATGACAAGCCCAGAGGGCACCTTCCCTTTGGTTTCTGAGGGAGTTTCAGGGACATGACCCACTTCTGCATTGACAGCATCTGAAGAGCTAGATCCAGGCTGTTGCCTTCCCTCTCACGGAGGCTCAAAGAGACACAGAGAGGAGACAGCAGCCTGAGTCCCATCCACACACAGGCTGGACCCAGAGGGCACTCCTAGGAGGGGTGCGTGTGCAGCGGCTCTACCAAATTCTTTCTGTCTCCTTAATTAAGTCTACCATCCTGTCACCAGGATCATTGCAACAACCTTCAGCAGGTCTCCTTGGGCCAGTCTTGATACCTCCATTCTGTTCCCACATGGCAGCAGTATTCTATCTAAACTACAGGTCAGATGGGCAGCCGGATGGCTCAGTTGGTTAGAGAGTGAGCTCTGAACAACAGGGTGGCCGGTTCAATTCCCACATGGGATGGTGGGCTGTGCGCCCTGCAACTAAAGATTGAAAACGGCGACTGGACTTGGATCTGAGCTGCGCCCTCCACAACTAGATTGAAGGACGACTTGACTTGGAGCTGATGGGCCCTGGAAAAACACTCTGTTCCCCAACATTCCCCAATTTAAAAAAAATTAAATTAAAAAAATTAAACTACAGGTCAGATTAGGTCACTCCATGCTTGCACACCCTCAGTGCCAACCTGTGGTCTCAAGCACCTCACAGAGTCTTCCAGGCCAGGCACCCTCAGCCTCGCTGCTCCAGCCCCTCACCCTCTTCCCAACACCCTCCTCTCCTCAGGGTACCTTTGCTCTGACTCATCAGAGACCCACTCTTCCCGCTGCCTGGGCACCCTCCCCTTGGTGCCCATCAGCACCAGCTCGCCATCCAACTCTCCATCTGGGTCTCGCTGTCTCCCCATCCACAAGGCTGGATTAGTGGCTGGCTTAGTGCTATTCCTCAGTGGGTGCTCCAGTGACAACCTGCACAGCACTGTCACACAGTTCTGGAATTGCTAGTGTACTTCCCTGCTGCTAGGAGTGGAATGCTTGTGTCCCCCAAATTCATGTGTTGAAGTTTAGCCTCCCAGTGTGATGGTGTTAGGAGGTGGGGCTTTTGAGAAGTGGTTAGGTCATGAGGGTGGAGCCCTTAACACAGATTACAGAGGCTTAAGGAGTCTGTGGAGATGAAGCCACAGAATGGGGTGTCTCTGACTTAGAAGGTGTGACTCAGAGTGGAGTCAGCTGTTCCGACAGGCTTTAGCAGGCAGGTGGGATGGGACACCTGGGAGGCTAGGGGCAGAGACTGGAACTCTCTTCCTGGCCTCATCTGAGGCTTGTTGATGTACTGGGGAGGGGGACAAATGGGGATGTTGGCTGATAACCCTGTGTCTTGGGGCCAGAGACAAGGTGCTAGAGAGGTTATGAGGATGACGATGAGTGACCTGATGGGGATTCAGACCATCCTCCAGGAAACAAATGGAACTCAAGTTCAGCAGACATATAGCGGCACAGAAAGGAAAGGGTGAATGACCAAGAGGATTTTGAGGGGCCCTACCCCTAGCATGACCCAGTGCTTAGTCATCCCTAAAAAGTTCTCCTCAAGGCTGATGGGCTTTCTGTGAGATTCATGGGTTACCAGCTTTGGTATCCAAGAGGAGCCCCAATACTTTCTCACGTTGGTTGGGAGACCCTGTTGCTGACATCACTATTTGTTAAGGCAGGGCCAGATGCCAGCTGTTTGGTGGTGACTGATCCCTCAGGCAGCCAGCCTCCTATCCCCAGCCCCATGCTCACCAACACGCCATGGGGACACACCACCAGGTCCCTGGACTTCTCGGTGGCCTGCACCCACGGGGCCTCCAGGCCCCTCAGATGCCTTCTCCCCATGCCTGCTTCTTGCTTCTCAGTCCCTCCGAGAAGAGAAGAGCTGGGAAAATGACACGAGGAAGATGTGTTCTTCTTTGGGATGATTGTGTTCCCTTTATCTCTTACGATTTGAAGGTGAGAAGGCACGGACAATCTTTAGCCCAAGAAAAGAGGCAAAACCGGACGCCTCTGGTCCTGAGAATCCAAGTGATGGAAGAACTGACTTCCGATGGATGGTCTTTCCTGTCACATCTCCAGAAAAGCCACCAGAAACACAAACACACATGTTCAAATTCAATCCAGACAAAACTGTCAAGGACCTTAACACAAACGATGGGAATGTGCCCACCAATTTCTCATCTAGCTTCAGGGCACCATTTCACTTTGACTCACTTTGACGGTCGTTCAACTGGCTCTGGTTTCTGGCCCACGGCCAGTTATTTTAAAGACCGAGTTTCCATAACTGAGATAGGCCCTGTCTCTAGGTCTCCAACTACTCCCACCAACTACCTTTTCCCCTTTCTCTCATATCCCTGCTTCCTCCTTTTAAGGCTCATATTTCATTTTAAACCACATTTCTCTTCTCTCCTTCATTATGTTGACTACTTGTCACCATGGCAACCCTCCCCACCCCATCAGCCTCGTCTTGGAATGGGCCCCCAGGCAGGGGCCATACTTGTCCTGTCTATTAGTCAAAGTGTGGTAAGCTCACCACAATTGTCACCAGAGTGTCATGGATGAATGAGTGCCCCTTCAGTTTGTTTGTTTGTAGCTAGGACAACTCTGTGACTAGTGAGCTTAGGGTAGGGCAGGAGAGTCTTTCCCTGGGGGCAGGAAGTAGGTAACTTGTCTTTGGCCTTAGCTCCTCCAATGATAAAATGGGGCTGCTCTAGGTTCCCGCACAGCACAAAACCTGTAGTGCAAGATCATTAACCATATATATCTGTTAAAAAATACAAATAAAACTATACCTATAACAAAAACTACTTTGAAGATTTTTTTTTTACAGTCATGATTTGGTGTGTAATTTTGCTCAAAAATAAAGCCATAAATCCACAAAAGACAGGCATGATTGAGAGTCATCTCACAAACCTTGCTACCATGTTTCCCCAAAAATAAGACCTAGCCGGACAATTAGCTCTAATGCATCTTTTGGAGCAAAAATTAATATAAGACCCGGTCTTATTTTACTATAAGACCGGGCCTAATATAATATAATATAATATAATATAATATAATATAATATAATATAATATAATATAATATAATATAATATAATATAATATAATGCAATATAATATAATACTGCGTCTTATATTAATTTTTGCTCCAAAAGACACATTAGAGCTGATTGTCCACTTGTAGGAAACAAACATGCTGCATTTGACTCCCACAGGTATTATCAAAATATTTGTGAGCCAAAAATTATTCAGAAGGTGTAGATTTAAATACATTTTGTTTTGGGAGTTTTCTTTTTCCTTTTTTTTTTTTCTCAATTTCAAGATACTTTATTTTTTAATTATTTTTTAAAGATTTTTATTAAAATATAGCTAACATAAAATCTTATATTAATTTCAGGTGTACATCATAGTTATTCAACAGTACCCACCTGGCACTATACAGAGTTATTACCACATTATTGATTATATTCCCTATGCTGAAGTAGTGATCACCATAAGTCCAGCAACCATCTGACACTGTACCATGCTGTCACTATATTATTGATCTTTTCCCTCCTTTTAACATTTTTCAATTAAAATTGACATTCAGTATTATTTTATATTAGTTTCAAGTGTACAGCATAGTGGTTAAACATTTATACAATTTAGGAAGTGATCCCCCCCGACTAGTACAACTGGCACTATACATAGTTATTACCATATTATTGATTATATTCCCTGCACTTTACATCCCCATGACTATTTTGTAACTACCAATTTGTACTTCTTAATCCCTTCTCCTTTTCTCCCACCCCAAACCCCTCCCATCTGACAACCATCAAAATGGTCTCTATATCTATGAATTTGTTTCTGTTTCATTGTTTGTTTATTTTGTTTTTTAAATTCCACTTATAAGTGAAATCATATGACATTTGTCTTTCACAGTCTGACTTATTACACTCAGCACAGTACCCTCTAGGTCTATCCATGTTGTTGCAGATGGCAAGATTTCCTTCTTTTTTTAATTTTTTTTTTTATGGCTGAGTAATTCCATTGTATATATGTACCACCTCTTCTTTAGCCATTCATCCATTCAGGGACACCCAAGCTGCCTTCATATCTTGGCCACTGTAAACAATGCTGCAATGAACATATGGATGAGTACTTCCCTTTGAAGTCACATTTTGGGTTTGTTCAGATAAATACCCAGAAGTGGGATTACTGGGTCCTTCTTTGTCTCTTGTTATAGTCTTTGTTTTAAAGTCTATTTTATCTGGTATAAGTATTGCTACCCTGCCTTTGTTTATTTGTTTCCATTTTCATTAAATATCTTTTCCATCCCTTTACTTTCAGTCTGTGTGAGTCTTTTGATCTGAAGTGCATCTCTTATAGGCAGCATATGTAAGGGTCTTGTTTTCTTATCCATTCAGTCTCCCTATCTTTTTTTTTAAATTAATTAATTTTTTATTAGCTTCAAATGTACAAAGCAATGTAATAGACATTTACACCCCTCATAAAGTGATAACCCCCCCAAGCTACTACCCCTCTGACATCTTATACAGCTGTTACAATAACATCGACTATCTTCCCTATGTTGTTCTCCACATCCCGTGACTATATGTACCTATATATTTAGTTATAGTTGACATTCAATATTATTCCACTTTAGCTCTTTAGGTGTGTTGTGCATTGGTCAGACATCTACACAGCCTATGACGTGATCCCCCTGATAAGTCCAGTGCCCATCTGGCACCTTACATGATCTTTACAGCATTGCTGATTATATTCCCCACACTGTATTAACTACCAATTTATATTTCTTAATGTCTTCACCTTTTTCCCCCTGCCCCTAACCCCATTCCCATCTATCACCCTGATAGACCTAGTACCCATCTGGCACCTTACCTAGTTAGTACAATATTATTGACTATATTCCTTATGCTATAACCTACACCCCCATGACTACTGTGTAACACCCAATTTGTTCTTCTTAATCCTTCCCCCTTTCACGGGTCCTTAAACTCCCCCCCCCATCTTAAAGAAGTCCCTCTAAGAGTCCTTATAATACTGGTTTGGTGGTGATAAACTCCTTCAACTTTTTCTTGTCTGAGAAGATCTTTACCTGTCCTTCGATTCTAAATGATAGCCTTGCTGGGTGCAGTAATCTAGGTTGTAGGTCCTTGCTTTTCATCACTTTGAATATTTCCTGCCAATCCCTTCTGGCCTGCAAAGTTTCTGTTGAGAAATCAGCTGACAGTCTTATGGGGGCTCCCTCGTAGGTAACTAACTACTTTTCTCTTGCTGCTTTTAAGATTCTCTCTTTGTCTTTAACTTTGGCATTTTAATTATGATGCAGCTCGGCGTTTGTGTCTTTGGGTTCATTTTGTTTGGCACTCTTTGCACTTCCTGAGCTTATACATCTATTTCCTTCATCTATATAGGTTAGGAAAGTTTTCTGTCATTATTTCTTTGAATAGGTTTTCAATTCCTTGCTGTCTCTTCTCCATCTGGTATCCCTATAATCCAAATTGTTGGTATGCTTGTTGTTTTCCCAGAGGCCCCTTAAGCTCTCCTCATTTTTTTTATTTCTTTTTTCTTTTTGCTTTTCTGATTGGGTGTTTTCTGCTACCTTATCTTCTACATCACTGGTTCGATCTTCTGCTTTATCTAAACTACTGTTGATTCCCTGTAATGCATTCTTCATTTCTGTTATTGTAGTCTTTATTTCTAACTTGTTCTTTTTTATGTTTTCTATCTCTGTTTTTATGTTTTCTATCTCTTTGTTAAAGTTCTCCCTGAGATCACTGAGCATCCTTATAACCAGTGTTTGGAACTCTGCATCTGGTAGGTTGTTTGTCTCCATTTTGCTTACTTCTTTTTCTGGAGCTTTGTTCTGTTCTTTCATTTGGGACCTGTTTCTTTGTCTCCCCATTTTGGCTGCCTCTCTATGTTTGTTTCTGTGTATTAGGTAGGGCTGCTATATCTCCCGGTCTTACTAGAGTGGCCTTATGTAGTAGGTGAGCTGTGGGGCTCAGTCTTCTTGGTCACGAGCCACACACTCCAGGTGTGTCCCTTGTGGGGATTGTGTGTGCCCTCCTCTTATAATTGAGCCTTAGTTGCTATTTGCACATCAATAGGAGGGATTGACCCCTGGCCTGATAGGTTGTGAGGACTGGCTGTAACTACAGTGGAGGAGTTTTTGTGCAGGGGCTGACCCTACAGAGCAGGATCTGCCTCAGCAGGGCTCTGGTGTCTGCCCAATCTTCTCCTTGTGTATGTCATTCTTGGAGGCAGTTGGGTGATGCTCTAGCTCATTTTGAAGCTGGTTACTGGGGGCACCAGCCCCAGGACCACCTTGGAGATAATCTGCAGCAGGTCAGGTTCAGCCACAGCCTGTGCTCCATTTGGGACCATCTGGCAGGTGCCACAAAGAAATCTGCAGATGGCTGCTGCCCATGCCATGCTTCAAAGTGCCTAGCTGTGAACTAGAAGAGTACAACTCTTTGAAGAAGATTCGAGAAGCTGTTTGCCAGATCTTAGCCTAAAGCATGGCCTGGGCGGATGGCGACCTGCACCAGAGATCTCCACATGGGAGACAAGCTGCCCGGAGTAATGGATCTGCAATGTGATTGCTGCCCCCGCTCGCCAACCATGCATCTGGGGGAGGCGGCGAGAGGGGAGAGACCGAGGGCATCACTGAGAAGTGAGTGGTGGGTCTGCTGCTGCTGTGCTGTCTCTGGCCGGGGTCAGGATGCCTCAACAGCCATCCACGCCGGAGACGGCAATGCCTCACTTTTCACTCCCCTGTCCACCCGAGTCCAACCAAAGATGCCACCCAAAGGTCCTCGAAAGTGGGAGCCAATCGAGTCTGCTTCTGTAGCACCAAGGAAGGAACCCAAACAAAGCAAAGGTACCTGGCTGGTCCTGGGGAAAGCGAGGCTGGGCCAGGTTCTCTTTTTAAGTAGTAATTCTAAAATGCTGACAGCCTTTGCTGTAGTCATTTCACTTCTAAAAAACTATTCTTAGGAAATTATCAGAAATAAGGGTAAAGTGCTGTATAATGATATTCTTCCCAGTGTTGCTCATACTAATCAATGTTAAAATAATCAAAATTTTCATCACTGGGATAATGTTAAATAAATTATGATGTATACAACCAATAAAAAAATATCATCAGGAACCATTTTTAATGAATGCTCACACTAAATTTTTTTTTTTAAGTAAGATGCCAAACCACCTATATGGCAGTTATGTTGTCATATGTATTCAAAGTAAAAAGACTAGTAGGAATATACCGACACATCCCTGGGTGCTAATTATTGCTGTCGTGCTTTTCTTCTTTTCCAAATTTTCCACAGTAAGCATGTCTTGGTGTCCTAGCTTGGGTGTGTACCAGAAAGCAGACAGAGCCTAAGGCCAAGGGCAAGTGGTTTATTTTGGGAGGTGATTCTAGTGTGGGGATAGGCAGTAGAGTAAGGCAGGAAGAGACGCGGTGTGATGGTGTGTGATTGAGCTGGTCGTTGCTGCCGGCCACTGGGACTTCAGCCCCCTGCAAGGATGCTGGCTGATCAAAACTGTGCACGGCCTGTGGCCATTGGGAGTGCTGGAGAGTTAGTGGGAGGAGGGCATGTAAGATGTACCCAAGATGTCTGATACAATTACATTTATAATCAGAAAAAAAAAGTAATTAGAAAGAAAAGACAGGGAGGGAGGGGAAAGGGGTGAGAAAGAAAGAAAATGAAGGGGTGAGAGGAAGAGAGAATGCAAGGACAGAGGGAGAGGGGGAAGAAGTTAGGAATGGAAAGGTGTCTGCCTTCACTTTTAATGCATTTCTCTCCTCACTCTTTACCTTTTCTTTGGTTGCGTCTATATCAGCACCTGCCAACTGCCAGCCCAGACCTCTGGTGGCAGAGAAGGCACACTGCTCTGGAAGTTTCCAGCCCCCAGCACTCACTCAGATACCTCAGCCTCTTCTTGCACCCTACCCTCCTCCTTGTCTGGGGTAAGTCACTCAGTGCTCCTATGGGTGGACCTGAAAGGCAAGATGAGGCGAACAATTTCAGCTGTGTAGCACTTCATGCTTTACAAAGCTTTCACCTAAATCATTTCATTTTATTCTGCAATTAAGTGGGAGGTAAACAACGGCAGTGGGAGTGCTGGGACTCTAGCCTCAGCACTCAGGCCTTGTTTTTCAGCCAGGAAATGAAAGCCTGAGAGGTTAAGTGGTTTGTTCAAGGTCACGCAGCTTAGAAAGTACCTCGAGCCAGAGCCAGAGCCAGAGCCAGAGCCTGGCCTTAAATCCACGGCTTGTGGCCCAAGAGCAATTGTGTCTTCCTCTACATAGCTCCGTTGTGTGGGTGCGTGCTTTATATAGCCTAATCACCAGCACTGATGGTGCCCCAATTCTCATAAATTCTACACCCATTGGCAACAAACTGATAGTGATAATGGCTAACATGTATCGAGGCTTTTTATATACCAGGTCTCTTTCTAAGCGTTTTGTATTCATTATCTCATTTAATCCATATAACAATCCCATTGGCAGGTGAGGAAACTGAGGCACGTGAAGGTAAATAACCCTCCCTTGCACACAAACGTGGGTGGACCTCAGATTCAAGTCTGAAAGTTTGAGTCCAGATACTGTAATGGTTACCATGGTGTCCCTTTAAAATGGGCCTGTTTAAGGTGACATAAGATGGAATCTTCAAAGAGAGACCTCAGCCGACCTGAACCAGCTCTTCAATGTACCTAAGCACTGATTTGTCCCTTTCTCCTGTCTTTAGAACATCCTACCCTAATACAAGCCCTGACTTCTAATCCAGCCTCACTTGGGGTCTCACCTGCAGAGGTGTGGTTTTGAGCTGGGCCTGTCATGTTTCTGTGGTCACACAGTGGTCACTCAGTCAGCGTTGGGTGGCTGTTGATTGGTTGGTAGGTTGAATGAATTAATGAATTCTGTGCTCTCAAAAACCCACCTTCCCCCAAATCCCTTCTCTACCAGTCTCAAGTTCTGCCATTTCCAATGTTAAAGATCCCTAGTCCAAAAGCTTGATGAAAACATAAATATTTTCACTGGATCACATAATTATTTTTCCAGGAAAGTGGGAGCCAATGAACAAGCCGATGAATTCCCCAGGACTCATTTCTCTAGTTGTTCTCTTTCATCCCACAGCACCTGTGCAAAGGACAGAGGCACAGTGGGTGCATTTCAATGGAAGGGAAGGAAGAAGTAAGAGATGGTCTGGAGCAGAACTGCCCACACCAGTTCCCAAAAAACTGTTGTGCATTCAGCTGCTTCTCAAATGAGCTTCTTTGTTCATCTTTACACGATGGAAATCTGTTGTAAATGTTCATCCAATCCTTTAATATGTTACCATGATCTCCCCAAAAGGAGGATTTTGTAGGTAAAATTTCTCAAAAACACTTCACCCTAGAACTGCAACCCAGCAAAATGCTCACTTGAAAAGCCCATCCTGACCTGCAGAGGTTCAAGCCTGGTGGCGGCCAGGACCACCTGGCATGCTCTTACAAACAGATTTCCAGGCTCCCATCTAAACCTTTGGGAGCAGTCCTTAGGTTGGGACCAGAAAAAGGTGTTTCTTAAATGCCCACCAGATGGTCTGAAGATGAGCCCATTTGGGCCTGGGACACTGTGTGAAGGCCTGGGTGGAAGGAGCCATGGGGTGAGGAGTGGGGGCATGGGAAGCGGTGGCTGAGGAGCATCCTCAGAGCTTCGGGGCCAAGCTTCGTGCAGCTGACAATTTCCCCTGCCCTCTCAGGAGCAGAGGGGGTCCTGTACTTTTAGAAGGAGCGGCCTCTGCCACTAAAGACTGGGGTGCAGGAAGAGTGAGGGCAGGTTGTCTTCATAGCTGAGCGAAGGTACGGTGTGTGTCCACTGGCTGCCAATCCAGCCAGGCCAGCCTTGGAAGAGAGGGTGGGCTGAGAGCCGCGCACGCTCGTCCATCACGCACAATGGGTGGGGAGCTGGGGCTGTACAGGCGCAGCCCAGTGTGAGAGACAACTTCAGGGCCTCAGGCTGGGTCTCAGAACCGGGGCACCCACAGGCCTGTGGGGCTGCGTGGGGATGAAGCCGAAATGCCCAGGGCTTTGCGTGCTGATGGGTCACCCTCGACTTTTGTCAGCCTGCCTCACTGCCTCACCACCCACCCCTGCCTTACTTTCTCAGGTGCCCAGTGCCTGGCGCCAAGACTGGCCCACGATAAGTATAAGTACTTGTTACACTGAATTGAATTCTCCTTTTCAAATGGCCTTAAGTTCCTCCATCTCTTGTTAGAAGTTCCAGCAGTTGGGCATTTCGCTGAAAGAAGGACATGGTCCAGCCAGCACCCTGCACACACAAAGTGCTCGGTGCTAGCTGGACTTCTGGACTTGAAATGAGTGTCTACAGAAACCCCTCCCCTTTAGTCTGGGGTTGGTCTATCTCATCCCACACAACGAGGGTTGTGGGGAGCGAGGAGGGCAGCACAGGGTTAAGAAAAGACAGTAGCCATGAATAGAGGTAAGTGGGGCCAAGGGGCAGCAGCCTCAAGGACTGGACCCCAAATTGGGCCTATGCAAAGTTTTTATTACTCAGGTGGGAAAGTAAAGGAGATAAAGCTTATCAATCTCAAGATCTGTGAATCCTATACATTATAATAGGAAACTGACTCAAGCCAATCACCCTTGCCTGCAGGCAGCAGAACCGTAAGTGTCAGGATGTATGTAAGTCTCAGGATGTATGTACTTCCGCAAGGGACAAAAACCTATATGCATATGAATAGATGGAGAGCACACCATTGAATCTCTTCCCCTGCAGGTTGTGGGAAGGAATGCAACCACAGAGACAGAGGCTCTCCTTAGCCGGGGGAAGTTGGGGTGCTGTGCCCACCTCTATGAACCCCGTGGGTTCTCCTGTTGGTCCCCATTCGACTGTGCCTGGCTTGAGTTGTTCTCCCCCACCCCACCCCCCCGTGAGGAATCTTATCCGTCATTGGCTGACCAGCCATCTTTCTGGGGCCAAACAGGGAGACATAAGGTGCATGCACAAAGGTGAAGCAAAGTCCCTGAAAGGATCCGTCTCACAGACTCTCCTTTCTTTAGGGGCAGATACGAGGGGACAGACGGGTAGGCTGCTGCCTGGCAACATTGGTCCAGGTTCCGTGTGTCTAGGTGAACTCAACTGCCATTGTTACTAGGGACAAACTACCATGCCCTCCTCTCTTCCCTCTTCTGCAATCCCTGCTCTCACTGTGAACAGGTGAGAAGACTTTGGATTGTTCTTGCCTCCATGTGACCTGGGGAGGGGCAGGGAAGCATCTCAGTTCTACCAGCTGTGTAATCTTGGGCAAACTGCAGGGACGGCAGGTGCAAGGGTCGTGCGTGGAGCCATCACTCTGTAGATAGAGTTCTATTCACTAATAAGGATGTGGTTCACACATCGTTGCAGTTTTGCAGGTGCATTTACATGAACGTGTGTTCTGTGACTGTTTGTTAATGTGGGTGGTGTGTTTGCCGGGGAGGAATATGCACCCTCCAGGCTTGGACACTCAAACCAGTTGCTGCCCAGCCAGGTCCATCTTTGTTGGTGGAGACCCTGTGCTCCCGGGACCACAGGGGAATGTAGGTCCCTGGCAGCTGTTGCTCTCAGGTGGAGGGGCTGGCGGGAAGAATTCTTGCAGCAGGATTAATTCAACAGGTGTCTACGGAGCAGCTAACATGCACTGGATTTAGAATCTTCTTTAGGTGAATGGGGACAAGGTCAGGGCCCCAAAGTTATTGATACTTTTTTACAGACTCAATACAAGTTTATTGCTGTCGGTCCACACAGTGCATTAGGCGCTTACGGTGACTGGGATTGTCAAAGCAGGGGGAGGGAAACATCACCGTGACCATGAGCAGGCTGTGTGCCCACGAGCTGTGTAGGCTCTGGGAGTGCAGGAGCGAGAGCTGCTCCCACCCGCACACCTGTGGAGGTGGGCACACCTGGTCACATCTGGTTCCACACCTGGGGCCCGGGGGTAGCTTTAGAAAATCCTGCAGCTGGATAAATGCAGCCTGAACAGTAGGTTCCAGGTGGAGAGGAGAGCGGGGGACAGGCGAATAACCACAAATCCGAAAGCAAGTCTATCTATGTCTCTTTTCTCTCCTCTGGGCCATGGACTTGGTGAGGGGAGGCTGCAAGCAGGGCTCTTTCAGAAACACTGTGCTTATGCAATGGGGAAGGGCCCCACACTGGGGTTCCTGGTCCAGGTCAGGGCGCCCTCTCCCCATCCCCGGAGGAGCTGCCCTTATCGTTCCCCTGAGATTAGGAGAGGCTCCTCAGAGGACAGCCAGCTCAGCAGGATCTGTGCCAGCTCCTTGCCCCGGAAGAAGAGGAAGGCAGGACAGCAGTGGCCTTTCTGTGGGCAACAACCTAGGTTTCTGATGGCCACACTTCACAGTGGGTCGCCTTCCTGACCGGCTGGACTTCCTGGTGCAGGAGTCCCACTCACTGACGAGCTAGAGGGCTGGTGGGTCTTGTGCGTGGCAAGAGGCTCTCAGAGTCCAGGCTTGAGGGAAACATGTCAGCCCTCTCGCTTTTCTCTCATTGTCACCTTTACATGTTTGCACAGCCTCTGAACAAATAACCAAACTCTCCAGGTTAGCCTGTTCCTCGGACGGACCAGGACCCTGGACCTACAAGCTCTTCGCAGCCCTGACACTAGAAACGTCGCTCTGGGCCTCCTTGCGGGTTGGTTCCCGTGGGCCTGAGCACATTCCCCGCTTGCTTGCATCCATCTCTTCTCCAGCAAGCACTCGAACACATCCTGGTCTGTGCATCAGCAGAGCTACTCACCAGGCTTTTCAGCCCACAAAGTCTGGACCTGATTAGTTGTGCCGTGCCTACCTGCATTACAGCGTGAGGAATCTAAAGTTCACATAGATTAAATAATGGCCAAGGCCAAGCAAGGACAGCACACTGAGTCATTCAGCCACCTTACAAACGCTGGTTAAACAAGGACGGAGCCCGAGGCCAGGTCCCTGACAGAAATAAGACGTGAGGGGACAGAAATCACCCCATACGTGACTAGTTTAGCCAAAAAATAAACAGACTCGGAGCATTACCCTGGCCCTCTTTCTCATTGTGACTATGCACTCCATCTCAGATATTTTTACTGTGTGACTGGTACTTTATGAGGACCGTGTGACAATTTAGCAAGCGGGAGGGAGAGGACTTGTAGGCCAGGGGATGTGTAGGTATTCAAGTCAGTATAGTCGAGTCCTCCTGGTCGGGAAAACGGGGAAATTAATGAGTGTTCAACCAAGAGCTTGTGTGTGCTAAGCTTTTTGTGCATGACTCTAGAAAATGTTCACAGTGGCCCCAGGAGGTGGTTTTGTTGAAGGCCCAGGAACTCTGGGTGAGCAGCTGCGGTTCAGATGTCCAGGGGCCTGTTAAAATTGCTCCCAACAGCAAACCCGGCCTCCCACATGCCTCAGAGGCCCCCCCTCACTGTGGTAAGATGCTGACTCTGTGTCTGTCACGTCTAGAGCAATTATCCGCCTCCAGGCACCCCAGCCTGTGCCATTCAACCTGGATGCGTCCTCCCTCCCAGCTCTGAGGTCCACCTGGAGGAGGCTAGGGACAAGTCACAGCTGCTCCCTCTGGAGTGGGCAGCACACAGCATTCTTGAGCCTGAAAAATACAGCAGGAATTTCATTATCTGATGAGGAGAAGCTCCCAGGCTGCCCACGCCTGCCACAGGGCCAGCCAAGGGGGCTGTAGCAGGTAGGAGGCCTGGGCCCGCCTCTGGGACTGAATGGCCCACAATGGGGCCAGATTTCTCTAGACCAGTCTCAGTCTCAGCAGAATGGACCTATAGGGACCTTGGACAGAACTGAGGTGCTGAGAGGTTGTGGGGGTGTCACCTGGCTGCCTAAGAGTCAGAAACGAGACTCGAACCTATATTCTGACCTTGGTGTGGACAGCAGCACCCAATACGTAGAGAGAACGTCTCACAGGCATACCTACTCACTTATTCAAGTCCCCCAGCAACCTGAGAGGTGAGCAATGCGCTTGTCTCCTTCCCACACACGAGGAAACTGAGGCATGGAGAAAGAGGCTGACCCAAGGTCACGCCAGGGAGTTAGGCCTCTTTCCCGTCATGCCCCTGTGGTTCTTACCTGCAAAGCCTCCGCCTCCCAGCCAGGAGGGCCACCTGGTTAATGATTGACACATTCTTCAGCATCCCAAGTGCTCGGGCAGCGTGCCTGTCTGCTGGCTCACCAGTGCCTGCTGTCTCATGGGCAGTCATAAATGTCCTGTGACCATAAGGACATGGGTTAGGAGACTGTCAGACACCCAGCCAAGCTGGGCAGACACTCAGACACTTCTTCCTCATGTCGAAGTGTTGGCCCCACACCCCCTGCGCTGCAGGAGTGCTGGCACACTGTCCCCCACTGCCCACGCACGCTGGACTCATGTCCCCCTTCCGCGTGCCTGCCTCCTCCAGAACACCTTCCCCTGAGGCCCTCACAGGCTTGTCCCTTCCTCTTAAAAAGGCTTCTCTTCCAGAAAGTGGGTCCGTCTATGTCTCTTTTCTCCCCTCCAGGCCATAGTGAGGGGAGGCTGTGAGCAGGGTTCTTTCAGAAACACTGTGCTTGTGCAATGGGGAAGGGCCCAACACTGGGGTTTCTGGTCCAGGTCAGGGCACTCTCCCCCGTCCCCGGAGGAGCTGCCCTTATCGTTCCCCTGAGATTAGGAGAGGCTCCTCAGAGGACAGCCAGCTCAGCAGGATCTGTGCCAGCTCCTTGCCCCTGAAGAAGAGGAAGGCAGGACAGCAGTGGGTACCTGCTCCACTCCCATGAAGGGACAGTAGGCAGTGGGCAGGAGCGTGGCTTTCCTCAAATCTAGGCCACTAGCCATGTGGCTTTGGGTTTGTGAGGCACTTAGGTTCTGTGCCTCAGTTTCTTCCTTTATAAAACTTGATGCCCATAGGATTAGACGAGCGAGGGTGTATGTAACAGGTAGCAAGCTCTGTGTCATCGTGATGCTCACTCTTCCTGGGTCTTGGGGCCCCTGGTCCTGCCAACTCAGCGGAGGTCTCTGTCCTGTCACAGCACACCCCTGAGGCCAGGGAATGTGTCTTATCCTCTCCCCACAAAGCAGGTGCCCAGTAAGTGACATCTCTTTTTAGTAGAGAGACCATTCTTGAATATCTGTGCTAAGAGAGGGAGGGAAGCATAAGTAAGCCCAAATAGAAAACGTTCCTCCTCAATGCCACGATCACGCCAAACGGTCCCACTCATGAAAAGCAGGAAAGGAATGCTTCATGCATTCCCAAGTTAGAGAGAGGATTTTCCATTTTCTCCTGCTAAGGGTTCGTCCTTACGAGGTTGTTTTTACTTGCTCCCTTGTAAACTTATGGGGCACGTGACTCACATGCTCACCATTCTGCACCCTTCCTTAAAGGGAAACCACCCCAGTTGCTCAAGTCATTCATCTAACTGCTTGTTGACTTGACAGAAAGTCGCCCCCTGCCCTGGTCAGTGAGGTGGCCCCGAAGCATGGCCAGCGGAGAGAGTCTGGATTCACAGGAGAATCTTCACAGGAATCTGATGGATTCACAACAGACACCGGGCTGGAGGATGGGACCCCACCTGGCACAGCTGTGGTGAAGATGGAAACACTGTGAGAAAGGAGCCGGCATGGCAAAGTTTCAAGTGGGACACTGAAGAGACGCCTGACTGTTCCGGCATCTCTTCACACTGCCCTTTTTCACACCTGACAGCCTCCAGCTAAGACCCTGGCCAGGCGTCTGAGCAGTGCACCTCCCCCGTGGGAACCATGGGCCTCCACCCGGCTTTGTCAGGGGCTGTGGTCAGGGTCAGAGGTGACAGCTGTCCCTGTTTGCCACCCACCTCCAAGCAAGACCCTGCTCTGCTGAATAATTCCTGCCCTATCAGCTCAGAAATGAGTTTGGCCAGGTGGGGACAGAGTCGTCTCTTCCTCAGGGGCTGCAGGAACAGCTCAGAGAAAAGCCAGGCCCACACCTCAGTGGGCTCTGCTGCCTGCTGTGCCCCCACGGCCCTCCCCTCGTACCCTGTGACCCAGGCCCTGAGGCCTGCTGGTATCTGTCTGTCTCCTCTCTCCCTCTCAATCTTCTTCTCCCTCCCTCCCTCCTTCTCTCTCCCCCACCCCTGTTTGTCTCCTCTGAAGTGGCCACGGCCTCCTCCAGACAGCTTACTTTACCGTTGGCCTCCCTCCAGACATTTGTTTCCATTTCCCCTCGGTGGGGACCAGGAGGGGCCATCAGGGGGCTGTGGAGAGAGGGAGCGCTGAGACCAGCCACCGTGGGTTTCCTCTGCAGCGTGTTCCTGGTGGGCTCACTCAGCCTTCTCAGGGAGCGTCTGGTTCCTTCTGCTCCACCTTAGACCAGGGCTCTGAGGCCACATCGGCTTCTACCTGTGAGTGCCTGTGTCTGTGTGTGCACACTCACCGGCACACATGGAAACACAGTCACACACGCACACACTCATGTGCCCAGCACACATTCACACGCATGCACACACGCACTGTCTCCCACTCACTGGCATGCTCACACATGCACACCCACATGCACCCTCATATTCCCAGACACACACGACATGCTCATATTCACACACACATGCACACAGTACATATGAACCGAGCAAGCCTACCTAAAGAATGCAAAATATGTAAAGTGAAATAATGCAACTTAATGCAAATTGCGGGAAACCCCAAGTCACAAATGCCTGAACAACTGTGGTCTGAAGCATTAGATGCCCTCCGTTATTCTGTCACTCCTCCAGCTCCAGGGTCCCCTGACGTACAATTCGGAGCCCTGGCCCCTGACATCAGGAGCACACAGCAGGGCTGGGGCAGGCGGGTGGGGCGGGCAGATGGCAGAGGGCCCGCACTTGACATTTGGAACAATCGCTCTTAAACAGCAGACCTGGCCCAACCCCTGGGCTCCCCTCAGTTTCGAGATCCCAGAGGCCAGTCCAGAGCCTCGGCCTTTTTCTGTTGCTCTTTTCTGCACCCCTGGTTGCCTTGGCAACAGCTGCTTCTGGCTCCTGGCCTCCCAAAGCTCAAAGCTCAGAGCTGTAATGCGATCTCAGGCAGGTTTGTTCTGCTCCACCGGCTTTGAAGACAAAAGGGGATGCAAGCAGCAGCTCTGGTTTCTGAACCTGTCCCCAAGGACACCCTCCAAGTAAGGGGAGGGAACAGGATCTGGGAGGAAAAGTGAAGAGGGGGGCACAGAGGCAGCTCAGCCAGGAGAGAAGCAGCAGAGGAGTGGAGGTGAGGAATTTCCTATGACCCCCTTTGGGCAAATGAGCTGGATGAGAGTCCACAGTGGGACTGGTCTGCCATTGATTAAACAGCAACAGAAGAAGGTGTCTTTGCCCTGTTCCTTCATAGTTTTCACCAGTGACTCAGTGAAAATATGGCTGTCAGATACACGGGTGACACAAGGCTGCGAGGAGGCGCTCCTGTGCTTGGACCACTGAGTCGTATTCATAAAGCAAACTTTATGAGGTTGCAATAATGCGCTGTGTGGGGGCAGAGCCCCAGAAAGTAGTTTCCAGGCTCTCGGCCTCACATAGACAGGTGCTGGCTCAGGTAGTAAATGGCCATCAACTGTGATTGCATGGCCATCAGCTGTGGCTAGTTGGCCGTCAGCTGTAACCAGTGAGCCATTGGCCACTAATATAACTGCTGTGGCTACGCTAGGAGAGAGAGGAAAGAGAGGAGAGAGGAGAATGGGGGCTAGCAAGAAGATGGCGGCTGGGCTGGCAAGTGTGGATGGCGGTTTGAGGACAGTGTGGATCCAGCCTCCAGTGAGAGTATAGTGCCGCCAGGGAGAATATAGTGGTATGACTCCCCTACCTATGGCTCCATGTGTGTTCCTTTTTGGCCTCACCATATCCTGCGTTATGTGGGGAGCGGGAGCAGAGACCCCGCAGGCCTCCCTGCACGACAAATGGCGCAGCGAGCAGGGTATGGTGCCGGCCAAAGCTCTCCAAAGGACGGTGGAGCAGTTTGTGTGTATGAACACTCAGTCTGAGGAAGACCAGGAGGAGCAGCTGCCGGAGAGCTGGACCCCCGTGGAGGGGTGGGAGGACGTGGACGTTTCTCCCACCAGCACAGGAAAAGCCATGCAGCTGCTGGAGAGATGGAGCCCCGTGGAGAGGTGGAAAGATGTGGACGGTTCCCCAACCAGCACAGGCCGGAGAAAGCGAAGGTCGTTGCGGCCCTGTGGGCCGGGAAGTTCCTGCTCAGGCAGCCCGGATGCAGGACTTATAGTCCCAGGAGGTAACGCTTGCTGAGTCCTCCGTGGGAGATGAGGGTGAGGTCAAGGTCATCCCTCACCCCCAGGACAGCCCTGGTGAATGACTATGGACTATGGGGAATTGCCTTCCATCCCTAATTTAATGGACCGCTTGACTGTTTGTTTGGGAACTGTTGTTAGTGGAACTGGGGGATATTTGCTTTTGTCTCTTGACTGGCCGCCATTGAGAATATGTAAGCACCTTGATTGTGAGTCGCTGTTGTTCCAGCAGGGTACCCTGAGAGGCCCAGAGAGAGTGGCAGTGCCCTGAGAGCCCTGGCTGTGTCCAGGAAGTGTGGCTGTGCCCACAGAGAGTGGCAGTGTCCTGAGAGCCCTGGCTGAGTCCAGGAAGTCTGGCTGAGCCCTGAAGATACCCTGGCTGTGCCCAGGAAGTCGGGCTGTTCCCAGAGAGAGTGGCAGTGCCCTGAGAGCCCTCCTCATCAACCTAATACGGTCAGGCTGTGCTGATAGGGGTGAGGTCCACGTCCCGGTAGCCCTGTCTGTAAGAGGGACCAGTGGCCCTGTCTCTCTCCAGGACAGCCTGAGGCTACAAGTTCCCAGCCCACCTTGTTGCCCTTGGTGGGACCCACTCATGAGTGGGCTGTCCCTCCTCTGTCTAATCCGCAAGGACCCATGGCTGCAGGGGAAGCACATATTCCTCCCCAACCCCACACCTATCTGCTTTGGAGAGAATGGGAGAAGCCACCATCTTTATCTCCTTCCTCTAGCTAGGGGTCTCTCTTCCTCCCCACTGGGTCTTGGGAGGACTGGACAGGCCAGTGGGGATGTAACATTATATTAATATAAACATCTGCTTGTTCAGAGGAACAAAAGCCCTGCTCTCGCTCAATCCCTAGAGGGTGTGTCTGTAATCAGCTCCACACTCTCCCTCAGACATCAGCACGCTCCGTGACCTTAAGCAAGGCCTTTCTCATGCATTCTTTCCCCTCACCAACGTCGCAGCATTGATTTCTGGACCCTCACTGTCCACCCGAACTTGTCAGAGAACTGACTTAACACAATCTTTGCGAAGAGGTAGGCCACTGGTCTCGGGGAGTCTGGAGGGCGGGAGTGTGATCTTGAACCACTTTGTAAAGTTCCCTGTGTTTGAGAATCACATTCCTTTCCATGTGCTTCTCCCACAAACCAAAACAGACTCAAAGCAGCTGAAACTAGCCTTAAAAAACAGAACCCACGCTGGAAAGGTGCCAAACATCTGTACACTGAATACAGTCTCTCCCCACATTTGCATTTTACTTATATGTTATTTATTTTACCAGCGCTGTTAGAGCACAATGCCAGGCGCTGCTTTGAGGACTTTGCAAACAGTATTCTTTAATCTTCATAACAGCTCAACAAAGTAGACGCTGTTATCATCTTCCTCTCCACTTTCAGACTTTCAGAGGGGGAAACTGAGGTACAGGAGGTTAAGTGCCGTGCCCAAGGTGTGTAGCTAGTAAGTTGTCAGGATTCGAACCCGGGCCGCAGTTTCTAGGGTCGATGGTCTAACCCACTGTGCTTCCTTCCATTCTGTCATGCTGGTCTGCATTTTCCACAAGTCTTCATAAGAACATCTGACAG
Source organism: Rhinolophus sinicus (assembly GCF_036562045.2). Classification (NCBI taxonomy): domain Eukaryota; kingdom Metazoa; phylum Chordata; class Mammalia; order Chiroptera; family Rhinolophidae; genus Rhinolophus; species Rhinolophus sinicus. The sequence continues at coordinate 104,491,940 of NC_133752.1, read as the reverse complement.
GGGGTCCTGCAGGCAGGGTGCAAGTGCTGAGGATGTTGATAGCTGTTAACACTGTGGCAATGACCGAGCAGTGTCATTTACCGCCATACCACTAATTGGAAACTGTGGCCATGGGGAGGTCTTTCTGCTGGAGCTGCGGCCCCTTCAGCTTGCCTAAGTGCCCATAGAATGGCGCCAGCGGCAGTGTTCCGGGGGCCCTGGGAAGGGCCGGGCATGTTGCCTGCTCCACCAGGAGAGGCAGAGGTGGCGTCCCAGTGGCCCTCTGCCTGGCCTCTCCAAAACTTATAACCACCACACCCTTCCAGATTCCTGACGGAAACAGCATCCTCTCTTCATTGTTCTTTGGGGAAGTTGGGCCCTAGGCAGCCTCACCTCCACACTTCTCTGCCAGAGCCTGCAGCTCAGGATGACCCGTCTTCTGTGGGTGACCCATGCTCACTGCAGACGCTGAGCTGGGAGGGAACAAAAGCTGGTTCCCAGTTACAAACCATCCCAGCAGCTTGCCTGGCCTGAGCCCTGGGCAGGGGAAGGACGCAGGGGCACCTCAGATGGCTCAGCCTCTCTTCCCATGAAGGGCACCTACTTGTGCAAGCACAGGCCACACCGGGCTTGCCCCGTTACTGTGAGAGGGGCGACAAAGCTCACGTCTGTGTCACAGGGGGCGTGGGGCATGCGTCTCCCAGCCCTGGTTCTAGTGTATGCACCGCCCCACTGCTTCTGGGATGTTTGTTTGGCACACAGGAATTTTGTTCTGGGAGCCCCTGAGGTTTACAGAGCAAGGTCTGCTCTGAAGGACACAGCAGATAAAAACCCACCCCTGCTGCGGGCTGGGTTGGTGGGGGGGTCTCTTACCATGTCCGTGTTAGCGAGGCCAGTGGGCAAGGACAGATGTGTGACCCCAGAGAAAATGAGGAGGGGTATTCGCCGTCCGCCACTCTCTGCATCTCTATAGTCGGCTAACAGCCCCTTTTTTCTGGCGTCAGACAGCTTCCCATCCTCTTCCAGAAGCTGGGACATTGTGCAGGTGCTGCAAAAACCTCGTGTGCCTTGTCAAGTGGCAGGTTGTGTGTTCACAACAACCATGCAAAGTAGACGGGGGTGGGAGGGTGTCACTGTGCCCCATTCACAGATGAGAAACCCAGGACCAGAGAGCGACCGATGGAATGGCACCCCCCGCATCGCAGGGGTTTTTCCCTTGAACATGAAGCTGAGCATTGAGGGTACTGTGCAGGGGTGAGGGGAGTGAAGAAGGACCTGCAGAAACTTGAGTGAGAGCCTTTTTACATTGGGGGCCTAGGACACCCTGCTTGCCTCACCCCAGTCCTAGCCCTGTGGAACCCCTCTGTTATGTAGTCACAAGCCCAGCTGTCTCCATTCTCTACTCCAAGGAGAACCCACCCAAAACGTAGCCAGTATTTCCTCTCTGGGGCCCATAGTCCTGTTGTCCCCAGTCTATCTCCTCTGCTAGACTCCAGGTGCTCCTGGCCAGATCTGCCTTTCCTTAGGAAAACCAAGGGACACGCAGCAACAGTCCTCCTGGGAGGGTGGACATGCGGGACCTTGCGGATACGCCCTAGAGGGAGAGCTGGCATGCACTCCAGGCCTTTGAGTGACAGCTCCTCCAAGGGCACAGCTGGGACTGTGTGACGGAGAAACGGGGGAGCCGGAGCCAGGAGACTGGGTGTCCCCAGCGGGCTTAGTGAAGCTATTTTGAAGCTGGTTTATTGGGCAGCCAGGATGGCTTCCCTACGCCTGCATGGTGACTCAAGACGCTCTGGGTGCAGGGACATGCAGAGTAGGGGGAACAGCTCAGGGGAGGCCACATCAGTCAGGGGTGGGAGCAAAAGGAAGAGGGGGACACTTGGAGGTGCCAGAGGTGTGGAGGTGAGCTTCAGGGGGCATCTCACCAGCCTGCAGGGCCACCTAGTTAGCCACCTCCTGTTACGTGAGGGCTTGGCTGGCGGAGGGTGGCAGAAGCAGGTGAGCCTCGCCTCCTGGGGGCAGCGTGTGCCTTGTAGGCTCCAGGGGCCATGGCACCATCTGTCCTGAAGGGCCATCTGCCCCCGACTGAGGCCCTGTGGGCAGTTCCCATCCCACTGGCTGAGGCCTGTGCCCAGCGCCCAGCCCTGCCTGGGCTTCACAGAGGTCCCTTGGCACAGTGCTCCAGAGGGAACAATCGCGGTGTGAGGCCTCTTCTGTTGCAACCCAACCTCTGTAACAGCTCCTGCTACCCCAGCCCCACACCGTGAAGCTCTGACTGCGGCTGCAAAGTCACCTCCTTGTGGCTCCTGTTGGTCCCCAGTTGGGTGGTCAGACCCTGAAACGTGATAACAGCCCTTGGAGCTCTCCTTCAGCCTCATTCCCAGCGCCCTCATGTTGTCCCCAAGCTCCAGGACTTGCCATGTCTAAGGAAGAAAAGCCCCACCACTACTTACCTGACCTGCGTTGCTGCCTTGAGGGGCAGCTTCATGATAATAATTCAGAATCTACTGACCATTGGAGAAACTACGACGCGGATGTCTAGTCGGGTAGAATATGTGAGGAAAAACGTGAATGGCATTACAGCATAACAAGTGGTAAGAGCGTTGCTCCAATAAGAGTGGTTACAAGAATTACAGAAAGGGGACACCACAGGACCCAAGGCTGTCCAGGCCTCAGGGAAGATTAGAGGCTTGAACTGAACTCAGGGGGACAAGGAGAGAGGTTCAGAGGTGGGAGGGGAGGGCCGAGGAGAATGAGGATTCCATAGTTTCCAGACTAGAAAATCTAATAGACGCTTGCTAATTGCTCTCACAGAGGACTTAAGCAACCGAATTAAATAACACCTTTCAAGCAGGTCCATGAGGAGTGAGGCTGATGCCAGGAATTTCAAACACTGTTGGAGCAGAGTTTGGGGGTAAATTGTCCCGTCTCATTACCCTTTTTCTATGCATATGATGGGGATGGAAGGAGAAAGCCTAGTCCACAGGGCAGGCCCAAGCCCCAATCCCAGTGTCCACCCGTGGGCCTCTCCCATTCCCACCTTCGGGGAACACTAGCTGCTCACAGTCTGATGCAACCAGCCCCAGGCCTCTCTGCTGGGAGTCACTGGTTTTAAAGTTATGTTTGATGCCAAGCTTCGATTCACCCTTGCGGTCTATTATTTTGAATCATTCTTCTCACGATCTAAGGGCCCAGTCCCTGCCTAACTGCCTTGTTTCTCCAAAATTTGTTTCCAATCTCCCACCTCATTGTGACTCTGTGTCTACTCATACCCACTGCCCTGCCCCCACAATAAAGGAAAACGGGTAACACGGTGAGGAAGCGCCTGGACCTCAGAACAGAGGAAGCGTAGACCGGATGGCGTCCATGTCAAAGAGGCCGGTGGCTGAGCAAGACCCACCAGATCAAGACCGAGCTCCCTTCCGGGATTCAGGGCACTCTCCCATTTATCGCACCCCCCTCTTTACTTCTCCTGCATATTTTGCCTCATTAATGTCCCCTCATGTTCAGAATGGTGTCTTTCTCTGTCTTATTTAGCCAACTTCAGCCAGGATGCATTGACGTCTTCATCTTATAGGTTCTCAGAATTTTGCCAGGATGCTGTCAGTGTGGTTCAGACCCAACTGCATTTTGCATTTATGGCTCAATGCTTAATATATATGTAAAGCACCCAACTAAGCCATTAGAAATAACTTAATAGGAAGATGACATAATCACCACTCTCAGGCGGCCTGCGTGAAGATTTGGGGAGGCTAGCTGACACAGGGACCTGAAATACCAAGTGCCAAGGCTACAGGCGGGGGACAGGGGGCTGGGGCTGGAGGTGGAATGTGCTCTCTGACCTGCAGCCTTCAGGGCCCCAGGCTGAGCTCCCGGGCACTGCCCCCACCTGTCACTGCATTTCACCCAGTCCCTGGAGAGGCCCCAAAGCAGCTTCCCAGGCTCAGATGCAGGAACTTTCGAGGGCTGGGTCTGGAAGAGGCCCTTCTGGGTCACAGTGGCTCTGAGAGCTGGCCTCCCAGCACGAGGGCTCTAAGCTGGAGGTCTGCGCCAGCCAGGCGGGGGTCGGGGGGGGAGCTATAGGCTTCCTGGGAATAAGAGCAGGGCCTGTTTTCACCTGTTGTTCTCTGCCCTGACAGCTGTGGAGATGAATGAGCTGGGCCAGCGCGGAGAGGCTGGCTGCAGCCCCGGGTGGCCTGTGCACACACACACACCGTTGCCGTCATATCCTTTGGAATGTGACCGAAACTCAGGCTGACTCACAGCCTCCAGACCACGATGCCACGGCTAGGAGCTTCCACTGACCAAGCCTGAAGCTGGGCTGTCCCAGGATCCTGGGCTGCGTTCCTGCTGGCTGTGCCTCAGGAAGATCCCTCTCATTCTGGAATACAAGTGGGTCTGACGGAGGGGGCAGCATGGCTGCAGCTGTGTTTTCCATCAAGGTCAGTGCCGGCAGCCCCTCCAGGCCACACCTGTAACAACTGCTCCTCAGCCACCTGGGAGGCAGATGCAAACAGGTGACCCATGACAGCCACGGTTTCATGCCTTTCCCTGTTCATGGTGTTCAGAACTCTTTCTCTGTCACATTTAGCAAACGTCATCCAGGATACCTTGAAGTCCTTATAGCGTCTCAGGATTTAGGCAGGATGCTATCACAATAGAGTTTCTCATTGAGGTTTTCGATGCTTAACATATATGAAGCACCGAGCAAGGCCATTAGAAGTAACTTAAGTGCTAGCGTTGGAATAATCCAGAGACAATTAGCATGGTCTCTGCGCAAGGATAACACACAAATTTTGAAGCAGGCCATATTTTTGGATGTGTTAACTAACCTAATTGTGATGATCAATTGTGCAATGCAGACATACTTATATAAAATCACCTCTTTGTACACCTTAAACGTACACAATGTTATATGTCCATTAGACATCATAAAGCCGGGAAACAAAACCAAAAAAAAGAAAACACTTAAAAGGACGATGACACAGGGGGCCAGCCCGGTACCTCAGGTGGTTAGAGCTCCGTGCTCCTAACTCCGAAGGCTGACGGTTCAATTCCCACATGAGCCAGTCGGCTCTCAACCACAAGGTTGCCGGTTCGACTCCCACAAGGGATGGTGGACTGTGCCCCCTGCAACTAGCAACAGCAACTGGACCTGGAGCTGAGGTACGCCCCTCAAGGACAACAACTTGACTTGGGGGAAAAAAAAAGGCCTGGAAGTACACACTGTTCCCCCAATAAAGTCCTGTTCCCCTTCCCCAATAAAATCTTAAAAAAAAAAAAAAGTTAACAAAATACTAATGATTGCTTCTCCAAAGAAACAAAAGCAAATACTTTCTGTCAAGATTAAAATTAAAAAAAAAAGGATGATGACACAATCACCACTCTCATGTGGCCTGCTTGAAGATTTGGGGTGGCTTGCTGACACATGGGCCTGAAATATTGCAAGGCAGCACCAGAAAGAATACAGATCAGTGCCCACAGGGAGCTGCAGAAATGCTGACAGGATAGAGAATTCATCCGGTGTGCATGTCAGGAAAGTCGGAATGTTAGGAAGAACGGAGAAACATGGTTCTCTGTAAGATGCTGGAGTCAATGCCAGAAAGCAGGAAGACGAGTGTGTAGAACTGCCGAAATCCCAGGGAAGAGGGGGGGAAATGAACATGCTTCTGTGTTGGGGACGGCAGGAAGTCCATCTGGGGAAACTACAGTAGGCGCTATCTTTCCTAAACTACCAATTATATGGGATTAAATTTTTTTCTCATTACCAAAATAATTCATCAGTGTTTGTGGCTGAAAATTTGGAAAATATACATGAACAAGCAGAGGAAAATACAAATCATGTGTTTTCTCATTCACGGCAACCCTTCGTCCCTCCCGTCTCCTCTCTGCATGAGCATGGTTTTGCTAAATTGTAATTAGTTAAACAGAGCATCGATTCAGGGTATGTTTATCTTAGATTGTGCTATTGTTGCCTATGTTCAAAGATGGCTCAGCGACAGTGATGACCCTTCTGTGTGCAGGAGGGTTGGAAAGCGTTACCCTTTGGGAACCATGACCGTTATTCGTCACACCATCCCTTCGAGTTATCACCTATCTGGACATCTTTGTATCAAGCAAGGCCGGGCCCGCTACCTACCGTCTCCCCAGCCCATGACTGAGTCACCCACATTATCTCCATTTCCACCTTTGCTGCCCATAGTGTACGTCTGTGATACATCACGGACAGGGAGGCATATTTAAAGTACATCCAATAACCTCCCTCCCTCCCGCTTAACTGCTTTGGTTCAAGAGTAGTGAACCCACAAGGACAGGAAGATGTAGAAAAATAGCCATGTGCCCTCAGACGGGGTCCCCTTGGACCTCAAGGAAGCGTCCATCCTGGGAGAGGCAGTAACACAGACTGACACAATCACACAATATTTACAAGACTGACTATGTTCATGGGTTTGCCTAATGTAAGAGCTGGAGGGGATCGAGGCATCATCTGGTCTGTCCCCCCACCACTACATTTATATTACAGATGAGGAAACTGCTTCCAGAAACAGACTTATCCAAAGGTCTCTTGCAAAGTCCCCAAATGTGGGTTTCTGAGCCCCGATGTAAGTTCGTAGCATTTCTGGTGGCTTCCGGTTTGGGTGCATGCATGTCAGACGCATTTTTAGTGAGTTCATAGTAAGTCACTGTGACCCACCATCTTCCTCCAAAAGACTAAGTTGCCCAGAGCAAGTTGGAGGATGCAGGACCTCCCTCTGCTCCAAAGGGTTAAGTGGGGGCCGCTGATGTAAGTGCTGACCCCCCCCCACCCCCCCCCGTGTATGGACAAGAAAGGAACTCGGGGGTTCTTTTTCTTCTCTGAAAGCCAATCCCAGTGGAGTCGTTGAGGCTTTTAAAACTGACTGTCGTTACAGCTTGAAATGAATAACCATGACCTCAGCCATCACGCACGCAGCCCCTGCTGCAGTACATCCAGCATCGCGTTCTCCGGGCGTCCTGTAAATAACCCATGTCTGCGGAGCACATGTGAGGCCGACGGGCTGCCATCAGACATGGTTGTACTTGGAAGGCCAGAGATTCTAGCCCAGCGGACAGTACAGTCATCTGTTAGCGATTTCCCGCTCCCATTAAAACCAGACGCTGGATCCATGTGCATCGTGGCAGACTGTCATAAGGGATTCATTTTTATTGCATGGGCTCTGGTCTCTGAACCACATCACTTACAGCCCTTTGTGTTACCGTCGGGGGTGTGAAGTGAAATGATGATAATTGCATTGGGGTGAAACAGTTCACAGATTGTATGGAGATGGAATCCCGCGTTCACTGTGAGAACAGAAGGGGTGGAATCTAGATTCTAGGCTACAGAGACAAATACCACCACCCAAAAAAATACGAATGTCTAATCACTGTCAGCAAATCATGGTGTCAGGAAGTTTAGGCTGCATCTAGCTTAACTTTACAAGTGTCAGGCAATAGAGACCTAAAACCCAAACTTCAGGAGTAATTTCCAGCATTATGGGAACAATATGCCATTATTATTTTTACTATTATTAACCACAGCATATTAAAAATTTAGTTGTGATTAGCCTCATGGAGACTATAAAACACACAGGGACCAGCCAGAGAGGAGAACTGAGGTTTGTCCAGGTCCTTCCTTGGATTTGCTCCATGACCTTGGGCATGTCACAGACATGGAGCCTCAGTTTCCTCGTCTGTCAGATCAAGGGTTTCGATGACCCGAATTTCTCTCCATCTCTCACTCTCTAGGACTCTAAGCTCCATTATGATGTACGGAAATAAAATCATAGCAGTTAAAGTCACACATGACTTGAGAAATTACTGTCCCACTACAATGAACAAAGCTGGACGGCCACCACAGAAAGCATGTCAGGCAGGGAGGTCTGTGCCTCCCCAGAGGCCACGATCTAAGACGGCTGTATTTGCAGTGACAAGAACCCCTGAGCACACTGTAGAACTGGGGTTCTCACCCACAAAGTGCTGCAAAGTGCTGTCATGCAGGAGCTACTTTACGATGCAACAGCCTCTCCAGCCCCTTGGCTCTGCCTTCAAAGTAACCCTCCACCCCTAGGAGAAGAACCAATGTTACACTCTGGGAGAATGGACCCTGGAAATTGTATGGAGAATGGACTTTCGTCTTCAGGGAACACCTCGACTTCACAGAGCAGGCCTGACTTGGCTAAAAGAGACCCTCAGTTCCCCAGGGAGGCTCACCAGTCATGACAGTTCTACCAAATCCTAGGGGGTCGGGGGCCAGGAGGAGGTTTGCAACCAGGAGTTTGCAAACTGTCTTCTCTCTTGCTCTCTTTTGTTTTCTGCAAGTGACAGATGGATGCACTGGTGAGGAAGGTCAGCCTGATAAGTCATTTCCTCCTCCGAAGGCATTTGACTCACCTCTGCTTCATCTCGCACAAGTCTGCTCAGAACCAAACAGCATGGGTTTTTCTCCTGAGCTGTAATCTACCGGTGGTTCTTGACTGAGCCCACGCAGGTCATGTGGCTTGTGCCGGAAGCCCAGGGCTGAGGCTGTGGGGCTGAGCCCTAATCCTGTTTCTCCACTCTTAACTTAGCAGGGCCTAGAACGGGTCCCACTCATCTCTCTTCCGCCCTGGGGAACAGGAGAATACAGCTGCCCAGACTCAAAAGAGTGTGATGTCCAGCCATAGGGTCCAGTCGGGACCAGACCCCACTTGTCCTGAGCACACAGAAGGCCTGGGGACCTTGCCCATCACCAGCCTGGCCTTACAAGGAGGCTCACCAGCAGCTCTCACCAGGCTGGACACCCACCCAGCCATGAATGTCACACCCTGAGAAAAATGCAGAGCGTCATTTCCACTTTTAAAAAGTCTTAATTGCCCACCAACCACATTTCTTCAAGATTTACTCCCAAGCCTTGGTGGAGGGAACTGCAATGGACAGCGTAGAAGGAGAGAAGACGCTCCATCCTTCGCCCTTTTTTGCTCTGCTGTGTGCCTGTGGACACACAGTAGTAGCGTTTCACACACGCATGTACATGTGTGCACACACAGCTAGCGGTGACCATGCACGCACAGCCCCATCAGGTTAGGCAAAGCGAACAATGAATAGAATGAGTCCCGGTGAAGACAGACTTACCCATGGGCTCCAGCTCTGTTGGGAAAGCATGTGGCTACACCACCTGCCGCCCATAGAGGACGCTCTCGGCCTGCTCAGAGATTCCTGCCCATTCAAAGCTGTCACTCAGGGTCCGCCTGCATCACAGAATGGCTTGGGGCTGGTCCACATCACCCATCAGGCTGTCAAGGGTGCCTCCTGGAGGCACTGCGGGCACAGCGAATGCCACTGAAAAGTCACATGGCCTGAAGGCAGACTGAGGAGCTGGAGAGCACCAGGCTGTCCCTACAGATCTGCCCACTCCTGGAGGGGCCTGAGCACAGGCTGGAGGACCTCAGCAGGGTGGTGTTGGGGACCCGGGAACTTGCAGAAGCTTCCAAAGCCTGTTGATACCCACATTCCATGAGGGTGAGCTCACCTCCGGGGCACCAAGGAGTGACCTAGGAGCAGGTTTCCCCATAAATAAAACTTGTGGTGCCAGCTGAGAGAGGGAAAGAAGGCCATGGGCATAAGGGATGCTTCTCAGCCTCAAAGGGCCACTGAGGCAGCTGGCAAAGAGAGGGACCAGGCACCAGCGTCATGGGGCATGTGGAAATGTGAACCTGGAAGGTTTCTCTCCCTGATTTTTTTCCCTTTCCCCATCCAAACTCTGCTTCAATGTCCCTGAGTAAAAGGAGCAAGAAGATTACTAGCAACATTTACTGGGTACCTGGTGTGCACGAGGCCCGTTTATTATTAACTCATTTAATCCCCAGGGAGGCATGAGGCAGGGTGGGAAGCAGAAATAGCCTGCACATTTTTCTGACTTTTGTTGAGAGACGCGGAGAGAGACTTGAAGACACTTGCATGCAGAGGGATTTCCCCCAGACAAAAGTTTCATCTGGCCCGTGAGGCAGGACCCAAGGGAGAGAAAGAAGGAATGAGAGAGAGGATCGTAGTTTCTGGGGCAGGAGAGGGGTGGGGGACTTGTACCCATATTTTTGCTCCTCTGAGATGTGGAGGGGGTGGACCCATGAGCCTGTCCCACACCTCAAGCCTGACATGGAAGCACAGGGCCGGAGTGGTCACCAGACACGACAGTGGGCATCTCAAGTGCTCTGGTGTGATCTGAACACCAAGGGCCACACGACCCACCCCCAAAGCTTTTGCACTATTCGAGAGCCCCAGAATACACTACTTTGGCTGGGGAGGCCCAAGAAGGATTAAGTTTAAACTTCCAGCAGGCTGGCAGAAGACAGGAGTGAAATCAGCTGTTACTGATGGTTGTTATAGAAAAATAAAGTCAGCCCCATTCCTTTCATAAGCGGGTTTTTGGACTGAAATTCACACATGCTGCATTAATCTCCATTTCCAACTTACCACCCAGTAGTTCTTCATCGATTGCTTACTCAGTGACTGGATGAGCAGGTGAGGCAAATTGAGACATGGCTCTCAAAATGTGCTACCGGGACCCCTGGAGTGTCAGGTGCTGTCATAAAAGCCATAGACATTTGCTTTTTCCGCTCTCATCCTCTCACAGTGGAGTTTTCCAGAGGTGACAGGAGAGTGATATTGCAACTCATTGACTGCAGAAGCAGGTATAACGATCCCACTATCACCTGTTAAATCAGCCATTCAAACCATTTGCAAAATGTAGAATGATGTCACTCTTTTCACTAAATTTTCTTTTTTGTTTTGGAAAACATAGTTATTAATCATAGAATATTTTATGATAGCAATTCAATGAGTTTATTTATGTATTTTAATGAATTAATAAAGCATATGTTTTTACATGTCTCAGCTTTAGTTCTATCAGTCCCAAATTGTTTGGGAACTGCTGTAACAAAGAGCAGGAGTAGGGATGAGGTGGGAGGCACAGGAAGGTAGATTTGCAACTGGCTGTTTGACCTTGAACAAGCCATTCGACCTCTCCAGGCACAGGACCCAAGGGCTGCAAGGGCTCCATCCTTCACAGTCTCTAACTTCACAGGAGAGGCAGTAAAGTCAGAGGGTCCCTCCCTGAAATTCCGGCTCCCTTCAGCATGCCATGGGAATGCCACAGCATGGGTTTGCTGGCTAAAAATAATTGCCCTAAGACCTGGGAGTCAGAGGGCTCCTCCCAGAGCCAGGAGGGGGCTGATGTCAGCACCCCTGAGACGCAAGCATTCCTGAGTGGCTCAGGTCTGTGGGTGACTGCTCAGGAATCCACCATCCTTTTGTGCTCCAGAAATGTCACCTCTGATCTCTGCTTGAGCCCAGAGTGTGTGAGCGTTTGTGTGTGCACATGCGTACATGCGTGTGCATGTGTGTGTGTGTGTACACGTGTGTGTTTGTGCGTGTGCGTGTGCGTGTGCCTCCCCTCCATCAAATGCTAGGAGTAATCCGATTCAGGCTCTGACGTCTTTTCAGGGAAGCCTCAGCCCAGAGACAAAGCTCAGAGCTTTGTTTTTCAATCCAACCACCGCTGCCCCACGTTGTGGCTTCAGCAAACAGAAATGCTGAGGAGAGGGTGGGGTTGTCATTCCCAGCAGCAATGAGATCCTTCCCTTTCTCCCCCCACCCACCCAGCACTGGAGCCCACACTGCTTTGTGGGGTTATTGGAAACCTGCTCTGAAACACTGTTATAAATACCGAATAATAAATAAACATGAGTTATTTCTGAAATGTACCCAAGAATAGCCAGCTGCCCAAACCACCAAGGTTGTTCTTCAGATCCTGGGAAAAATAGAAATGTGGGTATGGTTTATTTTTCCATTGCCCACAGCAGAATTATTGCTCCTATGTGTCTAATTATAGTTTTGTTTCCTTTTTTTTTTTCTTTTTTTTTTATTATCTTGTCATCTTGCAGCCTGGGGAAAGACAGAAGAGGGGAGATGGAGAGAGAGAAAGACAATGAAGAGTGAAGGAAAACTGAAAGTGGGAAGGAAGATTCTAGTCTTCCCATCCAGCTCTTGATGACGTTCAGAAAAACAACATGGTCTAGGCTTTCGTATTTCCTTGGTCCTGGTAGGCATGAATGAGAAAGACCCAAGATGCTGTGTGAGCCTAAAGGAATGTCATGAACTTCCAAACCCCAAAAGAATGGTCACCACGGCATATAAGACAGGTGCTACTTACCTCCCCACCATTGGCACACAACTCTTTAATTTATCAAGCCCTTGCAAGCACAAGTCCAACAGCCATGGCCATCGGGGGCCTTCCCGGGCTGTTCAGAGCTGTAGGGGGGCTGGCCCAGGCCAGTGCCCGGCATGTGGTCAGCTACTGCCAGGCAAGGCCTCGGTCTGCAACTCGAATACACAGCTGAGGAGGAAGGGAAGGCGGGCAAGTAGGCCCTGGTGTGGTTCTTTGTCCACATGGATATGCTCCACCGACTGGGGACACTGAGTCACATCGAGGCTTCCTTTCCCTTCTGGATGGCTGTGCATATTGCCCAGCTTCATAATTTACCCTTGGACAGGTTAGTGCAGAGACTAGCAAGGCTGGAAGCTCCTTCCTAAAGAGAAGAAAGCCAAGGCCCAAGAAACCCAGTGACTCCTCCCCAGACGGTCTGTCAGTGACAGATCTGAGGACCAAGTCCAGCTCTCCTGGGCCTGCGTCCCCTCCACTGCCTGTCTTGGGAAGCGGCAAGGCCTTGCCATGATCTGTCCAGCTCCTGCTGTCTAACTGACAGCTAACCTTGGTATCCGTGCCATTTGCCATCCTGGACAGACTCCCAACAGCAGGGCATGGCCAGGTTTGCATTAGAGCCTGAGTTACGCCTCCTATATTCTCCACACACCCCTGTGCCTGTGACCCTGGCCAGTGCAGAGTGAGGGTCTGACAGCAAGGGGTCCGTCAATGATCTGAATGGTGATTTCTCCAGGTTTCCACTAACATACTTGGGACTTTTCAGAAGTAACCGTGACAGAACATCCACTTGAGCCTCTGAGTCCTCAGGGGCTCTGAGTTCACTGTCTCTATAGCATCCTGTTAATTGACATGTTTGTGGACTCATATAGTCTTCACGTCTGCTCACTATGCAGGGGCCCCGGGGTGACCAGAGACTTTATCCCGGTCACATTAGCACCACAAAAAAGAAGAAGCATCTCAGTAAATCTTCTGTCCACCTGGTCTTACACTTCCAAACATCCCAGGACCTGCTGGACCCGAGATGGAGGAACCGTGGGTGGGCAGGTCTTGTGGTATCAGCTCTGTTATTGGTGGGCCCAGTGTATACACTCATTTTGTACACACAGTGTGTATCTATAGACATACGAAGGTGTGACAATTAAGTTTGTGAACTTGTTGCAACGATGTTGCTAACTGTTTTTTACATCAGAGGGATTATTCATTATGAATTTGTACCAACTGGACAGTTAACCAAGTTTACTATTTGGAAGTGCTGAAAAGCCTGCATGAAAAAGTTAGACGACCTGAACTTTTCGCCAACAATTCATGGCTCTTGTATCACGACAATGCACCAGCTCACATGGCACTGTCTGTGAGGGAGTTTTTAGCCAGTAAACAAATAACTGTATTGGAACACCCTCCCTACTCACCTGATCTGGCGCCCAGTAATTTTTTTCTTTACCTGAAGATAAAGGAAATATGGAAAGGAAGACATTTGGATGACATTCAGGGCATCAAGGGTAATATGAAAACAGCTCTGATGTCCATCCAGAGAAAGAGTTCCAAAATTGCTTTGAAGGGTGGACTAGACACTGGTGTCGGTGCATAGCTTCCCAAGGGGAGTACTTCGAAGGTGACCATAGTGATATTCAGCAATGAGGTATGTAGGACTTTTTCTAGGATGAGTTTGCAAACTTAATTGTCTGATCTTGTATGTACCACTTCTTTTTTCCCCCCTTCTTCCACCTCCCCACCCCCACTCTGGTTCAAGCAGTTGTTTCTCAGTCTAGTTGTGTAGGACACAGCTCCCTGGCCCATGTTGGTATTATGAGCCTTGCGTTACCCCCCAGCTGAGGCAGTAGGTTGCCGGTCGCTGGTTGGCCGCTCACAGCAGCTCACGGCCGCTCACAGCAGCTCACAGCAGCTCACGGCAGCTCATGGAAGCTCTCATCGGCAGCCCGTGACAGCAGCCCATGCCAACCTCCAGCTGCTCACGGCATCCCAGCTCCAGGGAGAGTTGTTGTTCACAATCTTAGCTGTAGAGCTTACTGGCCCATGTGGGAATCGAACCGGCGACCTCAGCATTAGGAGCACGGCGCTCTAACCACCTGAGCCACCAAGCTGGCCCTGTATGTACCATTTCCTGGGTGCTGACAGCTATGTCATACAGAATGAAAGACTCACTGCTCTATACCAGCCCTCATTAGCACTCAGGCCTGTCTGGAGCTGTCCAGAACCTGGGTCTCATAGTGAATGAGGACCAGGTGTGTATTTCCGGCCAATTGGTGAGTTGGGTGGGGTCCTAGGGATGCTGGAGAAGGACGTAGGCCCCGCCTGTGCTGGGGCCACAGGTACAGCGCTCCAACCCCCACCCTCAGCCATCTGTTTGACTCTTGGCCATGAGAAGAGAATCCTGTTGTCTCTGGGTAACTGCCTCTCTCCTTGGCTTTGTGAGGACATATCTAGGAAAGACTGCAGAAGGGGAATTAGTGAGGTGCCCAGACAGCATCTAAAGGATGAGAGAAATGGGGTTTTTACCTTCACCATCCAGATGGCCACCTCCACCTTCTCCTCTCTTCCCTGCCCCCCTCCCAAGGTAACTTCTCTGTCCTTCCTCTTCTTCCCCCTCTCCCTCTGTCACTTCCTACCCCTCATTCATCACTCACTCAACATTTTAGGAAACTATTCTATGCTATTTTTTATGCTAGGCCCTGAGGAAGGTGGATGAGGCAGCATCCCTGACCTTAAGGTAAACACTGAGACCAGCCAGGAGAGAAAGCTGCGCGTCACGTTGAGTGTGGGGGCAGGGGTAAAGGGATGCTGAATCCCTGAGCACCACTTCTTCCAAGTGAGCGGTTCAAAGAGGAAAGCCGTCACCGCTTTGGGGCTTCCTTGGAAACCTGAAGGCAGCACTGGGTATGAGGTACCAGCATTCCCAAAGAGTTCGCTGTATCAGAATTATGTCTGTGGCTCCTTTTCCTGACCACACACCACTGGCCACCCAGCAGCAACTCCTTTAAGCATGGCATCTCAGAGATGGCCTCCAGAGGGTGGTCTTGCACAGCCGGACCTCCTACCGTGTTTCCCTGAAAATAAGACCTAACTGGAAAATAAGTCCTAGCATGATTTTTCAGGATGACATCCCCTGAACATAAACCCTAACACGTTTTTTGGAGCAAAAATTAATATAAGACCCGGTCTTATTTTCGGGGAAACATGGTAGGTCTGACAACTGTGCAGAAAGAAGCACAGGAAGAAAAAATGAAGTGCAGTCTGGTGAGGCTCTGAGCCCAGTCTCACTTAGTCCCGGGATAGCTGTGAGCTCCTTACTAAAGCCCACAAGCCAAACCGTCCCACGGGATGACATTTACAGTCAGGAAGCAGAGAGAAGGCCTGTGCTCATAGCCCCTTTGAATCTGACAGTTTCTCCATTGGCCAAGATAGGATTTTCCTCCTCAGCAGGCGAGGTCTGGGAGGTGAAAGGGTTTTTGTTTGCTTGTGTGTTGTTTCTTGTTCGATGGGAGAGGAGGTAGGGAGGCCTGGAAACAATCGAGGGTGGCTGCTGACCTTGTACTTAGTTAAGGTCCTAAGGGACAAATGCCCAAACATGTGAGCAGAGTGATGGTTGAGGGTCTGCTGGCCAAGGGACAGGCAGACCCCTGAGCCCTGCTGACAGACAAACAGGCAATCTGTGAGATCCCTGAACAGCCACGCTGGTGGTCTGAGTTTCCGGGTCCAGCAGAATTATCGCGGAAGA
Organism: Rhinolophus sinicus; assembly: GCF_036562045.2. Lineage (NCBI taxonomy): Eukaryota > Metazoa > Chordata > Mammalia > Chiroptera > Rhinolophidae > Rhinolophus > Rhinolophus sinicus. Next base: position 104,476,005 of record NC_133752.1, on the reverse strand, counting down.
CTGAGGGACAGCTCCTAGAGGGACCGTCCTTGATCATGCAGTCCCTCCCACCTAGAAAGTGCTTCTTCAGTACCGGACCCCACAGGAAACTGAACGTGGTATCCATCAAGTTCTCTCCTCCACCTCCCTTCACCTCCCTGCAAGCAGAAGGAAACAAAGAGGCACGTTTACAAGGACAGGTTGAAAGCTCCAGCCCAGGAGGTTATGCCCGCAGGTTTTCTCCATCCCCACAACTCCAGGTGAGCGGGCTCTGGGCGGCTTTGTAGCTGGAGGTGCTGCTCTGCAGCTGCAGCCTATCAGAGAGCTTGGGTGATGTCCCCGCGGATGCTGGAGAAGGATGGAGGCCCAGTCTGTGCCAGGGCCACGAAATACGGGGCTCACAAGCCCAGAGGGCCCACATGGGGGTGGGAAGCTGAGCAGAAACCTCCTGCAGTCTTTAGGAATCCTTGCTTCTCACATGTGATTCATCCACCTCCAAGCTTATGATCATGGCCATTTGGAATCATTCGTGGAGGTTTTCAGGAAATGGAGGTCTGGGTGTGTTTAGCTCTGCACAGTGCCCTTCACAGTCCTGGAACAGTCCTGAAATCCACCAGGCCCGACCCACCCTAAACTCAGTATTTTGATTAGGTTTGTTTTGCACTGCCTCATCACTAACCCTGTGGTGTTTGAATGCGTCCTCCCTGCCCCTGTTCCTCTAGGTCCCTCTGTCCCCAGAGGCGTCCGCCTACAGAGCCAAAATAAATACTGGGAATTGGAAAAGACGAGGGCTGAACAGGAGTGGCTGCCGCACGAGCTTCTCTCTGTAGGGACAGGCCCGTCTCCACCTGCTTCTGAGCTGCACACAACGCTGGCCACAGGCGCCTCCCTGGCTTCCAGCTGCGAAGACTCTAGGTGGGCAGCAAAGGGAACGGGACACAGCTACACCGGAACTTACATCTAGCTCAGACTACAGCTCTGTGATTACAGAGACGAGAAACTGATTTCTTCCCTTTCTTTGAGCCATCCCGAATGTGGGTATCTGCCCTATGACAGAGAAGTAAGGATCAGCCATTAACAGACACTCTGATCGGCGCATGGTTCTCCAGGGTGGTCTTTCGCTGCCTTGGTTCTGCTTCATTACACCCGTAAACGATGAAGTGTGGCGTTTCCCAGACCTCAGATTTCAGGAGCCATAGGCTCAGATTCAACCAATCCTCCCCCAGAATAACCTAATGCAAGATGGAGACTTTGAGTTAAGTTAGCAAATATTTATCCCAATGAGATTCAAGTAAGAACCTAATTAGCAATTGGTTTTCATTCTTCTTCTTATGGCATTTTCACCATTTCTTTCTCTTTTTTTAATCTTTAGCCCTAACACCCTTATTATTATTATAAATATTTAGATAAAATCAGCTCCTAAGAGCCTGTGGTCACTTATTCTAGCATCATTCAGTGACCACAGTCAGCAAGGTCTATCCAAGTTCTAACCTAAATCATGGTGGCAACTGAAAGAGGCCTGTTTTCTCTCTAAAACATGATTGTCTGTGCTAAACAGCCTTAGGTTCCCATATGGGTCATTTCGTGTTGACGTGGGGAGACTTTGAAACCTAGCCCCAAGTTTAAGAAGTAGCACCAAAAGAGGAATGATAAAATGCTATGTCAGGTGACGAAGCGAGAATCTAAGAGGTGCTCACAGACTCAGCGTTGGCGTGAAGCTCATGAAATAATTTATTGAGTAATTGTCATAGGCCAGTCCTATGCTGAGCAAGTTTATACACTATATTATTTCATCCTCCCAACAGCCCTCTGAAATAAATATTGTTATCTCCATATTCAAATCAATACTAGGTCTGACAATTACGTTCGCAAACTTGTTGCAACAATGTTGCTAACCGTTTTTTATATCAGAAGGATCATTCATTATGAATTTGTACCAACTGGATAAACAGTTAACCAAGTTTACTGTTTGGAAGTGCTGAAAAGGTTGCATGAAAAAGTCAGACTAAAACGACCTTAACTTTTCGCCAACAATTCATGGCTCTTGCATCACAACAATGCACCAGCTCACACGGCACTGTCTGTGAGGGAATTTTTAGCCAGTAAACAAATCACTGTATTGGAACACCCTCCCTACTCACCTGATCTGGTTCCCAATGACTTTTTTCTTTACCCGAAGATACAGAAAATATTGAAAGGAAGACCTTTTGATGACATTCAGGACATCAAGGGTAATACGATGACAGCTCTGATGGCCATTCCAGAAAGAGAGTTCCAAAATTGCTTTGAAGAGTGGACTAGGCACTGGCGTTGGTGCATAGCTTCCCAAGGGGAGTACTTCAAATGTGACCTTAGTGATATTCAGCAATGAGGTTTGTAGCACTTTTTCTAGGATGAGTCCACAAACTTAATTATCAGACTTCATACATGCAGAGTCTGTGACCTCCCCAAGGTCACACTGCCACTCACAGACACAGCCAAGTCCAGGCTGAGCTGTGTGGCTCTGAGGCCTAGACTCTTAAACCCTGGGGTCTTGGCGTGTTGGTCTTGTTCATATACTCAGCAACTGGTGATAAATTACTTTTCTTCTATGGCTTCACTCTTCTTATTTTGTAATGGCATCTTGTCAACCACTCACTCGAGTGTCAGGGGGAAGTGTCTGGCACTGCCCTAAGTGCTGCTAAGGGGCCCCAGGGTTGTTATATTCAACGAGATGGTACGTGGTCACTTAGTACAGTGCTGGCACATAGCTGGCACCGATAGATGGGGGTTGGTTAGTAATGAGGACCCCAAGAAGCCTCATAACACCCATAGCCACCAAACTTGTCTTCTTCTGAATTAACTCTGTACACTCATTCCTTACCCACCACGTGTGGGGCTGTTACTGCCACAACACAGACACGTTGATAAGGTCTGGCTCTGGTCATGTTTGTATCCTCCAGCATCTAGCTAAGTGCTAATGGCATGGAAGAGGCCCAGACATGTTGCTTAGTCAACCCTACCCACAGCACTGGGCACCTTGCAATGTCCGGCACACAGCTGATGTGATGGTTGATTTTGTGTCAACCTGACATGGCTCAGGGATGCCCGGAGAGCTGGGAAGCATGATTTCTGGCTGAGTCTGTGAGGGTGTCTCCAGAAGAGATTGGCATTGAATCACTGGACTGAGGAGAGAAGACAGCCTTTACCAAGGCAGGTGGGTAACATCTAGTCCTTCGAGGGCACAAATAGATCCAAAAGTGGAGGAAGGGCGAAGGTGGTTTCTCTGAGCTGGGACGTCCGTCTTCCCTGCCCTCAGACACGAGCGCTCCTGGTTCTCAGCCTTCAGACTTGGATGTAACTACACCACCCGCTTTCCTGGGCCTCCAACTTGCAGGTGGCAGTTTGTGGGACTTCTCGGCCTCTACCATCATGTGAGCCAAATTGTATAAAAATTTCTGTATCTCTCTTTATGTCCTACTTGTTCTATTTTTCCTCAGAGCCCTGACTAATGCAGTCAGGTCCCATTCCCTCTTGTCTTCCCAAAGCAAAGGAGACAATAAACCCCCTTGGTACAGAATGAAACAGTTCTCTTTGCAACTGCTTTTTTGGGGGTCATTTTTGCCCCAAGGGAATTCAAGTGTTTTTAAGGACCCTTGAAGCTTGAGGAGATTCTGCTGATCAGCTCTTGGGGGTGGGGGGACTTTCTGGTCCCTCCAGTGTCAGTGAGCGATGTCAGATCCAGGTCTCTTAGGAGAGTTAAGGTTTGAATCTTTGGACTTGGGATGGGGCAGAGACGCAGGGCCCCAGGGCCCCCTGAGGCCATGTGGAAGGGGCGATGAGATCATGTCTGAAGAGGCCCCAGCCCCTTGCAAGGAGATCCCTCTGTAATTCCTTGGAAAGGCTTCTCCCTCCAGCCATTTCTGCTCACACCATCTCAGTTTTCCTCGTCTGGCTGCCGCCACAAACAGCAGCGTGCTCCTCCTGCCAAGTTCCCACTTGCTTGCCCTCTGGTCTTCTCATGTTTTGGGTTTCTCCCCTCGGGACCAGGTGTATGTCTGACCACACGAGCCGGAGCTTAAAATTGTGTGGTCTCCATCAGTTACTTAATCCTTCAGATAAGTGTAATAAACAGGGTTTAGAGGTTCGGGGAGACACGTTTCATTTTGTTTTTTCATTATTATGCCTTCGCTTGCTCTGTTGGGATATAGGAATCTGGGGAGAGAGGGAGAAGGAAGGTTTTCTTGGCAGGAGAATAGTCGTGTAGTCTTTAGTGACCCTTTGCCAGCCCTGGGCTGTGTGCAGTGAGTCCCCCTTCCGTGGGGTCCTTCTGGTGCCCTGTCCCTCCCTAAATCAGTCTATCTGGGACACCACAGAACTGGGTTCTCAGGTTATGCACCTTAAACTTAGAGTTACACAGGCGTACTTCACAGGTGCACTTCACAGGTGTTGCATTTTTACAAATGGAAGGCAAGACCCTCCACCAGCAAAAAGATTGCAACTCACTTTATGGTGATAGTCGCTTTATTGCCGTGGTCTGGAACCAAACCCGCAATCTCTCCGAGGTGTGTCTGTGTGTCAGTTATATCTCAATTAAACTGGAAAACTAAGAGCATTTTGCAGGCCCACGCTGGTTGAAATCCCAGCTCTCCCCCTAATAGGTGTGTGACCTTGTGCCTCCATTCCCTCGTTAGCAAACTAAGGATCATAGTAATATCTACCCCAGACAGACAGTCTGAGGATTTAATGAGATAATATGTGTAAAACACTTTCAGCTGCACCTGGCATACTCTAAGACCATAAAATGAGCTGTTATGGTGATCTGTGTCTCCAGTATTTGGCTTTGAAACTGTCTTTGGAAAATTGAATAACAGTGAGCCTGTTGAGAATTTTGGCAGTCGAAACTACAATTATCCCCATGTTCCGGATGAGGAAACCAGACCTCCACAGGCTAAATTACACGCAGAATCGCACAGCTGTACCAAGGGGCCAAGCTCAGGTAGGAGGCCTCTCCAGTTCCCATAACTGAGCCTGGTAGGGAGGAAGGACATGCTGGCCTGAGCCTTACAGAAGGTGTAGTGTTTGGGAAGGGGGACAAAAAGAGGAGCAGCCAAGTCCTGAATGGCTGCGTCCCTGGAGGGTGCAGATGGGCAGAATTAGAGGAGGAGGCCATGTAGGCAAGGACCCTGGCTGGCTCCATCACTCCATACACGCCTGCACTTCTCCACAGCTGTGGGCGGCATCCAAATTTCCTCTTCAGAGGAAGAAGGACCCCTGACCCCGAGGTGGCCAAACGCTCCGTGCAGGCGTGGTAATTGGTCCCAGCTGCAGCGCTGGCCAAGGGTCAAGGGTCCAGCTCCTTGTGGTTTTGTAGCCTGGCGGAGCTGTCACTGAGAGCTGCTGCTATAGCCCGAGCGAATCTCTCCAGCCTGATGTCTGGAACGGCTGTCTATCACTCTAAGAAAGAGCCTGGAACAGAAATGCTGCAATGACAATGAGTGAGTGAGACCTCCCACCTCTTCTGTGGTAAAGGCATAGCCGGGCAGCTATGGTCTGGTTCATGGGCTTTTCCAGCACTGTGCTTAAAAGAGGGGGCCTGCGGGGGTGGCCGGTTGGCTCAGTTGGTTAGAGCGTGGAGCTGGTAGCACCAAGGTTGCCAGTTCGATCCCCGCATGGGCCACTGTGAGCTGTGCCCGCCTTAAAAAAAAAAAAGAAAGAGGTCTTGCCATGTTGGAGGACCCACCCCTCACGCCTCACAAATTGCAGCAGCAGCAACAGGCTGACCCAGGCGTCCAGCTCCTTCCTGACCAGTCAGTGATCACTCACTCCTACCTGTGCACTGCGTCCGTCCCGGCACTGAGCGTATTTCGGTACCTGGACACCATCTCCAAGCCCCAGCTCAGGGCCTGCCCGCTGCCTCCTGGAAAAGGTGAGCAAGGATGGGGGCTCCTTTCCAGAAGAAGGCAGGGGGTTGGGGGGGCCTGGGCCCCTGCTCTGGCCCAGAAAGTGCTGAACTGCGAGGCCTGGGGCAGAGACACATGTGGAGAGAGTTAACAGGGAACCCACAAGCCAGACGCTCTCTGGAGAGGCTGGGGTTGGCTGGAAGGCCAAGGAAGGGGGGCGGAGTACAAAAGAGTCCATGAAAAAGCAGGTCTGACACTTATCCCAGTACCTCCCCTTGAGTCACTGAGTGTAAAGGAGGCTAACCTTCAGCCCTGCTCCTTGGGGACTATCCCCTCCCCGTGCCCCATTCCCACAGCCCCGCCCCCAGTAGAGACCTCTCTCTGAGGCAGGGGGACCCCGCTGAAACAGAGACCTCAGCCCACATGTTGGAACCTCGGCATGTCACTCTTTTAAGTGGTTTGGAAGTGAATCTGGTTCTGGTTTTGAGGCCAAGGTACATTTTTTAACTCCCCCCACCCCTTTCCTGTTTTGTGAGCTTGTTATGACTGGTTTTGGAGCCTGGCTTACAGAAGGGGAGAGAATGTGCAGGCTGTGGGAGGTGGCAGTGTCCTAAGAAGGGGAGGGCAGCCTGAAGGGGACCTGGGGGGCCCTGCCCAGCAGTGGACAGAGGCTCCAGCAGGGTGCCCCTGGCCTAGATGGGGCTACATCCCAAAGGACAAGAGGAAGGGGCAGTAGCCCCAGCATCACCGCCTAGAAAGTGGTTTGGGATTTACAGGGTCGATTGAGTGAGTGGGGAAAAGGGAGAAAATGGATCTGCCATCTCCCAAGGAGGGAACCCTCTCTCAAACACGTGTTGCGTTTTAGATATACTCCTAGCGGAGACATCCATCCCCTTCGAACTGTTCCTCAGGTGCTTGGGGTGATTGAGGGGTGGCTTCCGAGGCCCACCAGGACGAAAGAAGCACCATGCGTGCCCTTGGCCAGCTCCCAGGGACATGCCTGGTGGTGACCCAGCTCCTAGCCCTTAGAACTGTAGGCTGAGTGCCAGGGAGAGGAAGGGTGCTGGGGTGTGCGTTGCTACCAGCATCCCACACTGACCACAGCCCAGGGGAGGCCAAGAATGCTGCCCCAGACCAAACATGAGACAGGAAAAGGCTGGCTCTGAAAAATGGCTAGTTTTGCATCCCCCTTCCCAGAGTTCCAAGGTACTAAGATATGATTTAAAACAAAAAGAAACAACAAAGAGAGGATAGGAAAAAAATAACACCCGCTAATGACCATTATTCACGCTTTCAACAACATTTCTATGGCCTTATTTCACCTCAGCGGCGGGTTAAAAGAATGCCGATTTCTGGGCCCCACCCCAGACCTATGAAATCAATCTCAGGAACAGGGCCTGGAACTCTGTCAGTCAGCACCCCAGTTGGCTTATGGGGGTGCTGCTGCCAGCCCCTGGGCCGGACGCTGGAAACACCAAGATGGTAAATACAAGAGAATTTGCAGTGCCATGAAGGTACTTCAAACAAAAAGCAGCCAATCGATGTGACTCATCACAGTGGGTCTGGGCAAAGCTGAGTGAGAGCCCTTGTTGGAAGGTCTGTTGCCAGAGGAGAGGGTGGAATTTGTGCCCGGAACTCGGTTCTCCTGGCTTTTCTACATCCCCAGAACTCAGCGGTTCCTCAGGCCTCAGCGACAGGACGGTGGAAGGTTCTAGTTTTCAGGTGTGGATTGCCTGGAGGCCTGCACCCAGCCAGTCCCCTTCCTCTGACAGGGCCCCAGACACCTCTTTCTCTGCCAACTTCTGAGAGGGAGATGGGAGAAGGCAAAGGTCACATGGGCCCCAGGGACACTCCCAACAGGCTGGTGGCCCATGGAAAGGCTTCTTTCTTACAGACAGAGCAAGTGAGAACCAGAGCGGGAAAGTAACCTGTCTAAAGTCACCCAGTCAAGACAATGGAAGAGCAGAAAAAGGAAACGGCCTCTTCTGGGCCCTGGTAGCGTGTGTAGCACACACACCAGCCCTGCTGTATTTCCACCATAATTAAAATTTGAGAGCAGACAGAGCCTGAGAAATCTTTGTAGGCCACCTTGAGTGTTTCTGATAAGGAATGAGGCCCAGGAAGGTGACTCTTTTTCCAGGGCCACACAGCTCGGTGGTGACACTTGAGGTGGGAGCCCAGCTCACCACCCGGATGAACGTTTTCCTGGAACTGCTTTGCCTTTAGTGTCCTGGGATTTATGGGGGGTTACTGAGGATAGCAGGGAGAGAGGGGCCTTCCAGACGAATACCCTGCCCTGGCCCAGGCCTCAGACCTGGGCAGATGTGCAAAACCAGGCCTGGCAGTCCCAGCAGCAGGCTGGTGCTTTGGTGCCCCCATGTGGCCAAACGCTGAAATGCCAGTCTGGGGACCAGTACCGCAGGGGCCGCTTCCCCTGAGCTTGGCCCTACCCGCACCCTTCACCAGCCTGGTGGGTCGTTGGCCAGGGAAGCTGAGGAAGTCTATGTGCATGGAGACTTGGGCCATAAATTTGTACCTCCCACTGGCTGACCATTATTTGGGGGTAAACCCTTGGCTTATTTATGAAAGCTGAGGACATGCAGAGGACCTCGAGCTTCAAGGAGCCTAATGGTGACTTTAAAAAGCCAACCTCAAGAATCTCCCCCTTGGTTCCATCTTCAGCAGGTACAGAACCCCAAAATGGCCACTCCTCCTGGAGCAGCCCCTTAGCTGCTCATCCCAGCACTGAATTCCCCACTAAGACCCATGGACCCAACATCTCTCCAGGCCCAGTCAGGAGAGTGCCTCAGGCCCATGATACTTTTAAGGACCCATGAAAATGTTTTAACTTTAAGCTCTTTTAAAATGAGAAGGAAATGATGAATATATAATAATGAGTCCAGCCTAGATTAAATTCATCTTTGTACCAACATAGTTGTACAATATAATTTTTAAATTTTTTGTAATGGAGGAAGAGACCATGAAATTAAAAGTGCCTAGGGTCAGCCATAGGGTAGGCCCAAAGGCTTGTGTCTCCAGACAGTCTTTATTAAGGGAAAACTGGATTCCCAGAACGAAGGGACCTAATTAGCCCATCCTTATTTGTTGTCACGGAGGCTGAGGCAGGGCAGACAACTCGGGGAGCATAGTTTGGGCCATGCAGCCAGAAAGGTGGAAGTCATATGCAAAACAGTGGAGGAAAGCAAGATGTTTTGTCTTGAGAGGAGAAAACTCAGAGGGCTGGGCGGACAGACTGTGGGACCCTCGCCACAAATATTGAAGCAGTAGCAAGAGATGAGAAGTCAGCTACACCCTGGTTCCTCTCCACGCACTATCTCTTCCTTAGACTGTAATCTTGAATAAATGGTTTAACCTTTCAGGACCTTCTCTTATTTGAAAAACAGAAGCTAGGACTGCTTCCCCGAAACAGCTACTGTGATGCCCAGCAGATGCTCAGGAAATGGGAGCCGAATAAGTGTAACATTCTGGACGGAATGTTTGCGGCCCTCGAAGTTCCTATGTTGAAGTCCTAAGCCCTAATGTGATGGGATTGGAGGTGGGGCCTTTGGGAGATGATTAGGATGAAGCCATGATGGTGGGGGCCCCCATGGTGGGATTAGTGCCCTTATGAGAAGAGGAAGAGAGACCAGAGCGCTCTCTCTCACCACCATGTGAGGACACAGTGAAAAGGTAGCCATTTGCAAGTCAGGAAGAGGGCCCTCACCGAAAACCAAATCAGCCAGCGCCTTGATCTTGGCCTTCTAAGATGGGTGTCAGGGAGAGCCACCAAAGACAAGTGAGAAAGCAGGGATTCAGACCACCATCAGGGGCCACTCCTAAATCCAGGGGAAAGGCTCAAAATGTGCGTGCTGGTCTTCTCTGGATTCTTAATGCTGACTCAGGGCATCGTCTCATCCTGCCCTTGTCACCATAGACTCAAAAAACTCATTCTGGGAAGGGGTGATGGAAAAGACAATAGAGAGAGACAATTATACTTTAAATCCTAACAGGACATGGGTCTCTGTGGTCTACAAGCTCAGGAACTGCATGCAGCACATGACCATTTGAACGATGGCCCCTTCTCTTCCTGACTCTTTCCTCTCTGGCATTCTCTCCCTTCAATTGTCCATGTTTCTTGATGCATTGCTGTACATGCCTGTCACATTCTGAACTGTGTCCCCCCCACCCATATTCGCACATTGAAACTCCAATCTCCCATGTGACTATATTTGGAGATGGTATGTGGCAGGAGGTGAAGTTAAATGAGGACCAGGAGAGAGTCTGCAGGGTCTCAATGCTCTCATTTAGAAAGACTCACAAAATAAAACAGAGTAAAACCTGGGGCTCAAGGAGAACTCCTGCCTTTTCATAAAATACTTTTGGATGAGGGAGCATTGAAATGAAAGTCAAGAAATGTCATAGGATCTGCTTCCCCAGACCCTCAAACAAGCAGGACGGTCAGTTCCTGGTCCCATCACACACCATCAGTCATGCCCAGGAGGCACAGCAGCCTTCTGCCTCTCCTCTCCTCTATCTGCTAACAATCACTGCCGAGCTAGCAGGACGCAACTCCCTCTCTCTGCTGCCTCTTCTTTGTTGCCCACCTGGAAATTGATGTAGCACTAAAGAAACTCTTGAGGCTGTGTGCGTGTATGTGTGTGTATTTTAATGAAGATAGGAAAAGTTGAGTGGTGTTTTTGCAGAGGTAGGCTGGAGGTTGTACTCTCCTCTAAGTATTTCATAATGAAGAGAAGTTAGAGGTGACCAGAAACTTGTAAACTGGGGAGAGTTTATTGACTGATTAGTTGGAGATTAAAAAAGAAAAAAAGGAGCAGTGGTGGTAGGAGCTACTTACTGTCTGGTCTTCCTTTCTTCCTTAATAAGAGAAAACGTATATTGTTTGGGATGGCAACGTACCCAAACTAAATAATAATAATAATGACAACAATGATAACAAGCACTATATATCCCAGTCTTCTTTGCATACACATGTGGGAGGCCAGTGAGATAGAAACAGAAGCAACCAGATGGGACTCCAGAAAACAAGGCTTATTTAGTTGGCAGTCACACCTTTGTGTCTGCTCCTTCATCTTCCTGCCTCGAACATGGACATGACTGGAGCTGTAGCAGTCGTCTCGGGAACATGAGGGAAAGGCAAGGAAATTGTAAAAACTTGGCCCTGGCATATTTGAGCTTCTACATCAGAAGTTGGCAAAGTATGGCCCATGAGCCAAATCTGGCCCAGCCCCAGTTTTTTGTAAATAAAGTTTTATTGGAACACAGCCATGCTCATTTATTTATCTGTGGCCTATTTTGCCCTGTCATGACAGAATAGAGCAGTTACAACAGAAGCCATATGTCCCAAAACACTGAAAATACTTACTATCTGGCTCTTACAGAAAAAGTTTGTCAACCTCTGCTCTAAACCACAGACTTATTATGTAAAAATAAGTAATCTTGTATTTAAGACATGAGGTCAGGTTTCTGTTACACACAGTCTAATTGATATGATAACACATTTCAGGCACTTAGAGTTTACACAAGTATGGAAGCAGGCCTGGATCCAATAGGACTGGTGCCCTCATAAGAAGAGGAAGAGACACGAGAGATGTACTCACAGAGGGACGACCATGTGAGGACACAGTGAGAAGGTGACCAACTGCAAGCCAAGGAGATTGGCCTCAGGAGAAACCGACCCTGCGGACACCTTGATCTCAGACTTCCAGTCTCCAGAACTGTGAGTAAACAAATGTCTGTTATTTAAGCCACCCAGTCTGTGGTATCTTGTTGATGGCAGCCTGAGCCAGCCAAGACAGTATATAAACATACCACAAGGTGCTTTGGGCTTAGGTGTCCCAGAGAGGTAAATATATTATAGAAAATAGCTTAGCCCTGAGGACAGGGATGTGACAGCCCCTGTTTTCATTCAGATGGTTCCCTGAGTTCAGGCTGCCTCATCTGATCCAGAGATTTTCCTTGATTGTTTTATTTGGGAAGCTGGTATTGACGTGGGAGATGCGAATTCACTTGCTGTAATGTATTCTCTCCAGTCTACAAGAAACAACCCTTTTCTGTTTTAAGGGAGAAAAACACACTGACGAGGCACTGTTTGGAGCTTTCTTTATTCACTTATGCTGCCGTGCCTGAACTATTCAGTTGCCTTGTGTTGGACTTGAGGTTTCTGTCTTCCTTTTAATGCTTGATTTCCTGATATTATGTTATAATATTTTGGAAAATAACATTTTCTTAGCCTCAACTGAGCTCAGCCGGAGAATGTTTCTGCTGCCTCGTCTCCCTCCTCCTTGTGTCAGCATTTGGCCATGTGAAAGAAAATGTGGACTCTGCTCTGCCTGGTGGCCTGTGGGGCTGGAGCTAAGTGTTGGATTAGGAAGAGGGCAGCTGTGTGTTTTGTCCCAAAGGGAAGACAAGAGTAAGAACAGGAAGTCTGGCTCCAAGGACACAAACACTTCTTGGCCCTCATGGCCCTCCTCCTTCCTTCCGCATTATATGTACAGGGGGTACCTAAAAGGCTGGTCCAGACCTTTGACAGGGTGGATTCTCTCAGGCCAGTAGAGATGGGGGAATTTCTAGCAGGAGGTTACACTTGGCACGCTTTGATCCACATGCTGTTCAAGTTGACGAGGGGACTGTGGCAGACTCAGGCGAGCTGTCCACCATGTCCGTGCTTTTATCCTCCCTGTTGTACAGCGACAGGATATTCTCAGCATCCTTGCTTCTAGGTGGGTCCTGTTCTCCCCAATAGGTTGTAAGTGGCAGTAATGCGTGTTACCTCTGGGCTGAGGTAGGTGAGCAAAGCATGTCTCCTCCATATGGTTTCTCTCCCTTGTCTGTGGCCCAAAAGATTCAGAGAATTCCAAGGTCCCAGATGGTCATGAATGCTGGGTCCCTAATGGCAAGGAACAGAGCCCCCCATCAACCCACATTCCCTGTGCCATGAAGGAAAAATCATCTCTTTCATGAAGCCCCTGGGATTTGGGGATGTTTGTTACAGCAGCTGGCCTCTCCTGACAAATACAGAGACTTGAGAATGGAGTATTAGAGAGGGTCCAAATTGAACTCTCCGTCTTTCAGGAAGGAGAGTCCCATTCCTTCTACCCTGAGCAACCCCATTTGCAAGGTGATGGCTCTGGGCTCCGGGTTTTTACAGGAGAGCGTGAAGAACTGGGCTGAGCTGGATATGCCCCCTCTTGGGATGGGCTGTGGATGTTCTGCTTGTCGTATTATCCAATACCAAATAATCCAGAATTAAGAGAGGTACCCAGGTCACACTACTGTGCTTTTCCTGTCCGGGGTATGAGATCAATCAGAACTCTGAGTCCCCTGAAGATGGTGGCCATTCTCACTAGTTGTCCTGGGAGGACATCAAGGGTGCTATTCGGGGTGGGAGACGAGGACCTGGAAGACAAATCTTTGATGGGAACAAACTGTTCCTCTTCTGTCTCGCGTTGGGGCTCCATCCAAATGAACGGGTCAGTAGTAGATACCAGGAGGGTGTCCGGGGAGGAGGTGGGTCCATCACCCAGTCACATGGAGGCAACCTGGGAGCGAGAGAAACACTACCCCCAGATTTGCAATAGGTTCTCATTGACGTTTTAGCTTGGTCACTCCTGGGCTGGGAGGCATTAAGGAAAGAGGACTGTCCTGTTCTTGGGAGCAAAGAAGACCAGGCAGTAGGGTCTTTATCTCCAGGTCCAGAAAGAGAGTGGCCATGGCGAGAGTCAGTGGCAGTCCCCAGGGAACAGTGCCCTTCAGAGAGTTATGGGCAGCACAGGAACACAAGGTGACAGGACAAGAAGGAGGCCAGAATGCAAGGATCTGAAGACCACCTCCCATCCCGCCCTGACCCAGCACCTATGGACCAGGCCCCTGGGAAACACAGAAATTGTGGGGCCACTTTTGGGGAGACTAACTTCCCAAAGTAAAGCTTGCAAAAACTCTCTTACCATCATCATTTGGGTTACATAAAAGTAGAGGAATGTTTCCAGCTTGGCAACAGAACAAAGGACGTGCTCTAGCTATTGGATGCCAGCAAGGACCGTGACCCTGAGCCCCAGTGGGGACAATGGAATTCCTGACTCTGGGAACCTTGGTTCCATTAATGTTACAGTCTGAGTAGAAAGTTAAACAATTAGCACACAGGTAAAATGAAAGCCCCCCCAGCTCTCACTTCCACCAGGTCTGAAGTCTGCGAGTCTTCTTTTCCATTTTGACTTGACCACGTCACTGCTTCTGCCTTCCAACTCCACACAGCAGAGTCAAATTCCTGAGCCTTTCAAGACTTTAAATGCTGGTGGTTGGAGGGACTGTCTTGTAGAGAGATCAATACTGCTCCCCTCTGTCCCAGGCAAGGAGACTACAGGGTGTCAGGCAAGTCACAGTGGCTCCAGGATTTAAGGGAAAATTCTGATTCCCACCCCAGGTATAAGTCTGTCTGGAGGAATCGCCACGTACCAAAGAGAGGCTGCCAGGAGCCCCAAGTTCCCTCTCCACCCTCTGCTATCAAAATGGGCTTTCACTGATAGAATCAGCAGAGAACAAGGGACTTAAACCCACAGGAGTTTGCAGAGCTGGAAGTGCCGCAGCTGGAACCAGGGTGCTAAGTGGACTGAGAGGTGGCTGCTGGTCAACCGGCTCTATCTCTTAACTCCCTTATTTATGTATTTATGTATTTATGTATTTATTTATTTATTTATTGCATTACTATTTTCCTAGAAACTCAGACTTGAATCCCTTGAAACCACCACCACCACCACCACCCAAACATAATCCACGTAGTCACCCAATCCAGTGGATTTTACCTCTGAGTTGGCAGTCATGACCTTCCTCACTCTTCTCCCTCTCATCTCTCATCACTCCCCTCAGCTCCTGAAAGAACCTCTAACAGACCTCATGCCTCCAGTCTCTGCGCATCTTCCTGTCCTGCAGAACACACATTTCCGCTCGATTTCCTCCCTGAGTAAAATTCTTCAGACGGTCCCCTGTCTTCAGGATAGAGTTCCCCTGCCTCCTGGGAACGAACAAGCATTATCTCTGGCCTTGGAGGGGGTACTATTGAAGCCATTTAAAAAGTCCTGGCTGCACTGGGCAGGGGGTGGATCCTGGCTGTACCTTCCTGAGCACCTTCAGAAACAATCCCCAGGTAGCTGCCTTCCTCAGTGTCCACCTGGGAACACGTTACAAGCCCAGATGAGCATTCTGATTTCCTAAGGGGACTAGATGTCCCAGTTTGGGCAAAAGGACCTCCTGAGGAGACAGGGTGCAAACAAGACCTCAGTCTGGCAAATTCCCCAAAGGGAGAGAGACTGTCCCGATCTGCCATGAATTTCGATACAGTCACTTCCCAAGTTATATTTTTATTCTACCACATAGTGTTCCCGTGCCCAAAGATGGTGGCAACTCCTTTCCTTCATCCCATGAAGCTGCTCAGGGGCCAAACGTTACAAAGGGCCTTAATTCACTTGGAAATACAGTCGGCACTCTGTGTCCATGGGTTCCATCCACATCCGCCAATTCAACCAACCAGGGATCATAAACATTCCAACAATTACATTGTTGCTTACGTGTGCTATGTAGCCTACGATGGGTGTCTGTATTGAATGTGTACAGACTTCTTCTTCTCCTGATTATTCCCTAAACAGTACAGTGTAACAACTGTTTATGTAGCATTTACACTGTATTAGATATTATAAATCACCTAGAGATGATTTAAACTATACGGGAAGATGGCATAGGTTACATGCAAATACTCTATGTTGTTTTATTTGATAGTTGAGCATCCTTGGACTTTGATATCTGCAAGGATCCTGGAACCAATCCTCCATGGACACCAAGGGATGCCTATAAAAAACACAAAAGGAAACACAATTAATTGTGGCATGTCCTTAATCACTGCTGAGATAGAGATGTACCTGACAACTTTGGATCTCCTCTGTTCATCAATCATTTCCTTCAGTGATTGGAAGGTCCCATGGAAAGTAATGATTCACACCTGGTCTGAGGTAATCAGCCGCCATCTGTCAGCACAAAGTACATACAATTATGGTATTCCATTCCTGAGGTTCAAATGTTTGGCTGCAGCTGGGAATCTAAACAAATGGTGACAGAGAGAAAGACACAATTGTATTCCTTGGCGCCAAGATCTGCAAAGCACATTTCCAGCTGTAGGAACCTGTATCCAACTGAGAAGCCCAGAGTGGAGTCCAAAATAGGAAATGGGCCTGAGCTGTGCCTGGTATCTCGAGACTCCACATCTCCCTAAAATACTAGACTCCAAGGACATTTCATTAAACTGGGGCTGGAAACTAAAAGGAGAGAGCCTGATGAAGAGGTAACTGCAGTGGATGAGAGCCGTGGTCCTCAAAGTGAGGCTCTTCCCTGCACCCCCCCAGCAGTGGCAGTGCCCTCCCCCCCGACCTTACTAGAAATGCAGATTCTCAGGCCTCACCCCAGACCCACTGAATCAGAACCTGGGAGTGGGGCCCAGCAATCTTTATTCTAACAAGCCCCCCCAGGTGACTCTGAGACATGCTAAAAGTTTGAGAAGCCCTGGAATAGAATAAAAAAGTTCCATGACCACCTTCATCTCCTTCCTGGTAAATCAGGGAGTGGGATTTGATATTTCAGGTCCATATGATCCTGAGCCCTGGAAATCCTGACCTAGCTGCTCTCCTACATTACCCCCACTACTAAACACACAGCTTAGTAGGCAATAGACTATACTACATAGTTTAGTAAATGCCAAATTTTAAACAACATTCTTGGTTGGCAAATGATGGATTCTAGATTCATGTTCAGTGGGTACCACTGTGTTGAATTCTGATGATCACATTTGTAAAATGCTCCCTTGTGTTAGTCAGGGTTCTCCAGAGAAACAGAACCAATGGGGTGGACACACACACACACACACACACACACACACGATTTATTAAAAGTGACTCACATGATTATGGAGGCTGAGAAGTCCCACATCTGCTGTCTGCAAGCTGGAGAACAAAGAAGCTGGTGGTGTGGTCCAGGCAAACCTGAAAGCCTGAGAAGCAGGGTTGCCAACAGTGTAGGTCCCAGAGACAGGGAACACGGCTCCTCTGGTCTCTTTGTTCTCTGCAGAGGACCCCCAGCAGGTTACCTGCTGCCCGCCCATCATAGGGAGGACGTTCTGCTTTACTCAGTCCACCAACTCAAATGCGAGTCTTGAAAAAAACACCCTCACAGACACCCCCAGGGTAGTGTTTTACCAGCTACCTGACCCAGTCAAGTGGACATGTAAAATTCACCATCGCACTTCTTTCCCATGGAACCCCTTTCTCCTGACCCATCCTGAGGTATCCTGACCCAGGAATAACTAAGCTATGCCAGGCCAAATTTCCAACGTCGTTCACCCCTAAATTGTTCCCTTTTCATCCAACATTTGCCCAGTAATTTGAGAAACTTATTTTTCTCCCTCTCATTATTCATTTTCTCTCTCACCCTCTTTCCCATTCTTGGCCTCAAACTGGCCTTTCTGGTGACACAGTAGTCGTGGAAGCACACCCAACAGGGACAAGGAACCACCTCCACTTTGAGGTCACGGCCCATGTTACAAACTTCTAAAACCCAAGTAGCAAGATGACGTGCGCAGCTCCATAAAGGTTTCTGCCCTCCTCCTCAACTTCCTCCTGCCTTTTCTCAAGTTCAATGTACATCAAAAGCCTCTATATTTGAAATCATATTTTGCTTTGTTTAGACACTAGTAGATACAGTTATGTCTCTTCACCGTCCCACATCTGGGCTTCCTGCCCATCCCTATGGGAGGTGGCTGGCTGCTCATTCCTGAGTGGTTGTCCTGTCATCCCGAGCCCTCGTGTGTGCAGTTAGCTGTCTGCCTCCTTGCTCGAGGTTTTGTCCCTCTGTGACCAGGGCAAACCCTCACAGAGTACTCTAACCATCACAGGCAATTGATTGGATATTTCTGGAATGCAAAGGAATATATTGTTGTAGGTTGACCTGGGAATTGGTAACATTTGTTTCCGTGAAGAAATGTGTTCAAATAAGAACCAAAGGCCCCTCTTGGGTCAGTCTCCTTGTTATTAGAAACGTCATTAGGCTTTATCGAGTCTTGGCGATCGGGCTGCCCTGTTTTAGGGCCACACGGACTTGATCGTGGGCTAGGTCAGGTGCTCTGGGGAGGCCTCCCAGCTTTTCAGGTGCACTGCCCTGGGCCTGGCTGTTGCAGATGTGGGGCTTCGGTTTCATGTCATCCAGCCTTTCCAATAATATTGCTCTGATAAGTGCCATATTCATTCAAAGCAGTGTCCTGTTACATCCAGGCTGTTCTGAATGGAAAGTTCCTATCCCTACAGAACTTTGGCTGGTATTCCCTCAGGTGATGTCACAAAGGGCAGTCACAGACTTGGTAAGCCCAACAACATGGCCTGGTCCCCCACCCTCCACTTGCTCTCCAGCATTCTCTCTTCCTTTCCCTTCCTCGGTGCCTCCATCCTCTCCCTTTGCTGCCCCTCTTATCCCATTGCCACTTGGCAATTATATGGAACTCAATCATGTTTTTGCTGTATTTCTTTTTTTTTTTTTTTTTTTTGGCTTCAAACAACACAAATTTATTATCGTACAGTTCCATAGATCAGGAATCTGACACACATCTCACTAGGCTAACATCCAGGTCTTGGGAGGGCCGTGTTTCTCTCTGGAGGCTCCAGGAAGAATCCATTTCCTTGCCCTTTCCTGCTGTATTTCTTAAATAAAATTTTACACTCTGCTTTTTTTAAAAAAAGAAGCAAGGGTCTCCTTGACTCCCCCAAAGAAAAGAAAAACTAATGATTAACCCTTTGGAGGTGGCTTGTGATGGATTTTATTCTATGGCTCAGTTTATTGAATTTTTTTAAAGCACCCACCTGTGTTCTGCAAGGTGTGGATTCCCACAGGGTGGAGGGCAAAATCTCCATGCTGCTTAAATGGTCAGATCTGGCCCTTTGTAGAGCTCCCTTCCAATGTTTTGGGAACCATAAGCATAAGAAGGGGTTACAGTAAACTCTTTAGACATGCAGAATGCCACATCCTTAACCTGAGCTCTCTTGTTTCTGTGCCAATAACCCACATCGTCACAAAGCTTTGTAAACTACACGGCGCTGTGAATATAAAAATAAGGTTTTTGTATTACACAGTTGCATTTATTAAACCTGAGACTTGAGAAGCAGAGTCAAGGTCATCTCTGCTCTCCTTCTCTCCCAAGAGCAGAGGTAGCTCTTCCTTCCTGTTTGTTGCTACATTTCTAGATGCAGCATTTGTTCCTGTGTCTGCTCCCTGAGAAACAGTGAGATCCTTCAGGGCCAAGATTTGTGTTTATATGTTTATAGATTTTTTTGTATCCTTCGTGCCCAGCAGAGAACCTAAAATAGAACAAGTGCTTTAAAAAGGAAGAAGAAAAAAAGAAAAACAGAATGGATGGAAGGATGGATGGATGGATGGATGGATGGATGGATGGATGGATGAAAGGATGGATGGATGGATAAAGTGGACCAACAAGTAAGTGAATGTCCTTGCTTCTTGTTTTACCTAACAAACTGCTGTCTCTAAAACGGTAGAATGAGCCTCAGGATTCAGAGTAACACCAAGAAGCAATGGGAGTGTTCTTGCTGATCACATACAAAGCAGAGAACTAAACTAATTATACATCCTGGCTCAGAGTTCTGCTGCAAATTCTCTTTCAGCTCTGAAGTCTGTGGTTCACCAGAACCACACACCTGGAGACCAGCTGCTGGAAAGTAAAATTTTATATAAATAAATGTGTGTGTGTGTGTGTGTGTGGGTGTGGGGAGAGAGAGAGAGAGAGAGAGAGAGAGAGAGAGAGAGAGACCAGTCATGAATCTTTATGGTTTTGAGACATTCGGCTTTTAGGAGGCATCCTGTTTTGATTGGACCAACTTAAGACATATTTTCATTCAAATTGCCAAAGATCACAAGACTTTAACGCCAACAAAATTGGGGCCTAGCTGTCAAGACCATGTGGTACCAACACTGAGAAAAGACTCCAAGCTCTGGAAGTACTTTCCAGGCCATTATAGGGAGAACAGTAAATGCCCCAGCACTGCCCAGATGGTGGGAGACCTGAGCAGAGCCCGCTCCACCCTGGCGATCCCATCCCAGTTTAGTCAATAAGCAGCACAGCTGCTCACAACATGAGGAAGCTTGCAGGCTTTGTACTCGGAGCCAGTTGTAGGGTCATTTTCATGAATAAAGTAACTCAGCTGCTTGCAAGTAAAGAGGGTTGCCTCCTGGAAAGAAAGCATGAACAGTAGTTCTAACAAAGCAGCCCAGGGGAGGAAATGGGCATGCAAAGCATTCTTTTTTGTCCCAAACAACTTCAAAGCTTTGTGCAGACTCATCTAGAAGTATGGATTGGTTATCACATGTGGCATTTCTGCGCAAGTATCAGCGAGGGAAGGAGCAGGGAGGAGACTCCATTTCCTTCCCTGGAGACTAGAGGTGACCCCGAGATGATAGAAGATGACAGTAGGCACTGCTGGGAGACCCACTTCTTCCCTATACCTCTGTCCCCCGCCCGCAGAGAGCAGGCAGTACCCAGGAACGAGGCTGTGTTTTCCTGCTGTGACGTGATTCCCCAATTTAGAGGAACTGGTTCTGTTCTCTCCAAAGGGTAGGATTTGAAGCTGGGGACTTGGCCCAGAGGTACATGGAGAAGGTTCACAGTCATGTAGGGAGTGACCCATGCCAAAGCAGGACAGGCTAACCAGAGAGAGGGAAAAGGTACCTTACCAGACACTTCCTTGCAAGTGAGATGCGGGTAGGCCCCGTGAGCCACACAGCACACTCAGAGCTTTTAAAATCTAGTTTATCTAAGAAAGTAGCTGCAACCTGTTTTCTCATCTGAAAATGAGGTTGGTCAAAAAAAAAAGCATCAGCACCTATTGTGGCATATGAGATCTTATATGCCACAATACAACTTTGTAGCCAATAGGAAGCGGAAAGGTACTCATCAACAGAATCCAGCTTATAATTACCACACAGATCTCTTCCTCCTTCCTCAAAGACATTTCTGCCCTTGTCTCTCTACAGTGCATTAAATTTTTATTATGAAAAAAGTAAATACCGAAACACATGGAGAATGACACCCATGTATGTATTCACTACCCACCATGAACAAACAGCAGCATTCTTCATATTTGCTTCATATCTTTTTCTAAGAAATGAAATATCACAGAGAGTTCAAGTTCCCTTTGTTCCTGTCCAAGTTACATGTCCCTTCTTCACCCAGAGGTAAGCACAGGTGGCGCTAGTGTGTGTGTGCCATGATTTTATGCATTTGTACCCTCATCATTTATCTCCAGATACTTACAATGTTTTGTATTTCAATTTACACACATAGGTTCATACTGAACATAAATAGGTTGGCAACTTTTTTTCTGCTGTTATACTTTTTAGATCTATTTCATGTTAACACATATGACTCTATAATTCATCTTAACTTTTGTAGAGTGTAGACATCATACAAATATATTCTACAACTCCTCCGCTACGGATGGGGTCTTTTACTACTATGAAATGGCTGTAAACCTCCTCACATTCTCTTTATGATGTCTGAGAGTTTCTTTAAGCTATGTTTGTAAAAATAGACGTACTGGGCACATGTGCTATGCACTTTTAATGGCACTAGATATCATCTAATAGCTCTCCAAAATGCACACATCAATTTATATCCCATTAGCAGTACATGAGTTCCCATTTGCCCACGTGGTCCACCACCATGAAGGAACTGTCAGACCTGCTAATGTTCCTCAAGCTGATTGTATGTGATGGTATAATTTTCTTGAATTAAATCTTCACTAATTTGCATTTCCCTGATCATGACTGACCAGGCTTTCCTGTCAGGCGACATTTGAAGTTTCCTCTTTTGTACATTTCTTCTTCATAGTCTTGGCCTGTTTTTGTGTTTGTTTTTTTCTATCGGGCTGTTAATCTTTTACGTAATGATTTATAGAAGATCTTTATATAGTTTGATTACCAATCATTTGTTATCTATGTTGCAAATGTCTTCTCTAAATCTGTCGGCTGCATATTGGGTTTTTAAATGTAAATGAAGTGGTCTTCTGAATATATTCCTCCTGAAATAGGTGGTACTACCCCAAAGTCTGAAGGGAGTCATTACACAGCTATGAAATCTGCAAACACCAACACGGCCATAGTCCAGTTATTACCATGTAACTTTTACATTTAGGGAGCACTTTATTTTTTACAAGGCATCTTTTTTTTTTTTTTTTTAATTGGGGAATATTGGGGAACAGTGTATTTTTCCAGGACCCCTCAGCTCCATGTCAAGTCATTGTTTTTCAGTTTAGTTGTGGAGGGCGCAGCTCCCTGGCCCCTGTGTTGTTAAGACCTTGCACTCTAATCAACAGCCATCCAGCCGCCCTGCAAGGCATCTTTTAATCACCTAATTTCAGCCTCAGATAGCGTCTGAGGCCAGCAGGGCCTCATTTCTCATCTGTAAGATTCAGAAGTTGATCATCAGCGTCTTCTTAATGAGAAAAGTCTGACCTTTTGCCCCTCTTCTGCAGCTGGGGAGACGCAGGCACAGAGGAGGAGAGGAGAGTCACACCCCTCCTAAGGGTACAGGTGGGTTATTTGTCCATTACAGCTCCATAAAGCTGGGGGAGAAAGGTACAGGAGGCCCTACAATCTCAGGCATCTGATCCTTTGGAGGTTTCTCTCCACATGAGTGGCACTGAAATCAGCATGAGGGGACAAGGAGAAAGGCAGGAAGATGGCAGCCTGAGACAGGCACGCTCCCTCACTTGACCTTACAAAATATGGGGAAGATGACAGCGGCCCCTTTGGACTTACACAGGATGAAGGCCCTCTAGTGTTCCTGCTCCCAACAAGAACACACAGATGGACTCTAGTCAACACCTTTTATTGAGTTGCCAGGACGGGGCCAGATTCTTCATTGCACACCTGCTTGTGGAAATGTTACCAGCTCGTTGCTAGAAGCAAGTTTCTGTTACAAAGTTGAAAGGGCAGAATGCAATGCTTTTTTTTTTTCCTTGTTACTAGCACATACAAAAACACTGATTTACCCAGAACTTGTACCTAAGACTGTAACCAAACGGGAGTGGCTCTTATTCTCAGCATTCATTGACATAACAATGGCTGCAACAGTGAGATGGAAGGAAAATACCTGTGCAGCCAGCATGAAACTTTCCATTGGGTCTCGGGCCACACCCAAGTAGCTCTGTGCAGACACCTCTGGTCATGTAGCACACTTGGCATTACCTTGGAGAATTCAAGCCCATTCTATTCCACTCTGGGAGAAGGTGGCTGAGGCAGACCTGGGAGAATGCGGCGATGTCCACATTTGTGGGGACACTGGCTTTGGGTATGATCCACAACAGTGTTCACAAGTGGTGCCTTTTCTGTTTCTGAGAAACCAAATATACATGAACTAATTATGCAAAGTCCCCTAGTTTGACTCACTGGTTTTTGGTTGGTTTGTTTGTTTAATGACAAAACAATCTTAGGCAGACAAATGCAGTCAGAATAGACTTAATAGTTCATCTCATGGTTTATAGAACTACTTGTTTCTGTTACTATGGGAACAGATTGTGAAACACTGTTTTTCCCTGCATTGGGTAATGAGTCAGATTCCTATCCAGTTCAAAGCACCGAGGCAGCACCTTAAGCGTGATAGATGTTCCATATGTACCTGTAAAATGCATAGATCAGTGGCTGATAGCATCCACTGGCTACTGGCAACCTATTCTACCAATTTCAGAGCTTCAAGGAGCTGGCAAAATTTAGGGTGGGAAAGAATTCATTTGGCAACCCAAAAAAACATGAAAAATAATCTCTACAGTATTTCCAGTCGTTCACATTGGAAATGATGGCTCATGGGCACATGTGCTAACATGCCTTCACATTACCTTTTGTTTTAAAGACTCATTAACAAAATGTATGTTACAGCCTATATATATCTTCTAAAAGTTTCTTATGCCCAACATAAACTTTTTTGAGAGTTGAGACCTAAAACTGAAGGAAAACTTCCTACGAAACACTGTGCTGGTTGTGGGGGAAAGAAGAGCGTGAGCCTTCCCCCACCAGAACCATACAAAGCCCCTGAGTGATGAGTACACCTGGGCACAGGTAGGCCTTGGAAGGTGCCCACCATGACTCCAGGAAACAGCATCCAAGTGGCAGGATGATGCCCCCAATGAAGCCATCCTGGGCCACATGGTCAGGACCTCCCTACCCGAGGCACAGGCTCTGCCCTTTGAACCCCCAGGGTCACACTGGTACTGACTGGACCAGAGATGGTGCTGAGCTCCTGGGCCTCCCAGGCCTGTGGAAATCAACCACAATGCCCTGGACCCCCAGCCCTGCCTGGCCTTCCCTTGTGCTCCCGGAAGAGTCCTTCCTGAGAGTCCCTCTGAGAAAGGTCAATAAAAGAGGACAGTTGGACATCTGGGGACACCAGAGTTAGAGCAAAGTCCTAGGAGAGCCAGCACAGGGCCACGTCCCCAGCAGAAGCCATGGTGGTGCCTTCCCAGTGCCTTGGAAATATTCTCCAAGAGCCTGCAGAGAAGACGAAACAAAACGGCCAACAGGGACTCAGGGAACTTTTCTATCTACAGCAATTGAGGGCTTCAGACAAACAACACTGGGCTCGTTTGTCCTTGCAAACCACGCTGTTCATTTGCAAGGCGAACAGCTAGGATTCCACCAGCCTGCTCCCGCCTCCGGTGCCTGCAGCTCAGTTGTAGGAAAGGTAATCGATGAACCGAGAAGGGATGTTCAACTTGGCGATTTTCTCCAGCCCTCTGACGCCGGTGGCCCTCCTCAAGCTCACCCTGCAGAGCTGTGACAGTGTCAGAGGTGTCTCTGAAAACAAGGGAACAGGAAGCACATGACGCTAGCGTAACAGAAGTGAACACAGATTAACATCCTTCAACTGAAACCACCACAAGGTGGGACTGGAAATGCCTCCCTTTTCTGGAAATAGGACGTGTCCTGCGTGCCTTCCCTAGAAGGCTACTAGGAAGGACAGCCTGGGAGAGGAAACAAGAGCCGGAAATGGAATTTCGGTGATGTCCACGGGCATTTCATTTTGGGGGGGTTTTGTGGCATTTTGCTCTTTTTGTTTTTCATGATTCTCTCCCCCCTGCCATAATGTTATAACCTAGCACAAGGATTTGTCAGCAAAGCAGTAATCTACAATAGTAGGCTTGTTTGTCGAACTTCCAGACAAATGAGGGACAGCGTGAAGGTTAGTGTCAGGCAGGTGCTGGCTGCCAGCAGCTGCCGTTCCAGGCCGCAGGCTCTGTTCTCACTACTGAGTGCCGCAGGGGCAGGGGGACCCCCAGAACTGACGCACATTACAAAACAGCTCCCGCAGACAAACAGTACGCAATGCCTGTCCTAGTGACAGAGGCTCAGGACCTCAGAAGCCCGGAGCACTGGCTCAGGAATGCGGACAAACCAGGGCCAGAGATGGAAGATGCCTGGAGGCCCCTGGCAGCTGAGGCTCAGGAACGTTTGCAAAACAGAGCCTGGCTTCAAGGACCTGCCTTTTAGAATGATCTGTGTTTGACAAAAATATAAATTAACCAGAGTATTCTCACTTTATGAAAATGTTTGAAATAAAAAGTTCTTTGCAAGGAAAAAAAAGTTACTGGTGAAATTCATTTTCCCATGTTACTCCCTCCTCCTCCCCCCAATTATTTGGAAAAGAAACATCATCTTCCAGGAAATGTTGACCCAACAGGTATGGATGGAATTGGTCCCTAAGTTTATAATGGATTTTGGTTGGGTAGTTAGGGCTGGCAAAAATTGGAATAAATAGTTCATTTTTAAACTGATAGGTGTTTGAAAGCCTCTTGGGATTCTAATTCTATGGAAATGCATTTAAAAAATTGTACCCCAAGAAGAAATCTGGTCCTTAGCCAGGTTGTTTGTACTTTGTTTCCTGAAGGCTGCCGCTATGATTTCAGCCTCACGTGAACTGAGTCTGACATTGTTTCCAAACTCATAAATGATCAGATACATTGTCAGATCGGGGCTTCTTGCGTCACTGTCTCCCGTGCTGTTTTAAACTGTGTTGCATCATTCAAACCACAAGAGCCTGGCCTCACTTTCGTAGTGCTCGAAGCACTTGGCAGGGGCACTGCTACTCCACGTGTAGTCGGACGGTTTCTTCCCCCGGTTGTCTCGCGCGTAGATGTTGCCTCCAAACTCAATGAGCATCTCGATGAGGTCCACATTCTTCACTTTGGCCGCGTGATGAAGGGCTGTCTCGTGAAGCTTGGCTGCATTCACATTGGCCCCTGCACGTCCAGAGCGGAAACAAAAATTACCAAGGAGAGAACTCGGACTGGAGAGAAACATCGGCTTGTACCTTTCTGCCCAGCACAGCATACAAAAGCAATCTCCACCCAGGAAACAAAACTCAAGACAGACTCTGCTACAACCTTTTCAAAAATCCTTTTTAAAAATCCAAAAGCAATAATTACTTTCTTTTTCTTATAGCAAGAGAGATAAGAACAGGTAGAAATATAAAGAAATGTAAGTAGAGATAGAAAAACAAAAATAAAACAAAAACTTCCCTGTGAGGTAAGAGGCAGCCCTAATGCCTTACGCAGTCTGTGCCTGGTCCTGAGACTGGAAGCTCAGACTGAGGTACTCAGGCTCTGCAGCCTGTCCATGTACACGCACACACATGCACACACACGCATGCACATGTACACACACACAAACATGACCGTGCACATGTACAGGACAAGCTCTAAAAATGTGTGTTGCATGAATGAATGAATATTCCTTAAATATAAACATTTTTCCAAAAGGGCAGCTGGAAAGGAAAACAGGTAGGGGATTGTTCTCCAAACACCCTGAACTTCAGGTAAGAGATGAGGTCTCGTCGCCCAGCCATCCACCTCTTTCCCATGATAATAGTCAATGTTCAGAAAGATGTGCACAAGTAGATAAAATACAGCTCTGTTAGATGCATTAAAAATATATACAGGTTCATGAAAACATGATTTCTGCACAATGTCATCCTTCAGGCACGGCCATCACGGTTCTATACAATGAGATTTCTTGGAGCTTTGGAATTTTTTTTTTAAGAAAATACTACCTTGAAATCTGCTCCTATGTAGATAAGAAGGTGATAAAGGGGATAGAAGGAAAGATTTTTTTATTTCTGTTTTCTACATTCACTGGTTTGAACCTTTTAAAGCCTGAAACCCTACTTTTCTTTTTTTCAATTATGGTTGACATATAATATTATATTAGTTTCTGGTGTGTAAATAGTGGTTAGACATTTATATACCTTATGAAGTGATCACCCTGATAAGTCTAGTACCCATCTGGCACCGTACATAGTTATTACAATATTATTGACTATATTCCCTATATATTCCCTATGCTGTACTTTACATCCCCATGACTATTTTTATAACTGGCAATCTATATTTCTTAATCCCTTCCCCTTTTACACCCATCTTCCCAACCCTCCTCCCATCTGACCACCCTCAAAATGTTCTCTGTTATCTATGAGTCTGTTTTGTTTGCTCATTTGTTTTTTAGATTCCACATACACGTGAGCTCACATGGTATTTGTCTTTCTCTGTCTGACTTATTTCACTTAGCACAATACCCTCTAGGTCCATCCATGTTGTCCCAAATGGCAAGATTCCATTCTTTTTTATGGCTGAGTAATATCCCATTGTATAAATGTACCACTTTATTTTTTATTAGTTTCAGGTGCACAAGACAAAGTAATACTTAGACGTTTATCTTTTATATCCCTCACACTGTGTGAACCCCCCTCCCCCCATCCACTATCCCTCTGACATCGCACAGAGCCATTACATTTCCACTGTCTCTATTCCTAATGCTGTACTCTGCTTCTTGTAAGTATATACATATACATATACATACACACACACACACACACACACACACACACACACACACATAAGCTTGTAGTTGACATTCATTATTGCTCAGCTTCAGCTTCAGGTGTACAGTGCAGAGATCAGGCATCTACATCATCCCTGAGGTGGTCTCCCTAATGAGACAGGTGTCCATCGGATACCCTACAAAATCTTTATAACATTATTGATTCCCCAAATTAATTTTCAAAACCCCGTGGCCATCTTAAATGTACCACTTTTTATTTATCCATATGTCTAGCCATGGACACTTAGGTTACGCCCATATCTTGCCTATTGTAAATAATACTGCAGTGAATATAGGGGTGCATATGTCTTTTCGAATTAGTGTCTTCAATATCTTCAGATAAATACCCAGAGGGATTGCTAGGTCACATGGTAGTTCTATTTTAATTTTTTGAGGAACCTCCATATTGTTTTCCATAGTGGTTGCACCAATTTACAATCTCACCAACAATGCATGAGGATTCCCTTGGAGAGAAATATTTTAAAGAAGTCAAGAAAGAAGAAAAAAAAAGTCAAGCAAAAGCCCAGGAGCAGTGAAGTTATCCCCAAATAATAGATTCAAATCACAATTATAAAATGTCATTAAAGTGGGGTTTTAAAAAATCAGGTCACTAGCATGTGACCATGTAATGGTAAATTTAGAGGGTCAGAATAGGAGGAAATGAGAGAGCGTAAGGTTTTTTGATCTTCTAGTTCCACTGTTCAAAAAATCCTGTTTTTTGATTTCTGACTTAAAATAGTTTCAACTCCCTAGGGAAACATAAAAACTATATTCATGACTGTGGTCACTGCATGATTCTAAGAATACAGCAAGCATTCCATCATGATAAGACAAGTGAAGATATGTTCTCTCCACTTCCCACAGAAGTCAGAAGTCCGGTCAGGAAACAATATCTCAATTCAGAAGAAGGCTAAATTCCCTAATTGTTTAATTTGGCAGATGTGTATTACAAAAATAATATTTAAAAGCAACACATTAAGTAAAAGAAACATTTTGCCTACAGTCTAACCATTCTGCTACATCAGGGGTTTTCTTCCAATGCTTGCCTATATGAATAAAAAATTATATAGTGTTGCAATCATAATGCAAATATGAATTTGAATGCTAAATGCAAACTTGTAATGAAAAATAAGTTGTAAAGTCTACAGAATCTAAAGTCCAAGTAGCTTTCTCTCCAGTCATTAATTCTTGCAATATTCTTGCCAATAGGGAACAAAAGAGATTATCTCTATTTTAGCAACAGAGAAGCGGGTACAGGGGAAGTAACACACCTCCCTTCCATCCCTTTCAACATGGTCCCAGTATACAAGGCCTCGATAGGGTGACTACCCTTTCTAAGAGGTACAAAACAGTATCTTTTAAAAATGTGTTCTTGGCATCATTTGATTGGATGTAAAGAAAGGCGTGGTGACTAAGAGGGAAGCTGGCACGCGCTGCAGCAGATGGGAACAACAGACCAGAGGAACATGGCAACATGGGTGGGTCCTGAAAACACAGGGCTGAGTGGGAAAACAGGAAAGCAAGTCAGATCTATAACATAATACCATTTATGTCCATTAAAAAGACATGCCTCCACAACTGACAATGCGTATCTTACAAAAACAGATACACATTAGAATGGTGGGACGGGGGGAGGGGGGGGGCCAGAGGAAAGAAGAGGGGGCGGGAGAAGCAGGGGTAAAGTGGTTTTGTGTGGACTAAGGATGATAGTGTGCCTTGAACCGAAGGGGGAGAGAGAATGAGAGAGCATGAGCATCAGCGAAACAGTTAATGCCATCAGGGCATTAAAAATTCTCAACTTCATGCTTCGGAGACAAGGAGTCAAAGTCTGCTCATTATCAAAATCCTGATTTCAAAACACAGTGGGATTGCAGTGGACTCAGCATGACCCTTAGCTGGCAAAAACAAGGAGGGGCTGTCACGAGCTTAGCACGCCAAGACCCCTGTGCAATTCCTGGGCAGAGCTCAGTACTGTGCTCGCTGATACAACAACTGAGAAATGTGTGATGAGTACTGTGCTGGGAAGGTGGATGCAAACACTGTGCAATCAGCTCCTCCGAGCGCTTCCAGCAGAGGTAAACATTTATTGTTGGTGATGAGATTAAAAATTACCCCACCACAATAAATGGACTTTCCCCTTCCCCAGCCCTCCTCCTCCTCCTCCGCAAAAACCACGTGTGCCTCAGCCACTTGGCCTCACTGCCTACAAAAGATGGACAGCCTTCGTATCCACCCCTGAGGGCACCCACAGCCTGGCTCCTCTGAAATCACGTGCAAACGCACCAGCATGCATGTTTTTCTAGAGATGAGGTCTGTTGCTTTCATTAGAT
This sequence comes from Rhinolophus sinicus, assembly GCF_036562045.2. Lineage (NCBI taxonomy): Eukaryota > Metazoa > Chordata > Mammalia > Chiroptera > Rhinolophidae > Rhinolophus > Rhinolophus sinicus. Next base: position 104,445,830 of record NC_133752.1, on the reverse strand, counting down.
TGAGAATCATTGCTTTAAAAAGAATCCATGTGCTGTCCTTTTCTCTCTACTTTTCCTATGGTTGTTTTGTGTTTTTTGTTTAAAAAGTGTTCTGAAATGAAACGAATTACAACAAAAATATTGTTTTCTTAAAAAAGAAAAAGACTCCATGTAATCTAGGAAGGGATGTGAAGCAGACCGAGATTAGAATAGCAATCAAGGATTGAGGCTAGAGCTGACAGCGCAGTGGCACTCCACATCACATGGTAACACCGACACATAGGGAGCTTTCCCCAGGAGAATTCTGTCCATCCCTCTTTCAATTTGTCAGGAGTATGGAAATTCCCTTTGAAATCTACCTACCAGGTCCCCTGTTTCAGGCTGTCATGGACATTATGGTCTCCCTCCCACTCCTCTCCAACCCACGGCACTGAACTGCCACCCTACAGTATGGCATGTGGTCTAGGATGGGGGTGGGCAGGATGAACTATGTCCAGCTTCCAGTGTGGGCCCCGGTTGGGTTTATCCCTGCTCCTACCCAGGCCGGAGCCAATCAGAATTTGGCAGAGTCTAGTAGCCAAAGCAACTGGATCAGGTTTGGACATGTGACCCAATTAAGGCAGATGGGACATAATGGGAGGTGTGAGGGAGACATCTGGGAAGAGAGTTTTTCACTCTTCCGAGAAAGCTATCAGAAACCTCAAGAAATAAAGCATTTGGATTTCAGCCCAACTCTGCTGCAGCCATTTTATCCCATTGGGTAAATGGCAGATGGTCAGGTGAACACTGAGGAAAGCAGAAATGCAAAATTCAAAGAACGTAAGTTCTTGGTGACACTGTTGAACCCCTGGGTCAAACTGACCCAGAAATTTGCTCTAGTCTGATCTTTTCAGTTTTCTGAACCAAGAAATCAGTCCCCTCACCCAGGTGGAGTTGGTCTCCTATTACTTACAAAGGGAAAATCACATCTATAAAGTCCTAACTAATTCAGAGAGGATGTGGGGGTTAAAACCACTAATTTGATCCTTCCCCCATAGCCACAACAAAAAGAATGAAAAACATGGAATGAAGGTGTGCTGAGCACGTATATATACTACCAGGCCCTCTGCAGAGAGTTGATGCACTGTAAAATCTTTATTTGAAAAGCTCAACAATAATGATTGACAGAAATGGGAGCCAACCATCTGATGAGTGACTTGACTAGAAGACTTATGACTGTTTCTAATCTAGATATTTTAAAATTGTATAAAAAATAAAAACTGTCCCCATGACCTACCTTACACAAAATGAATCTTTTTCACTGAAAAGACTTAAAAGTGACACCTTAAAGTGAATAACACTAATAGAAAACTACATACAACTTAAGCTCAAATGACCATCACATGAAGAGAATTCACAAACTTTCTATTTCTGAACAGTTTTGTTTTTATCCTAAGCTGTACCCAGAATGAATGAGCTAAAATTTTCTCTCAACAAAAATATTGAAGTTGGGTTCACAGTAAAAGCTCCTTGCCAATACCCACTTTGCATTGTAAAATCCCTGTGGTAGACAAGTCCTGAATCTAACCTTCACTAGGCTGGGTTGTTCTTTATTTTGTTTGCTTTTTTCACCTTGGGAGCCTCTCTAGCCTGAGAATTTTTAATTAAAAAAATTTTTTTTTCACTTACAGTTGACATACAATATTATTAGCTTCAGGTGTACAACATAGTGATTAGACATTTACATAACTTATGAATTGGTCATTCTGATCAGTCTAGGACCCATTTGACACCATACATTCTTATGACAATATTATTGGCTATAGTCCCTGTGCTGTACTTTATATCCTTGTGACTGTTTTTATATCTGACAATTTGTACTTCTTAATCGCTTCATCTTTTTCACGCATCCCCTCAAACCCCCTCCCACCTAGCAACCATTCATTTGTTCTCTGTACTTATGAGTTTGTTTCTGTTTTGTTTGTTCATTTATTTTGTTTTTCTTAAGATTCCACATATAAGTGAAATCATATGGTGTTGTCTTTCTCTGAGGTGTCTTGGTGTGGGCCTCTTTGGGTTTATCTTATTTGGGATTGTCTGCACTTCCTGGGCTTGTATGTCTATCTCCTTCAACAGGTTAGGGAAGTTTTAGCCATTGTTTGTTTAAATAGGTTTTCAGTCGTTCTCTCTCTTTCTTCCCCTTCTGGTACCCCTATCATGTGAATGTTAGTATGGCTGAAGTTGTGCCAGAAGTCCCTTAAACTAGCCCCATTTTTTTTAATTTTTTTGCAGTTCCAATTAGGTGTTTTCCTCTACCTTGTCTCCCAGATCATTGATTGGATTCTCTGTTTCATCTAATTTACTGTTGATTCCCTTTAATGTATTCTTCAGTTCAGTTAGTATATTCTTCATTTCTGACTGGTTCTTTTTTATGGTTTCTATCTCTTTTTTGAAGTTCTCACTGAATTCATCTATTCTTGCCCTAAGTTCATTGAGTAGCCTTATAACCAGTGTTTTGAACTCAACATCTGGTAGATTGCTTGCCTCCATTTTGTTTAGTTCTTCTTCTGGAGTTTTGTCCTGTTCTTTCATTTGGGACATGTTTCTTTGTCTCCTCATTTTGGCTGCCTCCCTGAGTTTGTTTCTACATATTAAGTAGGTCTGCTATGTCTCCCAGGCTTGGCAGAGTGGCCTTATGTAGCAAGTGTCCTGTGAGGCCCAGTGGCACAGTCCCCCTGATCACCAGAGCCAGCTGCTCCAGGATTGTGCCTATGTGGGTTGTGTGTGCCCTCCTGTTGTAATTGAGCCTTGGTTGCTGTTGGCATGTCAGTGTATGGATTTGACCCTCAGACTGACTGGTTGTGAGGACTGGTGGTGACTACAACAGACAAGCTTATGTAGGGCTGACCTACCTATGGAGTGGGAGTCTCTTCAGCGAGGCTATAGTGCCAGCTGAGTCCACCCTTCAAGTATGTCGTTTGTGGAGCTGGTTGGGTAGTGCCTGGTGTGGTCTGAAGCTGACTACCGGGTGTATTGATTCTAGAGTCTCTTGGAATGGGATCTGGTGCAGGCCAAGGTCAGCCATCATTTGTGCCTGGCTTGGGACCACCTAGTGGGAGCTACAAAGTGACCTGTGGTTGGTTGCCACTTGTGCTGGGCTTCACGGCATTTGGGAGAGGCTATCCTGTGAATTGAGGCTGGCTGCCACTTATGCTGGGCTTGGTAGGCACCACAATGTGAGCTGAGGCCAACTGCCTCCTGTGCCAGGTTTGTGGCCATTTAGTTGAAGCTATGTTCCAGGCCAACTCTAGCTGCAGCTTATGGCAGGATTAGGGCCACCTGATGGGAGTTACAATGCAAGTTGAGACCGGTAGCCACTTATGCCAGGTTTGGGTTCACTGAGTAAGAGGTACAGGGCATGCCAAGGTAAGACACTGCTTGTTTGGGGTTTGTGGACCTTTCAGAGATTTTCAGAAAGTCCACAGCACAAGCTCACTAGCTGAGGCAGGCCATTTGGGTGGAAAAGACCCTGGAAGTGGCTTGGGTTGGGCACATGAGTCGAGCGGGACAGGGTCTTAGGGATTCACCAAGGCAGGGTGAGAGGTGATAGCCAGGTTAATGGAGAACTCAGATTTGGTGCCTGCTGGTTGGGTGGGAGGGGGCTCAACAAAGGCACAATGGCACCTGCCAGCACTTCTGTCCTCGGAGAGAGCTGCCCTGACCCCTTCCCCTCTATCGTTCACCCTAAAGCCAGTCAGTTCAGTTCCTGTTATGTCCCTGGCACTCTTCAAGCTGCCACCCTGGCACTGGAGCCCAGGGCGAGTGAGTCTGTGAGCAAGTGAGTCTGTGTGCAGGCCCCTCAAGAGGAGCACCTCGGTCACCTGCAGCTCTCCATCTCACCCGGACGGAGTCCCTGCTGGTTTTCACAGCCAGAGTTATGGGGTCTCCTCTTCCCAGCACTGGAGGCCTGGGCTGGGGAGCCTGATGTGGGGCTAGGACCCCTCACTCCTCAGGGGGGACCTCCACAGCTGAGATATGCCTCCTGATTCTTAATCGACACACCGTCAGTGTGCGACCCACCCATTCAGCATCTCCACCCCTCTTACTAGTCTCAACGTGGCTTCCTTTTTATCTCCCTAGTTATAGGAGTTCTGTTCAGCTAGTCTTCAGGTGGTTCTCAGTGATGGCCGTTCTGTAATTCAGTTGTGACTTTGATGTGGTCATGGAAGGAAGTGAACACAGCATTTACCTACTCCGTCATCTTGACCGGAAGTATCCTGAGCATTTTTAGAACACTCGACAACAACTAGGATTCCAAATGCCGCCAACCCCATTTTCCACTGGATCCCCATCTCTTTCTGAGTTCGACAGCAACCTTATTAGGCAGGTATTGGATGGTCCCCTGTGGCCACTAAAAATGATTGGCATTTGTGGAGCACTACTATGTACTGGGTCCTGTGGAAACAAATCCTCCCAACAAACCTGCAAAGTAGGTTTTATTTTTCCAGTTTTATAGATATAGAAACTGAGGCCCTATTCTCAGCTGGCAAGCAGAAGAGCCAGCTTCAAACCTGGGCTGGCTGACTCTACCACCTAGCTCTCTGCTGGCATATGGTGCCGGTAAACACGACACACCTGCATGGAACAGTGCACATGTAAACATTGATGCCCCTACACTGAACAGAGCAGGTATAAACGCAACACACCTGCATTGAGCAGCACTTTGACACAATCCAGATGCTCCCGGGCGCAGGCAACGTGCAGCGGGGTCCCAAAATGGCAATCATGTGCTTCCAGGTTGGCCCCAACGTCAATAAGAAGCCTCACACATTCAGAACTTCCTTAAAAGAAATGGAAAAGAATGAAAACTGTCAATGAACATATGCATTTGAAATGACAAGCGTGATAGGACCAGCAGCCGGAACAGGTAAGCCCCAGGCTTGCTTGCAGGACTACATCCCAAGCTGAGAGAGCAGTTCAGGACCCCATGTGGCCCTAGGGAGCAAGAGGATGGCTCTCCTTTCTCCTGAGGGCACAGTGGTTCTTCTCCAAGCCTGCCTGGTAGTGGCAGAAAGGGAGCGCACAGCCAGCCTATTGCTGGGAAAACAGCAAGTTGGGGAATACCACTTCTGAACAGGAAGAGAAGACTCTTCTCACTGCTCCGCTGTGAGAGAAGGTGCTCTGCCGCCTCAGGGCTGCCTCCTAAACTGCCCTGGGAGCATCGAGACTGGAGGGGATGACATAAACCTGCTGGCACCCCCAGTCCAAACCTCCTGGGAAAACTACCTAAACTCTCTTACCACGCGGTTCCCAGACCAGATCTGCCTTTGCTGCCTCTTCCTCCTCTCTGGGTATCTTTGATGCAGATTAGGGTCAAGGTTTACCCTGTACAGGACTCCATCCTCTCTCATCACTTGATCACACTTCCTTTTGACACTACCGAGTTTCCACCTCTATCTCTGAAACCCAGCCCCTGGTCTACAGCCGTCTGCTGGCCATTCTCATTTGGATGACTTGACCCTACCAAGTCTTCTCCCTCCCCTTCCTGAGGTCGCCTCCTCCTGGCCAATCTGTCTCAGCCATTGGCTGTACTTCCCACTCAACCTGAGTCAGTTTTGACCCCATGCTCTCCTCTCCCTCATATCAAAGCCCATTAATTCTTCTCTCAAAGTTTTCTGAATGAATCCCTCCCACTTAGGCTCTAAGAGCTTTGCACTTGAACCATTATGATGCCCCAACTCACCTCTCTACTTCCAGGATGTCACCCCCCCACCACCACCACCACTATTTCAGTCTATTGAAGGATAGCAGAACATGCTGCCCCAAAATATGCCTCTTTGGTATATGGTTTATTTTGAGCTGAAGACAATTGAGAAGAAACAGAAGAAACGCTCTCTGCCCTACCCCCAGATGGCCTAAAAGTAGGACATATATTCATAAAGGTGTCCCCTTCCCCTCTCTACCAGGAAGGACAGAAGTTAATCACCAGAGACCACTCTAAGTGGAGTTGCTAAAATCATCCCCGTCTACCATTAGTTCCCCCGGTATTTGCCTCCCCACTACTTGCCATCTTAGAAACTCAAAGTCGTTTGTTTGTTTGTTTGTTTGTTTGTTTTGTTTGTTTGTTTCATTTTGTTTTGGTCTTATCGTTCCTCTAAAAATGTATTGTATGTGAGATGCACCGCTCACATTAACAAACTTCTGTTTTCTCTTGTTAATCGCTCCCTTGTCAGCCTAATTGGTGGGGCCCAGCCAGTGAACCTAAGACAGGTGAAAGAAAAATGTTTTCCTCCCCTACTCTATACATGGATGACCACTAAACTAATCTTTCAAAAATGTTGTTTTTCTTGTCATTCAATATGTGCTCAGAAATCGTCGAGAGCTGCCTGTAGCAATCACCAGTGCCTGTGGGTGACGAAAGATGACCTAACTGGGAAGTGGGGTGTGAGGCCACAGAGAACAGTGGCCCTGCATGAAGGCATGGAAGAGGGTACACCACACACCCCACTGAAGCACAACAAAGACAAACACCGTGCTGGTCAATCAAAATGTAGGGCACAAGTTTGCAACCTTTGCTCAGAAGAGTAGAACCCAAAATCCTTAGTCTGTCATTAAAAAATTTTCCACCAGCTGGTCTCGCCCTAAATTTCCATTCTTATCTGTTGTTGCTCATCTGTTGGGAGCTTCTGATCCAGTAAGATTAGACATCATTTTCCCTAGACATGGCCTTCCTCTTATGCTCCCACATCTAAGGTCCATCCACTCTTGGAGGGCAGTTGAAATCCCACCTGCTCCCTGAGCCTACAGGACCAGCTTCCCCTCCTGCTGAGAGCACGTCCTCAGGGATGTGACTGGGTCTCGTCTCCCAACAAGATCAGGGGTACAAGGCAAAATGGCAGCAAAGACCAAGAAAGACACTGCAGAGTGGACCAATCTCCAGTGTGAATGCCTGAAAGGCACTGAGCATCTACTAAGAAATAGAATCCTATCATGGAAACAACAGCCCCCTAGTCCTGGGTGAGGACTGTATCTCTAAGAGGACAGCTGAGGATATCCGTGCCAAGTGACCAGGAGCCAGATACAGAGAGGGAACTCTCTTAGGCCAGCCAAAGGCTTCTAATTCCCGTCCATACGGCTCCCTTCCACCCAACTCACCACTCATGCAGGCTTCGTGCAGTGGAGAGGCCGTATACAGGGGTGGGTTGACCTTGGCCCCATAGGAGAGCAAGAGCTTCACACACTCGATGCTGCCTGAGGCACAGGCATCGCAGAGTGGGGTGCTGCCGTCAATGTTCCGGGCGTCCACCTCATGGGGAGGAAGAAACAGGTGTCACAAGGTGGGGTAGAAAACTCGCTTTCTCATCTCGATGCACATTCATCTTGGCAAAGACATTTCTTGGCTCTCTTTGAGAAGTTCTTAGGTTTTCTAGTATGTGTTAAAGGTGCTGTGCCAGGTAGGGGAGTTCTCAGATGAAAAGAAACCTGGGTTGGGATGGCCTACTAGCCTCCTAAGTACAGGTGTTGTCCTGTCTGGGGCTCTCTTCTTTCTAGGGCGTATCAACTCAGCCTCACTCTCGCCACCACCCCACACCTAATATGCACAAAGTAGGCAAGGAGAGCTCCAGGTTCAGGCTGCGGAAGGCGGGGCGTAAAAATGGGCTTTAACTCCAGCCTCAGCCAGGAGTGCCTGAAACTGCTCAGTGTGCCTCCTTCTAGTTGGAGAATCACATGGCAGGAAAAAGGCAACTCCCCAACTGGCAGGTTCTGCTTTGAATTTGTCCAAATTCAGCTGCTATTTGGGTACATGCTGAAGCTTGTTCCCTTACCTCCTGAACCGCCTTCATGGTCAAACATTGGGGAAAAGTAAGCAGTACACCATGAACCCTGACCCTGGAGCCTACATTCTCCAATGCAATCCATCCCGGCAGCGTCCAGGCCAGCCCCTGTCAGCTCACCCAGCTCACTGTCAAATATCCAGCAATCCCGCCAGCCGGCATGCATTGGGTATGGCATGAGTCCTTACACCAGGGAAAGCAGCAAATCAGAATCTTGTTTATGTTCCTTTTAACCTTTTTTTCCAGGGAGCAGTGTGCCAGCATCCCACTTAGTCATCCTGCTCTCTGAGCCCAAATAGCAGCGCTTCAGCCAACGCCCCACCAGCCCTCCAGAGAGCCTGTGTCTGTGATGTACTCGGCCTCTTAGGACCCTGCCCAGTGCAGGGGAGGGCACTCCTTCCACCATTTTGCTAAAACTGCCTTCCGTTTTACTGCCAGTGACTCCCCTACCAGCCAAGTCCACAGCCACACTGACTGGTCCTACTGTGTGGTTGACAGAAAGGGCCCCTCCCCACCCTTGGTTCCCACCATGCCTCATTCTGGCTTCCGCTTTCCTTTCCTTCTCCTTTCCTGCAGGGGTTTCTTTGCTTTCCAAGTATTTGCAAATCACAGAACGCTAACTGAAAAACCCTTCTTTTCTTCCCTCTACATGCCACTTGACCTTGTCCCATCGATGCCCGCAGCCACAGCCAATCTCGTGGGGTGTCCTGAAGGGCCACTCACCTGGGCCCCGGCGGCCAGCAGCAGCTGCACGCACTGTGCCTGGCCTTGCAGACTGGCTGCGTGCAGGGGTGTGATGGAGTCCACCATGACCTGGTTGACACAGGCGCCATTCTCGATCAGCTGCTGCAGCTGCAGGGCCTCGCCACGCTGGGCAGCCTCGTGCACGGGCGTGCGTTCCACCCAGAAGCCTGGAAAGGCAATGGACCTAGTGATGAGACCATGCCACTCCTACAAAGGTCAGATGAATACACTTACAACTCCAGAGACCCCTTATGAAACTCAGACACCACGCATGATCATGTAGTTGGTCTAAACACTCCACTCAAAGTCCTGGAGACTGGACTTTGGCGAGTCTTTGGCAGCATATGAGGGGCTTCGTAATGGGGCCTTGCTCATCTCCTTGGCCCCTCTCCCACACCACCCCACAAACCTCTGTGCAGTCACACTGGCAGCTCATCACTGCCCCTGCCATGTCACACCCACATCTCCTTGCATGTATTCTTCTCTGCCTGAAATGCCCACCTTCACCCCGACCCCAAGCGTCCATCCTGCAATCTCCTGTTTAGACACCTACATATTCCACATGAGCCCAGTTGAAATACCTCCTTCTCTGGGAAACACTTCTCCCACAATACTCGCACATACACACTCATTTACACTGTCCTCCTCCTTGCCTGGGAGTGAGTGCCTTGAAAGTAGGGACCAGGTTTTAATGCCTCAATTTTAGCAGATCCCTCAGGATTTTCTACACACAAAATCATGTCATCTGCACATAAAGATAATTTTGCTTCTTCCTTTTTAATCTGGATGCTTTTTTATTTTTTCTTGCCTTGTTGCCCTAGCTTGAACTTCTAGTACAATGTTGAACAGGAATGGTGACAGCAAACACCCATGTCTTGTTCCTGGTCTTGGAGCTAAAGCTTTGTGTTTCACCATGAAGGACAATGTTAGTGTGGGGTTTTGTAGATACTTTTTATCAGGTCGAGGAAGTTCCTGCCTGTTTCTAATTTGTTGAGTGTCTTTATCATGAGAGAGTGTTGGATTTTGTCAAATACTCTTTCTGCACCTATAACTATGATCATGCCATCTTAATTCTATCAGAATGATGTATTATGTTCATTGTTTTCAGATAATAAATCAACCATACATTCCTGGGATAAATCCCACTAGGTCTTGGTGTATAATCCTTTTTATATGATGCTAGATGTGGTTTGCTAGTATTCTTTGAGGATTTTTGCGCCTATTTTCATCAGTGTCATTTATCTTGTGATTGATGGATTTGTCTAGTTTTAGTATCAAGGTATCACTGACCTCGTAAAATGAGCCAGTCAGTATTCTCTCCTCTTCTAATTTTTGAAAGAGTTTTTGAAAAATTGGGATTAAATCTGTCAATGTTGCATCAAATTCACCTGTGAAGACATCTGGGCGTGGGCTATCCTATATTAAGTTTTTAAATGACTAATTCAATCTCTTTCTTTGTTATAGCTCTATTCAGATTTTCTATTTTTGAGTCAGTTTGGGTAGTTTGTAGGTTGTGCCTTTCTGGGAATCTGTTCACTTCACCCATGTTATCTAACTCATTGGCATACAATTTGTTATGGACTGAATTGTGTCCCCCATCCCCACCTCAAATTTAATATATTGAAACCCTAACCCCTAGTACCTCAGAATGTACTCGTAACTATATTTGGAGATAGGGCCTTCACAGAAGTACTTAAGTTAAAGTGAGGCCATTAGGGAGTGTGGGGGAGATGAAAGGAGTGCTGAAACGCAAAGAAGATTTGATTTCCACAAAATATATAAGCCAAGCTTAAGGAACTTTCTACTTACCATCTCAAGAAGGGTCCCCAGTGTGTTTCCCAGTAATAATTAATAGTCACCCGAGGGCCTGTTTTGCGGGGTAGTGAAAAGTGGCTATGGGTGACTTTAAAGTCAATTGAAAGGGAGAAACACCCCAAGGTCAGAATGAGCAGTGGCACCCCTAAAAAGAGGAGAGCAGGACGAGGCCCTAGGACTTGCAGCAAGAAGAAAGTACAGCTCAGGAATGCTGGGCACTGGGGGTGCCTGCGGCTGAGTGGCAGGCAGCCTGGCATGGCTCCCACATGCAGCAGCTACCTAGAGAGATGTGGCATCTTCCACTGCAGGGTAGAGGGACGAATAAGATATGACAAAAAAGCAGTTCCTGGTCACAGAGGATGTGCAAATAATTCAAAACAGCATGATGACTTTGGTACTAGAGGAATATTTCAAGTTATGAGAACTTAGAAGCAAGACCACCCACGTGTCCAGGGACAGTCAGGAAAGCATCATGGAGGAGGCAAGCTACAGTGTGTTTGTGTTTGTGACAAGCAAGGCTTGTTTGGCTGTGTATTCCCAACGTCAGGCACAGAATATGGCTCAACACAGATGCTCATATCCACCCACTTGTTTAAGAATAAGCAAATGAATGAATTGAGGGAATCGCTAAAAAAAAAATTTATAAAGTCTGGACATCAAATTTTTAAAAGAAAAGCTAATTTTCTTTTTTTATGACCAGTCTATGTGTATAAAGGAAATGACTTACTGGTAACCAGCGGCAGCCATGGAGGGCAGAGAGCAGAAGCAGCAGGTGTGATAACAAAGAAAAGAAACTTGTGCACATCAAAGAGCACGATCAACAGATGGAAAGGCAACCTACAGAACGGGAGAAAATATTTTCAAATCGTGTATCTGAAGGGGTTAATATCCAGAAGATATAAAGAACTCCTGCAGCTCAACAACACAAATAATCCAATTTACAAATGGGCAAAGGACTTAAATAGGTATTTCTCCAAAGAAGACATACAGATGGCCAACAAGCATATGAAAAGATGTTCAGCATCGCTAATCATCAGAGAAATGCAAATCAAAACCACAATGAGCTATCCCACAAGGACGCTACTATAAAAAAAACAGAAAATAAATGTTGGCGAGGATGTGGAAAAATCGGAACCCTTGTGCATTGTTGGTGGGAATGTAAGATGGTGCAGCCACTATGGAAAAGAGTATTCTGGCTCCTCAAAAAATTAAAGAGAATTACCATATGATCCAGGAATCCCACTTCTAGGTATATATCCAAAGGAATCGAAAGCAGTGTGTTGAAAGATGCATGTACCCCCATGTTCACTGCAGCATGTTCACAATGGCCAAGAGGTGGAAGCACCCAAGTGTCCGTGGATGAATGACTGGATAAAGAAATGAGGTTTATCCATATAAAAGAATATTATTCAGCCTTAAAAAAGAGGGAAATTCTGTCACATGAATGAAACTTAAGGACATTACGCCAAGTGAAATAAGCTTGTCGCAGAGAGACAAATACTTATATGATTCCACTTACATGAGTTATCAAATTCATAGTGACAGAAAGTAGAATGGTGATTGCCAGGGGCTGGGGGGGTGGGGGGCGAAAGGAGGAGTTTACCAGGTGCAGAACTTCAGTGTTGCAAGAAGACAAAGTTTTGAATACCTGTTGCACAACAATGTGCATATAGTTAACACTCCTGAACTGTAAACTTAAAATTTACCATCTTAACCATTTCTATGTGGCTTTTCTTTTTACCACAATTAAAAATGTTAAAACCATTTTAAGAAAAACATGACAAAAAGATGGAGGAAGCCCTGGGAATGGAGATGTTGTCACCTGCAGCTGGTACCAACCGCAGGCTGTCATCAACAGGAGACAGTTACAGTGGGAGGGGAGGGGCAGAGGGTGAGATGGTGGCCTCAGTAGCCTCTGGGGACTCCAGGAAGGGCTGAGAAGCAAGGAGAGGGGAGAACCACCCCTACATAAAGGACATGGGGGCTGCATGGTGCCCCACAGAGCTTTGAGAATGCCCTGGCCCTTAGAGGGTAGCCCAGCTTTCCCTCAGAGAAAAGGTGAGGAGTTATTTACCTTAAAACAAAACGATACATCCTCTTATAGTCAGTGAAGAAAGCAGGGGAGATACACATTAGTTACCCCCCTGCCAGGCCGGACCTCGGGCTCTATTTCCAGCCCTGTGCTTGGACCCCAGTTCTGACATGACACCCCATCCCCCTAGGAGAGGGGCCACCCTGGAAACCTGAGACCTTCCTATTCTGGCAAGTTTCCTGTAGGAGGAGCATTCCCCTAAATCCCAGCCCTGACACTAACTGGTTTCCTAGCTCCTCCTTCCACCACCCCCTTCCCCTGCTTCACACCCGCCTCCAGTCTTCCCATCCCTCCCCTGGCCTCCTCCCTTGGCCCCTGCCTAATGCAGCTAAATCTTGTGTAGGTCATGTGGGGCCTGCTCAGGACCCTTCAATTGGCCCTTTCTTCAGGATAAAATCCACACTCCTTCGCAAGCCAGGTACGTAAGCCTTCCAGGATGGAGTTCCAGACCTTTTCCCTGTCTTCCCCCTTCTATATCCCTCCCATTGGCACCCTCGCGCCCTCCCTCCCCCCCCCTACCCCCACACACACAGTGTCTCCAATATACTGAGCTTCACATAGCTCACACAGGGTCAAGTGGTCCAGGCCCTGTGCCTTTATACTTGTTGTCCCCAACTGAAACGAAGCCCCCCAGCTCCCCATTTCTCATCCTCTGCCTGAGTGAGTAAATTCCTCCTCACCCAGTCGAATGTCTGCCTCTCCTGTCTTTACTCCATCTCTGTACAGATAGCTGTGCACACCTACACCTCATTTGCACTCCTCTCCCATCCTTCCTTGAGCATTTTTAGGATAGGACAAGGGATAAAACCCTCTGGTTCCAGCACAGCACCTGATACACAGGTATGGGATGAATGAATACTCTGCAGAAGCAGGTTTTACTTGCCAGACAACTTCTTACCCCACAGCTGGATCTGCCCTCCCACTGCCAAAGCACAACTACCTCCCAGCCCCTTACACACCTGCTCAGCCCATGACACTGAGCCAGGTGCCAGGGTACCAATTAAATAGTCTGTTGTAACAAGAGCAAGGCCGCAGTCCTGGAAGAGCATCTGAGCACTTATGCCCCAGACTGAGAGCTGCATCCCAGCTCACCTCTTGCCTGTGCTTGGATTTGAGGTCATGATGACACTTGAGTCATGCCTCGTGTTGACCAGCTGCTGGCAAGCCCAAGCTCGTGAAGGGTTAAATAAAGACCTTCCTCTTGAAAACTAGAAGTTTCACCAACGTCCTCTACACATCTACTGCCGGATGACAGTCAGTCAGTCACCCAAGGAGGAATGACAGGCACTTGAGAACACGTGCCACTTTTCTGCCCCACAGTATGACCTAATTGATTCAGCCTGTGTACCCCATGTGCACCTTTCTAGCTCCCAGCTGCAGCACCTTCTTTGCCTTAGCTGGGGCTCCCGGCACCTCACATCTGAGGGCCCCAGGCCCAAGCCCATCCTTCAGGAATTGAGAAGCCCTAGTTGAGTACTTCAAGTGTTTCTGCATCCACCTGCCCTGAATGGGACAGTATGCAGTGACCGAAGAGCCTCAGGAATCACCCAATGTCTGCCTGTCCCTTACCATGAGCTCTGTGGCCTTGGGCAGGTTACCCTCTCAAAGCCTCAGTTTTCTCGCTTATAAAATGGAGATATTTTTGCCTAGCCCGCAGGGTGGCTGTGAAAACTGAATGGACGCTATTTTACACAGTGCCCAGCCAATCGTAAGTGCTCAGTGAATGACAGATGCTATGACTATGAGAGGATCATTACCCTCACGACCACTTCTGCCCGCCCTGCTGGGATCTTGGGTTCCAGCTTCACTATCTGTCCTTGTTCCATAATAAGCTCCACCTTGGACCCCACTTCCAGTAACTGGCTCCTGTGTGAGGCCCCTGCACTGAGCCTAGGCCCGCTTTACCTGCACAGTTCCTGGGCCCCCTGACACAGGATGGAGCCTGCATTCCCACCAGCTTCCACCAGCTCACCACAGCCCGCTGTTAAATATCCAGGAATCCCGCCAGCCAGAAGCCACTGGGGACTCAAAAATCAGCCATGGTGTGAGTATTTACACCAGCAGGAGCAGCAAATCAGGATCTTGTTTTTGTTCCTTTTTAATTCTTTTTCCTCCAGAAAGCCACTTTACCAGCATCCACTTAGTCGTCACAGAGACCGGAAGCTCATTGAGTCAAACAAAGAGCCTCCAAACAAAGGGGCCTCCAAGGCCTCCCACCCCCTACCCCCCAGACAGCCTGCAATGTATACGGCCTAATGGGTCCCTGCCCACATCAGAGGAGGGTGCTCAGCGGCCCTATCACAGTCTCCCGAGACAGGAACCCAGACCATTCTGACTGAGCTGGCCCTGACCGTGACCCTGGCCCTGCTCCAGACCTTTCTTCCCCCAGCTGGGCCGGCCTCCCCACGGGCAGCAGCCATGCTCTAACAAAGAGTGTTTTCCAAACACTGCAGAGAACACCTTTACAACAAAGCTAATCCAGCACACTGGCAATGAATTGGGGTCAACATCCACCCAGCACCCTTGCATGTTGCTTGGGCTGGGAATTTTGTTCCAAGAATGTCATTAAGGGCAGCCTGGGGTCCTCATTGCAGGAAGGCCTTTCTCTGGCACAGCTGTGAATTGAAGATAATCTTCAGTCTCTGGCATAAGCCTTTCCCCCAAATATTCCAGCAAACATTCTTAACATGGCAACCTTCTGCCATACCCCATCCATAAATGCAGAGCAAGATGGAAGGGAGGGGAGGCCATTCCTGAGGGATGTAGTGGTCGGGACGGGCTCTGAAGCTACAGGGGAGATGGTTTTCTGAGGCCTGCTCTCTGGGCCAACCCTCAGCTCTCAGGAGAAAGACAGGGGTCCTGAGTGACAGACACAGCCCCCAAGGTCCCAGAAGGACAAGGATATGTGTGTAAAAGCTAACAATGAATTTAAGAGCTGCAAGGACCTTAGAAATCCTTAACAATCAACACTTCCAGAAAAGTACGGCAACATATGCCCATCCCTCTCACGGTAAAGGAATCAAAAAAGAAGCAGGTCATAAACCCATAAGGACAAACAGACCAGCACCTAAGGATGACAAATCCTACTTTGCAGGACACTCTAAGGTCCAAAGACACCATATATGTGAAAGAGCCTGGCACAAAGTGGGTACTTAATAAACGGTGTTTATCAGGACCAGTACTTGTGACTAGTGCAGTCTGAGTTACAGTTTTAGTACCAGAAAGTAGCAGTCACCTTGCTTCTCAAGGGAAAACAAATCTTTCTTTTTATATGTAGAAACTTACTTGAGAACTGGGGCTGAGTGTTGCACTGCTTTTTTTTTTTAACCTTCATTTTTTTTAAATTAGTTTCAGGTATACAAAACAATGTACTAGTTAGACATTTATTATCTATGCCCCTCACAAAGTGATACCCCCCCAATCTACTACCCCTCTGACATCACACATAATCTATTGCTTTGTAAGAGATTTTTTAGCAAGGTCTTTTTCAATGTTTTAATTATGAATAATAACCCAAGTATTGTGTATCGGTAAACATGAGGACAAATGGCATTCAGTGTGGTTTTAAGATATGCTAAATTAGGTAAAAAATAAATAGAAAAGGGTACCTTCCTAGAGACAAAACAGTCAAAACTTGGTAAGAGAAGAAAAAAAGAAAGTGAAAGAGAATAAGTGAAAACGAAAGAGAAGTGAAAATAGATTACTACTAAGAAGTGAAAGAGCCAGAAAAAGAAGAGGGAGGAGGAGGCAGCTTCTTAATGCAGTCCTTCTCTGCAGACCGGTCTCCCCAAACACCATCAGATCTGCTCATCTCCTGCTCTCACCTCCTCTCCCCCCTTCCGTAACCACAGAGCACAGAGGGTGGGGGCTTTGCATCCGAACCACTGAGCAGTCATCCTCTGTCTCAGCCGAGGGACTTTGGGGAGTTTTTCATTTGAAATCATCTGAGTCTCAGTTTTCTTATCATTGGAGATCACATTTCACAGGGCTGTTTGAAGGAGAAAACAAAAAAATGATGTACAATGCTTTGCCCAGAAAAGTACCTCAGTAAGAGTTTGTAACTCACTACCTGCGATTTCTTTGAGTACCTTCATTTGCCCTAAATAGGCTTCTTTGGTTTGTTTGTTTACAAGTCCTCTTTGAAGCACAATTTTAGGATAAGCTTTAGGCTGTAAATATCTCTCTACCCATGGGGGTGGGGGGCGGTGGGTAGGGAAAAGCTACAGATGCTGACACTGAGTCTACAGAGAGCCCCCAATCCACTGAGAGTCAGGTCCCTGCCCTAACTCCCTGCGTGCAATCAAAGCATCTGGCCTGACTCCCAAACCTCTCTGCAGTGCCTCTCTCACAAACACAAATGCACAGCCAAGGTTTATAAGAAAAGAGATCAAAACAAACAGAACATAAGAACTTCTGAAGAAACTAGGTCAATGCAGGTAAAAGCGTCTAAAAAACTATTCTCGATCCCTCAGAAGAGAGGAGAGGAAATACTGAAACACTATCCCGGGACTTTCTAAAGAAAAACTCAAGGAATAAGAAAGAGCTTTCAGCAACAAAAAATATGATAGCAAAAATTAAAAACAAATCCAATAAAAGAATTGGAAAATGAAGTTCAGATAATCTAGGGAGTAAAACAAAAAGACAAGGAGATGGAAAGTACACAAAAAAATAGTATGAAAATAAAGTTTCCATCCAGGAAGTCTTAGATCCAATTAGCAGGGCTTCCAGAAACAGAAAAGAGAACTCTCAAAGAAATTACACTAAAAAGTCTCTGAGTTGAAGGGGATGAGCCTATAAATGAGGAGAGGCCTATGAGTAGCCCGAGTGATGTATAAAAAGGGCCACACCAAGCCGCACTGTCATGTAATTTCAGAACACCAAGGATAAGGAAAACCCCTAGAAGTTTCTAGAGAGGAAAAAAACAAATCACAAAGAATCAGGGTTCAGAATGGCGTCTGACCTCTTAAAGCAGTTCTGGAAACTCGAGGACAGGAGCCACGCCTTCAACATTCTGTGGCAAAAGAATTTCCAGCCCAGAATTCCGAACACAGCCAGGCTGCCAATGAGGTGTGGAATCAAGGCATTTGGGGACAACAAGCAAGATCTCACATAACTTGCCTCCTCATCCCTCTTTCTGGGGGCCTTCCTGGAAGATGTGTCCCATCAAAATGAGGGAGTTAAATCAAGGAAGAGGGAGATACGGGACCTAGGATTCAATGTGGGAGAGAGGTGATGTGAATTCCTGGGATTTTGTCAAGGGAGGCTCCAGAGTGACAGGTGGGCAGCGGCCTCACGAGCACCCTTCGAGGATGGAGCAGGAAGGGGCAAGCTGTTGGGGGTGTGTCCCCAAATCATCCATGAGACGAGAAAGACGGTGGAATGGGTGGGGTACCTGAGGTGCCTAAGCCGACTGAGAGGCAGCCTGGGAATAAGGTAGTGATTGTGTGTATAGAAAACTAAGCAAACAAAAATAAGTCGTTACCACCAAGAAAAGCAAAAAGTTATGCGAAGGGAGAAATGTAATCCTATCATGGCCAGGGGGTGCAGTATTCACTTTCATAATAATATAAATGCTGAATGCTGATTTAAACAACAACAACAAAAATGTAATTATGTTAGAGGATACCAGAGAGACATATATGGGAGTGGAGGAGCACCGAGTGGGCGAGGGCTTCCTTCTCATAGCAGGATGTCTGTAGGGAGAGTAAAGTTTGAAAGTCAGAAAGTCACACTGCCTGATTTGGTTAGACAAATGGAGGTAAACCAGATGAACAGCTAGAAGGGTTGGAAGAAGACAGAAATGTTTCATGCTAAGCCCTGTGGCTTCACTTAATTTTTTAAACTATGTACGCTCTTATATCCATAAGATATTATAAATATGAATAAGAAATCCTTTATAATCCCTCATTTAAGCCATGTTAGAAAACTGAAATAAAGCAAAAGACTTGCCTAAACTCACACAGCATAGGAATCCCTGCTGTTCAAACCATCCCAGGCTTCTGCATGTCTGTTTTTGTGTGTGTTCTATATTTAGGAAATGGCCCATCTGAACATGGGACATACTTTCTGTGCCAATGCAAAACCAAAAACCATTTAGGGCCATTCAGCACCTCTGGGATTCTTGGCTCTGATTCCTACAAAATATTTTATATATTGTAGCCGAAATAGCCATGATTATTTCTGGCTTTGCCTCTCTAGCCCATCAAAGTCAAATTCACACAAACATCGAATAGATTTCAGTGGTTTTTTTCGTGTACATACAAGAAGCATGGGTAACTCTAGGTTTGCTTCTTTTTTTTTTTTAGGTTTGCTTCTTGAACTGTTTCTTCCTGTCCTTTTTCCCAATGGATTCTGAGTGATTCTTCATATCACTGCAAATGTGGACAGCATTCATTGACCCCTGACCGCCCCCAAGCCCAGGCAGTCTACCATTTCTGGAGTTGCAAGGGCTTCCATACATGGAACGTAACATAAGCTTTAGAGTTTCCCTCTCATTCTGAACCTCTGAAAGCATGCAACGAAACTCACCTCACACAGAGGGAAACTCCTAACAAAAAGACCCTTTTTTGGTATCTGACTCAGTGTAAGTACCTTTGAATGAGATCCCAAACTACCCAACCCACACAGAATTCTGTCGTCTCACAGCAGGGTGCATGTGTTTGTGCTTGTGTTAAAATTTTACTGATTCAACTGTAACCATGATGCCACAGGTGAGCTCGCTACCTTGGAACATCTGGTAGCCTCATCAGGTATAAAAGGGCACTTTAAATGGCAGGTTTATTAAAATGCTTGAGAGAAGGCAGATTTCAGAGCACAGACTTAAAAGGGTTTTCTCAGCTTTTGCCTATTAGTATTCTCCATCCGTACCTACACTGGCCATGAAGGAAGATCCAGAGAATTAAATTCTCTTATCACTTCTGTAAATTCTGCTCCTTAAAATAGCGGTAAGTGATTTCTGCATCTTGAAGGACCTACTTTTCAACCTGGTCTTGTTCATCCATTTGCTTCAGTACACTGCTCCAGACCACAGTTTGGTGCTGTTTAAATCTTTAGGGAGGTAGGAATAGGACATGGAAAACATTTGCCTCCTCCCTTCTTTCTATCAGATCACACTGATTAAATTCTTGATTGATATTAGTGCTTATCTCTGTTTCTACTTCACCAATACAACTTGGAAAGTAAATCTTTTAAAACCAAAATATGTATAATATTTTCCAAAGGTGAGTCCCAGGAAGGCAGTCAAGCTGGGGCCTGCCAGCAGCCTGAGGAACAAAGCCATCTATCCAACAAGCAAGGAGAAGGAGAAGGTCATGGAATTCCTCAGCCAGCGTTTCACAAAACAACTTCACAAGTCATATAAAGAAAATTATTTTTATCCTGCCTTTTAATTTAGACACTGCTCTTTTATACTCCAAATTCATTACTTTGCCCTTTTATGCCTCAAATCCATTGTAAAATTAGTACAGACAGGGCAACGTGAGACTCCACTTCTAAATTTGGAATAGGGTTACCATATTCATAAGTCAGACTTAGTAGAGAAAACAGGAATCATAAACCATCCGCAGAAGCAACTCACCCCAAAATATGGGCTGAAAACACCTGGCTTAAAGAATTCGGGGAGAAAACCCAAGAAGGTGGCTGGATGTCTCCTTGGGACAGCAATGTCCCAATGTAGAAGCTTCCCACAGCAAGCTTCTACAGAGCATGGAACTAGTTGATAAACTCTTCGTTTTCCTGCTTGGCACACAGGGTCTCCATCAAAGATGACTATAGTTAACAAAGAAGCTTAAATCTCTCACCTTGCTGTGACATTCAGTTGCCTTCTTCTTGTGCTTAAGTGCTTGGGTTTACTCACTTCCCTCCATCCTTCCCCCATCCCATTCCCATAGACCTGTTCCAGATTTGTTAATTTTTCAGGATGTGATGGGCCAAGACTTTTTCTACTTCAGTGGTTCTCAACTTTGGTTGCATGTTAGAATTACCTGAGGTGCTTTTAAAATGTGTGGCAGCCAGGCTGTACCCCCAATTAAATCAGAATCTCTCGGGATGGGACCCAAGCACCAGCATTTTTTTAAAGATCCTCAGGTTATTCCAGTGTGCGGCCAAGATTGCGAATCAGTGTTTTCTCTCTATTGTAGGAAAACACTGCCTTTCCCTTCCACTGTGTCCTGGAACCAGCTTTCCAGAGCAGCTATCCTTTCCCCTCTCCTCCTGAAGGATCTTTATGGTCTAGCCCAAGACATCCTGCTCTTATTACTGTTCCTTAACCCCCAGCTAAAGAAACTCCTAACCCCTCCCCATTCTCCAAGGCAGCAAAGGTAAACCAAAACCTTAAAACTCCTTTGTACTGCTGGCGATGGCAGCTACTGCCAGCCACAGCGACTGCCGTAGAATCCCAATTGGTGTTAAAATCGTCCTAAATGGATTTCCTTCAGACATTTTTATTAGCAGTATAACACAGTGCCCAGAGGTTTCTCCACAAAGGGACATTTCTAAAGAGTTCTAGAATCCAGCTTTCTCTAAGGCAGAAATGGAAACACAATTTGAGAAGATTTTGAGGAAGTTTACTTCTCAGCCAGGGCACTGATTATCTAAATATCTCAAGATGCTTTCAATACAACTGTAGTTTTTAAAAGTCATATTCTACAGACGCAGCAGAAGGATGAACTTATACACAGGTTCCGGGGCACTGGCCTGCTCCTGACTGTGGACCCCTGAGGCAAATACATTTCTCACAGCAAGAAAGGGGATAAGGTACCATGCGGAGAAGGCAGGTAGGTGGTAAAGCACTCCCAATAAAGGAGGAATATATCTCTGTGGGTTCCCAAATGACGTAGGGGACTTTGGAGTGAGTGGGTGAGTGCTGGGATCGCGTCTCGTGAGACCGAACAATGGAAACACGACCCAGGAGAGGCAAAGAGTTTTAAAAAGAGGATAGTTGATTGAAAGCAAAGAGTCAGGGCTCCCCAGCGGGACGGGGTCCCGAATGGGGATGCCCAGTGACTGAGGCAAAAGCTCTTACTTTTATACCTTCCTTTGCCTGTTTGGGGAAGGGGAGCTGTTTGATGAAGGGAACTGGCGCCTTCTAATGAAATTTGTCTACCAGGTTTGTTCTGCTTGCCCATTCTGAAGAAATTAGCAAAATAACCCTCTCTTATCTATCAGATCTGCTCCATTTGTCAGGCCAAAAGGAATTTTATGATTAACCTCAAGGCCTTGTTACATTATGTACTGGAGTGAAGAAGTGATTTCAAAATCTGGAGTTTCAGGATATGGCTGTCTTTGTTTAATCCACCAGGGACCTCCCTGTCTACCTCGCGACATGCTAGCTAACCTGTCTCACCAGGTCTCCTGAGAAACCTACCGCAGACTGTTTACCCATTCAGTCATGAAACTAGGCCAGCACTCTAGGTAACCCTATAAATCGATTAGAGATTAACCTATTGAATGGGAAGGGCATGCACCTTTTAGCGTAAAGCAAGCAGCAACCAAAAAAACTAAAAACCCCACCTGGGTTTAAACATCAGCTTTGCTTCTTTCCAGCTGTGTGAACTCAGTTTCGCCTTACATTATCAACAGTGATGACCTGTCTAGGGGCTGTCCCAGGGCTGATGGCTAGTGCCTGGCACGTTATGTGCCCGGCTGCTCTGTGGCTCTTATCGTGGTCCCAGGAGCTGCCTCTTCTTTTTCTCTCTCCATCTCACCTTCTGAACACTGTAGATGGCAGTGAACTGTGTTTAGAGTTGTTGGCTAGGTATAACTGAAGAACAGCAGCAGATCACCTTGCTTAGAGCCCAAAGTCCCTAAAACACCCTTTCATCTTTGGCCAGCCTCTTACGACCAAGTCAGAAGCTCTTGAGAACAAATGCTGAGTATGGAGATCACGCTTTCAACTTTGCAAATAAAAACGTACCTTACGTCAATAATGATCTGTATTACCTTTGCTAAGTTACTGTGTTTCCCTGAAAATAAGACCTAGCCGGATAATTAGCTCTAATTAGTCTTTTGGAGCAAACATTAATATAAGACCCGGTCTTACATAATCTATTTTATATAAGACCTGGTATTATATTATGGTGAAATAAGAGTCTTATATTAACGTTTGCTCCAAAAGACACATTAGAGCTGATTGTCCGGCTAGGTCTTATTTTGGGGGAAACACAGTATAAACATGGGATTCACTTTGGGGTGTGACTTGCCCTAAATTCTTTGTACTGGCTTGATAAGGCCATATTGTGAGACTCGGCAATCTTTACCTGTTTGAGCTGTTATAATAAAAAATGGAAAACCTACACGCTTTGGTTGGAGTACACCACACACACACACACACACACACACACACACACACACACACAGAATTTGAGATCAGACTATTTCAACAGCCTTGTGATGGGCCTCTACTTCTACTACTCCTGAGATAGCAGTGTTGTTTTGGATTCAACACATTGAGGTTCTTCATCGGTGTTGAGAATAAAATGTCAGCAGGACAAACCTTGAAGAAATATATTAAAACAAAGTCAAAAATATCCACGAACCCCAGAAGCTGTGTATCCATTAGTTTAGAATGTGCTTTTCTTCTAAAGACACAGTCCTTAAACTATGCAGAAAACATGCTCAGAAGTTATGCTGTGCTATTGAATGCTCTACATGAATCAAAATATCAAAATATATGTTTAAATAGGCTCCCACAGCTCGCTAGTCATTCCTTACTTAATTGATCCAATTGAATACATATCACACTGGCAGGGTCGAAGTCCTGTGTTTGCCTGGGGCAGAATGCCAAGTAAAACCAGATGTTTATTAAATATCTTTGATGGTGTTGAAGGTGGCTCTTTTGAAAAATCAATGAAAATAACTTTGCCTTGCTATGACTGCAATTCCTCTGAAGCTAAATTTCCCCTCAAGATTTCTCACTTTTATTTGCATACTGTTTTCACTAGTATAAACATACTTCCAATTTTGTTTTCTTTCCAGTCTTTTCAAAGCTCCTTTTATTCACCACAGTATTACTTCATAGGCAGGAAAGTTTGCTTCCTCGAAGAAATATCCCTTTGTCCTCTAATCCATTTCATCCTTGGGTAGCCCCAATGATAAGATTCAGTGAAGAACTGAGATTGCATTTTTTTACAGTGTGACATAATGTCACAAGGGCACATCCTCCTTCTGGAGCTGATTCCTTCTATCTAACCTGGGTGTATCTGTGGGATGCTAATAATACCACTGCCACACAGCCTTCTCACAGGGCGCCTTGTCTCAGAGACCTTCCAGCTCCCACCCTGGGTTCTTGCCAGGGCTGCCCTATGAACGGTCCTGCATGGGCATTTCCTAGGTTCTTCTCCAACTTGACAATGACCACGCACTACCACCCCACCCCCATACACACCTCCACACACACACACCGCATCCTCCCCAAGGTGCGCAGCATTCTGATGGTTCTGCAATTCTGAAGTCCCACTACTGTCGCGTCACAATGATGACCAGTCCTGCAACGCACTGGCCGGGGACAAGGAATAGACATAGAAACCACCTCTGCATGCATGGGATCACCGGACCCCACGTCTTTAAGGACATCACCCTCCAATCTGGGCCCACCAAAACGCCCTGACGACACACTCAGAGGAGGGTGCTTCAAGCGTCTCAAAGCCAATGTCATCGGATGCACCTCTGCAGTCCCCGAAAGCCTGCGCGGGCGGTCCTGGTTCTTTTGCCAGCCCCCCAGCCGCGTATTCCTGTACCCGAGCCTCCACGGCGCCCCGCACGTACCGACGTCACCCAGGAAGTAGCCATCCGGGGTCCGGGGCTCCATGCTGCTTGCTGCCACGCGCCCCCGGTTCCACGTCCCTGCGCGGAGGGCCGTGGACCGCGCTGCGGGCTGGGCGGGCTGATCTGCCTTGGGGCCGAGCGTCCGGCGGAGGTGGCCGTGAGCGCCGGGAGTTGTAGTTTCCCTGCCCAGCTGGCGCGCCTCCCGGGACTCGGGGCCAGCGCCACATCGTGGTCATCTGCGTCCTACTCTGCTGTCACTGCCGCCATGCACAAAACGTGTCCCTGTGCAAAATATGTGTCCATGTGTAAAATGTGCCCGTATGTCCATGTGCAAAGCGTGTCCATGTGTCCAAGTGCAAACCGTGTCCATGTGTTTGCATGTGCACAACGTATCCCTGTGTAGACGTGCAAAAGTGTTCAGCTGCTAAAACTCGCTACCGTCCTTTGCACTGATCGCCCTTGGCAGAGCTCCAGAGTTCTTCCATGCTTTAATTTTAACGACAAACTTTCTACTGAAGCTAGCATACTCCCTATCTGTTTCATCTTTCCAGGGAAATCATAAATTCCAAATTGTTCACATTCCTTGAAAAACAAAACGATTTAAAAAACTGCTACCCGAGTCTCATGGCAGAAATGAAGAACCTATTTCCGAATGACTCCATGTTGACAATTGAATAAGGGAGTTTTGTTTGCTTGTTTTTGTTTATTTTGTAAAGCCCCTAATAAGGTTCAGAAGGTTTGACCTTGCCAAAGTTCGTTGCGGTCTCCACACACAATTTCTCACCCACGCTGATCTGAACTGAGCCTAAATGTAGAAATTAGTTTGGCCTAGAAAGTGAAAATAGGAATTGTTGGGTCTGGAAATACATACGGCCTAGCAGAGAGCAGAAGGTTTGATCTGTCACCCTGGGCAAGGCTTCCCCAGGACGGGAATCTTTATCTCCAAGTCCGGACAATGGGCACTATATTGAGAAGTGGTTGAGCCCTATCTGTCAGAATCCAAATATGTTGGGAATTGAGAATCCCAGGCCTAGGAATGAAATGTCAAGCCTATCAGCAATGTGTGTTTGTACTCTTTTTGCCACTTGTCTACTAAAATTAGGCTCTTGAATTTTTTTTTTTTTTTTTTTTTGCAAATTTCTTGCATTCTTTACTAAATGTAGTACACTTTTGAATTAATGTATTTGCCATAGGATGTTTTCTCCATCGCAATGCCATGTGCTTTTTTGTTTGTATTTTCTTCACTATTTATTCCTTGATAAAGTATTATCAAGATCTGGGTATAGATCATGTATATACCATAGATATTTATAAACCATACATATTTATTCAGATTTATATACTTATGTGTATATGAATGTATTTATATATGTATGTATGCAGGTATTTGCTAAAATACTGCAAAACAAATGTTCCTTATTATTAGCTTATTCTGTTATAATTTTTTTCTTCATTCTATTGCTTGATTTCAAGAATTAATTGCAGAAAACCTTATTAAAGTTTTTATATTTTCAGAAATATATTCTGAGAGTATTTCCCTTCTTTAATATTCAGAATGTATTTCTCCAGCAAGAATCAGAATATGTATATTATTCCATTTTGTTGTTATTGAGTCTTTAATCCATCAGGAATTTGTTGCAATGTATAGGATCTAAGTTAATTTTTTTTCTAAACTGAAACAGAATTGTTTCCAAAATACTCATTACATTCATTTATCTATTTTGTATTAATCTCCTTTTATTGCAAATTATGTTCCAATTATCTTTTTTATTTTTTGAGATATAATTGATATATGACACATTAGTTTCAGGTATACAACATCATGATTTGATATTTGTATACGAGTATATTGTTAAATGATCACCACTGTAAGTCTAGTTA
Organism: Rhinolophus sinicus; assembly: GCF_036562045.2. Taxonomy (NCBI): domain Eukaryota; kingdom Metazoa; phylum Chordata; class Mammalia; order Chiroptera; family Rhinolophidae; genus Rhinolophus; species Rhinolophus sinicus. Next base: position 104,419,742 of record NC_133752.1, on the reverse strand, counting down.
ACATCAATCACCACCCATAGTTACATTTTTTTTCTTATGATGAGAACTTTTAAGATCTACTTTCTTAGCAACTTTCAAATATACAATAGAGTACTATTAACTATACTTACCATACTGTACATTGCATCCCCATGACTTATTTATTTTGTAACGAGAAGTTTGTGCATTTTGACTACCTTCGTCCACTTCGCCCACACACCCACCTCTGGCTATCACCAGTTGGTTCTCTGTATGAGTTTTTTGCTTTGTTTTGCTTTTAGATTCCACATAATTGAGATCATATATATTTGTCTTTCTCTGTCTGTCTTATTTCACTTAGTATAATGCCCTCAAGATCCATGTTGTCACAAATGGGAAGATTTCCTTCTTTTTATGTCTGAGTAATATTCAGTTGTATGCATGTGTATCATATTCATTTATCCATTCATCCATCAGTGGACACTTAGGTTGCTTCCATTTCTTGACTATTGTAAATAATGCTGCAAAGAACATAGGGGTGCACATATGCATATCTTGTCAAGTTTAAGTATTTTCATTTCCTTCAGATAAATACCCAAAAGTGGAATTGCTGAATCATATGGTAGTTCTATTTTTAATTTTTTGAGGAACCTTCATATTGTTTTCCATAGCGGCCATATCAATTTACATTCCCACCAATGGTACACAAAGATTCCTTTTTCTTCAGTGTCTTTATTTTCATTTCTTTGCAGTAAGTTTTTAAATCAAGAAGTATGTCTCCCTACTTTGTTGTTCTTTTTCAGGATTGTTTATTGACTGTTCTGGGTCCCTTGCAATTTCATATGAATTTTAGAATACCTTCTCAATTTCTACAATTTCATCTGGGAATATTATAGAGACTACATGTAACCTGTAGATCAATTTGGGGAATATCGCCATTTTGACAATGCTAGGTCTTCTGATCCATGAAAATGGGATGTTTTCCCATTTATGTAGATTTCTTTAACTTCTCTCAATAACGTTTTGTAGTTCAGAGTATAAGTTTTGAATCTGCTACATTTATTCCTAAGTATTCTATTCTTTTGGATGTTATCATGAGTAGAATTTTCTTAGTTGCATTTTCAAATTTTTCATGCAAATGTATTCAAATACAATTTATTTTTGTATATTTATCTTGTATCCTGCAAACTTGCCGAATTCATTTATTACATCTAATAGTTTTGTTTTGTTTTAACTAGATTTCTTAGGATTTTCTATATACAAGATCATGTCAGCTGAAAATAAAGATAACATTACTTCTTTCTTTTTAATCTAGATGCTTTTATTTCTTTTTCTTTCTTATTTGCCTTGGCTAGAACCTCCAGTACCTTGCTAAATAGAAGTAATGAGAGCAGATACCCCTGTCTTGTGCATGATCTCAGGGGAAAACCATGAAGTAAACTTAGTTATTGTCTTTTTTTTTCTTTTTTTTTTTAAGAAAAAATCAGTATAGCAAGGTATCTACACTTGGAATGGGGAACTTTTGAAATTAAATACATCACTTTTTTTCTATTGTCTATCTTTAACTTTCCTTTGTTCCTTATAATATTGGCTAAGTTATACAAATGATTAATTAGGCTGCACTGATGAAAGATTTCACTTTGTCCCTGGTATAATTTGCATTGAAATACTTTATGAAATAAACAGGTTTTTCCAAAACTAATTTTAGCACATTCCACTGAGCAAAACTACCAAACTGACACTCCTTACATTGTTTCCTAGATTGAATAAACTCTGCTCTGTCTAGTTTAAAAAAGAAAAAAAGACTTTCACCTTTAAATATGATGTTAGAATAGGTTTTTCTAATAGACGCCTTTATCAAGGTGAGGAAGATCCCTTCTATTCCTATTTTGTTGAGTGGTTTTGTTTGTTTGTTTGTTTGTTTTAAATCAGGAATTGGTATTGGATTTTGTCAAATACTTTTTCTGTGTCTATTGAGAGAACCATGTGACTTTTGTTTTTTTGTTCTATTGATATGATTTATTACATTAGTTGATTTTTTTTATACTAAACCTTGTATTTCTGGGATAAATCCCACTTGTTCATGGTTTATAAATTTTTTTACATGTTGCTGGATATTTTGCTAATATTTTGTTGAGAATTTTTGCATTCATACTCATAAGAAATATAGGTCTTTCTTGTTTTGTCTGGTCTTTCTTTCTTTTTTGTTTGTTTGTTGGTTGGTTGGTTTGTTTGGTATCAGGATAATATTGGCCCTATAAAATGAGTTGGGAAATGTTTGCCTCCCTTTTATTTTTTGGAAAAGTTTGTGAATAATTCATAATAATTCTTTAAATGTTTAGTAGAATTCAACAATGAGGTCTTCTGTGTCTGGGCTTTTCTTTGTGGGTTTTTTTTTTTTTTTTTTTTTTTTTTAATACTGATTGGATCTCTTCACTTGTTAGAGTTCCATTCAGGTTGTTTATTTCTTCTAGAGTCAGTTTTCAGTAGCTTTTTAATATTGCTAGGTATCCATCTATTTCACCCAATTTATGTAATTTATTGGCGTATAGTTGCATATATGAGGTCTGCCAATGAAGTTCACGAACTCATCCTAGAAAAAGTTCTCATTGCTGAACATCTCTACTCTGAATATCTCTACATACCTCATTGCTGAATATCACTACTGTCACCTTCGAAGTACTCCCCTTGGGAAGCTATGCACTGACACCAGCAACTAGTCCAACCTTCAAAGCAACTTTGGAACTCTTTTTCTGGAATGGCCATCAGACCTGTCGTAGTATTACCCTTGATGTCCTGAATGTCATCAAAATGTCTTCCTTTCAGTATTTTCTTTATCATTGGGTAAAGAAAAAAGTCATTGGTGGCCAGATCAGGTGAGTAGGGAGGGTGTTCCAATACAGTTATTTGTTTACTGGCTAAAAACTCCCTCACAGTGCCATGTGAGCTGGTGCATTGTCATGAGGCAAGAATCATGAATTGTTGATGAAAAGTTCGGGTCATTTTACTCTAACTTTTTCATGCAGCCTTTTCAGCACTTCCAAATAGTAAAGTTGGTTAACTGTTTGTCCACTTGGTACCAATACATAATGAATAATCCCTCTGATATCAAAAAAAGTTAGCAACATCTTTGCAACAAGTTTGCAAACTTTATTGTCAGACCTCCTACTACTTCCTTAAAACCCTATTTATTTTTGTAAGGTTCATATACAGTTCCCTCTTTCATTTCTGATTCTAGTTATTTTGAGTCTTCTTTTTTTCTTAGTCAATCTCACTAAAGGTCTGTCAATTTTGTCAGTATTTTCAAAGAACTACATTTGATATTGGTGTTTTTTTTCTATTGTTATTCTGTTCTCCATTTCCTTCATTTCTGTGCTAATGTTTATTATTTCTATTTTACTGCTTGTTTTAGGTTTACTTTGCTTTTGTTTTATCAGTTTCTCAAGGTGGTATTAAATTATTGATTGGAGATTTTATTTATTTCTTAATATAGGCACTTACAGGCATAAATTTCCCTCTAAGCATTTTTTTAACTAGGTTTTGGTGTGTAGTGTCTTAATATTCACTCAACACAAAGTATGTTTTTTAATCCTCTTTTGATTTATTCTTGGAGCCATTGGCTACTTAGGAGTGTGTTAATGTCCACATATTTGTAAGTTTCCTAATTTTTTTCTGGCTGTTGATTGCTAATTGCATTGCCTTGTACGCAGAGACTACATTAAATATACTGAGGTTTGTTTTATAACCTAGTATATAGTCTACTCTGTAGAATGTTTTATGTGCACTTGAGAAGAATGTATATTCTATTGTTGAGTATTCTGTTCTGCAGAGGTCTGTTAGTTCCAATTGGTTTATAGTGTTGTTCCAGTCTTATATTTACTTGTGATTTCTTATTTAGTTATTTTATTCATTACTGAAAGTGGAATATTAAAGTCTCCAACTATTACTGTTCAATTACCTATTTCTCCCTTCATTTCTGCAGTTTTTGCTTCCATGTTTTACAGTTCTGTTATTTCTATGTACAATTGTTTTTATCTTCCTTATGAATCAACCCTTTTATGATAAAATTTCCCTCTTTAGTTCCAGTAACATCTTTTTTTGTTTGTTTTGAAGTTGATTTTGTCTCATATTAGTATAGCTATTTTCTTATGGATCCTGTCTGCATGATATTTCTTTTCCATCCATTTACTTTTGATATATTTATATCTTTTTTTTTATTAGTTCCAGGTGCAAAAGACAAAGTAATACTTAGACGTTTATCATTTATATCCCTCACACTGTGTGAACCCCCCTCCCCCCATCCACTATCCCTCTGACATCGCCCAGAGCCATTACATTTCCACTGTCTCTATTCCTAATGCTGTATTCCCTTCTTGTAAGTATATACATACATATATATACATATATATACATATATATACATAAAATTATAGTTGGCATTCATTATTGTTCAACTTCAGCTTCAGGTGTACAGTCCAGAGATCAGGCATCTACATCATCCCTGAAGTGGTCTCCCAAATGGGACAAGTGTCCATCGGATACCCTACAAAATCTTTACAACATTATTGATTACATTCCCCAAATTAATTTTGAAAACCCCGTAGCCATCTTGTGGTTACTGACTGTTTTCTAATCCCCTCACCTTCCCCCTTATCCCCACCCCCCCCATCTAGCAACCCTCAGTTAATATATTTGTATCTTTGATTCTAAAGTGTTTCTCCCACAGACAGCTTATAGCTGGATAATTTTTTAAAATTCATTGTGCTGATTCATTCACATTTAATGTTGTTGATATAGTTGGATTTATGTCTGCTATTATATTTTTTGTTTTCTCTATGTCTCATATCTTATTTGGTCTTCTATTCCTCCTTTCCTTACTTCCATTTACATTCAATGAATATTTCCTATTGTAGCATTTTCATTTTTTAACTTTAATCTTATTTTTTTTAGTGGTTGCTCTAGGGTTTGCCATATACAAGGTCTAACAATTACATTCGCAAATCAGAGCAATGACAGCTCTGATGGCCATTCCAGAAAAAGAGTTCCAAAATTGCTTTGATGGGTGGGCTAGGCACTGATGTCGGTTCATAACTTCCCAAGGGGAGTACTTTGAAGGTGATCATAGTGATATTCAGCAATGAGGTATGTAGCACTTTTTCTAGGATGAGTTTGCGAACTTAATTAGCAGAACTTGTACATGATAACTTGTCAGAATCAGCTTCAGATTTATACCAGTTTATTCCAGTGATATGAAGAAATGCTACATCTTTATAGCTCCTCTCCTTTTTCTTTCCTTTTGTGGTATTGTTATACATATTATATTTATTAAATGTTACAAACCCAATATAACAACATATTGTTATAATTACTTTACCACTAGTTAGCCTGTCCTTAGCCAAATATAGCCTTTCTCCTTTGTGCTTTTATTAGCAAATTATACATATGTTTTAAGCCCAATATTATATTATATACATATTATTTCATACAATTTTTTTTATGTTATAAGAAGGGAGAAAATGTACTTATACTGTTTTTTATCATTACATAGTTAACTTTACCAGTGTCCTTTGGTTTTTCATGTGAATTCAGATTACCATCTTGGTCACTTGGTTTCAACATGAAGAATTTCTTTAGTATTTATTGTAAGGCAGATCTGAGAGTAATAAATTCTTTCAGTTTTTGTTTACCTGGGACAGTCTCTTATTCATTTTCATTTTTTGAAGATAGATTTGCTGGATATAGGATCCTTGGTTGACAGGATTTTTTCCTTTGAGCACTTTAAATATGTCATCCCACTGCTTTCTAGATTCTTGTTTCTGCTGAGAGGTCAGCTCTTAATATTATTTGGATTCTCTTGTAAGTGAAGTCATTTTTCTGATATTATTGGGATTCTCTTATAAGTAATGTCATTTTTCTGTTGCTACTTTCAAGGTTTTGTCCTTGTCTTTGACTTTTAGTATTTGCCCTTGCCTTTGACTTTCAGACAACATGTGTCTGTGAATCTCTTTGAATTTATCTCACTTGGAGTTTATTGAGCTTCCTGGATGTGTATATTATTGTTTTTTGGCAAATTTGGGGAAAGGGGTTCAGCCATTATTTCTTTGAATATTTTTTTCTCCTTTATTTCTATTTATTTTTACTCCCACTACACATAGGTTTGTGTACTCAGTATTATCCCACATTTCTCCAAGGCTCTGATCATCTTTCTTCACTCCTTTTCCCTCCTCTGTTCTTCGGCTTGCATAATCCCTATTCATCTATCTTCAAGTTTGTTAATTTTTCCTTCTTCAATATAAAATCTATTGTTGAACCCCTCTAGTGTTTTTTCAGCTATTGTGTTTTTCAACTTCATACTTTACATTTAGATCTTTTTTATACCTTCTCTTTATTGATATTTTCCATTTGATGTGACGTTGTCATACCTTCCTTTAATTCTTTTATCACACTTTCCTTTAGTTTGTTGAACATATTTATAATGGCCACTTTGAAGTTTTTCTCTGTTAAATCCAACATTAGTCACTCTCACAGGAGTTTCTGTTGTTTGCTTTTTTTTTTCTCAGTGTGTGGGTCATACTCTCCTGTTTCTTTGCAAGCTTCATAATCTTTGGTTGGAAGCTGGACATTTTAGATAGTAAATTGCCCCAACTCTGTGTACTTACCTCCCCTCCCCACTTAGAGGTGTATTACTGTTATTTGCTTCTTTATTTAGTGACTTGCTGGATTATTTTATGATATATATTTCCCCGTACACACAGTTTTGAGCTTCTGTTGTTTCTCTTCAGGGAGGTACAGCTTTGGGTATGCCCACAGTCACCCTGATATGATATTAGTATTGGTAGAACTCTCTTCCTTTTAAATAGATATTCTTAATAACTCTGTATCTATTAAAGAAATAAAATATGTACTTAAAAACACTCCTATAAAGAAAATGCCAGCCCTGATGATTTCACTGCTTAATTCTATTCGGCAATTTTGGAAGAAATATTTACCAATTTTAATCAAAGTATTTTGAAAATTAAAAGAGGAGGGAATACTTACCAACTCATCTGTGAGGCTAGAGTTACCCTGATATCCAAAATAAGACATTACAACAGAAGTAAACTATAGACCAATATTCCTCATGAACATAAATGCCAAGATCCTTAACAAAATATCAGTGCTTCATGTCCAATAATATAAAAAAAGGATTTAAAAAATTCTGCAAATCCTTTTCCTTTCCAAAAAACTATAATACTACAAAAGATTGTCAACAAGAACCGTTACCTCCTCCTTAAATAAACAAGTAACAGTTTCACCTTTCAAAGAAAGAAAGAATGTTAATGCATCCTAATTAAATTGGTCTTATCCCAGGAACTCATGATTGGCTTAACATTTGAAAATCACTTAATATAATTCACCATATTTGTAGACTAAACAAGAAAAACTATATAATCCTCTCAATAGATGCAGATAAAATTTAACACCTATTTATGATAAAAGCTCTCAAAAACTAGAAATAAAAGGGAAGCTTCTCAACCTAAAAAAGGATGCAGAACGCCAAAGCTAACATTATACTTAATGGTGAAAAACTAAATGCTTTTCTCCTAAGATCAGTGATAAGATAAAAATGTTTGCTCTCACCTGTTATATTAATCACTGAATTAGAGGCTTTAAAAAATGCAAACAGGAAAAAATACAGATTGGGGAAAAAAGTATTTTTTAATTGAATTTTATTTATTTATTTTTTATTAAAGTTTATTGGGCTGACAATTGTTTGTAAAGTTACATAGGTTTCAGGTGTAAAAAAGTATTTTTATTTGCAGTCAACACTTTTGTCTTAGAAAAATCTTAAAGAATACACACACACACACACACACACACACAGAGTTATTCGATCTAGTAAGTGAGTTCAGCAAGTTTTGGGTAGAAGGTTAATATAGAAAAATCAATTTTATTTCTATATATTAGCAACAAACCATTGTAAAGTAGAACTTTTAAGTACCATCAAAAACATAAAGAGATAAATATAACAAAATGTGTACTAGACCTGTACACTGAAAACTATAAATATTGCTCAGAGAAATTTTAAAAAGACCTAAATAAATATATCATGTTAATGAATTTGAAAATGGAATATGACGATGTCATTTCTCCTCAAATTGATCTATATATTGAACAAAAATCATAACATCTGTTTTTTTTGTTTGTTTTTTTAGGTAGAAAATAAGCTTATTCTAAAATTTATACAGAAATTCATAAAAACATGGCCAAAACATATTTGAAAAAGAACAAAGTTGGAGGCAATGCAAATTCAAACCATAACACACCCTCCAGAGTAGCTAAAATTGAGAAGTGTTGGCAATCGGGTGGCCAGTTGGCTCAGTTGGTTAGAGTGCACTACTCATAACACCAAGGTCGCCGGTTCAACTTCCACGTGGGTCAATGAGCTGCGCCCTGCACTAAATTGAAAACAACAACTTGACTTGGAGCTGATGGGTCCTGGAAAAACACACTCTTTCCCAGTAAAAATATTAAGAAAAGGAGAGTGTTGGCAGTAAATGTAGCGTAACTAGAATTCTCATACATTGCTTGTGAAATGTAACTTGGTAAAACCAATTTGCAAAAAGTTTGGCATTATCTATTAAAGTTGAACATAGACCTCTTTTATTGCCACAATAATGCTGCATAATAAATCACCCCAAACTCAGTAGCTTATGACAACAGCATTAATTCTCATTCTCACCAATCTTCCAGATGTCTAAGGTTCTGCAAATCTAAACTGGATTTGGGCTGCAGGTGGATTCACATCTGCTCAACATATGTTTGGTCTGAGGGCCCAGGCTGAAGGGGCAATGGCTACATGAGACACGATCTTCTCATGTGCATCATCTGAGCTCAAGAGCCAAATCAAATTGTACAAACACACTTAAGAGTCCTGTTCATATCATGTCTGCTAATTTTCTATCAGCCAGTAACAATGGACTAGAGAAGTAAACTGGCCAACAGTGGGAGGGAAAAGAGAATAAATATTTACTGAAACAAAAATCCAAATCATATCCAGAATGGTGCACACCCAACAGAAATAATGCACATGTGAACAAAGAAACAATAAGAATGTTCAAGCAGCATTGTTCATAATAGCCAAGAACTGGAAACAATCCAAACGACTATCAACAGTACAATGGATAAAAAAAATATGCTACATCCATATCTACTCTACAGATATCCCCTGCTATCCGAAAGTAGAACATTCCTTATGAAATCAAAATGGTGAAAAGTGAAGAAGATCCCCCACTTTCCAAAACATCATGTGATGTTACTTTGCTACATTTGTATAGTAATGGCTTTTTTTTTGTAGTGAAAACAGGTACTAAGGTAGAGCTTTTGTAAAAGTAAGATGTCAAAACGCAAATTTTCTGAAAGCGATACCTGCACAGCAGTGAAAATGAAAGAGTAAGTGCACAGAAAAACACGTTACTCACCAAGTTACTCCAAAGAAACCAGGCACAAAAATCATTCAATTTATATAAAGTTCAAACCACAAGCAAAACTAAATGGTAAAGTTTAGGGATGTATATTTAGGCAGCAAACCTATAAAGAAATGTAAGGAAGAGATGACCATGGAAATTAGATTAGTGGTTAGGTTTGATGATAAGGAAAGGGGGGTGGGTATGGATTGGGAGGTGGCACAAAAGGGAGCTTCTGGGGTTTGGGCCATGTTCTATTTCTTGACCAGGGTAGTGGTTTCATAAGTATTTGCTCTGTGATAAATGAGAGACTTGTACACTCTGGTTTTGTGTATTTCCAAAACATCTGTTGTTTCATTCTCTGCTTCTACAGTCAACCTTGTTTTGTTTTCTGCTTGAAAAGCTCGTCTTCCGTCTTTTAAAAACTGGTTTGGTATGCTTTTATCATTGAGGTTTGAGCTGAAATGTTCCTTTTTCAGTGAGACCTTGTAGCTCTGCCTGTTCCGCCATGGGCCTCCAAACTCCAACCCCATCATCCAGCATTTCCAATTTGTTTTCATAGCAGCATTGTTAAATGAAATTTTGTTTTTGTTGTGGTGGTGGTGGTGGTGACTTGCAACTGTCATCCACCTGTAGAATAAACTTCATTATGTGCAGGATCCTTTTCTAGTTTCTTCACGACTGTAATCTTAGTGCCTAATTCCGCATCTAGCCACGGTAAACAAGGTTGATATTGAAAGAGTAAATTTTCCTGTTCCCATCATGTGTTACAGTGCCTGGCTCATGGTGTCTATAGCACGTTAATATATCTCATTGGTAGAATTAATAATATTTGTGGTCCCTTAGCTCTCTATGCATAGATAATAAAGTTCTAAAGATGTTTTCCTAGGGAACTACCACGTAAACAAATGTTACATGGATTTAACATTTATGAAATTACAACAAAGACGAAATTTCATAAATGCTTCTTTTGGGCAAAACAAAACAAGCGTCATCACGGCAGTTTCGGCGAGAGACGCAAAGCCGCCCGATGGTAGAGCAAGCGAACCCCCACAGCACACGTAGGCTCGTCACAGAGGTATTCCGCGTTTTTTCCATTCGCTTTTTCCACGTTCGGCGACGTGCCAGCCCCGCGAGACGCCGGGCCCCGCTCCGACGCTGTGCACGCCAGTTCCGTCGTCCAATCCCAGGGCGCGTTGCGGACTCGCGTCTGCGCAGAGATAAGAAGGCAGCGCCGCGTGGACGCCTGCCGCAGTTGGCGCCTGCGCGTCGACTTGTCCTGCGTGATTGGCTTCTGCTTTTTGGGGGTGCGCCACAGTTCAGTTTTCACTTTCTCTTCCCCCCTTTCCCGAGGCCTTGGGGTTTTACTTCCGGTTGCCAGTGGCGTCACTGAGAAAGTCGACATGTTCCCTCGGGCCGCGGGGCTTCTCGGCGTGGGTTCCTTTCTATGACTCTGTGGGGGAGGGACGACGGGTGGCTGACTAGCGCGGTGGGCCCTGCGGGCTTCGAGCGTGGACACCGGGCCCGTGTCCCTCCCGCCTGCGCCTCAGGGCCGCCGCGCAAGGCCCGGGCCGGCCCCCTCACGCTCCTGGGCGGAGAGGAACGACGGGCTGCGACGTGGAGGGTCCTGCGCGCCTCTGACGAACCTGTGCAAAGCGGGCGCCGAGAGCGCCCATAGGAAATCCGGGAGGAGAGTCCTGAAAAAAGGCGGCTCGAGGGCTCCCTAGCCGGGAAGGAGGCAGAGAAGGCAGCTCATTAACAAGGTCCAAAAACATCTCACATTTGGCCGCGAGGGACGGACAAAAAAGGAAGCGCATGTGTGGAGGAGTGGACAACGTATAAAACCATGAGGAAGAAATTGAATAATCCCAAATTCTCGGCGGCGGCGACAGCACAAAAGACAGGTAAAATTTCCTCGGTGTGGGCTCCTTGGTTTGTGGACCTTTGTAGACACCTGGAAGGGAGGAGGAGACCCCGTCCTCCGAGGCTAAATGCTTGGCGTGAGCTGCTTGGGCGTTTGTGGTTCCTATTGGGGGCTTCGCTGTTGTAGTTTAAATTTTAAAAATTATAAAAGCTTTTGCGTGCTTTTCTTGAATGATGAATGACTAACGTGTTCTTGCCTGTTTTCCCTGCTCTGGGGTGCCTGGGGTGGGAGGGGCCGGTCGTTTTCAGAATCGTTTTTGCTTTGCCGCTCTTTGGATTTTACTACACCTTTTACCACCTGTGGCCATTCTCAATATCGATCTTAATTTGTTCCAGGAAGTCAGCATTTTACAAGTTCGTATAGGGCTTCAAAATTCAGTTTTTCCGTTTTTGAGCCAGCGTCTAGAACGGTGTAAGCATTTCCTTTGAGTTGCTTTTCAGAGGAGTCTTCATCCTTCTGGATATTATAATAAATATGTAGTTGAACCTTTGCTCGTTTGGTATGGACTGGCTGTTAAATAATTTTCTAAGGGTTCTTTATGAACTTTGCACCTCAGGTTTCTTTCTGTAGAGACGTCATGACAGTGCATCCCCCTTTCTTTTTAAAAGTAGGTATAAAAGGAAGAGATCTCTCCATAGGGAGAGTTATTTAGCAAAAAAACTGAAGTAGCACATAAGGAATGTCATAATAGGTTGGTCCATGCAATCCAGCAGTTTGTCTGAAAGAGGTACCAAGCTGCATTTTGTGGGAGAATGTGGAAGATTAACCTCAAAATTTGAGGAAGATACTTTGAAAATCCTCAAGTTTCATTTAATTACCATTTGTCTATTTGCAATCCAAAAATTTAACCTTCTTTATTCTCCCTGTAAGGTAAAATTAGAATAAGGTTTAAGAAAATATATTCTAAACTTAAGTGTTGTGTATGGTGTTACTGTACTAACATTAGTGATCTAAAGGCCCCTGTGTTCCCCTGAAAAAACATTAGAAGGGAAAGGGGGTGTGTATATGATATTTAATATTACAGGATCCAGATTGGTAGTAAGCCTAGTCAGGAAGTTTATACCAAGCAGATACTCCTTAATAGTATAAGAATACTCTTCTGTTGAAAAATTACCTTTTAGAACTGGATAGCACTGTATAATATGTTCAGTACATCAGTAAATAACTAACCCAAACTAGAGATGAAAAAAAGTGACATTGTTTGTATACAATTATTTTAAGAAAGACAAAGAACAGTGTTTGAAATTTTGTGTTTTCAGGACATTTCTCAAACGTTACCAGTTCTCTTTAAAAAGGAGCTGTATCATGAGCATCTCCTGTAATAACAACGTAGTTGCTTAAATGAATTAAAATTCTCAGTGCCTAAAAACTTGCCTGAGACATAATCATTTGTTAATTAAATGCAGTGTGGTATCTATTTAGTATAATTAAATAGATATGGCATCTATTTATCAAATGTGAGTTTTTCATCCCTCTCTGAAGGGATAAGTTATTTTCAAGTTTTCCCTTATAACTAATGATGCTGCAGTGATTATGTTTTTTGGTATTATAAACAATGCTTCATGTGCTCATGACAGTATTTCTGTAGAATTGATTTCCTATTGATAGTATTTCTGTAGAATTGATTCTCTATTGGAATGCTGGTTACTAATGCTGTTAAATTGTCCTGAAATCATTGTACCCTTTTATCTTCACTCAAAAGGTGTTTTTATCTTCTTGCTGGCCAACATTGGATGGTAACATTATTTCTTTAATATTTTACCAATCTTCTGATAATTGAAAATAACATCTCATTTTAATTTTTATCTTCCTTGGGTAATAAGAAAGTTAAACATTTTTGGCCTGGTCATCCTTTGCTCGTTTATTTTTGGGGGTTCTGAACTATTCTTTGACCCACTTAGCTATTGCCAGACTGTTTTGATGATTGTAGCTTTATTATATATTTTTGTACTTTCTTTTGAAAAAAGCTTTGGGCTCTCTTTTTGCGTTTTTCTTCCAGATGAAATTTAGAACCATCCTTTCAAGTTCTGTAGAAAATCTTGTTGGGATATTGTTTGTGATTGCATTGAATTTATAGATTAATTTGAGAAGAGAGACATTCTTTTGAGTTTTTCCTTCTAGGAGAATAGGTATGTCTTCTTGTTTCTTCTATTAAAATTTTTGTTGTGAAATATATCATTTATATGTACTGTAAAACAACAAAAAAATATATTTCTACCCAGCTTAATACAACATCGCAAGTACTGTGGAAGCCTTTACTGCTCCCCAGAAGCAAAATGTTCCCTGCCCCATCACCATGGATATCCTGAATTTTGTGTTATTCTCTTGCCTTTCTTTATAATTTTATCAATTATTTGTGTACCCTTAACCAACATATAATTCCACCTGTTTTGGAACTTTATTTAAATAGGATCATTCTGTATAGTTTGTGAATTACTTTTGTTAAATATTATGTTCCTGAGATTCATCCATGTTGAAGCATATGCCTATAGTTCAGCAATTCAGAAACTTTTTGATTTCAGGACTCCTTAACACTTTTAAAAACTAAGGACCTCCTAAGATCTTTTGTTTATTTGGATTATATTAGATATTAAAACTAGCTAATTTTAAATATAATAGATGTGACATCTATTGGTATATTTATTGCTACCTCTAGTAATAATAAGAAACCTATTAAACTTTAACGTAAATAACATTTTTAATGAAACATTACTATTTTCCAAAACAAAACAAAAAATTAGTGACAAGAGTAGCTTTGTTTTACACTTTTGCAAAGATCTTTAATGACTATGGAGTCTCATGTTTGCTTCTGCATTCAATCTGTTGCAATATACTGTTTTGGTTGAAGTATATGAAGAAAATCTGTCCTCAGCTGTGTATTTAGAAATGGGTTGCAAATACCTTTTCTGTCTCTTTGTGGTGTTTTTGATGAGCAGAAATCCTTAATTTTAAAGGTTTCCATTTCATGTCTGTATACTTGGAATTATTTGTGTGTAATTTGGAGTACAGATATAATTTAACTTTATTCTCATGTGGATAACTAATTGTGGTAGAATTTACCATTGAATCCACTTGGGTCTGAAGTTTTGCTACTGGCAGATTTTTGACTAGTGATAAAATTTCTTTAGTGGTTACAGTATTATCCAGATTTTTTTTGGTAATTTTGTCAGTTGTGGTGAGTTAGATTTTTCTAGGACTCTGTCCATTTTGTCTAAATTTTTAACATTTTTTGGGCACAGAGTTGTTTTTTTTCAAGGAGGGCCCAGCTCACAGTGGCCCATGTGGGGATCGAACTGGCAACCTTAGTGTTATTAGCACCACACTCTAACCAACTGAGCTAACTGCCACCCCCTAGAGTTAAGAGTGCCCTCTTACTATCGTTAATGTCTGAAGCATATGTAATTATGTCTCCTTTTTTTCATTTCTGATATTGAATGTGTCTGTCCATTTCCTCTCTTTCTGTTAATTCATCTTGCCTCTAGTTTATCAGTTAGAATTGTCTTTTCAGTGATTTTTAAAATTTTGTGGTATTTCTATTGTATATTTCTTTTTGTGTTAATTTAATAAATTAAAAAAACTTTTGAGATCGCTGTAGATTCATATGCACTTGTGTGTTTGAGATGTCTCTTAAAGAGCACCTGTTGGAATTTTTTAATGCAATTTTAAAACTTTTTTAGCTGGGATATTTACATTTTTATATTTACAATTGCTCTTACTTTGTTCTTTCTATTTGTCCTGGCTGTTCTATATTTGTTTTTCTCTCCTTTTTTTTATTTTTTAAATATTGACTTAATATCTTTTATCATTCCAGTTTTCTCACATAATAGTTTGGAAATTCTGTGGTTTTTTTCTCTTTATAGTTAGCCTAGAAATAGCATGTGTCTTTGACTCTTCATAATCTAAAAATAACCAGTATCTTTACTTTCCTATTAGACAATACCAGAACCTTAGAAGTTTAACTTCATTCAGCCTCTTCATCACTTGTATGTTAACTATCATATAAATTTTATAACTCTCATAAAAATATCATAAAAATATTCTTACCAGAAAGAAGCATACCTGTTTAGAATTATTGTTATGTTTTACAGTCAGTGCTTATGTATATTTTCCACATTTTTACTACTTTGTTATTCGTTGCTTCTTTTATCTTTTAGACCATCCATCTGGGGCCATTTTCCTTCTATTTAAAATATGTCCTTTGGAATGGCTTTTATTGAAGGTCTTTTGAGGATGAACTCTTTCAATTTTTGTTTACCTGAAAATGTCTTTGTTTCACTGTCACTTTTGAAGGATGTTTTTGCTGAATAGAGCAGTTTAGTTTGGCAGTTGTTTTTAGTACATGGAAGATCTTATTCCTCTATCTTTTGGTTTCCGTGATTGCTATTGAGAAGTCAGCTGTCAGTCTCAATACTTTTTTCTCTGGCTGCTTTGATATTTTTCTTTGTTTTCAGCTTTCTGCTGTTGCACTGTAATGCATCTTTGTTTCTTGGGATTATTTGGCTTCTAAAATCTATAAATTGGAGATGTTTTGAAGTGTGTTTAGTGGCTATTCATAATTCCTGAACTGTGAATTTCCATTTTTATATTCTATTGATAATGTCTATCTTAATGTATAAAAAAATCTTTGATAAACTACGTAGTATATATTTTTCTCCTGGTCTTTTGCTTTTCACTTTGTTTCCCATGGCTTCCCCAACAGAATGCATTGCCAAAGTTGTGGATTTTTGATCATCTGATAAGTGAAAGGTGAAACTTGATAATAAAACTCTGGGACTTGTCTTTTGCGAGAGGGGGTAGAACTATGACTACTCTTTTCAGCTTTTCATCATAATTGGTTTATTCAGAAGTTTCTTCCATTTTGACCAATGTTGATAAATTCTTACAGTTTTCAAGTTTACTCGTATAAATTATGTATAGTAATTTATAATTGTACAAATCTTTTCTCTATATTTGTCATTATGTCCTTTTTGTTCCCGATATTAAATTTTTTCTTTCTCTTGATTATATTTGCTGAAAGATTACCACTTTTATTCCAAAAGAATCAATCAGCTTTTACTTTTATTGATTAACTCAATTGGCGTTTTGTTTTTGGTTTTAAATTTGGCTTCTGTTAAAATTATTACTTTTGTTAGAAGAAATGTGTCTGGGGCATAATTCCTGTTTTCTCTTAATAATATTTTGATAACACTTAATTGGAGGACTAAATCCCTAGCTAATATTCTGTGTAAAGACTCACTACCCTCCTTGACATGGTGAAATAGACCCTTTTAGAACCTTTGGGTACACCTGCTCCCTCATTAAGAGAAAGACAATTTGAGACACCAATTCTTGAGGCGTGGTTTGACCAGTTCAAGCACCTGCTTCACACTATGGTTATCCTGTACCTCTCTGTGCACCACCTTTAATGAACAGGCCTTTTCTTTGCCCAGAGCATTTGGGATGGGATATCTAGGGGTGGTCTCAATTAAAAAAAAAAAAAAAGAAGAGAAGAAAAGAAAACTTCGATATGGCATGGATAGGTGTCACTTTCCCTTTTGTCATCTGTAATAATCAAAAGGATCTGAAGCAGGTCTTAAAATGTAATTGTCCCTGAGAGAAATTTATTCTTAGGATTTTCCTGTAAGAGGGCTAAAACTACTTAGCAATATCCTTGTAATAAATATAGTAATGAGTTCACGGCAACCATTTCATTGCAGACTGATTGTTTCATGCTAAAACAAATCAGTAAACCGAGTTTCATGAGGAACCAGAACAAAGGTCAATTACTTTATAAGGATGTCTAAAGCAAAACTACTTTCCCAATTGGCTATATAGTTTTATATTTCTACCAGGAATGTATTAGAGTTTCAGTTGTTCCTAATCTTTGTCAATACTTAGCATTTTCTTTTTAATTTTAGCCATTCTAGTGGGTGACTAGAATTTTATTGTGGTTTTAATCAGCACTTCCCTGATAACTAATAGTAATGTTGACCATTTCCCCTTGTATTTATCATTAGTATGTCTTCTGTGAAGTGTGTCTAAGACTTCTTTGTATGTTCTGGACAGAAGTTCTTCTGAAATATATTCAGCTTTTAATGATGTCTTTTGAAGATCAGAAGGTGTAATTTTTGTGAAGTTTAATGTATCAGTTTTTCTTTTATGGTAACTGATTTTTATGCCCTCAAAAATCTTTACATGCCCCACAGTCAAGATTTTTTTCCTGTGATCTTTTTCTATTAACTTTATAATTATAGCTTTTGTGTTTAGGTCTGTGATTCATTTCAAGTTGAATCTTATGGTTTGAAGTAGGGTTGAGGTTTATGGATTTTTTTCTATTTTGGTTGTTATAGCACAATTTGTTGTAAAAATATGTTTTTCCCTATTGAATTATATTGGCAGTGTTGCTGAAAATCAAGTATCTGAACTCTGTGCTGTTCTGTTGATCTGTACATGTTTACATCAACACCACAGTTTTGACTATTTTAATACGTAGCAATTCGGAAATCAGATTTTGAATCCTTCAACTTTGTTCTTCTTTTCCAGAATTGTTTTGGCTGTTCTAAATCCTTTGAATTCCCATACAAGTTTTAGAATCGTGTTATCAGTTTCTGCACACACGGATTGTATTGAACATCTATAGATCAGTGTTGTGTCTCATCATCTCCCAGCAAGGTCACAAGCTAGGCAAGTAGTGTTAGAGCACAAGTCCAGACTGAAGCTGGGCGACACGGCTTCGCGAAGGAGGTCTCCAAAACGCTTGATGCAGCTGTCTATTCAGAGGATATTTTGAGTTCTCTAAGTACATTTTTAGGCCAAAATAATGATTGGTAACTGAAAATTAAGCAGAGGCAATTTGAAATTCCGAAAAATAAAACATGGTGTAAGAAAAAAATTCTGGCTCAGGCACGATTAGTGCATTCAATTTAGTGAAACATCAAATACTAATAGAACAAAAATAGTGATACAACTGAGAGGACAGGAAGAAGTGTGTGTGTGTGTGTGTGTGTGTGTGTGTGTGTGTATGTAGGTATTTTTTCATTAAAGGAATATCTAAAGTTTATACAGGTATTTTATTTAGAAGCATAGTGTTATACCAGAAGATACAGCTAAAGTTGAAAGTGGTTGCTTAAGAGGAATGAAAATAGGGGCTCCCTGGGAAGGTGGTGGCTGTGACTGATAAGCCTAGTGGTATTTGGCTTTTTATTTAGTGTATATGCTTTGTTGACATTTATTTTTAAAAAGAAGGGGAAGAAAGTTTAAAAAGCTTTATCAAAGTCACAAAACGAGAAAGACTTGGCTTCAAAATCTAGCCTTGCCAAGCTTTTGATTCCAGAGTTCATGCCCTTAATCACTTGTTCTACTCCCTTCCTTCAGTCTGAAGAGATTCTCCTGAACATAACAGTGTGACACATATTCTGAAATTATGACCTAAATGTTAAAGACTACCCTTTTGATAGGCAGCGGCTCTTCTAGTTTTCTCCTATAATCTCCATCTCCATTTAGAGCTATACATATAACAGGGCTGTGGTAAATATCTGTGGAACGCTGTGAGGAATGATTAATGTGAGCTGGAAAAATCTTAAGACATCGGAGAAACTAGATCTTGGGCTAGGCTTTAAATATGGGGAAAATTTAGACGTGAAGTGGGGGAGGGGTGTGAAAATCAGACTATATATAACTAATGATGAACGTTACATGAATAGTGATCTGAGTCAAGGGTATTTTGCCTTTGTGCCTGGGAGGGAGATAAGCTTTATTGAGTACATGGGAATCAAGCAGTCAGAGGCTTTAAATACCTTATATTTTTAAGTTTCAAGTTTTCACAGAAGTTATATTAACTTCTGATAAATACTAGGGTAATACATGTTTCTGTATGGCAACACATAAAAAAGGAATTTGATAAATTATCTAGTGCAATGCACGTTGCCTCCTCATATGTGACAGGCCTTCAGTAAGGCAGTTTGTAGCGTCTCGGTGTTAGAACTGAAAGGAGCCCTAGAGAGATAATTACAACTAACTGAGGCCTTAGAATAACTTAACAAAGTCCATAGTTAATGTGCTGTCAGCTGCCAATAAAAGTGACTTAAACAGCAAGGGACATTTATTCACATATTAAAAGACCCCGAAGCAGGACAGCTCCAGGTTAGTTCATTCACCAGTTCAAGGACGTCATCAAGGATCTGGGTTCTTTCTGTTTGGGTCCTTCCTTAGTGCGTTGGCTGATGAGTCTCATCTTGGTTGCAGGGAGGTCCAGGCCACAAACACACAGGCCCTAAAGCTAGAAAAAGATGGAGGCAGGAAGAGTACATCTTTTCCTCCTGGTCTTTTGTAAGAAACCTTTTCCAGAATTCTCTTTGTAGAGTCCATTCACATCACATTGGCCAGAATTGAGTCACATGTTTATTCCTAAAACAGTCACTAACCAAAGAGTAAAACTACCATGTGAGTTTAGAGTAACTAAGACACACACACCCCCACCACCACCCTGCTCCCAAGCCTCTCCTGAAGCCTGGGATCACCCAATACCTAAACAAAACTGGGCGAAGGGAAGAACTAAGGGCCTGAGAATTGGGAAGGCAGTCAAGTCAGTGTCATCGTCACACTAAGGTCTCAGAACAAGTTAGTGATGGGCCTGCGCTGGGATCCTGGTCTCCTGATTCCCAGTTCTCCCCTCTTCACATAAATAACCTACTCGCTCACTGAATGAATATCATCAATCTTGCTAATTTTTCTAAAGAATCTTGAATATATCTGCATAATTCTGCCTCAAATCCTTTTTGAAAAAAAGCTGTACTATAAAACTACACGTGCCATTTTTTATAGCATATTGAATCCCTTAAATATAAACAAATTGCAGTTCTTTATGTGTGTCTTGAAGCCTCTGCATTTGCTCCTACTACTTTCATTGCCTAGAAAACACACAATAGTGCCCTTTTTTGGTTTATCAGTTTGAACACTACTCACATTTTCAAGTATCAATGCCTCTATGAAACCTTTCTTGACATATCCCTGTCTCGGTGAAATTGGTTGTAGCATTATGCACTAGTTATTTCTAGGTTCCCCTACACATTTACAGTACTGGTTTCTTGACAGGCTTGTGTTCCTTTTCCAGCTTTCATTGTAGAGATTCGTATTTGTCTAATAAATCCAGGGTATAGCGCAGTCCCGGATAGATAATAATTGCCACTAATAGTTTTGTTTAATGAATGGATGAATCATATACAACTAATTTGGGTGTGGGGAGAGATTTTATTTGTGTTCTATCTGATTTTGTTATTTCTAACCAGTAGAACATGGATGTTTCTATAATCTCTACTCTTCATTTTTGAAAGATTTTTTTTTTTCTTGCAGTGAGGCAAAAGTGATTCCTATTAGCATAATTTATTTCTGTGAACAAAATTTTCCTTAGAGCTTAAAGAATATTGGAGGAAAAGCATTTTATTCTGTGTGTTACTGCTTATAGAGCAAATTTAGCCCTTAGCCCTGCAGTTGTTAAAGGAGGTAAACATTACAGAATTATACCTAATGCAGATTAGATGCTCAGTGAACATTTGTTTATATAGTAGATATACCATAACAAGAGCTATTCACTTTATGGTTTAATTTTTTCTTTTTTCATTTTAGCATTTATGACATTAACAGAGAACAGGACTATGTCAAGAATTCTGGGGGTATACTTGGTAAAAGTGAATTAAGACCACCCTCCCAGCTACATTCTCTCTTAGAGAAGACCGAGACAGGGTTCATATCAGAAAAGAGTGGGTATTAAGCTAAATGCTATAAGTTATTACCAGTGAATCCAAAGTAGACCAGTATAATTTTTTTAAAAAAGTTTTTTAACAGTACATGCCTTTTATTTTTTGTACCTGTCATGCCGTGAATTCATAGGGAACGGGTTCCAGCAGCTCAGGCTCCTTTCTGTTGGTTCTCACAAAGGGGCTGCTCTGCGCGAGGCAGGCTGGCGTTTCAGTTGAAGGCAGGTACCTTTGTCTTTGGCTTCCTTCTTTTTCTGATGTTTTCTGTCACCCGTTTCAGGAAGCTGTCTCGGCTCTTAAAGTGCTTAATATGCTCAGTACGTACATTAATTCTCTTGGCAAGAATCTTGCCCTTAACTTGTTTGTGTAAAATAGTGCCGGCCACGTGCTGGGTAACATAGACACTTCCAGTTTTGCCACGGGAACATTTGGGGGCATCTTTTCGAGCAGTGCCCATTCCCTTGATGTCTACAATATCACCTTTCTTGTCGAGTTGCGTGTATGCAGCCAAAGGAACAACTCCATGTTTTCTAAAAGGCCTAGAGAACATACAGCGGGGGCCTCTCCTCTTTCCCTGTGTGTTGGTCATTTTGAACAATTAATGTAAGATGGTGGTTCCAGCCGAAAAGCTAATTTAAAAAATTTTAATCAATAAAATGAAAGGACTTTAAAAAGCTTTTCCATTAGCTAAATTTCTTATAATCATTAGTTGGTAGGTGATTAAGTTTTCAAATTACATCAGAAAAGATACTTGTTTAAGGAAAATTGTCACATTCCTCTATTTGTATTTCTTTGAAATTATGGTTCATTTTACTTGAATCTGAATTGAGATATTTTAGATAGAAGTAATACATGCTTATGTAGGAAAAACCTAAAATGTAGTAATATATATAAAGTAAAACGTGTGAGTTCCTCTCTTACCCACACCATTGGTTTAAACACTGTTAACAATTTGGTTTCCCATCTTTCTAGATTTTTATCTACATTTTCAAACACATAATTTTTAATGTATTTTTTTTAACCAAAATGACATTATATAATGTGTGTTAATTTGCTTCATAGAATATAATAGATATTTTTATATGTTAGTATGTACAGATTTACTTTAGTAGTTCCAATGCATTTCCCTGTTGATGACAATGTAGGTTATCGCCAGTGTTTTTTGCTATTATAGATTCTGGTGCACAGAACACCCTTGTACATATATCCTGTGCACTTACGCTAGTATTTCTGAGGAACAGATTCCCAGAAATGGAATGGTTATTCAGTATGCACATTTCAGTTTTTGTTAGGTCCTGCCAAATTGTGCTCTAAAAAAGTTGTATTTATCTTAAACTGGCAATGTTTTAATATCTTAAAAGTAATGGTAATACATTTTAGGATTAGATGATTAAGGGATGGGCTGTTCCTTCAACAGCTATCACGTGGCCTACTTAGACTAGATGAGTGAGGTATGATGTCACAGATAGGACTATGACATAGATCGTATGATAGCTGTAGCTTGCAGTCTGTCTCTAGGGAACCCTAATAAGGGCCTTTAATGGCAGGTGTTGTTGGGTTCTGAGTGTTTCTATCTTTGGTGAGTGCTACTGCTTAGTGCACACACAGGAGATGTGGTCATGAAGTTCTGGGAAGATGTAGAAGTGGCCAATTTTTGTCAGAATTTTGTGACATCTACGTCGTTGTCATTATTTGCTTACAGATCAGATGCTTATAGAATGAAAAGAAATACCTGTGGCATAGCATCAGAAGTTGATTTACTATTTTCTGATCCCTTTTATTAGAAATTTAAAACAGGGCCAGCCCAGTGGCTCAGTTGGTTGGAGCGCCGAGCTCCTAATGCCGGGGTCTCCGGTTCAATTCCCACATGGGCCAGTGAGCTGTGCCTTCTATAGTTAATACCAGCATGGGCCAGGGAGCTGTGTCCTACTGAGAAACAGTGGCGGGGGGGTAGGGGGGGAGGAGAAAGAAAAAAAAGAAATTTAAAACAGAAGTGTCCAAAACCAGAAACTCACTGTCTCTGTGATGGATTTTGAAGAAGGGGAGTTAGTGCAGGGTACTTTGAGCAGAATCCAACCTGTGTCAAGCTTGACTTGACTTTTCAGATTTAATTCACAAATAGAGAAATGTGCCCAAAGCCAGGTGCTACAGGAAAGCATACTAACTCAATTTCTGTAGAGCTATTGTGATTGAACTTAACTTTTCTCTGTGTGCTCTCAATTGATCACGTAAACCCTAAGGAACACTCTTTCCACTTTAGAGTCAGGTACTTTTCAAGTTACTTTCTTAGATGTTGTTTTAGGTTTCTTTGTGGAATGGTCCCCTCTTCATTCTCCTAATTTTCTCATAACCTTGAATGTATAAATAAAACACATGCATTGCTGAGCAAAAATGAGGTCATTCACTTATTTGGTGCTCATATTGTTTTGTCTAGTAGTTAGACTCGTAAATGAAAGTATATTGTGTAAGAAGAGACAATGTCAAATAATTTCTCAATAAAATTCTCATCTACTTATTTATAGAGCAGGAAACTTGTGCTTTCTTGAGAGTATAATTGATGTAATATTCATCTATTATGAAGTCATGAAAGAGTCAGGATTTGCGGTGATTTTCTACAACTTGGCTTTTGACGTGTTTTTCCTTCTAACTGTAAAATGATTACTTTTATAAATATATTGTTATTTGGAGAATGCTGACCTAAAGGGGAAGGATTTTTAACCATAAATACATAATTTTAGAAATAAAAATATGTAAGTACAAAGTAATTTATTTCCTACTGTTTCTCCTTGTTTATTTTAAATCATTTATTAATAGCTTTATTAGGAACAGTACTCTACACACTGGTGTAAATTAAGTATTCTCTGACCACATGTATTTGGGAAACACTGTGTGAGATAGGATTTTTTTTTTCAGTTGCACTGTTTTTTTACAGTTTTCACTATATTGTTCATTGACACTCAAATATCGGGATATATGTAGTATTTAGTACTTCTGAAACTTAAAATCTGTGCCTACCTATTAACATCTTGCAGATTTTGGGGAAGTTGATAGAGACAGTTCATTTCTAAAGCTGTGACACCATTTATATTTCACTGTAAGCAATATATTTCTTCTTAAATATTGAGCCTCAGAGTACACTTAGATTTTTTTATTATATTGTCTTTTTAAAAACATTAAATACAAGGTTTCCAGAATTATAATTTTTGAAAGAATCCTGATTTGTAGTTGAGCTAGCAGTGTAGATTATTTGTAAGATAAATTTGCAAGTGCATAGGCTTCCGAGTTTGTTTTGAGTAATGCAGCTAAAGAAAAGCCATAATTTTAGTTATTATCACGAGTGTTTTGCTATTTTAATGTCTTTAGAATATCCTTATTTTGTACAGCATTGGTATACTAATACTGAAGGAGAAAGTGAAATGGAGAAAAAGTACAACAGTTGATATGGATCAGATGTACCAACTTCAGAATATTCTTAAATATTTCATCCTCTTTCCTTCCTTCTTATTTATAATCTTTCATCATTGGTTCTAGGAGCTTTGCATTTTTAAACTACCTTCATATAATTGAAGTGTTAGGATGGTTTAGTCCAAATTAATTTTACTGAAATGTTTGTTTTCATTTCTGTGATAGTATAGCTTCTTTTTTTCTTACCTGTTGTTCATAAGTTAATTTTAATTAAAATGCTATTTTTCCTGTAACTTTTGAACCTTAATGTAATTTGCAGAGTTCTGGTAAGAATAGGAAGCTGTATTAATGTACTTACTTATACTCTATGACTAAAACTTCCAGTGCTGTAGAAATTATTCTCTTTATTATTTATAAACTATTAATAACAGTCTGTACTCCCCACACATACCTTGTTAAAGAAAGTAAAGAGGATACAAATTGAATGGTTAACAAATCAAACAAATCAAATGGTTAAGTGTTACGAGAATTCATTAGGCTCAGTTCTTGCCAAAGTGGAGACTTGTAAAATCAAAAGGCACCAAGGCTCGGGCCAGCCAGGTGGCTCAGGCGGTTAGAGCTCCATGCTCCTAACTCCAAAGGCTGCCAGTTCGATTCCCACATGGGCCAGTGGGCTCTCAACCACAAGGTTGCCAGTTCGATTCCTCAACTCCCGCAAGGGATGGTGGGCAGCACCCCCTGCAACTAAGATTGAACACGGCACCTTGAGCTGAGCTGCCTCCTGGATGGCTCAGTTGGTTGGAGCATGTGCTCTCAACCACAAGGTTGCCAGCTCGATTCCTCGAGTCCTGCAAGGGATGATGGGCTCCGCCCCCTGCAACTAAGATTGAACACGGCCCCTTGAGCTGAGCTGCTGCTGAGCTCCCCGATGGCTCAGTTGGTTGGAGCGCATCCTCTAACCACAAGGTTGCCAGTTTGACTCCCGCAAGGGATGGTAGGCTATGCCACCTGCAACTAGAAATGGCAACTGGACCTGGAGCTGAGCTGCGCCCTCCACAACTAAGATTGAAAGGACAACAACTTGATTGAAAGGACAACAACTTGACTTGGAAAAAAGGCCTGGAAGTACACACTGTTCCCCAATAAAGTCCTGTTCCACTTCCCCAATTTAAAAAAAAAAAAAAGGCACCAAGGCTCAATCAAGAGAATTACTGGATCGAGTAAGCAATACTCAATTACGAAATACGCCTCTCATGGGACGTACATATCAGAATCTGTGGGATAGCAAGCACATGGGTATGGTTTGAAAAAAGCACTTTCAAAAAATAATAAAGTTTTGTTTTTGTAAAATGAAAAACATGATTTTATAATACAACCCATAAGAAGTAAAGTTCAGTAGACACATCTAAGCTGGTGAGGAGACCCCAAAGATCCAATGATTTCTAATATGTTTGCTGACTGTGTAATAGTAGGCTTCTTAAAAGGAATGTAATAGACTTACTTGGGGATTTGGTGAAAAGATGAGAAGGGAAAGTTTATTAAAATATGGCATAGGTTTAAGAAATCATAAAGATGAGAAACATTGGTCTAAGTGATTGCTAACTGTTAACTTGACAATACAGTTAGATCTTCTTTTACCAACTGCAATTATAACAGCTTTAAACTATAAGGCATAAGGGATCTGGCAGGGTATATTTTACTCTTGTATTAAAAATAATTCACCCTCAGTTGTAATCCATTTAGATTATTTTCTTTACATGAGAGCTCTTTTAAGTTAAGATAATATAGATATGACCGCCAAAACTCTTTGTGAAAGTCTTACATAGGAAGGAAGTAGAAGAGGTGTTCAGAGATATTTAGTGTGCCAAAAACCTCCATCCTTCAGTTATCTTAAACAGTTGATTATTTTTGTTTGTGTTTTACAGTTTTTGAAACAGTGTCCTTGAATTCAGACGCTCTCTTCCAGAGGGCAGTTTCAATTCTCCATACTTCTTACTTGGACTCTGCATCTGAGCATGGTTTTCAGTACAGTCAAGTGACTTTGGTGAAAAATGACATTTTCTTAAATGAGGTGAGGTGGTTGGTGCACACTGTGTTTCTGTGTGTTAGTTTTATTTTAGCTTTAAAGAAGTAGACCCATCATTTTGGGTAAAAAAGCCTAGTTCTTTTAAGCTATCACTTTTCAGATAAAAGATCCTTGGAAATAGTCACTTGGAGGGTAATAATAATATATTCTAGGGAATAGAAAAATGATAACTTTTGTTAGTCTTTTAGCAGGAGGAATTCAGATGATGCATTTTAAAAAGTTAATTTGCAGGGCAGAAATAACATGTTTATAGCATTTGGGTATTCTCTCTTTACACAGTATAAAACTTTTTACCAAGAAAAGAAAGCAAGTAACTATACTCAGGAAGAACTTCAAGAAACTTACGGGTTTCTTCTGTTTGAAACTGAAAAGCAGGTAAGGGAATTAGGTTGTAGAAAATTAATTTTGTGATATTAATGTACAAAACTAATGATACCATTAAACTTAAATATTAGTATTTCAGTCAGGTAAGAATTGTAAGATTACTGTTCATCAGTGTTTTTTGTTACTTAGTTTGGTGGCAATGCAAATGACAGTGAAAGCTAGTTATGAAAGAGATTTGATTTCTGCAACTTTTTATAGGTCCTTTTTATTTTTACCTTAAGTGCATTTGTAAGCTCATAGTGAGATTTAGATTCTTAAATACCAGTAATGCCTTTTGATGGAGTGAATGGATATTTGTCCATTCTGTATCATTATTTACATAGATACTGTCTGTCCCTTGTGGAGTTTTTTCAAGTTTAAATTCCATGGTTTTGGGATAAGATGAACACTTCCAGCATTCTGGTTACTTGGAATTGTTTCATGCCTGTCTTTGAAGATTGAGCATCTATATTTTTGCTTGTACCTAACTTGTGGGAGAAGGAAACTGTGCAGGCTATGTCTCCAAAGATGTGTATGGCATCTAGATGCAATTTTAACATGATTCAAAGGTAATGTCTTGGTTTGGTTAATGATTTTTAAAGAACAAGAGTAGGCTTATTTTTAAAATGATTAATATTACCATATTTTCCCGAAAATAAGACCTAGCCAGTCAGTCAACTCTAGTGTGTCTTCTGGAGCAAAAATTAATGTAAGACCCAGTCCTATATTGTATTATATAAGACCCGGTCTTATAGTAAAATAAGAGTAAAATATATAGTAAAACAAGACCCGGTCTTATATAATACAATATAAGACTGGGTCTTATGTAATACAATATAAGACTGGGTCTTATATTAATTTTTGCTCCAAAAGACACATTAGAGCTGATTGTCCGACTAGGTCTTATTTTTGGGGAAACAGGGTAAAAGATATATAGTAATACTGGAAGTTTATATATTTCCTTAATCATCTACTTCCAAGTAAGATATGTTATGGATTCATACTACAGAAGACATTTGGGGTAAGACATTTTCAAATTTAGTGACTCCAAAGCTATAATTGGAAAATTAATCTTTAAGAGAGGACTTATCTGTGATCTTGTTTAATTTGGTTTTGCTGTTGACGTTTCTGTTAACAGAAATGGTAACATTTCATGAAAAACTTGCAACTATTAACCAATTGTTTCACATAAGCTTGCTTTGTGCCATGAATACATATATTATATGGATTCTTAACTTATTTGAAAGTTTATAGAGTATAGTGATACTTCATTAACTCTCCCAAGACTGATGTAATAAGCAAGGTACTGTCTTTTGTTTAAAGGCAAAGTTGGCATGTCAGCGTGGACTCTGTATTGGCAGCAGTGCTATTACCACTCTGGGTGACCCAGCAAAAGGTAAGTCTGTAAGAAAAAAGAATCTCTTCTTTTACAAGATGAAGTAGGGTTTAGTTTATTCCATATTAAAAACCAGTTTCATTAATGATAAACAAATAATAATCTTTAGAATCAAAACTTTATAAATGAGCTTTGAGTGTAATAGGAGTGATATGATCAGAACTTTGTTTTACAGGTTGTTTGGACTAGAACAGATACTGAAATATCTTTCAGTGCCAGTAAATTATGATAGTCACCCAGGGCTGGTGAATTCCTCTTCTATGCTTTCATAATGGCAGTAGGAATAGAGAATAGATAGAACTAAGCAAACTTGGCAACTATGGAATGTGAGGAGTAAGAGAAAGGAAGTAATCAAAGATAAGGGTTTAAACTTACACTACAGTGATATTACTAATAGAAAAGAGACACAGAAGGAGCGGAGATTGGTAGGGAAGCTGATAAGTTAAAAGAGAAAGCTAATCTTGTGGTAAGAAAATCGGTTAACCCTAAATTTCTTTAAGCTTTAGTTTTCTCAGCTGTAAAGTAGATAAAACTATCTTCTAGATTTGTTGTGAGGATGCATGCATGAGACTCTAAAGTGTTGAGCACAGTGCAATCTAGTAAACTCTCAGTAAGTGAACACTACTACTTTCATGAATTAAATTTGAGAAATAATGGGATTTTTGTGTTTCTGGAAGATATCCTGCTGGTGGTAGAAATAATTAGGAAAGGGATTGGGAATGGAGGTTGGGGGTCATGGTGGTGGGGGTTGGTCTTAGTTGAAGCCCTTCTCTACATGGGACAGTAGAGAAGGAAAGGATGGCAAAGAATAGAACTTTTGGATCCTTGTGCGACCAAGAGGTGGGATGGGGAGGGTATAGAAGGAAGAGGAGTCAGAAGCAGTCAGATGGATGAAGAATCAGGAAGTAGATTTTTACAGAAATCAGTGATCTAAGGAGGGGTTTAGCTGTATCAGCTGCTGCAGAGTTTGGAAAGCAAGACCGAAAGATTATTGAACTTCATGGCTAGATTCCTGCTGACTTTTTTTAAAATAGCTTTATTGATATGAAATTCACCTACCAGTTTTACCCTAAATGGGTAAAATTCACTGATTTTTAGTATATTCACAGAGTTGTGAACCATCATCACAATGAATTTTAGACCATTTTCATCACCGTAAAAAGAAATCCTGTACCTATTAACAGTAACTCCCATTCCACACTACCTCCAGCCTAGGTAACCACTAATCTACTTTTTGCCTCTGGATTTGTCTTTTCCAGACAGTACGTATAAATGGAGTCATATATGATTTTTGTGACTATTGTCTTTTATTTAGTGTTTTTAAGGTTAACCCATGCTGTAGCATGTACCAGTACTTCATTCCCATTTTGGTTGAATCATATTCCATTGTATGGTTATACCATGTTTTCTTCATCCATCCAGCAGTTGATGAACATTTGGTTGTTTCCACTTTTTGGCTCTTATTGTGTTTCCCCCAAATTAAGACGTAGCTGGACAATCAGCTCTAATGCGTCTTTTGGAGCAAAAATTACTGTAAGACCCAGTCTTATGTTATATACGACCCAGTCTTATATTATGTCATATAAGACCCAGTCTTATAGTAACGTAAGACTGGGTCTTATATTAATTTTTGCTCCAGAAGACGCATTAGAGTTGATTGTCCAACTAGGTCTTATTTTCAGGGAAATATGGTATTAAAAATAGCTGCTATTAGCTGCTATGTACATTCGTGTACAAGTTTTGTACAGATGTGTGTTTTCATTTCTCTTGGGTATATACCTAGGAATGGAATTGCTGGATAACTCTGTAAAACAAAAATTTTAAAACTTAACTTTCAGCTCTTCTAAAAGACATAAAAAAGGATAAATTCATAACCCAGTAACATTTTACATAAAATCTTTTTTTCTTTTTGCCGATTCTTCTTCACCCCCCCCACTTTTCTATTCATTATGAAAAATGCTAACAGAAAAAGTAGAGAGCATGATATAATATACCCATCATCACCTATGTTTAGCATAATATTTTACATCATTCCCTTCATTTGTTTAATTTTTTCTTCTCTTCTTTTTTTTTGCTGAAGAATTGGAAAGTAAATTACAACTAAACACCTCAGCTTACATCTCTTAAAATAGAAGGCCATTTTTTTCTGCAATCCCATGATTTTGTTGATGTTTGAGAGGCTTGCTTCAGTAGCATGGTGGAGTGGAAGCTGCATTGTTCCTAACAAAGACACACACACTGGGGATGAGAAAAAAATAGCACTATTGCCGGTGTATATTTTGCAGTTTTTGGCTCAAATAGAAATGGGTAGTTCTGTGTATAATGGTAATGTTTTATGTTAATGTAGTGTTTTAGTTTTAAAAGTGTATTGCTCTTTTTAAATCTTCCTGAGAACCCTGTGGTTTATGTATCTGTGACCCAAGCGCACCCTCCCCCGTAAGTGACATACTCCTCAGTCACATGGTTGTTATTAGTAAGCGGAAAACTGGGAACTGGAACCCAAGCTTCTGACCCTCAGTTTATTGCTCGTTCCACTATACCAAAGTGTTCTCACTATTGTCTTATATTTCAAAAGAAAGAGATACTTTCATTCAGGAATATCCCTGAAATCTGTCTTGTCCTCCTTATTCTCACTCTTGCTGCCGTGTGGGGGTCCTCCTCTCCTGTCTCAACTCCTACAGTAGCTTTCTAGTTGTTCTTGCTTCTAGTCTCTCCCCTCTATAGACTCAGATTTGAGGAGTCTCTGCTCCCTATAGAGTAAAGTCTGATTGATTAGCAAGCTCTGCAACGGTCTTTACTGTTGAGTTCCAAGCTTTCTTTTCAGCCTCAACTTTTACTACTTTCTCCCTTGTTCCAACACTGGCCTGCTGTTCTAAATAATGTGTCTTCTTTTATGCTTCCATACTTTTGTTCACTCTATTCTCTACTTAGAATTTTGTTCCTCTCTCTGTCTAAAGGACTCCTTTCCCAGACAAATTTAATTATTTCCATATCTGAGTGTCCTCAGGTATAACATATCTGATAAATATTTAAGTACCTACTATATGTTGGGCTATGATGTGGCTACAGTGGTGAACAAAACTAATATAACCCCTGTCTTACTGGAATTTACAGTTTAGCAGAATAAGCTGCTTGAAGACTGGGACCTTGTTTTATTTCCTTTTATGTCAAAGCTGCCTAGCACAAACCTGCCATTTAGTAAACCTCAGCACATAGTATTAAATAAGAGTATTCCCCGCCCTTTATCTCATGGTTTCACTGTCTGCAGTTTCAGTTACCTGTGGTCAACTGAAGTCCAAAAATACTAAATGGAAAATTCTAGAAATAAGCAATTCGTAAGTTTTAAATTGCATGCCATGCTGAGCAGCATGATGAAATCTCTAGCTGTCCCACCCAGGACGTGAGTTATCACTTTGTTCAGCGTTATCCGCACTATAGAGGCTGCCCTCCCGTTTTTCATTTTGCAACCCTCTAAGTTATCAGATTGACTGTCCTGGTATCGCAGTGCTGGTGGTCAAGTCGCCCTGATTTGACTTAATAATGGCCCCAAAGTGCAAGAGCAGTGATGCTGGCAATTCAGATATGCCGAAGAGAAGCTGTCAAGTACTTCCTTCAAGTGAAAAGTTGGACGTTCTCAACTTAATAAGAAAAAAAATTGTGTGCTGAAGTTGCTAAGATCTGTGATAAGAAATCTCTCCGTGAAATTGTGCAGAAGAAAAAAGAAATGTGTGCTAGTTTTGCTGTCATACCTCAAACTGCAAAAGTTACAGCCACAGTGCGTAGTTAAGTGTTTAGTTAAGATGGAAAAGGCATTAATTACATTTGTGAGTGGAAGACGTGAACAGAAAACATACTCCAATTGATGGCAATGTGTTGAGCCAGAAGGCACTGAGCCTATGTAAAGACTTCGTCCAGGGACCCCCTGAAATGAGTGACACCAAGCCATTTACTGCAAGTAAGGGGTGGTTACAGGTTCAGGAATAGGTTTGGACTGAAAAATGTAAAAATTGCTGGAGAGGCTACATCTGCCTATGAAGAAGCTGCTGCCACATTTCCATCAGAGTTGAAGAAGTTAAGGAGAAAGGATACCATCCAAACAAGTCTTCAGTTGTGTTGAAACTGGGCTCTTCTGGAAGAAGATGCCCAATAAAACCTACATTTATAAAAACGCAGAGGAAGCACCAGGACATAAAACTTGGAAGGACAGACTAACTCTGGTACTACGTATGTGGTAACACTGCAGGGCCGAAGAGATGAAGCCAGGTGTAGCTAGCATACAGAGCAAAGAACCACGCGCTTTCAAAAGCAAAAATTACCTGCCGGTGTTCTAGCAACAATCAGTGTGGGCAACAGCCATCTTGTTTATGGTATGGTTCCACCAACACGTCACAAGAAGAAGGGTGAGTACAGTACAGACATATCTCGGAGATACTGCGAGTTCGGTTCCAGACCACCATAATGAAGCAAATATCTCAGTAAAGTGAGTCTCAAATTTTTTGGTTTCCCAGTGCATATGAAAGTTATGTTTATACTATATTGTACGTAGTCTATTAAATGTGCAATAGCATTATGTCTAAAAAAACAATATACACACTTTAATTAAAAAATACTTTATTGGTAAAAAATGCTGACCATCATCTGAGCCTTCAGCAAGTCATAATCTTTTTGCTGTTGGAGGGTTTTCTGAAACTAAGACAAAAATGAAGTTTGCCGCATTGACTGACTCTTCCTTTCGTAAACGATTTCTCTGTAACGTGCAATGCTGTTGGATAGCCTTTTATCCACAGTAAAACTTTCAAAATGGACATCAGTACTCTTAAACCCTGCCGCTGCTTTCTCAACTGAGTTTATGTAATAGTCTAAATCCTTTGTTGTCATTTCAACAGTCTTCACAGCATTTTCACCAGGAGTGGATTCCATCTCAAGAAAAAACACTTTAGCAACTGCTCATCTGTTAAAGATTTATCGTGAGATTTCAGTAGTTCAGTCATATCTTCAGGCTCCACTTCTAGTTCTCTTGCTGTTTCCACCACATCTACAGCGACTTCCTGCACTGAGGTCTTCCACGAGGACTGCAATCAACTTCTTCCAAAATCCTGTTAATGTTGATGTTTTGACCTCTTCCCATGAATCACGAATGTTCTTAATGGCATCTAGAATGGTGAATCCTTTCCAGAAGGTTTTCAATTCACTTTGCCCAGATCCATCAGAGAAATCACTGTCTATAGCATCTATAGCTTTATGAAATGTATTTCTTAAATAAGAAGACTTGAAAGTCAAAATTACTCCTCGATCCATGGGCTGCAGAATGGATGTTACATTTGTCGGCATGAAAACGACATTCATCTCATCCATCTCCATCAGAGCGCTCGAGTGACCAGGTGCATTGTCAACGAGCAGTAGTATTTTGAAAGAAATCTTTTTTTCTGAGCAGTAGGTCTCCATAGTGGGCTTAAAGTATTCAGTACACACTTATGTTGTAAACAGACGTGCTGTCATCCAGGCTTTGTCCCGTTTGCAGAGCACAGGCAGAGCAGACTGAGCAGCGTTCTTTTCACAGCCTATGATTTTCAGTATAAGTGAAGCATTGGCTTCAACTTAAAGCGAGCAGCTGCTTTAACCCCTAACAAGAAAGTCAGCCTTTCTTTTGAAACTTTGAAGCCAGGCATTGAGTTTTCCTCTCTAACTATGAAAGTCTCTGGATGGCACCTTCTTCCAATATAAGCCTGTTTTGTCTACATTGAAAACCTGTTTAGTGTGTAGCCACCTTCATAAATTATCTTAGCTAGTTCTGGGTTGGTGGCTGCTGCTCCCTCTGCACTTGCTGCTCACGTCACACTTTTATGTTGTGGTTTTTCCTTAAACCTCATGAACTAGTTTCTGCCAGCTTCAGACTTTTTACCTCCTCAGCCTTCCAAGAATTGAAGAGCGTTAGGGCCTGGCTCTGGATTTGGCTTTTGTTAAGGAAATGCTGTGGCTGGTTTGATCTTCTATCCAGGCCACTAAAACTTTCTCCATATCAGCAATGAGGTGGTTTTACTTTATCTTTCATGTGTTCACTGGAGTAGCGTTTTCAATTTCCTTCAAGAACTTTTCCTTTGCACTCACAACCTGGCTAATTGTTTGGTGCAAGAGGCCTAGCTTTCGACCTATCTCAGCCTTCGACATTTCTTTCACACTAAGCCTAGTCATTTCTTGCTTTTGATTTAATGTGAGAGACGTGCAACTCTTTCTTTCACTTGAGAACTTGAGGTCACTGTAGCGTTATTAATTGGCATGATTTCAATATTATGTCTGAAGGAATAGGGACACCCAAGGAGAGGGAGAGAGGCAGGAATGGCTGGTCGGTGGAGAAGTCAGAACACACACAACATTTATCGGTTAAGTTCACTGTCTTATATAGCAGTGGTTTGTGGTACCCCAAAACAATTATAATGGTAACATCCAAGATCACTGATCACAGATAAACATAACATAATGAAAATGAAAAAGTTTGAAATATTTTGAGAATTACCAAAATGTGATGCAGACAAAGTCAGCAAATGTTGTTGGGAAAATGGTGCTGATAGACTTCATTCAGTGCAGGGTTGCCACAAATTTTCAATTCGTAAAAAAATGCAGTTATCTGTGAAGCACAATAAAGCTAGGAGCAATAAAACAAGGTGCCTGTACAATAACATATTTTGAGAGAGGAGAGAGAGAACACATTCATATAACTTCTATTACAGTATATTGTTATAGTTCTATTTTTGTATTATTGTTAATGTCTTACTATGCCTAATTTATAAATTAAACTTTGTCATAGGAAAAAACATAGTACATATATATAGAGTTCAGCACTATCTGTGGTTTTAGGTATCTACTGGGGGGTCTTGCAACATATCCTCTGTGGATAAGGGGGGGCTGCTATACTTAGTGAGGTTTTTTGTAAAAAATAACTTTAGAATCAGATTCCCATAGATCTTTTCATTGAATGATTGATTGACTAGAGAAAAAGCAAACTTAAGAGTTTTACAAGAATGTGATACACTTATTTATCCCTTTCCCATTATTGTACCCAATTAGAAAATTAGTTAACAGATATGTTGTCTTCTTAGCTCTAATGTTTTGATACCTTAAGAATAACTCAAATAGTTTTTAAAAAGTAAGGATTTCAAAACAGTTTTTAACATTGATTTATATTTATCATTTGTGTGGCGCTACATGGGAATTCTGTATATGTAAACAATCTTTTAAAAGTGGCAATTAATCTATATTTTATACTTTTATAGGTGTGTACATTTCCAGATATTCAGACTGTCTTCATACAAGACCGTGGTATCATGGGAAGTCTGGCTATATTGTAATTTTTAATCTAATTAAGGTAACGCCCAAATGTGCTTCTATGTCATTTAAAAAAAAAAAAAGAAAAAGTTATCAGTCTGTGATAATGTTCTTTGCAGATCATTTACTAAACATAGTCCTCACCAAAGACAGCCATCCAGATTCAGAAAAAGTAACTGCTGTTTTTGCTTTCCTTCAAAGCAAAACTTTTTGTCTTTTTAATAGATAATCTGTGAATATGTTAAACAAAAAACTTCAAAATAATACAAAAGGTATTCAATTAAAAGTCTTCCTTTCATAAACTCTGTCCCCCAGTGCCACTTTTTAGACATTAAATAACAAAACAAGTAGCTGCCTGTAAAACAGTGATTATAGTTAATAAGAGAAGAATTTAGAAAACAGCATTCATTGTCTGGTTTGAATTGTCAAAATAAAAAATCTTTATTTTCTTTATCCCTAAAACATCCATACCTTGTTCACAGCTTCCTGTAGCAGCTGTGGTTGATGACCTCAGAAATTCTTAAATGCCCTTAAATAGTTCAATATAAGTAAATCATTCAGTTAGAACTTTCACTCAAATTAAGTAGGGAAACTCTGATTTTAGAGATTGGTGGGCTTTTTGAGGACAAATTCTGTGGTTTGGTTTTGTTGTTTTTGCTTTCTTACTACTATCTTAAGTTCTTTGGTTATAAATCTAACAATACTGATAAGAATGCGAACTCTTCATATTCCACATTTGTCTTCATATTCCAAAAACTGGAGGGGAAGTAGCGTTGCTCTGGCACTGTCACTGCCTTTCTTCCCTTATCTTCCCTCTCCCTGCTCCGGGATAAGTACTGTAGTTGTGCTGCAGGAAGTGTACCTGTCAGCTCAGATAACAAGCGTTTGGCTTTTGTTTATGTCAGGTTCCTCACCCTTGGTTTCTTGCCCCTGTATCCCACCCTGTATGGTGGATATTGCCGTTTACATCTTGCCTGTATGCTCTCAGTTTTCCTGACTTTACTGCTCAAAGGCCAGCCAGCCCAGCATAAGATGTTTGATGGGGAGAAAATACAGGTTGTGATTGCTCACTGCGAGGTACTATTTATATTCTTTGGCTTCTTGGAATAAAGAATTGCCCTTGTTGGTCCTATAAATGAAGAGGCAGGACCTTAACAGCAAAAAAACAAAACAAAACAAAAAACCTTTTTCAATAAAAGTAATTAAAATTCTTCTTGTAAAGATAAAAATAGAAGTTGCCTATAATCTCACTCTTCATTTTTGTATATGTTTTGTATATTTCTGTTTTTCCCACATATGTCATTACATTATTCAAAACAACTTTTAAAATCATTGTGTGATACTTCATAATGCGATAAACTTGACTGCTTTTTTTTCCCCTTCTTCTTTTTATGGAAGACATGTAATCCTTGATGAAGAGAACTCTATAATGAGAAATGCTGTTGACTGTTCAATAATCGGGGCCAGTGGTCTGTTAATCACTTTAGTGCATATTTGCTCCTTGCTGATTTACTGGGTCCTGGCATAATAGAGACATCTTGGTCTGTAATTTACAACTGATAATTTAATAATTCAGTTTGGAAACTCATCTTTTGAAATTTTAAATTTTGTTTGTTATAATCATTGAATAGGCAATCTGTTTGGTGAGCTATATAATTTTTATTTTAAAGAAATGCTTCTCTTACATTTGGAGTGATTTCATGTACTTCATTGATATTGTGGTAAAAGAAATGGACATTTGCCTCAGAAAAATGCCCAAATATAGCAGATTTTTAAATAAGAGATTGATGGGTAATTAAAACTAGTACTGGCCTTAAAGATAATTTCTTAAGAATCATAGTTCTAATTCTTAACAAAGTTAACTGTTAGTTGAAACATATCCCCATCTTTATAAGGCAACTTGTAAATGAATCCTAGAGTAAGATTATTGCTAGTTAAAGACATCTGATTAGTTTTAATGTTTTCATTCTAGGGAAAAATCAAGTTTGTGTCTGAGAATTACACAACTAACTATACTAGCCCATCTTCTGGCTATGATTGCCACGTGGCTGCAAATACTAACAAGGTTTCTCACAAGACAAGTCATTTTCGCGCCTTTGAACTGAGTCAGGTATAGTCACTGGGATTAATCATTTCCAAGGTACATTTCTGCATCTAATGTGTTAAGTTTCAGGCCTGGGTTGGTTGAGATCAACTTGGTGCATATGGAATTCTATAGGGCTGTCCTAATTAGACTTCTTTTTCTTCTTTCAGTATTACCTCTATGAACTTTCAGGCAGCACTGTCACTGAGCGACCTAGACAGGTCCATCCTTACGTAATTGTAGCTTTTCAGTACAGGGAACCTAAAAAGATGGCAGCCCCAGCTCAAAACAGCATGTAAGTAATTATGTGCATACTCTGTTTTACTGGATTTGTTTCCTTTGCTCTTATAAAAATGCTTTTTTTTTCCCTCCTAGACTTGAACTCAGTGAAAATGGTAAGAAATTATTTAATTGGTTCTTTAAGGTTTGTTTTTTTTTAAGTAAATGTTTTGTTCATAAATAAAATAATCAGTTTCTTTCTTATCCTCATTTCTTAAAGTTCTCATCTCCCCATGGAAAGGGAAATTAATTATTCAAGGCTGTCTGCTGTGTGATATAACTCTTTGGTCCTCTTACAGTACAGTGGTTCCAACACAACTGTAAGTATTGAATTTGTGTCCTTTATAATGTTTGTGTAATTTTCTAAATTCTAATTTTGAGTTCTTGCTTGGTGGCACTGGTGTGAAATGTAGCAATTATACTTTGATTCGATTAGAGTATGTTTGGACAGATGTATAGAGCATAGTACCATGATATAGCAGACCTAAATTCATATGCAAATTCTGACCTTGACTTTGAAATAAGTTAGTTTTATAATATTTGACAACTCACTTTTTGAATTTAAGTATCTTAAGCTATTCATGGGAAAATGACCTCAAGCTAAATTAAATTGATTTGATACTAGAAGTTTGACTTTCTCCAAGAAACAAATTGGATTTGCCTAGATAGCAGATACAGCAGATTATGGCCACTATATTATATTGTTGAGTCTTTATTAAGATTTGCGTTAATTGGATTTTCTAATTTTCATGTGAAAATTAGAGTAGTATTAAATAGAGTAGCTACTACATTTACATTATAATGAATTACAATATTTTCTTCTGGGGAACAGTGAAGGGCATCTTATGAAATCTTTTTGTTTATTCTTAGTTTGCACCCCAACCTATTGAAAAATCGACATAGTTTAACTGAAATATAAGGTGAAAACTGGTGTGCTATCATAATTCATTTTCTTTCTCCTGTCATTTTTTAAGAGGGAGGGATGTTATAACCCATAGAATAAAGTAAGAATTCTGTGAATAAATAAATGAAAGAGAAGGAAAGTTCTTTCTCACTACAGAGGGCAACTAATAAGTGTAGACAGAATGATGAATTTAGAAAATAACCAGTGGCAACACCACAGTAGTCAGTGGATGCTTAAAATAGTAGGTGAAACTTTGGGTGATATTTATGTGTCTCACAGTAGTCCCCAGAACTTAACTTTTAATCACAAAGGGAAAAAATACAGGCTTTACAATGGGAAAAATAACTGCAGATACCATCTTAACTAAGCAGTTACTGTCATCAGAAATGGAATAAACATCTCTGTGCATCATATCAGGAAGCATGTGAATAACATATAATTTCTGTGGTGTTCCTGCCACTCTAATCAGGAGGAAACAGACATACCCAGATTGAGGGACATTCTGTAAAATAAATGGTCTATATTAAAAAATATCAAGGTCATTAAAGATAAAAGACTAAGAGACTGTTCCGGATTGGAGGAGACTAAACTGACGTAACTAAATGTAGTGTGTCATCCTGGATAAGACCCTGGACTGCAAAAAAAATGTTCTTTTGTTATAAAGGATCCTCGTGAGACTGTTGGCAAAATTTGAGTAACATCTGTAGGTTAAATAATTGTGCTACACACCATTGTTAATTTCTTGATTTTGCTAATTGTTTTGTGGTTGTTAAAAAAGTGTCCTTTTTTGAGGACACATACACAGGGAAGTATTTAGGGGAAAAGAGGGTATCTGTAAGTCTACAAGCATTTCAAAATGAGTTTTAAAGAACGGAAAAGTATTCAGGTGAAATGGTGCACAAGTCTGGATGTGGTTCATTCTGTGGCATTGCATGGTAGGCAGTGCAATATTGTCAAAAGTTTGCAACTCTTTCATAGCATAATTTTTAGAAAATTCTCATTACAGTATGCATAGTTATTATTTCACACATCTAGCGCCATATATTTGAAAATCAATACTATACATATATACGTAAATATACATATTATTTGACCTAGAATTTATCAATTTAAGGACTTTTTTGTGGTTACAGTATTTCTGTTTGAATTTATATTAGAAAACCAAATATTGTGAAGCTGCAGATAGTTTCAATGTTTATTACATCACATGACATTGTTGTTTTGTAGGCCACGTGAACTAGATTTTAAGTATGTAATGAAAGTGTCATCTTTGAAAAAAAGCCTACCAGAAGCTGCCTTTAGAAAACAGAATTACTTGGAGCAAAAAGGTCTGTTCAATTGTAGTGATACACAGTATGTCCTGAGCTTTGTTCCAGTTATTTTCCCCTCTTACACACTCCCTTTCCCTTCTCCTCTCCCCTCACTTCTTTCTCCTCTCCCTCCTTTTGCCTTAAGTGTTTCTTAATAGGGTCTTTAGTGAAAGCTGTAGAGTTGCTATGTGTTTCAGTTCTTTGGAGGCCAGCTAGAAACTGTGAAAGGTAATTTCATCTAAGATGGCAAAGACGAGCTTTATATAGAGTACTAAGGGATTTAAGCAAGCAGATACGCTTACAAATAGTTGAAGACTCATAAGCATTCCTTTCAAGGAGAACAGTTTTTGTGGTTTTTGTGGTTGTTTTTATGTACTATTTTTTAAATTATTATTAAATTTACTTCAGGGGCATTGGTTAAGAAGATTATATTGGTTTCAAGTGTACAGTTCTATAACACATCATCTTATACTGCAGTGTGTGCTCATCACCCAAAGTTTAGTTATGTACTTGTAAATGAAGGGGGGAAAAGCAGAAAGCATGAGAAAGAAATTTCTTAGTCATTTAGATTAATTCATGGAACATAAATGTTTATATTATTTATGTAGTATTTATTTGTCCTGTTAATCCTATAGTAGTGTCAGTATAAATGGAAGCATTATTTTCAAATACTTCATACAGCAGCTTTTTATTAAGGCGTTTTATAACCAAGAACATTGAAGAATAATTTTTTGAATCGTATCCTAGTTCTTCTTTCATTTTTTTAGCATACAAAATGAATAAATTGGTTATAAAAAAGCATAATAGCATTTTAAAATAAAAAATGTTCTGCTTTTCTGATTTTCGTTGCAGTCTATTATCAAGATATGTGCTTCAGTATGTATGAAGTGGAACTGTCAAACAAACAAGGGGGAAAAATAGATAAACTAACAGAATTCATTAAAAACAAGCAATTGGTAAGAATTATCCATTTAAAATATAATTCTTTTTTCTTAAGTTGAGAGTTTGATATCTTGTTATTAGTTGCTGTGCCTAGATTGAATTGTTTTCACTTGCTGAAAGGATTTTCATGATTTAATATTTATTGACATATTATTGATATAATATTTATTGACTAACATTTTCATCCCCTGTGTATCTTAGTTTACATTTGTGCTTCATTAGTCAGTTTATACCCCTGATTTTAAAAATAAGGGAACAGTTTTTCTCAAGTCCTTTTTCCTGTTTTGTTTTATGACAGAAGAATTGAGTGGATCTCTAGTGTTTTTGCAGTAATCAAAGGACCACTTGTGAGATATTTCTTTAAAAGTGACGTGCGTCAATCTGTAGGTTTATAAGGAAAAAGAAATTGCTGGTTCTACTGCTTCCATATAGAAAGTAAGACTCTCCTGAGAAATCGGTAGCAATCCAAAGACTTCTCTCGGTTATGTGAACCAGGGTTCCGCAGTGTGAGGGTAGGAGTAGATGCTGACTGCAGTGAGTGATTCCTAAACACCCGAAAGGAGATGGTGTGAGTATGGGACAGTGACCACACAAGTGTGAGCCCTTCACTGATACGATGGACTGTCCCCCTGGTGGATAGTGAGAAATCAGTAAATTAAGATAGAACATGTATGTAAGCTGTGAGTAAGCTCTCAGGGATGGTGTCAGTTAACGTACCTTATGTTGCATGTAACAAATCCAAACTGGCTTAAACAGTAAAAGGATTTAATAGGCTTACTTTTCAGTCTAGGTGATAAAGCAAGTTCAGGGACTGTTTGCTCAGGATACTCTCTCTTTTCAGCTTCACCCTCTGTGTGATAGTTTTGTCCTGAGACTACTAGTCAGGGTTACTTGCTTCCTAAGAGACAGACTGAGAGAGAGAGAGAGAACCCCTCCTCCAAATCATCACTTCAGTTTCATTAGACCAGTTTATGTCATCTGCACATCTCTCAGCCAGTGACTGAAAGGGAATGGACTGCGCTAATGAGCTCAGGCCATTCAGAGCCCACCTTCCAGAAGTGGGTATGAGGTCAATCCCACCCAATCTGCAGTGGTTCTCCAAGTAAGGAGGTGGCATAGTGGCATTGGATGCTGAGTGGATAACTATTTAATATCTACTATAGTAGTGTACGCTGTTTGTCTTAAGTAGCATAGTCCATTTTATATTTGGAAATTAAAAGGAAGAAAGTCCAAAGATATTTTCAGAAAATGCGTTAGTGAGTGCTTTTAGTATTGAAAATAGTGGAGACTTGGTGCAGGACTTGGCTTTTTTTTTTTTAAGATTTTATTGGGGAAGGGGAACAGGACTTTATTGAGGAACAGTGTGTACTTTCAGGACTTTTTTCCAAGTCAAGTTGTTGTCCTTTCAGTCTTAGTTGTGGAGGGCGCAGGTCAGCTCCAGGTCCAGTTGCCGTTTCTAGTTGCAGGGGGCACAGCCCACCATCCCTTGTGGGTGTCGAACTGGCAACCTTGTGGTTGAGAGGATGCGCTCCAACCAACTGAGCCATCCAGGAGCTCATATTTGTTTAATTGGCACATTTTTTAGAAGATTGAAATGTATGGTTTTATGTAGATAGATTTTACTTTTCATCTATTTTACAAAATTAAAATGCAGAACAATGTAAAGGCGAATGGTGTCACTTTCATTTTTTACATCAATAGAAAATGAAACAAGAATTATACCTGTTTGCAATTTAATAGATACCAAAACTGTGGGTATATATAACCGTTGGTGTGTTATTCAGTAATTCATTCTTCAGTGCTTACCATTTGCCAGAAACAAAAATAGAAAATAGTCCCTGCCATCAAGGAACTTACAAGACTGGACACAGATGTAAACTCTCGTGCACCGGGGTGATGATAGAAGCATGTGGACACTCACGGTAGTGCGATGCCTATGAATGAAGTGTCAGTGTCCTAACTTAGTTCTCATATAATAATTAGAAAAGAACTCTTTTTTTATATTTGAATTATTAATTTTATCAATTTACCATATTTTCAGGCTTATGACTTATCAGTGTTTGAAATAGAACGTTTTATCACTTTATAAAATGGTATATTTAGTTTTTTTACCTGAAAAA
Organism: Rhinolophus sinicus; assembly: GCF_036562045.2. Taxonomy (NCBI): domain Eukaryota; kingdom Metazoa; phylum Chordata; class Mammalia; order Chiroptera; family Rhinolophidae; genus Rhinolophus; species Rhinolophus sinicus. The sequence continues at coordinate 104,376,469 of NC_133752.1, read as the reverse complement.
TTACTGTGTGAACATTGAGTTTTATCTTTGTTATTGGTATATAAACTTTAGAAATAGTGAATAATGGAAAAGAAGAACTGTTATCTTTATGATACAGAATAGTAGCTTTTAGGTAACTTCACCTCACCTGGGGACAAAATTCCCAATTTACTGTAAATATTAGAGTTTCAAGATTTTTGTTTCTTGAGTTCAAGATTCCACTGAAGACTGGTGGAGGAAAAAGAAAGGAAGAATTTATTTTCATAGGCAGTTCTTATTGTCACGGGACCTAATTATGTTCTTTTCTATTATTTTCCATCTCTTAGGATATACTATAGAAAGCATTCTTTTATTGGATACAATCTTCCTGTCTTTCCAGTTCCAGTGTTCTGTGATGTGTTGTGTGTAAACATGAGCTAATCATAGGTCTCATTCACCTGAATTTGTAGTGGCTAAATGGTAGCAGATTGACTACTTAGGGAGCAGGATGAAATGTAAAGCATCTCAATGAAAAAATGAAAAAAGTCTTTTCTGATGGATTGATTATGTAGTTGAACATTATCCTGAAACTAACCCTTAATGGTCTAGTTATGTGTAGCCCTAACAGGGCCAAGATTATTTGAGGGCTAACTAAGGAGCTTGCAATTTCTGATACTGGAAGCAAAATTCTCCTGATTCTTATAAACACTAACGTTTCAAGATTTTTATTTATTTTTTTACTTTTCATGAGCTCAACATTCAGTGAATAGTAGTGTGGTAGAGGGAGGAGAGAATAATTCAACCTTTTTTTTTTTAATGTTTAAGGCATTCATCAAATGCTTAGAAGATCGGGGCGTTTTCCTTTTACTTACATCATCAGCCTTAATATCAGAAACAAGTAAGAACAACCTTTTTGAAAAACTGTTTTTAGTATGTTTACTTTTGTTTTATCAGACCAACAACCTAACTTTTTTTCTGATTCTCATTCTGTGTAGATTTTGGAGATGAGCAAATGGGTCTACATGGGTTACATTTAGTCCGTTCATCCCTATCAAGAGGTAAGGGCTCCAGTTCACTAAATCTGTCACATATTTTTCCATCCTCAGCTTACTTAACCTCTCAATCCTAGTAACTATATTCTTCTTTTAAATAACTCTTCCTTCAACCTCCTTGGTTAATCCTTTCTCCCTTTGCAGGCTGATGCTTTCCACTGAGCCTCACAGCCAGATAACCACCTATCTGCTGACTCTATTACTTAAGATGTCTCAGTGTTCCTCAAATTCAGCATGTCCAACGCTGAATTTATTTGTTAATTGAACAACAATAGTTAGGAGAATAATACTGTAATAACTATATACAGTGACAGATGGTTACTGAACTAATTATGGTGATCACTTTTTAAGGTACATAAATGTTGAATCATATGTTGTACACCTGAAACTAATATGATATTGTATGTCAACTATAATTAAACGAAAATTTTAAAAATAAGTAAAAATTCACCTCAAAACAATTCCCCACCCTAGCTAAGAGATACTTTTATCGTGTCTACTAAGTTGGTAGGACTCAAGGCCTTCACAGATGCAGTTCTCTGTCTGGACTACTTGTCTCATTCCCCCTTTTCGCATGGTGTTTACCCCCGTAGGACCAAGAATTGGCTCTTGGGACAAAAAAAAAAAGACTTGTACAGTAGATAAATAGATAATACAGTATATCTGTGGTATTAAAATTTTAGAGGGCAGTTAGAAAACAAAGTCTTGGGTTGGGGGGGATAATGACTAAAATCAAAGCAGCATTCACCTAGTCTCTAGTCATTCATATCTGTCAGGTGTAGTTTTAGTATCACTTTATTGATGCCCATAACCACACTGACCTCGGGGAGGACCCTTAAGCTTATCATCAATAGAATTTAAATATTTATTTGTGTATTATTTAATGCCTGCCTTTTCTCTTTATTCTACTGTATCCCCACTGCCTCACAATGCTAAGAACATAAAAAATAATAAATGTTTGCTGAATAAATAAAGAATCATTTCTTTTTCAAATTTCAAATCATTTCAAATTTTCCTCATTTTTTTATAAGCATACTCTGTGTTTAATGTACACAGCATTTATAAAGCTACAACCAATACAAAAATGTTTTTAAAATTGATTTCTTAACATTGTATTTAGTTACTCAAAGCAGAGAACTGCAGTTTCTTGGGCATCACTTCTTCAGACTAAGAAAAGCATTACCAATTATAACAACATAATTTTTATTTTTTTAAACTGTCTTTTTCAAGCATTCACTATGTGTGGTATTGTACTAGGTATACAGTAATTGATAGAGCAGTCCTTAAAATAAGTACTCTTGTTATGACCATTTCAAAAATGAGAAAACTGAGACAAATTTATCCAAGGTCAAACTGACTCTCGAGCTAGTTTCCAACTCCAATCCCATACCGCCTCCCTCTTCTGTAGGAGCTTTGGCTTCGTGCTTATTTTTAAAGGCAAACTACCACTCACATAAAAAACATTGGTGCCCGTACCATTCATATTGAACAGCACAGAATTTCTAAACATTGAAGTGTTGTGTTACAGTGTTCATATCCTCCTCTGGTTCATAACACATGTTTTATTTGTGGTCGGTCAGAGGTTCACAGCCATGGTTGTTTGTTTTAAATTGAGTGATACTTTGCTTAGCAGACTTAGAAAGTTCTTTTACATAGATTTTGTAATAGTCTATTACAAATCATTCTTGGTTCTGCCTTTACAAATTCTTGAAATAATGAAGTTGTGTGGAAAAATACTACTTTAGTGTGAACTGTTAGTACATAAGAACCTTTTTATATTTTATTTTTCTTCACTTCTTACTTTTTAAGTGATAAACTACAAAGAAAGGAATTTTTAATGTCTAGCCACATGTTTCTATTTATTCATATTTGTAGTTCTATTTCCTAATACCTGGTTGAGTGCAAATGTATTTAGCTAGGACTGACTTAGTGTTTTCTTAATTCTGCAGTTACTTTTACTTTTTAAAAAATGGTGTAATTTATATTTCAGATTAATAGGCACCAGAGGTCTTTATTATCTGTGGCTTTTTATTTCTGATAACACTTAAATTTTCTAGAATTGTATTACCCATTTCTCAGTGATGTTTACTCCTCTCTTCCTGTTTTCCTTTAGGTTACTGATTTACTGAAAAATTAATATTTTAGTCAAAGAGTGAGCTAGGGAGAGGAAGTGAAACAGACTAGTCAGTTTAGTTACTTAATTAGTTTTTTATTTTTCAATTACAATTGACATATAATATTGTATTAGTTTCAAGTGTACAACAATTTACGAGGTGATCACTCTGATAAAGCTAGTACCCATCTGACACCATACATAGTCATTACAATATTATTGACTATATTCTTTGTGCTATACAGTACATCCTCATGACTATTTTGTAACTGCCATTGTACTTCTTAATCCTTTTCCCTTTTTCACTCATCTCCTCTACCCTCTTCCCATCTGGCAACCCTTAAAATGTTCTCTGTATCTATGAGTTTGTTTCTGTTTTGTATGTTCATTTATTTTGTTCTTTAGATTCCACATATAAGTGAAATCGTATGGCACTTATCTTTGTCTGATGTACTCCACTCAGCATAATACCCTCTAGGCCCATCCATGTTGTTGCAGATGGCAAGATTTCATGCTTTTTTATGGCTGAGTAATATTCCATTATATATATATTCTTTATCCATTCATCCATTGATGGACACTCAGGTTGCCTCTGTATCTTGGCTATTCTAAATAATGCTGCAGTGAACATATGGATGTACATGTCCCTTTGAAGTAGTGTTTTGGGTTTCTTTGGATAAATACCCAGAAGTAGGATTATTAGGTCCTCCTTTGTCAATTGTTATAGCCTTTGTTTTAAAGTCTATTTTGTCTGGTACAAGTATTGCTACCCCAGGTTTTTTCTTTTTTTTCAGTTTCCATTTTCATGAAATAACTTTTTCCATCCCTTTACTTTAAATCTGTGTGTGTCTTTCGATCTGAAGTGAATCTCTTCTAGGCAGCATAAGTAAGGGTCTTGTTTACTTATCCATTCAGCCTTCCTATGTCTTTTGATTAGAACACTTAATCCATTTACATTTAAAGTAATTGTTGATAGATATGTAGTTATTGCCATTTCATTCATATGTTTTATCTTTTCTTCTTAAAGAAGTCCCTTTAACATTTCTTGTAATATGGTTTGGTGGTGATGAACTCCTTTAGCTTTTTCTTGTCTGGGGAGCTCTTTGTCTGTCTTTGGATTCTAAAAGATAGCTCTGTTTGGTAGAGTAATCTTGGTTGTCCTTGGAGGTCCTTGCTTTCCATTACTTTGAATATTTTGTGCCAATCCCTTTTGGCCTGCAAAGTTTCTGTTGAGAAATTAACTGACAGTCTTATGGGAGCTCCCGTGTAGGTAACTAACTGCTTTTCTCTTGCTGCTTTTAAGATTCTCTCTCTGTCTTTAACATCTGGCATTTTAATTATGATGTGTCTTGGTGTGGGCCTCTTTGGGTTCATCGTGTTTGGGACTCTATGCACTTCCTGGACTTGTATGCCTATTTCCTTTGCCAGGTTAGGGAAGTTTTCAGTCATTATTTCTTCAAATAGGTTTTCAATTTGTTGCTCTCTTCTCCTGGTATCCATATGACACAGTTATTGGTACACTTGATGTTGTCCCAGAGGCCCCATAAACTATCCTCATTTTGTGGATTTTTGTTTTGTTGTGTTTTTTTTTTTTTTTTGCTGTTCTGATTGGGTGTTTTCTGCTACCTTGTCTTCCAAATTATTGGTTCTATGCTCTGCTTCATCTAATCTGTTGATTTCCTCTAATATAGTCTTTATTTCTGTTATTGTATTCTTTATTTCTGACTGGTTCTTTTTTATGTTTTTCTATCTTCATGTTTATATTTCCTATCTCTGTTGAAATTCTGACCGAAATCATTTAGCAGCCTTATAACCATTGTTTTGGACTCTTCATCTGGTATATTGCTTATTTCCATTTTGTTTAGTTCTTTTTCTGGAACTTTGTTCTGTTCTTTCATTTAGAACATGTTTCTTTGTCTCCCCGTTTTGGCTGCGTCCCTGTGTTTGTTTGTATGTATTAAGTAGAGCTGCTGTGTCTCCCAGTCTTAGTAGAGTGTCCTTATGTAATAGGTGTCCTGTAGGGCCCAGTGGTGCAGTCCCCCTGGTCACCTGAGCTGGGTGCTCCAGATATGTCCCTTGTGTGGGTTGTGTGTGCCCTTCTGTTGTAATTGAGCTTCGATTGCTGTTTGCATGTCAGTGGGACGGATTGACCCTCAGGCTGATTGGTTGTGAGGAGTGGCCATGACTACAGTGGAGGAGCTGGGCTCTGGTGCCTGCCCAGTCTTCCCTTTGGGTGTGTCATCCTAGGGGGGGTGTCACCACAGGCCAAGTTCATCTGCAGCCTGTGCCCTGCCTGGGAGAGGCCAAGCCTTGAACCAAGGCCATATGCTGCCAATGCCAGGCTTGGGGCTGCTTAGCAAAAGGTACAGGGCATACTGAGGCCCAGTGCTGCTTGTTTGGAGTTTGTGAACCTTTGAGAGATTTTTGGGAAAGTCTGCAGCATAAGCCAAGACAGGCCATTTGTATGGAAAAGCCACTGGAAGGGGCTTGGGTGGACCTGCAAGTTGGGTGGAGTTTTGGGGAATCACCAGGGTGGGGCTAACTGTTAGCCATGTAGATGGAAACTCACATGTGGCAGCCGCCTGTGTCTGCACAGCAGCAGAGGGAGGGCTCAGCAAAGGAACAGTGGCTTCTGCCAGCACTTCTCTCTGGTAGAAGCAGCCCCTCCAGCCCATACCTGGAAGCCAGACAATTCCGTTCCTCCCTGTATGTCTCTGGTGCCTTTCAAACTTCTGCCCCAGCTGTGGAGCTCAGAGCAAGTGTCCATCAGTGAGTAAGGTTGTGCACTGGCCCTTTATTAGTAATACCTGGGATTCTAGCTGCCCTCGTCTCACTCAGCCACAATCTGTGCTGGTTTTCACAGCTAGAAGTTGTGGGGACTCCTTTTCCCAGCACTGAAACCCTGGACTGGGGAGCCTGTTGCTCCTCTGGGCGCACCCTCTGCAGCTGAGATATTCCTCCCACTTTTTAACTGCCAGCCTTTTTCATATTTCCACTCCTCCTCCCAGTCTTGAGGTGGCTTCTTCTGTATGTCCTTAGCTGTTGGACTTTTGTTCAGCTAGACTACAGGTGATTCTCTATGATGGTTCTGTAGTTTAGTTGTACTATTGATATATGGTCATGGGAGGATGAAAGCACCAGCGTTTACCTACTCTGCCATCTTGACCAGAAGTCTAGTTACTTAATATTTTTTTAAAATTTCATTTGATAGAGAATGTGATGAAATTATCACCAATAATTACCATGAGGTTTGTTGGTAATTATTGTTGGTTATGTAGGGGTTTTATTTTTTCAGTTCAGTTGGTTTGCACTGTAACTTCTTAAAAGAATTTGAAGTAACTTATATAAGGTAGAAATAAAATAAGACATTTTAAAAGCAAAAAGTAGAAAAGCAAATCTGCCAACTCTAAAAGCCAGTGCTATTGCTCTGATGGTGCACTGAGCTCATGCTGAGCTCCTGGTCAGATGAGATGGAACTGGAGGCAGGTCTGCCTTCTTTGTTCTACCTAGTGATTGCATTTGAATGATTCTTTTTCACTTCTCTCTCTCCTCCGCCCCCCCCCCAATGTGTGATTGGATTTTATATATATATTCATTAAATGTACCTATAAGTCTTCTGTTAATTTCCATTTAGATTTTCATTTTGAATACTGTATCATAATTAACCATCCAATAATTTTGTAATCTAAAGCATTTTTTTCTACATGTTTTTGTAAAATAGAACAAGACCCAAAAATTTCAGATTTTTAACATATGTATATATATTTTAGGGCTGAAAGACTTGACTGTTGAAGATGACATCTCATTGAAGGTGATACCTATTTTACCTGCCCTTAATTGTGCCCTGCTAGAAGCAAAGAAATCATTTACTGAAGAAGGGATCTGTCCAAACACGTTAGTAAAGCGTAGTTTCCAAGAATTGTGCAAGGTAGATAGAAGTCCTTCATTGACTGCTGCTTCTCGGGGTGGAATGAAAGAGACTGCATTCTTCGGCAAACTGTCCAGTGATTTTGACTTGGTTCCTCCAGCTGAAAAGTGCCCTGTACAATCTTTAACTCAGTTGAAGTCTTATTTTTCAGACCCTAATGGGTACATTTTGGAAGTATGTACTGCATTAGATTTATTGGCAGAGCGTCCACAGTCTCCTTGTATTTCAGATGGAATTTGTGATGCTGGATTTTCCTTAGTTATGACTCCAGATCCTGAATTTCTTGACTCAGAGACAGAAGTAAGAAAAGAAACTGAAACAGAAAAGAATTCTGAAGAAATGTTTAAAGCAAGGAAGAGAACTGTGCTTCCATTAAATCCAGTATCAAATGTGAGAGTTCAACCGAAGAGAAAGGCGAGTATGCCGCCTGTGGTGCCGAGTAAAAGGGTGAACTTGTGCCATCCCTTCCCCAAAAGAACTCCTGCTGGAGCAGACAAGGGGTCAGCCTCTCAGGCCACGCTCAAATTAGTTAAAGGACAATTTCCACAAAAAAGAAAAAGAGGTAAGCATGATTCATGTAAATTATTAAATGAGGAGTTAGTGATAACTATTCTAACACTGTTCCTGTCTGATTATTGTGTATGGCAGCTTGGCAGTATCAGTTAGATGTTTGTTAACATTTCTCTCCAGGTGATTTGTCTGTGTGCGTAAGTTTGAGAAGTACTGACGTTGATAACAGATTAAAATCAAGAAACAGGAAAAACGGTAAGATATCGCAAAAGCCCACCCACCAAAGGCTTGTATTTCACTTTATAGTTGCTCAAACTGTCAGTTATTTATGTACCGTACTAGAAAGATGGTTATCCAGTTTCTGAGCTATACTCAGACAAATAAGACTGGAGGAAGAGGATCTTCTAAAATCAGGCATACCAACAGCAGCAAAAACTGATAACCTGCTAGCATGAACATGTATACAGAGCGGGGAAATGCCTGGCGCCTCCTAAACTAAAACAATCTGCGACGGAATTTCTAATCATTTATGTGTGTCAGAGTTTTAAAAATGGTCACCTGAATTCTGCTATAGACCTATTAAAACAGAACGTCCAGTGGCCTGGGGACATACATATTGAAACACTTCCACGTGGTTTTGTTGCCCCTGAAAATTGAAGGAGAATCAGAGTCTAGAGTCATTTAGCGTGTAGTCAAATGCACAGAACAACAAACAACGCGATTTTGGCTTAGAATCATCTCAGATTATGAGTAGTGTGTTTTGTTGAAAAGTAGGGAACTATATACTATATGACCCCTTAGAGCAGGGGTCAGCAAACTGTGCCCACAGGGCCCGTGAAGCACTTACCTGTTGTCTCTGGGTACTTCACACTCTGCAGGCAGAGATGAGTGCTTGTGATAGGGAACATAAACCTTCAACACCGAATATATGTATTGTCTGGCCCTTCACCAAAAAAGTTTGCCAATCCTGTCTATCGTACTTTGATTCTAGATGATTAAGGTTTTATCCTGTGGTTCAACAAATAGTTATTCCTGGCCTGTTAAACAGTTTGAGAAATGGTGTGTGTGTGTGTGTGTGTGTGTTTAGGAGCGTGGTAGAAAGAATGGCAATAGAAGGCAGTGAATCAAACTATACAGCTACTTACAAATAAATTTCAGGCCAACCAGATTGAGTTTCTGCTCTGTATGAACCAATTTACTTTAAGATACTGAATAAATTATATGTGATTCAACATATATGTTGTCACTGTTTCTCAAATATTTTAATTTCATCCACTATAAGAAATGTTTATATTATAGTCTAGTACACACAAATTCATACATGACTAAAACAAAAATTTCTAGAAACATTTACCCTGTGTGTAATACAATCTGATATTTTCTATTCTATTCTGTTTCATTCTTTTAAGAAAGAATTCTGGTTGCGATCCATTAAGTTTATTTTACAGTCACAGTGGATTATGGCATGCAGCTTGAGAAACATGGCACTGCGTGATAGAGATAGCAGGAGAGTCCTTGCTGGACTACCTGTTGTCTCGTGGTTCTGTATTTCCTTCCACGACCTGGGTTGTGAGAGATCTTCCCTTCCTGCATGTACAGATGCTAAAGACTTCCCCTAGGTTTTGGTCATCTCATCTTATTTTCTTTTCTCAATTTAGTCTCTTAACTGTTTTCCTGCTTGATTTATAGTCTTAATTTGCTTATTTCCTTTCTTCATGCTAAAAATTTTAGAAAATGTTAACGACTGGAATGAGAAGTCTTATTCCTTGAAGAAATCAGTATGCTGCTTTATTACCTGTAATAGTTTAGGAAGGAGGAAAATAATTAGACCCAGGGAAATGTGCATTAAGAGATTCTAAAACTCTTCTTAAACCACTTCTTTCTCTAATCCCCAAAAGAATGAAATGAAATTGGTCTCTTTTCTACATTTCACTAACAGTCATCAAAATTTCTTAAACTGTTCAGTATCATGTTTCCTGTTCTCAATTAGAAATAGTTTTCTGTATAATATAATTTAAAAATATTTGCCAACATTCATGTGATTATTCTATAATACTTTTGGGGCTAAAGTTTTTGGTGGGAACAGCTGAAATTCTATAAAATCAATGGGGAAAAAGGTTTTTAAGTATTTTTAATACTTATTAGTATTAGTATTTTATTAATATTTTTCTAAACTCTCAAAACATTGAAACACTTTCTGTTGTGTTACATAAGCAGGTAGTCAGTCACTACTTTTGTTTTCCTCATGTACCTCCATCTTTTGCTGTTTCCTTCCTTTCTTGTGAGAAGCAAAGCTGAGCATTTTGTAGATCAGCAATTATAGATTGGTAGGAAATTAAATCAGGTAAAGACTTTGTCCAGTGTACCTTTTTCTTTCTTATCTTAAAAGATGATTCTTTGGATGATACAAAGACTTTGATGTTTGGTGTAGTACAGTGAAATATCATAAGATGGCTCTGTGAATAGATAATCTCTTCTCCGCCGTGTGATTACAGCTTAACCACACCAGCCTACAGGGACTCTACTGCCTTTGTGTACATTGAATTATCCGTCTCCCAGTGCTGGGAACTGGCATATTCAGCCCGGTCTGCCACATCAGTCAGGGAAGATTATGGAGACTTTAAAAAAATTAAGTCATGCCTTGTTTTTATAAAGTTTTTACTCTGATATTTTTCTCCTTCACCTGGTAGGATGTAGACCAACACTTAGCAAGTTCGTATTTTTATATTTATGTGAGAACTTTTAACTCTTGCTTTGTAAAAAAAAAAAAAAAAAATCTTTTAATGAAATACCCCAAATTTTACATTTTATTCTTTATTACTAAAGTTACCCCCTACAAAAAAAATTGATGAAAAGCTATGCTGATAAATATCTGAGCCCCATAGCCCTTAAAAAACGGTGTCTTTTCTACATAAGGTGCTGAAGTGCTGACCGCTCAATTTGTACAGACAACCAAATTGGATAGGAAAAACCAAGAAGCTCCTATTTCTAAAGATGTTCCAGTTGCCACAAGTGCTAAAAGGGCAAGGAAACAAAAGAGATCTCCCGTCAAAACTGTTCCAAGGGCTAAGCCGTCTGTGAAGAAGTCACCACAAAAACCGAGGGTACATGTAGTGAAAGGCAATAAGCATCCCAGAATCAGAAAGCAGCCACAATCTGGTAAGAAATACTCTTCCTGTAAATTTTAACACCACAATCCAGAAAATAAAGATTGCAAGATAGTGTGTGGAAATAACAAGAATAGTTAAAATCTATCAACAATTCTTGCTATATTCTTTAGTTTAGACACTAACAGGACAAAGTAACTTGGTTTCCGACTGTAAATAAATTAGGAAAGTACAGATACAGATTCAGATATCACAAAATAGACCTGCTTTTTAGTTTGTATAAAACCTGAGCATGAACTGTCTGCAAAAGTTATAAATGGCCTGTTTTATGTCTAAATGCACAAGCAAGTAGCATTATCTGGCAGTAGTTTTCAGAACCATGATCAGTTATAAAATGTAAGATTAAGTTTATTTATCCAGAGGCAACTGTAAAGGGATTGTTCAAAATAGTAATTCAGAATCCTATATTTGGTTTCAAAAGGCATTCAATTAACTTTAAAAGCAGTTTTACTTTCCTAATTTTGCTTAAGTAATGAAGTCTAGTTATGAGAACAAACAACTGACTAGTTCTACATTTCCAACTGCTAGACACGTCCTCTTTGCTTGCAGTCCATCGTCACTGCAGACTTTACTTCCGAAACTTTCCAGAACACACACTTAACTTTTCTCCCAGGTCCATCTCCCTTCTTAAATTTCCTCTTTCTGTGTATAGTGTAATTCTTTCAGTCTGCAAAATCTATGCATTTTACTTTATCTCTGGTATTGAGTCCTAATGTGTTGTATGTATGTTTTTTTAGTGTTTTAACAAAAGCTTCATTTCCTGATACCTTTATATTTCTCTCTGTTTTCTGTCTAAGCTCCCTCATCTATTTTCAGATTTTTTTTTTTAAATCTTACATTTAGTGGAAATTCAGAGAAAGAAACTATGGTTTTGTTGGGGTGAACTTGTTTTTTTTTCTGATTTTCTTTAATATTGTTTTATGACTGAAAAAATTTCAAAAGCTCATCGTGTCATTCTAAAACCCAGTGTCGCAGTTTTGGCATCCACATCAAATGTAAACTCTTCTGCTTGTCTCTCAAGGCAGTTCATAATGTGGTCTCACCTCACGTGTCCATATTTCTCTCCTGCTCTTGCCTAACGGGGCCCTTCCCTTCCAGGTGTGCAGTGCTGCCCCACTTGCATCACACCTCGTTTTAGTCCTGTGCCCTACCCTGTACGTCCAGGTCCTGCTCAGCTAAGGCACCTCCACAGTGAGTCATTTCCTTCTGCTCTGATCTTCACTGCTCTCTTTTCTCTCATTTCCTCTTGGGTTTTTTAGAACATTCTAGAATTAAAGTCATACTATTTTCCAATCATTTGATGTGTCTTGGTCCTGTCTTTTCCAATTAGTTTATAAGCGTTATGAGCATAGAATGCCTGTATTCTTAGCCGTGTCATTTGAATTCTTTGTATTCAGTTGGCTCTCAGATGTAGACTCATTAATGGGAAGGAGTTGTGCAGTTGGGTATTGGCAGAAAAATGAGCCCAGAAAATGAAGACTTTTCAAAATGTGTATTCAAAAGTAGGCTGATTTGTATTGCAAATGTCTGTCTATATAGAGCAGCTGTATTCCAAGTTAAAATTTTAGATTACCACCTTTTAAAGAGATTATTTAATCTCTTAATTTTTCTTTCATTTCTTAATCATCTATATTATTAACCTGTTTCATTTCTTATACTTGAAATATTAGAGTTTAAGAAGGCTCATTTTGTTAAAACTGAAATTAATGGTTTTCTGTCCTTTTTATAGTTCTCAATATAGTTTTTATTTATGGAACACCTTATTTTTTTTTTTTATAATTTGTCATTATCTTACCTGTATTTCTTAAAAGACACAGATTATTGGTATTGTATTTTTAATTGATTGAGAACCTCTAACAAGGTAGTAATTAAATGATTTATCTGAGACTACACATTAAAACTGAACCCATTTTCTTGATTTCAATACAGTATTATTTGTATTAACTGTATTCATAGTTGATATTGTGTAAGAGCCATAATCTTAACAGAGGTAGAATGAAAGTAGTGTCAATAAATATATCAGATCATAAAATGAATTTCATGTTTCCAATACACCCATGATGGCTCTGCTTTGGGTCAGTTTGGGTCACTGCCTTTCACCTAGCCTCCTTGGGTTTTGCTGTTTTAAATAAAAACTGGACAGTGGCTGATTAATTTTACTTGCCCCACCATATGCACACACCTTTCTCATTCTGTTTGATGAACTCATAGGCCAAAGTTTTCTTCTTCTCTAAATGGATCAGTCATTGGCTTTTACAGGCAGTATGATAATTTAGTCCAGACCTGCTACTATTAATTACAAAGGGGAGCACAGTAGGCTTTTCTGTCCACCAGCCACTTGCTATAGGGAATGGTTGCCTAGTACGGTGAACTTTGTCCTTCAGCATAACCACTTTAAAGAATTTATGTCCTGAGAATGCAAGTAAACCACTTGAGAATGCCATTTTTCTGATTAAAGACAAATGGATAGACTGGATTATCTGCAGAGAGGAGAATTATATCAGTAGACAAGAAGATTTGCTATCTTGCAGATAGAGTAGAGGAAATATTTTCAGTGCAGAAATGAAAGTTTTAAACGGTGATGAACTCAGTTATTCTGAATACTTGTATTACTATCTCATTTTTTATTCGTATCATTACATGTCATAATTAAACAACAATATTGTCAAAATCATCTCTATTTTGAACTTAGATTATTTCTCTAATCACTTAAGGGACATGATTTCTAAGAAAGTATGTTAACATACTGTAATATACAGTTCGAACAGAAATTCTTGTATTTGCCCTAGATTGTAAGCTTTATGAGGGCAGGGCTCTTATTTTCTTTTTTTGTTTTGTTTTTATTTTCTGCTCTTTGTATATTCCTTTAACTGAGCAGGATGTCTTGTGTGTATTTCAGTACATGCATTTTTGAAGGGTGATTTCTTATTAACTTAATATACATATTCCTTAGGACTTTTCCTCCAGTGAATACATTATAATAGATCTGAGAGTTGGAAGAGACTTCAGTCTGATAGGAAAATTTTGATGTGCAGTCTATGCAATATATCAAGAGGCTTTTCTTGAACGTATTGACTTAACCATTGATTTTCACTACACCATTGTAATATGGAAAATAATTAATTACATGGAAATCAAATGCTGTGTCTTTTTTTCTTTTATATGGAAGCCCAAGAAGAAACCACTTCACAGCTTCAATCAGAAATTGCATCAGATGGGCAAGAAGATGTTCTTAATATAAATACAGTTCAACCGGAAAATATCACAGTGGCTCAGAAAGACCCAGCTGAGAACTCCATTGCCGACTGTGACTCCCAGGCCTTGAATCTGTTAGCTGACCTAGCATTAAGTGCTGCTTCCTCTACCGCACCGTCACCTGAGCCCAGAAACCTTCCCCACTCCTCTGAACTGCCACAAAACGATGTTTTACTTTCTCAAGAACATTCTCTGAGCAGTGCATCTGACCATGAATATCATAGAGGAGTTAAAAGTCAAAAAAGTGAACTGTTACCCGAACCCTCCTCTGAGAAGAGTAATCCAACATCAAACTCCGCTGTCAGCCAAGAGGAGGAGAGCTCGGCTACTGGTAGCGAGGCCCCTATACAAGCCCAGGCGGCGCTTCCTGAGGAAACACTAGAGACCAGCAGTGCCAGCCAGAGCTCTTTTGTTGCTGTGGAGCATTCGTATGCCCTGCTCCTTGCAGAACATTCAAAGAAGCTTCTACAGCAGAGAGGGGTACCAGGCCCTGCCTTTGCCAAGAACGGCACAAAAGGCCCAGAAGCAGGAACCCCAGTGGGAAAAGTAATGCCATTTCGGCATCAGCAGAACACCTCCCCTTTGCAGAAGCTTTCTGAGGTCCCTCTACTCAGGCGTAAGAGCAGGTTGCTGTCCTCCAGCCTGAGAGACGCTTACTGTTCTCATACCGTGTTCAGCTGTGACGGCTCTTTTAAGGTCACTTTCAAGTGTGAGACAAACTATGTATTCAGCTTAGACAGCAAATACACCAACAACCCACTGGAGAAAACTGTCCTAAGAGCATTACACGGGTGAGTAGGAGTGGCACTTGACGCAAACAGAGGTAAATTTCCTAGTGAGATAAGTGTAGTGAACAGGGAGGCTTGTGCCAAACTTTGGGGGAGGAGAGAGCAGTATTTGTAAATCCAGTGACTGGCTAATAATTCAGTTGTGTTTACTGACAGTGAAGACTGTGAGGCTGGTTTCCCCACTGTCGAGCACTGATCACATGGAGAACTTTTGCAAGACAATTTTCGCTTCCTGAATGGCTTTCCATTTTGAGATGTTCCTTTCTAATAAGCCTTTCCAGCCTCTGAATTATAATATTTAAATGAAATCATTATGTAAAATAGTGAGAGACAGAAATAATGCTTTCCAGACTGAATTCCAGAAGAAACATCTAAAGAATTACTTCTAGTTTGTGGAAGTCCTCCTTACCCAGCAGAGCGGCAGAAAGCGTGGGTTTTGGAGTGTGCTTTTGATCTGGGTTCTCCCACTTAACTGGCTTCTGTGGTCCCAGTCCCTGTGCTTCAGGACAGCGCTCCTCCATCTTTATTGTGTACACTACTCATCCAGAGACCTCACTGACTGCAGATTTGGACTCAGTCTGTTTGGGATTGGGCCTGAAAGTCTACATTTCCAGCTGATGCCAGTGGAGCACTGCACACTTTAAAATGTGGGTTTAGTACTAGCTACATGTTAAGGTTGTTACGTACATAAGGGTTTTGCACAGGGGTGCGTACCAATAAATGGTAACCCTTACTGTTAGCCGGAAGCATTAGGTATATGAAATGACACTGAGCTACCTGTTAGTGGAATATTGCACATGTGAGGGACTGAATTGTGTCAGGCTTCTTTCCCTGCTCCAGTTATGAGCTCACACTCGTAAGAGCATATACGTGCATTCCCATCTACTCGTGAGGGTCATTTCCATAGCCTTAATCCTATTTAACTGAAGGCTAGCTCTGTAGCCCCTCTAACTCATCCCACTCCAGCTCTCTGCTATCCTTTTGCTTGACAGATGGCCAGAAATGTTTTGTACCTCCCCTTTTGGTTTCAGGAGATTTTCAAGAACTGTAATCTGAAAATAATACAGTTCTGCTGAATTGCCCACAGAGATATGTTAACCTTCAGACTTTTCCACCTATTAGAAGAGAGACACAAAAATAGAAAAGATGAAAAAAAATAGAAATGAGTCAGCCAGACTTAGCAGAAACAAGGAGATGAAGATTTGTGCAGTTGGCTGAAGATTTGTACTAGGTATATTGTGTCCAGGAAAGTTTGCATGTTACCAAAGAAAAATCCCAGACTAGGAGTTAGGAGCCCTACATTCCAATCATGGTTCTACCAGTTTCAGTTTCTTTCTCTGTCTCTGTAAAATGCGTAGATTAGATACAGTGTAATTATTTGTTAAATCAACTTCATTTTTATCTTATTCATTGTTTTATGCTTGTGTGATTTTTTTTAAAAATAAAAATTAACACAAAAACTAAGTTTAATAATGAAGGCACTTGCTTATGATAAGATAATTAAAATAACCATTTTCATTGATTTTGTGTGTTCTTTAAAACCTCAGGCCCTGGAACACTGATTTACCTGATAACTTGGAAGAAGTGAAGCTTTTACTTCATATGTGGGTAGCCCTGTTTTACAGTAATCAAAGCAAAGTCATCCGATCATCCCGGAAAGTAGTAGAACACAGCAACCCTGCCAAATACGTGTCTATAAATAGCAGGATAGGATCTTTTGAAGTCAGTGAAATTGAGGAGTCTCCCAGCGTGGAAAGGTGTACTGTAGGCCCTTTGCTGGAAACGAAGGAAGCTCCCAGAGGTCCTAGTGCTGAAGTGTCCTTCCCTGACACTCACTCCTTGCTTCCTTTCATTAAACCACAACCTGCAAGAGGTTTGGAACTCTGGGTACAGAATGAACAGAAAGAAATTTTTGCAAGAGAGGGTCATCCAGCTACCCCAGAAAGCCAGAATTTCATCTACTCTTATAATAATGAGGTAAGTAAAGCTGAATACTGTAAATTGTGATATTATTTTTGAAGACATTGTCTTTTTTTTTTCTTTGTATGTAAAATCACATTCAAAACAAGGCATTGGTTTCTTTTAGGAAAGTGGATTGTCTAGCTTTGTAAAGGATTATTATATATGCTAAAAACTTAGTCTTCACAAGTGTTGCTCTAGATTGTGTGATTGAAGAAACTAGAAAAAAATCATAGAGGTCATGGGAGCAAACCATGATTGTGTCATTTATTTGTTGTATAATATCTGTTCTCTCTGAGCTTATTTTTCTTTTCAAAGAAGCGAATAATACCTATCATGTCTTACCTAGAATAGAGGTTAAGGATCAGATGTGGCAGTAAATATTAGAAATCTTTGATAAACCTCAAAGGAAATTAAAACTGAATATATTAAAATTATTTTTGAAAACATACTGGAACAGTAAATGAAATGGCAGACCGGTTACAGGTCTGTAGATAACTATTTGTAAATACTGAAAATACATTTTGTTTCATTTCGTTGTTCTCAAATGATGTTCAGGCAGGCCAGATAGTCAAATTTTAATTGGAGCAAATAAAAAAGTTGTAGCAAGATTCTAAGTAAATGGATTGACAAAATACCTGCCTTTTCAAACTTTCAGCCCAGATTTATTCCAGAATAATTTTGCATGGGTTTGGGTACTTACAATGCCTATCTTCACATTGAGTAGACACTGTTTCTAAACCTGGGGTTACTTGGGGATTTGCAGTCCAGGGGTGAGCCTCAGGGGGTCTTTGAATGTCTCCAGATGTTCTGCTTCATCATCATAATGGAGACTGATGGAAGTACTGTGGGCCAGGTATGGTCTGAGCCTTCCCTCACATTAACTCAGTTAATTCTCTCTCCACCCGATGCGGTGAAGACCATTCCCCATTTTATAGAGGGGAAAGCTAAGGGATAGAGAAGTACGAAAATTGCCTGGGGTCACATGGTTACTTGTCAAGCCAGGATTCAAATCTATCTAGATGCTTCTCAGTGCCATATTGTGTGTGCATGTATGTGTATATGTGTATACATACATACACACACATACATACAGTTATACATACATAATACTGTATGTATTTATGTATGTATGTGGTTTTTCTCCCATTGGGGTTCATAAATTTCATTTGATTCTCAGAGATACATAAAATCTCGTTAAGAATTACTACCTTAGAATAAGAAAATATTTATAATTTAGTCAGGCCACTTTTGATTACTACTGGTTTCTTATAAAGTATTTTTTATTGTGGTAATATATAATTACCATCAGTACTAGTTTTAGGAATGATCTTTTGCAAACACGAAATAGAGTAGTAGGAAGTAGGAAGATAGAGTATTAAAATGAATGATTCCTAAAAATTTCTATAGCACATATTTAAAAAATTTTCCATCTTCTTGGATACTGTGCCTATACCTTACAGCACACACTCACATGCCAAACCACTCCCTTATTCTACAAGTGGGCAGAGTAGGATGTGAAGAGAATTCCAACACAGTGGGCATTAGAACTCAATAGCATGTTCCTTTAGTCGTGTGTTTAATTTAGCATTCTTTTAGAAACATTACACTTCACCTGTAGGAAAAAAAACAAAAACAAACCAAGATAACCACAATTTGCATTTCACTAAGACCACAGGCCTGGTGAGATTCGGGACTGTGGTCAAGCATTCACAGCCACAATGTGCTGGGCGGGTCACGGGAAAGTTCTCAGAAGACTCTTAGCATCAAGACTTTTCTGTGCTTTGTGCCTAGCCAGTCATGTCCTCTTAAAACTCTGGGTCTCAGCTCCACCCTGCCAATTACTTGGCTCCCTGTCTTCCTTTGGTTAAGACAGAAATGTTTTTAACGAGATTTGATACACAGGTCCTGACTTCCCACATGATTGTCTCAAGACATGGCAGGAAATCTGTGACCGCAGTGTTCCAAAAATTACAGGTGTATAGTCAATTGTATGATCAGTCCATTTTAATATATTCCAAACAAGACCATGCTTCAGCCTTTTAAAAAATACCAAAATAACCTGTTTATATGAGGATATCAAAATTATCAGAGGTATTTCTGCTAATGTTTGACCTAAATCCACATTCACCGTCATTTCTTTTGGTTTAGTTTATTCCTGCAAACTGCACTATGTTTTGTTGTGCTCCGTTGACAAGGAGGCATAACAATGAGAGAAATTATCTCCATTTATAAGCAAAGACGATAGCTAAGGCATATGGGATGTTCATTTATCAGAATGGAAATTGTTACCATGGAAAAACTGCTAATCATTGTAGTCTGAGTACAAGAGAGTAATTAATCTTTTTCCTTATGGGAAAGTTCCAGATGACAATGTATTTATAGTCTAATTGAAAGCTGGTGTTTAAAATAAGTTGTTCTTTGCTTTAAAAATCATTTTCCAGTCTTACTTAAAACAAAATTGAGTACTTTTCTCTAGAGCTGTATTTCTGAATTAAGTGATACTACTTAGCAGACAGGTTGCATTTTCAAGTCGTTAAATTGTCAGTTGTCTAGCCACTTCTCTTCCCAAAAGTCCATTCAAAAAATAGGCTGTGCAATTAGAAAGTTTGGGAGCGCTCATCTGTGTGTTTAAAGAAAACACACTCCTATTGGGTATTTTAAGCCTAACAAGAGAGAGATTTACTTTTTCTCTACCCTATAATAGTCTTATGGATTAGAAGATTCAAAGGAAGAGACAAACTAAAATTAATCCTTGGCTAGTTTGTTCTTCACATACATAAATGTTTAAAAAAATAATCTCCTTTATTTTTTAACTTTTGTCGTTTCAGATAATGGAGGGAAAAGAACAACAATCATCAGATAAACTAGAGACTTCTAATCTTGTGCTGTCTAGTATTGGAAGTACCCAAACTAATGGACCTTCTGTTCCTGGTGAGGGGAAAACCTTTGAGCCGCTTGATAGCACAAGAGTGACTTCTTACGATGATACTGTCACGCAGACCACATTCACCACAACCTGTGATGGGGTCAGCAATCAGTCGGGGATTTGTCAGAAGTCTTTGTATAGCACCCTTGAAAGCAAAGTTGATATTTTGCATGCAACAGTGCAAGCAAAAACAAGTGGTTTACAGGGCCTTAGCCAGCATAACAGCCCCATAAACAAAGGATGTCAGCCTTCATTGGAAAGGAAGGATGATATGGGGTATGTAATGATTAATCTGGAACCAGTTACTCTCACTTTTGAAAAAAATGCCTGTGTACCAATACAGACAGAAGTTGTAAACAGAGCTGATAAACCTACAACCTTTAATGTGGAGTTGATTAAACAGGTATCAGCTGGTACAAGTCTTAGACATCCTGTATCCACATTTGAAAAGGCACAAACACAAAGTCTTAAGGACATTTCATCTCTAGCAATATCAGGACAAAAAAGCACTAAGTACCTCAGTGCCTCCTCAGTAAGTGGGGAGACACTCGCTAAAGAAATGTGTTTGTTACAGAAAGAGATTCCTAATCCAGGCTTGTCGTCACCATCTGAGAATTCAGTGGCAAAGGAGGCATTACCATTAGTTAGAAGTTCTAATTATTCATTACCCAGAGAAGAAATGAAACTCCCTCAAGAATTTTTTCTGCAGCCTAAGAGTCTGTTTAGCATTCCTTCGGAAGAGATTATGGAGCCATCTCAGGCTGAAGAAGTGCCATTGTCAGCCTCTGCCACCTTGGAACAAAATGACTCACTTAACTGTATTCCATCAAGAAGTAATACATCAGATCACTCTTTAGAATTAAAGAGTGACAAGAGCAGTCTAAAGAGTATCAGTAGGAACTTTGAATCATTTAATTCAGCATTTACCAAACCGACCAGCCGATCTATAAATGGAGAGGAGATCAGCCTCGAGTTAGAGGACGATTCTGACATTGACCTAACTCTCACAATATCACCGCCTACAAGTCCCAGAGAAGAAATGCCCGCTGGTGAAATAGGGCAACATCAGGAGGCCCCATTACCAAATTTCACACTCCAGGATATGGATGAAGACATAATTGAGCCAGAAGAGGTGACTTTGATAGAAAACAGAGAAGTGAATTCTGCTAAATATACATCAGTACTTCCCATGGTGTCCGAAAAACCATTAGATAATAAGGAGAGACAAGGTGATAACTTACAAATGGTTACTTTAATACTTCCTAAAGAAACTTGTGCCCTTGAGATTTCAGAAGTTAATGTTACCTCAGACTTTCCCTTTGGTTCTTTAATTGAAGAAGTGTCACCAGCTTCTAGTCCTGACCCTCAAGTACCAGTTGAAGAAACACAGTCGTGTCAGTCTGTATCTCCATGTAGTTTAAAACTTCCTGATTCACAATGTGAGGAAAGTAAGAAATTCTCCCAGATTGAGTCGGTAGATTTGGCCATAACAGAAAAAGAAAATTCTTTTGTTGGCCCTACCCACCCAGTGAGACACGATACCTTAACTCGGATTCAGCAAATGCCGCTTTCTGCTGAAATGCCTCTAGTATTAAGTAATTATCCAGGAAGAAAAGATAGACATTTAACCCTTCCAGGTAAAGTAAGTGAGGAAACTGTCCCAAGTGAGAATGATGAGAGTGTATCTTTCTCAGAAAAGGTGCCATGCTGTGACACAGAGTTAAACCATCCTGCTGTAACTGCCAGTTTTGGAGCTGACTTCAAGACTTCTGTAGAAAAACGGGTAATATCAGGAAATCCATTGCAGCCCATTAGTATAGAGAACAGAAATTTGGACTTAAAACATCTTGCCTTGGAGACCAGTGAGCCTCCATTTAGTCCTAGAAAGATTATGGAAAATAAGTCTTCGGCTGACCCATTGGTTTCCACAACTGCTCCAAGTAGTATAGTGAACATGTCATTAAAGCAGACTAGCCCTAAAAGCATTAAGAAAAGTCTCTCTAGCAGTGAGGTGAAAACAAATGAAGGCAGTTACCTGCAAGCTCAGTCCTTGAGCTCTGACTCGGTTGATGGAGCTGGTGTTACAGAGGCGCGCACGTCCTCAGAGGTCCCCAAACTTGTGTTTTCCTCGGGTAATGGTACCGTGACCCATTGTACAAGACCCATAAACACAGAGAGACAGTTTCAAACACAGGAAATATCAGTAGTCAGAATGGCCAGTTTGCTTAATAGTGAAACTGAAGCTGGATTACATGAAAAAACCATAGACCTAGGAGGTTTCGGCTCTCAGTGGAACAGTACATCTTCTCCACGAGGCAAACAAAAATCCATCCACAGGCTGCAAGATATGTTGGCATGTGACACAAAAGATCTGTTGAACGGTGGGCTTTCCCCCATGTATTTCCATGCTGATTCTTACCAGAACACCAAAGTCACTAACGAAAATACCAATACAGACCCTTCTGCTTTTTTGGTTGCCAAACCTCGCGCCCCTCTTGTGTACGGAGTCTCTGAAGAGCAGATGGGAAAGAAGAGCACAGGCCAGGGTCTCAGGGCCGAGAAGGACTCTGAACCCCTGGGTGGGGACATGGCTATCAGTGTGAATTCTGACATCCGGTACGAACCGCTTTCCGGAGACTCCGATCAAGACTATCTTGGTGATTGTAGAAATCTCAAATTAGACAGGGAGGGTTCCTGCACTTTGCAATGTAGTCACACCAAGAAAAAGGAAGGTGCTACACAAGATGATTATGACTCTTTCTTGAGGCTAAACAATAGTGATAATGAAGATTGGAGCTACTCTAACCGAGTTCCAGGGTTGGAGACCAACACACCTCCCAGAAACTGGTCTGGTGGGTTACAGAAAGAAGGTAAGTGTTTGCCACGTTACATCCAGATCAGAGACTACCATGGTCTCCCCTGGACTTACGCTAACTTTACTGTAACTAAAGAGCTCAAACAGACCAATCAAGCTTCGCACAGCCTCAGGAAGCACCCAGGTTTCACTGCAAAATGTGGCTTGGTCAGCTCCTGGACAGACACTTGGCAGGTGGCAGACAACCTTACCCAGAACACTTTAGATCTGGAATATCTGCGTTTTGATCATAAACTGAAACAAATTATAAAGAAGGGGGCTTCTCAGCATTCTGCCTCTTCCACCAACGTCTTTCTGAAGGAGTCGCCTCTCCCTTTGACAAAAACAGCCGAGTCCCCGGTTCTACACACTGCATCCCGGAGCAGAAGTCCTCTTGTGGTCACAGTCATGTTCTCAGACGCCAGACAGCAGAGTCAGCATCTGACAAGCCACACACCCAGCAATCTGGACAGCTCTTCCTTTTGGAAGGAAAGATGTGATCACAGTAGAAATCATCTTACAAATTCTGAAAGAAATCAGACTGCATTCCATCTCAACAAACTGAAATATAATAGCACTTTGAAAGAATCCCGGAGTGATATTTCACTTATTCTCAATGAATATTCCGAATTCAACAAGGTTGTGATGAATA
Organism: Rhinolophus sinicus; assembly: GCF_036562045.2. Taxonomy (NCBI): domain Eukaryota; kingdom Metazoa; phylum Chordata; class Mammalia; order Chiroptera; family Rhinolophidae; genus Rhinolophus; species Rhinolophus sinicus. The sequence continues at coordinate 104,353,304 of NC_133752.1, read as the reverse complement.
GCAACCAAGTTCTTTTCCAAGATAAGGGGTCAGATGTTGCTTCTGGAGAAGCCGCATCTCAAGAAATGTATTCATCTTCCCCAAGAAGGTCAGCCTCCTATGAAGACATGATTACAGACTTGTGTGCCAGCTTGCACGTCAAACTGAAAAGTGTTGTGAAAGAGGCTTGCAAAAGTACCTTCCTGTTCTACCTCGTTGAGACAGAAGACAAGTCTTTCTTTGTGAGAACAAAGGTGAGCTGCCAGGTCTTACAGTTTATATTATTTTGATTGCCATCTAATTTTAAGCTTATTTTAAAAGTAATTTAGCATTCTTGGCTTCAGAAAGAAATGTATGAAGCAGTGTTTGGGTTGCACAGCTCAGTCTTAGTCTGCATAGTAAATGTTACACCATAAGGAGCTGTCATTTGGTTCCATATTTGTACAATGGCCCAGAGTTAATGCAGTGACTCATTTTCACAAAAAGTTACCAGTATAGAGATACTCAAATGTAAATACAAACATGCTCCAAAAGTAAAATTCAGATTTTTAAAAATTATTACCTGTGTTCCTTCATTAGTGTGGATAGTTGATAGGGACCTAATTTTAAATGTGTGATCACGGTAACATTCTAAGTGGGTCTTGATTCACCATTAGTTTCATTTTATCCTCAGGATTTCTCTTCTGTTTTTGGAAAAGGTGGCATTCTCTCCTTTAATTCTTAAAATACAATTTCAAATTCACATAAATGTTACAGAAATGGAACCCTTCACCCAGATACCCCTTTTCTGAACCATTTGAAAATATGTTGCAGACAAGGTGTGCCGCCATCCTGTAATACATACGTGCATACCGTGTTTCCCCGAAAATAAGACCTAGCCGGACCATCAGCTCTAAGGCGTCTTTTGGAGCAAAAATGAATATAAGATCAGGTCTTGTATTATATAAGACCGGGTCTTATTTATATTAATTTTTTAGAGCTTCCATTTGTTCATTTATTTGCTTATTTATATCAGTGTGGATCCGGGTTCCATATTGTTTTACTCAGTTACCATCTGGTCCTTCGTCATTTATGTTAATGCTCAAATTGTCTCAGACGCAGCTACTGGGAGTCCCTTCAAGCTGTCTTCTGTGTCCTTTTGACAAGTCCCCATAATTCTTTAAACACTTTCTTCCTTTGGGGTGTGATGTGACATCACAAGCTTACTTGTGTATTTCCTGCTGCAGCCCTGATGTCAGCCATTTCTCCAAGGAGCTGTGATTCTTTTTAGTAAAGAATAGCATTTGGGATCAAGATTGGGCAGTGGGTGAACTCATTGCCACTGGGGGTCATTGCATCTATGTCTTCCTAGCAAACAGCCAAGAAATACATATGTGTTAAATGTACAAACATCTGTATCTGTATTTACATTTAAAAAGCAAAGTAGGTGCATGTTACTCCCCAGTTCCAATTCTAGTCCAGCCCTGCGAGGTTTGTCCTTGCCTTTGCCAGGGTTGCAGTTTCCTTCTCCAGCCGTCACGGCCAGCTCACCCCTACCTCTGTGTGATTGCACTCCTGGCCTGCAGCCCGCCCCCCCCCCCTTCACCTGCTCCGAGCACCGGCCCAAAGTGGGGCCCTCCATCCTCACCGCAGGAGCCAGTTCCAATGACGGCAGTTCTTCTGTCTGCTTTAGAGCCCTAGCGTGTGCAAGGGAGGGGAAATGAAACCCACTGATAACTTTACAAGAAAATGTAAAGTTAAACGATGGTGAGTGTGATGATGCAGGGCTTGTACCATGTTTGGAGGGCAGCAGGTGTCAGGGATGTGTTTCGTAAGTGGTGAGGCTGACCTCTCGGGTGTGGACAGCCATACCGCTAATGTCCTGGTTCTAAACGCTCCTAGATTTGTTTCCGAGTTCACTTGTCAGCACTTCAGGTAAGTCCTGTGTGAAAGCCCGGTAGGTCACGTGGTAAATACGTTGCATGATAAATCTGTAAATGTTGAATTACTAAGTAACAGAATCCGAAGATGTTGGGTGACGTCTTTGATGCTGCTGGTGACAACATGAGGGTCTCGGTGTGGGGGGTGCAGTGGATGCAGCAGACGCTGCCCGCACGGGCCAGTTCCAGTCAGTGGCGGTGCTGTAGCCAGAAAAGCAGAAAAGGGGCCCGAGAGGGTTTCCAAAAGGCCAGGTGGGTGCACGGGCGCAGTGAGGAGGGCTGGGCAGTATGCCCGCAGCAAGCACAGTGTACCATCAAAATACAGGTCAGGAGATGGAAGAAAGGGCTGTGTTGGGGGGGAAGGGCCTTATAGACATCATGCTGTGGCACTTAGACTCTCCTGAGTCACCAGAGAGACGCTGAAAAGTAATTCCTCACAGATGAATAGTATCACATTTGCATTTTAGGGATCTCTTCAGATAGTGTGGAGAATGATCGGGAAAATGACAGCTAACAGGCTTCAACTTGAAGCGATCCATTGTTACTAGTCACTCATTCTTCTTGAAGAAGGCTGGTGGCTCCTATGTTGAATCACTTAAAGATGATTTTAAAATATTTAAAGCTTTTTCCAAATTCATGGAGTGTGGTTTTTAAGATTTTTTTTTTCCTATCGGGATCATCTTGTTCTCCAAGATTCTTCATAAATGGTTGCTAGATCAGTGTCCCCATACCCCTCCCCCCATTGCTTTTGTTCCAGTTTCCATGCCATTTTGGTAAGCAGTGTAGTTGAAAAAGCATTAAATGGCCTTCAGTTTTGAAGGTGCTTGGCCTACAAAAGTAACCTGGAGATTTCCTTTTCACCTTGGGTAATTTTGTTTGGCTAATTACATACACTGTACCCTGATGTGTGCCAGAATAGTCAAGGATCAGCTGAGTCAGCATCGTGGCCGTGGCCGTTTGGCCATTGAGCAGCATCCTGGATTTCTTTTTGCTTCCAAATCTTCTCAAAAGCCACAGTAAGCACAGATGATACTGGTTTTCATATAGGAGAGAGCTCATAGCTGTGTTACGTTCATTTACAGTAGGAGTACTTCTACGATACCCAGCTTTTCTAGTAGTGGGTGGACTGTTTCACGATAATATCACACAGCCACTATTTACAACAGAAAATAACCAATTTTGTGCAAAGGTGAAACTAATCTTCAAGTGAGAAAGTGGACACATAAAATAAATGGGAATAAAGTACTGTCAAGGCAAAATGTTTTTAAAAGCTCCGAAAGTATCCCTGTAATTCTTCAGTCTCTAGAGAGTCCTGAAGCATTTGTTAGTGGGATGGCAGCCCCCCCCCATATGTAAGATGAAGATCTGCGAGCCCCTTTATTATTGTCAAAATTCAGAGTGCATGACAAAAAGCCCAGAACACCACAGGATTTGATGAAAATATTGCACATAACAAAATGTATTCTTTCAAATAGCTTATTAGTAAAATAATGAGGGCTAAAGATTTACATTTTAGATATTTCAGTGGGCTCTATTAAAAGCAATCTTGCTTGTAAGAATGTCTCTGAAAATACATTGCCATACATTTTGAGTGAATGGAAATAGTCAAACTTTGAGTTATTTTTAGATCCAGGGGAGACTGACCTAAGTTAAGTAACACTTTTATTTTCATAACGGAAATAAGTGATGGTAATAGTGTTTTTGGTATAACTATCAAAGTGTGCAATGGAAACCTCCAGAACCCTTCAGACAGAAACAATGTCAACATCAAAGGAGGACAGGGCTGGGGAATGTCTCATTACATGAACTTAACCTCCCTCTCAGGCTGCCTAGTAAACATGCAGTTCACAGACATCTCCCATCGTGCTCAAACCCCCATGCCCAATGGACTGTTGGCTCTCCCCAAAACCAGGCCCCATTACTGATACAGTAATGCACAGCTGTTATGGGGAGAGTTCTAGAAACTGGCATTTTTAAGAGTTCATCTCTGCATCCCCAGGGTAATTCCCTTGAGAGGGTGGGACCTATATATTAGTCTGATGTTTAAATAGAATCAGCCTTTGATACTTTGTGGACATGAAACATTTATTATAAAATGTTTTTTTTTGCTTTTAAAATATACTTCTAAACCAATTGGTAGTGATACAGAGGAGTCACTTGTTTACAGGAGAAAGCTCACTTAGTAATAAGATCAACAGCCATTTGTGTTGTCTTATTAGGATATAATTTAGTACATCGGATGTGTTTTTTGATGCTTAGTAAACTGGTCTGTGCAAGCATCTGTTTTGGTAATGGCTATCTGCAAATCTTTCAGACTATTCTGAGGAAAGGCGGCCATACAGAAATCGAACCTCAGCATTTCTGCCAGGCTTTTCACAGAGAGAACGACACGTTAATGATCATCATCAAAAATGAAGATATCTCCTCATATTTACATCAAGTAGGTTTGGAAAATCTTTCTTACAAAGAAATGTATTCCAGGCATTTTATGTTACTCTGATTATCAGCCTTGTCACTGCCTTTTTTATTTAGGGAAGAAATGAAAACACGTTACCATTGAATCTAACTGCAAAGATACTGGGGTTGAGATGATATGCAATAGGAATACTGTAATGTTACCAAGGTATTTATAGGACAAAATGTTCCAGAGAGTTTAATCTTACTTTAGAAGACTTGTGAATATTTACCTATTAGTTGAAGTACCGTGTTTCCCCGAAAATAAGACCTAACCAGGAAAGAAGCCCTAGCATGATTTTTCAGGATGACATCCCCTAAACATAAGCCCTAATGCGTCTTTTGGAGCAAAAATTAATATAAGACCCAGTCTTATTTTCGGGGAAACACGGTAATTGTTTCTGCCAAGAGATGGAACTTAGGGAGATAGACTGGGTGTACAGTCCTGTTGGCAGGAGGTAGTAACCCATCCCTACTCACAGCACCCACATGGGATGATGGTGTGAGCTTGTTACCTGCCTGACAACAGGTAGGTACCCCCAAACCTCAGGGACACTGTTCCCTCATTACCTCCAACCTTAGGAATTGTAGAGACCTTTGTAATTAATAGTTTTTGTGAATTAGTAGCATTGGTGATGAACTATTCCTCATGTGTGGCAGAATCACCCACAGTCATCAGGTTAAAGGGCTTTTCAGCTGTTCCTGAATCTTGAAACTCTCAGATAAAAGTGACAAAGGCGACCCAGTGAACCTATCTTCATTGGGGATCCTTTTATGTTTCAGATTCCTTCTTTGCTGAAGCTGAAGCATTTTCCCAGTGTCCTCTTCGCCGGAGTGGACAGCCCTGAGGATGTCCTCAATTACACCTACCAAGAGCTGTTTCGGACCGGAGGCTTTGTGGTGTCAGATGACAGAATATTAGAAACGCTGACGTTAGGTTGTCATTTAATTTCCCTTCTTTGAAATCTAGTCCAATCAATTTCTCCTCACCCCAAACATGTCCATTGCTACCTCTTTCTTTCTTTTTAAGATTTTTTTAATTGGGGAGGGGGAACAGGACTTTATTGGGGAACAGTGTGTACTTCCAGGCATTTTTTTCCAAGTTGTTGTCCTTTCAATCTTAGTTGTGGAGGGTGCCGTTCAGCTTAAAGTTGTTGTCCTTTCGGTCTTAATTGTGGAGGGTGCAGCTCAGCTCCAGGTCCAGTTGCTGTTTCTAGTTGCAGGGGGCACAGCCCACCATCCCTTGCGGGAGTTGAACCGGCAACCTTGTGTTTGAGAGGATGCACTCCAACCGAGCCATCTGGGAGCTCAGCTCAAGATGCCGTGTTCACTCTTAGTTGCAGGGGGCGCTGCCCACCATTCCTTGCGGGACTCGAGGAGTTGAACCGGCAACCTTGTGGTTGAGAGCCCACTGGCCCATGTGGGAATCGAACCAGCAGCCTTCGGAGTTAGGAGCAAGGAGCTCTAACCGCCTGAGCCACCAGGCCGGCCCCATTACTACCTCTTGAGGGCTTATTTTTTGCCCCACGCTGCCCTATTTCTACAGTTTCATTCCTGGTGCGCTGCTCTTAACTTCTCATTCTGTCTTCACCACCAACCCTGCTCCCAAGTCCCTTCTCTCAGGAGTGGCTACACACTCACACAGATTTGAGATTTTAGTCGTATTTGACCCTGTCAACTTGCCAAATTGAAGTCAGCCACGTTAATTTTGTTTAGAATCAGTCCTCTCTGCTCCATGTCTGTTGCCACCATCTGCCATCTTATTGATGCCATGGAAATCTACAATGACTGCTAAACGTCTTCTTAGTTACCTACTTGAACCCTTGTATACAGTTGACCCCTGAAGAACACGGGTCTGAATTCTGTATCCACTTCTGCTTGATCTGAGCAGTTCAAACCCATGCTGTTCAAGGGTCAACTGCAGGTCGGACATCTGTGTATGCGGGGGCCCTACTTAAGTCACGTGATGTCTGGCTGATGGGCAGTTGGCGCCCATGTTGTTCAAAAGTCAACTGTAGTTCACTCCTCTCCAAAAGTCAGCACAGGGCAGACACTGGATGACCAATACCTGCCCTAGCTCAGGTACCACTTCTGGGTCGGGAGGAGGTGGATATACCTTAACAAGCACAATTCTTGGAACTTGGAGTTTGAAAAAATGTTTGCAGATTCTGTGTTTACTGTGTTTCCCCGAAAATAAGATCTAGCCGGACAATCAGCTCTAATGTATCTTTTGGAGCAAAAATTAATATAAGACCGGGTCTTTGATATAAATATAATACAGAGTCTTACATTAATTTTTGCTCCAAAAGACTCATTAGAGCTGATTGTCTGGCTAGGTTTTATTTTCGGGGAAACAGGGTAGAAACCTAGATTTCAGTTACAACGGGACCTCCTGTGTGATTTCTGGGCTACGTTCACAGGTCTAATTGCCAGGAGCCGCAGGGCCGTCCTCTACAGCTCTCTGCTGCTGCCATGTCACTGGCAGCCCTGAGTAGGGGTCACACGTTTGGAGTGCAATGTTGTGATACTGCACAGCCACGCATGTGGCAATGATGGTACACACTCAAACACGAGGTCTTAGTTTTTACTAGTAGTAATTTCTGGGCTTTGAGAAGCAAAAAACCTTAAAACAGATCGTATTCTATTTATTCTGTAGTTCAACTGAAGGAAATTGTCAAAATCCTGGAGAAACTAAATGGAAATGGACAGTGGAAGTGGTTGCTTCACTATAAGGAAAGTAAAAAGCTAAAAGAAGATGTAAGGTAAGCCCTTTGTGTGGGGGTTCTTCCCTTCCCCTTTGATGGGCTGGGGGTACCATGTGATGCACCCTGAAACTGTGTGTGCTCTGGACGGTCTTCCAGCCTGTGCTCCAGTGGGAACCACCTACGTCACTGAACACGGCTCTTACTTAGGCCTGCTGACTGCTGTTTGGATTTTGTTTCTATAGCATGGCTTTTAATGGAGCAAGCTGTGTGCTGTAATCATAATCAAGAGTTTGAGGCACATACTTTTACCTAGACCAACACAAGTAAAGAAATCAGATGTAGGGATCCTAGGAGAGTATTTTGATTCCTTGGCTGAAGGGCCCGGGGTGGCTCTTGCATATTAAAGATGTACCTCCAGGTTCGGGGAAGAGTGGAAACAGTCTGGAGCTCAGAGACGGACTCAGAAAGGATAGATTTGACAAGCCATTTATTAAATGACTGTTTCAGGCACTGGTGGGGTGCTTTATACCACTCATGGCATTCTAAATGCATGTGGGGGAGAGAAGGGAAACAGCCTCTAATAATGTGGAAACAGAAGCACAAGAGGACGACAGGCCTGACCCAGGGCAAACACAGTCAGTGAGCCGTGAAGCTAGCCTTGCACCCCACAACGCTCATCTCTAAAATGACAGCTATTGTGATTCACCATACTGCGTTCTCCAGAGGAAATAAACCTAGGTGTAAAAACAGGAAGTATGTGAGCTCCTGAAAGGAAAGATGGCTTAGAAGTTCAGGAACGTCTTGTACTCAGGAGAGGCACGAAGCCAGGAGGACAGCCAGTAGCTGACAGGGTCCAAGGCTGTGAGCATGAGTTGACAAGTAGTTAGCCTGCACCTGAGAGGAAGGTTCCACTCAGGAATGAGAGAAGCAAATGAAAGCCCCGAGATGCCTCAGCACACCCGTGAAATTAGTGACGATGAATTAGTTCAGCACTCAAAGGACTGTGGGTAGACAAATACATCACTGTCACACTGTAATATGCTCTTCAAGTCACACCAGTCTGGCATAATGACAGTCCATGAGGAAACTCATAGCCTTTCTGATAAACTCCCAAAAAACCCTAGCTTTTAAAAACCAGTTTCTACAAATTTGTGTATGGGTGGTTTTCGGTAACTACAAAACCAGCCTCAACTCCATCTCTAGGTAACTTTAATAGACATAAGGACTAAGTAGATACGTAGTTTTTTTAATATATGCAAATAACGTGACACAGGAAGTAGAAGCACATAAGAATTTCTATTTACAGTAATAAGGAACATAGGAAAGTTGGTGTCCTAAAAAAACAACTATGTATGGTGTGACGCCAGCCATAAACTGGTATGATACAAAAGATAAAGCCTGGAAGGAGACTCACACGGCGTGTGGGTCGTGCCTGTCTAGTGGTGGCTGTGGAGGATTGGGGTTTTATCCAGCAAGCAGGCAGAGGCCTGTGAGTGACGGACAGGACTGGAGGGGTGGAATCCAGAGCAAAGGTAGAGACGGTTACAAGGTAAGCATTTTCCTCTAAAACAGGATGAAAAACAGATAGGTAGTAACAAGATTTCAAGGAAGGTGAGCATTAAGGAAAAACCAGCTGCTCCATAATTTTAATGAGAAGTAACAGAAAGAGAGGTTTTTGCAGAGACTTGAAAGATTTGGAACCATTGCTGTGTAATAAAGAATGCAGCAAAGGGGTCACTGGAAATTCATGAAGGGCTTGCCCAGCGACATTGTTGGATATGGTAGTAGATGAATGTCCCTCTTGCTTAGAATGAGGACCGTATTTTTTCTTTTAAATCCCTATTTTTATAAAGTACACCTGTGATGTTTTGAGGGCTGTGACAGGACAGTGGCGTCTAGGAAGACAAGTGTGTTGTGAAAAAGAGCAAAGGGAACAATAACAGAAGTGGTTAAACTAGGAGTGTAAGTATAGCGAAGGGAAGAAAAGAGCTAGGCATAAAACTGAAAATTAAGATACAGTAAAAAAACTAAACTTAAAAACTTTCACTGAATCTAATGTTTGTAACATATTTGCCAGAGTGGATTCAATTGCACATAAGAAGAACTTAATATTGAAGTCATATCAGAGTGCCAACATCATTGAACTGCTTTATTATCACCAGTGTGACTCTCGCTCATCAACAAAAGCAGAACATTTCAAATGTCTGCTAAACCTGCAAATTCAGCATATCCACGCCAGGTTTGCTGTCTTCCTAACAGGTAAGTCACAGCCTTGGTTTTGCCTCATTTTCATCAGTTAACGCCAAATACAGGTCAGCTCTAGAAATGTCCTTGCAATAGGGTCACTGGTACCTGAGATGTGTGTGGCAGCAGGCACACTAGCCGTTAGCCTGGTGTTTCCTAAGTGCACATGTGGCTGGCCGAGGGGGGAATGGGTTTTGTCCAGTTAACAGCCCTTCATCGTCGCCTACAAGTACTTAATTTTACCAAACCTTTAAAATTATTATGACTATAGTTGTCATACCGCAGTGGTTTTCAGCATCCCTCCCACTCCCTAGAGAGGGTGCTGCTCCCAAAGCTTCAAACCTTTTTCTGCCCACGTGTATTAGGGAGTTTCAGAGGTTCTGCTTTTAAAAAAATGTACATTAATATGTTGAATTAACTACGCTGTACACCTGAAGCTAATATAATGTTGTATGTCAACTATATACTTTTAAATGACATTAATGAATTTTTCACCAAAAAGTTGTTTTTCTTTTTACAGAAAAGCCTACTCTCTCCAGAGAAGTCTTTGAAAATAGTGGCATCCTTGTTACAGATGTAAATAACTTTATTGGAAATATTCAAAAAGTAGCGGCTCCATTTAGGAGTAGCTATTGGTAAGAACTTTCTGTACCTCCCATGTCAGCTGGAATTAAAGAAGATATTGAAATTCTTGTCTATGAGGGACCCAGTTCAAAAACTGTTCTTTACCTTCTATATCACGCTGTATGTTGAAGATAATCTATTTAGGGGTGGATGCTGTGAAGTTTCACTAGTGAAACAACCAGCCTACTTTCAATTACGCGTTTTATCTAAATATGTGCATTTTCACCTGCATTTCATTCTGCTCTCCAAGACAGAATGTAACCTTACCACGCATACAAGTTTTCCCCGTTCACCCTATTTATAAAATAGTTCTTGGTTATTTTGTTTTAAAAATGGAATTACCAATTTTGTGTTTGACGTGACTCTAACTGCAACTTGCGTAGACACTGATGATGCCAACAAATTAATATTTTCCCTTTTCTTTGAAAAACTTTGATACATATATAAGTCTTCTCATTTGAAAAATCAGTGTTCTACAACTTGGGGAAAAGTGTTCCTTCTTTCATTTTTTTTATATTTTGCTAAAATGCCTGACTTCGTTCAGTGACATTAGTTGTCCATTAGCTTTGGGTTGCAGTGTTAAATATTACTTTGTTTTAAATTATTTTCATTTTAAACAGAGTACCTTCAAAGGTATTAACTGAACTTAAGGCATAGGAAATGCGTGTTAGAGTGTTTTTAAAGGTTTTACCACCTTTATAAAAAACGTAATCTTATTTGCTGTTTATTCGTGCAACACTACATAAAGTGAAACTTTTTCCCTAAATGGTACAAATTGATAAACTGTTTGCAAGTAGTGCACTACAAAGTCAACTGAGGCAGAAATGCTTATTTATGAAATTGTATTAGAAACAATTTCTATAGTAATCTTGAAAACTCAAAGACATTTGTAAGTTGTTACATAGTATCTATTTGGAACAAAAGTTTTTATAATGTTTCGTTTATAAATAAAAAGAACTAAAAATCCACTGTTTCTGAAATTACTTTATAGTAGAAATTAGGAGTTGTACACAATGTCTTTAGCAGTTTTTAGGCCACTTATCCTGCTGCTTACCTCACTCTGGCCTTGACCTGTCAGTCTACTCCCCACAGATTGCCCAGTTTTTCCCTTCCAAAGTTGTACACGAAGCAGCAAGCTACAGAAAGAGGACATCACAGTACTTTTCACCTGGCCCTCTGGAAACTTCATTTGAAAGCCATTCATTTGCTTTGTATGTTATTTTATTTTCTCAGGAGGAGGACTAATAGAGTGTTAAACTATATGACACTGGCTTTTGCTCAGAAACCCATTTTATATTTACCCCAGGAATAAGAATCTAATAAGAGGACCATAATCATATTTGGTACTGCATTGATCTGAAATTACTAAGGAAAAGGAAAGTGACATTCATCGAGCACCTGCTGCCACCTGCTAGGCGCTGTGTGCCCAACATACTCATCTTTCAAGTATTCATCTCCCCTCAGCCTTCCAACACCAACCCACAAGGCCATCTTTGTTTCCGTATCACCTTTTCTACCGTGTTTCCAAAAAAATAAGACCTAGCCAGACAATTAGCTTTAATGTGTCTTTTGGAGCAAAAATTAACATAAGACCTGGTCTTATTTTACTATAAGACCGGGTATAAATATTAATATATAATATCGGGTCTTACTAATTTTTGCTCCAAAAGACGCATTAGAGCTGACTGTCCAGCTAGGTCTTATTTTCGAGGAAACATTATTAACTATTTTAACACTTAAACCACGGAATAATGCGTCTAATCTAGACTGAGCTCTTCCACAAATTGTGGCCTTGCATGTAAGTAGTTGAATGAGGACTATACAAAAGGCCTTGTATTTTTTGTACTATTACTAACTAGCTTGTGCATCTGCCCGCATTAATAGTTCACAATTTAAAGTACAGTGAAGGAAAGGCTTGCTGGAATTTGAGATAACCTTGTCATGTAGATAAAGCAGCGCTTCTCACCTGGGGTGATTTTGTGCTCTGCGAGATGGAGACGTTTTCAGTTCTCAGGCTAGGAAAGAAAGTGCTACTGGCATCTAGTGGCTAGAGGCCTGAGATGCTGTTAAACGTCCTACAATGCATGGGATAGTCCCCACAACAAAGAATTATCTGGCCCACAACCAGTAGTGTGAGATTGAGAGGCGGAGTTAAAGTGATTACTCAGACGATCTGAGTAACAATCTAAGTGATTATTACCCCAGTGCCATCTACCTCAGTCACACGTCCTTCAGACGTTTTACCCTAAAAGAATACACTCACGATGTCCTCATTCCTGAGGTAAAAGACAGCATGTGCAGTGAGGCTTGTAACTGTCACGGGGGAAAGAGGGTACCACTTAATTTCTAACTACAACTTAAACGACGTGGAAGTATGAAAACACCTATTCCACCCAACAGTACACTTAGGCTCTTTTCACTGCTGCTAGAAGCAAAATTAGCAAAGGCAGTAACTTGCGTTTGTATGGAAAATACTTGTTCTAAACCACGAAGAATATCTATGAGTCTCATGGGTATGTGTGTCAAGAGTCATTCGGGGGGGGTCTACTCACAGTGACGCCCGATGGCAGGGACTCTCCGTCCACATTGGAGTCCACATGCGGCAGCCACTGCACTCCTCTTCTCCGGCGTCTCCTAGCATCAATGTCAGCTCTACTGAAGGAAATAAACAGCTGTCATGGCCAGCACAACAGTCACAGCTCCTGCACATCAGGACACAAACAGACCAAGCGAGAGGGAACTGGTTTCCAGAGTTTGGCTTTATTTTGCAGTACAGACATCATTGGAGCCATTTGGACACAGAAACTGAAGTAGAGGCTCTGTCACATCAATACCGCATTGCAGCTTGGTCCGTGGAAGAAGCCACACCCGGGACAAAAGAAGCTTCTACATTTACCTGCTTTAGGATAGCTTTCATTCCCTTTGCTCTCACCAATTTTATTAGGTTAAAACACTGCACACAGGCTTTCTCCAAAATGACTCTCAAAGTCTGGAGTTGGGTTAGAATTTTAGGCCCACATAAACCAAACTTGTGGCTGTGCTGCATGGGCTCTGTCGTGATACCTGACAGGACACAAAATGGAAAGCTGTAAGGAAAACTTAGGGATGCTGTCCCAAATTATGGAATATTCAATTCCCAATTTTAACGTTCAGGAAAGATGGCACGCAAACTGTACTGATTCAGCTCTGGGGCAGCAGAAGCATGTGAATGCAAAGGCTACATGGATTAAAAGATACAAATGCTGTATCAAGTTCTCTGTGCCGGTATCACATTTTTTCAAACTTCTCCTACAGAGTGTGGTCACCTACCAATTCTGAACAGCCACTCCACGAAAACAAGTTAATACACGATATTAGAAAGGGGAGGAATATTTACGGTGCAGTCTTTGCAATCAGCTTTGATCACAAAAGCAGGCCTTACAATACTGATTTCATACAACATGAATCATCTGCCAAATTTTATGTTTGTCCTAATTAGGTGATAACTTGTACTGCTGTTAGTCTTCCCCGTAGATGTCATTTTTCTTGCGCTTCATTTCCTCAAAATCAAACTCTGATCCTGTCATCCTCTTATAGATGTCTTTAATGTCATCACAGGTTGTCTCAAAGTGAGTTGTAGCATCATATGTACGGGAAATAAAGATCTGGAAATAAAAATTAGAAAAGACTTGAGACTATTTAGGGAAGTCTCACAGTAAAGGCCGATAATACCCTTTTCAGACTGCCACACTCACCTGGCTCTCTGTTCCCAAATCTTTTGGTACAAGCAGGTCACTGATGCTAACGAATCTGGAGGAGAAAAAGAATTCAGTGAACAGGTAAGCTGACCCCACACCCAATTCACTGCTCTGCCTGAAACTCAAAGCCCAAAGGATGAGGCTGGTGGAGAGGATGGCTGCTTTCATTGTCCTCATGGGGTTAGCCTGTCCAGGAAGCCAAAATCACTCTTGGATTTCAGCTGGTGTACACGGCATGTCACTTACTTCTGTTCGATTGGTTCCAAGAGCTCCAAAGCCGGTCCGATCTCCTTCTCGGGCTCCTTGGTCTCCACAGTTGTGCTGACTATGGCGATGTACTTGCCTTGTGCTGCCACGTTGTGTGCGAAGGAGATCATGCAGACGTAGATATCTGGGGACAATAATGCCACGTCGCTGCTGACGTCTGTACACTTGGGTGTGTGTGCACTCAGGACTCACCCACGTTTCATTGAGGTAGTTAAAATTACTTGGAATAGACAATACCTTCTAAGTTAGTTCTATGTCTATGGTAGCAAACAGGGCCATACACAGAATACGCAACTCCTCAGCCCCTTTCAGCCGACTGGAGATCAAGAATTGATTGGCAGTGACCTGCCAGACTTGCTCAGAACACGGACATTAGCCTCCATCCAGTTAGGCAAAATCATCTAGCACAGCCTATTTTATAATAAAGTGTTGAGTGTCTCGTCATTTATTCCGTGCTGCACTGAAAGTGACATGGCTGTATGCTTATCACTTTTGCACCATCTTAAAGTTTAAAAATCATAAACCATCATAAGCTGGGGACCTTCTGTATTGATTTCTCATTTATTTAAGTAATATAATTACAAATCACATAAGCTATTCTTGAGTTGCCATAATAAACTCACAATTCCACAGGTTCAATTAGTCTGTGTACACTAACTCCGTAATTTCCAATATATAAAATAATTATTGAGTTCCCTTTTCCTCTTTCCATACTTTCACAGACCCAGGGTTCTGCTTGGGAACCCTGGAAGATTACTTTAGTCCAAGTCCCTTTGTTCTAGTAATAATCTTCTGTGATTTGGTTCCCTATATGGAAAGAAAACTACATACCAATAGCTCTTAACTGTTCATTTAAAAGCCGATAATCCCTGTTAAATTGAATTTCTGATAAAAGGCTTAGGGCTTCTAACTGAAAGGAAGATAGAAAATGCCAGTGGATGAAAACAACTGGTTAAAGCAAAGATGAGCAATTATGATTTTGGAGCTAAATCCTGATCTTAATCAGAGGAATTTAAGTTTTATTCCACAGCACACTGCTAAAACCACATGTAAGTATTACGATGACAAATAATGATATAAAAGTAGCACTGTCATCAACTCGAAATAGTGGAGTCAGGTCCCTAGTGAGCGTTAACCCTCCACAGGCACGTAATGTTCGAACGGGAGAGACTGGACTGCTCACCTTAGTTCAGCCTCTGAATTCTACAGATGAGGAACCTGAGTCCCAGGCAGTGGCGACAGCCTGGGGCACAACACCCAGGTTAGTTAATCTACTTCCTGCGAGGATTTAGGATCTCTGAGCTGAAAGGGATCCATTACGTTTTGTTTCCTGTGTATCAACTTAAGCCTCTTCACTATAGTAGTGCAGATAAAAGTAGGAATTTGGAATGAAACACGAAGCAAATTATTTCTAACAAAATTCTACACACATCCGCTGATCCTCAAAGCCCACCTGACTTCCGGTTGACCTGGTTCTGTGGGATGATGATCTGGCAGGAGTTGGCGTCACTGGTGTTCTTGATGGGGTGGCTGAGGATACAGATAACTCGGATCACTTGACCCACTTTTTCTACCCGATCCTTCACGTAGCTGGGGTCACAGATGAGCTGCTTACAGCGAGCGATCTGTAACAAAACATTTAAAGACTAATATTCACTGTCCACGATGACTTTAGACACTATAATGATGCCGTTTTCTCTTGAATAGAATGTTATCTTCATCAAGTTACCTGTAGATAATTATCGAACTACAGATAACTATTAAAACTACCTTCACCAACAATCCCTATAAATTTTCCTGGAACAGTGGAACACATCAGTTCTAAATCCTATTCAAATATTAGGAAAACCGTTGCATAGTGATCAGAAGTATCAGTTTTACAATTGGGCAGATCCTGGCTCTACCCAACCTCAAAGGATTAAACGAAACTACGTTTAAGGGCTGTCATTATGTGTGAACAAACCCAGTAAACGGTAAAATGTTCTATAAAATGGTAATAGTATTAGAAACTGACCAAAATCGTTCGCATCTTAAGTAGCAAGATAAATTACATATTGTAGTCTTCTTCCCCTTTATATCAAAGCCTGAAAATTTCCTAAGAGGAAGCAGCTATGTAAAGCAAAGAAACTGCAATCAAAAGGACTCTAAGGTGGATCCTTACTTCCTAAACACATATTATGCTGAAAGCACAAGGTAGTTCAAAGGTCTATACAACTTTATTGGTTCAGACGGCCAACCTGTGAGTGTTGCTCATGTGGTCTTAACCCACGGAATACCATCAGGAAAACCAAAATATTTCTTTAAATTTAGTTTTTGAGTTCCTTTTTTGAGCAGGTTGAACTAATTATAAGAGCTGATATTTCATGAAAGAGGAATGATCTGGTTTGGAGACCAACAGCCTGGTATCACCTGAGAGCCCACGATCCACCTACTGATCGGAATAGACCCTTTAATAAGATGAACAATGCTTTATGTTCAATTCAGATTTGAGAAACACTGCTCAACACTTTACCTAGCCAGCTCCACAGCTAAACCCCATGTTAGGTAACAAATGTTAATAATCACTAATGTCATTAATATTTAACAATTACATAACAAGTTAACACATTGCGTACGGCGGGGTTTAAATCCCTCGTGAAGATTCTCATGATCCGTACGCAACGTGTTAAATAACAAAATGGTCTTGGCCAAGCCCAATTTCCACCAATAAATTAGAAGTGGTACAAACAAAGCTAAATTTTAAAAACAAACTGACACGCACCAACCCACACTATACAGGATACTTACCGTAGAACTCACCCATAACTCAATAAAACAACAAAGTATTGCTCTGTTTTCTTAAAGCACAGCCTCTGTAACTAGTCTTTAGTCATTATGAATACCAACTAATCAAAGAAATCATACCCGTCTGAAACCTAGCATCAGTGTCCATAGCAAATTAAGTACTTAATAGATAATAAAATTTTCTTCAGAAGAACAGTTTTTGAATTGTAAAAGCTACTTACCTCTCCTTCAGATTTAACACCAATCACTTTTCCATTTTGCACAATGATTTCTTCAATTGGTTTATTCAGCATGTAGGTACCTCCATAAATAGCACTTAGCCTAGAAAATGTTTAAAATTACAACTGATAATTATAATTGTTTCAAATACTCAAGTCTTCTTTCTTAGATCTTAATGAGTTATAGGCAATATGTATTTGCTCAATTTCCTTCTAGAAGGCCTTAGTTTAAGTCATCAAAGCATCAATTATAAAACAAGCCATGATGTGATGTCTCGTACTGAGTTAGGAATATCAAGTCCAAAGAAAACACTGACCAGTAAAGGTATTAGTCAATACCAGTATTGAATAAATTACACGAACTTATATAGGTCTAATCCTCCTGCTTATAAACAAAACAACCAAAAAACTACCAGGAGGCACTGAGAGTGATGAAAAACAGGCAGAAAGTGGAGAAGGAAGAAAGCGAGGAAGCAACTAGATGAGAGCTCTATATGGTTTACACGAGTGGATCCTCCCCTGACAGAACGTGGGGCTAGGACACAAGCAAAAAGCCTGCGGTCTTACTGACTTAAGGTGCCACAGGACAGAATCTGGGACTGTCAAAGGAGATGAAAATTGGGGGGAGGGGGAGAGGAATCCTACAAATGGGGGGGGCCTCCAACCTCTCCAAATCCTTAATTCCAGAAGTGCTTGTACATGAAGGAAACTCCAAGGAAGCCATCAAAAAACAACAGCTGAAAGGCAAAAAGACTCGAACAGAGATTACAGCTGCAGGTTTGAAGTTTGAAACTGTCCTAATAGAGGAGCTTGGTACACACCTTGGGGTTTCCACTGAAACCCTAGGAGGACCACACCTTACTGTACCAGGACTAAGAATTCAGCCAAAGACAAAAGACCCCCTAAAAAAGTGTAAAATCAAGCCTCCAAAACTTCAAAGTGAATGGCCAATAATTTACCTGCTTACTCAAACAAAAATCAATACTCTTCAGAGAAAGAAATCTAGCATCTCTACAATGAACCAATCAATATATTCAGTATACAATCAAAAATTACTAGACATGTAAAAAAAGAAGAAAATGTGATCCAAGGTAAAAAAGATAAGCAATCAATATAAAAGAGATTCCCATATTACTGATGTTAAAAATGCAGGGGGTAAAAGGCAGTTATATTATAAATGTGGTCAAAGACAAACATTCTCCTTCAAGGATGTATGTTCAAGAATGTTGTTATAAATAATTCAGGAGAGTCTAACTGGATTATACAGAATCTCACAAGAAAAATTTACAACTATTTAAAAATAGAAATTCTAGATCTCCAAAGTACAATATTAAAAAAATAATTAAAACTTACTGAATGAGGTTACCAGCCTACTGGAAATAACAGAAACAACAGTCAGTGAACTTGAAGACAAATCAAGAGGCATTATCCAATATGAAGGAGAGAGGAGAAAAAAAGGTGAAGAATAAGCAGAGCCTCAGTGACCTGTGGAATAATAGCAAGCATCTAACATACAAGTAATTAGTGTCCTAGAAGCGAAGAGAATATGGGACAGAATACGAGAAGAGGATAGTGATTTTAAAATTCCCAACTTGATATAAAAAATGAAATTACATATCCAAGCAGTTCAGCAAATCCCAAGGAAAACCACACCTAGGCAAATCCTAGTGAGACTGCCAAAACCCAAAATCTTTAAGCAACCAGAGGCAGAATGGGGAACCCCACACAATTAGTGACAGCTTACCCACACAGATGCAAATTAAATTTTTTAAAATTAAAAGGAAAATACATCATGAGTAAGTGATGTCTGCCGCAGGAATGCAAAGTTAGTTTAATATCCAAAAACCAATCTATGTAATTGATCATTATAATAGTGTAATGAAAATCTGCATCGTTGGGTGTCGACACCCCTTCAGAACAAAAAAGTCTCAGCAAGCTATGAATAAAAAGGAATTTCTGACAAAACCATCTATAAAAAAAAAAAGAATATTGAAAACATTCCCCTTAAACTGAAAACAAAGCAAGGATGTCCGTTCTCCCCACTGCCATTCATTCTTCTGGAAGCCCTGGCCAATGCACAACAGCAAGGGGTCGGGGCCGGAAACACAAAGGTTTTGAGAAGAAGCTAATGTCTCTTCACAGATGAGATAACCACGTACAAGGAAAATTCTAAGAAATCTATAAAACAAGTACAACTAGTACTGAGCACAAGGTCACAGGACACAAGTCACATACGTAAGTATGTGTATTAGTCGCACACAACTTTAAAACACACTTTCACTAGCAGCAGCATCAAAATAACACAATACTTACAAATAAATTTGAACAAAAAGTGCTAGATCCCTCCAACGAAAGCCTACAACACATGGCTGAGACAAAGAAAACTTAAACACATGGAGAAACAGGGCACATTCATGGATTGGAAAACAATATTAAGGTAACTCTCCCCTAAACTGATCTATAGATTTAACTCAATCCCAATGAAAATTCCAGCAAGCACATTTTCTAGAACTGATAACGTGTTCTAAAATGTATGTGGAAATGCAACCTAGAATAGCCAAAACAATTTTGAAAAAGAACGGAGTGGAGGACTGACATTACCTGATTTCCAGACTTACTATAAAACTAATATTCAGGACAATGTGGTGATGGCATAGGAAAAATAAATAAATCACTGGAACAAAACAGACCCATTTTCTGCAAATGCACCCAGACAACTGGGAAAGTATTTTCAACAAATGGTGCTAGAACAACTAAATACCGGTATGGAAAAAATTAACTTGGAGCCCTACCTCACCCCACATAATTATTTCAAGATGAATCACAAGTTTAAACACAAAGCTGAGACTATAAAGCTTCTAGAAAAAGACATAGGAGAGTATCTTTGTGCTCTTGAGGTAGGCAAAGCTTTGTTAGATGGGACCCCAAAAGCACTAAACGTACCAAAAAAAATCTTGATATATTATGAACATGTAACACTTCTGCCATAGGCTGGAAGTAAACATTTATAATGCACATATCTGACCAAAGGCTTGCTGCCAGGGTACATCATGTTCTCCTACTAACAAAGACAACCCAATCTTTAAAAATGTGCAGAAGACACGAACAGTCACACACCACGACATTATACAGACGGCCAACAAGCTCATGAAAAGGCGATCAATATTAGTCCTCAAGAAATGCAAATCAAAACCGTAACGAGACAGCATGTCACACCTACTTGGGTGGTTAAATCGCAAAGACTGACAATGCAAAATGCTGACGAGGACAGGAACAGTGACAGCTCTCACACTGCTCCGCGCCCGCCTGCAGGCAGCCGGCAATCCCACTCCTGCGCATTTACCCCGAGTGACAGCCATGTCCACAGACGTGTACCCGAGCTCACAGTAGCTTCGTTCCCAACAGCACAGAACTGAAAACCACCCGGATGTCCATCCAGAGAACAATGTGGCACATTCATGAAGTTCACAAAAGGAACACTACTCAGTAATTTAAGAACCAACTACCAGCACCTGCATCAACTTGGACGAATCTCAAAAATACCGTTAAGCAAAGGCGAGACATAGATGAGCACATACTGCACAACCGCATTCCCTACACTTCCTTAGAAGATGAGGTGCAGGATCAGTGGGGTTTTAGCACCAGCTTAAACGTGGGCTCTTCTCTTACCTTGCAAATCCTTGTGGCAGCTCCCCAAGGCCATACAGTGGGTACAGGTACGGGCTTTTGCCGTATCTTGCCAAAGACTCACTGTAGAGTTTAATCCTATTAATGGTTTCACAACATGGTTGATCTAAATAGCTGACGAAGAGGAAATGAGTATCAGAAAAGGGCTTTGGTTTTCATGCTTGTGTTCAATTTAAAATATTTTTCTATTTGTGTAATTCAATACCTTTGTATTTTACTTAAAAGGCTCTAACATTAATTTGCAACTAGAACCTCTTTTTTCATTGTGTAACATGACTATGTATTTGTTTTGTTAGAATTTCCACATTGGAGAACTGGGAAATTCAGTTGGTGTTCGAACAAATGTGTAAATCTAAAAACCCGCCAACTTACTCATCAGTTCTGTAAAGCGCCAGGGCATGCCCAGTGAAATCTATAACGTCTTGGCCCAAGTCAAACTTCTTATACACCTCGCGCATTGTCGTCTTCTTAGGATCAACGCCCTCAAAAGTTCTAGTATCTTTTTCATCGAAGTTGGCAACATATACTAGGAATTTTCGGAAGCGACGTTTTTCAAACAGCCCCATTAAGCCTAAAAAAGAATTCAAAAAGCATGTGTAACAGACACTGAGGAAAAGAAAGTGTGAGAGGCAAGTTTAAAGATGCTGTATGATCAGCTGAGGTTCTAATTCAAAGTCCAATTTAAGATATGGTGGTTTGGACAACATTTTAAAATAAACTGACACAACTGCAACAGATCAGTCAGGTCTTCAATTTCATAGTACAATTACAATTATCACCAGTACTTAATTAAGTGTAGTATGTCTAATTGTGTCACTTTTTGGCACAAGGTAGATGAGCTGGATGGCACTCATCTGAACGTTTTTTTAACAACTCTGATCTATCTTGGGCCAGCTGCCTTTTCTTCTCCTGTATGCTGAGGTACCCTCTGGCATTTGATGGGAAAGAGGCTGAGCTACCAAGCACAGACGGACTCACAGAAATGCACGTGTTGATTATGCTGCTAGCCACTCATTTAATGAAGTCCCATATAGTCGGTTCACTACTCTTTACACTAAAAAAACAGGTGAGGAGACAAGCAGCTATAAACTACCACATAATAAACCCTGTTCTTCCTACTGGTCAGTATTTCTACTACTAGTATAGAGCTAGTAGAAAGACAAGGCCAAAGCAAAAGAAAATTTCCTGGTTTAACTAACTCTTTCCCATTTCTTAACCTATATAGCCACTTCAAAAGCAACTATAGCTTTAAAAATAGCACACTCTCAAGTGTTTCTTTAATATCTGTTGACAGGTCAACGTGTTGATATTTTCAACATTATTTCTCCCAAGACTGTAACTGAAACCAACAAAACTGAAAATTCAAATCACAAGGCAGTTACTGACAGCTGACTGCATTTTTTTAAATTCAAGCTTACAACCCAGCTTTAAAAAAAATGGACAGAATGCACACAGTTAATTAGGCATAAGGCTAAAAAGACAGATTCTATTACCACATCAGCACGGTAGTTAAGACACACGTTTAGCTGTCAGTGGAGGAGGAAGACAGTCAGAAAGGAACATGAGTTGCCACTGCAATGCACTGATAACCCGGGATCACACCGGTGGACGGCACCTGCTAGAACCTAAAGCTCCCATAACAGTTTATTGTGGAGTTATTGCATAACTTTTTAAAAATCATAATAAAAATCTAGTGTTTTCCTAAACCCCCTCTTCCTTCTTCCTTAATTTCCCTCCCTGCCCTCCTCCTCCTGCCCAGCGACACTCAGCCCTGCTGGTGACTCCTGTTTCCCAGCAGAGGAGATGCTCCAGCTGCTTCCCTGCCCCCTTTATGTCGCCAGGCATGGCGCCGACTAGTGGTCGCCTTCACGAGCTGTTCTGGCTTCAGAACCAGACACCACTGCAATTGCAGGTTAGAGATGCAGCGCCCATTCTGAAAGTCGGACTTGAAAGTTCAAATGCTATTTCCTGCTGTACAATTTTCATAACAGCTACTTCTATATGACGGTGCCTTCCCTGATCACCCTATTTAAAACTGTTATCCGCCAACACTCCCTCCTTCTTTCATATTTCTCCACAGCATTATTATGGCTCTGTGAAGTGTTTAGCACAGAGCCTAGCACACAGGAAACAAACAAAACAATGGCTCCTATGAATTGTTGTAAAAAGAGCATTACTGGAACCAGATCAGCATGGACTTACCAGCAACCTACATGATATAGGGAGGGTCATTTACACTCTTTCAGCTTCAAAAGGGTAGATTTTTTAACATTCTGTTCACTGGTGTACTCTCAACTGCCCAGAATGGTGTCTGGCACGTGACCGACATTCAGTAACTATTTGTTGACTGGATGAGTGGATGGATGGACGATGCAGAGGGCATTAAAATTAATCTCTAAGATTCATTTCCATGATAAAATCTTAACATTCGGAGAAAAATAAAATTACTTACTAGATGCCAGGGCTTCTGCTTCAGTGGAAGGAACCTTGTAGATTTTTCCTCCCTTATAGACAAAGCTCCCTTCAGTCACTTTGAAATCCAGGTAACGAGTGACCTCTGTGTAAAGCAGCATCTTAACCAGCTGACCTATAAAAGCCACACAATTCAAACTGTAACTTATATCTTACTACCCTCAAAAAACTAGCAGAAATAAAAGTACACCTACTAATACTAATGGCTTCCCAATTTTTTCTTAGCATTGTCCAATAACTCCTTAAAAAAAAAAAAAAAAAAAGGTCTCCAAAGCCATATTTTAAATGGGACAATGAATGCATACCTATTGCTTAGCATACTTAGAAGTATTTTTTTAATGTTACAACTTCAAGGTTAATAACTTCACCAACTTGCTTTTGTAAAAGCTACAAAATTATTACAGGTATGAAGTTTAGAATTACAGTACTTTTGCAAATGAGTATGGGTTTCTTTAAAGTTTCTATTATATTTTAAAGAGAGGCAACTCATAGGCAAAATTTTTCAGGTATTTGTGCTTTTCAGTTTTTAAGTCAATTTATATTAATTAAAATAAACACTAATTTCAGATAAAGAAAAAGCAAGGCATACAATTAAAAATATTACCTACCTATAAACCAAAGATATTTTGGCATATGAAAAACAGCCAACTTCTTTGAGAAGTCAAATTATTTTAAAGCTCACTTGAAAGTCTGTGGTTTTTTTTTGAGAAAAGTTTTATGCAGCCAGATGTTAAAGTACATTGTACAATTAATCAGTCCACAAGTTAGTGGGCAACAATAGAGACCGCTGTGTAAGATTTTAATATATTATAAAAGTTCAAATCAAAGTGGAAAAGAAATGGTTTTAAGAGACAACTGATTAGCCATTTTGAAAAAATAAACTGCAATCTCTACTTCTCAAACAGGATAATAAAACAATTTATATGATAAAATAAGTGAATTTATTTATACGGTGAAAAAATGAAACTATAAACCATTAGAAGCAAACATTAGTATTTTTATAACCGTGAGGTAGAGAGAAAAAATTTAAATATGCCCTTCCAAATCAAAAGCAGTAAAAAAAAGGGAAGATCAATCTCTATGATGACTACAAGAAAATTAAAAGCTTTTGTACACACACACAAAAATAAAACAGTAATATGTAAGGCCAATCACAAACTGCAGAGATATTTTCAACGTATTTTAAAAGGGTATATTTAACAGCATTTACAAAGAGCTCTTTCACGTCAATACAGAAAAACACAAAACCTCAACAGAAAAATGTGCAAAGCACAAGCCTGGACAATTCACTGAAAAACATGAAAGCCGGTAAACACCAAAAAACCATTTCATCTGCTAATAGCTATATTTTAAAAATCCATCATTTTGCCTTCTGGTATGACAAAACGACAAAACTAAAATGCGGTCTCGGTAAAGCTATGCGGTCTTGGTAAAGCTACTGACTGGGGGAGGGGTGGTCTCAGTCTACTGCTGATTAGCAATATAAAGGGAAAGCCGTAAGAAAGCATTGTCTTTATCCTCCATAATATGCTCTACGGAGTATACAATGAGGTTTATCCCACAAACACACACACTCTCTCTCTCTCAAACATTCACAGTAGATAGGTTGAAAAATATGTTAATTGGGGAGAAATTTTTTTTTAAATATATAGATAGCTAGCTGGACAGGTTATACATCAAAACATTAACCATAATTCTAGATGGTAAATTCTGATTATGTAAATTGTATTTCCTTTCTGCTTATCTATGTTTTCTAATTTTAATAATTTTATTATTTACATAATAAAAAATTTTGTTTATAACTTACCTAAAGAGAAATGATAGTTAACTTTAGATATTTCCATTAAAACAAACTATAAACTCAAAAAAGGAGAAGGGTGACATATACTTTATTTCAGGAGACATTAATAGATTTATACCAACAATTTAGTTTTGCAATGTCATATCAGAAAAAGATACGAATATCACAGCAATTTAAAGATACTTAGCTCCTCCAATTAAAAATGAGCAAAAATATGAAAAAATAATTTTGAAAGCCTACAAACTAAAAAAGACATTATATCTGAAGGCCTAATTTTCTAAGATTGTCACCAAAGCATCAAGAGGAAAGTCTGTAATAAATGCTTACAAATTGGTATGCACTGTGCCACATCATATCATAATTTTCATTCTCTAGAACCAATCACGACCCTCCATTTCCCTCCATTCTTCTTGCCTCTAGACCCCTCTAATAGACCATATTACTCATCATACTGTAGCCATTCAACAAAATCCATTTCCACATACCTGAAGTAATACCTTCTGTCAAGAGTTAGTTTCTATTTTTATATCAGATTCAATGTACTGTGACAAATTTAAGTTAGAATTCTTTACCATTAGCCATAAGGAACTTGGGAATTAAGTCAACATTCCAGTCTCTTCCTCTCCCCATTGATGCTGGTGGTGCTCCTGGCAGTTTAAATCTTTTATATAACTAAAACCAAAACAAAAAATACTCACAATGTAACAAAATTTAATCTTCATTATGCTTCGCAACTGTTTTTCGATGACATGGTTTTTGTATAATAACACACTACATGAGGTAAAATATAACAATGACATTTCATTTTTAATCAGATAAAATTTGGGGGGAAGTTCCAATACATATGTAAATTAAATATATTACTAAACTACTGAATGCTAAAATAAGTATTGCAGAGGTGGTGTTTGTTTTTTCCTAGCAGAAAAGAATACAAAACAATTTGTCAATGACACAGTTCCGCAGACCCATTCCTTATTACTTGTAGAAACCATTTAAACTCATTATCTCCTAGATCAAAAGCTATCAAAAGACTTAATTTTTGCTTCTGTGTTTAGGTAAGGAGTTCAAAATATATTTTGGATTGTTCAAACCAGAAAAGACAATTAAAATTAGTTCCAGTTAAATTCTAATTTATATGAGATGAGTCGAAGCTTTAGATGAAAAGCTTGCAGTTTAAAATGTGAGAATATTCAAATTGACATAGTGCTAAGGTGAAACAGAATTAAACAGAAAATCCCCCAAGTCCTTGAGTATGTACACGTACACACACACACACAGCTTGCTCATTTTATTAAAGATTAGCTAATAAAGATACTAGGTGTGGAAAGAATGGTACCAACACGTCCTTCCAGATGACGTACACTGCAGTGCTGCGGTCCTCAGCTTACCCAGGGTCACACTCAGCTCAGCACTGTGGACAGTGGGGCGGCCAGGCGTTATGTGCCTGCCCATGGGATGCAATATGAAGCACCTAACTATACTTTCTTGTAAACTAGCCTGGACTTTTCAAAAGGAAAAAATAAAAAGCGGGGAGACTTCAGTAGGTGAAGAGAATAAGGAGAAACAACTAAAAGTAATGTTTAAACTGGTTAAAAAAACACCAAAAACTACTACACAGCAATCTAAGATTCTTGGTTGGATCACTGGGAAATTCAAATATGGTCTGGATATTATTAATTTTCTTAAATGTGATTAACAGTATTATGATTCTGTAGGAGAATGGTATTTTTAGCAGATGAATTCTGAAATGTTTAGGTCAAGTTCATGATGTCTGTTCCTTTGAATGGTTCAAAACTAGTAACACGAAAACATAGACATGAAGCAAATACAGCAAAGTGTTAACTGCCAAATCCAGACGGAAGGTTTTCAATCCACCAGTATTATTCTTTCAACTTTTCAGTATGTCTGACTATAGAGAAACACTTTTTGATATAAATATTAAGTTTATTTTATCAGTCATTATTTAAAAAGGAATTGATAACTCATATCCATACACGTGGGAGATGAACAAAGCTCATACAGTGAAATATAAATGTATTTAGCAAAACACACTTTGGAAACGCTTCGTGTGCCCATGTTCTAAAAAGCAGGAAACAGGGCAGTACAGTGAAAGGAGCTTGGCTCTGGAGTCACAGAACCTAGGAGGACAGCCCACTTGTGATTTTAACCACACAGACTATTCTGACATCTGAACAATGGGGATAAAAGTATCCCTGAGTGACTGGGAGAATAAGTAAGACCACATGGAAAACACCGGCATTGTGCCTGGCACACAGTAGGTCTTCACCAAAAGTCTATCCCTCTATTGACTGTGAGATAACTGCTCTAGATGGCAACAAAGGGCACGATATCAATTTCTACAAGCCTCAAACTAGGAGCTCCTGAAAAATTATGGTGCTACAGATAATCTGTTGAACAACAAATTAAAACCACCTATAAGGAGTAGAGATTCACAAGTAAAAGACTCAAAGTATAAAAGACATTAATTTATTTCAATACTTACATCTTCCAGAGGTGTTATAGATGCACTTTCTCCTCCATAATAGGGGTTTCTATCCATGTGAAGAACTTTCTTTCCATTCACTGACATTATACCAGACAGGATACATTCCTATAGGGAAAGCATAAGAAGGAAAGTGCTACAGCATGTTTCAAACAGATACTTCTATTTTTTTTAAAAGCCTGTCATGAAACATTCTTTTAGCAACTGACACCCCTGTATGTGCGATATACGCTGTACTTTAAAGACAACGCCCTGAAGCGGGGTTCGGTGTGCAGTCTGTGGACTCCTGTGGGTCCTGGTCCCAAGGGTAAAACTATTTTCATAATAACACGAAGACGTGACTCACTATTTTTTACTATATTGACATTAGCACTGAAGGTGCTAGATCAATGTGGATAAAATGAACCATGGCAGTAGCTCTAAAGTGCCCCAGTCATTATATTCTGCGCCCCCAGGTACTCGCAGTTTCAAAAACAAGGCCAGTTTGACAAGAATGTCCCTGATGAAGCATTAAAAATTACCACTGTTGAATGTACACTTAAAGGCATTCTGGCTTAAGGAAACCTTTTGTGTGACATTTAGAAGCTGAAACAGCTACTCTTTTCATGAACCAACATTTTTATTTGAAAGAACAACTAACGAACGAACTATGATTACTGATATTTAGGCATCTGGCAGACATTTTCTCAAAAATGAACATTAAGGATATAAATTATTTTTTGCCAAAAAAAGAAAAAGTCAAAATTTGGAGTGAAAATTTGAATTTTGAAACACTTGTATCCACCACCAGTCCACATCAGATCTCCAACACTTAGAGGGCTTTTAAGACAACAGCGCGATGACATTAACAAATAGGAGTTTCTGATATTGTACAATGAAACGTGTCAACAATTCGGAAGATCTGCATTACTCAGTAAACCAGTATTTCCCAAATGACCAATGAATGATGTTACAAAACCATGCTGGGGGATAAAAGAGGAATTCAAACTGCAAGCTAGATTAAGGGATTTTCATGGAATAAAATAGGAAGCATTCACTGAAGTGGTTTCAGACTTCTTGTTGCAATTTACCTTAAAAAAAAGCTGCCACTTGTGTTTTGGTATAAATCACAGAATATCCTCAAGGATCTGAGAGGCTACTTAAACACTGCTCCCTTTTCCACATACACATCTATATGAGACCCGATGTTCTTCAGATACTTCAGCTAAGACAATGTATCACAGACTGAACACCAACACAGGTATGCGAGTCCAGCTATATGTTAAGCCAGACATTAAAGAGATGTGCAGAAAATGTAAAACAATGATACACTTCTCACAAATGTATTTTGTTTGGGGAAGTGTACTTCATAAAATGTTATATACGGTAACATTTAATGGTTTTATCATCATCTTTAAGTCAATTAATAAAATTTTAAAATTCTCAATGTTGATTTCTAATACGATAAATATTGATAGATGTAACCCTTATATACAAAAGCTCTTTAAGGTCCTCAATTTTTACGAATGCAACAGATGCTGAGACCAGCGTTTGAGAACTAGAGCCCTACAGGAAGCATCCAGAATAACCGCTAATACATTGACAATCAAGAGGATTATAAATGACCTCTCAAGAAAAAGGTAAACAAAACATGGATAACTAAGACACATCAAATCAAGATGGGGGGAAATTTTCAAGAAAGAATACGATTAATGAGAAGAACCAGAGGTGGGATACATATTCACTCAAAACCATTATACCAGGGGGTTTTGGAGATCAGACTATTTTTTAAAAGGAAAAAGAAAATTCCATGTCTTTATAAATCCTTACTATTTCTCAAATTTATCCAAAAGACCCCTGGTAGCAGAGAACAATCTGATATCCCCCATAGAAATCTGACTTTGAAAACTTTATTTTAGGGGCGGCTGGATGGCTCAGTTGGTTAGAGCACGAGCTCTCAGCAACAAGGTTGCCTGTTCCCGCATGGGATGGTGGGCTGTGCCCCCTGTAAATAAAGATTGAAAACGGAGACTGGACTTGGAACTGAGCTGCGCCCTCCACAACTAGACTGAAGGACGACGAGTTGGAGCCGATGAGCCCTGGAGAAACAAACACACTGTTCCCAAATATTCCCCAGTTAAAAAAAAAACAAAAAAAAACCCACTTTTAATTTTCCTCCACAATGTATCTATTCATTTTAGTATTCTTAAATGTTTTAAATTACTATCAGGTTCTTCAAATTTTCGTCCAAGAGGGAGCATCACTTCTTATTTACACCAAGAAACACAATATTACGAGCGCTCTACAGGCCTTGTGCCCTATTCCTGTCATAACTAACCCCCCACCCCAGCCACTCTCATAAGAGCAAAGGTTTGTTCTGCCTGTGTTTGAACTCAGAATCCATGGAATCACGCGATGTACAGTTTTTATGTACACCTTTTATTCAACATATTTACAAGATTGATCCATGGTTTGCATGTAGTTGAAATTTCCTTATCATTAATCACTACTACGGAACAGAGGTAGGTCAGTCCAGGAGCCAAGTCCGGCCTACAGGTTCTTTCTGTAAATTAGGTTTCACTGGTAAACACCCATGCTCGTTCGTTTATACACTGTTTGTGGCTGTTTTCACTGTACCACAGTCAGACCGTAGTTACGACTGTAGTTGAGACCATATGGTCCACAAAACCTAGAATATTTCCTCTCTGAACCTTTACAGAAGGACCTTTGCCTGACCCTGCAAGCAGTGGACTTCAAAGTATGCTTTCCAAGTAGGTATCATCTGTGAACTTGCTAGAACTCTAAATGCTAAGCAGCTTCTCAAAACTTCAGTTTGCATCTAATCACCCGGAGGGCTGTTAAAACAGATGAGGGCTGTTAAAACAGATGGTCCGTTCCCACCCCAGAGCTTCCGAGTCTGCAGTTCTGGGCATGGGGCCTGCGAATTTGCATTTCTCGCCAGTTCCTAGGTGATGCTAACGCTGCTGGTCCAGGACCAATTTTAAAAACCACTGCAGTGCGAAAGCAGCGCTCCCCAACTCTTATTAAACGTAAGAATCACCTGGGATCACGCAAAAATGCAGATGTTGGTTCAGTATATCTTGGGTGAAGCCTAACCATCTGCATTTCTAGTAAGTTCTCATGTGTTGCAGAAGCAGTTGATCCATAAACACTGCCTAACAAAGCTGTAGAGATCCTGTTGAATGAATATACCACACAGACACACCCCAGCTACCCATTCCACTGCTGATGGACATCTGCGCTGTTTCACGTTTTTGACTATTACAAATAATGCTCTATAAACATGCTCAGCACGTCTTTTTTGTCCTCATTTGTCAGATATTTATCAAGGCGAGTACAAATATGTTCAACTGCAATCCATACTGTCAAACAGCTTTCCAAAATGGCGGTACCAACTTACACTTTTATTATTTTTTTTAAGATTCTTTATTGGGGAAAGGGAACACCGTGTTATTTCCAGGACTTTATTGGGGAACAGTGTGTTTTTCCCAGGGCCCATCAGCTCCAAGTCAAGTTGTTGTCCTTCAATCTTAGTTGTGGGGTGCAGCTCAGCTCCAAGTCCAGTCGCCGTTTTCAATCTTTACTTGCAGGGGGCGCAGCCCACCATCCCATGCGGGAATTGAACCAGCAACCTTGTTGATAAGGGCATACGCTCTAACCAACTGAGCCATCCGGCCGCCCCTCAGCAGCTCAGCAGCAGCTCAGCTCAAGTTGTCATCTTCAATCTAGTTGTGGAGGGCACAGCGCTCTAACCAACTGAGCCACTGTGGGGACAGAGTCCCAGAGAGCAGTTTCCAGGCTCTCGGCCTCACGTGGAAAGGTGCTGGCTCAGGTAGTAGATGGACGTCAGCTGTAACTAGTTGGCCGTCAGCTGTAACCAGTTAGCCACTGGCCACTGATATAACTGCCGTGGCTGAACTAGCAAGCGCGGACTGCAGCTATAGCAAGGGGTGGGTTGGTTGGCAGAGACAAGTGGACGACGGATTGCAGATCGTGTGGCTCCTGCTTCCTGTGTCTCCAACCCAGCCGCCAGTGAAACTATAGTGGTATGACTACCTTAGCTATGGCTCCATGGGTGTTCCTTTTTGGCCTCACCATATCCTGTGTTCTTATGTGGGGAGCGGGAGCTGAGACCCAGCATGACACCCTGAATGACAGCCATCCAGCTGCCCCCCAACTTACACTTTTGTCAGCAGTGTATGAAAGTTCCTGCTGTTTCAAATCCTTTTAATTTTAGCCATCCTAATTAGGATGTGGTTTAATTTGCATTTCCTGACTACTGAGGTGGAGCACTTGTTTGTAGTTTACTGATAATTACAGTATCTTCTTCTGACAAGTGCCTATTCAAATTATTTGCCCATTTTTAAGATGGGCTTTCCGTCCTTTTCTGACTGCTATCTAAAAATTCTCTATATGTTCTGGATACGTAAACGTCCTTTATTGGTTACGCGCGTGTGTGTGTGTGTGTGTGTGTGTGTGTGTATTTTTCCATTCTGTGGCTTGCCTTCTCTCACTTTCTTAACAATGTCTTAATAAACATCTGACGGTATTTTGTAACTACAAAAACCAATCCTAATACCATCAAAAGCAATTCACTTGATCCAAAAAAAAAAAAAAAAATCTAAAGGAGCACTAACATATGGTTCATTGTATGAAAGTAGAATAACATTTACTATCTCAAAAATAGGTTATGACATAGACAGAGGAAGACCAAACAGACACATTTCCAGCTGACAAAAGGAGACTTCAAGGTTCACCTTTTGGAAGCAAAATCACAGGAAACAACTTTGCGTGTGGCATAGCTTCTACATACAACTTTTCACACTCCCCTGCAAATAAGTGCGACGAAGGCTAAAGTCTAACAAAGAGCCCAATCATTTCACGATTCAGCTGAGTCCAAGGAGCTGACACTAACTACCTTTAAAAGCATCACTTGGAGCAAAAATGACGAAAGCTCATTAAAAATCCACAGGCCCACTAATTCTTCTAAACCTACCTATGAAAGACTACTTATACATTGCCAAAAGAATAAAACACATAGTAGCCTAAACATAATACTTTTGATTTGGCTTTAAAACATGACATGAAGTGTCACTGACAAAAAGTACTCACCGATAAAATGTATTAATCATACCTGTGTATGGGTGTATTAATGATCCTAAAATTTTAATATCTTCCAAAATTAACAACTCAAAATTAAAATCTACTACTACTACCTATCTGGTGAATATAGAATTACAAGCAAAGCATATTAAAGTCAGAAAAAATACTCTGAATTAATTTCCCTTTTTTTTGCACTAGAAAATCTGATCCATTCATCATATGTGAAGAATACGGGTAATTTTTAGCAGGAAATTTGCATACAAATATTAAGAAACATATCAGTTTCAAATCTAACAGATGAGCGTACTCCATATTCCTTTCAGAGTCCTACACAACTGACCTTAGAAGAATAAGAACACACAGAGTGACATCTAAAATAACTAAAACTATAAAACCATCGAGACTCCACCTTCTTTATGATAATGGCATCTACCCCCCCAATCTGGCACTTCATGTTTTCCTACATTAAAAAAAAAACTAACCAGATAAAACAGTTTAAAGTTCAGCTGCAGCAAAGCTCCAGTATGTGTAGACACGTAGAATGGGGGAAGGACCGTATCAGTGAGACTGAAGTTCACTTCCTTCCAGCACCATACATTTCACACTAGAACTGCAATAATCAAAGAGTAAGTTATTTGGACAATACATTAGGCAAATTTCTCTTACATACAGATGTAGCCTGAATAGTGTTATTTGGCTGGTGCAAAAGTAATGGCAGTTTAAAAGGTTGAAAAAAATTGCAAAAACCGCAATTACTTTTGTACCAACCTAATAAATAGTATCCTCGAAACCTGGAAGTTAACGGCCATCTCCCTTCCTACTTAGAGAGCAACTTAAGCGTGAAAGAGCATAGAGCTAGTGTACATGAATATTCTGATATATCTTTCAAGTGACAAAACTAAACACCCATTAATCAGAAGTAGCAAATTACGTGGTCAGAGGATGTCTACACAAGTGAAATCAAAGAAAAGTAAAAGTCACCAGCCTTGCCGCCAAGTAAGCAAAGGGAAAAATGAAAAGTAAATGGAAGAATTCACAAAGCCAGGAGGCCTGAGACACCTCAGTCAGGAGGGCCCGTTCCTCACTCAGTCTCAGTGGCTTCGCTACGTTCTAGCATCACAGTAATTAATCCTCACAATGTGAAATCTTAGTTATCAAGTAAATTATGTTCCTTACTTTGTTAAAGAAGCTGTGTTATCCTCTGCAAAGGCTTTTATCTAAAACTTGTGGTTCTTTAAAGGGATAACCATCAATTCCTTAGAAAATTCAATTACTATACAAAATATTCCATTTCTCCTATACAGAATAAAAATCTTGCTCAAATTCATAGCAAATCATTGTATGCCTTCTTTATTAGAGTTAACTATTGATATTTGTGGATTAATATGACCTTATTTTAAAGGTAACAACCAATACAAAACAATGACAGTACTTTATATTAAAAGTAACAAGTTAACTGCATTAAAAGTACTTGACACACTGGGGTCATATAACATTTGGCACTGGTAACTGAGAGCATGCAAAGGGTACCAAAAAAATATATACACATTTTAAGAAAGAAAAACACTGTATTAAAATTGTAATACTCAATATATACCGATAACAAAAGATGAATACAAGTCACATTTGACTTCTGCAATTACGAGAGGTGCTCAAAGTGGTTACCATCAGCGTCCAGACACTTCTGATTACGGCGAACTACTGCTTGAGCAACGTTGACCAAAGTGTTCACTTGTCTACATTTTTTTGGCACCACCGGTATGTCTGTTTTTAGGTTCTTAAATCTCAGGCACTAAATACTTATAAACCAAAAATCAAGAAAGTTAAATGGCATGCTCACTGTAAACACTCAAAGTTATTTCTAATTTGAGAGTTTTTAACTTGAGTGGTCTATCCATTTAACGTAAAGTAATCAAAGTCCTAGTATCAGCAAAAACGAGGGTAAAAGACTTATTATCAAAATCATCCCGTCACCACTACTTCTAGCAATGACGGTAATAATGTGATTGCTCTGAATTGATATAATTCTCAACATCTCATAAAACAATACAGGAAGGTTCACAGGGATGAAAGCTATAGCTATAAAATGACAGGAGAAATTGGTCTGATTTCTAGTTAAATATGCATCTACCATTCATCAAACAGGTCACAATTAATCCAATGAAATAAAGTGCATTATCTTAACTTGGTTGTTATACAATAAGACTGAATGTTTAATACAAAGTGATGCTTCTGAATTCACATGACGATGAAGCTGATGAATCTGCACTCATGCTCACGTTCAACTGACCTTAATCAAGAGCAAATTTGAAAAACCAGCAATAACCATGGAAAAACAGAACTGGCTCTTTCAATATGCTGCCATTGGGCAAAATCCGTCACAAACTACTAAGCTCAGTTCAAAATCCCAATTAGGCCCTTTAAAAATTGAAGAAATAACCGTGCAGTGGGTAGGCCTATTCATTTAGACATCCAACAGTCTTCCAACTCACCACCAAAAATGAAATTCAATCGAATACCTCACATTCAAAATGACTAAACAACTTTCTAGATAAGAAATCTCATCTATTTGGTACTATTTTCTAGCCAGGCACGAGTCTATTTCTGGACTGGCCAAACCTAATCAAGCATTCAGAAATAAGTATTCTCCAACCATCACCAAAAATCACTATAAATAGAAAAAGGACAGGCAAGAAAAGTGCCATTCTAGTTCCTAACAACCTCTTCTTAAAAAATTAGCCAAATGAAAGTGCGAAGGTTTTCTCTTGTCTGGAGCAATCTAAAATTGTTAATTTGGGGTGTTAACTGGAAAAAATATTAATTCGGGCCCGAGAGATAACAATGCATTTTAATAAATTTGAAGTGATGGTTTGAATGTGAGGTCAGATTATACAGGATACACAAGACAGATCAGTGTTCATTTGATTAAGATGAAGTAGCCCAAAGTCCAAAAGAAATTTTCCCCCCAAAAAAAATTGATAATGAAAATGGCCCTCTCTTCGAATGGAAGTCTTCTGGAAGACGAATAGTCTTCATTTTCTTAACAACATAGAGAAGTACAAGATACAACTCACTTGCCTTCATTATTTGCAGAATACTATTATCTAAAGGTCTCTAAGCAGACAGGAAATAAATTTACCATGGTGTTAGTAACACCTGGCATCCACGTTACAACTGTATTCTTTATGCTGTTACTGATTTATCTTTTAACATCCTGAAAAGAGCAAAACGGTAGCGAACTTGGCCTCCCTAGCAATCCATCACCAATCATTTCTTAGGGGAAAGCATTGAGAAGAGACAATGGAGGCGGGGAACAGACCAAACAAAAGGAAAAGATGGCAAAGGTCAGGTGAGAAAACATTTGACAGACAAGTTTTGAGAAGTCATTTCCAACCCTACCGATGCTCAATAAGTGGGGCGGAAGGGTGGTTAAAAGAATGGATAATGCTTATTAGGGGTGGGAGAGGGGGATAAGAAAACTAATGTTCTCCAAAAATCTAAGTTAACTGAACTTTAACAATTACAAAACAGTGATTATCCAATGACTTGTCACAATCCTTTTCCCTAGCTTTGGCAGCCAAAGGCTAGTAGCTGTGGCTGCAGACTAAGTAGGAAATGAAATGCAACTGAGAGCGGCTTCCGCCCTCCCCCACTCTGCCTGGTGCTTTTCCGTTTCCACTCGGGAGAGGCCTCCAACCCGTAAGGGAGGTGGGGAGCAGCAACCCCTAGTCTGGGCTTTTCCGGTCTTTTCTGTAGCACAGGGAAACTCATTTTCCACCTACTTTTATTTCGTCGCTACTGTCCAGTAAGTCACCGACTTGACTGGGTTTTGCATTTCCTGGTCTTGCCTTTCACGGTTAGAGACGACCCACCCAATCACGACCCACCTGGCCCCGTGCGGCCGCAGGCCCAGACGCCTCGGAAAGAGCCCCTCGCACCCAGCCCAACGCCCTTTCCCGACTCCCCTCCAAAAGCAGCCGAAAAGACGACAAAATACTTTCCACGAGGAGACCCGCTGAGGCGCAGGCCGGGGTCTGGCGCGGACCGAGGAAGGGGCGTGCGGGCCGCCCCCAGCCCCTGCCTCCCGCGCGCCGGGCCTGCACGCGCCCCCTAGGTCCTCCGCGGCCGCGCGGAACTCAGCACTCACCGTCAGGCCGGTGCCCAGCACGATCACGTCGTATTCCTCATTCATGGCGGGGCCAGCGAGGACGGAAGCCCAGAGAAAGGAGAAAGCGCAGGATTCTAGGGGCCAGGGGGGTTATATGGTCACCCTGACAACGCCAGGGGGGCGCTCAGGCCAGTCTCGGAGCCCCAGGGGAAGGGGAAGTCAAGAGGAGACGTAAAACGGAGCTGGACAGGAGCGAGGCCAACCGCCACCTCAGACGGGAAGAGACGAGCGGAGCAGGGAGGGGAGGGAGGGCGGGTGGCGACCCGGGGATCCACAGCTGGGGCAGGGCTAAGAGGAGGTGCTGGGGGGCCGTCCATCACGCCCTTCCGCACTTTCATTGGCTATACATCTCCGTTGTCGCCCAACCTTCTTCCTCTCCCAGTTCCCGCGAGAAGAGGGCGGGACGACCCTCTCGGGGTTTCCGGTTCCCGCCCGGCCGGCGGCAGCCGTAGTTGGGGGCGGAAGGGGCCACACTCCGGCCCTTGAGGGCTGGGGAGGGAGTGTTCCCTCGGCGGGAGACTGGGGGCCCAGTTCGTTACTCCAGCCGCCGCGTGGCAGCCGAGGCCCCGAGGTGCTGTTGGACTTTGAGCCTGCGCTGGCCACGTGGGCCGGAACCGGCCGCGCAGGGTCTGGGCGGGTGCAGGCCCGAGGAACGCGGCGGCCGCCTGGTCCGGCCCGCCCACCCGGGAGGTTACGTAATGTGGCCTGAACCCCGCGGCGGCGGCGGCGGCGGCGGCGGCGCCACGTCTTGTCATTTGCAACTTGTCCTGTTTTTCTTTCTAGCCTCCCTTTCTTTTGTAAAGGAAAAAGGACCCGACACAGTTTTAAGGAGTTCAGAAATCACCTGTTTTTGTTTCCCACCTTTGTCATTCTTGCTCAGTGCGTTGTCCCATGTGCAGCCTTAGGAAATTTGGAAGAAAAAAACCCAACCTTTTAAAAAACCCTTAGCGTAAATAAGGGGTAGGCCAGAATTGATTAGGAATTGGGTTTGTGCCTACTGACAGCTACAACTTAAACCAGTTATGAAAATAGAAGCTAACCAGTACATGAATAGGTTTAGGCCGCGAGCGAAGAAGGATTCCGTTTGCCTTCTGTCTCCTACCTTTATCCCTCCCACCCCCAACACACACCTTTCTATTGGGATTCTCACTGGACTCTCCAGCTTTGGGTGAGGAGACCGGTGTGAGCAGAGGCTTGTGTTCTCAACCAAAGAGAATAGACCTACGGAGGCCTAGACAAGTGATTTTCCTAAAGGCGTTGACACCAGTGCTTCCTTCCGTCTGAGATAGGCCTGCACACTCGGCAGCAAAAGAGCTGGTATTTCCTTCAAGATTTACTCTCCAATAGAGCTGGATAAGAGCTATTGACAGCGAACCTTGGTAGACAGAACTTACTTCCTATCTAAATCATCCAGATTCAGGAAAGAATAACTTCTTTACAATGTTTCTTCACCCCATTAAGAGAGTTTAAGAAGGTATGTTATATTGGACAAGGGACCTTTGGGGGGAAGCAGTTTATATTTACATATAACCTTAATTGCATTTGGATAGTTAGTGACCAAATAAATTTTCGTAAGTAGACAAAAATCAAGTGCAAAGTTTGCTAGACTACTGAACAGATTATGTAACAGCGGGTATAACTGACTTTACTGTTGGTGAAACATGATGGCTTAAGGGCCTGCTGTTGCTCTCCAAGTAATCAGGAATATACCAGGGGTGCCAAAAACATGTATACACATGACTTGTATTCATCTTATGTTATCGGTATATATTGAGTATTAAACTTTTAACACAGCTTTTTACTTTCTTAAAATATGTACACTTTTT
Source organism: Rhinolophus sinicus (assembly GCF_036562045.2). Taxonomy (NCBI): domain Eukaryota; kingdom Metazoa; phylum Chordata; class Mammalia; order Chiroptera; family Rhinolophidae; genus Rhinolophus; species Rhinolophus sinicus. The sequence continues at coordinate 104,314,813 of NC_133752.1, read as the reverse complement.
TTTTTTTGACATCCCCGGTATATACTTATAAACAACAGAAATGTCTTTTTTACAGTTCTAGGGGCTAGGAAGTACAAGGTCAACGTGTGTCTGGTGAAGGTCTTCTTCCTGGTTTACGCTGCCTTCTCACCGTGTTCTCACACAAGGCAGGAGAGACATGGGATCCCTCTGCGGCTGCTTTTGCCGACTTACCTATATTTTTGAACTGACGTGAAAAATCGACCCATTTTTTTTAAAAAAACTAGCCATAGCAAAAGCCTTTTTCACATATTGCCATCAGCCTCTGAATGTTGAAGAGACTTTTAAGCATATCAGCTGACTTATGTTACTATGTTTTAAGTGAAGGATATTTCATCAACGTTCAGATGGAGTTACTGAGAAAGTTAAAGGCATTGGATTTGGGAACTGAATTTAAAGCTAATAACACTCCTCAGTCTGATTCCTTATATACGGAAGTTTACTTTTGTTGGCAGTACAAATCCTAAGGCCCTGTAGAAGGACCAAAAACAAAACAAAACAAACGACTGGGCAGAACTCTTCAACAGATGGAGTCCACCCCAAATTCTGCGCCTGCTCTTACATCGTCCATCCCTCCTGTTCCAGTTGCCAAGGAGCTCGGTAGACAACAAATACTGTTTAGGGTGAAGTGGTTTGAAAGCCACAAACTGGTTCAGTGTATCAAAAGCCACAGATGACAGTGTCTGACAGAGTGAAACCTCGGGTGTGGGGGAAGGAGGCAGCTGGTGGAGGAGTGGAACACATCATCAATCTTGAACATATTTAAAATCGTTATACAAAGCAAGAGTCCAGTGGGAGTCTTATTTCTCCTTGGGCACTTGGGGATAATTGCTTGTTGATTCATTTCTACTAAGCTTCCACCTACACTTTACGCTGAGTCCAGGAAAAAGAACCTTAGTTCAGACCATCTCTCTGTCCTGAACCACTGAAACAATTGCTCACTTGTCCCTGTCTGTTCTAACCATTGTCTTCTGAAAATGTGAATCTCATTGTGTTCATACTTCATTCTTTTGCATTTAGAATAAGATGCAAATCCTTTAATATAGCCTAAAAGGTACTATTTAATCTAGCCTCTGTATCTCTCGCCAACTTTATCTTGTTAGTCTTGCTCACTACACTCCAAACACAGTAGTCTTTCAGTTCCTACAATCTGGTCAAGATTTTAACCATTCAAGGGCCTTTGCACTCATGTTGGTCCCATGGCTACTGACCCTCACTTCCCGTCCTGCACCTCTTCTCACGGTTAGTTCTTACCACTTCCTTAAGTTTCAGCTTAAAAAAATCCCTGACCATCTTGTCAAAAGTAGGTTCCCCTCAACTTTTATTCTCTTTCAGCGTCTGCTTATTTCTTTCATTACTTTTTATCATATTGGTAATTATTTTCTTTACTTGGTTTTGGTCCGCTGCCAATCAGAATGGAAATTCCACAGAGGCAGGGATATTATGTATCTTGTGCACAATTGTGCCCCTAACACCCAGAACAATGCTGAGTACCAGGCAAATGATGAGTAAATAAATATCTGATGAATGAATGAGAGACCTAGAAATTGATGCCTTGATCAACAAGGACTAAATGTGATGAAATAGATACCAGTTCCTCCTGATACTTTTGAGAATGGCAGCTGTTCTTATAGCAGAAGATACTAAGATTAATATTATAGAGGGTCTGAACAATAGGGATTTATAAAATATAAATCTGTTAAAAACTTGGATAGCTAATGCTAAAGATAAAACATAATAGGACATCTAGAAACAAATTTTAATGAAGTCCCAAAAATACATATTTCCTAGTTCATGACAGATCATTTATCTACCCACCCCACCCCCACGACCAGTTTTTCTGCTCCTCATCCCCAACTCAGCAGCTACTGGCTCCACCCTGGACCCAAACCAGCATTTCACAGATCATCCTGGATTCTGCCTTCTTTTTCTCCTTCCATGTCTATGCTTTCTTTTGCTGTGCAACAAACCACCCTAAATCTTTGTGGCTTAAAAAAAAAAAAATTAGTGGCTTAAAACAAAGATGCATTATTATCTCTTATGGTTCTCTGAATGGGCTGGGATGAGTGGGACTTGCTTGGGTTAATGACGCAGTTGGAGTCAGTGGCTGGGGTGGGGTCACCTGAAGGCTCTACTAGAGGGGACATCCAAGATGGCGTACTCACATGGCTGACAGTTGATGCTGGCTTTCAGCTGGGAGATTAGCTGGGGCTGTGTCGTGCGGGAGACCCTGCTCGCTGCGCCATTTGTGGTGCGGGGCGGCCTGCGGGGTCTCTGCTCCCGCTCCCCATACAAGAACGCAGGATATGGTGAGGCCAAAAAGGAACACCCACGGAGCCATAGGTAGGGGAGTCATACCACTATATTCTCTCTGGCGGCACTATACTCTCACTGGAGGCTGGATCCACACTGTCCGCAAACCGCCATCCACACTTGCCAGCCCAGCCGCCATCTTCTTGCTAGCCCCCATTCTTTCTCTCTCTCCCTCCTCCCTCTCCTCCGTAGCCGCAGCAGTTATATTAGCGGCTAATTGGCTAACTGGCTACAGCTGACGGCCAACCAGCCACAGCTGACGGCCATCCACTACCCGAGCCAGCACTCCTCCACGTGAGGCCGAGAGCCTGGAAACTACTTTCTGGGGCTCCGCCCCCACACTCCACCCCTACAGGCTCTCGCCTCACAATCTACGCGACAAGCGTCTTCCGCGAGGGGCCCTATGCGAGGAGCCTGGGGGTGAATGCAATATCCTGGACACAGCCAGGCTCTCTGGGCACAGCCAGGGTTTCTCAGGGCACCACCAGTGCTTCTGGGCACAGCCAGACTTCCTGGACTTCTTAGGGTACCACCTGTCTTCCCGGACACAGCCAGGGTTTCTCAGGGCACCACCAGTGCTTCTGGGCACGGCCAGACTTCCTGGACTTCTTAGGGTACCACTAGTTTCCCCGGGCACAGCTAGGATTTCTCAGGGCACTGCCACTCTCTGTGGGCACAGCCACACTTCCTGGACACAGCTAGGGCTCTCAGGGCACTGCCACTCTCTGTGGGCACAGCCACACTTCCTGGGCCTCTCGGGGTACCCTGCTGGAACAATAGCGACTCACAATCAAGGTGCTTACATATTCTCAATGGCGGCCAGTCAAGACACAAAAGCAAATATCCCCCAGTTCCACTACAAGGTGGTAAGTTCCCAAACAGTCAAGCTGTCCATTAAATTAGGGATGGAAGGCAATTCCCCATAGTCCATAGTCATTCGCCAGGGCTGTCCTGGGGGTGAGGGACGACCTTGACCTCACCCTTATCTCCCACGGAGGACTCAGCAAGCGTTACCTCCTGGGACTATAAGTCCTGCATCCGGGCTGCCTGAGCAGGAACTTCCCAGCCCATAGGGCCGCAACGACCTTTGCTTTCTTCGGCCTGTGCTGGTTGGGGAACCGTCCACATCTTTCCACCTCTCCACGGGGCTCCATCTCTCCAGCAGCTGCATGGCTTTTCCTGTGCTGGTGGGAGAACCGTCCACATCCTCCCACCCCTCCACGGGGGTCCAGCTCTCCGGCAGCTGCTCCTCCTGGTCTTCCAGAGACTGAGTGTTCATACACACAAACTGCTCCACCGTCCTTTGGAGAGCTTTGGCCGGCACCATACCCTGCTCGCTGCGCCATTTGTCATGCGGGAGACCCTGCTCGCTGCGCCATTTGTCGTGCAGGGAGGCCTGCGGGGTCTCTGCTCCCGCTCCCCATACAAGAACGCAGGATATGGTGAGGCCAAAAAGGAACACCCACGGAGCCATAGGTAGGGGAGTCATACCACTATATTCTCTCTGGCGGCACTATACTCTCACTGGAGGCTGGATCCACACTGTCCGCAAACCGCCATCCACACTTGCCAGCCCAGCCACCATCTTCTTGCTAGCCCCCATTCTTTCTCTCTCTCCCTCCTCCCTCTCCTCCGTAGCCGCGGCAGTTATATTAGCGGCTAATTGGCTAACTGGCTACAGCTGACGGCCAATCAGCCACAGCTGACGGCCATCTACTACCCGAGCCAGCACTCCTCCACGTGAGGCCGAGAGCCTGGAAACTACTTTCTGGGGCTCTGCCCCCACAGGCTGTCAATCAGAGCAGGTATGTATGTGTGACCTCCATTTGGCTTGCACTTCTCAAAGTCTGGTAGTCGTATTCCAAGAGTACAAATTCCAAGAAAAATGGAAGCTGCTGGTCTCTTAGGGCCCAGAAAGTGGCACAATGTCCCTCCTGTCATATTCTGTTTGTCAAAGCAGATACAGAGCACACCCACATTTAAAAGGAGGAGCTGCAGATCCCACATTCAACCAGAAGAAAGTCAATGCAGCTTTCGCCATCTTTAAGCTGCCATAATATCCCATTACATTCTGGCCATTTACCCCATAAAAATCCTTCCAATCTCTTCTCTTCAACTTCACTGCCACTACCCTAGTATAGACCATCATAAAATTCTCTCCTAGATAATTGCAGAAGCTTCCTAATTGGACACCTGGCCTTCAGTTTGTGTCTCCAACCTGTTCTCTATATTATAACCCAAGTGATCTTCATAAAAATCAAAAGTGACCAAGTTGACCATTCCTTCAAAATCTTTCCTGGGTCTCCACTGCTCTTAGAATAAAGTCGAAACACCTGATCATTTCCTACGATGAGCTTGAAAACCTGACCTTTAACTACCTGGTTAACCAAGTCTCTCACCACAACCCTGCTGCACCCTTCACATTTTCTGATTCACTGCTGTATTAGTCAGTGTCCAGTCACAAACACAGAAACCACTCTAGGTATAAACAGAGACAATACAGGGAATTGGTTTCAAAACTTGAAAGGGCTGGAGGGGCAAAAAAGATAGGTTACACAGAGGTCAGGGACTGCATGAAACTCTAGGCTGGAGCACGAGGGGAAATGGTGCCACATAACGCTCATGACTGCTGTGCTGCTCAGGCCGACCCACCGCCATTAATGCCACTGCCAGAGCCAGTGACATGCTGAGGTGACCACTGCCACCACTGTGCCAGAGTCCAGGCTGCTCTTGCTGCCAATACTGGAGATGCTACCAATGGCAGGGGCACATGCTTCTCCCTCCCTCCTGCCTCCAGTCGTCCACAGATGCTTTCCACTGGCAGAATGTCTCCAGAAGCCAGTTGGCAGAGGGCACTAGAACGTGTGATTCACTGACTCAGTCTCTGAAGCACAGCAGGAATGGAGCGGAGAGCCACCAGACAGACAGACGATTAGCGGAGCTGCTCTGAACACTTTTGTGTTCTGTGAACTCACCAAGCTCTTTCCCTTCTGGGCGTACTTTCCCTCCGTGTCAAATGTTTTTCCCCATCCTTCTACGCGACCTTGCTTTCTCCTGCTTGTGAGAACTCTCAGTGCAGATGTCACTTCTTCCAAGAATCTCTGTAATTCCCAATATGGATTAAGTTCTTCAATTCTGCATTACCACAGTACTCTATTACCCTTCTCTAAACACGCATCAATTACAACCTGTGCCGTAACTGGCTGTTTAGTGCTCTGTAGTCTTACTAAGTTGTTTCGTCCTCTCAAGGGTAGAACTCTACATTTTCACCCTTTTTTCCTTACCAACTAGATCAGAGTACACGCTAAATAATTGAATGTAGTGTCCATAACCTGGGAGATAGTTATGATGGCTCTAAATGCTCTGTGGACCCTCAGAACTTTATGCAAAATAGAGATGTGCATTTTTCCAGAGCGAGAATCCACCATCAGATTGCCAAAGGGGTCAAATTAAGAAACCATATGTCGAGACTTCCGGAAAAATGGCGGCGTGAGGTGAGCCTCTATAAAGCTCCCCTGGAATTTACAAAGAATCGAACAACAAAAACTCCACAAAGGACTCCCTGCACAGCAGACAGGCAAGACGAAGAGGCCCACTACCGACTGAAATCACCTACAGGTGGGAGATTCACGCGAGTGGAGGGAGGAGGAAAGGGAGAAGTGCAGAGATGGAGCCGCGCGGGCGCAGAACGCAGACCTAGCTCAGTGCGCCGAGCTCGCTGCTTCCCGGAGCTACCGCAGCTGCGGGAGAGGGAAGAACTCGGACTGCTAGGGCTCCGCCAGGGCTCCACAGGGCTGAGGGGACAGCATATAACATGGCTGAACCCAACGCTCACGGCAGAGACCTCGGAGAAAAGACTGAGGGAAAAAGGCTGAAAACGGTGGTTTAAGCCCTCACTGCCGAGCAGAGAATGAAGCCTTAGGCACTGAGACAAGCCGCCCACTTCCTCCCCTCCCAGAGCTCGCCCTGCCCCCACCTGCCCGGTGCTAGAAGCGAAACAGTAGCAGTGTCAGATCAAAACAACAGAAAATTTGCTGTTTTGAGAACTGTGGACCGCAGACACAAATTCACAGCCCAACTAGTTCCAGCAAAGGGGAGAGATCTGTGGAAGCAGGACCGGCTGTGGTGGTGGTTGCCGCCATTTCTCTGGGCCACCTCTCACAACTCACCCCGCCCCTGACCCCACCTATCTGGGCGGATCCCTGCAGGAGTAAACGGAACTGCTGAAATATACGGGCTCTGAATTAGGAGCTGGAAGAGCTTTGGAACATCAAAAGCTCTCCGCATACCCACCGGGACACTGTGCCCTGTGACCTAGACGAACTATTAACAGAGGAGAAGCCCGTCTCCCAGGGAATCCCCCCATTGTGTGAGAAGCAGGAATAGTGCAGAGAAAACATAGCACTACCGTGTGGGAGAAGAAAAATAAGTTGCAGTTGGAGAAATAATAAAACATTCTACCAACAAGTACTGGCAAACAAAAGAAAGACCGCTTTCTATCAACCTGTTGCAGAAGTCACTCCTGTAGATGTCTAGGAAGAGAAATAGTAAACCAGTAATCGCCATGAATAACCAAGGCAACAAGATAGCTCAGAAAGAAAGTGAAAAATCTCCAGAGAAGGCACTTAAAGATACAGAAATATGTGACTTAAATGACAGAGAATTCAAGATTGCAGTTCTGAAAAAACTCAACGAGATACAAGAAAACACAGATAGGCAGTTAAATGAACTCAGAAACTCAATCAAAGAACAGCATGAGCATTTTACGAAAGAGATTGAAATCTTAAAAAAGAACCAAATAGAATTTCTGGAGATTAAGAACTCAATAGAAGAAATTAAGAATGAAATAACCAGCTTAGGTAGTAGAGTTGACCAGATGGAGGAAAGAATCAGTGACATCGAAGATAGAAACCTGGAAATGACACAAATTGAAGAAGAAAGAGACTTGAGACTTAAAAGAAATGAAAAAACTCTACAAGAACTTACTGACTCCATCAGAAAGAGCAATATAAGAATAATGGGCATACCAGAAGGAGAAGAAAGAGAGAAGGGAACAGAGAATATATTCAAACAAATTGTCCATGAGAACTTCCCAAATTTGTGGACAGAACTGGACCCTCAAATCCAAGAAGCAAATAGAACACCTAGTTACCTCAATCCCAACAAACCTTATCCAAGGCACATTGTATTGAAGCTGTCTAAAATCAACGACAAAGAAAGAATCCTCAAGGCAGCCAGGGAAAAGAAGACGGTAACTTACAAAGGAAAGCCCATTAGATTATCATCAGATTTTTCAGCAGAAACTCTACAAGCCAGGAGGGAGTGGAACCAAATATTCAAACTATTGAAAGAGAGAAACCATGAGCCAAGAATAATATATCCAGCAAAGATTTCCTTTAGATATGAAGGAGGAATAAAGACCTTTCCAGACATACAGAAGCTGAGGGAATTTTCTAATACACGACCTGCACTACAAGAAATACTAAAGGAGGCTATTCGACCACCATCAACAGGGACAATTTGTGGCAACGAAAACTCAAAAAGGGGGAGAGTAAAGGCCTGAACGGAATATGGGAATGGAGAAAGTAAGCGTGCTGAAGAAAATGGAATACTCTAAATATCAAACTTTCTTTTACATAAACTTAAGGGTAACCACTCAAAATAAATCCAGAATTGAAATATATACTGAAATAAAAGAAGAAACAGAGGAAAACATCATAGAATACCACCACACAGAAATAATAGACAACAACAAAAAGGCAAAGAAACAATGGAGACACAGAGTTACCAGAAAATGAAAGATTTAATGACAAGAAATCCTCACATATCAATAATCACCCCAAATGTAAACGGATTGAACTGACCAATAAAAAGGCACAGAGTAGCAGATTGGATCAAAAAACTAAACCCAACTATATGCTGTCTCCAAGAGACACATCTCAGCTACAAGGACAAGCATAGACTCAAAGTGAAAGGGTGGAAATTGACACTCCAAGCAAATGGTACCCAGAGAAAATCAGGTGTAGCCATAATGATATCAGATGAAACAGACTTCAAGGTGAAAAAAATAACAAGAGACAAAGATGGACATTTCATAATGGTGAAGGGGACTGTACAACAAGAAGACATAACAGTCATCAATATTTATGCCCCCAATCAGGGAGCACCGAAATACACCAAGCAACTACTAACAGAACTAAAGGGAGAAATTGACCAAAACACAATTATACTAGGGGACTTAAATACATCATTGACAGCTATGGATAGATCATCCAAACAGAAAATAAATAACGAAATAGTAGCCCTAAATGACACATTAGATGAAATGGACATAATTGACATTTATAGAGCACTTCATCCTAAAACATCAGACTATACATTCTTTTCTAGTGTACATGGAACATTCTCAAGGATAGACCATATATTGGGACATAAAATCAGTCTCAACAAATTTAAGAAGATTGAAATCATACCATGCATATTCTCTGATCACAAGGCTTTGAAATTGGATATCAACTGTAAAAAGAAAGCGGAAAAACACAAATACATGGAGATTAAACAACATACTTTTAAAGAAGGACTGGGTCAAAGAAGAAATTAGAGGAGAGATCAAAAGATACATAGAAACAAATGACAATGAAAATACATCCTACCAAAATTTTTGGGATGCAGCGAAAGCAGTTTTAAGAAGGAAATTTATCTCATTACAGGCCTATCTCAAGAAACAAGAAAACTCCCAAATAAATAACCTCATGTTACACCTTAAAGAACTAGAAAAAGAAGAACAAGTAAAACCCAAGGTCAGCAGAAGAAAGGAAATAACAAAAATTAGAGCAGAACTAAATGAAATAGAGAACAAAAAGACAATAGAAAAAATTAATGTGACAAAGAGCTGGTTCTTTGAAAAGTTTAACAAAATTGACAAACCCTTGGCTAGACTTACTAAGATAAAAAGAGAGAAGACACTGATTAACAAAATCAGAAACGTAAAAGGGGAAGTTATCACGGACACCACAGAAATACAAAGGATCATCCAAGAATATTATGAAGGACTATATGCCACCAAATTCAACAAACTAGAAGAAATGGACAAGTTCTTAGAAACATATAGCCTTCCAAGGCTGAACCATGAAGAACTGGAAAATCTAAACAGACCAATCACCAGTAACGAAATTGAATCAGTCATCCAAAACCTTCCCAAAAGCAAAAGTCCGGGACCAGATGGCTTCACTAGTGAATTCTACCAAACCTTCAAAGAGGATCTAATACCAATTCTGCACAAACTCTTCCAAAAATTGAAGAAGAGACAGTACTCCCTAACTCATTTTATGAGGCCAACATTACCCTGATACCAAAACCTGGTAAGGACAGCACAAAAAAGAAAACTACAGACCAATATCTCTAATGAATACCGATGCAAAAATCCTAAATAAAATTCTAGCAAATCGAATACAACAATGCATTAAAAGATTATTCATCACGACCAAGTGGGGTTCATCCCGGGGCACAAGGATGGTTCAACATCGCAAATCCATCAATGTGATACATCACATAAACAAAATAAAGGACAAAAATCATATGATTATATCAATTGATGCAGAAAAAGCATTTGACAAGATACAACATCCATTTATGATTAAAACACTTAATAAAATGGGTATAGAAGGAAAATACCTTAACATAATAAAGGCCATATATGACAAGCCCTCTGCTAATCTCATAATTAATGGAGAAAACTGAAGCCCTTTGCTCTACGTTCAGGAACACGACAGGGATGTCCCCTATCACCTCTGCTTTTCAACATAGTGTTGGAAGTCCTTGCCAGAGCAATCAGGCAAGAGAAAGAAATAAAAGGCATCAAATTGGGAATGAAGAAGTTAAATTATCACTCTTTGCAGATGACATGATGCTATATATAGAAAACCCTAAAGACTCCACCAAAAAGCTATTAGAAACAATCAACGAATACAGTAAAGTTGCGGCTACAAAATCAACGCACAAAAGTCCATTGCCTTCCTATATACTAACAATGAAATCTCAGAAAAAGAAATACAAAAACAATTCCTTTTGCAATTGCAGTAAAAAGAATAAAATACCTAGGAATAAACTTAACCAAGGATGTGAAAGACCTATATGCTGAAAACTATAAGACATTTTTGAAAGAAATTGAAGAAGACACAAAGAAATGGAAAGACATTCCGTGCTCATGGATTGGAAGAATCAACATAGTTAAAATGGCCATATTACCCAAAGCAATATACAGATTCAATGCAATCCCCATCAAAATCCCAATGGCATATTTTAAAGAAATAGAACAAAAATCATCAGATTTGTTTGGAACCACAAAAGACCCCGAATAGCCAAAGCAATCTTAAGGAAAAAGAACAATAATGGAGGTATCACATTTCCTGACTTTGGCTTGTACTACAGGGCTACAATAATCAAAACAGCATGGTATTGGCAGAAAAACAGACACATAGACCAATGGAATAGAATTGAGAACCCAGAAATAAAACCACATAAATATGGACAGATAATTTTTGACAAAGAAGCTAAAATCATACAATGGAGCAAAGACAGCCTCTTCAATAAATGGTGCTGGGAGAATTGGATAGCCACGTGCAAAAGAATGAAACTGGACTGCTATTTGTCACCATGTACCAAAGTTAATTCAAAATGGATCAAAGACTTAAGCATAAGACCTGACACAATAAACTGCATAGAAGAAAACATAGGTACTAAACTTATGGACCTTGGGTTCAAAGAGCATTTTATGAACTTGACTCCAAAGGCAATGGAAGTAAAAGCTAAAATAAACGAATGGGACTATATGAAACTTAAAAGCTTCTGCACAGCAAAAGAAACCATTGACAAAATAAAGAGGCCACCAACTGAATGGGAGAAGATTTTTGCAAACAGTGCCTCCGATAAGGGGCTAGTATCCAGAATATACAAGGAACTCATGCAACTCAACAACAAAAAAACAAACAACCCAATTGAAAAATGGGCAGAGGACTTGAAGAGACATTTCTCCAAAGAGGACATACAAATGGCAAATAGACATATGAAAAAATGCTCAACATCACTAATCATCAGAGAAATGCAAATCAAAACCACAATGAGATATCACCTCACCCCAGTCAGAATGGCTATCATCAACAAGACAAATAATAACAAATGTTGGAGAGGCTGTGGAGAAAAAGGAACCCTCATACACTGTTGGTGGGAATGCAGACTGGTGCAGCCGTTATGGAAGGCAGTGTGGAGGTTCCTCAAAGAATTACGAATAGAATTGCCATATGACCCAGCAATCCCTCTCCTGGGTATCTACCCAAAAAATCTGAAAACATTTAGAGATAAAGACACGTGTGCTCCAATGTTCATTGCAGCTTTGTTTACGGTGGCCAAGACATGGAAACAACCAAAATGTCCTTCGATAGATGAATGGATAAAGAAGTTGTGGTATATATACACAATGGAATACTATTCGGCAGTAAGAAAAGATGATATAGGAACATTTGTGACAACATGGATGGATCTTGAGAGAGTAATGCTGAGCGAAACAAGTCAGACAGAAAAAGCAGAGAACCATGTGATTTCACTGATATGTGGTATATAAACCAAAAACAACAAAAGAACAAGACAAACAAATGAGAAACAGAAACTCATAGACACAGACAATAGTTTAGTGGTTGCCAGAGGATAACGGGGGTGGGGGGGTGGGGGTGGGAGATGAGGGTAAGGGGGATCGAATATATGGTGATGGAAGGAGAACTGACTCTGGGTGATGAACACACAATGGGATTTATAGATGATGTAATACAGAATTGTACACCTGAAATCTATGTAATTTTACTAACAATTGTCACCCCAATAAATTTAATAAAATAAAATTAAAAAAAAAGAAAAAAAGAAAAGAAACCATATGTCTGGATAAAGGAATGACTTCACAATATTCCTAAGACTTAAAGAAAAATGTAACTTCCAGGATGAAACTGAGTCTCAAACAGCATTTCAGTGGCTTGTCATAGATCTCAACTTTTATTGAATTCCTGGACACAGAGAAATGAAATCAGCACTAAGACTGATGATGTGCAGGAAATACAAAATAACATGCAGAATAGAAATCATTAGCAAGGATAATTTGTGGCCGCTCTATGGAGCTCTGAACATAGTGACTAGGTGTTGGTGAGTGGAGGGGGGCTCACTGCAGGGGCAGAGCAGGTGAGCCGAATGTCCCTATTCCCAGAAGACTCATAAGCGCAGTACAGGCATGTTCTAGACCCCTTTGCCCTTCAAAACACGTCCACTCACTCAAGCATCTAATTGTAGAGAAGCTATGGGAAAACAGCATGGCAGTCATGGAAAAGTAATGACAACAGACGATCTCATTTTATTTTTTCCATCCTGGAAGACGAGAATGATTTTTATGTTTTTGTCTTTTTTAAGGAGGGCACAGCTCACAGTGCCCCATATGGAGATCGAACCGGCAATCTTGGTGTTATTAGCTCCACACTCTAACCAACTGAGCTAACCAGTCACCCTGAGAATGATCTTTACGCTGCATGAGCTGTAATGTTTCCTAGGTCACTTTAAAATCATTCACTTGAATGTTTCTTATATTAATTTAAAGCAGGGGTGTCCAAACTGTGGCCCGCGGGCCAACTGCGGCCCGCAATCCATTTTTTATTGGCCCGCAGCAAATTCCAAAAATATATTTAGTTTACTTAAGTAAACCAGGTGAGGCAATACGAACTTCACCTCAAATGAGTGGCCCGGCTGTTTGTGTATTTCACCGCATATGGCCCTTGGTGAAAAACGTTGAAAAAGTTTGGACACCGCTGGTTTAAAGGTACATAGATATCATAAATATATGTGAGAAAATGTTTTCCCTAAACCACCTGTGAATATACTGGAGTCAGGCTATCACACCTTAATTCTGCGGTTAAAGAAACGTAATGAACACTTTCTAGAGTATCTGTCTACTCTTTTCTGGGAACTGGCCACCCTTCCCACAGGTGTGGACTCTTGGCAGCCATATTTCTGTCACGTGACCCTGTGCCCAAGCTACTTCGGTTTAAAGCAAAAAAACCATGTCAGGCTATCTTAAGTATAAAAGGAGATGTATCAGAAGGATAAAAGGGCAAAAATATAGTCAGGTCTCTGGGAGGAACTGGAATCAGGAACTGACTCTACGCTCAGCTCTTCTCTGTAGGACTTCCTCATTTCTCTCCCTACGGGCTGACTCTGCCTGCTTCCCTTGAATGTGGTGGGTCAACGATGGCTGGCAGCCCCAGTCAACTGAGTTACACAATATCTGTTTAGGGGCTCACACTACTGGCATTTGGGCCAGATACTTCTTTGTGGTGGGGGTGGGCCTGTGCATCTGTCATGCGGGGTGGCCTGCGGGGTCTCAGCTCCCGCTCCCCACATAAGAACGCAGGATATGGTGAGGCCAAAAAGGAACACCCATGGAGCCATAGGGAGGGGAGTCATACCACTATAGTCTCACTGGAGGCTGAATTCACACAATGTGCGACCTGTTGTCCGATTTTCTGCCTGCCAACCGACCGACTCCACTCAACTCACAAACGAGCGCAGCCCCGGCAGTTATATCAGTGGCCAATTGGCTAACCGGCTACAGCTGACGGCCAACTAATTAGGCACACCCGACAGCCATCTACTACCCGAGCCAGCACTTTTCCATGTGAGGCCGATCTCAGCTCCCGCTCCCCACATAAGAACGCAGGATATGGTGAGGCCAAAAAGGAACACCCATGGAGCCATAGGGAGGGGAGTCATACCACTATAGTCTCACTGGAGGCTGAATTCACACGACGTGCGACCTGTTGTCCGATTTTCTGCCTGCCAACCGACCGACTCCACTCAACTCACAAACGAGCGCAGCCCCGGCAGTTATATCAGTGGCCAATTGGCTAACCGGCTACAGCTGACGGCCAACTAATTAGCCACAGCCGACAGCCATCTACTACCCGAGCCAGCACTTTTCCATGTGAGGCCGAGAGTCTGGAAACTGCTCTCTGGGACTCTGTCCCCACAGCATCGTAGGATGTTTAGTAGTGTCCCTGGCCTTTTATTAATAATAGATGCCAGTGTCAGGCTGGGTCTCAGCTCCCGCTCCCCACATAAGAACGCAGGATATGGTGAGGCCAAAAAGGAACACCGATGGAGCCATAGATAGGGGAGTCATACCACTTTAGTCTCGCTGGAGGCTGGGTTGGAGATACAGGGAGTAAACATCTGCCAGTACCCCAACAAGGGGTCTTCCTGCACCCCAGTCTCGTTGGCGGCTGCGCGAGACACACACAGGAAGTAGGCTCCACACGATCCACAATCCGCCGTTGGCTTCTCTGCCTGCCAAACCAACCAACCAACCAACCAACCAACCAACCAACCAACCAACCAACCAACCAACCAACACAGTCACAGCAGTTATATCAGTGGCTAATTGGCTAACTGGTTACAGCTGATGGCCATCTAATAACCGAGCCAGCACCTTTCCACATGAGGCCGAGAGCCTGGAAACTGCTCTCTGGGACTCTGTCCCCACAGTCAGTAATACCCAACCTCTCTTCTGCCCCATTTGTGACAATCAAAATGTCTCTAGACGTTGCCAATGTCCCTGAAGGGCGGGGGGAAAAATCACTTCAGGTGACAGCCACTGAACTAAATTATCTAGGTTTTCATAATTCAACATCAAATTTCCAGAAGAGAGAATCTGAATGGCCCAGCATGGGCTCTGTGTCCAAATGACCCAGGGCATAAGGTTATGTGACAGAAATATGGCTGCCAGGAGTGCATACCTGTGGGAGGGGTGGCCAGATCCCAGAAAAGAGGGGTGGACAGATACTGTAGGTGTTCATTGTGTTTCTTTAACCACAGAATTAAGGTGTGCTAGCCTGACTCTCTGCTATATTCATAGGTGGTTTAGGGGAAACATTTTCTCACATATATTTATGATATCTCCATACCTTTAAATTTTTAACCCCAAATCTCCTATTATCAGGCTTTTGAAATAAAAACCTCACTTTTTCATTTATTTCTTCAAAAATTATTTATAGGGTATTCTCTGTGCCAGGCACTGGGCTAGGCCTTGGTGAGCTAAGTAGACTGGGTTTTGTGCACACAGAGGTTACACTTTAATTCCAGATTAACTTAATGATTATGGTAGAATAGTCCTACTTTGGATCAGCCCTTTTTTCATTTTCAAAGCCATTTTACCTTTGGTATCTAATTTACTGTCTTTAATTTTTAAGTTTTAAAATCATTCCTCCTCTTCATACCTCTGTGGGATTATCTGCCTGTTAGAATTGGTGTTGGGCTTGGCATTCGTCCCCGCAGTTCGTGAACAGATCCTGTGTTTTACTGGAAGAGCCATAATTTTGACCACTGAATCTCAGTTGCCCCCAGCCCTGGAAAGAAAAGTCCAAAGTTAGTCTTGACTCCTACCAGGAAAAAAAAAAATAATAATAACAAAGTATTAGGATGAACATCTCAACTTTTCTCAGAAAGTTATTGAGATAGCCCGCAAACAAGGATTCACTGTGCAGTGCAGGTTATACAGAATGACTGTGAGATTAAAAACAAGCTGGGTTTGCAACTACTCATCTTGTCCCATCTCCCAAACAGTATGCTGGTCCTCCAGTGCCTCTTTGTCAGCATCTCCAGGGTACCGGGAGACGCTGAAGGCTCGAGGGGCTTTTCAGGAAAGAGTTCCATGGTCACGTTAAGTTTGAGAAATGCTGCCTGTTATATCCTCCTTTGGGAGAGTCACAATTCAGATGTCAAGGGCTCTGCAGAGTTTTCACTGCCTGGCTGTTTTGAAGAGAAATCTGGTAATATTTAAAAAATTTAACGTGTACAAATCCTATGTCCCAGCTCCCTATTCCTGGAAACATACCGAAAAGAAAATATCTGGTGTAGGATGATGTGCTAAAATGTTCATCAAATTCTAATACATGGTAGCAAGGAGTTGGACGTAATCTCTGTGCAGCCTCAGAAGGATTCAACTACAATGTGGCAAGGCGGAAGAAGCTGAGAACAGTTGCTGAGAGAGAGAAACAATGAGATTTCTAGTACAAGGCCATTATTGTAAAAATTGATAAGCATGCATATTATACCATGTTCAAAACAGATGTATGTTTAAAAACCTGAGCAGACTTGAACAGTGCTGGCATTCATTAGAGTGGGTGCACGTCGGGGGAAGAGGGTGGGAAACCAATAATAAAATAAAACACAGAACTTGAGATGACATTTTGCAGACTGAACACATGCCTTTACCTTGATTCCCTCCCCAAAGTCTGCTAAACCAGCATTAAGGGAATAAAAAAGGGATAGAAACCCGAGAGTTCAAAGAGAATAGAAAAGATCAGCTGTTGAAAGAAGGTGATGGAATTTTGACAGATAGAAAGCAGATGGTCAAATCTAATTGACCTAACAGAGCAGAGAAAAACAAAACCTCCGGGCCTACAAGGAGGTGTGGGACATTAAGCCGCAAACTCAGTCAGGCTAGAGGACTCACACAGACCAGGAGGTACAGGGAACAGGTACTTGGAAGGCCAGGCTGTGAGCTGGGGTGAAAACGGAACTGGCTGAAGGTACCTGCAAGGAGCCCTGGGTTCCTGGGCCCGCCTGCTGCTGCTGCCCCTCTCCACCAAGCAAGGCAGGCAGTTGGCTGTGGACAGGCTAAAGCAGAGAGGCCCTCAGTCTGGCACACGGGGCCCAGAGAGAAAGACATGCCACGTCTGCACAGATGGGATTCTGGTGTGGATGGTGCTTGCAGGGGATGCAGGGGGTATAGGCAACTCTGTACCTCTGCTCTATTTTGCTATGAACCTGAAAGTGCTCTAAAAAATAAAGTCTGTTAAAGAAAATCAACCAGAAGTTTTAAAGAAATGCTTTGGGACAGAATCCCATTTTAAGAAAATAAAATACAGTATTTTCACTTTTAAAAAAAGAACAGGTTTGGAAGCTGGGTCAGCAGGCCACCTGGTAGGCCCTGGATTGTGACAGAACAATCTCTTCCCACACATTCTCTCCTCTCCCTCTTCCCTCATTTTCTTGCCTTCTTTCTCCCCCTTTCTTAGCCTTTTCCTCCCGTGGCACCTTTGACACTTTCCCAAACTACTAACATAAGAAGGTAGATGGTGCCTAGGTGTGTTGTTTGGCAATACGACATAATTATGTAGGTGTTTCCACCCTCTGGAATGTGCCATGAACTTCCTTGTGTTTCTCTGTCCCCTTAGCGCTGTGAAATGGTGGGTTTGTCAGGGCTCTGTAACCTCTCCTGGGGTTCTGCCCAAGCCAGTGCCAAAAAAATCCTCAAGGTGTGGGGTCAAAATGACCTGGGATGTGGATTTGAGGGGTATGCCCAGCCCTGTAGTACCTCTTCATTCAGCTCATCCAAGTGCCCCTGGGAAAACTGCTCGGAAGATTAGCATCTTGGTCAAACAGCTTTATCGGCAAACTGGGGCTGCTTGGCAGGTGTCCTTCTGTGGGAGGTACCTGAGTATCCTGTTGGTGCACAAAACCTTCCCCTCCCTTCACTTGCCACACGAAGCCAACCCTGACTGACTCTGGCTTAGCCTGGTTGGCAGGAGAGAAAGCCTCTGATGGAGATGTGTGACCTTAGAGCCTAACATGTCTACGATGTTAGAAAAGTTACGTTGCAGATTTCTCCCATCAAAAGCCAATATTATATATTTTTATTAATTTTTACTTAACAGTATACAGTGGGAAGTAGCATGTGTTCCTTGCCCCTGGACATCTACTCCCCACTGTCTGCTCCCTCCTGTTAAGTTTCTTATGTGTCTTTCCAGAAACATTGTATACATACACAAGCATGAATTCATCTGTTTATAGATACATGGTAACACAAAGGGCTGCGTACATAACACATAAGTTATTCTGTTCCTGCCTTTTCTCACTTAATTACATATTTAACAGATTGTTTTGTTTCCGCACATATAGACCTAACTCATTCTTTTTAACAGTTGTATAGCATTCTATGGTTCAGCTATACTATTTTTTTTCTTTTTATGTATTAAAAAACTAAAGCTAGAAAACAGTTTGGAGACACTCAGTGTTAACACCTAAATAAAAGAGTGACCTGCACATTTCTGGCAAAGCCCTGCGTTCATGGCAGGATTCCCCACGGAGCACGCAGCCCCCAAAGCCCCATGTCCTCACCCTGGAAAATGTGAATGTAGCCTTATTTGCAAAAAGGGTCTTTGAGGTATCATTAAGAATCTGGAGATGAGATCATCCTGGATTTCGGATGGGTCCTAAATCCAGTGATTGGTGTCCTTATAAAAGACAGGTAGAGGGAGACTTGAAATTCAGAAACACAGGGTAGAAAGCCATGTGAAGAGAGGGGCAAGTGGCACTGCCCCACACCAAGGCCTGGAGCCATGGGAAGCTGGAAAGGGCCAGAAGGCCCCTCTCCTGGAGCCTTCAAAGGGAGCACAGCCCTGCCGGCACCTTGACTGCACACTTCTGGCCTCCAGAACTGTGAGAGAACACACTTCTGTTGTTGTAAACCCCCCAGTTTGTGGTAGTTTGTTCAGGCAGATCTAGGAAACTACTACATCACACTAACCTACATGTCAGGAGTCCTGCCCTCATCCTTTTAAATGTCATTAAATGTCCACTTGAAGTCGAGCCACCTACTCATTCTGGGTCTTGGTTTTTTCCTTCACCTCTAAAAAATAAGGAGATTGGGCCAAATAATTTGCACATTTCTTTGCAGTCCAAACAGCTTCTGACCTACAAGGGTACACGCAATGGGTGATAAATCAGTGAACGAGCCAAGCACGCTGAGATCAGAGGAGAGTGGTCTCCCCGTGGGCAGCGTGTCTGGGGAAGGGTCGTAGCTGGCCGGAGAGGAGCAGAAAAAGCCCTGCTGGGTGACTCAGGTCAGGAGGGAAGGTGTGAATGAAGTATGGTGGGCAGAGGATTTCATTCAGGAGGGCTCTCGCACTGAAATGGGATTTGTAACAATAAAATGATTCCTTCCCCTTGGGCCAAAGATTAGTGGCATTAGTGAGCAGAAATTTGTCCTGAGGAAGTTCGCTTTGACTTGAGAGAGAGCACAAAGAGAATTTAGGGACAAGTAACCTTGGGGAAGAGTGGGAAAGCACTTGGGGAATGAGGTTTTGGTTTTCTGGCCAGATGTAACTGAGTAAGATGGATAGGGGCTTGGAGACACCCAGATCTGATGTGAATTTCACTTCAATAAAAAACAGCACAGAAAGCCTATGAAGTCGCCCGTAAGTTACATAAGGTGCAAGAAGAGGCAGGCCAGAGAAGAGGGGTGATTCTGTACGTGGCGGGCTCAGGAAGGGCTCTCAGGTAACCGGTGTTCTCTGGAGATGTTCTGTCTGAGTGACCGAGGTAAGCGCAGCCGCAAGAGGGGCCCAAAATTCCCAAGGAGGCCGATGCTTCTCCCCGTGGAGGTGGGTCTCATTGCAAGGTCAGACCCGGAGTCTTGGCTGTGTTTGCTGGAGCCGTTCCTCATGTGTGTGTGTTCCTGTGATTTAGAGGCCAGGATAAGGGCTGTTATCAAAGGACTGCGTGTTCCCTGCGTGACCACAGCGGGCCTGCACAGACAGCATCCCGGAGGCCACACGTTTACTAGACAGGAACAAAGCTGCTGTTGTGTGGATGAAGTAGTTAGAAAGTACATTTTTCCCTGAGGTGGACTCCCGGCCCTGCAAGGCAGGAAGATTTCTTTCCAATTCACAGAGTACCTCGTCTCGTGTCTAAGGGTCGCAGGCCATTGTGACCATTCAGGTCTAGGCTGCACGCAGCAGAGTGGGGAAATGGGGAGGCAAGAGGCCCTGGGCCTCGAGTTTAGGCTGACCAGTGTTCAGGCCTAGTCAAAAGCTTTCCTGGCAATCCCGTGATGATTGGAGAGTCACAGAACCTAACAGGTCACAGCTGCTGCACTCAGCGGGGCTCATCCCGCCACTGTCCTCAGAACCCCTTCTCCCCCCTTATTTCTGGCCCATCCTCCCTCACTGTAAAGCCCTCATTCAGATGCCCTGCCAGACCTTCCTTTTCATAAACACCTGACAACCCCTGGCTTCTCTTCTTCAGGCATGCTGCCCACCTATTTTGTGTTCCATTCTTCCGCTCTTGCAAGTTTTTCACACACAAAATCAAATTACTATTTTGAAGTTCTATTTTGGCCAGGTACTAGTAGGTATTTATCATACGATGGTCCACTTACTCCTTGTAATTACCACATAAAGTACGTATTACTAAGTCCGGTGTACCGATAAGGAAAGACTCAGAAATTGGGATCTGGCCAAAGTAAACAGCTGGTGAGTGGTGGAATAGGATTCACATTTCGAATTTAACGTTCAATAAACTGAGCCCTACTCATAAACCAGTTATTGGAGAAATTATCCCCCAAATGACATCATGTCTCAATGCAGTAAAAATAACTGACTTTTGCGGTCGTGGTATATACAGTCAGTCCTCACTCAACGTCATTATAGGTCCTTAGAAACTGATTTTAAGCAAAACCACGTACAAGGAAATCAAGTTTACCCCAGGCTAAACATGATATAAACAAGATACATAAACAAGAGCTCCAGTACTACAGCATATTTCTGGCCACAGAAACATCACCAAACTTCTAAATAAAGACCCGAAACACTTCTAATAGTGAACACTGAAATAAATGTGAGCTATACATACACGTAAGAAAGATGAAGAAAAACAAGTACGATCATCATTTTCCAACTCACTGATTCCAGTTCAGGGTTCAGGGTGGTTAGTCTGTGCCGGCACCTCTGGGACCAAGGCAGGACCCAACCTGGATGGGACGGCCTTCCATCACAGGGCCACCCACACACATACCCACGTGGCCGGGACAATGCAAACACCCGTTTACCTCATGTGCACAGCTTTGGGACGTCGGAAGAAAGCTCAGTCCCCAGACAAAACCCACGCAGACATGGGAGAACATTATTCGAGGACCTGCTATATTTGTAAAGAGATGGGAGGAATTTGGATAAATATTTGTGTGTGGGGGTTCTTTCTATAACCCCTAAATTGCCGTACATGACTGCTGAGTCTGCATTTCCCAGAAGCTGCCATTTAACAGCTTTATTTAACAAATGGCGTAACAGTTGTGTTTATTCTCTGAATTGACAGATGACGCTGAGTGAGCATAGACGCACTGAAGTTACTTCCTTCACCAGCCCCTTACCTTGTAGACAAGATCCCTGCCTTATTTTGACTTTGTGATGGTGCAAAAGCAATAAGCGTTCAGCAGGAAGCGGGCAGGCTGAGCTATGCTCAGTAGGTTGGGTGTATTAAATGCATTTTCGACTTAACAATATTTTCAACTTATGATGAGTTTATCAGGATGGAGCACATCGTGAGTGGAGGACCTTCTGTATACTGGAGAACTGAATCAAGAGTAAGACTCACCTGAGTTCACAGGTGAGCTGGAATGCTCTGCCCAACACATTTCAAGCGCTATCTCCTGTGAGGCGGACCAGAGCCCCACCCCTAACAAGAACTGTTATTTCCTCTACAAGACTGTGACATCCTGCCCTCAAGGACAGTGCTTGCACAATAATCGTGTCCACTATTCTACTGGGCAGGAGAAGGAAGGGAGGAAGGAAAGTTTTCAGAAGGTTTACAATTCAAGATAAAAAGACAAGCCAATTTAAAAATATGCAAAGGACTTAGATAGACATTTCTATAAGCAGAATGTAAAAGTGGCCACCAAGCCCGTGAGAAGATGGTCAGCATTGTTAGGCATCAGGGAAAGGCAAATCAAAACCACTTCACACCTGCCAGGGGGGCCAGAATAAAAAAGACAGACTCTAACAAGTGTTGGTGAGGGTGTGATCAAATCAGAACCCTCACACACTGCTGGTGGGAATGTAAAATGGGACAGCCACTTTGGAAAACAGCTCCTCAAATGACTAAACTTACACACTGGAGTTACTTAGACACAGAATCATCCTATGACCCAGCAATTCTACTTGAAGGAAGACAGCCAAGAAAAATGAAAACACATGCCCACACAGAAACTTGTAAAATAATGTTCATAGCAGCATTAATCCTAACAGCCACAAGGTTTGAAAGCAACCCAAATGTCCATCAACTAACGAGCCGATAAACAAAATGTGGTCCATCCATGCAATGGAATACTATCTGGCCACCAAAAGGAATACAATTCTGATACATGCTACAATACGAAAAACATTGTGCCAAATGAAAGAAGCCAGTCACAAAAGACCAAGTTATATCACTCCATTTACATGAAATGTGCAGGATAGACACATCCAGAGATGGAAGGTAAATGAGGGGTTGCCATGGGCTGGACGTGGGAGTGGGGAGTGGGAGTGATAGCTAAAAGGTATGGTTTTTTTGTGTGTGTTTTTTTAACTTTCATTTATTTTAAGTGTGTTTTTCCAGGACCCATCAGCTCCAAGTCAAGTAATTGTTTCAATTTAGTTGTGAAGGGTGCACCTCACACTGGCGGCCTATGCAGGGATCGAACCGGCAACCCTGGTGTTACGAGCATCGCGTTCTAACCAAGTGAGCTAACCGGCTGCCCCGGTATGGGGCTTCTTTCTGACTGATGAAGATATTCTAAAATTTGACTATTGATAGCTACACTTATCTGTGAATATACTAAAAAAAAAAAAAAAAAAAAAAAAAAAACTACTGAATTGTACACTGTGGGATAAGTTTTATGGCATGTGAATTACATACAACTGTTTTTTTGTTTGTTTTTTGTTTGTTTGTTTTTAGTTTCTAGAAGGTACCATGCCACTTTCCACAATTTCTCTTTATTACTTGAGTTTCAATTTTTAGCCATCTAAAATCTGACATATACTATTTTTAAATGCCTCATAAGTATTTTGATACTACAAGACTGTTTAATATCCATTCCTGAGATTTCTAAATATGTAAGCCATTTAAGTGCTTAACGTATGACACACATTTTCTCACAAAAGAAATACTCATTACTTACAAGGAATTAAACATCACAATTTTTGTTCTCATAATAATCCAGATCCCTGATTCTACCCTTATTTTTAGTGTTACAAGAAGAGAGACGTGTCTGTAGCATCTACACGTGATATACCTTGTAGCGTCGCTGTGGCCTGGAGGTTCTGCAGGAAAACACAGTTCGCTTCCTGCCTGGCCCCAAAGGAACTGAGCGCACTGTGAGGTAAAATCACGTTAGCTCAATGCTGTCGTAACCCAATGAACGCCAAATCTAGCATTGCCCTCCCCACCCATTGCTGGTGTTCCTATGTGCTGCTGACTGAGCAGACCAGGGAGGGCAAAGGAATTCTGCCCTTCGAAAAAGCATCTGACAAAAATGAGGGCCTTTGGATTTCTTTAGGAATATATTTAAAATGTATACAAAGACATCTATTTAACTTTAAATGACAAAGCGACTGGAAAGTCTTAGCAATGACATTTTGGCATGACCTTGCTGTGTGCTTTGTCATTCCCTCAAAAAACTAGCCATGCTCACTTCCTGGGAGCTGGCAGGACACAGCTGTAAGTGGGCGGGTGGAGGGAGGAGTTCTTGGTGAAATGATTGACTGATGAAAACGTGCGTGCTGACGGACAGAGGCAGGAAGAAAATGTGAAAGTACTGTATTTATTTAATGAGAGTAAGATTAAACGGAATCCCCTAAAAATTGCCTTTGGTATGATTAGAATATTGTTAAATAAAACTTGGGTTAAAATATTCCTCTGCAGGTATACCCACTCGGAGGAGCCCTATGCAGCAGTTAAAAAGTATAAAGTATGTCTGTCTATGAAGTAGTAGCATGGAAAGATGTCCAAGATATAGTTATGAGAAAAAAGAAAATAAATTCCAAAAACAAAGTACTGAAGTATGATCACATTTTTGTAGTGCCCTCCCTCA
Source organism: Rhinolophus sinicus (assembly GCF_036562045.2). Taxonomy (NCBI): domain Eukaryota; kingdom Metazoa; phylum Chordata; class Mammalia; order Chiroptera; family Rhinolophidae; genus Rhinolophus; species Rhinolophus sinicus. Next base: position 104,290,548 of record NC_133752.1, on the reverse strand, counting down.
GTGTCTTGGCTTGCACACAAACAGAGGAACATCTGGAAGCTGCCCGCTAAGCCATTAACTCTGGTTGTTCCTGGGAAAGAAAATAGGGAGCTTTCACTTTCTGTGCTCACATTTCTATATTGCTTGCGTTGTTTATATGTATATATTCCTATTTCAGTAAACACTTAAAATCTATTTTTTTAGGCTTTTCTTCCTTTTTGTTTTTTATGTTATCCTGAATTTAGTCATGTATTAATTTTGTGGTTAGCAATAAAAAATGTAAGTCACCCTGTCGTGCAAGGGGGACTGTGGGCTCCTCGCTCCCTACATAAGAATGCAGGATATGGTGAGGCCAAAAAAGAACACCCACAGAGCCATAGGTAGGGGACTAGAGTCTCACTGGAGGCTGGAGTCACACGACCTGCAACCTGCTGTCCGCTTCTCTGCCTGCCAACCAACCGACTCGACTCGACTCTCGACTCAACTCCCCAACCAGCGCAGCCACGGCAGTTATATCAGTGGCTAATTGGCTAACTGGTAACAGCTGATGGTTAATTAGCCACAGCTGACGGCCATCTACTAGCCGAGTCAGCACGTTTCACGTGAGGCCGAGAGCCTGGAAACTGCTCTCTGGGGCTCTGTCCCCACACTCCGCCCCACAGGGTCTCACCTCACAATTTACGTGACAAGCATCTTCCGTGAGGGTCCCTGCGTCATATTAGCCTACAGGCACCTATGGACGGAAAGAAACAGTAGTCTTGGGAACCAACAATGGCAAATCCCTTCCATCTGGGAGGATACATGCTAGCTTTTTGTCCTGGGAAAGGAGGGTCGCTGCCACTGGTACCTTTCCCAGTTTGTGGTACCAGACCTTTATGGCAGTGCTTGGGGTCCCTTGCGTAGTTTCAACATGTAACAGAACAGGGGACCCCATAATAGGCCATAGTGAGAGCACATAGGTTCCTCGCAAAATCATCCTGGTATCGGGACCTCTGTATACTACAGTCACTTGTGGTGGCCACTCAGCCACCACCCCTGGCGTCACTTGCAAATCATGAGTCAAACCAGCCCCCCATGGGGCTATCAGGCCCAACCACCGACAGTGGGGGCTTTTGACTTGCCAGGGCCTTGGACCTTTTCCTCATTCACCACCCAGCCACCTGACTTCAGGTGGCAGAGAAGAGAGGGAGCTGCTTGCTCTAAATCTGAAAGAGAATCAGATGTTAATAAAATATCATCGACATAATGAACAAGGCCACAGAGGATGGGTGATCCCACTGTGCCAAATCCTGGGCCATGAGCCCATGGCAGATAGTGGGGCTGTGCAAGTATCCTTGCGGAACAACTTGAAAAGTCCACTGCCGCCCGTCCTAAGTAAAAGCAAACTGCTCTTGACACTTGGGTGCAATGTCAATGGAGAAAAAAGCATTGACCAAGTCCACTACATAGTGATACGTTCCCAGGCGGACAGTCAGACGATCCATTACATCATGTATTGAAGGCACCGCAGCGTGCAAGGGTGGCGTCACCTTATTTAACTCCCTATAGTCCACAGTCATTCGCCAGTTCCCATCTGGCTTCTTGACAGGCCATACTGGGGAGTTAAAGGGACTGTGCATTGGCCTCACAATATGTGCCTTCTCCAATTCCAATATTGTACGACCCATCTCCTCCTGCCCTCCTGGCAGGTGGTACTGTCGCACTGTAACCACGCGCTAGGGCTGTGGCAACACTTGAGGAGGGTGGTGAGCATGCCTGCGTGTCACCGCTTTCACCACCCGGATCCGGAAATGGAACTCTCCTACCGATGTCTGTAAGCTGAGGCGATGCAGCACGTCCACCCCTAGAATATACTCCAGAATGGGGGAGACATAAACCCTATAGGTACGAGGGGGAAGCCTTCCTATACCCAGTGGTAACAAAACAGCTTTTACAGTCACAGTCTTTTCCCCGTAGCCATCAATGCAGATTGCTGGTCCGGGGAACAGTTCTGGGTTCCCATAAACGAGACTGCAGTCTGCGCCAGTGTCAACTAGAGCCAAAACCCTCTGTACATTCGAAGGGGACCAATGTATGGACAGTTCCACGTGGGGCCTCCGGTCCCTGCTCATCCCCTCTGACCGGGTACCTTGGCCCCACCCCTAATCAAGCTGAAAGGAGTCGGCCTCAAGTGGCTGCATGAAGTCCTGGAGGGACACGGGTTGATCTTTCCCAGACTTCTCCTTTAGGCTTCTCTGGAATTGCCGTTCCGGACGCAACTGTTTCCAAAGTTCCAACAAGAGTGCATTGGGTTGTCGGTCTATTTTTTCCCAATCGACCTCTGCTTCCATGAGATCACACCACATCTGTGTGCATGTTACTCTCTGAGGCCCGCGACCTTGCCCCTTTACTTTTGATTTGGGCCTCCAGGTCTCAACTGTGCGGACCTCCTGTCTTAACTTCCTTTGGCTCCAGCTTTCAACATCCCCTAGGGTGGCCATGGCAGTTGTAACTTCATGGATCTGTCGCCCCACATAGGGTGTAAGAATGGCAACCAAGGATCCAAAAGCACTCGCAGGTGCAGTCTCCAAAACCAGATCTCTCATGCTGGCTGTAAAAAGCTCGTCATCCGGCCCCCGCATATTAAGGTTGAAAATAGCATGTCTCATACCCATTTCACCGATGATTTGAGTAAGTTCTGTATATGACTGCCATTGACTCACAGTGTCTGGCAGCTCGCCAGCCTGTCCCCATACTGTGCGTACCGCAGCAGTGAGCCACGCCATTAGAGAATGGTTGCCCTGGTTGTGGGCCAACCTATGGCAGTTTTGTAACCTTTGTCGCAGGGACGATGCACTGTCACGAAGGCTAGCTTTTCCATCTCGCCTGGGGAGCAGAGAATGCTGTCTGCTCCCTCATCCCATAAACGTAGTAGCCAAGCCGAGACTGGCTTTCCAGGGTGCTGTTGGTACTGCCTCCCCAGCTCCTGCAACTCAGTGGGAGTGTAAGAGGTGTAGGTTGTGAACTCAGTCACAGCTGGGTTGCCGGCAGCAACAGTCCCGGGGCCCAAAGATTGCTCACGTTTTACCTTTTGCTTCAAGATTGGCTGGGCTTGGGGGTTGGGAGCTACATTGTCTCCACTTGCTTCCTCCGCCTCTGCCTCAAAGTCTCCACCTTGGGGCCCCTGTTCTAACAGGCAGACGTGGGCTTCCAGCGCTTCCAACCGGGACACCTGGTCAGGCACCTGGGCCATTTCATTAAGCGCATTTTCCGTGTTGAGACTCAAGGCTGTGAGGAACATCCAGCCCACGCGGCCGGCTGTAGCCTTCTCCTCCTCCGGCAACCGCTCAGCCAGAGCCTGCAGGGCCCTCTCCCCGCTGGCTGGAGAGCCGTCCATGTCCTCCCACCCCTCCTTGGGGGTCCAACTCCTGAGAACAGTGGCCACCGGACACCACACACTGTGTGGGGGCCACCTGTCCTCCTGCCCAGAGTCAGATGCCATTCCTACCTGGTCGGGATCCTGCACACCGTGCCAGGTGTCTGAGTGGGTGGAGGCCTCGGTGTAAGATGTCCACAACCCTCAGAACCTACAGCATCAGCAGCCTACCAAAAAGCTGGTGATGCCTGCTATGGCCAACAGGGTGGCAGGCCATCTGGAGGCTCGAGAGGACCACCAATTCACCTAGGGGTCACGTCTCTCCCAGGCAGACTGTGCTCCCCGTCTCTGGCGCAGCTGCCATGGGCTTCCTAAGACTAAGTTTTCACATGCACAAACTGCTCCACCATCCTTCGGAGAGCTTTGGCAGGTGCCATACCCTGCTCACTGCGCCATTTGTCGTGCGAGGCGGCCTGTGGGCTCTCTAGCCCCGTTCCCCACATAAGAACGCAGGATATGGCGAGGCCAAAAAGGAACACCCATGGAGCCATAGGTAGGGGAGTCATACCACTATAGTCTAACTGGAGGATGGATTCACACAACTTGCAACCTGCTGTCCACTTCTCTGCCTGCCAACCAACCAACTTGACTCTCCACTTGATTCCCCAACCAGCGCAGCCCTGGCTATTATATCAGGGGCTAATTGCTAACTGGTTACAGCTGATGGCCAACTAGCCACAGCTGACGGCCATCTACTACCCGGGCCAGCACCTTTCCACACAAGGCTGAGAGCCTGGAAACTGCTCTCTGGGCCTCTGTCCCCACACACCCATTTTAGCTATTCTTTTTTGTAATTTCATTTAAAAAATCTAGTTCTTGGAACTTGTGTTCAAGTCAAGGCTTACAATTTCGAACTGCACAATTTCAAACTAGAATTGTGTGTGACTCTTCAAAGGGTCCCTAGCTCTCAGAAAAGAGCAGCTATTCTATCAAATAGCTTCTCCTTCCTCCTTCAGTGAAAATGTGAAATCATTTTCATCTACAGAATAATTTCCTTCCATTAACCTGCCGTGTTCTCTCTCTCTCTCTCTCTCTCTCTCTCTCTCTCTCTCTCCCTCTCTCCGTCTCTCCCTCTTTTCCTCCCTCCTGTCTTTCCTCTGTTTATTTGAGAAGAAACCTATGTAAGTATATTGGCTCACTGTAGTTGACCAGCAGGAAGAATGGTGACCAACTTCAGAGGAAACACAAGAGGAACTGGACTTACTTGCTGGTCTGTACTGAGTTATCTGATGAGCAGCTCTCATGTGTTTAAAAAAAACCCCACAAAACAACAGAGTAGTCAACTCCCATCTTTGGTAGAGTCAGGCATCCCTCCATTTGAGGCATGGGAGTTGGCTCAGGGGTTCTTACGGATGTTTTCTCAGCCTGTATATGGCGACCCAAAGGGCACCCCTCCCTCAGGGGAGACAGAGCAAACGGAATGCTATCATGACTCTTTCTCAGGGAACACCCTTTCAAATATCAGCTCTAAATAGACTCTAAATCTTAAACCTCATGTGGGGGCAGAGCCCCAGAAAGTAGTTTACAGGCTCTCAGCCTCACGTGGAGGGGTGCTGGCTCAGGTAGTAGATGGCCGTCAGCTGTGGCTGATTGGCCATCAGCTGTAGCCAGTTAGCCAATTAGCCGCTAATATAACTGCCGCGGCTACGAAGGAGAGCCGAGGAGAGTGGAGGAGAGTGAAAGAGAGTCGTCGGTGGGTTGCAGACAAAAGGGACAGCAGGTCGCATGTCCAGTGAACCCAGCCTCCAGTGAGACCGTAGTGGTATGACTCCCCTACCTATGGCTCTGTGGTGTTCCTTTTTGGCCTCACCATATCCTGCGTTCTTGTATGGGGAGCGGGAGCAGAGACCCCGCAGGCTTCCCCGCACGACACCTCATCTCTTTTTTGTCAAAGGTATTTTTTGAGCCTTCCTATAGAACTAGATATTTCATTTATAGCCTTGAACATACTTACTTGCCCATCTGCCAGGGGAAATGCCCTGTAGTGCAATCTGCCCTGTTGAAATATCTAGACTAGAGAGTGGGATCTTGCTTCTTGGTAAGAATAACGCATAAAGAAAAACAACTGGTTCCAGACAGTTTGTGGGCTAATTATTTTGAAAGACATTACGTGCCTAGGAAGTGCACCACCTTATCTTTGGGTCATAAGAAAAGGAGGAAATACTGTTTATCCCTAGGATGGAGAGAAATGTTTCTTCCAGGCTCTGTTCCATTTTTGGACACCAGCGGATGGGCAAGGCTACCACAATAAACTAGCCAAGGCTGCTGCAATAGGTCACAGAGCTGAGATGTGGGAGAAGTCCATGCCACAGCCAGCAGCCTCTCTCTCTCTCTGAGTCACTCTCCCTTCTCACTTTGAAAAATATGGTAAAGATACATTAACCCAACAAAGCAGTGCCAACCACAGAAGATTCTCAGTTATAGGGTCTCAGACCCTGCTATCGGGTCAAGGGCAGTTGAGCCTCCTTAGCTGGTTCCTTGACATGGTAAAAATAAAACCAAATTCAAAACCAAAACACCACACAAAGCAAGGGGAACATGTGGTTGAGCTAGTTAACTGCCTGTTGTCATAACAACCGATTTTTGACCCACATTGGCATATGAACAGTGAAAGTGTTTTGTTACTGTTATGGGGGGTGTCGTATGTGCTGCAAAAATGAGTAAGACCCGTGGAGGGGAAGTTCACCCCCATGGAGAAGTCATGCATGGTGCTGAGGCCAGTGAGAAAAGGTCAGAAAATTTCTCAGGTTTTCTTTCACTGAATTAGATTCAAGGCAACTGCAGTGGGAAACGTCAATTCCAGCTTAGCCACAATTCTGATAACTGTTTGAAAGCAGTAGCAATGCAGCTGATTCTTCCTCGTGGAGTGGTGAATTTGGTGACCCTTATACCTGTTTGCTAAGCTGCTCCCTGAGACACTCTGGGCTCAGCCAAGCCTCAAATGGCTTGTATGGTTTCTTGGACATAAAAATGTGAGACATGAGAACCTTTGATACTACTGTTCCATGTTGCTACTGGGGAAACCAACACCACAGCGCAAGCCACGGCAATACTTAACGGCAGGTCACAGACCAAATAACGCTGTGGTCACAGCTCCTCCTCCAGTGCCTTCTACGTGCCAGGTGCCACACTCTGATGATACTGCATGGTGGGTATTGGGACCTTTTGGCAAATGAGAAAACTGTGTAACTTGGTCCAAAGTCTCAGGGATTGTGATTTAAATAGAGAGTTTTCAGTTCCTTCTACCCATCTGCTTGCAGCAAGCTCCAGGGACACAGGAAGATGACATTTCCCCGCCCTCCTGTGTCGGGGTGGAACCACCCATCTGGCTCCTAGTGGTTTTGCCACTGGAATGTGGCCAGGGTTGAGGTGGGCCAGTACAGGCCTGCCCACGTCGAGCCACAGGACTTTTTATGCCATCTCTTCCCGATTTGTGAGACCAGGAACATACGACTCTTCAGGTGGTGGCACCCCTGGGGTGGATCATGGCTCAGGAGAGGTAAGGTTGCTTTGTGAGTTAGCATCTGATTTAGGGTTGCCAGACCTCGAAAATGAAAATACAGGGCACACCCAAGTAAATCTGAATTTCAGATCAACAACAAATCTTTCCTTAGTATAAGTATGTTCCATGCACTATCTGGGACATGCTTCCACTAAAACAGTGTTCTTTGTCGATCTGGGATTCAAATCGAATTGCATATTATCAGGTAGGATATTGTGATTCATGAGGTATTTGCTCTTCATCCACAGTTCCTGGTTCACAGGTCCCCAAACCCTTGGAATGTCAAGAGGGATAAAGGCGGGGGCAGCCGGATGGCTCAGTTGGTGAGTGCGAGCTCTCAACAAGGTTGTTGGTTCAATTCCCGCATGGGATGGCGGGCTGTGCCCCCTGCAACTAAGATTAAAAACGGCACTGGACTTGGAGCTGAGCTGCACCCTCCACAAGTAGATTGAAGGACAACTACTTGGAGCTGATAGGCCCTGGAGAAACACACTGTCCCCCAATAAAATTTATAAAACAAACAAACAAACAAACAAACAAAGGAGCGATAAAGGCCTCTTTTAATGTGTTAATGAGGTGTCTTTGGACCCCGCCCAACAGTGGGGGCTGGATGCCAGGAAAACTGACATGTGATTACAAGATTGGAAATTTCAGTCTCATCTCCCCCACCCGCCTCTAGGGAGGGGACGGGGTTGGAGGTTGAGTTCAATCACCAATGGCCAACGACTAAGGCGATCACACCTCTGTAACTCCATAAAACTCATGAGTACAGCTCATGGCCCTTTTACGAAACTTCAAATGAGGAACCAGAATGCTTCCTAAGCTCCTTCATTTGGGACCTCACCTTATGTGTCTCTTCAACTGGCTGTTGATTTGTATCCTTTAATGTCATTTGTAATAAATGGTACTGTAATGAGTAAATGGGTTCCTGAGTTCAGTGAGCTATTCTAATAAATAAATTGAACCTGAGAAGGAGGTTATGGGAATCTCTGACATATAGCCAGTCAGTTGGTCAGAAGTACCCTTGTGACTGGCACCCTGAGCTGGAGGGGGTTGGAGCCTGGGCTTGAGGCTGACGTCTGAGAGAGAGAGAGAGAGAATTAGGTGAATGGGCAGTCTTGTGGGACTGAACCCCTAACCTGTGGAATGAGTCTATCTCCTGGTAGATAGTGTCAGAATTAAGTGGGATTCCTAGATACTCTGCTGGTGTCTGAGAATTGTTTATTGGTGTGGGGGAACCCCACCCCCAAGTTCGAACTGGGTCCGGGAACCCTATTCATCTGGCCACCCCAATCTCAGTATATCATTGCTGTTGACTCTGTTCAGAAAGCTCTTTCCCACCATCTCCACAAATCGAAATTATTTCCATCCTTCAAGTCCCACTTCGCCCAGGAAGCTGTCTCCTACAGTCCTTCCCGTGCAGCTTTTTCATGGCCCTTAGCCCACTGGTCCCGTCATAGTCACAGGACAAGTCTTGCTCTTCTATTAGACCAGATTCTGGAAGGTAGAGACAGATTCTTTGTCTTCCTCACCTATACTCCATTCATTCAGCAGGTATCTCCAGAGGGCTTACATTGTACCAAGCACAAACAGACACGGATACTGATTTTGTGGATTTTACAGTTTTGGAGGAAAGACAGGCATTATTCCAGCAATCATGACCAGTTATGCGAAGGAGTCTTCAAGTGCTATGAGAGAATTTATCGGGAAGGGCCGGCCTTTAGATGGGTCAGGGAAGGCTGCTCTGGGGGAGTGACATTCAGGGACCAGGACGAATAGGAGTAAACCACATGGCAAAGCAAGAAGAGAAATTTCCAGGAAGACGCTGTGGTAGAAGAAAATTTGGTTTGAGGAACTAAAAGAAGGTCTGTGACATGAAGTGTGACCTAGAGAGAGATCTCTACACAAGGCACAGGCAGGGCTGGGCCGTGCAGACTTGGAGGCAGTCTTACACTAGATTTCATCCCAGTTGATGGGTGATGAGCCAGGGATGCACAGGATCTAATCTAGTATCCGCTTTCTCAGGCTGCTGTTTGAGAATTACACGAAGGGGAGGACATTAGAGTAATTCAGGCAGGAGTGGTAGAGTCTAGGTTTGAGAAGGGCTCATACAGTATTTCTGGTCCCATCTGCTGTTCCACAACTTTGCCGCCCCCCCACCTCCATGAAGAGGTGGTGTCTACTTCCTTCTTCTTAAACCTAAACCAGGGTGAGAGTTCTTGGGCGGCCTTGACAAATGGGATGTGGGGAGTGACACTGCCTGACTCTCAGAGCTAGGTAAGAAGGTGACTGGCTTCTGCCTGCCTGCCCCTCTCTTTTCCTCCCCTTTGGACGCTCACCCTCGGGACCCCACCTCCACCTGTGAAGAAGCGCACACCAGCCCCCGTGGAGAGACTCCTGAGAGGAGCCCCTGTGAAGACCTCAGGCTCCAAACAAGAGCAGTATCAGCTGACTGCCAGACACGATGGAGACCCCGGTCACTGGAGCAGACAGTCACCTGTTGTGCAGTGTCGCATTTCCCAACCCACAGAACCCATGAGCGGGATGCATGGTTGTTTTACACCCTTAAATTCTGGGGTAGATATTACACAGCCACCACACCTGGAACACGAGGAGAGCAGCCGGAACTTATGTAGTGGCAGCGGACTTGCAGACAGGTGGATCCACGTGAGATGCAGAAAGGAAATAATAAAACTAACAAGATGTAGTCCTGAAAGGGCCAGAAAACTCAGTTACGAAGTTCTAAGGCCCAGATGCAATACGTTTTAAAATGTCTTTCTTTACACTTTCAATAACGCCTGCATTTCATCTTGAGCGTGGCTTTGTTCATTTTGTTGAATAACTGGATCCCTGTTAAAATGCAGGTAACTCAGGGGTTCTTAAATTTGAATTTTTTTCATTTATTAACATCTTGGCACGGATAAAGATTGAACTAAGTTTTCTTTTTGATAAAGAAAATGGAGGCACCTGAGGGTAAAGGGGGGATGTCACCAAGGAAGATGCCGGAAGGTGCCTGTAAGTACTTTGGGGGAAGTCCTTCCTCTCAGTCTCGCTGCTGTTAATGGTGATGGTTTCCATTCAGCTTGGACAAGAGTCTGCTGGTGCCACTGCTGTTAATGACGCCAATGGGGAATGTTCATGGTGTGGCAGGCATCACGCACAAGCCCAGAAGGAAGTGCCATCTCACCCCTTTTACAGGAACCTGAGAGCAGGGAGTTGAAGCAACTACCACAGGGTCACGGCGCTGGCAAGCAGGAGCGAGGGGACCCACGCCCGGGTCACCCAGGCCCGGGGGACCCACGACCGCTGTCTCCACAGGTCGCCTCCTGTCCCTCACAATCTCACGTCTTAGTAAGTGGGCTGCTCTCTGGGGCTGTAAAACTTGCTACAGGCATGTGGTAGAGACCCTAAATGTCCCCAACTTCATTTCTAGGGTCGCGTGGTAAGCTGTGGCCAATGGGACACAAATGGAAATCATACACAGGCCTTCTTTATTTTTTAATTTTTTTAAGTTTTATTGGGGAATATTGGGGAACAGTGTGTTTTTCCAGGGCCCGTCAGCTCCAAGTCATTGTCCTTCAATCTAGTTGTGGAGGGCGCAGCTCAGCTCCAAGCTCAGTTGCCGTTTTCAATCTTTAGTTGCAGGGGGCGCAGCCCACCATCCCATGTGGGAACAGGCAACCTTGTTGCTGAGAGCTCGTGCTCTAACCCACTGAGCCATCCGGCCGCCCCCAGGCCTTCTTTAAAAAGGGGTGTGACATCTTCTTTGCCCTTGCCCCCTTCACAGGGCTGGTGAGCCATCCTGGACCTCACAGAAGAAGGCCCCGAGCTCAGCAAGGCAGAACCACCAGAAGGAGCCTGGCTCACTGACCTAACTCACCCCAGGTTGGTTTTGCCCAGGCTCTCACGTGGGAGGGTAACAGACTTGCGTTTATGCCACCTCTATTTTGGGTCTTAGCTCTAGGATCCGAATTTATATCCTAACAAATGTAGGCAACACAGGAGGTGTAAATAGACTGGTATGGAAGCTCTGAGAAGGAACAATTACATGTGCAAATATTTCTATTGCTCTCCTGTCCCACCCCCGTGAATGCGTGTGTGCGCGTGTGTGGGAGGTGGGCGTTTTGAGAAAACACGGCAACTACACTAATGGTGCAGGTAACCATTTCCCTTTGCTTTGAGGGTGTATGTTTTTCCTCATTTGCAGACCCTCTTACTGAGTAATTTCTGTTTCCATCTAACATTAAATGATAAAATTGCATTAGCCAAGGGTGGGAAGGGTGTGAGAGACCCAGCGGCTGTGCCCGAGGGCAGGGTCATCCACAAGCTGGGTTTGTTCCTGGGTCTTTCGTGCTCGTCTGAATCTCAGCTGACTGGACTTTCAGCAAAAGGGGGAAAATAAAGCCCATGCAGCCTCCTGTAGCTGGCTCAGAGGAAAGCTCTTCAACTCTGAGAGCTTCTTTGAAGTTATCACAGACTGTAATCAACACAGAAGTACCCGACCCCACCCACGTGTGCCTCCTGACCCCTAGCATTTAGATATTCGCCTTGTGTTTGTCCATATGTGTTCAAAAGAGACTTTTTATAAAAGGAGATACATAGGAGGTTAGTCCTGCAATGCTGTAGTCTGGTTTTCTTTTTACTTATAAATGTATACTAACAATTTTACAGTTACTATCTCAATTTTGTGTAGAGCTGATTAAATCAATATGAAAAAGACTTTTACAAATCAACAAGTCAAAAGATAATTCAAGAGATCGATTTCACAAATGGTCCTAACCGAGGACCTGTACCCACTGTGCCCTGTCACACTGATGGGATGGGAGTGTCCGCACAAACAGCAGAGAGCAGAAAAGCACTTGTCTTTCTCTTTCCCCTGCCACGGTCATGAAAATAAGCCTGGACCAGCCTGAGGGAGGAGGGCACCATGCGAAGCACAGCCAACTTCTTCCTAAGTCGCCAATTCGAGGGACCCACCAACTGACCACAGATGCATGAGGGACCACAGCCACCCTCTGAGCTCAGCTAGCACCAGCAACACCACCGGCTGGCCTGCAGACTCTTAGAAATAATTATCAGTGGTTGTTTTAAGCCACTGAGTTTCAGGGTAGTTTGCTAATAGGTAATAGCTGACTAATACAGATAAAAATGGCCAACAACCAGATCTAAAGATCTTCAATCTGACTCATAACTGAAGAAATACAACTAAAGCAACGAGGTATTACACCTCATATAACACGCAGCTTTGGTGAGGGAGCAGACGGTCAGCACTTTATCCGCGGTGGACTTTGGAGGCGTCCTGGCGACCACGTCTGGTGGGTGTGTGGCGCTGCAGTCCAATCCAACCTCCTTTTTATGGGGTTTGCTATATTGCAGAAGCAGTAAAGTAATAACCGCACTTGCCAGGCTTCCTCAGGGTGAGGTTTCCGCACAGGAGCTGGATCCTGCTAACTGGCTGAGTGTGCAGAGGACGCGCTCCTGCTGGCAAACACTGCGGGTCCACAGGACACTGACAGCCACGCCTGCTGCCTGCCCTCCACTGGGGAAGTCTCTGGTGCCATGCGAAGCCGCTGCACAGGAGTTCATTAGCATGGCTCCCTTCGCTCTGTGTCGCCCCCGGGAGCATGGAGGAGCCTTTCGAGCCTGGGAAGGAGGAAGGAGCGATGAGCCCACAGGAGGCTGGCTGATGGGCGCGCACTCATGCTGATGTGTTCAGGCCAGACAAGGCACAGCGGCAAACCTGGGTGGCTGACAAGGCCATTGTTCCCCAGTGCCTTTCTCAGGAATGCCGAGGCCTGTCTGCACGGTACCGTGAATTGCCTTTCTCAGGGATGCCGTAAACGCTTCATGAGACACCTCCATCACCACGCCAAGCAAATCTTCCCGTACTTCTACCTCAAATTTTCTCAATAAAAATCCCATCATCTTTCAGATTGGCTCTTGACCCCCTCCACATCCTTGCTGGCTCGTGAAAGCCACTTTAAAAAATCAGAAGACCACCAAATATACACAACATTGTTATTCATTACTGTAGAAAATGTAGCACATGTCCTACCAACTGTATACCCTCCAAATACTGATGTTCCATGGTACGGGGTGGGCCCCCTGGAACCCTTATCTCCATCCTCTCTCCTTTTCCACATGTGCCTCCTACACCTGGAGCTCAGCCTCTCCCAACTGCCTGCCGGCCCTGCTCCATCAATGAGCCTTTGCTGTCACTGCTTTGCTCTCCTCCCACTGCTGGGTCCTCCTCCCTGTCTGCAAGCACTACGCTCTCACCCTCTCTGCAAAAACCTACCCCGTCAAGCCACCTTCTTAGCTCTTTCTTCTTCTTCACCACTCGATACAGCCAGAGCGCCGGCCACGTCTCCCACCCCTCGCTGAGCGCGAGCTGCCCCGACCAGATCATAGAGCCTTTCTTCAGTCCTCACTCCCATCCTTGCTTTCAGACGAATTTGACAAAGCTCCACAGATTATCAACGTCTGTCTTAACAAAGAAAACAACAACATACAATAAACACAGACAATAATATGATGGTGTACTAGAGTGCAATTGAAAGTTCACAAAGTTTTGAAAAGCAGTAGGATATGCTTGCAACACGAAGTTAGGGAAAAACTGCATATAGAAGTATCACCTCGACTATATACATTTAAAAAAACTAGGAGGAAATATGAGGGGAAACTTCTGAGTAGTAGAATTACAGGTTATTTTTGTTTTCTCCTCTAATTGTTCTGTATTTTACAATGAGCCTTAAAAAAATCCGGGCAGACAAAAAGGGACATTTCTTTGGCCTGCCACCTGCTGGTGAATTTTAGTAACACCACAGTGAAGTTGAATTTAGTGCCTGCCCCTCCCTTTCTCATCTGAGCTCCCTCCACAGACAGCTGTTGTATTTTTTCAATATGAGTTTCGTAATCTCTTTTCGATTTTGCAATCATTTTCCTAAGTTTGTCTTGTAATTACTTTCTTGTGTAATTTATTTTGGTAATGTATGTCAGGTCCTAGCTGTCTTCAGATGTTTACACATCTCACTAGGGTGTGCCCCTTCCCAGGCGTCAGCCCCATCAATGTCAGTCACTGTGGAACAGTCACTGTGGATGAGGACCAGCCAAAAGCCCCGTGAAGGAAAACTCAGGAAGAAGATGCCAGGAACGTGTCCTCGCAGGTGACAAAAACGCGCTTCCGGAAAGCGGGAGTGATTGGTAATGAACTGCAAGGATCAGTAACTTGAAGGCTCCAACTCTATTACCTGACTGAGTGAGCAGGAGTCATTGGGAAGCTGGTAGAAGTCCGCAGGGTGGCAGCGAGGAAGGGCACCGCAGCGGGCCGGGCAGGGCCTCGGAGTTCCGGGGACCAAGTGTACCCAAAGAAGTCTGGGTGAGAAAGGCTGCTTCAGATGGAGTAACTGGGAGGGGCTGCATCGTGCAACAGCCAAGGGAGGAAATGAAACCTAGGTGAGACGCGTGGCAGTTTGTAGGATACACAGGGTACCTCTGTTTTCGAACATAATCCGTTCCAGAAGACCGATCGAGTTCTGAAACGTTTGAAAACAGCCAACAGCTAGGCCTCAGGATCTCGTACTCAGTGGAAGCCACATGACATGTTCGACTTCCGAGGCATGTTCGGAAGCCGAAGCACTTACTTCCGGGTTTATGGCGTTCATAAACCGAAACGTTTGTCAACGGAGATGTTCGAAAACTGAGGTATTACTGTACTAAGTGCTCGAGGAACACGAATCCTTACTGCATATAGTAGTCATTTCAAACCTTACTATGTGCCAGGCCCGTAGACACAGAAGTAAATGAAAGACAAAGCCCTGCTCAAGGGGCTGACATTCCAGTGGGGGACACAGGCAAGAAACAAATAACTCAGAATGGATAGTATAGTCGATAGTGGTAAATGTGAGGAGGAAAAAGAAACTAGAGAAAGAAGATATAAAATGCTGACATAGGAGATAAAATTGGCCTGGCAGAGAAGGTGACCTTTTTTAAGAAGTGAGGAAAGCAGGGAATTAGAAGTAGGGAACACTAGTGACTACCACTCGTGTGGTTAGCATCCTTCACACGCTCGTATTAGTTAGATCATTATATGACCCCTACCACTTTGGCCACACTTGACTTTATCATCAGCCATCTCGGGAACTCCTGGGAACATGGAACCTGACATTCCCTCGTCGCTGCGGACTGCCAAGCTCGTACAAGCTGGAAAGGCAGAGGCAAAGCTGCAGACGTGAATGGGTCTCGCACGGAGTCTCTGAGAATAAAAAGCTGCTTTGCGTGCACGCTGAGGGGAAGAGGCGGCCAGACTCATCTCCAGCACCAGACTCATCTTCCGTCCCGCCTGCACATGTGGCCGTGCATGTAACAGGGCCATCTTCAGACCCAAAGGGCAGCGACACAAAGCATTCCACAGCCACAGGAAAATGGTAACTGCAGCTTGAATTAGCGCAGCTGCACAGAGCGTGTGACTCAGAGGTCACAAGACAGAATTATGTGTGTTTCTACCAGACACCTACTTGGTTGTTACAGAGAGGACTCAGCCAGCACCTCTGGGAATGCTGGAGAAGAACTGCAAGGTCTTGCTGTTCTAACCCACCCAGCATGACGCTGAGAACAGCTGCGTGTGTGATCAGCTTTTACTGGATGACACTGAACAAGGGGAGCAGGTCTTTTTGTGATGGATGCACACGATCTTTTAACAGACTCACTTGGACTAATAACTATCCTTTGCAATTCAGAGAAAATAACCAAAAAAAGAAAAAAGAAAAAGAATCCAAATGCCTGAGGACTCATCCTATCTTAAATCTGTTTAAATTGCTGCAAAGTTTTTTGAAGTTACAATATCAAGGGTTCATTCCTTTATGATCACAGGCTTCGGGGGCAGATGGCAGGGGACAGGAAATGTGACCTGCAGGCTTTAACAACAAACCCTATTCCTCAACTGAAGTAATAGAAAAGTTTTGAAAATATCTCAGATACATTTTTTATGTGTATTTATTAGGTGAAGAGAGCCAATACAGAACTTGTCTAATAAAAAAAATAATCACTTCAGGATCAAAACAGCTTAAACAGCAGGGCTTAGAATACAGAATTTATAATTAATTCCTTATAAGTGTCTGTTTAAATAAGACAGATTATAAGCACTTATTTCCTGGCTAGAAAACCAAAAGCTAAACCCATGGTCAAGAAATGCCTAAGAAAAAAAAAGTAAATAGGACGATTATTTATGATTTATGGCTCAAGCTAATAGCAATTTCTTCTAGTTTTAACATGATCGTTGCCTCACCACATAATATTTACTATAAAACATCTCATGTATCATACAAATATATACATATGTGTACTACATTACATTTACGCACACCACATGCTTCTCTAGGAGCCGACACTGCCGCACAAAGGTCCTGGAAGTCCGCTTGCAGGGTGCAAAGAGTGCAGTGCGCAGGTGAAGGAGAGTCTAAGCGCGTTTAGGAGCCCAGGGGCCCGTCCTCCCACCCGGAAGCCAGCGTCCATCTCCTCTGGGAATCCTCAGCTGGAGTGGAGAGTGCGAGGTGGGGGGTGCGGCAGAGGACACGGGCTAGCCACCATCTCACCGGACCCAGTGACGACTCAAGCAGCAGGATATAAGTCACCAGGAGTCTCACCGCCTTTGTTCAGAAACACCCTCACGTCCTCATGCTGCAGCTGAAGCACTGAAGGATGTCTGTGCTCCGTGTGAGCTGCTGAGCCAGGGTGCCCGTGATGTCTGGAGAGTCCCTTAGCCCAGACCGCAGAAGAAACTCGACACAAGCCACGTGCTGACCCGCGCAGGCCAGGTGCAGGGCTGAGCAGAGACACAAGTCACACGAACTGAATGCATGACCCCCAAAGCAACACTGACATGGCAAATAGGCTACTCCTAACCAAAATACGGATTCTCCAATGACACGGATTTTGTATTTCCTTAATCCAGCTACGTGACTCTGCCTGTGCTAGATCAAAACATTTTCCCTTTTCACCTGGAAATGGTTTAAAATAACAAGACCAACTGGAGAGTATTCAGAAGACTTGTCTAAAGCAACAAAGCAAGTCAATCAGAAAAAAAAGAGCCTTTAATTGGTACAGAAAACATTTTCAAAATTTTATGTGTAAGTAAAAATTCTTACCATGTGTAAGTAAAAATCTGTGTAAGTAAAAAATCTCACCATGAATAAGAATGATATGACAAAGACAAAAACGGCCGACAAATCTTCCCACTCGGTTAGAAGTTAGCGCTGTGGGACCCTGGCTCTGCTCCCGTCTTAGGAGCGTCTGTGTCCCTGGACTCAGCGGCTGTGACCTGCAGCCCTGGGGTGAGCACTCAGTCATCTGTGGGGCTCTGAAGCATCACACAGCGTCCACCAAACCCCTGGGGTGGCCACTGACGTGCAGATTGTCACTGCGGTTTGCTCTAGAGTCCAAGTCTAAAGAATTATCTGTGGAAATGTCTTCTGAGCCCTACATTTAGAAAATTGTAGTGATTACAGTTTCCGAATACACTTCAAAGCAAGAGGCCCTAGGAAGAATCTACGCAATGCCTGGACAGCTGGCGGCATCATGGGTGAAGATACAAAGTGCTTTAATGTCACATACAGTGTGGTTTAAAATAATAAAAATAATAACAGAAGTAATAATCAGTAGTAATCATCACACTGCCATGGTAACAGCAATAATTCTACAGCTTTGTAAACAGAGGTGTTATTTTAAGGAAAAGTTGCTGAGCTACTAGAGGAATAACATTAACACCAATGTTTTTAAAAACCCACATATTGTTTACTTTCTTTTACTAATAATTTCCAGGCACATATACAAAGAGGTCGTACCTGATCGGTTTCTTTCATCTTTAGAGTTGAGGTCAGCACCCAAAGTTACTAGTGTCTGAACTGTGCTCACATGTCCTTCCTGAGGGTTGAAATAAACTCGTTATCACTTGTGACAAGGACCTTTAAACACAAACTCTACTGCACGTTAGGTCCTTTTTCTAAAATACTCAACTGCTAAATCTGATTTTCATATCTAAAGGAAAACTTGTCAGCTCATCCTCAAATTTCAGTATAAATCATTAAAGACAGGTTTTGGTGATGTTCAGTTATTAACAGATGATCAGTTTTGTAGGCCAAATTATCGACTAAGACAGTTGGGTTTCCTTCGGTGTAAGGAGTATACATATTGCGATTTACACAGAACACACGATTCCAAATGCTCCCAAGCAAACATACTCTTTGCTAAAATCTTTAGATAAAGTAGAAAAGATGGGACCCTCTCCTGGATGGCAATCTCATCACAGCTGGCTTTATCATTCATGAGGCAATTTATAGACTTTCTGTCCAGATAGCTAGCTCATTAGTACGTGCTGAGGCTAAAATCAAGGCTGTAAATTCAGTCTTCCTATGGGTAGACCCACCAGCTTTATTCCCCCGTGGCCATAGATCATAATCTTAGCCCACCCCCATCTATCTATCCACTGTATCATAGGGGAATGCAAGTAGGAGAGTGTAGTTCACCAGAAACATTCCTGTTGCTAGAAAAACAAGTAAAGGCAGTAGCCAATCACATTAAAGATAATACACAAAAGCCTCCTAGCCTTTAAAATGGGAGGATGTAAACAGCTACGTTTTTAGTGGAAACTTTTTGCATGTCTTAAATATTTTACACATTGGAGAGCCCAGTAAATGCAATTTCCTTGCCTCAGTTAAAGAAATTTTAACTTCTGAAATCTACTGTTAAAGAAGGAGAGCTAGAAATTTAATACAATGCATTTTTAAGGCTTCAACATCATTCTTGAAGACAAAAAAGGGTGGGAGGAAACATAAAGCCTAGGCATTACATGGAGTAAAGGGTATTTTCAGTTTTTACCTAGCAACAAAGACAGGTGTCTATTTAAAGGACACAGGGCTTCAGAACCATGAACATTTCAGGAGTGTGTCATGGGCAATTTCTTTCTTCCACAGAGATGGAGCCAAAGAAACAGGACTATGGAGATCGTCCTCAGTGGCGTAAGTCAAACCCACGGAAGCAGGGACACCCTTCGGAGAACAAACCTTAGCTGCATAATGAAGTGCTGTGAGGTGGGTGGATGTTGTTCTCACATCTACATCAACGCCAAGTTCAGAGACCAAGAAGCGGACGGCTTCACTCTGCCCAGTGACTGCGGCCTTGTGTACAGCCTGGGCCCCCAGGGAATCCTCAGCAGAAACACAAGCCTAGCAGATTGGGGAGAGACAGGAACAATAAGCAGCAGAGAAACCTGCGCCCATGGACCTTCTGACATTTGGGCTAAATTCTGTTGTTTATGTACATTTTTTCTGGACAGATACTATATAACTTTTGCCAGATTTTTTTTTTTAAACTTTTATTTATGTAAGTGTGTCTTTCCAGAACCCATCAGCCACAAAGTAGTTGTTTCAATCTAGTTGTGGAGGGCGCAGCTCACAGTGGCCCATGTGGGGTTGGAACCAGCAACCTTGTTCTTAAGAGCACCGCACTCTAACCAACTGAGCTAACCAGCCGCCCGCCAGATTCTTAAATGACTCTCTAAACAAACAAACAAAATGTTTAAGATTCAATGCTCTACACTAAGTGAGCTCAGTGGGGACAGTTTGCTGTTATTACTATAAAACAGCTACTGGTTATTGAATACTTACTTTGCTAACTGCTTTATGTACATTATATTAATCCTTAGAGTAAACCTCTGAAAAATTTAAATTTATTGCCATTTTACAGATAGGAACACTGATGCTTAAAGAGGTTGAGGGGGTTCCACAGGGGGAGCATGGCAGCACTGGGATTTTAACCCAGGATCCGAAAAACTATAATTTCTGTTTATCCTATGACCAAAAACTTGTAGGAAGAACCAAAGGAACGAACTCACACCATTGCTGTACCTTATGTTTTTCGAGGAGCAGCCTGGCTATGTTGATGTGTCCACACTGAATCGCATCCATAAAGGGTGTGAGGCCACACTTATCTCTGCAGTCTGGTTCATATTGACAGCTAGAACCCAAACCCAAAATAACAGAGTTGAGAAAAGCCACCGCTTCAAATCCAATCGACATTTGACTCTTGACCACCTGCAGTAGGTGACATGCTAACAAATGGTCTGTGAAAACCTGGAGCGCTCGCCCTCTTTTCTCCCAGCTCAGTATCAGAATTTAGCTTTCCCCCAGGAAATTTGCTCCTCCTCTAACCTTCACCAGACCATTTTATAGACCATCATCTCTCCAGCTTCTCATGCCAGAAGCCCTGAAGTCACCCCATAGCCTTCAAAACCGATCTATGACCAAAACCTGTCAATTCTGCATTCAAAATATTTTTAAAAACTGTATCTTCCTTTCCGTCTCTGCTTTCACACATTAAGACCAAGTCAATAGACAATAGCTTTTTAATTTTTTCTTCTCACCTTGGAACCTGCCTTGCTAATAGTCACACCTACCAGAATAATCTTTTCACCATGTAGTTTGGGTATGGTCGCTGTCGTTCAAAACCTTTAACTAAGTACTTCGCCAAAACAAAGGACAAAATCCAAAACCTTAACATGACCTGCAGTGGTCAGCATAATATGGCACCAACTTACCCCTCCAAGTTTCTCCCGCCGACATGCTTTGTGCTTACCGCAACCCACCTTCTTTCCGGTCCTACTTCCACCCTGCCCCATCTTCTTCTGTTCCTACCTTCCTCATGGTCCTACCTGTCCCAGGGTTATCGGTTCTACTTCCCACCTAGCCTGTCTTCATCCGTTCCTACCTTTCTCACAGTCCTACCTTTCCCACCTTGTCAGTTCTAACTTCTACCTGTCCTACCTCTTTCTTGGTCCTACCTGTCCTCCCAACCTCCACCTGTCCTGCCTTCTTCCGTTCCTACCTTCCTCGTTGTCCTGCCTCTCTTTCTTCAAGGTCTTACCTGTCTTCTCATCTTCCTAGTCCCACCACCTCCTTGCATTATCTTCTGTTCCTAACTTCCTCACGGTCCTACCTTTCCCACCTTCTTCTCTGTTCGACCACTTCCCTGTCCTACTTTCCTCCCGGTTCTACTTGTCCTGCTTTCTTGTCAGTCCTACCTCCCACCTGTCCTACGTTCGTCAGGGTCCTACCTTCTTCCTGTTCTTCCTTCTCCATACTACATTTTCCATTCCTACCTTCTTCTGCTCTTTCATTTACCCAGCTCTTTGTTGCTTTTGCATTTGCTGATCTTCTCTTCGTGGAACATTCTCTCCATTCTTCGCTTGCCAAACTACAACTCATCCTTCAAATCACAGCTTCAGCGTGACCGCATTGAGGCCTGTCTTCTCTCCTGCACTAACAGTGCCTTTGCTTCCACATACCACTGTGTACTGTTTCTCTGTAGTATTACAGGTTTTCCCGCCATCTGAAAGTAGAGCATTCCTATGAGAACTTTTGTAAGCCAAATTGATGTAAAGGGAAGAGTATCTCCAGTTTTCTGAAAGTTCGTGTTACACATGCCACTTAACCTTTATGAATGACCTATATTAGTACAGCAACAGCTTTTTTTTGTAAAATCAAAAATCCTCTTTGGAGTTTTTCGGTTAGTGAAAACAGGTACTAATGTAGCTCTTGCGTATAAGGGCAATAATGCAAACTTTCAGAAAGTGAGGGTATCTGTATTACAATTTATAATTTTATGATATTTATTTCTATGATTGTCTATATTAGACTTCCACACTAGCCTACACGCTGTTAGGGAAAGGACTGTTTTGCTTATCACCTAGCACCTAACGCCATAGAAGGTACTTTAAAAATGTTTATTCAACGACTGATTATAATTTTGTAGACAACCAAGTAAGTTTCAATTTGCAGTAGCAAGCCCTACACATAAACAAGGCGTTCAGGGCACTACATTAAGCCTCCGCTCTTCTTACTATCAATCGTCTCCTCAGGTAATCTCTTTTACACTTACGGATTCAATCACTACATCTATGCTGATGAAGCCCACATTTGTACATCTCCTTTGGACTTCATATCTGTATCTGCCCCCTTGCTGTCTTTACTTGGATGTCTCACAGGTACACGCAACTCCAGGTGTCCAAACGTGAAACTGTCATCTTCTCCCACAAAACTTGCTCCTCTTCCGCTGTTTGGTACCTCAGTAGATGACACCAGCACCATCACCTGTTGCTTAAGCGAGACCATCCTTCTCCCTCATTCCCTTTATCAAATTATTCATCTAGATCTGTTGATTTCATTTAAGCATCTCCAAGTCTTTTTCTTCATATCTACAGTCAGCTTCTTAGTCCAGCTACCATGATTTCTCTGCTGTCTAACTACAATAGTCTCCCAATAGCTTCCACAGCACCTACTCTTGTTCCCCCTCCAATCCATTCTCTCTTTTACAACCAGAGGATCTTTGAAAAATGCACATTACCCATGCCCCTCTTAAAACCCTTCAATGGCATCTTATATGCTTAGAATAAAATCTAAAATCCTTCCCATGGTCTACAATGTCCCTCCCACCTGATCGAAATCTGGCGTCCCTCTCCCGCCTCACCTCGCACGATTCTCCCCCTCACTCCAGGCTTCTGCACATATTAGCTTCTTTCAGTTTCTTAATGCACTATGCTTTCTCCGGTTCTTAGTATTCACAGGCACTGTCACCTCTGCTGGAATGCCCCGTGCCTCCACTCTCAGCCTCCTTCAGGTATAGCTTAGATATCACTGGGGCTGAGATGCCTTACTTCTTGGCCAACTTGGGTCTTCCTGTCACATGCCCCTGTAGGGATCCTGCAGTTCCTTGTAACACACACCAGACTCACACGATTTGTGTAGAGTCTGAATTCCATGAGGGGGAAACTACACTGTCTTGTTTCTGTTGTAGCCCCTGCACCTGGTACAGGTCATATTAGGCATTGAATGAACAGATGAATATTTGCTAAATGAATAGACAAATGGATGATTTCCTCTCCTGTTGGTTAGCTATTTTTGTTTTATGTGCTTTGAATTATCTGCTTCTGTCCTTTTTTCATTTCTCTTTTGGTACCTTTGCTTCTCTCTGAACAGTTTGTCTGAGCTCCTTATGTAGCATCGACATTAACTCCGTCATAATTAGCAAATATTTTCCTCAATTTGCTGTTTTGTTCTTACCTCTGAAGAAGCACCTTTACTGCATCTAAACAGCCATGCATTGCTGGGAGAAGAGAGTTGAGAATTAGAGCTTTTTAATGCATATATAAAATGCTTCTTTCCTCCTGACACCTATCTCTGCCCCATCTTTTTAGCAATGACTTATAGGAAGAAGTAATTTAATTAGGTACACTAATAAAAATTTAGCTGGATAAGTGGTAAAGAAGGATGGTTTTACTGAACAGGACAGAGCCAACACTGATTGTCTCGTCATTATGAGCACTTTTATGGCAAATGTTTAATCCTGAATTTAACTCCTGACTTTTATGCTGCAAATCCCTAGGGCCAGTCTGCTTTTGCCCAAGAAATGTAAAATATTTTAATACTAATTTATTACAAAATAACCAGGAATTCAATTCTACTAAAAATAACTATAGTCGATAATAAAGATTTTGACTATCTGTTCCCCACTATTTTGTGTAAATGGCTGGGTGATATTTCTTCAGAAGAGCAGGAGAGCTAGTCAAACTTTGTGAGCAGAGAAATATTTTCTACTCACTTGCAAAGTTTTAAAAAGGATTCCTTGGTCCCTAACTGCCCACTGTGGCTACAATAACTGTATGCATATTTCCTAAACTATATCATGTCATAGGTGTTGATTTTTAGAGAACTAAAAGCCCTGTATTCTAATTCAATGTACTATCTAGAAGGCTAAAGATTATTTTCTAAATGTCTTGATCTGGACTGTTGAGCTCCTTAATATCCATTTCATCTTATGCCATAGCACTTTTGCTTTTTACTAATTTAAAATAATTTATGAACAAATAATTCAGAGTTAAGGATAATTACTCCGAATAATGACAACCGTACCCCATGTTTAACATTATCACTAGATAAGTAAAATATACTCAGGCCCAGGTATCCAGGTATTTAATTGTGTGTGTGTGTGTGTGTGTGTGTGTGTGTGTGTGTGTGTATACACGAAATAGCTTACCCCAAATCATTAATGTAGGAGAAGAGAAAGATCAGAGTCACCTCCTTTGATATTAATGTAGTTCACTCCCATAGTTGCGGATACAAGTCGGTATATATATCTATACACACACACACACACACAAAACATCTCTTTTCCTCTTGCCTTTAATAATGATAACGGGAAAATGATCATGAAAATAGCAGCAGCCAGTTCTGTGCTCAGGATGTGTCGAGCGCTGTGCTAAGGAACTGATACACATCTGGCTTCTTAAACCCTGTAACAACCTTGTGATATGGACATTATTGCTGTCATTATCTTGCTGATAAGGAAACTGGCTCTAGAGACTACGGTCTTTGCCCAAGGTCAAAGACAGTGAAAAACAGAACCAGCTTACCATCTAACTAGCTAGGGAGGGTAAGACAGATATGCATGAAAAGTGAACTAACACAAGAAAGAATACATGTTAAGTGTCAACTGACATTAGCTTAAACTAAGTGTATGCCCAAATACCCCAGAGCTGCTCCTATTCCCTGCCCTCCGTGCCCTGTGGGGAACTCGACGGAGCTCTTCAGGGCTGGGGCAGCAGGCCGCACACGCACGCCTGCCTCCCTGCATGGCTTTGGCCCATACCTGCTGTGTGCAGAGGCGTTCTGCCAATTTTGCTCTCTGTCTTCCAGGCAGCTGGGCAAACGGTGAGCAAATACTGGAGAATGGAAGGGTCACCTTCTCGGCTGGCAATGTGGAAGCTATTCCAGCCATCTTTGTTCTTCAGAAGCGGATTGGCACCATGTTCCACAAGGACCTGGATCACCTCGAGATTCTTCTTCGTGCAAGCCATCATCAGAGGAGTCCTAAGGTGAAACAGGACAAGCTGTCAGATGAAAGGGCATTGGAACTGTGCAACGGGGTCTTCAGAAAAGTGCACATCCTCAGCAGAGACAGAAATCCTAGAAGCCTCAGGGGTCTAGGAAGCAGGAAAACAGCTTTGACTGGCATCTTCTCTGCCTGCTGTGAGGACCCTGGGTGAAATAACAAAGGGAAAATGATTGTGATGTAGGCATACTTATCAAAGGTGGGTAATGAGGAGGCAAAGCTGCTTCTGAGCTAGTTTATAGTATGGTACCGAATTGGGAGAGAGCTAATCCAAACCATAAACAGTTTTCTTGAAGAATGTTTGCATAAGAGGTACTCTGGACTTACCCCATTCACTTCAGTCAGAAACCACTTCTGAATTAAATTGTGCTGAAAAGGAGTTTAAAAGGAGTATTTGACACGGTGCCTAGCCATAAGAAGCAGCACACGTTGGTGAAGCAAATGAAAAGTGTGATTAGTTTCTCAACTGACTTGTGTCCACAACTATAGGAGTGAACTATATTAATATCAAGGGAGGTGACTCTGATTTTCCTCTTCTTCTACATTAATGATGTGGGATAAGCCATTTCGCTTCCATGAGCTTCTGATTTCTCATCTGCAAAATGAGGGCGCTCCAACTCCTGAAAAGCAGGGGTAGGTCTTGTTTTCCTCCTATTTCCTAGGGTTAGAACCCATGTCTGGCACATAGTGGGAGCTCACTGTACTTGGATGACCTCTAAGGCCTCACTGAGGACCTATCTTCTAAGATTGCTATGATATCAATTACCAACACTTTTCTTTTTGTAATGTAATAATGATACTGAATGAGAAATTAAGAGGGACAAACCCAGATAAATGAAGGTTGGAATCTTCAAGAAGGGCTTCACAGGGGGAATGAATCTCGAGCAAGGCAGGATGATTGGAAAAGCAGGGAAGATATTTCAGAAAGCCAAAAAGGTGAGAATAGGCAAAAATGTCTCACTGTGACATCTCCCAAATACATAATCAAATGAACCTTGTCCTTTGCTTTTTAGGAACCTATTTCTTTATTCACAAAATTGCTGAGTATTGGGGTCTTTGACTCTTGGAACTGTCTTTATATCAATTTATCAGCAGTACAAGAGAATCAGTCTTGTGCTTAGTCACAGCCAAAGTGCAACCCTCAAAACACAACCAAGCCTCCTCCCCTCTTCAGTAGGCAAGATGCATTTTAACTGCTGTGTATAGCTGTCTGCTGTGTTCCTTATTTATATCACATCAGGAATTACTTGCAGGGAGGAACTTCATTATGTTATGAATCTTAAGACGTTCAGAACCTCTAAGGAACCTGACATAGTGAGTACTGAAAACAAGGTCGACCTCACAAAACGGAATTGGTGTGTGTGATGGTACTGATGAGTAACTTGGCTGTGGAGGTGGTTATACAAGGCTACTCGTGATAAATTCTGACAGCGCGACACACACAAGTGTATATATAATCTGGAGAAATGTGAATAAGCATACTTTGCCTGTAGCAATGCCAATTTCTTAGTTTTGTTATTGTACTGTAACTGTGTAAGATGTTAACTTTGGTGGAGACCCGGGGAAGGGGACATGGGATTTCCCTGAACATTTCTTTGCAACTTACTGTGAACCTGTAACTATTTAAAAAAAAAAAAAAAAGTTAGAACAATGCCATTGGTGAAGTAATCATTTAACTTGATGTCCACAGAAGAACTTCGCTTTCTGGGGCTCATGTTACATGTAGTACAGACAATTCATTGTTTGAATGATTATACTGTTTGATCATACTCTCTTCTGTGCTTTATAAAGGGAAGCAACTACCTAGACCGGTTAACCCCTAAGGGTAGGAACAATGTGCCCTAAGGAGAAGGCTGAGAAGCTTTGCTGCAGGGGCAAAGTACATGGGAACCTATGATTCTGCGGAGAAGGGGGGCAAGGGTGTTTTTCTGGAACTCCCTCCACCTACCAGTCGGCCTTCTTCAGGCAGTCGACCGCAGCTCCACGGCCGAGCAGGTACAGCACGCAGTCCCGGTGGCCCATGGAGGCAGCTTCGTGCAGAGGCCGCTTGTAGTCTCGGTTGGCGGCCTCGATGTCCATGTCACAGGCCTCGGCCAGATAGGCCAGGACGTCCCGACGCCCGTGACGGGCGGCGCAGTGCAGGAGGGTGTCCCCGGCCGGCCCCCGGCAGCCGGCGCGCCCGGCCCCCTGCAGCTCCTCCTGCAGGGCGCACAGCTGCCCTTCTTGCACCAGCCTACAGAGCCGCCGCGGGTCCCCGGGCGCCACCATGGCCACCGGGGCCGAGAGGGGCATCAGAGCCCCCAACACTGCTCTGCTCCGGGTGAGCGTACTGGGCCCCGCCACGGGACGGCCCCGCGCCCAGCCTGGCAGGGGGAGAGGCCGCGCTTCCCTACGCGGCGCGTGGTAAGTCCACCCACGAACAACTCGCCTCGCGGGTCGGGGCGAACGCGCGCTCCGGGAGTGGGTGTAGCAGTGCTCGCGGGCGTGCGGCTCGTTTCATTTTGCGGCGAAACACTAGGTAGTGAGGGAGCTGCCTTCGAACCCACCCGGAGGGGCGACCACCGCCGGGGCCCACGCCCACTCCGCGCCGCAGCAGGACCCGCCCCGGCTCTGTCTGCGGCCAGAGGAGGCCAGCGCGAGACCCGCTCAGGTGAGCTGCTCCTTCACCGGTGTCGTCACGCCCGCGTAGACACTGGTAAAGGAGCCCGCCGGGAGCCGCTGCCCGTGTCTTCACCAGGGGGCCGAGGCCCTCCTGGATGGCTGAGGCCCCGCGCGTCCCGACCCACCGCTCCTCCCAGACCCAGCTGCAACCAGCCCCCGCCCCGCCGCGTCCGCTCCTTGGGTTCCCGGGAGCTCGAAGGAACTCTGGGAAAGTTTCCACTCGCCTCCTCACCCTAGCGGAAGCACGGGCGGGGCGGGGCCGCTAGCGATGGCCGCGCCCCTTCCGGGCGCGCGTTGCGCTTGGCCGCAGGAGCTGTCTGTCAGGGCTCCTTTCCGCGTGCTTTTTCCGATTGGCCGCGGAGGAAGTCCATCAGCCCCGGCGGCGGGCTCTTCCCGGGGCTGCGGCGGGGCGGAGCTGTCAAAGGAAGTCAGAGGCCTGCTTCGGCTCGCGCTGCCCTGGGGACGCCGGGACTGGGAGGCCGGGCGACCCGGGCCCGGTGGCGACGGCGGTGGCTGGAGCCCCGGTCTGGAGGGCCATAGTGCGTGAGCCCGCTGACGTGGCAGGGAGCGCGAGTGGGGCCCTGCGCTGTGGACACTTAACCTTTTGGGGTCCGGAGCCGGGGTCCGGCCTCTCGGGGCGGGGAGAGGATCCGCGGGGGACGTGAGGACCCGGGGCCGGGGCTGTTGACGGCGGGCGAGCTGCAGGGGAGCGGCGGGGCATGCAAGCCGGAGGCTAAGGGGAGCCCCCACACTGCGTTCTTGCGCCCGGGAAGTGGGGAGCTCGTCGTTTCTTGGTGGTTGTAGGGATCACGGGGGACGTGGTCTCGGCTGCCAGGAAGCCAGCATTTCCTTTTCTACTCTGGAGTTTTGACCTTGGGCAAGTCATTATTTATTGTGTCCTTTTTCCTCTTTTATTTGTAGTCTCTCTCCCCTTTACCTGAATATTAAGAAAATTAAGGTGATGTGGGAAGGCCTTAAGCTTGTGGAGGGTCCGTTGAGATCTGAGCAAGCTCTTTGGGGTGATGCAAGGGATCTGGGCAGGTGGTGAGTTCTTTCTCCGCTCTTTTTAGGTACTAGTCTTTCTAGGTACTTGAAACCTCTTGGTGTTTTCAGTTCCTTTAGAGATAAAATAGGAGTTGCTACTATTTGCCAGTCTTAAAAACAATTGTGCTTTACGTATTTTATTGCACTTTGTGGTTTACAAAGCACTTTACATTAATGATGTAACCCGCAGACCACCCTGTTACACGTCATTACAGGTGGGGAAATTGAGGGAAGTATGGTAGCACCTAGTGAGTGTCTGCTAGTGCCTGGCTCTGTGCTGAAATAAATTGAGGGAGATAAAATGGAAAAAGACGTCTGGTATGGGCCTATGAAAACAAGCCCATTTTACCAGTGAGCAGAGCGAATCAGGTTAACTTCCTGAGTAATATTGGCAGTCATTGGAGACAGAACTAGGTCCAGTATCAACTTTGCAAAGTTTCTGTTCTGTTGTATGTTACCACTTCAAAAAGAGGGAAGGCATAAAAGTGCTTCGAAAGGCGTGAAGTTTTAGAACACGCCAAACATTGTTCTTTCTGCTGCTGCTGTTGTGGAGTCAGTGCAAATGGAGTTGAAGCATCTGATAGTTTCACACTTTTTGCTGCTAATGCTCCCCATCCTCCACCCCCCCCCCCCCCTTCACCCTAATTACAAATCACCCCACCTTTTCTTGCCTTGTGCCTCCAGTTTCCCTATTTTTAAAAACAATACATGGATGCACAATAGGATAGAATGTTTTAAATCCAGATGATTGGTTACTTAACTGATGTCAAATGCAACTCTGCCTCTCCTATCTTCTTTAGAAACGTATTTTGGTCTGTATCCCTCTTTAGATAACTAGATGGTAATGTATGTATGTGACTCTCT
Source organism: Rhinolophus sinicus (assembly GCF_036562045.2). NCBI lineage: Eukaryota > Metazoa > Chordata > Mammalia > Chiroptera > Rhinolophidae > Rhinolophus > Rhinolophus sinicus. The sequence goes on along the minus strand of NC_133752.1, from coordinate 104,261,143 downwards.
CCATGGGCCCTGTGATGTTTCTGGAGCAAATGCTTGTTATACAGAAAGCTAACGGGTGGAGCAATTCTGGGGTCTTGCTGATTTCCCAGTTGGACTGCGCATTTCTTTTGTGCAGGCTTTTGGAGTTTGTGGGCTGGCCTTTACTTTGTCTTTTCACATGTGGTCACGTTGGCATGGTGATTTGTTACTTGGCTTCCTTCCTTTTTCTTATGTTGTATTTTGTAGTTATGTAGCTTTCAGCTGTGGTCGTCGGTATCATAATCATTTGACACGTTCTGTGATCTTAGTGTGTGAGCATCAAACTGTTGGTCTTGGACTTACAACTCTTAATTTCAAATTGGTTGCCATCATCTTTTCTCTGCTTGTCATATCCCTCTATCCTTCCTGGGTTGATTTTGTTTGAAGACTGAATTTGATTCTGACTTTGCCCTTCTGGCTGTAGAATCACCTACTCCTAGAAGCATCTCACTAAAGTACCTCAAATCTTATGTCTCCAACTGTCATTCACATGCCTTTTGAGGACCAGTCTCATATTTCAAAGTACCCCCCTGGAGCTTTACCTGGCATTCCACAGTAACATTAAAACAAAACAAACAACTATGTTCAAAACTGAAAACTTTCCTCCTCCGTTCACGCCAGGAAAAAGTGATTAAAACAAAAACACTGTTTCTCCTTTACTAATTAACATGGTTAATGACATTCAGTTCTAGGTGGAAATGCCAGTTCTCTTTGTTCTTTCTCTTTACCCTTTCTCTTCCAGTCTTGTCAGAAAAGACTTACTGATCTTTGCTTTCCCCTTCTCCCTATTTCTGTTGCTGCTGTTCTCAGGCCTTTATCAACTCTCCCTTTGGCTAGAAAAGTGGCTTTCTGCCTTATTTTTCTGATAGCCTTCGTATTTACCCATCCTCTATCCTACCTCCAGAGTTACTGTTCTAATGTGTAAATTTGATTGTGCACTGACCCTGCTTAAAAGCTCGGTGGGTGATTCTCTGAATCATCTACCTGATCGAGTCCAATTTCCTTAGCTTTATATTTAAGGACGTTCATTGTCTGTGCCTCCAAATTCCTTTTCCAGCTTTGTCCCCCATCCGTGACCCTCTTGTCCTAATGAAACCCAACTTCTGCCACACCAGTCCTGTGCTATTTCTCTGTGTTTTTGCACATATTCTTTCTTTTGCGATACTGAATTCTAGTCACCTTTCAAGGCTGAATGCTTCATAAAGCCTTTTTCAACTTTCCTAACTCTGTTTACTTTTCTTTAGTATCAGAGCACTTCATGTGTGCATTTGTGTAGAGCTTATATTGCCTTCTGTACAGTAATTTGTGTTTCTTTTGGTAGCTGCCTTATGGGCAGGCTAAGTCTTACTCATTTTTGTATGTTCACACGCTAAAATTGCATTTGATACCAGAGATAGCAGGAGAGGAAGCACTCGTGGTGTTCCCCACGAGCTTTGGTTGTGGAAGGAAAGTGGTCGTGGAATGAATTGACAGTAGAAGCCTTTCAAATGTGTACAAGTGTATTCTACTCTGTAGATAATGTTCATTTTCGTGTTTTTCCTTTTATTCACTATTCCTTCTTTTCCTTGTGGGAAGCATGCATAGAGAAGCTCCCTCCATCCTAGTTTCTTTGTGAAGTGAATGTGTCGCCAAGACAGGGGCAGGTGTTTGCAGAGTGTGAGGCGCTCTAAGGACCATTGAGCCTGGAGCCTGGACCTTTGGGGTTTAGAGGGGAGCAGGCTGTGGCGTGGGGGAGGACTCTGCATGAAGACTGAGTACTGGGGAAGGAGCTCTCTAGCACGGTAGTGTTTTCTCTCTGCGTTTGTTTATTTTAGAGCGAATGGGGACAAAATGCTTTGAAGTTTTTCCATTTTGAATCTACAGGATTTAGTGATATTTTCCTTCTCATTACACCTTCCAAATATTTGCTTGTTATTAAATCTTTGGTTATGTCATTTCACAACGATTTTAAAAAAAAGTGACCTAGAAATTAAACCTGAGGTTTTTAGAAGCTGCTTTAAATCTTTCTGGATATGGAAGGGAGAATGTTATGGTAGAAAGGACACTGGACGTGGAGAGTCAGAAGACCTACCTTCTGTCACCTACAAGCTGTGTTGTGACCTCAGACAAGTCTTCTCTGAGCCCTGGTTTAATCGTGGCACAATCGTAGGATTGTGCAAAGATCCAGTGAGAACATGTGGAGAAAAGCTATGAAGCAGTTAGGAGCTCTAAGATGGCACAGGGTGGCAAAGCCATGGAAGACAACCTAACCTTCTTTAGAAGGACGTGCTGTAGTTGTGCAGCTGTTCATTTAATTGACAGTTGTTTGTGGAGTAATACACACTGTGCTAGGGTTCTGTGAGTTCCTGCTCTTCCCTCCCACGAGACTGTAGGGCTTTTAATCCAGGGGTGGAAGTCATATCAGTACACACTTACACAAACAACTGTTTATAATAAATAATAAAATATACTCTAGCAGTAATAATCATTTGTATGTGACACATATGGAACACACATACAAATGGTTGTGACAGGTGTCTCAGAGACATGCAGGGTGGTTTTATCACTGCAGGCAAAGTGCTTCCTGCCTGGAATGAGTACTTTCTCCTGTGCTGGAGTTGGGGAATCCCACCTTCAGCTGTGTTTAAATTGTGCTCTTCCGTAGGTTTCCCAGGTGGCAACTTGACCTGAGTCCTTGTAATAATGGGCGACATAGCACGTCTGCTGTCTCCACAGGAAACACAAGAGGAAAAGTAAACTTGATGATCGTCACAGAGTCCCTCAGAGAAGAGTGAGAGGCTTAGGGAGAACTAACGGCTGAGGGGAGGTGACTCAGTGAGTTATCCAGGCTAGCAGGGCTGCCCTCTCTGCTTCTTGTTATGGGCAATCTCGCCAGTCAGATACCTTGTACTAGAGTGACTTAATTTTTTTTTTTTTAATAGTAATCTTTTCCTCCAGGAATTGTAGGCACTTACTATCTTCATCTTGTCCATTTAGGTCTGTAACCTGCAAATTTTAGAGAACTTTTTGGTAAATTCTGATTAGTAAAGGTAGGGGAAGAAAGGAAATTATTTAGTATTCATTTCACATAATCTGGGAATGGTTAGGGTAAGCTTGGCTGCAGTTACAAATGCAAACATATAATGATGTCACAATCAGAGTTCATTTCTCAATCCCATAACAATCTAAGGTGGGTCCAGATTGCTGCAGTATATGCGTGTGTGTGTGTGTGTGTGTGTGTGTGTGTGTGGTGGGGGAGGAGTGGCACTCTTTAAAGCTATAATTCAAGGAGCCAGGCTGCTGGAGTCTTCCTCGTTGAATGTGTGTCTCCTAAGAATACCCTGGGGAATCAACTTCCCCGTGCGCTGGCCGGGGAGCAGAGAATGGAGGAACAAGCATGAGAGGTTTCATGGGCCGGGACATCCACCTGCAAGCAGGACAGGGAAGCTGAGGAAGAAGAGGGAGTACAGCCTTCGCCACAAGACCCAAAGCATCCCATTTCACTTTCTGTGACTTATTTTGTAAATTGTTTATCAATAAAGAAGATGAAAAAATGAAGCTGGGCAGATTAAAACAGAATTGAGGAATCAGCCATGGACTTGTCATTCACCAAGTCTGAGTACCTGGTATTTGCATAGTATTGTGCTAAGTGCTGTGAGGAGTAAGGTGATGAGACATGTTCCCTGCCTTTTAGGGGCTTGTAGTCTAGCAGAGGTTTAGTAACTAGTTCAAGGGAGATGGATCAGAGTCCAGTCTCATTAGTGGGCCTAACTGGCGGGGGCGGGGGCCGGAAGTGGGGCTAGGACGGGACAGGTCATCTTCAAGGTGAGGAGATCCATGCTGGGTAAAGGCCAAACTCCAGGTAGTCACCACTTTGAAGTCTGACAGCGAAGACTGGGGACCAGCAGTCTGAGCTGGGGGCTCTAGAAAAGGGGGCCACGGGAGTGGGGGAACAGAGGGATGTCATGCCATAAGGAAGCTGTCACTGGAAAAGCAGTATGGGAGTGGGAAAAATTGTTTGAGAGAGTGATTTTCATACAGTCTCATTACTTTTTTCTGTCCTCACACCTGAGGGATATGACACATTTCTGTTAGTTACTGTGGGAGAGTCTCCAAGAGGGGTTCACATACCCGCTGAGCTATGGGGGAGACTCCGTTGACCATCTTGGGACCTTGAAGAGTTTGGAAAGCCCACGAGTGAGTCTGATCTCTCTCCAGGCCCTTAGCTGTGTATATTCATCACGGAGCACTCTTTGCCTTTGCTCCTGGAAGCATCTTGAGCGGCTTGTAACAATAAATGCCCTTTCAGAGCGGTGCAGAGCGCACCTGCCGTTTAGAGGGGGGCATACCATGGGGCTTGGGGGACTCAGGGATGGAAGAAGTGGCCTTTGAGCATCTTTATTTTGATAAAGTTGTATTTGAGTTGCTAGTTTAAAAGTATATTAATACAGGAGGGTGGTTAGAATTTTAGTATAGTTCTTTTCTTAAATTTTGCAAGGCTCTTAATGATATGAAACCTTATGCATCTTTTAGGAGACAGAACACTGTGGTCGACGTGTGATTCTTCTAATATTTCAGCTGACAGGTTTTGTCAGCTTCAGCGTGGGTGTTACGAAGTACTTTCATCTATATTGTCTCATTTGAACCTCCTAACCGTTCTGTGAATTCAGTGTGGCACGTGATTTTAATCCCCGTTTTTAATGATAAGGAATCAAGGCTTTTGGTGAGTCATATACCTTCCAAGCGGAGGAGGCCTTCTGACTCCAAATCTGAATACATCACGAAGCCTTTCAGTTAAATGACTTGTTTAACTCAAGGGAGCGGCAGGACTCCTGGCTTCCAGCTCTGAATCACAGCACTTCATCTCTCAGAGGCCTGAGAGGCAGATACAATACAGGCCAATTTTTCTGACATCTAGCTGAAGTCAGAAAAGTAATTTTTGATATGTAACTACAGTAAGAGTGTTTGCTTGCTTCCCAGATAAGCAGTCATGGCTGAGGTGACGCCATTCCAAAGGTGACAACACAGGGGGCTGTATTAGTTAGTACTCAGAAGCCAGATTTCCCAGTCCAGGCGCCCCCGCCCCCCACCTGTTAACCATCGCTCCATCCATGAGGGCTTCATGCCAGAACACGATGGAATATACCAGCACTCTGGAAGCAGAACACTTCTTCCAGTCACTCCCCTTACCTTTTTCTTTTGCTCCTGCGTCTTTGTTAGAATCCTGCAAACATTTAATCTTTTCAACAAGCATTTACTATTCAGATATGTGTTATAAAATAAATACACAAATAAAAGTCTACCTCTGTCCATATTAATCTACTTTTCCAAAACAGTTTCTTTTGAGTTTCTTTGATGTTCTCTTGTCTGTCAGGTGTGGTACCTTTAAGGTAGGTCCCCCAGGTGGTCTGCTTTTGCTGAGTTCCACATGAAAGCAGTCCTACAGTAAATTCCTAGTAGTCTAGGGCTTAGGTTTTTCTACCAGCCAACCTGACCGCTCTGACCTTGCTGTCTTGTCATCCTCCTTCACTCTTTCAGTGTTTGTTGAACATGTATTGTGTGTCTGGCTACCTGCAGCGGGTACAGCAGTGAAAAGACCGAATACTTCCTTACCCTAGAGCAGGGGTGTCCAAACTGCGGCCTGCGAGCCAACTGCGGCCCGCAATCCATTTTTATTTGCCCCGCAGCAAATTCCAAAAATATATTTAGTTAAATAAACCAGGTGAGGCAATATGTACTTCACCTCGAGTGAGTGGCCCGGCTGTTTGTGTGTTTTACCGCATATGGCCCTTGGTAAAAAACGTTGAAAAAAGTTTGGACACCCCTGCTCTAGAGCATGCTTTGACTCTTAGCCATGTGATTAAGACATGACTACCTAATGATGGTCATTATCAGTGCCTCTCTGTTTTTACTATGGCATCATTAGAATAGTTGGCTGGGAAGGGCTGTAGATAAAGCCATTCTTACATACTTTTTACAGAAAAAGTTCCAAGGTGCATTGCATATGTGTGATTACCTCTTGGATACAAATCTGCTTGTAGCCTCTGTCTTGCATATTTCCAAAAGCTGAATTTAAGGGTATGTTTTAGATTTGGGTGGGCATTTGAATACTTAAGACAGAATCCTAGGTACAATTGCTGCTATAATACGTTGCTGTGGGAGAATATGAAATTTCCTCCCCTGAAGATCCTTAAAAGTGAACTCTTCTACTTAGGAGCCTTGCTCTGATCCTATGCTCAATCCTGAAATCCTCTGGGGACTAAGAGGTGTACAGTGTGGTCTTCCCTGGGAATTTATAGTGACTTTTATTGGTCACTGCATTCTGCTTCTGACACTTGGAGAAGCTGGTAAGGGGATGATGAGTGAGTTTATTTTTGAAAAGCTATAACCAGCTCTTAAATATTTATGGTTATTATGGGAACATAAGTGGCCTGCCTAAGTCAAGAAAACGATGCCAGACCTTGAGTTATCTGTTAGTGGCAACTTCTTTTTGAATGAGTATCTCGTGACCAGGGCTTCTAGAAAGTATAATAAGTAAAAAAGTCTGTTTCAGGATCTTATTTTAGGATTCTTAAAGTCTAGGGTAGACATGGTAAGGAACTCGGAAATGACTAAAAGTCGGTGGGAATATAGGGAAGAAGTAAAGGGTTGGCTGGGGTGATCCACAGTCAGTGTAGTCCTGAGAATTAAGTATTACTGGTAGGCTTGTAGAATTAATGATAACTAACAAGTGTCCCATTTCTTCTGCCTGTTGGTACAAAACAGTGAGACGGTTTAAACGGAAGCATCTTACAGCCATCGACTGCCAACATTTAGCTCGGAGTCACTTGGCTGTGACCCAGCCCTTCAGTCAAAGATGGACAAACAGAGACCCAAACCACGGTCTCTATCCTAGACCCAGAACAAAAAGAGGGACTAGGGGTATGTCTTCCAAAAAACTACCTTGCATTTCAGAATCTGTGGTGTGTGTGGTCTTTGAATACCTCCCAGTATTTGTAAGTATTGCTGCTGTGATTTCGTAGTCCTGTTGCAACTGTTTGACACCTTTTTCATTATTTGAGGGCTTTCCATGAAAATCCCATCCATTATGATGGTTGGTAAAAGCCCTGGGAAAATGTGACTGAATGAATTCCATTAGCTTGCTTAATTATAACATGGTAGGAAACATGTACCAATATCACCACTATTTCAATCTAGAAACATTGTGACTTCTTGACTCTGTAATAGTCCTGTTTGTCTAGTTGTCACTAGGTCCGCTGTATGATTATATTTCTCCAAAATGTTCCCTCACCCAGTGCTTTCATGGTAGACTGCTCCCTTTGTCACCTCAAACCTGGACTACTGCAGTAACACTTCTCCTTGCCTATAGATTTTCTTTCTTTCAAATCAACTGGAACATACATCATTAAGTAGATAATCTTGAGGACCATTTCCTGTCATGTCAGCACCCTCTGAAGAGCCTACAGTGAAGTGTTTCTGTCACTATTACGGACTCAAGCGCAAACTTGCCGTTACGTGATATTTATTACATGCAAGTTGTATTTCTGGCAGTTTGGTTTTCTTATAACCCATTGATGTGCCAAGCGAATTCCTACTTTTGTTAATACCTGTTAGTATGATCCAGATTGCCTTGTTTACCTTTGCTATATCTAATTTCAGAATCCAACTCAAATCTTATGCAGTTTTCTGTAAATATTATAGTACGTGTTTATCACTTTTGGAACTGCTGTAACCAATTTATGAAGCAGTTTTTAACTAAGTGGTTGTATTTTGTTTGTTTTGTGTGTATAAGTCAGCTTCTCTGTGTTGTGAGTTTTTTACTGACAAAGACCGTCAGCATGTGTATGTTTCAGAGGGGAGTCCTGGCACTGACCTTGTAGAAGGCTCTTCATAGACATTGGTTTGATTGAATTCCACAATTAGAAAATAACAGGATTTAACCCAGGCCTGTTGACTTCAAAACTCTGGGTTTCTATTAAATGAAGCAGTTATAGTTTTTTTCCTAACATGGAAAAAATATTAAATTCTGTAGATCTATTAAAGGTTAAACCTAGTTTTATTCCACTTTCGTATTTTCCAAAGTGAGAATTCTGGCTATAGTCATTTCAGGAAGGAACCATGTATTTTGATATAAATTGATAAGGCGTTTAAATACTTTATTGGCCTTGGACAGTAATGTATAGGAGTTTACAATGCAGTGGTGACATGTGAAGTCACCATTTGATCCCCCTAAGTGCCTGAAAAGTCTGTGAGGTCAGGGAGTATACATACCGTTTTTTGCTTTATTTTTGTCTCAGAATCACAGGTGCTTATTAGTAAATGCCGACTGAATAAATGTGTAGACTAGATTAGGTACCAATCTAATACTATGAAAAAAATTCTTATTTTAAAGTAAACTCCTCTTTATTTTGAAATAAATCAATGTGTCAGCTTCACAGGAGGAAATGAAAATAAAAGGATTTTAACTTGGTCCCATAAGAGAGTGTGTTTTACTGACTCCTGATAACCTAAGACATTTTCCTTTCTACTTAAGCAGACTTAGATTTTTTATTTTAAGAGCAAGCCAGGAGGTCTGAATTTTTGTAAGTGGATGTGTGAATGCGAGCAGTCGTCTGCTCTTTGTCCATTTACGTATTCAGTTTGTATATATTGCAAGGTATAATGTGTTGCTCGCACCATCTGCAGACTGGTCTCTGTCTCTTTCCAGATGTGTGTTTGACTATATGATAGAGCCAAATATAAATGTATTTTGGATTAAGCTCTTCATATAATCAATTGGCCACTGTGTCCTTGTCTCTTTTCTCTATTAACATAGGCAATTGAAAATTAGTTTGTCTCATTGGGGCCAACCGTGGGTCAGCAGTCATTATCCTTTTCTCGTTCATTCTGATTGGATTCTCTGTACAGGTCAAGGATGTCAAAGATACATCACTGAATTCTTCCTCGCCGGCCAGCGTCGGTGCACCAATGACATGGCCAAAAGCAATTCTGTGGGCCAGGACAGCTCTAAGGACTTGGAGGGTGAAATGATCTTTGCTGCAGAGAGCAGTTGTGCCCGGCCCCAGGAAGGTGATGGAGAAGCAAGACTGGGCCCATCAGGCTCTGCTCTGCCTGCAAGGAAGCGCTCTTGGTCCTTTGAGGACGAGAGGAATCAAGCTACAGGGACCAGCCAGTGGGATGGGGTTTCCAAGAAAACCCCACGGCATCATTTGTCCCCGTGCTACACAAAGCCCAGGGAAGCTAGGCAAGAAGCGGAGGGCTGTCTGTCATGGCTCTCTGCAGAGTCTGAAGAATCCAGCCAAGAAGTGGAGGACATGGGTCCTGATCCCATTCCTGACTCTTGCTATGGGCTTCTTGGGACCTTGCCCTGCCAAGAACCCCAGAGCCACATCTGTAGCATGCCCAGCGAGGTCCTGAGGCACATCTTTGCTTTCCTCCCCATGGAAGATCTCTATGGGAACCTGAGCTTGGTGTGCCACCTTTGGAGGGACATAATCAGTGATCCACTGGTACGTAGAGCGCTCATAGTTCTCTGATGTTTTCTCTAAAAGTACAGAGGTTAGCTTCACTTAATGCGTACTTCTGATTATAGCGTTTCTTCCGAAATGGTACTTTCCATTTGCCTCCAGAATAATACCCAGATTCCCTGGAGGCAGGTAAGGCCTTCCATGTTTGTCCTCCCTTATTACCCCAGCCTCATTGCTCACTTCTCCTCAACACATCCCTGTGTGCTCTATACACAACAGATGATTGCTGCATCCCAACCATAGACTGCATATTCCTTTCCACACGTTGGTCTAACCACCCCACCCCCACCCCCACATAAAGGGCCCCTCATATCTCTGCTGATGTCTTACCTCTTCTTCAAGGCTTTACTCCTTCCCATTGAAATTGCTTGCTCTCTCCTGGGCTGCTGCAGGAATGTTTACCTCTGTTACAAGCTTATTGCCTTTTTGTGTTACGATTCAGGGAGCCTTCCTCCCCCCTTTAAATTATTAGCTCGTTGATAGAAGGCTGGTTGTCCTATAAATGTATTCTCCATTGTGCTTCACGCTATTTTACATATAATAGGTGAATTATAAATGAGCGTGATGTTGAATTACCCTGGAGTACCTTTTGAGGTTGGTACAGTGGGCAGCCCATGCTCTCAGAAAAGAATTCTCAGTGCTACAATTAGTCATATCACTACTCTGTCACTCTTCCCTTCTCTGTTGTTTAATTGCACTTCTTTCCATCCCAGGTTCAGGTTCTCAGGTAAACCTGAGGGCTAGGAAAATGTTTTTCTTAGTTTGTACTGGGATGCCAAAAAACTGTACATGCATGACTTGTATTCATCTTTTGTTATCGGTATATATTGAATATTACAATTTTAGTACAGTTGTTTTCCTTTCTTAAAATGTGTATACATTTTTTTTTTTTGGCACCCTCTGTATATCCCTTAGACTAGCCATTGGGAATAAATCAGAGACACAGAAATTAACTCTCCCTTCAATTATATTAAAGTTTAAAAATTTAGGGATGGGGTGCAAGATGGATATATCATGACTTAGTACATTTTTCTTCTAAGCACAAAAGATTTTGGAGGAAATTTCACATCACTCTGGCTCTGTTCTTTGCTTGGAGTCTTGTCTCCTACTTTCTGAGAAATATCTTTCTGCTTTTAGATGTGAACCCTGTTTTGTGTCATAGTGTTTCCACCCACTAAATTGAGATCTCTCTGATGTGAACTGAATAGTCATAGATGGGGATAGGTAAGGGTTCTCTCCATTCTGCTTACGAAGATTTGGGGCAAGATATTCCAGCTTATACTTACTTACCTCTTGAAATGTTAGAATAATGCTATTTTTGTCATCACCAACAATGACATGATGTATTTATTGTCAGTAATCTATTATAGCTCTCATCTTCTTTTCATTTCCTATAGTGTCTTTTTCTGGCTTTGATATAAGTTTATGCTGGTCTCATAGAATTAAGTCTGGAAGTGTTCTCTCTTCAGTTTTTTCAGAGTCTAAGGAGATTTGATATTCATTCTTCTTTAAATGTTCAGTAGAATTCTCCAGGGAAGCCATCTGTTTCTGGGTTTTTCTTTTTTGGGGAGGTTTTTGATTACTGATTCAATCTCCTTACTCATTATTGGTCTGTTCAGATTTTCTATTTCTTCAGTCTTGGTAGGTTCTGTGTTTCTAGAAATTTATCCATTTCTTCTAGGTTGTCCAATTTGTTGATGCACAGTTGTTCGCAATTATTCTCGTATAATCTCTTTTATTCCTGTGACATCAGTTGTAATGTTCTCGCTTTCATTTCCTATTTGTAATTGGAATTTTCTCTCTTTTTTTTCTTAATATATGTAAGGGTTGTCAATTTTGTTGATCTTTTAGAAACAACAACTGTTGGTTTCATTGATTTTTAAAATTTCTTCTATTCCCTAGGTATTTTATTTATCTCTGCTCTAGTCTTTATTATTTCCTTCTCTCTGCTAGCTTTGGGTTTAGTTTGTTCCTTTTTTAAAATTTTTTGTTGTTGTTGTTCCTTTAGGTATCTAATTAGATTGTTGATTTGTGATCTTCTTTTTTAATGTGTTTCCAGCTATAAATTTCTCTCTTAGCACTGCTTTTACTGCATCCAATAAGTTTTGGTGTGTTGTGTTTTAGTTTTCATGAGTTTCAAGGTTCTTTCTAATTTCTCTGTGATTTCTTTTTTTTGACCCATTGATTATTTCAAGAGTACATTGTTTAATTTCCTCATATTTGTGGGTTTTCTAGTTTTCTTTCTGCTACTGATTTCTAGTTTCATTCCACAGGGATTGAAAAAGGTACTTTCTATAATTTCAATCCTTTAAAATTTCTTAAGACCTGTTTTGTGGCCTAGTATGTGATCTATTTGCAAAATGTTCCATGTACACTTAGGAAGACTGTGTACTCGGCTGTTGTTGGGTAGACTGTTCTGTATATGTCTATTAGGGCTAATTGACTTAGTGTTGCTCACACTCCCAGTTTCCTAATTGCTCTTCTGTCTAGTTGTTCTATCCATTCTTGAAAGTGGAGTATTGAAGTCTCCTATTGCTACTATATTGCTGTTATGAAGTCTCCTATTGTTGTTACGTCTCCTATAGCAATATTTCTCCTTTCAATTTTGTCGATGTTTACTTCCTAGATTTAGGAGCTTTGTTGTTGGTACATATATATTTATAATTGTTATATCTTCTTGGTGAATTGACCCTTTTATCATTATATAATCTCTTCCTTTGCCTCTTATAATAGTTTTTGACTTAAAATCTATTTTGTCTGATGTTAGTATAGCCACAGCTTTCATATTATTTAATGCTCATTGAAACACTGAGCCATTGTGTCCCTGTATTTCATATAGGGAAATGGAAACATTAGCTTTTCCCAGATTCCATCACAAGTTAGTGTTCAAACCAAAACCAAGACCCAGTTCTCCTAGTTTCCAACCAAAGTTTGTGAACTGTGTCTACCCTATTTACCAAACTTTTGATTGTGAACTGTAAAAATTGCTTTTCAACTGCTAGAAGATTATCTATATGTTTCTGGCCTAACCTGCTTTCTAATAGCCATTGCCTGCATGTTATTTTGGATTTTTTAAACCATACAGTTCATTCCTTGGAAGAAGCTGTATCATCAGTACCTGATGAATGAAGAGCAGGCTGTGAGCAAAGTGGATGGCATCCTGCTGGATAATGGGATAGAGAAGGAGTCCGACTTGTGTGTGCTGAACCTCATCCGGTGAGTTGCTTTTCTCCTCCGAGGAAGACAGTTTCTCAAGTCCTTTCCCATATAATCACTTACGATCGTTTTTCTCATGGTCTCTGCCGTGACTGTCTTCCAGCTATACAGCCACCACTAAATGCTCCCCCAGTGTGGATCCTGCGAGGGCATTGTGCAGTCTGAGGGATCACCTCCTCCTTCCAGAGGCGGAGGCGTGCCTGCGGCAACACCTCCCTGACCTCTACGTTGCCGCTGTGGTGCGTGCAGGGGCCGTGGGGAGTTTTTGGGGAGGGCGACACCTTTTCTCATTGGAAGAAAGTGTATTGGTGCCGAAGGTTATTTTAGGTTTTTTTTCGAAATCTTTCTTTAACCTCTGTTTTGAAGCCTTAATCGTGTTATAGGCCCCGTTAGAGAAGGAAAAGGCCACATTGCTGTAGATTCTTAAATTTGGAAAGAATATTCAAAAGCGTTTAGTCCAATTTCCCATTCTGCTTAGGAATCCTCAACAGAGATGGTCATGTAACCTCGGAACACTTTGATTCATAAGGATTTCTGTACAAGGCAGCCGATTCCATTGTCAACAATGTGGGTTATGTGAGGACCAGAGAAATTATGGGTCTTGCTACAGTGCACAATGAGTTAATGAGAAAGCAATAAGTAGTCCTCAGTTTCTCGACTTGTGGCTCCTTGTTTAGATCAGAGATTTTCAGATTTTCTTTTGGAAGCTACATGCAACCTCAGCCTGAAGAAGGTTGGAAGTCTGCAACCAGTAGTGGGTTGGAAATCCAGCCATGTCCATTTCTCTGTGTCTTCAGTGAAATGATTTTTGATGGTGGTGGAGTGAGTTTTCTTTCACAGGATGGTTGTACTGAGAGATGCATGGAAACTTCCTTTGTTGGAATGCATTTTTTAACAGAGAGACTTGTAGTAAAGTTAAGAATAATACAGATACATGTCCATTATTGTTTATTTCCACGTTAGTGAACATTTTCTGTGACGTGATTAAGTGGAGCATATTGTATTCATAATAATAAATTTATTATAAAAATAATTTATTTCATGTGTATTTAACTTAATATTGAATAATTATTAAGTAATAATACCAAAGTAAATAATAAATTAACATCTTAATGCCAGAGAATGGTCAGTATTGATTCCCCCTCCACCAAAGACTACTGTCTTCCTTTGTACCCTGTGTCTTGTGTGCCTCCCACATAGGCGCCCATTTAGTAACTACCCTGTTTGACGCTGTTGAGTATGTGTAGACCTGAGAGCTCACACTGACCTGGAGAGGAGGGGTGGGGATGTGACAGTCTTGTCTATGCAAGGTTCTATGTTAAATACTTTATAAACGTTATTTAATTGAAGAAAATTAAGAATCAAACCCACAAGTGATTAAAAGAAAGGAGTCCAGGGCAAAAGAAAAGGTTTCCCAATCTGGAGATGGCACCTGAACCCCAACCTTGAATTTCTTCACTGGTTGTCTGATACGGTTTTTATTCATCGTGCCCTGTGTTTCTCGGTCTTTCCTCCCTTCCCTGGTCCATCTCCCTCCAGGGTGTCAACGTGTGGGCTTTGGTAGCAGCCATTGTCCTGCTCTCCAGCAGCGTGAATGATATCCAGCAGCTCCTCTTCTGCCTCAGGAGACCTGGCTCCACCGTGACTATGCCGGACATCACGGAGACCTTATACTGCATCGCTGTGCTTCTCTACGCCATGAGGGAGAAGGGGATTAACATCAGCAATCGGTAAGGCGGGGAGAGGAAGAGCGAAGATGCTGATGGAGCGAAAGGTCCTGGACTTGCCACAAGTCCCAGCTCTGCCACTTCCCACTTTAACACGAGGCGAGCAGTAAAACTCATTGTCTGTGCAATGACGGCATTGTGAGATTTCAGTGTAGTGACATAGTAAGAGTGCTCTGCAAAAATAAAGTGCCCTGCAACTGTAAAATTAATCACCGAGGCACTTAGTTTCACAGCTGTTGAATCCCAAAGGGAAGATTCTTCATTCATATGTGGCTACATTTTCCTAGGACAACAGCATTTGGTTCCTCCATTTCTCACTTTTTTGGGCTAGGATGTAAAAATTGTGGTCAAGTCTTGTCTGTTTATCATCTTAGCGTGAAAAGGCTGTAGCATGCGGGTTGCTAATTCAGAGTGACCTTCATGGTACAGGCCAACTTTGAGAGGGATGTGTATATTAAGCGACATTTTGAGCACGTCCTACCTTTCCAGGCACTAGCAATGCCACCGGGAAAGAGCTGGACAATATTCTTGCTCCCCTTGTCTGTGTGTTCTAGTGAGGAGACACATGTCATAAGTAAATGTGTTAAACAACATTTTAGCAAGTGATTAGTGCTGCAAAGAAAAAGAACAGGGTGACGGGCAAAGGATGTGTTGAGGAGCGTTAGTTTAGATGGGGTGAGAAAAAGGGAGTCCTGAGGAAGTACCATTGGGATTGAAACCGGGACGCCGGGCATAACAGGCTGTTTTAAATTTGGGGGCAGAGCATTTTAGCAGAAGGAACAGATCACTTAAGGGCCCAATGAATTTAGGGAATGAATTTAGTATATACAAGGAACAGAAGAAGTCTAGTGGCAAGCATGTAGTGAGTAAGAGGGAGACTGGCATGCGATTATGAGAGGTCGACAGTGACCAGATGAAGGAAGCTGTTGTAGGCCATGTAAATGGTTAGAATGGAATCCATGGCAGCTACCAGAAGGCCCTGAGCCCTGATCTAGAGACAGGCAGTATGGTAATGCGGCAGGTCTTACAGAAGCAGACGTTCCAGAGAGGATTTTCTTTTCTGCAATAAGTGAGCCCCAGGAGGAACATGGGTGGCGGCACCAATGAACTGGGGCCCAGTCATCTGTAGTGAAGTTCAAGGATGGAACGTTTATTCTCCAGAAATGTCCAGTATTTTCTGTGTTTCTGAGATATGTTGCAATTCGTTAAATACAGTTTATGTTGTATTCTACTCCACGGCATAGAGGCGTGGGGCAAGGACCTGTATGACATAACTCAGACAAGACATACACAAACGATGGGCCATGTTCTAAGTGCAGATAGGAACCTACATATTATCTGCATGTTTGCAAGGACACAGATGAGGAGTGGGAGGGATGATATGATGAGTTTTGTTGTGTTTATGTATTTTTTCCTGCTTTACCTCTGAGATAATCTGAATATGACCAGAGACTGAAATGTTACATTATTAAAGGTATTTGTTACCTCAGAAAGATTGGTGCTTCGAGCTCACCTCTTTTCACTCTAGGGATGGGGAGTAATGCACCAGTGGTGGGCGACTGGTGATGGAGGGAGATGAGTTTGGATTCAGTGAACATGGAGAGGCCTGGAGTGGCTAGTGGTGGGATGTGTTTGGCTTTATCCAGGGTCTCTGTTGAGTGCACTGTCGTCTTTAGCACCTCTTGGTGACTTGGAGGCTATTTTGTTTTCTAATCCTTGGTAATTATATCTTGTTACCTATGCAGCACCCTTCCTTTGGGACCATAAAAGGTGGAATATTCTTCATGCTTTTAAGCCAGTATTACCTTACAAGAAGCAGGGAGCAGAGCAACTGCTTCGGGGGGCTCAGAAAAGTAAGATGATGTTACATTGATGTTGAACAAGAATCTCACCACTAGAAGCAGAATTTATGCTTGTATTTAACTGATTCTTACTGCTTTTGTGATAATCTGTCTCTTAAGGTCTCAGCTAGTGCCTTGTTCCCCAAAGAGCACGTCCTGGTCTCTCTCCTTTTGCTCTTGCACACTGGAGCCAGGCGTCTTTCCCAGAACCGTGCTCTCCCAGAGGGCTTTGGTCAGCTCTAGGTATATTTAAATTCTTTCCTTTTTTTCATACAATACTGTTTTCTTTGTAGAAATGGTAAGGAATCTAAATACATCTAAGGAAAAGTAAGATACAGGTTGTAATTTACTTTGAAACTCTCTAAATCTGCTTTTTCCTTGTTAGGATTCACTACAACATTTTCTATTGCCTGTATCTTCAGGAGAATTCATATATTCAGGCCACAGAAGTTAAAGAGGAGCCATCGATTTGGCCAGGGTATGTACGTGTGTGTGTGTAGCGGGTGTGTGTGTGTGTGTGTGTGTGTGTGTGTGTGTGTGTTTTCCATTTTTGACTCTTTCTCATGCTTAAGGAGGAGAGGTGTTTTAACAACTTTATTGAAGTATAATTTCATTACATAAAATTCACCCATTTTAATTGCACGATTCAATGAGTTTTAGTAAATTTACTGAGAGTGTGCAACCAGTGTCATAATCTAGTTATAGAACATTTTTATCACCCTAAAGGGAGGCCCTTTTTTTGGTTAAATTTTGTTTATCTGACTTGCCTGTTTGGTTTTTGATGGTCATTACCTGGTCTTTCAATTCCTTTGTATTTTTCTAATTTCTCTTCTGTAATGATTATAGCAAGAAAACGATTCAGCTTACGCATGAACAACAGCTGATTCTGAGCCATAAGATGGAACCTCTCCAGGTGGTAAAAATTATGGCATTTGCAGGTAAGGGGGCTCGCCAGTACCGGAATAGAGAGTCAGGTTCATACCTCTTATCACTACATCCCCCTTCCCTGCTCCCTGCCAGAGTATCTTTAACTTGATCTGTTAGCGAACTACTGCAATGAAATAATCCAAAAAGCAGCTGCCAAGTAATGCCTGCTTTTTCTTAGCACTCCAGGGAGCATCCATGCTGGAGTTCCTGGTGAGACAAATAGTTCATAGGAATTAGTTTGTGGAGTAGGTCCCACTAGGATCAATCCCGCCCATCATTTATCATCGTATACGCTCAGTCACTGCTTATAGACTGGCAGGCTGGGGTAATCTCCTGCGTGGAGACTTTCGGTAGTTCCTGATTTCTGTCGGGTGAAGTTCTAGAAGGCCCTTCCACCATTTGGTTCTAACTACATCCCTGAATGCATTGTCTGCTGTTCTCCTGCCTTGGTCAACTGATTGTCCTTACAGTCTCCTAAAGGACGTGGTTATTCTTTTGTCTGAACCTTTGCTTATGTGGTTTTCTTGGCCTGGAATTCCTTCCCACTTCTTTTCTGCCTAAATGTCCTGCCAAAAACAACAACCGTTTCTTAAATGCCTGCCCTGCGCCCGGTGCTGGGCTAATCCTGACAACGTTCCACAAGGTTGCTTAGTTACCTCTGTTTGGTAGGGAAAGACTTGGAGCTCAGAGAAATTAAAATGACGTGCCCCGGGTTAAATAAGCAAATAAGTGAGGGAGGTAGAATTCAAAGCTGGATCTGTTTCTCTCCAAAAACACACCCCCTCTTTCTCTTTTTCCTCCCACTCCCTCTCTTTCTTTGTCCTGCCATGTGGACTCCCATCATTTCTTTCTTCTTGATGGAGGCTTCTTCAGTGATTTGAGTCCTATATGATCTCCGAATTCATACCTATAACTAATCATCCACATTAACCATTTGGTACCTGATTGTACAGTAAGAATAGCCAACATATGCATTTTATCACTATTTCCACACTGGGTCATTAATTTTCAAAACAGCCCAGGTGGGGAAAGAGGTACTATTTTTTTCTTCTTTGGCAGGTGTGACTTTTTTTGTTTCCAAATCCATATTCTTTTTCACTCTACTGGGTTACCATCATACTCTCATTTTGTTCTAATTGTTTCAACTGTGTTGGTATTTTATTTCCAGCTAGATTGTAATGCAGGAGCCTTGCTTTCTCTTTTAATATACTTCCAGTGCTTAGCTGCACATGTAGTAAGTGCTCAATACATATTTGTTAAATGAGTGACAGTTGCATAATTGAATGGTTGACTGAATGTTGGCGAGGCAGGGCCGACAAGAGCGTTCAGAATGAATCTCGTTTGTATGCTCTTGCCGTGGAAGCATTAGTGACTCCCAGGCCAGCAGTAGCTACCTCGTAGTGAGTTCTTCCGGGTACCTTGATGATTATCTTTATCCAGCCAGACTCTGCAAGGTCAGTGTTACCACTCGTGGCTGAGGAGAAAAACTGAAGTTCATTGAGGTCAAGTGGCTTGCCCTTCGCTCCTCAGCTAGAAGCTGACAGAACCACAATCCCAACACAGGTTTATCTGGCTTAGAATCTGCTCCTCTTTTTACTACACCATTATTAGTTTTTATCTTACTGAAAAAGTGGACACTGTCTGGTCTCAAGCAAGAGGCAAGATAGGCGAGGATAAGACCTGATTAGGGCATCCTTTGGAACAGGTTTTCCTGGTTAGAGGGTCACCTCCTTTCCTCTTGGCTTCCCCAGGCACCGGGAAGACCTCTACCCTGGTCAAGTACGCTGAGAAGTGGTCTGGGAGCAGGTTTCTGTATGTGACATTCAACAAGAGCATCGCAAAGCAGGCTGAGCTAGTCTTCCCCAGCAATGTCATCTGCAAAACCTTTCATTCCATGGCCTATGGACACGTCGGGCGGAAGTGAGCATTGCGTTGCCACCGTCATTGTTATGTCTAATTACTGTTATTTATGTTGCAGTCACCATGACCACATATGACCTTACACCACAGTGACACTAAGAAAATGTAATGCTTTTACCTCCACTGATAGGCAGGAACTATAGTGATAGATTTAGTGATTTGCACTTTTACCCCATAAAAATATATTGCTTGCAAGTTAGTAATATCTTACTGAGGGGGGCATTCTCCTTTCTCTGGAATTGAGGCACAGAAAGTCAAAATGACTTGTTTAAAGTTCAGGATATCAGCAATCTGATTAATTAGTGTTAGGCTTTCCTTGGAAGGAGGCGAGAGGGAGTGCCTAAGCTGAGGTGATCTTGGCCCAGGTCTCCTGGGGCCTCTGAACCAGCATTCCCTTGGACACGAAGGCTTCAAGGCACTTCGAGTATCCACTCCCCCACCCCCAGGGCCTCTTGAAGTCTGGTCCACACTTTGGAATAGCAGTATCTGCCATGAGCCACTTCGTCTTCTAGGTTACTATATGTGAATTCCTGAAAGCCTAAGGAAGCCATTTCAAATCATAACATGGACCTAGCTCAACTTCTCTGGCTTTCTTTGTTTTCCCCTCACGTATATGTGACACCGAGAGTGACCTTGTGGTGTCATCAGAGAGAAGAGGGTTGGGAGTGGGGGGCCACTTTATTGGCATTGCCAGTAAAGCCCAATACTTTTCATTTGGGCTGTGCATTGCAGGTACCAATCAAAGAAGAAATTGAATCTCTTCAAGTTAACACCTTTTATGGTCAATTCTGTCCTCGCTGAAGGGAAAGGTGGCTTCATAAGGGCCAAACTAGTGTGTAAGACTTTGGAAAACTTCTTTGCCTCGGCTGACGAAGAGCTGACTATTGATCACGTGCCTATTTGGTGTAAGGACAACCAAGGACAGAGAGTGATGGTTGAGCAGAGTGAGAAACTGGTGAGTATCTAAATATCTTTAAGTGTTGGGGCTGGGGAGGAAAGAGAAGCGTCGACATGATACAGTATTATATTCGCCTTTCATTTCTTCGGAACTGCTGGCAGAAAATGCAGGTGGATGGGGAGACTGTGGGCCCGTCTTGAAAGCTGTGAATTGTGAAGCGTTTTCTGTGAAGAACACTCGTAGACACTTCACTTAATCCTCACACTTTAACATATGAGGCACCTGCCCAGGGTTTACAGGAGCTTGTCACTGGGGCTGCTGGACGAATCTAAAGATTGCGAATCCCTTTTCTAGTTTTTATCAAGTTTTTTCAATCGTTTGCCATTCTTTTTATGACTTAACTGTCAGTCGTAAATCTAGAGAAATATTCCAGCCTTTCGGGTCCATCAGATGTTGTGCTCTCTGAGCAGTGCTCTGTCACTGGGCTTAGGCCATTACTAAAAGGCTATCGTGGAGCCGGAGGGAGCTTGAGGAAGTGACTACACTCACCGAGCTGGGATGGTGTCTCTACTCTGACCTCTAGGTGGAAACGAAAAGGTGATTTCAGGATGCTGGTTCTTCCAGGGTCTTAAACTATGAGTTACCAATTACTTGTTTTCTAGAACAGTGTCCTTGAAGCAAGCCGACTTTGGGACAACATGCGGAAGCTTCGGGAATGCAAAGAAGAGGCTTACCAAATGACTCATGATGGTATGCAAGTTCACCAATGTTGGTCTGTTAAACGTAACTTTAGTCACGAGTTCTCAGTCTAGCTTCTCCCTTCTTTCAGGCTATTTGAAACTCTGGCAGCTGAGCAAGCCTTTGCTTGCCTCTTTTGACGCCATCTTTGTGGATGAGGCCCAGGACTGCACCCCAGGTGATAAACTATTCAGGACATCAGTAGTCTGAAACACATAGAAACAATGTCAGGATTACGGAAGATGATGCACGTGTGAAATTAGTCAGTTATTCTTGTTTATCATAAAGAAGAAGAGCAAATGATATTCAGTCATTCAGAAATCCATTATTAGGTGACTTTGGATTTCAATAGTTGTCGTCCCCCAAGCCCCCAACAAAGCAGATTAATTTTTCTCTAAATGTTTTGCTTGGGTTTTTCTTAAAATGTTGACTAAGCGTAGGTCATCAGATGATTGGGACCTAGACTTAGCTGAGTGGGAAAAGGTAGTTAGTTTGGAATGAACAGTTTATGTCGTATATTTTTCACACGACTAACAGAAAATAGATGGTGTGCCTTTGTAGGTCATTTTGGGGCCCTAACTTACAATATCAACGAGCAAAGACAATTGGCCTCTTTTTGTATTTGCCTGTGTGGTTTCTTATACACAATAATTTGCCCAGGACTAAAAATAATGTACATTCCCAGGACTAGAAACTGTCTCTTGTTCATTATCAAACCGTTTCTTTGCATTGAGTGTGCCTACCTGGCAGGAAAAGACAACTGCTGTCTAGTGCCCTGACTTAATTTCATGAAAGTGTTTTCATCCCTGTCTTTGAAATTCGGTTTCTTTTCATAACGTGGGTTGGCGTTCTTTTAGAGCTCTGACCTTCCCTCTTTGGTTGCAGCTATCATGAATATAGTTCTGTCTCAGCCATGTGGGAAGATCTTTGTGGGGGACCCCCACCAGCAAATCTACACCTTCCGTGGTGCGGTCAACGCTCTGTTCACAGTCCCTCACACGCACGTGTTCTATCTCACACAGGTAAGACATCCCCTTGCTTCCAGGATTCTAGAAGCATCTAAGCAAGCATGGGTTCCCCACCTTCGTTTCTCAGTGATTACTATGTGCCAGGCCCTGGGCAAGGTTTCTTGTCTGGCTGACGGTAGCAGCCAACCCTTGCTTCTAAGCAGTGATTCTCAGAGGATCTACAAAGTCACAATGTTTTCCATAGTCGTTTCCCTTTTTCACTGGGTTGACTTTTGCACTGATGATGCAGAGCATTGATGGGTGAAACTGCCAGTGCCTTCCCATGAGCCAGGGCAGGGATTGTATTCTTTACTGCAACGCACTCCTAGAGTTCAAAAACAAAAAACAAAAATAGGTCACTTAAGAATGTAGGTGACACGGCAAAAACGATTAATTAGATTAACGGCTGTCCCTTGAGTACGCCTCTGGGTGATGAGATGGGAAGTACGAATAAAATCCGTCTGCTTACCGAAGTCTCTTGGATGTCAGATGAAAAGCACTTTTGTGATTGTGCTGTGAGCTACACTGGTAGCTTTTTTCTTCTAGTACTGTTTGTCATCGAAAGAACTGCTAACAGACCAACTCAAGTTATTCAGACTTGAGTTTTTGGCATTTTCCCAAAAATGAATGAAATGAGTTGTGACAACAACTGACCAGTGTTTGTTGCCAAAGATAAAATTCTTGCTTTCATGTGTAATCAAAATTTGAAAAACTTGTGCCCACCACTATGAGCATGAGAACTCATGGTGTCCTTGATTGCCCGAAAAGGCTGTGAAATGGCCCTCCCCTTTTCAGTTTGCATGTGTGAAAGGCTGAGCTTTCTACACCTATTTCATCCAAAACAGCTCATCACCATGGACTGCATGCAGGCCGAACTGAGAATCCAGCTGTCCTCTATTAAGCAGGGCATCAAAGAGATGTGCGAAAAACGGAAAACAGGGCTACTCTTGTTGCTAAGCTTTTTTTTGTTTTGGATAATATAGTTTTAAAAAAATTTTTTTACGTTATGCAATGGGCTTATTATTGTTACTTATTGTTACTTTTTAAATGTAAATTTTAAATGTAATTTAAATGTAAATTAAAGTTTCTAGTATGGTAAATAGAGATAGCTACAGCTCACATAAATCAAAGCTCCATTGGGGCCTCAGCAATTTTTAGTAGTGTGATGAGTCCTGAGATTTAGAGGTGCGAGAACCATTGCTTTTAAGAGATTCACTTCTGGTTAGAGGATCTGAGATGTGGCCACTGTGTTGAAGAGTAATCTGAACTGTTTTGTTCTGTTACAGAAAGTCCTGTAGCCTACTCTGTGACTTTATTCCCTTGAATTCCTCTTGTATGTTATAGTGATTCAGGGTTGCATCAACTCAGAGTAATTTTTTTAACAGATGTTTTTTTAGTTTCAGATTTACAGGAAAATTGAGAAAATAGTAGTAAAAAAATTGAGAAAATAGTTCCCACATGCTGTGCATTCTGTTTCCCCTATTATTTAGTGTGCTGCATTTGCCACAATTAATGAACTACTACTGACACATTATTATAAAGTCCATAGTGTGTTCAGATATCCTTAGTTTTTACCTAATGTCCTTTTCTGTTCCAGGATCTTATTAGGGTTACCATATTACATGTCGTTGTCATGTCTTCTTAGGCTCCTGTTGGCTGTGACAGTTTCTCTGACTTTCCTTGTTTTTGATGATCTTGACAGCTTTGAAGAGTACTGGTTGGGTGTTTTGTAGAATGCCCCTGTGCTGGAATTTGTCTGATGTTTTTCTCACAATCAAACGGATGTTACAGGTTTGGAGGAGGAAGATCTCTGAAGGAAAATTGTCACAATATCTGGTGCACATGCTATTATTTTCATCACATAATCTCAAGGGCACATGATTTATGACTGTTGACGTGACCTTGATCAGCTGGCTAATGTAGCGTTTGCCATGTTTCTCTACTGTGAAGCTACTTTCCCTGCCCCCTGCGCTTCCCGTACTAGACGTTTGGAAGAAAGGGGCTCTACTCAGCCCTCACCCAAGGAGTGTTGGAGTATCTATGTCAATTCCTTGGAATTATTCTGCAAAGGAGATTTGTGTCTTCTCTCCCATTTATTTATTCAATGATTTCTTTATTTGTATATCAGTATGGGCTCACAGATATTTATTTTACAATTTGGGTTGTGGTTCATTCAGAATAGTTCTGTAGCAACAAAGTACTATTTGTCAAAAACCTCGTTTTCTTTAGGCTGTATTATTGATGTTCACCAAAGCATATCATACTCTATTTTACCTAAGTTAGAAATGCATGGAAAAGGCAACAAATAGCATGAGTTTAGGGAAGAATGGTGTCATTCCCGCTGCAGTGGTCAAGTAAGTCGGGTGATAAGCCAAGTTTTGAAGGGTAGGAAATTGTTTTGCTATGAACCAAGGCAGGGAAAGCGCAGGAAACACTCAGGAACTGATGATTATACTTGTGGTTGGTTATGTAGGGCAGAGATTTTAAATGAACGTTGAGGGAGTCACAAAGGCAAGGAAAGAAACTGTCCCTCCCTTCCCTTAATCTTTTGTACAATTCGTATGCATTAGATTTGATTTGGAAAAAAGAGTGGATTTGCTTAAAAGAAAACTTTGCTATTAATTTTGAGAATAAAGAGAAGTAGGATGTCCAGTCTGTGAGGAATCCTGAAAGTGTATGCATCACCTTTTTCTTTGTGTATTGCTCTACCTTTTTGTAGAAAGGGCCTGGTTTGAGCAAAGTGTGGGCAAGATTGACCTGACAGAGGTGAGGTGGGGTGTTTGGCAGTGGGAAGAGACTGGAGGGAAAGAAACCAAGTAGGTGAGGTATGAAGTTTGGGTTTCTGAGCTGACCTGCCAGCAGTGGTAACAAAAATGGTATAGAAAACGTGGTGGGTGAGTTGTTGAGATTTGGATTTAGGGGCAAGGGGTAAAGAAAAATAGGTAACTTTAAGGTTTCAGGATAGAAAAATACTATTCTGAAAAGTTAGAAATGAAGTCAGTGATTCTTTGATTGTCAAGCTCCTGTTCAGTACGAGTGGGTTTACAGTAGGGAATTTCCAAATACCCTTTCCAGGTAGGGCGAATCAGGAGTGATTGGTTGGGGTTGACAAGGCCAGGACCTGGCAGTGATACAAATGTGCCAATATACTTCAGGGAAAGGTTGTTAACTCCTTTTGTTTTGTTGTTTTCCAACAGAGTTTTAGATTTGGTGTGGAAATAGCTTATGTGGGAGCTACTATCTTGGATGTCTGCAAGAGAGTAAGGAAAAAGACTTTGGTTGGAGGAAACCATCAGAGTAAGGCTTTCAGTTACTCTCATTTACAAAACATTAGTTTTCCTTTTTATTTGGATTTGCCCTAGCGTTTGTACTCTGTCCCCAAAGGTGGCATCAGAGGTGATACAAAGGGGCAGGTGGCCCTGTTGTCGCGGACCAATGCCAGTGTGTTTGACGAGGCTGTACGGGTGACCGACGGAGAAGTACCTGCAAGGATACATTTGATTGGGGTAAGAGAACAGTGCTGTTGCCTGCTTCATGCGCAGAAACGTTGCAGACAAACACGGCCGATACAAACGTTGAATTTCATTAGGATTACTATGCAGGCAAGCATTTGGGTTTTTGGCAATTTTCACCATCTGTGCCGCCACTGAAGTCATTCTCCCTGGCCGTGCTGGTGATGCTCGCCAAACATTCCTATAAAGTCACACCCAGTATGGACGAGGATCTTTTCTTCTACTCTCTAAAAAAATAAGTGCCCTTCTCTCCTTTCACTATGCAAACGAGGCTACTGGCTCTCGGCGAGTGTTCTGATGTGTGATGTTCATTAGTTTAAGAAACAGTGAGGTGACAACACAGCTGGGACATGCGGCGGGCTGCGGCGGATAGAGTGTGAACACCTGGGTTCTAGCTCTGGTTCTGTCACTAACTTTGTGTGGCTTGCGGCAAGTCACAACGTGTGTGTGCCTCTTTCTCTCCATCTCTAAGATAATGCCTTTCCTTTACCTGTTTCACGGGGAAGTTAGGGTTAAGTGATGTGTACGGCATTTTTAAGTCTTTGAAGCAAAGTTATATGACTAAAAGACATGCACTTACTCATTTATGAAAAGACATTTTGAAGGGCCTGCTATGTGTAGGCACTTGGTAAATATATTGAGTGAGTCATAATCAAAAGATGTTCTCACTTTTCTCTCTTATGTTTGTAAAGATTATATAACCAAGTTATTGGGAAAAAATTCAGCCTCAATCTCAGTATTTCATACAATTCTCTTTTTTGCTAATCATTTCCGTCTTTGTTTTTATAGACATATATTTTTACATAATTGTAATTATAGTATACATTAAAAAGTATGCTGTTT
Source organism: Rhinolophus sinicus (assembly GCF_036562045.2). Classification (NCBI taxonomy): domain Eukaryota; kingdom Metazoa; phylum Chordata; class Mammalia; order Chiroptera; family Rhinolophidae; genus Rhinolophus; species Rhinolophus sinicus. The sequence continues at coordinate 104,234,990 of NC_133752.1, read as the reverse complement.
CTGCTCAACGCATAAGCATGTTTTCTTTCATGTTGCTACTTTAATGACTTTACAGTATTTTATCCAGGGGATATAACATAATTTAGCCATTTTCCTTATTGTAAGAAAACAGTACTTTTGGAGTACCATCCATGCTGGGCATGAAAGAAAGTAAGTGGCTTTCTTTCCCCTCTCTCCACTCATCACCTATAGCATGTGTGCTTACACGGGATCACATATGGTGTCCAATTATAAGATATACTGTCTTATTTTGGTCTCTTTTATGTCAGTGTGTTGTATGCCCCTTCCCAACATGATGATAAACCCTTGGCGTGTGCGGCCTATGTCATGTTTCTTCTGTACTGGGACCTGGTGCCATGCAAATGCTGGGGACCCCCTGCCCTACATGCTTCTGGGTAGAACTGGGCTGACCTATGAGATAGTCAGGCCCTCTCCTCCAGGTGGTAACCTTTTAAAACATACAATAAATTCGACCTCTAGACACTTTCTGGTCCTTTACTCAAAAGATACAATGGTAAGTATTCATACTCCACACGCAGTGTTCAGGTATCATTATATTTTTTATTGCAACTTATTTATGTTCCTGGAAGGTAGATGATTTAAATTGCCCTTTTGTGACAAGAAAGCACAGCAGAGCTAGTTCTTTCCACCTTTAAAACATTGGAAGAGTTTGAGGTAGCAGCTAAAACTTAGCATTTGATAATCCTGAGTTTTCAAGCTGCATTATAGCCTGGTGCTTTTGTGCTTGATGAAGTTTTCTGCTTACAGTATTTATGCTTTGGATGCCATTTGAGGTCCATTTCCAAGAAACCATCTCATTTCAGAATCCCATCTGTACCTTTGGTTTACTTTGTTTTGTGAAAACAACACAAAAACAAAATAAAACACAACAAAAAAACAAAAATCCCACCAAAAAACTTTTTCAGGGGATTAAGTCATTTGGATTGGACAGAATCATTGATATTTGGATCCTTCTTCAGCCGGAGGAAGAACGGAAGAGACGTAAGTACCCTCCTGGCCACGGTGCAGTGGATAGAAGCACTCTAGTGACGTAGGATGGGAGAAGGAGGGGCTTGTTTTGAGTGAGAGTTCTTTTCTTCTGGAGAAGGGTGGAGCGAATGGCGCTCTTTTCCCATCAAGACTGTGATACCCAAGGCCTCCTGTTTTCGGAGATACTGATAGCTTTTCCAGATCCTTCTTTCAGGAGTGTAAATTTCTATCGGCCCCTTAGGCTGTCTTCCGTCACCGTCTTTCTGTCTGCCTGGGCAGCTTTACACATTGAAACTTCTGCCTGGGCCCAAGATGATCATTTCTAACATCTCTATAGTGCTTTTCTTTTCATTACTGCACTGTTTCAAATCCTTGTGAAGTAGGTAAGGATCTCAAGGTAGGGCTCTTGCTCCTCAGTTTGGAGACGGAGAGGCTAAAGCACAGGTCATTTCACTGACTTGCCCAGGAGCACACAGCAGGTTAGTGATGCAGTCGGGACTAGAACCTGGGTCTGCCCCCTGAAGACCGTTTGTTATGCCGTTGTTAGGACGTGGGGCTGCTGCCACTGTGTCAGCGTGGCCTGTATCGCATTAACCTGCATCTGTGTTCTCCTTAGGAAACCTCATTATTAAAGACAGGTTTATTAGAAGATGGGTGCACAAAGAAGGCTTTAGTGGCTTCAAGAGGTATGTGACCGCGGCTGAGGATAAGGAGCTTGAAGCAAAGATTGCAGTTGTTGAAAAGTATAACATCAGGATCCCAGACCTGGTGGAAAGGATAGCAAAATGCCACATAGAAGACTTGGACTTTGCAGGTAAGGAAAACACTTGGTTTTTCACTTCCCACCAGGAGGAACAAATGGTTTCCTGACGCTTCTTGCCTGCACGAATATCATGTGTGACCGTGGGTGGCTTTGTTGCGTTCCTGGCGTTGCCTAAGAGGGGAGCAGAGCTGCGTCCTTCTGTGGGGCCTTTATTTCTGTCCTACCTCCAAGCCCGAATGGGACTTGCTGTTCCCAGCTCTGCTGCGGTGACTTTGGGCAAGCCGGTCACCCCTCTTCTGGCCTCTGTTCCGTGGTGTGAAGCTTAGCTTGTGGACAGGTCACTGTGAGCTCTGGAAAGGGATTTCTAAGATGCACTAATTCGCCTGCAACCAAGTTTCTCCTTTCTCCCTCATCTTTCAGTTTTCTCTCTTTTTTTTTTTTCTTACTGTATTTTCTTCTTTCCCCCTTTTCCCACAAAGCTGAACACAGGCAGGAAAACGCAAGTTAGAGTTTAAAGGGTCAGTTTTCTTTTTCCTCTCTTGTTTCTTTCCCTGTCAAGTCCCCATCTAACTCTGCACCGTTTTTATTCCAGAGTACATTTTGGGGACTGTACACAAAGCCAAAGGCTTGGAGTTTGATACCGTGCACGTTCTAGACGATTTCGTGAAAGTGCCGTGCGCCAGGCACAACCTCGCACAGCTGCCCCACTTCAGAGTCGGTAAGGGGACCGGTCGCACAGAGCACCCCTTTAGGAGGCGACCGGGGATGCCGCCCTTGGAAGCCTTGCCTTCTGTTGGATGATGTGGCCTTTTGGAAGGAGTCTTCTAGAAGAAAACAAGCACCTAGTCTTACATTTATTATTCGTAGACTACTTTTTCTTTTTTTTTTTTTTAGAAAAACTGAACTGACAGAGCCCACCGCTCCGGGGGCTGCACGCAGGGCAGCTGTGCGTAGAGCGGCCCTATTTAGCCTGCAGCAACCTTCAGCTTTGGGTTTTTCACCGTCAGACTCAGACAAGCTTTAAAACATATAGTTTACCTGTTCCCCAAGGTGTTTTTTCTTTAATTAACTCCCCTTTTTTTAAAGAGGCCAGAAAATCACAAAGGTAAAATAGTAAGCACCCTTTATCATTTGTCTATTTTGTATACATTTATACTCAAGGCTATTTATAAAAACCCCAAGCATCATGCTATTGTTTTGGTTTTAAATCTCAGAATGAAATCATTTTGGAGTTTTCTTAGAGACAAACAAAAGCTCTCTGTTAACCCTGGATTCAAAATTTGGGGCATACTGTGTACATTGGCGGGCTGAAATAGAAATACTGAAAATTCCTTATATCTGATGACCATACTCATAAAATGAAAGGAAGAGTTTGTATTGAACATAAAGTGAAGTAGAGTGGGGAAAAGGAATGGCTGTAGAGAGATCAATGGCTTTACACTGGGGAAGAGATGTTGGTTTAATACACTACTTTTCTCCCCCCTGCTGGTCATTACATGTTTACCTATATATTCGGGGAGGGGGCGTATCAGCTTTTTGATACGTAATTCACAAGCATACAGTCCACCCATTTAAAGTACACAATTTAGTGGCCTTTGGTGTATTCACAGATCAACTGCTCTTTATTCAGTTCTTACCATTGTGCTAGGTATGGTAAATGAGCAAACCGACGCATGAGGTGGGCAGTAAAGACTTGTAGAGTGTTTTTCTTCTCTGGTTTTCTGTGACAACATGAGTCATTTCCACACTGGCCTGAGTAACGGAGACAGCATCAGGAAACGGGATGAACTTGGGTTTTGGATACTTGGGTTCGACTCCTGGACCCTTGATTGGCCATGGCCTGTTTGTCCAAGTGACTTAACCTCTGTATGCCTCAGTTTCCCCACCAGTTTTATAGTATTGTCATGGGCACATCACCGGTATGGAATAACCAGTGAACAGGTTCCCAGGATTTCCCAGTAGTAGCACGAACTAAACCTCAGTCTTTTGTGCCACTAGCTTGTTAGGGTTTTGTTCATTTTTTGGAGTTGGTATTTATAGGATAATTGTGTGTGTGTGTGTGTCTGTGTGTGTGCCAAAAAAATGTATACACATGACTTGTATTCATCTTTTATTATAGGTATATATTATTACAATTTTAATACAGTTTTTTCCTTTCTTAAAATGTGTATACATTTTTTGGCACCCTCTGTGTACACATACACACACACACACACAGCCAGCAAATCTTGAGTGGGTTTTTTTTGGGGGTTGGTGGTGAAGGGTAGTAAACATTTAGATGAGAACATAAATTGTAAGCAGGCTTTTCAATTGATATATCTTTTCTCTTTACTTTCTTTAGAGTCATTTTCTGAGGATGAATGGAATTTACTGTATGTTGCAGTAACTCGTGCCAAGAAGCGTCTCATCATGACCAAATCGTTGGAGAACATTTTGACTTTGGCTGGGGTAAATTAATTTAACAACATTTGCATTTTACTGGGTTTGAATGAGGGATCAGCCTATCCTGGCTTGGAAGAGAAGGGTCTCTTTCTTGAGTGCACAGAGGCTGACTACTGGTTCAGGAAGTGTCCTAACCAAGGAAACAAAAACGTGGCTTCTTTTCTAAGTTCTTTCCTAGTTCAGTTTCAAACGTTCTTTTTAAAATATCAACTGTGTTCATGTTTGTCTTAATTTCTTCCCTGGTCAATCAGTGCTCAGCACTTTTAGGGGAAGAAAAAAAGGCAAGATTGTCTTCTGTGTCTGAACTTTCTCCCTGTCACTGCCTGGTCCCTTTTGAACTGGCCACTGCTGCTGCCACCAGTAGAACATGTTCTTGCCTGGGGACAATGAATATTCAGGCATCTGGCCTTCACCTTGTCAGTGGCTGAGATGCAGAGAAGTGTCAGCACTCGGTCTTTACCCTGCAAGCCAACCTTCTCCTTTCTGATACCACCTCTGTTTCTCACAGGCTGGAGTATAAGCCACTTAGTCTTTTCAGCCCTGTTGGAAACTAGAGCAGAAATTAGAGCTAACAGTTCCTACTTTCTCTGAACCAGAGATACTTAAGCCTGAAACCTAACACTTCAGTGTAAGAGTTAGTATAAATACTCTTTCTTCCTTAGGTATTTCCAAAACATAAAAGATTTTGTACAGCAGGATAATTTAGTCAAAGTGCCACGTCGCGTGTTCTCTCAAGTGGATGAGAATATGTGGGGCTGTGGAATCTGAGCATTGCTGCCAGTAGCTTTGCCCTTAGGCCTGGGTGGAGGTATGGGGCAGTGATCATGTTTTAATAAATGGTATTCACAGTCTCAGCATTCAGTGGTGATGAAACTGAACCTTGATACTCATAATGAAATATTGATTGAGTGCCTAATACGTGCCAAGCACATTTCTGGAGCTATAATGGTGGGCAAGAGAAATTCCTAGGTAAAGTGACAGACAGTAAACAAGTAAGCATGTAGGATTTCTTTGTACATTTTTGAGGAAGAGAATATCAGAGCTCAAAAAGGAGAAACTACAGATAAATACTCTCTGACCAGCCAGAACAGCAAAAGCTTCTTGCCTAAGACTGGTTGGTTACCTTGCATTTTTACTGAACTTTGCCCTTTCAAGTCTCCATCTCACTTTTCTTCCAAGCCTCTCTGAGACTTTTCTGGAATTTGAAATTAGCTGCATGTGTTCCCAAGCAGCATTGCTTCGCGTGGGCTTCACCGTGTGTGACACTCACATGGCAGAGCTTGGAACCGAAGCCTTTTCCTTTGCTTGCATCCTCAGTGGTAGCTGGGTTACAGCGGTGTTTCCAGAGATGACTTAGAGCAGAGCTCTAGACACTTTTCTATAAAGGGCCAGACAAGAAATACGTTAGGCTTTGCAGGCCATGGGATCTCTGTTGCATCTACTCAGCTCTGCTGTTGTAGCAAGAGAACAGCCACAGGAATTTGTTAATAAGCGAATGTGGTCATGTCCCAATAAAACATCATTTACAACGGGCACTAGTCTGAATTTGGCCCCCTGGTTGTAGTTTGCTGACCCTTGTTTTAGAGATTAAGTGTGGCTTTTCTTAATCTCAAGGAATGGAGTACAACAATAACCTTTAGGTACGAAGAATCTCTACCTGTAACATAAATTTTTGTATAAACTTTGATCATGAGTATACCTGCAGTATGGTTTTCTTATGGAAATAGTGTTACATTAGTGGCTAAATCTATAACAAAACCAAATTGCCACGTTGGTAACTTTTAATGGCGATGCTCTAGAGTAGTAATATCATTTCACAACATGGATTAAATAGAATTTTTCTGTAACTTAGGAAAATTTTGAGACATTCAAAGGTCGAGAAAATAATAAGTTACCGTATACAAATCGCCCCTATAGATATTTGGAGTACTCATCTCTAAAAAAAATGGGCCTTTTTTTTCATACCCACGATGCCATTATCATCTTACAAAATTTATAATTATTCCATGTGACCTCTACTACCCAATCCATAATCATACTTTTATGATTATCTCAAAAATGCCTTTTTACAGTTGGTATTGAAATCAGGATCTAAACATTTGGTTGTTAGGTCTCTTGAGCATCTTAATTTAGAGCAGTCAAGATCCCTTTCCTCCTTTTTAATGCTCCTGGTTTTTTCTGCAGAAATGGAATCAGTTTCCCTACATAATGTTCCACATTCCGGATTTGCTTCCTTGTGTGGTTGTATATCCTACTCTACTTTTGTCTACCCTGGATTTCCTATAACTGGAAGTTGTCCATAGAGGCTTCATTAGGTTCTGGCTTAACTTTTCTGGCAGGACTCCTTTATTTGGGGGTCGGGGGGAGAGTATTTGCTTCATATTGCCTCACATCAGAAGGCAATGATACCACATTAGCTCCCTTTTAGCAATGCTGATTGTTCACCTTTTTAATAGACAGAGCTAGGAAATCTATATTTTTGAAAAGAAAGAAAAATCAAGTTTAAACTAATAATTTCAATCCTGACTTTTTATTGAAACTTTTTATTGAAACTTTTTATTGTTCAATATAACACAAATATATACAACAGATGTGCAGTTTGCAGCTAGGATAAGTGAACAGCCATCCAGGTGAGGACACTGGATTTGCCAGCCACCCCAGATGCCTTCCAGGTCCAGCCCCTCATGGTCAGCACCCCCCTCCCTCCTGAGAGGAACGACTGTCCCAGCTTTTACCATGAGCACTTTCTTCCTTTTCCTTATAGTTTCTTACCAAGTGTGCGCCACCAACAATGTGAGTACTGAAAGCATTTTGGGCACACGCTGTCTTCATTCTTTTGTTGTTGTAAGGTTGCACTGTGTCTGCAAATGTTGCACATGTACATATATAATTCATCGATTATACTTCTCCAGTCCAATTCAGATGAACATTAAAGGATGTTTACTTCTTTTACACTTGAATCTTTTCTCTTACACTGAAAAATCTAACAGTATTTATTAATTTACACTATTTATTCTACTGTGTATAAGTTTTAAAATAATACCAATATTACTGTTAACAGAATACTGAATGGAATTGAAGATTTCCGAATAGCTCCATTCCTCCATATTCCACTACGGATGTGTAGTCAAGAATACCATGTTCTGAAGGCACTTGGAATAAGTCCTTTTTCCTCTGTGGTTTCATCACCAGTTTCATTCGAGTTAGACATGTTGGTTTCTTTACAATCCCTATAGGAATTGCTTTGCTTCTTTTTGATTTAATTCTTTTTTTTGAATGCGTAAGACATTTATGATTTTCAAAGTCAAACCTGTAACAGGTATGTTCAGAGAAGTCTCATTCCCTACCTGTCCTCTTCAGACTTTCTCACCCTCTGACACTGATGGCTTATTTTAAATTAGTTTTTGACTTATCCTTCAGTATTTCTTTTTTGCAAATATGTGTATTTTATTCTCCTTTTTCCACAAAAGGTAGCATTCTCTATATTCTCTCTCTGGGCGCTTTGTACCTCACTTTGCCTCTGAGAAATAGGCATGGAAATCACTCTTTAGCAGTTCATGAAGCTCTTTCTTATTCCTTTATACAGTTGAGTGGTATTCACTGTGTCAACGTATCATGATTTATGCAGTTTCTCACTAATGCACATTGGGTTCTTTCCAGTCTTTTGCTTTTAATAATAATGCCACAATGTATAATCTTATGCAAAAGCCATTTTCTCTTCTTGCCAATGCATCTTGGGGATACCTTCCTAGAACCTGAATTTCTGGATAAAGGATAAATGGATATGTGACTTTTATAGATATTGCCAAATTCTTCACAGAGGTTGTATATTTTAGAGTCCCACCAGATTGTGTATAAGAGTCAAATAGGCTTTTTAAAGCCAGTTGGAAGCTTGGTTGGTTACTGCATATATTTTATGGGGAAAATGAGTTTTTACCATAAAGAAAAGAATACAGAATCTAGAGAAATATAATGCTTCCGCCTTACTGAGACTGGTTTGGGAGTGCTGGCCCATAGGAGTGCTGTGAGAGAGCCCCGGAGCCCCGGATATATGGCCTGTTTGTATGAGTAGATGTTTACTTGTGATGAGGGAGTACGTCTGCTTTTCCTCTATCACAGCTTATAAATCAGTTCGGGGACATCCTGTTTCAGAAGTGGCTAAGCCCACCCTCTGCTCTGAGAGGACGGCCATAAGGATCTTGAAGGCTCTGGGGGAGGACAGGAGGGTAATAATTTAGAGAATATGAAGGCATGTTGTGAACAGTAGCGTCACGCCTGGTGAGTGACGTTTTAGAACAAAAGTGAGCCATTGATGCCCCTGTAACCTAGAGTAGGGCAGAGAGCCTCCTTTTTCTCCCTGAGCCTTTCAGAAAAATCGAGCTAATCACCGGGAGCCTTTTTGTCCCTTTGTTTATTTCAAGTTTGGAGGAAGTGAAGGGAATCATTACATTATTAAATTGTGAAGTGACACCGAGTTTTGCTAGTATGCTAGTAGCCTTCCAGAATCTTAGATCCTTAATCCAAATCTTGCAGGCATATCCTTAGAACAGTGCATAGCACATGATTGGTGCTCAGTGTTTGTGGAATGGATAAAAGCCCTCCCGTTCTGAGGTGGGGCAGGGCCTGATTCCTGGTTCCTCCACCTGGGCGCTTTGTCACCATGAGTGGATTACTTATCAGTCTGTACGTCTGTCCTAATCTGTAAAACTGGCATAACAGTAGTAACTGCACTTCTGAGGAGGGAGGTAGAGAAGGGCCACGATGAGCTGGTGAAATAACTGCCTTACGACCACTTAGGGACACTCAAAGGCAATTAGCTGTCTGTAAGACACTGAACCCCAGAAGGGAGGTATCAAGGGGACCACTGGCATTGGTGGGGGAGCTGTGGTCATGGCATGCATTTGCTCATTCAGCAGTAATTGTCCAGCACTTTCTGCGTGACCCACGTGCTGGTGAGTCACGTGCTTCCAGGTCGGTTAGCTTTGTATGTGGAAGTTACAGGAGAGACGGAGAGAGAAACTCGGTGATGAAGAGCACAGCTCTGGACTTAGGCACACCTGGGCTTGAGCCCCACATCTGCTGTGGTCTAGCTCTCCGATCTTCTGCACAAGTGGCCTAATTTCTCAGCTCTCATGCCCTCCTATGTGCAATGGGAATAATGACAGTATTACCCCCAGGAAGGTGTTGGTGAGGATTATATGTACGGGGCTTTATAAGCAAAGGACCTGACTGCTAGTAGGGAACCACGACATTTAAAAACAAAACAGCCTGGCATGATTTAAGGAGGGGAGGAATAGGTGGTGGTATCATGTCGCCTTGGACTTCTGAAGGCCACGGGTTCCAATGAAGCTTTTCCCTCTGTGATAATGTTGGCAGCAGCTGGCAGTGGTCCATCAGCCAGTACGTTACCTAATTGGATGTAAGCCCCGTCACAGTTCTTTGGGTGCTGGTTATTCCCCATATTTATTGGTCTTCATACTGTGAATGTATTGGTTACCCAGGACGTCACTAAAGAATGTGGGTGGCTTACTGAGTTGATTTACCTGTTCATTCAGTTGACAAATACTAGAATTATAGAGCCCCTGCTAGGTACCCAGCACTGTAGTTAGTGTGGGAGGTACAGGGAACAAAACAAGTGACGTGCTTTGTGATCTCACTGAACTTGTGGTCTGGGAGGGAAGCCATCGGCAGTAGTAGATTCAACAGCAAGATCTGGGGGGTTGGAGAGCGTTTCCAGCTCCTTCGCCTTTAGCTTCCCAGTAGCATGGGCTGAAGCATTGCTATTATTCTCCTCTGACTCTTTCCCTCTCAGGAGTACTTCTTGCAAGCCGAGCTGACGAGTAACGTTTTAAAAACAGGCGTGGTCCACTGCTGCGTGGGGCAGTGCAGCAACACCATCCCGGTGGACACGGTGCTCACCATGAAGAAGCTGCCCATCACTTACGTAGGTGGCCCCGGCGCAGCCCCTGCCTGCAGACCGCATCCAGTCACTTGTTTCCTAGTGCCTGTGAGCTGCATGCTGCCCGGGCTGTGGGTGCGGGAAACGACATTTGTATGACCCTTCCCAGGGGCTTGTCGTCCATAAGGCACAAGAGAGGCCAGACCTCCCCTGTGTCAGAGGGGATGGTATGGACACAGCGTGCGTAGTACAGCCTGGGGGGTTGGGCTGACCGACGCTCCAAGGAGCACTGCCTACCTGCAGGGCCCGGTTGAGTTGTTCTTGGCTCTTCAGCCCTTGCCTTAAATTCGCATTTCCGCTCTAAGGCAATCTGATAGAGTTGAGTCTACCTCAGATGACCGTGCAGTGGGAAGTATTACCTTGGAGGTTCGCAAAGGTCAGAAAATAGCAGAATCGGATGCATAGTCCCTTGGCAGCGCTGATGGCAATTCAGCGCTTCTTGGTGGGAAGTCCTCATTCTCTGATTGTCCCCCTCCTCCTCTCCTTATCCCTCCCTGCAGAGCAACAGAAAGGAGAACAAAGGTGGCTACCTGTGCCACTGGTGTGCAAAGCAGCGCATCGGGCCCCTGGCCTTCCTGACGGCCTCCCCCGAGCAGGTGCACTCCATGGAACACACTGTCGAGAACATCGTGCTGCCCAGACACGAAGCCCTGCTTTTCCTTGTCTTCTGAAAGCCCAGAGCAGCATTCTCTAGGGTACAGATTGCCTTCTGTGGACTCCAGTTACTTGAAGAAAGCCAGTGTGGGGTGGGGCTCTCACTCATCCAAGACTCTGAATTCACTGCCAGAGCATTTTTGAGGAAGACGAAGCCAACTGGAGTTGGACCTGCCATTTCTCCATTCCCTGTAGGTAGCCAGTTGCCCCCCGCTCCATGTATACCAGGATGGGGGCGTGAGAGATGTTCTTTTGATAAAAAACAAACAAAAAAAAACCAAAAAAAACAACAAAGCATTTTATTATTTAAACTTTTATTACAAGGTTTCAATTAAACAGGCATTGTAGAACTGACATAGCACTGTGTGACACCTGCCTTCAGCCCTGTTGTTTTCGAACTTTTCTCCAGCTTTCTCTGTTTTTCCACTTACTCTTTTTAGCCGCTCTGTCACTGCTCACATGATACACCAAGCAGAGTATGAGACTTAATGTGCAGGGTGATAATTGCTGCTTCAAAAATGCGGGGGAGACACACACTTGTAGAAGACATAGTGTGTGACTTTGTCATCACAGGGTCACCGTTTAAACGGAGGCAACATCACCTGTAAAAAGACTCGCACAAAGTGACAATACATAGGCTTCTCAGGTTTCCCATAAGTAGAACTGAAGATCAGAAATACTTGAGAGGGAATGGGTGAAGAGGGTCAAAGGTAAAAATAAATAAATAGTGCATTACTGAGCAACAGCAGAAAATAACTTACTATTGTCTACTAATTTGTAACCAAAAGAAAAAGAAATACTTGAGAGGGAGGCGGAGATGGCCAGCCAGGGTTGGGGGCGGGGGATGGGAGTAGGTAGAGATGGACAGTTGATAACCTGGTTAGCTGCCTGGGGATATTGGGTGGTTGTAATAAAGCTGTTGTTATAGAAACCAATGAAAACTTCACATTGCTTAGATGGACATGGATCTGGTATTTTTACATTTTTGCCATATAGCACTTCAGGCATGCAAACGGCAGGTGAGGGAGTTGGCACAGCATTGCCCAAAGAGTTCACCACATCTAGTGTCTGAACCCAGGTGCAGAGTCCAAGAGCAGACCTCATAGCTTCAGTTGTTGCAGTCTCCCCTTAACCTCTCCTCCCTCAGGCCTCTAGGGGTGCTTAGAGTGCGGGCTGGTGAGCAAAGCCAGGGTGCTGTTGGATCAGGCCAGGGGTGCTTGGAGAGGGTGAATGCCAACTTACTGTGTGCATATCAAGGGATGTTTTCACAGAATTGGACCTGAGGACAAATTTAATGAGAAAGGGACAGAGCTGTTTCATCCACTTGGCTGGTATTCCTGGCCTAGCTTTATTGGATGTTTATGAATAACTCGGAATAAAAGAGCAAGGGTAAGGAAATTATTTGAATTTGGATTGGTCACAGTAGTCAGTGTCCTTCAAAAGAAGGGTTTGGCAGAGGGGTGGCAAGCCAGGGCTCATTAGCACATTTTTTGGAAATCTAGTTTTGCCAACATAGAGGAAGCGACTTATTTATTGGACGACAAGTCATTAACTCAGTGGACCTTCACTGGGCACCTGCTGTGTGGCAGGTGCCATGTTAGTGGGTCTATGGAACCAAAACATGGTCCTGACTCATGGAGATAACAGTCAGTGGTGATTGTGCTTTGAGGTGGAAAGTGTTTGGCGAGAGGCCTGCGTGAGTGCTCTGGGGATGGGAGGGGCATCTTCCTCAGGGACAAGGTCCAAGGGCTGCACAAAAGGGAGCTGTGTGTCATAATGCGACGAATAGTTATCAAGCTATTAAAGAGTGAAGGAATATTCTGGAAGAAGGAACAACATGAAAGATGCAAAGGACATGCCTTAGGTAACGGCACCGCCAGAACAAAATGTCAGTACTAGTATTTTGGTACTTATTTTGAAAAACAACAGAATCTAGGAATTAGTTTTTTAAGTGTTAAGAATTTTTTTAAAATCAGTAAAACTAAATATTGAGTGTGTTTCAAAAACATTTTTTAAATATTCAGTAAAATTTTTTTAAATAAGTGTTAAACGTCCATTATCATTTTCATATAAATGATGAGATGAGAATAAAAGTATTATGCAAAAATATAAACTGAGCACTACATGAAAATGAAAAATCTATTAGATCTTTTAAAAAGTAAAGTCTTCGGGCCAGCCCGGTGGCTCAGGCGGTTAGAGCTCCATGCTCCTAACTCCGAAGGCTGCCGGTTCAATTCCCACATGGGCCAGTGGGCTTTCAAGCACAAGGCTGCCAGTTCAATTCCTCGAGTCCCGCAAGGGATGATGGGCAGCGCCCCCTGCAACTAAGATTGAACACGGCACCTTGAGCTGAGCTGCCGCTGAGCTCTTGGATGGCTCGGTTGGAGCACGTCCTCTCAACCATAAGGTTGCCTGTTTGACTCCCGCAAGGGATGGTGGGCTGTGCCCCCTGCAACTAGAAAACGGCAACTGGACCTGCACCCTCCACAACTAAGACTGAAAGGACAACAACTTGAAGCTGAACGGCACCCTCCACAACTAAGATTGAAAGGACAACAACTTGACTTGGAAAAAAGTCCTGAAAGTACACACTGTTCCCCAATAAAATCCTGCTCCCCTTCCCCAATTTAAAAAAAAAAAAAAACTATATAAAAGAAAAGGTATGGTCTTCAAAATAAGAGGCTTCCATGATTTCGTTTAGTTGTGAGTATATTTTTGTGCAAGATTTTCTATTGAAGTTTTGTTTTTTTTGTTTTTTTACCACCGTAATTGGGAAAAGAATAAGGAAAATAATTATAAACTAGGTCCAAAAATATTTTTTTTGCTTCAATCATTTCAAATAATTCCTATTATTTGATAACTTAGATGAGGTCTTTTTAAATTTAAGAATCTGCAGTCAATTGATAGCAGATTCTAGTTCTAGTTTTTTATTTTAAAGAAAGCATTTCTGATTTGTCTTCATTTTGATTTTATCATGTATATAGTGATTCAGGTGCAGTTACCCATATAAAAATAAATGCTGTTATGTCATATTCCATTTGTTTAGAAGGTATTTACAATTAAAAAAAATTATTTTTGCAATAGAAATGTTAAAATACCATGGCATTAAGTTGGTGCGCAAGTAATTGTGGTCTAAAAGGTCAAAAATAATTGCAAAAACCACAGTTACTTTTGCACCAACCTAATATATTGTAGACTGTTCATTAGTTTGTCCTTTTACATAATTATTAAGACATATTTCAGATTTTAGATTTTTTAAAAGTAATGAGGTGATGGTATTAGACCAATCTAAAATATTGGTGTATAGGTATTTTTAAGATCTGGTATACAGAATGCCACTGAAATTTCAATCACTAAAGGTGTGAAACTGTCAGGAAAGCTTGGGCAAATAAGATGTGTGTGTGGTTAGAGTATGTATACAGTGGTAGCAGGCTAGTGAGAGGGCCGGGTAATAAAGGGCCTAGAGCACTAGGGCAACGAGTTTCAGTGGTGTTCGGAAAAATTTTGAGGAATCATTGAAAAATTTTAAGACATCATGTTTTCTTTATAGGGAGAATATTCCAGTTGCAGACTGGAGGATGTTTTAAGAAGGTCAGATAAATTAAGAGGCTAAGAGTTGTAATCTCAAGGGAAAAAAAAAAGACAGCTGGTGGGCTGGACCTAGGCAACTGAGGTGGTACTGGTGAGGAGAAGATGGATACATAGATTACTGGTTCTGAAAGTGTGATCCCCAGATGAGAGCAAAGTTCTCGGTCCTTACCCCAGATCTGCTGGATTAGAAACAGATTGAGGACCAGCAATTAGTATTTAAAAAGCCCTACAAATCATTCTGATGCACACTAAATTCTGAGAACTTTTGCTTTCGACATTAAGAGGAAGAATCAGTAAGACTTAGAGAGTGCTTAGGTGGGGATGGTGAGTTAGTGATAGGAATCTCAATAGGGCCGCAGTTTTCTGGCTTGTTCTGCAGGGTAGATGAGGATACCCTTCACTGAGATAGAAAAAGAAATGTAGTAGGTTTGTGTAAAAACAATGATGAATTTAAAAATATGTATATTAAATTTATTGGGTGACATTGGTTTGCAAAATTATATAGGTTTCAAGTGTGCTTTTCTATAATACATCATCTATATTTTGCATTGTGCGTTCAGCACCCAGAGTCAGTTCTCCTATTACCATATATTTTCTACTACCCCCCCACCACTAAACTGTTGTCTGTGTCTATGAGTTTTTGTTTCTTTGTTTTGACGTGTGACTTTGGGGTGCTTATGAAAAATCCAAGTAGATTTGTCCAGGAGGCTATTGGGGAAACAGAATTATACTTCAGCAGATGGCTTGGGGCTGGAAATAGAAGTTTTAGGTTTTCGGTATGTAAGGGGTGGTTAAGGTAATTTAGTGTAAGGGTCTTGAGCTTATTTTAGCATAGTATCAAGAACGAAAAGAGCAGAGGTCGAAGAAGCAAGCCTGAGGAACACTGTGCTTGGGATTAAAAAGGGAAGAGGATTTTGTGAAGCAAATGACAGCTGATTCCAAAGGTAGAGTTGCTGTTGAATTTGAGAGAGGAAGGAGTTTAAGCAAAGGTGGTCTTCAGCATCCAATGCTATAGAGCGACCAAGTAATATAAAGGTGGACAGGTGTTCTAACTGACACTGAAAGCCAGTGGAACCCTGAGCATGGTCAGTTTCGGTGAGGCTAGAAGCCAGACTGCAGTGGACTAAAACGTGAATGGGGAACTTGAGGTAATCTGATGGACTACACGTATGTATTTACTTTGGTTGCTTCCTGAAACCATACTAAAATGACAAAGGGCCTCTAAAAGGCATGAACCCATAAGGGCAAAGAAAACAGGAAGGAGATGATAGTCAAAATTTTTGGAAGTTGGAAAGCATGTAAATGAGTGATAACTGACTTAGCTCATCTTAAAAAACTGAATCTTAAGCCTGAGAACCCTCAAAAGACGTGGAATTGATGGCACCAGGTCCTTCTAGAAGTAGGTTGTAAAGGTGGAGCAAGAAAACAGGAACTGGTGGAAAGTTTGTTTATAAGCCAGTTAAATTCTCAGATGTTTCCCTCCTACTCTGTTAACTTGGCAACTTCTCATCCTCAACCCTAGCAGAAGACTGGAGGTTTAATGTCTGGAGAAGATAAAACAGAGCAACTTCTCACGTAAGATACTGGATGCAGCTGAGGGCAGGGGCTGTACTTACAAGACCATAGTCTCAGTCAGCTTAGGCTCTTATGACAGAAGACCACAGCCTTGGCAGCTCATAAACAACCAACACGTATTTCTCACAGTTCTAGAGGCTGAGAGTCCACGTTCAAGGCGCCAGTAGATTTGGTGTCCGGTGAGGACTTGCTTCCTGGCTCCTAGACAGCCAACTTCTTGCTGTGTTGTCCCCTCACATGGTGGAAGGGATTTCTTGGGGGGGGGGGGCTCTCTGATAAGGCACCAATCCCATTCATGGGGCTCCACCCTCATGACCTCATCACTGCCCAGAGGCCTTACCTCCTAATACCATCCCCTTGCGGGGCAGGATTTTCACAGGAGTTTTATATGCACACAAAAACATGCACACACACACCCGTACAGACGCTAGGCGGGAGATTGAGAGTTCCTTCTCTAGGGAATATAACCAGCTTCAGCAGAAACACTGATGTGACAGTAGAGGTTCCTAAGGAAATGAGCCAACCAGATTACCAAGCAGAAGAGCCTGCAGTCTTCAGACTCCACTCAAGGGCTCAGAGTTTCAAACATGTTTTTAGTGCTTCACTCTCAAATAGGAGCAGTAAAGCAGGGACCCCAAACATCTTCACAGAACCTCCAAGATGCAGGTTGGATATCAAAACAGAGAAGAATTGACTTGAAAGAAATAGTCTATGCAAGGAGAAGCAAACATCTAAATATCTTAAATGTATTTAGGTAATAAGGGAAGGTAGTGCATCCACAAAAAGCAGTAATATTTGGAGACAAAATTAAAGTTGAAAGAAATAAAAATCGCAATAATTGTTGGGAGCATAAGTTAAGAAAATATTCAGAAAGTAGAGCAAAAGCAGATTGGAAAAAAGGAAACAAGTAGAATCAATGTAAGAAGTAGAGCATCTGAATAATGAATAAAAAACAGAGGCTGGGAAAAATTTTTTTCAATCATGAAAATTACCCAGAACTGAATATATGAGTTTACACATTCAAATGCTCAGCAAAATGGATGAAAATAGACATACAGTGAGTATACTGTGGTAAATTGTAGCAGCTCTAGAGACAAAGATCCTACAAACTCTCAGAAGAGTCATCTGCAAAGGTCCAGGAATCAAAATGTCTTCAGACTGCAAGGGCAGCATTGTGGAGCTGTACCTTCAAAACTGAGGGGAAATGACTGCCAACTTAGAGATCTAAACCTAACCAAAGAATCAGTAGAATAAAGGCATTTTCACACGTAAAATTGAATCCGCCAAGAAGTGACTGGAGGATTGAATTACAATAAAGGGAAGAGCAAACCAAAAACTAGGAGGGTGCTCCTCTGGGAAAAAGGCCGTCTGACTCAGGAAGGGGGGAGTGCAGACCAGTGTCCTGAAGTGTGGCCAGGATGTTTACATAGTGAGCAGTGTTGAGGCTGGCGTTAGTGACAAACAGAAAACCAAGCAAATGGGGCAGGGAAACGAGGCGATTATTCTTTAATAATGGAAGCAACAAGTTGTGTAGGGGAGAAAAAGTAACCATAGTTTACTGCCTAGCTCAGCTGCATGTAACAGTGTTTTCATAGTTTTAATAATGTCAGCATGTGTATTGGAGGAAGGAAATGTATGACCATGTGATGAAAAGAGGCATGCTCCATCTTCAGCTTCCACCGCAGGAAGTCCATTATCGTGCCTGAAACTGAAAAATGGAAGTCGAAATCAATAGGAACTTATTTAGAGACAAGAGAGCTATGTACCAAAACAATCCACTAAAAGATTGTTTTAAATGACTTCCTTTTGGGAGGGGGAGATGGACAGGTGGGATGGTTTTTGGTAAGGCACCTTATATAACTATTGATTTACGCTCCATGCCTGTATGATAAACCTTTAGAAATGAGTGGGAGGTGAAGAAACGGACACCGTCCACATAGACGAGTCTCAGGAAGCAAGGCTGGGAAGAGGTGAGAAGGTAGTTGGGGGTGGTGTGGTGCTGGGAGGGGAATTTGTTTCAAAGTGCAGTAAATGTGAGCGGGCGTACACGTTGAGTGGAAAATAGCAGAGGAGCGATGGACACAGGTGGGAGGACTGAGACATGAGATATAAACCAGGTTATGTGCATGTGTAAATGGTTAAGGAGGGAATTCATGTAACTCCCACCCAATTATTTATATTGAAGTCACAAATAAGGACATCCAGAGAGAATATGGAAAGTTTGGAACAGACGTAAAAAAGATGAGCAGAAGCTGACAATGCTGGATCGTTGGGCAGAACGAACCTAGTTGAAATTAAAACCATGCTTTTAGTGGATAATACGTTTCCTCTGGCCACCTAAGTGTGGGAACAGGGAAGGCAAATGGTTAGGCTCAAACGCAGTTTACTAAACACTAACATGGACAGAGGGACAAGGTCCTGTATGGGAAAGGGGCCTGCCCGCAAGCCCAGGCCCCAGGCCGTGTGCAGCCCTATGTGTAGCAGGTCCCATCGCTGTGTCGGGTCTGCCTCTGGGGCCCGACTGACTACTTGTGGTTTCATGCTTTCCCTCAGGCTTTGTCTTTGCCGTCAGTCCTTCCTAGTCAGCCTGAACCCCCAGGCTTGTAGGAATGGTGTGGACCCAGAGACCAGAAGCCAAGTGCTTTGGATTTCCGTGAATGGGTACAGCGGCAGCCAGCCCTGAATGAGGCTGGCCAAGAGGTCCTCCAGATGCTACCCCCAAACAGAGTAAGACCTCACATACCCCTTTCTGAGGTCCCTTTCAACCTTAGCTTTAGGCTTTGAGGACTCTTGGAGCATTTGGAGGGGACTCTCACATCCTCCCCGGGCTGCTTAATTACGGTGGTTGCTGTCCTTTGAATCCCCAGCATTATATATTTTATATTTCTAATGGCCTGGACCACAGGGGAGAACAGATGGCGAGAGACAGAGCTGACTTCTCTACTTGCTTACGCCATTTGATGTCTAACAGTGTCTCAAACTTAATATCCAAAATGCAGCTCTTGATTTCTTCCCCAACACTTGACTCGTTGCTCTTCCCATCTCAGAAAATGGCACCACCATGCAGGTTCTTTTGACTTTGTCTCTAAAATATCTTGAATCCATCCATTTCTCTCCATCTGTCCTACCTCTTGGTAGGTCTCTACCTCATCTCCCCGGCCTGTGGTAACATTCTTTAGTTGCTCTGTGCTTTCTCTCTGGTCCATCTCTTCCATTCTCCATGTGAAAACACATGCCACCTTAAAATGAAAACTAAATTATGTCACTCTCCTGCTTAAAATCTTTCAGGGGGTCCTCACTGTAATTAGAATGTCAGGCTGACTTGGACGACAGGCAAAAATGACCTCTTAAATACAGGCATGTTTTCTTCTCTACCTTCACTCCAAGCTCATCTTTTAAAGGATCTTAGTGAAGGCCCCAAGAAATAGCCAACACAATATCAATATCCTGAGTGTTGTTTTTTTCTTCTCTTTTTTTAAATGTCCAGTTCAATGGTTCTGGATTTTTTTTTTTTTTTAAGTAATTATTTTACTGATAACACATTTTCCTAATCTGGACGCATCCATGGTAACACAGGTAACGTTCTAATCTGTTCTTTCACACTACATCACAGCGGGACACTGGCTTCCTAACCTAAAGTAGTAGGGACCTTACTACCCTCTATCCTACTTCCTCTGCTCAGCAGTTCCCCATTTTAGGGTCTGTTACAATATCCCCACTTGCAATTACCAAATTCAGTGTCAGGACATTTTGGGCTGAGAGGAACCCAAAACAGTTGAGCTAAACCGTTTGGGACTCTGCATTCCCATTCTTTCTCCTTTTTTTTCCTTTATATACATTTCTTCTCCGTGATTCTTTTAGTACATTTTTTTAATTGAAAATAGACATTTTATTTTGTTTATACAAGGCACAATTTCAAAATACAAATCATATAGTAATATGTAGATACAATAGACAAGGAAGTATAAATATAAATGCATATATACGTATGGAAAATGTTCCGTTTTTTTCCTAAATCCTTAAGAAGATTCATTGGGCACAGTATCTCTTGGCTCCCTTCTAAGTGCATGCAGAGCACCGAATGGGAGAGAGTTTTAGGAGCTGAAATGCTGATGACATCCTTGTAGACATCTCCGGAGGCAGAAGAAGCCTACGTAAAATTCACTTAGAACCTCAGGTATATTTCTTTTCTTTGTAAACTGCACGTCAGGATGAGGAACAGAAGAGATAGTCAAGCTGATAAGCTATCCTGAATAAATGTCATAAAGGAATAAAAGCCCTGATAGGAAGACCTGAGGCCCTCAATGCTGGGACTTTGGGAGCTTGGCCCTACACCTGAGGGGGTGCAGAGCAGGCAGTGAGCTTCCATCCTAGTCTAGGAGAACCTGTTCACACAGGTGGCGCCTTAGGCTGGGCACAGTCAATAAGGACATTTTATCATCCTAGCGGGCTTTACCCTGGCACCCAACTCCTTGAGGATTTTCTAGGTCTCCTTTGGCCAGAGCAAAGTTGGCGCCTTCACTGTAGCCTTGCTGGCCACGGTCGCCTGTGGAGTTTCCTAGGCCATGGAAACTGTATCCTGTCTGCCATTGGTTCCTCCAGTCATCGGCGTATCTTCCATATTTTCCATTTCAACACTGGGTGTCCTGGGAGTTTGCCTGTGAAGCAAATAATTAATAGGTTTTGAAAAGAAGAGAGCAGTTGCCCTCAAATTGAGTAAACAAATACTCTGTTTCCCCGAAAATAAGACCTAGCTGGACCATCAGCTCTAATGCGTCTTTTGGAGCAAAAATTAATATAAGACCTGGTCTTAATATAATATAAGACCGTGTCATGCAGGGTGTCATGCATGGTCTCAGCTCCCGCTCCCCACATGAGACTGCAGGACATGGTGAGGCCAAAAAGGAACACCCATGGAGCCACAGATAGGGGAGTCATACCACTATACTCTTGCTGGCGGCTGGGTCGGAGGAAGCAGGAAGCAGGAGCCACACTATCCGCAACCTGCCGTCCACTTCTCTATGCCAACCAACCTCACTTGCTAGCTGCAATCTGCCGTGCTAACTGTAATCTGCTCTTGCTAGCTCAGCCACCATCTTCTTGCTAAGCCCCCATTTTCTGCTAGGGAAGACAGCAGTTATATTAGTGGCCAATGGCTCACTGGTTACAGCTGATGGCCAACTAGCCACAGCTGATGGCCATTCAATCACAGTTGATGGCCATTTACTATCTGAGTCAGCACCTTTCCATGTGAGGGCAAGAGCCTGGAAACTGCACTCCTGGTTCTATCCCCACAGACTGGGTATAATATAATATAATATAATATAATATAATATAATATAATATAATATAATATAATATAATAATATAGCATAATACTGGGTATAATGTAATGTAATGTAATGTAATGTAATATAATATAATATAATATAATATAATATAATATAATATAATATATAATATAATATAATATTAATACTGGGTCTTATATTAATTTTTGCTCCAAAAAATGTATTAGAGTTGATGGTCCACCTAGGTCTTATTTTCGAGGAAACACGTTAGTCCCTATTGAACACTCAGATGGAGAAAACTTAGATTGACTCCATTCACAGATAGTATTTAAATCCTATTTTGGTATTTTTAATCCCCTCATCCACCAAAGATTTCCCAATGCTGTTGGAGCACTTCCCCCCACCTGCCAACTCTCTGCTGAAAAAGCTCGGCAGTTCAAATGGCAGGAAAAGAGGAGAAAGTACCTCGGAGCCCATCAAGCCAGACGTAATAATCTTGATAAAAATGATATAATAATTATAAAGCTTTTAAAACAGTTCTTGGTACTTAGTAGCTGTTAAATAAATAAACAAATATATTAATCAGTTCCTGAGTAACCAAGAGAAGGGGAGGCAGAACACTTTAATTCCATGTTTCGCTGTCTGTCATTGAATGTGTTTCTTAGGCCATGAGTATCTGGGTCAGCTTGTTGCTCCATGGATTACTTAATCCACCTCCTGAGGATAAGTAGCTTTTTAGGATGTATATTTATGAATGTTTCTTTAATATAGTCAGTGACTTGATATTTTCCTCTTTCGAGTGTATTTATTGGCCATATATACCACATTTACACATTCTTTTTAAGAATATATTTTAATGTATTAGTCTTTAAAAATATTGTGTATGTATTCTTTTTTAATATAGTCAATGAATATAGTTAGTCATTATAATCTCTTAAGAATAACTGTAAATACAGCATCTTTTATGGAAATTATTATAATGATATTTTGAAAATCTTGTAAAAGTCATTTATTTTGCTAACAGTCTAGTATTTTTTGGATAGTTTTGACAATTTTTGAGTAATATATCAGCCTTACTTTATTAATTTCCAAACTATGAGGTTTATGGAATTTCTTATTGGTTGAGATAATATGAACAGCTTTTGAAGATCTTTGTCAATTTTTAGATGCCTATTTTCATTTTGTCTTTAGAGTAGCATTTCATGAAATGTTCATATTGTCAAAGTTAGGCTGGAAGGACAGTATAATCTTCATATTGATGTGATATTTAGAAAATAATATTTTATGACCAGTAACTAAAAGTTTATTTTCAACAAATCTGATACCCATTCATTGTATAATGCTGAGGAAGAATCCATAGCAACCATACCAATATGGAATGTGGAAATACTGGTTGCTAATTGAGAGAAGTACAAAATTAAGGCAAATATGCCATTTGAGGCTTTAATGAAAGAACACTAAAAAAGTCTAAAGATTAAAAAAATAATTAAAATTGAAATTTCAGCAAATGGTAGAAACAGTCGTGTCACAAATGCTAAAATAATATAGAATCTCAATTATTAGAAATGCAAAAGTAAGGCTGATGTAAATGAGTATATTTATAAGAAGTACATTCATATTTAATGAGTGTAGTCAAGAAGAATCTATGCATGAATATATCATAAGAACTGATGCAAATTACATATACATCATATTGGTTATTTCGTGCATTCTTTCCTTCTGAATTGGTGCTTGGTAAATTGGCCCCATGTCATCAGTTAGGTTATGGCTGCCCCACTTCTGATGAGTGGCCTGCTTTGGAAAGTGAAGGGCTCTATAGGACTGGCTCAGTGACTGCTCAGCTCTGACACTCCTTCTGGCCAACACAGAAGGGGGTGAGTGAGAGCCTGTGTCTACAGCCCGGAAAGGATTGTCCCTTTGAGAGGACAGTCCCAGAATCACGGGAATGATCTGCAGTGGCTCCTTTCTCAGAGGGAAGGACGGATCTTGTCACGTGTGACTCTCCTGTGCCACTCACCTTGATCTTAGGTAGCGTACCACAAGAAATACCACACATACTCCACAAAGCACAGCGACAGGTATGGAGACTGACACTGTAAAAAAAGAGAACTAAGCTGCTATCATGCTAAAAGTCCTGAGAGAGGATTCATTTCTAAGAATCTGAAAGTCCTTTACAATTTACATTCTTGCAGAGAGATCCAAATGCCTTCCCAACCAGCTTACTGTTGTGAACATTTCTTAAGGTCCATGCAATTCAATCTATTCTACAGCTGGACCAAAAAACACACCCCTTTCCCACCAACACTGCCAGTTCAAACTGTCCCCACTTACATTATCCCATGTCATTGTCCCTAATCCTTGTCCTTCCCAAGCAAAGTGACATGGTGACGGGCAGGGACAGGAGGAAGTCAGGAAGGGAAAATAGAAGCCTCAGAGATCAGAAGCTGATGGCAGCATGAGGACAAGGAGGCCAGCACTTGGTGGGAAGAAATACCTGCTGCTAAATCTAAAGTCGAGAACATAGACAGGGCGAGGGTCCTTCTCAGTTGTCCTTGGGCACAACTTCCCCCTTTCCTGCAGCTTCGCAGAATCCTGATTTAGAAACAGTAGCATGCAGTGCCATTTTACTTCCAGTTTCATCATCACTATTTATTTGCTACATTTTATGGCAGAAGAAGAGTGGCAAGGTGAAAGCAGAGGTGTTACAAGAGAGGTCTTACAGATAAGAGGAGAATGAGGTAAAGCTTAGGAGAAGGGAAAGACATGCTTCGACTGAGTTGAAAGGAACCACATGGAGTGGTGGGGGGATTTAAGGATGTGAGGCCAGCAGCCATGACAGCATTTGAGATTTATCAGACAGGAAGAGTGAGCCCT
Source organism: Rhinolophus sinicus (assembly GCF_036562045.2). Classification (NCBI taxonomy): domain Eukaryota; kingdom Metazoa; phylum Chordata; class Mammalia; order Chiroptera; family Rhinolophidae; genus Rhinolophus; species Rhinolophus sinicus. The sequence continues at coordinate 104,210,851 of NC_133752.1, read as the reverse complement.
TCATGGGGAAGCAAGAGGGCTAATCCTGAGGACAGGGTGAACATACCTGTTTTTAAACACTTGGCATCAGTGATGAGCTCCAAGCAGATTTGGCCAGTTTGCCTTCACAGTGTGCAAAAATTACCTCCCTGCATCACGTTCAGGATGACAGCCCTGAACATCTGGGAGCCAGTGTCTCAGCTGAGTCACATATGTCTCCTAGGTTGCTAAACTTTTCAGACCAGCACACAACCTTGTATGCAAAGATAAAGTCTCACGGCTTGGCCTTCAAAATACCACCCTATTGAAAAGCAGCAAAATATATAGATGGGGGGAGATACCCAGATTCTTCACTGGGTATGAGTATACATGGATACAATTTTTCTCAACGGCGAGTGACAACATAGCAAAAGCTTTAGAGAGGACCAGAACCTTTGATTGTCTGATTCTACTTCTAAGAATTTACTCTAAGGAAATGGAAATATATATATAGGAATATTCACTGCAGTATTATTTAAAATAATTTTAAAATGTTAATCTAAATCTCTTATCAGTAGAAAATTAGTTAAAATGTGGTACACCTATACAATGGAATATTATTCAGCTTTCAAAAATTATGAAATGAATCTATATCAACATGGAAAGATGTATGTGATAAGTGACAACAGCTGGTTGACATAAAGATGAACAAAAAATAATCTCCAGTAAGCCATGTGTGTGTCCAAATGCACAGAAAGTTCTTGAAGAATATATACCTAAGTATTAAGTAATGGTGGGATTGTAGATAATCTTTATTTTCTTTTATTTTTAAAGTTTTTTCCTGATATTTTTGCAGGATATCAAAACAAACTACCTGCGCCTAAGTAAATAAAAATAAGCATAGAAAAGCGGTTCCAAAGGAAGTAACAGAAAACATGGGAAATTAATGAAAGATGTTTTGAATTTTTAAAGTTAACATTAATCATCAGTATAACTAAAAGCAGAATTTGTTTCATTTTATTTAGCAGAGAGGTTGTAGTCGATGGTACACTATTTCCTCACGTTGACTAATCAGCTTGGCATGCATTTACTGTTCATGGAGAGATTTATTGGAAAAGGCAAGTTGATATAGACAGTAGTTGTACTTTCACATTGCTTCTTCCTGTTTCTTTTTAATGAGAATAAAACCTGTGGAGTCTAAACTTAAGAAGAGGCCTCCTGAGCCAAGGATACAAACAAAGCAATTTGAATGCAATGACTTAACCCCTTGGCCTGTTCTTCAATTATGTCCAGACAAATGTAGTAAAGAAATTGAAACCAGAATCACTAAAACAATGGATTGAATATCTACTGCTAAAGTTCTCCACCCTCTTGTGTTTCTTAGGGGGTGCATGGATTAGAGAAAAAGAGAAAGAGATTTGGTGAGATAGGGGAGGGGAGAGGAGGATTAGAGTCTGGGAGAGGGAGGAGAAAAAGTAGATTTCTGCACAAGAAGCCAGAAAGGCTAGTAGCTGCCTGCCTCGGGTTCAATCCACAGTGCATGTCGGGGCTGAGGCAGAGAAGGTGGCCGGGACAGCCAGTGGCCACTATTCGATGTGGATGATGAGATGTCCTCTGTGCGTACATAGAGAATCCGCCATTCCTTAGCAGTACCTGCAGACTAGGTCAGTCAGGGAGGGGCACGTGTTTCTGATGTCGCCATGACCAGAGTGCTGTGTGCTGATTCCTTTTTCCTGGTCAGTGGTTTATTTTCTGCCTCTCACTGTACTAAGCACATCGTAGGTGTTGGGTTCAATACTTAATTGATTGAATTCAACTGTTAACATCTCCTAAGTTGAAGTACATACTGGGAGTGCCAAAAAATCAGCTCTTATGTATATTATATATATAATATAATATAAGACCGGGTCTTATATTAATTTTTGCTCCAAAAGACGCATTAGAGCTGATGATGGTCTGGCTAGGTCTTATTTTTGGGGAAACACGATAGCTTAGTTAAGGTTTAGAGACCAGATATTGGAATAACTGAATAAAGTTATTGATTAAAAGGGCTGCCAAGTGAGCCAGTAGATATTTAAGACAATAAAATGATGAGTCACAGTTCCTGAATATTTATTTAGATGTTGAAGCCCCCAAATTCACTTAGCTATTTGCTCGTTCATTCAGTATATACTGAGTACCTACCATTTTCTGTTGAACTAAAAACAGCAACCTTTAAAAGTTGTGATGTCTTTTTTAACTATTTAAAAAAACAAATGATGATGTTGGTAATATGAATGGGCTGATTGACACATTAAGTTAACATTTACTGAGCAAACGACTATGGTAAAGAAATTTATATTTTCTTACAAAGATGAGCTCAACTGATCGTTTATTCTGTGGTAATAGCAACATACACTGATGTCCAGGGAGCCAGTGAGTGCCTCTGTCACCTGTACCTGACAGGGGCCTAATCTTAGGTCTCAGGTGGCTGGGATCGTATATGACATACTCGGAAGGCACTATCATTAAGAGTTTTTAGAACATTAGCAGGATTTTCATCTTGGTTTCCACCTTCTTAGCAGATGAAACTCAAATAATACATAATGAAATATATCTAGTTTTCATCTCGTTGTTGACAATTACTTGTTCTGTCATACAGTTAGTGGTTATCATGCCGATCTTTATGTTTAAGCAGCCTGAAAGAAAATCTTATGCAACCCATATGAAAGCTTCAAAGTTTTTTTTCTTTTAAATCTCTGTATTTTCTTAGTTCCTTGCACATAGCTATCTTTGTCTATTGTAGGTGTTCAGTTAATGTTTATTATATTACATTTCAGAATTTGAGAGTGAATTTCTGATATTTTAATCCAGTGAAACATAAATTGGAAAAAATATATGATAGATTATAGCCCATAATAAAGTAGTTTGAAAATCTGTGTAGAAAATATGGCCTCAAAATTTTCCATGTAGGATTTTATCCTACAGATATAGTTGTATATATGCAAAATGATATAAGGTTCTTCAATTAATTGTTGTTTGTAGTATAGCCAAAGAATATAAGCAATCAGGTGTCCAAGAGGGGATTGGCTAAACAAATTGTGGCAAATCCATACAATAGAATATTATTCTGAAGCTGATAAAAAGAATGAGGTGGTTTCTATGTATTGACATGGAAGCATCTGCAAGACATACCATTAAGTGAAAACAAACATGGTGCAGAACAGTGAAAATAAAATACCTCAGTGTCTAGAAACATATACCTTCTATGCACTGTTTACATACTGACTGTATGCTGTTCACCTTGAGTAAAGTGCTGGGACAATGGGAAACACTTACCAGCGACAGTTCTGGACTCATCGTATGAATGTGCACCTGCAGAGAAGAGATGGCAGCTCAGTTATGGTTGTTGTCCTATGGTACTAATTTCTCACTAAGCAGAAGAAATTCTGGACAGTTTGGTTCCCATCTTAAAGCCTTGAGAGATTCACAGCTGGCAAAACCCAACTCGTTTTAGCAAAGAACAAGCAAGGTAGTTCATTTAGACACTGGGCCATGCTTAAGGGTCAGCTATGCCCTTACAGAAGACGCAGATTACGGGGAGCTCCTCCAACCGTAGACTGTGGCTCCAGGTTATGGAAAGCTTCCTCCGTCCTCGCATATTGAGAGGAGGCAGGTATTATTCAGAGTCTTGGCAAAGCAGGTTAATACGGTGAGCCTTGTCACATCTGGGAGACGGACTCTCTTTTGCAGCTGGACGGAGCCAGGGAGGAGCACAGAGAATAGAGACCAGAGCAAGGAGGTTGCGGCAGAGAGCAGGTGCAGAGGGTCACTGAAGTGTCTTGATTTGGGGTTAGAGGTGTAATGCCATGCAGAGGGACAGCTGCCCTCTCCTGCAGTTTGCAAAGCCAGTGCTGACCTGGCTTCTCGGGCGAGGCAGAGGGAGTGTGTTCCATGGCATTTGCTGTTGTCTGAGATGGGACTTGGGAGGGCTCATTCCTGACTACCCCTGTGGTTCCTGCAGAAGGAGGTTTGGATGGCATCAGACTGGAGCCTGGTACAATAGCTGGCTTTGTGGCCACTGTGGCGTCTGACTTGGAAGTGAAAGCTGGCTCTGTAGGAAGGTGCAACACATAGAGAACATAAATGTTTCGCAGAGTCTCTTTCTCATCGCCAACAGAGCGAACTGACACCTGCTCTAAGGAGCCCGCCCTGGGCCAGCCCTTCCCCAGCACACTGCTCCATGGCTCTTTAGGACAATCCCTTCAGTGTGTCACATAGTCAGTCATTCACAATCTGGAACGGGCATGAGACTTTTGAGAATGCTAGAGGATTTACAGTTTTTTGTCATGGTGCACATAAGCTGAGAGTAGGTCCAGGCTTGTTTTAGAGAAGACTGATCTCAAAAAACAAAAAAACAAGTAGAACTATTTGCCAAAGACATCTGGGATGCTGATTTTAGTTTATTTTTTTACATGTTTGCAGAAAACTTCTAAATAAGGGAAATCTGAGATTTGACCCATCTTAGATATGTGTGTATTTGGAGAGTCCAGGTTTTGCCCCAGGCTCAGCATCTCAGCACACTATTTGGGCAGCTTTTCCACGTGCTCCCAGACACAGACGCTGTGAAAAGTCCTCGTGCCTTTAATCATTTGCCACTAACTCACATGTACCTCTCACTACCCAGGCTGTCAGCACTCCAGGCACCCTGCAGAGAGTGACCCCCAAGAAGCCCCCAGGACCACATACGTCACTCTGTGCCAAAGATGACTCTCATGTCTGAGATTGCGACTGTGCGGTTTGGTTTGACCAAGTGTGTGGCACACGACGGCAGGGCTGTGGGAGACACCATGATTATTCTCATCAATTGGGTGAACCAGGTGCGATTCAGATCAGAGGAGTTTTAGAATTACCCCACACTTAAATATAGCCAGTACTTCAATCTCTTCCTTCTGTTTGTAGCCAACTAAGTAGGGGGAAACCTTTTTCTGGCCTCTCCATCCTCCCCTCAGCATTGGTCCTCAGCCTTGGGGAGCTCCTAGAACCCTGATTCCCAGATTGCTTTCCAGGGTTCCAAGGTGACCTCCGTGGACAGCCAAACTTAGGAACCAGCACTCGAAGGAAGGTGTGTCTGGGCAGCTCAGTCAAAGGTAACAGAATGCCTGTGCCTGGAGTGAAAGGAGGAGGCAAGGGCCAGGAAAAGCCATGCACTGGATACCGGGACACCAAAAGATCAAGAGCTAAGTGTAAAGGAAGGGTTTCCTGCAGTACACAGCCATCCAAGATTTTTTTTTTTTTTTTCTTTTTTTTAGAGCTGAGGAGTGGGGTTAGTCTTCATGAAAGCTCAGTGGGAATACAAACACAAAACACAACACAACACAAAAAAAAAAAAATGGCGTGGCGTGAGGGCGTGCTCTGTCCCCCTGTAAAGCTCAAAGAAAAACAACACAAAAAAAACAACAAAAACTCTGCACAGCACACCAGCAAAGCGAGACAGGCACTACCGACTGGACACTACTACAGGTGGGAGATTCATGAGTGGAGGGAGGAGGAGGGGGAGGAGGGGGGAGGGGAGGCGGGGGGAGGGGGGGGAGGACGACGACCTCGCTCAGCTCGCCGAGCTCGCTGCTTCCCGGAACTACCGCAGCTGCGGGAGGGGGAGGAGAGAGACTGCTAGCTCTCCGCCAGGGGCCACAGGGGCAGGGACAGCATATAGCACGGCTGAACCCAACGCCACGGCAGAGACCTCGGAGAAAAGACTGAAGGAAAAAGGCTGAAAACGGGGGTTTAAGCCTCACTGCCGAGAGAGAGACGGAGCCTTAGCCTGAGAGGCCGCGCCCCCCCCCCCCCTCCCAGAGCTCCCCCCCCCCCCCTGCCCGGTGGTGCTAGAAGCGAAACAGTAGCAGTGTCAGATCAAAACAAAAAAATTTTTGTTTTTTTGAGAACTGTGCAGACACACATTCACAGCAGCCCAACTAGTTTCAAAGGGGGGAGCTGTGGAAGCAGGACCGGCTGTGGTGGTGGTGGCCGCCATTGCTCTGGGCCACCTCTCACAACTCACCCCCCCCCCCCCCCACCCTATCTGGGCGATCCTGCAGGAGTAAAAACAAAACTGCTGAAACATACGGGCTCTGAATCAGGAGGGGGAAGAGCTTTGGAACAAAAAAGCTCTCTCTCATACCACCCCACACGCCCTGTGACCTACCTAGATGATTAAATAAGGAGAAGAGAGCCCCCCTCCCATCCCCCCCCCCCATGTGTGAAGGAGTTGGAATGAGAAAAAAAAAACATACACTGTGGTGTGAGAGAAAAAAAAGTTTGTTTTGGAGAAAAAATAAAAAATTCTACCCACAAGTACTGGCACAAAAAAAAAAGACGCTTTCTATCAACCTGTTGCAGAAGTCACTCCTGTAGATGTCTAGGGAGAGAAATAGTAAACCAGTAAATGCCATGAATAACCAAGGCAACAAGATAGCTCAGAAAGAAAGTGAAAAATCTCCAGAGAAGGCACTTAAAGATACAGAAATATGTGACTTAAATGACAGAGAAATCAAGATTGCAGTTCTGAAAAAACTCAACGAGATACAAGAAAACACAGATAGGCAGTTAAAAGAACTCAGAAACTCAATCAAAAGAACAGCATGAGCATTTACGAAGAGATTGAAATCTTAAAAAAGAACCAAATAGAATTTCTGGAGATTAAGAACTCAATAGAAGAAATTAAGAATGAAATAACCAGCTTAGGTAGTAGAGTTGACCAGATGGAGAAAAGAATCAGTGACATCGAAGATAGAAACCTGGAAATGACACAATAGAAAGAGAAAGAGACTTGAGACTTAAAAGAAATGAAAGAACTTACAAGAACTTTCTGACTCCATCAGAAAGAGCAATATAAGAAATATGGGCATACCAGAAGGGAGAAGAAGAGAGAAGGAACAGAGAATATATTCAAACAAATTGTCGATGAGAACTTCCCAAATTTGTGGACAGAACTGGACCCTCGAATCCAAGAAGCAAATAGAACACCTAGTTACCTCAATCCCAACAGGCCTTCTCCAAGGCACATTGTATTGTAGCTGTCTAAAATCAACGACAAAGAAAGAATCCTCAAGGCAGCCAGGGAAAAGAAGACGGTAACTTACAAAGGAAAGCCCATTAGATTATCATCAGATTTTTCAGCAGAAACTCTACAAGCCAGGAGAGAGTGGAACCAAATATTCAAACTATTAAAAGAGAGAAATCATGAGCCAAGAATAATATATCCAGCAAAGATATCCTTTAAATATGAAGGAGGAATAAAGACCTTTCCAGACATACAGAAGCTGAGGAAATGTTCTAATACACGACCTGCACTACAAGAAATACTAAAGGAGGCTATTCGACCACCATCAACAGGGACAATTTGTGGCAACCAAAACTCAAAAAGGGGGAGAGTAAAGGCCTGAACCGGAATATGGGAATGGAGAAAATAAGCGTGCTGAAGAAAATGGAATACTCTAAATATCAAACTTTCTTTTACATAAACTTAAGGGTAACCACTCAAAATAAATCCAGAATTGAAATATATACTGAAATAAAAGAAGAAACAGATGGAAACATCATAGAAAACCACCACACAGAAATAATAGACAACAACAAAAAGGCAAAGAAACAATGGAGACACAGCCTTACCAGAAAACTAAAGATAGAATGACAGGAAATCCTCACATATCAATAATCACCCTAAATGTAAATGGACTGAACTCACCAATAAAAAGGCACAGAGTAGCAGATTGGATCAAAAAACTAAACCCAACCATATGCTGTCTCCAAGAGACACATCTCAGCTACAAGGACAAGCATAGACTCAAAGTGAAAGGGTGGAAATTGACACTCCAAGCAAATGGTACCCAGAGAAAATCAGGTGTAGCCATAATGATATCAGATGAAACAGACTTCAAGGTGAAAAAGATAACAAGAGACAAAGATGGACATTTCATAATGGTGAAGGGACTGTACAACAAGAAGACATAACAGTCATCAATATTTATGCCCCCAATCAGGGAGCACCGAAATACACCAAGCAACTACTAACAGAACTAAAGGGAGAAATTGACCAAAACACAATTATACTAGGGGACTTAAATACATCATTGACAGCTATGGATAGATCATCCAAACAGAAAATAAATAACGAAATAGTAGCCCTAAATGACACATTAGATGAAATGGACATAATTGACATTTATAGAGCACTTCATCCTAAAACATCAGACTATACATTCTTTTCTAGTGTACATGGAACATTCTCAAGGATAGACCATATATTGGGACATAAAATCAGTCTCAACAAATTTAAGAAGATTGAAATCATACCATGCATATTCTCTGATCATAAGGCTTTGAAATTGGATATCAACTGTAAAAAGAAAGCGGGAAAAAACACAAATACATGGAGATTAAACAACATACTTTTAAAGAAGGACTGGGTCAAAGAAGAAGTTAGAGGAGAGACAAAAGATACATAGAAACAAATGACAATGAAAATACATCCTACCAAAATTTTGGGGATGCAGCGAAAGCAGTTTTAAGAGGGAAATTTATCTCATTACAGGCCTATCTCAAGAAACAAGAAAACTCCCAAATAAATAACCTCATGTTACACCTTAAAGAACTAGAAAAAGAAGAACAAGTAAAACCCAAGGTCAGCAGAAGAAAGGAAATAACAAAAATTAGAGCAGAACTAAATGAAATAGAGAACAAAAAGACAATAGAAAAAATTAATATGACAAAGAGCTGGTTCTTTGAAAAGATTAACAAAATTGACAAACCCTTGGCTAGACTTACTAAGATAAAAGAGAAGACACTGATTAACAAAATCAGAAACGTAAAAGGGAAGTTATCACGGACACCACAGAAATACAAAGGATCATCCAAGAATACTATGAAGGACTATATGCCACCAAATTCAACAACCTAGAAGAAATGGACAAGTTCTTAGAAACATATAGCCTTCAAGGCTGAACCATGAAGAACTGGAAAATCTAAACAGACCGATCACCAATGTGAAATTGAATCAGTCATCCAAAACCTTCCCAAAAGCAAAAGTCCGGGACCAGATGGCTTCACTAGTGAATTCTACCAAACCTTCAAAGAGGATCTAATACCAATTCTGCACAAACTCTTCCAAAAATTGAAGAAGAGACAGTACTCCCTAACTCATTTTATGAGGCCAACATTACCCTGATACCAAAACCTGGTAAGGACAGCACAAAAAAAAAACTACAGACCAATATCTCTAATGAATACCGATGCAAAAATCCTAAATAAAATTCTAGCAAATCGAATACAACAATGCATTAAAAGATTATTCATCACGACCAAGTGGGGTTCATCCCGGGGCACAAGGATGGTTCAACATCGCAAATCCATCAATGTGATACATCACATAAACAAAATAAAGGACAAAAATCATATGATTATATCAATTGATGCAGAAAAAGCATTTGACAAGATACAACATCCATTTATGATTAAAACACTTAATAAAATGGGTATAGAAGGAAAATACCTTAACATAATAAAGGCCATATATGACAAGCCCTCTGCTAATCTCATAATTAATGGAGAAAAACTGAAGCCCTTTGCTCTACGTTCAGGAACACGACAGGGATGTCCCCTATCACCTCTGCTTTTCAACATAGTGTTGGAAGTCCTTGCCAGAGCAATCAGGCAAGAGAAAGAAATAAAAGGCATCAAATTGGGAATGAAGAAGTTAAATTATCACTCTTTGCAGATGACATGATGCTATATATAGAAAACCCTAAAGACTCCACCAAAAAGCTATTAGAAACAATCAACGAATACAGTAAAGTTGCGGCTACAAAATCAACGCACAAAAGTCCATTGCCTTCCTATATACTAACAATGAAATCTCAGAAAAAGAAATACAAAAAACAATTCCTTTTGCAATTGCAGCAAAAAGAATAAAATACCTAGGAATAAACTTAACCAAGGATGTGAAAGACCTATATGCTGAAAACTATAAGACATTTTTGAAAGAAATTGAAGAAGACACAAAGAAATGGAAAGACATTCCGTGCTCATGGATTGGAAGAATCAACATAGTTAAAATGGCCATATTACCCAAAGCAATATACAGATTCAATGCAATCCCCATCAAAATCCCAATGGCATATTTTAAAGAAATAGAACAAAAATCATCAGATTTGTTTGGAACCACAAAAGACCCCGAATAGCCAAAGCAATCTTAAGAAAAAGAACAATAATGGAGGTATCACACTTCCTGACTTTGGCTTGTACTACAGGGCTACAATAATCAAAACAGCATGGTATTGGCAGAAAAACAGACACATAGACCAATGGAATAGAATTGAGAACCCAGAAATAAAACCACATAAATATGGACAGATAATTTTTGACAAAGAAGCTAAAAACATACAATGGAGCAAAGACAGCCTCTTCAATAAATGGTGCTGGGAGAATTGGATAGCCACGTGCAAAAGAATGAAACTGGACTGCTATTTGTCACCATGTACCAAAGTTAATTCAAAATGGATCAAAGACTTAAGCATAAGACCTGACACAATAAACTGCATAGAAGAAAACATAGGTACTAAACTTATGGACCTTGGGTTCAAAGAGCATTTTATGAACTTGACTCCAAAGGCAATGGAAGTAAAAGCTAAAATAAACGAATGGGACTATATGAAACTTAAAAGCTTCTGCACAGCAAAAGAAACCATTGACAAAATAAAGAGGCCACCAACTGAATGGGAGAAGATTTTTGCAAACAGTGCCTCCGATAAGGGGCTAGTATCCAGAATATACAAGGAACTCATGCAACTCAACAACAAAAAAACAAACAACCCAATTGAAAAATGGGCAGAGGACTTGAAGAGACATTTCTCCAAAGAGGACATACAAATGGCAAATAGACATATGAAAAAATGCTCAACATCACTAATCATCAGAGAAATGCAAATCAAAACCACAATGAGATATCACCTCACCCCAGTCAGAATGGCTATCATCAACAAGACAAATAATAACAAATGTTGGAGAGGCTGTGGAGAAAAAGGAACCCTCATACACTGTTGGTAGGAATGCAGACTGGTGCAGCCGTTATGGAAGGCAGTGTGGAGGTTCCTCAAAGAATTACGAATAGAATTCCCATATGACCCAGCAATCCCTCTCCTGGGTATCTACCCAAAAATCTGAAAACATTTAGAGATAAAGACACGTGTGCTCCAATGTTCATTGCAGCTTTGTTTACGGTGGCCAAGACATGGAAACAACCAAAATGTCCTTCGATAGATGAATGGATAAAGAAGTTGTGGTATATATACACAATGGGATACTATTCGGCAGTAAGAAAAGATGATATAGGAACATTTGTGACAACATGGATGGATCTTGAGAGAGTAATGCTGAGCGAAACAAGTCAGACAGAAAAAGCAGAGAACCATGTGATTTCACTGATATGTGGTATATAAACCAAAAACAACAAAAGAACAAGACAAACAAATGAGAAACAGAAACTCATAGACACAGACAATAGTTTAGTGGTTGCCAGAGGGTAAGGGGGGCGAGGGGTGGGGGGTGGGAGATGAGGGTAAGGGGGATTGAATATATGGTGATGGAAGGAGAACTGACTCTGGGTGATGAACACACAATGGGATTTATAGATGATGTAATACAGAATTGTACACCTGAAATCTATGTAATTTTACTAACAATTGTCACCCCAATAAATTTAATAAAAAAAATAAAAAAAGTTCTACAACTTGTGGTAACGATGTTGCTGACCTTTTTTTGATATCAGAGGGATTATTCATTATGAATTTGTACCAACTGGACAAACAGTTAACCAAGTTTACTATTTGGAAGTGCTGAAAAAGCTGCATGAAAAAGTGAGACGATCTGAACTTTTCGCCAACATTTCATGACTCTTGCATCATGACAATGCACCAGCTCACACAGCACTGTCTGTGAGGGAGCTTTTAGCCAGTCAACAAATAACTATATCGGAACACCCTCCCTAATCACCTGATCTGACCCCCAATGACTTCTTTCTTTACCCGAAGATAAAGGAAATATTGAAAGGAAGACATTTTGAGGACATTCAGGACATCAAGGGTAATGCTACGACAGCTCTGATGGCCATTCCAGAGAAAGAGTTTCAAAATGGCTTTGAAGGGTGGACTAGGCACTGGCATCAGTGCATAACTTCCCAAGGGGAGTACTTGGAAGGTGATCGTAGTGATATTCAGCAATGAGTATGTAGCACTTTTTCTAGGATGAGTTCACGAACTTAATTGTCTGACCTCTTAAAGGAACACGGCAGCTTTGTGCAGTGCTTCTGTACTAGAGCCGTCGTTGTTAACTCGCTGATGTTTAGGACTGTCAAGAGGCAATCTGCATGGGTCGCTCATGTTTCTGAACGTCATTTCTTTTTTATTAACATTTACAGAGCTCCTTCTAGAATCAGAACTCATGGCATGCATTATTTTTTTGTTGTTGTTGCTGCTTCTTTAAAAAATTTATTTATAATTGGCATACAGTATTATATTAGTTTTAGGTGTACAACATAGCGATTCAACAGTTATGTATTTTACAAAACGATTGCCACAACAAGTCTCTGATCCAGGTGTGCTGTGTTTTCTTCTAGTACCCGTGAAACTGTGGTGGGGGTGGGCCAACATGCCAGGCAGGCAAACCCTCAGATCCTCCCCAGGTCCTGATGCAGATATGAGTGTACAGTTAAGTTTGATCTGACAATAGTAAGAGTGGATTTTAAACCACTATTAGTTATGCACATATTAAACCTGGATATCAAGGTTTACGTTTTATTTAAAAGAGAAAATTAAGCTAAAGTAAATTTTGATTCTTGACTTAAAAAACAATATTTTGTTCTATTATATAAGTCTGTCACGGAACACCAGCAGTGGTCCATGAATCTGAGGGATTTGTGGGACCTGAGTGTTGGCAGGGAATGGAAGTCCTTTAAAGTTTCTAACATTCCTACCTTTTCCAGGAGGGGAGGGGCTCTCTGGCTCTGGGGTCACCCCTGCCGGTGCTACTGTGGAGGGTGGCGTTTGGTGAGTCAGGGAGGGGTCTCCTAGAGAGAGGACAACCACATGGCATTTATCATCTTGAGGGTGAGACCTGGGGGTGGCTTCAGGACTGGATATAAATAAAAAATAAACATAGAAATTGAAAACGGACACATCTGGCTTCCTACAATACAAGTACATGAAAGAAACATCGTTTCCCACCCTGCAGTTCCCATGTAAATGCAAACACAGACTGCAGACAGGGCCGGCAGCAGCAGCATCACCACGTACGCTCCGTTTCCCTCATCCCCCAGTCCCGCCCGGGCAATGGCGACGGGCGCAAACAGATGCCCCTACATCCCGTTGGCCACATCCCCGGAAGTGAAGCCTGAGCTCAGGGAACCAGTCTTGTATCAATGGCACGACCGTGGATGGCTTTTCTCCAGAGGGAGGCGCTGTCTCCACCTTCCAAGGCTAAATAAGCATCCTTGGAAAGATAGTCCAGAGAAAGGGCAGTCAGTCCTCTGTGGCAAGTACAAGGATTCCTCCTTGCCCTGCCTCTGAAGTCTGCATGACGTCTCCCAGGGAGCGGGTGGGGGGGCGGGAAGGGGGGAGCACCGGGTGACCTAACCGCTACCAATTCAGGGAGGAAGTCTGGCTCTCCGAGGAGTCCCACAGCACAGTTTGCTGCAGAACGACCCCCTCTCGCTGGCCTCCCCCATGGAGAAGCTGGGATTTTCACAAATGTTATATGAAATAATACGCAGCTTGTTGCTGGACATGCCTCAAGTATGCAATAAATGTTAAATCAGAATTCTCTTGGAAGGCCATGGGTGAATCTCTGTTTTTCTAGAGTATTCCTGGAAATGGCACTATTGGTTTCCACCTGCAGAACGTTTGGCTCCTGACATGGTTTTCCAGTTGCAGATCATTTAAAAGAGCAAACAAAACAAAACACAACATTGATTCTGGCGACTTTCCCTCACACTTGCTCTGGAGCACTGGCTGAACACACGGCTTGGGTGGCCGAGGTAAGGGAATCTCTGCCCCATGTGTCTCCCCAGTCTCCTGGATTGGGTGCCAGTGGAGAAGAATGGCAGTAATTTCCCTGCAGGCTGTCTCCAAGGGAGACACTGGAAAAGCTCTCTGGGAAGCAAGCATGCTTGAGCACACAACCTTATCTGTAGCCGAATTCTTGCTCCCATAATCTTAAAGCATTGATGGTAATGATAGTTAATATTTACCAGCTTTCACTTAATCGTCCCAAAAGCCACAGTGTTTACATCAGGTCCATTTTCTAGATGGGGAACAAGAGTTCCGAGATGTTAAGGGCCTTACCCAAGGTCTCACAGATGGTAAGTGGCAGAATCAGGATTTGAACCCAGACTTGTGAGACCCCCGAAGCCTATGGATTTCCTTCCACCTCCAGGAGGTGCCATTTAGAAGCCCATTGCTTTATTCAGCCTCAGACCTCCACACAAATCTCTTGGCCCCTCAGATGGGCTCATTCAGCGTCACACATTGCAGCCCTACTCTCTGTATGGCCTTGGCAAGAGTGGAGGGGAGCAATGGTGCAGGGTTGGCTACTTACTGATGCACTTGAGACTGGGAGTTGTCCACTTGGTAATGTTGTCGACTTCATTGCGCAGGCACTTAGTCAGGCTGGACGTACCAGCTTTACGCTTGAAACCAGAGTTACAAATATACCGCTCCCTGGAATTCTCCTTGTAACTCTTGACATGGATGTCTGCGTGTTCAATAGGTTTGGGAGTAGAACATGTGGTACCTGCAAAAGTGCAAATAAGAGGAGAGAGATGAACACATTTCAGCTTGTTCAGAAGCCTCCCAGGAGCCTTGCCTTACGTGCCAACCATCCAGCATAACTAGAGAATGAGAGGAGTTATGGAAAACCTCTGCCTCTTTACAATATTATTGATTATACTCCGCAAACTGTCTTTCATATCCCCATGGCAATATTGTGGCTACTAATTTGTGCTTTCTAATCCCCTCATCTTCTCCCTCATCCCCACTCCCCTCCCACTTAGCAACCCTCAGTTTTTTCTCTAAAAAACAAATGTTAAAAAAAAAGTTAAAACCTCTGCCTCACTCTCCACTTCCCATCAGTCTCCTGCCTCAATCTCTCCGCAGGTATCCATCTCTCTGTTTCTCTTCTGCCCTACCCACGTGAAACCTCTGAGCTCTCCTGCCTAAACAACAGCAATAGTCTCCAAGCAGCCGGCATCATCATTAGAAATGCATATTTGATGGCTTCACTCTTTCCCGACTTTCTGCTGCTCTTAGAATAGAAACTAAAATCCTTAAGAAGTCTTTGAGGCTCTGCCAGACCTGGCCCTGCCTTCGTCTCTCACTGTGCTTCCTCTGGCCACACGCGCCTGTGGGACCCCGTGCCACCCACAGGCCGATCCACCCTCCCCTGACCCCACTCTTGGCTGTCCATCTCCTGCCCTCCTTCCTGGCTTACTTCAACATCACTTCATGAAAGTCTTCCCTCACTCCCACAGTCAGCTAGGTTCCAGACTTCTGTGTTCTCTTCCTGTACAGTCGTTTTTACAGTTGTATTTAAGATGTTGAGGTGATGTGATGAATGTTTGTCTCACCGTCTGCACAATAAGCTGTCGAGGGCAAGCTGTTTTGCCCAACATCGTATCCCATGAGCTTAGTATAGTACCTGGTGAGACAAGGTGCTCAAGAAATACCTGTGCAAAAAATGAGTGGATGAACTTTCTTCCCCAGCACCAGGCTTAAGTCTGACCTTCTAATATAAGTGAGTTCAGCTTACTTAATTTCTACACATATCTCATTCTTCCAGCTTTCTCGGAAGAAACCAGAGGCAAGGTGAATTTCCCCAGATGGTTCTCCTTTTGTGTTAGCTGGAATTAAAAAGCCAGACTCTAAAACTTCAACTAAAAATCCTGGCTGTGGGGCTCTAGCTCTGTCCTGTGGAAATAAGGAGTATTGTTGGCTATTTGCATTTTGAGGATGCCCTATTTGTACTGACTTTTTGTTGTTAATTATTTTATGGCCTGTTGATATTTTTGCATCCTTAGAAACATTCCTTTCCTATATAAAAGCAAGTGACATTGAAGGTTAAAGATAACTTGACTTTAATAAGTTGTAGGAATACTTCTGACTTTTTTTCCACATTATGTAATAATAACAAAACTTACAAAAAAGAAAAATTAACTTTATTTTCGCTAGGCAAAAATGAGTGAAATTGGTATTACTTATCATACACCTAATGTAAAATGCTACGGATCCCAGGAAAGAATCTATTCATGAGGACTTGATAACAGTTAAGTAATATCCTCTTTGGCACCAATTTTGTAGATTGGGGTTCTATAATGGAACCCCAAAAGCGTCCTTAGATCTTAAAAAGTGAGGACCCAACCAACGTATTGCTCTACCACATTTCCTCCAAACCAGTGTTGCCAGCCTATCCTTGTTTAAGATGAAGTTCTGTCCAAAGCCAGAAAGAGTCTACTGCACACAAAGTTAAAAAGCAAGATTTTTCTTTAACCACGTGAAACAACTGTATGATCATTTTAAATTTAGTTTTCAATTACAGTTGATATAGAAAGTTATATTAGTTTCAAGGGTACAGCATAGCGATTAGACATTGCTGTAAGCCGTAGGGGATCACCCCGATAAGTCTAGTACCCATCTGACACCACAACTGTATGATTTTTATACTCTTTTTCCTATTAATTCAATACATGATTAGGTTTTCTTACACGCAGAGGAGATGAACAAGAACTGGTTTCTTAGACCAAGCCTTGCCTGAGGCCGTGGAGGTGGCTTAGAGTGGGCTGTGTTGGAAAGGAAAGTCCCACAGAGGGAAATTCTTCTGCAGCATTTTCCATTGTCCTGGAACTTGTACAAGCACGTCAAGAAAGGATCGCCCCCCACCATCACTAACGTGCACACGCAGAGTAGTTCATTGGCTGAGGTGCAGGAGCCAAGCTTCCCAAGTCAGCGGTAAAACATAGCAATCTGTGGGCTGCCTGCCTACAGCTGCCTGGGAAGCTGGCTTTTTGGTTCCAGGTCTGGAAGCCCAAATAAGTCTCTGCTGAGCAGCTGGGACATCCTCAGGGGAGAAGGTTGGGACTCCGCCAAGGGAACTTGGTGAAATAATCTTTCTGCCAAGGAGGGTAGATGGAGGGGGAGACCGAGTATCATGGCAATCAGATTCACAGACCAGAGTAGGAGCCCCCCCCACCCCCCCCAGTTATGTCTGTGCTGGGAGTCAGCAAAGTATGGCTGCTGGGTGCAATTCCATCCGCCACCAGGCTTTTGTCAGTAAAGTTTGATTGGAAAATAGCCTATTCGTTTATGTATTGCCGCTAGCTGCTTTCACAAACTGACTGCTGAGCTGAGTTGTTGCAACAGAGGCTGGAAAGTCCACAAAGTCTAAATTATTTACTCTCAGGCTCTTTACAGGAATAGTTTGTCTGTCAATCCCTGCTCTACGCAGCCTTTAAACAAGTCGTTGCCCTTGTTACTGACATCCGTTGCCCAGGTAGTCAGCGTAGAACTGGCAGTTCTTAAGGTAATACAACCCAAGCAAAAATAAAGGCCTTTCCATGGGCAAAATCCACCATAAGTCAAGAGGCAAATGACAAAGTGGGAAAAAAAATGCATCTCATATCACATAGGGCTAATCTCTCTCATATATTAAGAGCTCCTGAAAAAATCAATAAAAATTCTACCAATCCCATGGAATTACAGGAAAAGGATATCAACAGGTGGTTCCCAGAAAAGGAAATACAGATGGCTCTTAAATATATACAAAGATACATATTCAGCCTCATTTACAATGAAGGAAGCGTAAAATAAAACTATGTAAGGTAGCAGGTTCAGCTCCCAAATTGGAAAAGAACCAAATGTCGATTAATACACTGTGTTACTTTCAGATAGTTCATACAGAACTTAGTGAGGGCATATCTGCAATCTAAATACACATGCCCTTTGACCCCACAATTCTATTCCTAGGAATTTATCTTGTAGATATATCTGCAGAACACTTATACACATCCCCTTTCACCCAGCAATTCCACTTCTAAGAGTTTACTTTACAGGTGTACTGGCAGATCTGTGAGTGTGTATAAAGTTACTGATTATAATAGCCAGTACCTGTAAATCACCCCGTATGTCATCAGTAGGACACAAGGTAAATTACAGAACAGCTGCACAATGAAGAAGTACGACCCAGCTCTTAACAGTAGACGAAGAAAGTGCTTCATGCACCAAAGTGGAAAGATCCTAAGATACACTGTTGGGCTAAGAAGAAAAGGGTCAGAACCTGCCACCATCAGTGAAAAAAGAAACAATACCTGTACACATTTTTTTGTCTAGACGTAAACTCTTTGAAAGGATACACAGGAAACTATTATTAGCCCGGGAGAGGATGGCAGACTTCACTGAATGCCTTTTCATACTTGTTGAATTTTTAACACTGCCTATGTTTTACCTGTTAAAGATGCCTTTGGAAGATTTTGTAGTGCTCTGTTTCTTAAGTGGGTATATACATGGGTGTTTATTATTCTTTTTTCATATATTACATATTTGCTGGGGTGAAAATAAAAATATTTATCAACCAGTGCCTCTCAGGTGCCCACCAGTCGGAATAGCTACTGGTATTAACCAGGACCAGGCAGGGCAACCACTGGCCACGGATGAACAACCACACCATGATGATTGGCAGAATATCAGTCGTGCATATATGTTACATACTGTTTCACATGTATGAAACACTTCATAATAAAAAAGTAGTTTAAAGTACTCTACTGCAGGAAGTCAGAAACCTTGGTTGAGCCTAGGGCAAGAAAGGGCTAAATCACGCCACAGGTGGGCATTTAGTGTGTACTGTAATACATCTCCTGCTACGTGAATGTGAGAAATGCAAGAGATCCTAGAATTAGGAATATTCGCCCTTTTCTGGGCAGCTTGGGGTAAAATCAAGGATGAGAAGGCTTATAAGGCCACGTGGGAGGATTCTGGACATCTTTTTGGAGGACAAGATGCAAAGTCCTCCCAGCAGACTTTGGATGTGACAAAGTGCATGTGGATCGAAAGATGTTTTATCAGAAAATGTTACCAAAAGAAGATAAGAGCCAGAGCTAGAATGATTAAAGTTTGTTTGTTTTTTAACCTGTAAAACTGTTAAAAATTCCCCTCTCCTTCTAATTAGAAGTTGAAACATTTGAGCAAGATTCAGACCCCAAGATGTTCTTTGGTTTGAAACTTAATAGCTAAAACCAAGGTGCTGGGGCTTGCCCGGTCATGTACCGTCTCTTTATTTCTGCGGCCGCTCTCTATAGACAGACGCTCAGCAGATCTACAGGGTAAGCCCAGAGCTGCTCTGACAGCTGGTTAGCATGACACCTAGTAAAGTTCTCCATTTTCATATGTGAGTTTAGGAATGTGCCAGGATCAGGCCAATCTAGTCTGGAAGTCTGGATGGTTGAGCTACCTGAGAGTATGGTGAACACTCAAATGGATGAGGTGAGTTCGGTCACCTATCCAGATTAGACTGTGTGCTAGGCCTGGAGGGGGACAGAGTCTAGAAAATGTGACCATCTTCCACAGTTCTGAACGTCGCAATGAGGATTCTGGAACACAAATCTCCATCCATCCATTCTGGAAAATGTCTCTGATCTTCACCCAGGGTTTAGACGATGCTGATTCAGTTCTGTATCCTTCACATTAGCCAATCTTGTTTGATGTGTCCCAGTGGAATCTGTGCCTGCTTTCCAGCAATCTGAACCTTCTTTGGATTGGGCACGAACTGGGGTCAGCTTTGATTAGCCATGGGCCCCACGGAGCAGCTTTCTCCTCTCTTCTCACCTGCTCCTGTGGATTGGCGTGCCTCTGCCTAGAAACCCTAGTTTTCTGGACTAGGGCCCTGGCCCTCTGCCCAGGTCTTGCCCACCTTTTCCTCCAGAGATTAACACGTTGCATATGGCGGGGTTTAAATCCCTCATACCCCTCTGTTCCGGCAGGTTTTTAAAAGAAATTACTTTAAAATGCACTCTTCTCTTTAAAGCATAAATGCTTCTATGTCATTTATTATTTTTCTATGGAATTTTTTAGGATTTACTCACCTATGATGTTAGTAATCCCTCCTGGTGTGATACTGCAGAAAGCAGCTTCCTTTGTGCAGTGGGACACGGCAAAAATTGCATATGTACCGAGTTTTACTTCTCACTTTTTTTGATGCGCACACTTTACACACCCGTGTGTGATATTTTTTCTTTCTTCTTCCCACTATGGGCTCCAGATGATGCGTGGCCAAATCTCCCAAGAGCCTGGCCGGATTGTCTTCCTTGGGGGCCCGCTGTGTAGGCACTTTCACAGCTGGTTCCCTATCGCCACTCGTCTCACCTCCCTGTCTTGGCCTCTCACTGCTCTCTGTCCAGTCTTTTGAAATTCTTGTTATCCGTCCTTAACACATGGCTCAGAAAGAAAAACAAAGATTCTCTCCAATACTCTCCACCTGATGGCTAGGTTTGGTTGTCAGAGATTGACTGTCAGAATCACTAGGACACTTATGCATTTCACTCCCAGGATCGCCACCTTCTGGACTCCTTATGCCATGTCCCACTGGTCAGGTGGCCCTCTCCAGACATCAGAATCAGAGGGACCCATCTCAGAATTTAGAATGTGCTTAGGACAATGTACTATAAAGTGCCTGGCAGCCTTCAGACAGGCCAGCTCACTGGTGGGTCAGCTGTCAGACTCCCCGCTCCTACTTCAGGAAGCCCTCCCCTTCAGGCTCTGTCACCATGGTTTCAGCATATCCCATACCTGAGCCCACCCGAGCTAAGGTAGCCTGGTGGATCAGTCACTCCAGGCTTCACTTGCTCTTCCTAGTCTCAAGAGAGAAAATGGAGGTTCCTCAGAAAATTAATAGAATTACCATATGACTCAGCAATCCTTCTCCTGGGTATCTACCCCAAAAATCTGAAAACATTTATCTGTAAAGATATATGTACTCTGATATTCATTGTAGCATTATTTATGGTGGCCAAGACAAGGAAACAACCAAAGTGTCCTTTGATAGATGATTGGATAAAGAAGATGTGGTATATATACATAACGGAATACTACTCTGCCATAAGAAAAGGTGAAATACTGCCATTTATTACAACATGGATGGATCTTGAGATTATTATGCTGAACGAAATAAGTCAGAAAGAAAAAGTCGAGAACCATATGACTTCACTCATATGTGAGATATAAAACTGAAGGCAACAAAGGAACAAGACAAAGAAACAAAAACTCATAGACACAGACAACAGTTTAGTGGTTACCAGAGGGTAAGGGGGGATGAGGGTAAACAGGATCAAATATAAGATGATGGAAGGAGAACTGACTCTGGGTGGTGAACACACAAAGTTCTAGATAGATGATGTATTACAGAATTGTACACTTGAAACCTATGTAATTTGACTGACCATTGTCACCCCAATAAATTTAAATAAATAAATAAATAAATAAATAAATAAATAAATAAATAAATAGAGAGAAAATGGATTGTTCAATTTTTGTTTTTATTCCAACCACTGACTCTTCTTTTAAAGTCCCATTGACATCTAATATTACAAACACACACACACACACACACTCACACACACACCTATGCCATCCTTTATCACTCCATACTGATAGTCTCAATGCTCTCTTTTCACTTACGTGGCTTCTATAGTGGACTCAAACATTACATTTCCTTTTCAGTGAGATCATAAGATAATCATTATTTTAATTTACTAACTTTCTAAAAAGAAACTATTTCCTGCTAATATCTGTGAACAAAGTTATTACACGGAAGAACTCTAGCTGTTTATGTAGTGCACTTCCTTTACCGGCCTCGCTCTCTCTCGCATCCAGTATTTGGGTTGTACCTCGTTTGCCTGAATCCCTTCCAAAACATTGTTATTCACTGGATAGTCCTCAAGCTCAATTTTATTAACTGATTTGAATTTCATATAATGTTCTAAATCATCTGATCTTTTCTCAGTTGCCTTTTTTTCAGTCTTCACTGTTTTCTGTGTGGTTTTCAAATTGAGGATTTTTGTCAGCAAATTGTTCTATCTCTTCTAAGTCTTGAGATTGTCTCCTGAATTTAGGATAGTGGTTTTCCGCTCTTAGGGTTTGTAGCACACTTTGAAATAAAACCTGTGTGCCCTGTCACTTGAAGGAATTGAAAAAGTCAAGGTAACGGCAGCCATGTCAGCAAGAGGTGTAAGGAATCCCTGCTGTAGTAGGAGGGCGTGGGTGCTGACATGTGACTCCTGTGGCATCCTTCAGAACTGGTCCTGTGTGAGTGGGACAGTTTATTGAGTCTGTAAGAACCCAGAGTTCTAACAGCTTTCAATAAATATGCAGTCTTCTTTGAGGGTGGCTTAGCTTATTCCTCTTAACCTTACAGTACCTTTTTCAGCTCAACATCCCTTCTGCCAAGCATCGTTACTAGAGGTCTATTCAGTTATAGCCACAATGAAATTTACGCACTGAATGGGAAAGGGTTCACAGACAATGTGCTATGCACACAGTTGAGAACCACTGTTTTAAAAGCAAAAGCAAGCTGGGCCAGATACTGAGTCAATAGTGATTGCTTATAGCGTCTGTAGATTTTCCTGCCAAGCCCACCTCTGCTGTTACATCTGAGGGCAAAGGTCTAAAAGTCACTGTCAACTCTCCTTTTCTTCTTGATAATCTGTAGGAACCAGTCATCGTCAATGAGTAAAACAAGTCCAGTCCAGGTTTCTCACTGTTGGAGAAAGTTATAACTGCGAAAGGGGGAGGGGACAACTAGAATGTACCCTACGGTGTTGGCATAGAATCGAGGTTGGAGGTATCAGTATGTAATCAGTGTGTGTGTGTACATGTGTGTGTACATTTGAGTGTGTACGGGCAAGTATGTACATGTGTGTGTGCTAGCTCTGTCCTCTGATAGTACCTAGAAGCAACATTAGCAGCAAATATACTTGGTATCCAGATCTTAGTCTCTACAAAAAGAAACCGTGGCTGCTTGGAGAAAAGGCTGATTCCAGGCCTAAGACACGGAAAGCACAGGATCAGCATGGGCTGTCTCATACCAGAAAGTCAGGAAGTGCTCAGAGAATGATGCAAACATGTCAAAAGGATACAGTGGCCAGGTTGAAACGGCTCTCACTGGCCAAATCTGGGGCAATTTGAGTATCAAAACAAAGATAGTAACAGATTATAGAACAAAATAAAACAAAACTCCATTAAGTTTGCAATATAAATAAATACCGTGTTTCCCCGAAAATAAGACCTAGCCCGACAATCAGCTCTAATGCATCTTTTGGAGCAAAAATTAATATAAGACCCGGTCTCATTTTACTATAAGACTGGGTCTTATATAACATAATATGCAACATGTGGTCCTGGATTATATCCAGAATTAGGGAGGAAATAGCTAAAAAGGACATTATTGGGACGATTGACAAAACTTGAATATGGACTGAGAGTTAGATAAGATTGTGTCAAGGTTGAATTTCCTGATTTTGACAATTGTTCTGTGATTATATTAGAGTTGTTTTTTAGGAAGGTATGTAAGAGAATGTTATTTTTAGGAGATAAATACTGAGGTATTTAGGCATAAAGAGGCATCCTGTCTCCAAATTACTTTTAAATGCTTTAGAAGAAAATGCATATGTTTAATAAATATATGCGGGTAGAGGGGAGGAATGATAAAGCAAATGGGGCAAAATGTAAACACTTGGTGAATCTAGGTAAAGGCATATTGGGAAGGTGTTTGTACTATTGCAACGTTACTGTAAGTTTGAAGTTATGTCAGAATAAGTTAAAAAATAAGCAAATTTAGTATCCAAATAAAAACCACTTGATGAGTGGCACTTGGGGCCCTTTTTTTTTTTAAGATTTCTATTGAAGGAAATTCTAAGAACCCTTGTAAACTCAGGCCAAGATTCTCTTTGGGTCAGGAAAATATTCTTTAATTTCCGTAACTGTGGTTTTCACAGTGCTAACTTTTCCTCTTCCCTTGTCCACTCTTGATACCTTTTAGAGCGTCTTCTTTCATTTCCAAGGCCCAATAGTGGTGTTTCCACTCTTTCCCCACCTGGTGTTTGATTGTAGCTTTGGTTTGCTGTGACACTCACCATTGTCCCATCGGAGCCCCTGCTCCCCTCCATGAACTCCGCCCCTAACTGCCTTTTTATCTGCACCGCGGGCCTCGGTGTCAGTGAGCACACAGTGGGGTTTGTCACGGTGCTTCATCCTCCCCCCAGAGTTCCTGAGTCAGTAGGACTCAGGGTAACCCCTTGTTCTTACCTTTCTCAGGTCATGGCATTGATTCCGTCAGTGAGGATTTCTTTTACAGCTTCCTCTGGAGATGCTCTTCTCAATTTCTTTTCTAATACATTTTAATTTAATCTAACGTCCCCTTCTCCATCTCAAATCTCTCTCGCTCTCTCTCTCTCTCACCCTCCCTCTCTTTCTGTGTGTGTTTAGCTTGGCAATACCATGGGTTTAGCGTTGTGCTACCAAAATCTTAAATCTGCATCTGTGATGCTTCGCTATACTTTGACATAGCTGGGAAAATACTAAGAGATAGAGGGTTGGGGTAGAGTCGGGCGAAATGACCATTAAACTCAACTCTGGAAATTCGACCGTAGCAAGAATAGAGAGTCCCATAAAAATACTAGACTCTGCTCTGTGATAAAATGTTCCTTCCTTCTGAGGGAACCTTGGACCTTTAGACCTCTGGGGTAATAGTATGTCATTGGTGAGTGCCACGGATCGGTGACTGCCATCCAGCCACAGATTAATGATTCCAGGGAACATGGCAGACATGAGGTCCCCAGGGGAACAGGCTGGGCAAAGACTGGATTTAGTTGGTATAAATGTATTTAACTGGTTTTCCCTCATCTGGCCCTTTTCTTCCATATGCTAAGTCTGCTCTTTGGAGCTGATAGCATCATTGTGTTGGGCCTGGAGGAACTTGTGAGATCACAGAGCTCTCAGCCTTTGGAGGACTGATGGCTCCCACCATGAGTTATGCTAAAGCCTCAGAAGGGAGAAAGGGTCTAAGAATCCTTACTTCAACCGAAACACCACACACACAGTATTGCAAAGACACCTTGCTCAAACCTTATTTCCACTTAGCATAATATCCTTAGCATAGTCCCTACTGCAGCATATTGTAAAATTGCATCCATTGTTAAGGCTGAATAATATTCCATTGTATGTATAGACCACATTTTGATTATCCATTCACCTGTTGATGAGTAGTTTGCTTCCACATTGTAGCTATTGTGAATAATGCTGCTATGAACAAATATACGTATGCAAATAGCTCTTGGAAACCCTGCTTTCAAATCTTGTCGGTATATACCCAGAAGTGGAATTGCTGGATCATATGGTAATTCTATTTTTTTATTTTTTGAAGAACCTCCACACTGTTCTCCACAGCAGCTGTATCATTTTACATTCCCACCAGCAGTGTACAAGGGTTCCAATTCTCTACATCCTTGCCAACATTTTTTTTATAGGAGTCATCCTAATGGGTACAAGGTGTGTATCACTGAAGTTTTGATTTGCGTTTCCATAATGATTAATGATGTTGAGAATGATTTCATGTGCTATTGGCCATTTTTATATCTTTGGAGAAATGTCTATTCAAGTTCTTTGCCCATTTTTGAATGAAGTTGTTTGTTTTATTGTTGTTGAGTGTTAGGAGTTCTCTATACATTCAGGATTTTAATCCCTTATCAGGTATAATGATTTGCATATACTTTCCTCCCATTCTGTAGGTTGATTTTTACTCTGTTGATAGGGCCTTTTGATGTTCAACATTTTCACAAAATCCAACATGTCTATTTTTTCTTTTGTTACGTGTGCCTTTGGTGTCATATCCAAGAAATCATTGCCAAACCCAGGGTCATGAAGATTTCTTTCCTATGTTTTCTTCTTTTTTTACATGTATATAACATCATTTAATTTTTTCATTAATCGGTTCATAACATTATATAAATTTCAGGTGTACAACATTATAATTTGATACCTGTATACTCTATTATGTGTTCACCAGGAAAAGTCTACTTTCCTTCCATTACCTTATATTTGACCTCATTTACCCAATTTGTCCTCTCCCTGACCCCTTTTTTCTTCTGGTAACCTCCATTCTGTTGTCTGTATGTATGAGTTTGTTTTTGTTTTGTTTTGTTATAAAGAAGATGTGGTACACACATACACACACATGCACACACACACAAAATGGAATACTACTCATCCATAAAAGAATGAAATAATGCCATTTGCAACAACATGGATGGATCTTGAGAGTATTATGCTAAGTGAAATAAGTCAGATGGAAAAGGACAAAAATCATGATTTCACTCGTATGTGGAATATAAAACAAAACACTAACAAAATAATTATGCTTTCTTCTAAGTTTTATTATTTTAGGTCTTTGATTTATTTTGAGTCAATTTTTGTATATGGTGTAAGGTAAGGTTCCAGCTTCATTCTTTTACAGGTGGATGTTCAGTTTTCCCAGCACCACTGGTTGAAAAGACTGTCCTTTCCCAATTGAATGGTCTTGGCACCCTTGTCAAAAATAATTTGGCCACATATGTGGTGGTTTATTTCTGTGCTATCTATGATTCTATTCCATTGGCTCTATTCTATTCTATATGTCTGTCCTTATGCCAATACCACACAGTTTTGATTACTGTAGCTTTATAGTAAGTTTTGAAATCAGGAAGTGTGAGTCTTCCAGTTTTCTTTTTCTTTTTCAATATTGTTTTGGCTGTTGGAGATTCCATATGAATTTTAGGATGGGTTTTTCTATTTCTGTAGAAAGATATTATTGGGATTTTGATAGAGAGTGCATAGAATCTATAGATTGTTTGGGTAGTACCAACATTTTATCAGTATTAAGTCTCCCAATCTATGAACATGGAATGTGTTTCCATTTACTTATGTCTTTTTTAATTTCTTTCAGCAGCGTTTTGTACTTTTCATTGTACAAGTCTTTCACCTCCTTGGTTAAGTTTATTCCTAAGTATTTTATTCTTTTTGATGCTATTGAAAATGGAATTGTTTTTGTAATTTCCTTTTCGGGTTGTTCATTAGTGTATAGAAATGCAATTGATTTTTCTGTGATGACTTTGCACTCTGCTACTTTGCTGAATTCATTTATTAGTTCTAACAGTTTTTTTGTGGAATGTTTAGCGTTTTCTACATGTAAGATCATATCCTCTGCAAACAGAGATCATTTTATTTCTTCCTTTCCAATTTGTATACTTTTTATTTATTTTCCTTGCCTAATTGTTCTGGCTAGAATTTCCACTACAATGTTGAATAGAAGTAGTGCACGCAGGCATCCTTGCCTTGTTCCTGATCTTAGAGGAAAAGTGTTCAGTCTTTTATCACTGAGTATGAGGTTCACTGTGGGTTTTCATAAGTGGCTTTTATCATGTTGAGGTAGTTGCCATCTATTCCTAGTGTTTTTAGTGTTTTTATTATGAATGGGAGTTGAATTTTGTCAGATGCTTTTTCAGCATCAATTGAGATAATCCTGAGGGTTCCCCCCCCCTTTATTCTATTAATATGATGTATTATAATACATTGATCAGTTGTTGAACCATCCTGCATTCCAGGAAAAAATTCCTCTTGGTCATTGTATATAATCCTTTTAACGTGCTGCTGAATTCAGTTTGCTAGTATTTTGTTAAGTATTTATGCATAGATGTTCATAAGGGATATTGGTCTGTGGTTTTCTTATTTAATAGTTTCTTTGTCTGGCTTTGGTATCAGGGTAATGTTGGCCTCATAGGATGAGTTAGGAAGTGTTCCCTCCTCTTCGATTTTTGGGGAAAGTTAGAGAAGGATTGGTATAGGGTCTTTTTTAAGTGTTTAGTAGAATTCAAAAGTGAAGCTATTAGGTCCAGGGCTTTTCTTTGTCAGAAGATCTTGATTACTGATCAATCTCCTTACTCGTTATAGGGCTATTCATATGTTCTATTTCTTCATGATTTAGTAGTGGTAGGGTTTGTGTTTCTAAGACTTGGTCCATTTCATCTAGATTATCCAATATGTTGACATACAATTGCTCACAGTACTCTCTTATAGTGCTTTTTATTTCTGTAGAATTGGTAGTAAAGCCCCCACTTTCATTTCTGATTTTAGTAATTTGAGTCTTCTCTCTTTTTTCTTAGTCCATCTAGTTAAATGTTAGTCAATTTGTTGATCTTTTCAAAGAACCAACTTTTAGTTTCATTGATTTTTTCTATTGTTTTTCTAGTCTTTATTTTGTTTATTTATGCTCTAATGTTTATTATTTTCTTTATCGGCTAGCTTTGGGCCTAGTGTGTTGTTTTTCTAGTTTCTCGAGGTATAAAGTTAGGTTGCTGACTTGACTTTTGCCACATCTTTATTTGTTTAAGACAGTTGTTGCAAAGTCTTTGTCTAGTATATCTGCTATCAGGTCTTTTTTTAAATGATAACTTCTATTGATTTTTTTCTTTCGAATGGGTCAAACTTTCCTGTTTCTTTCTATAACTTGTGATTTTTTTTGTTTTTGAAAACTAGATATTTGAATCTAATAATGTGGTAACTCTGGAAATCAGGTTTGCCACTGTGGGGACAGAGTCCCAAAGAGCAGTTTCCAGGCTCTCGGCCTCACGTGGAAAGGTGCTGGCTCAGTTATTAGATGGCCATCAACTGTGGCTAATTGGCTGTCAGCTGATATCACTGCTGGGGCTGCACTGGTTGAAGAGTCAGTAAGTCAGTCAGTCAGTTGGTTGGCAGGCAGAAAAGCCGACAGCAGGTTGAGGATCGTGTGACTCCAGCCTCCAGTGAGACTATAGTGGTATGACTCCCCTACCTATGGCTCGTGGGTGTTCCTTTTTGGCCCAGCCACATCCTGCGTTCTTATGTGGGGAGCAGGACTAGAGAGCCCGCAGGCCGCCTCACACAACAGGTGGCGCAGCGAGCTGGGTCTCCCACATGACAGCCACCTACCCCAGGTTTTACTGTTTTTTGTAATTTAAAAAAAATTCTTGTAGGATCTCTCTGTGCTAAGGGTC
The DNA here is from genome assembly GCF_036562045.2 of Rhinolophus sinicus. Classification (NCBI taxonomy): domain Eukaryota; kingdom Metazoa; phylum Chordata; class Mammalia; order Chiroptera; family Rhinolophidae; genus Rhinolophus; species Rhinolophus sinicus. Next base: position 104,181,762 of record NC_133752.1, on the reverse strand, counting down.
AGCCAGAGGTGTAAACTTGTCCTCTCAGGTCTTTTCTGAACTTTTCCCTGGGATTGCACAGTCACTTTCTAATTTTTCCTGTCTATTTGTTTGTTTTGGAATGTCCTAGTTGTTAAGGTCTGGCTCCCAAAAGAGGAAAAAGAGAAAAATGAAGAGGGAAAAAAGGGTGTTGGCCTTTTGCATTCCCTGGAAGCCATTTCAGCTGGTCTGGAAGGGGCTTGCAGTTATAGAGAGAGGTGCAAACACACTGACTGTCCACCTCTTTGGCAGCACCTCTGTAATCAGAAGTAACAGTCAGTGATCACAGCACAGATCCTTGATCGGTGACCTCATCTAAACTTAATTACCTCCCAAAGGCCCCACCCCCAAATACCATCGCATGAAGATGTGGCTCTATTCAGTCTTTAGCTCTATCCTTCATATTTTTCAAAGTCATCTGCTCACCATCTGTTTGTCGGTGCTATACCCTGGATAATTTCTTCAGAACTATCTTCTAGTTCACTAATTTCTCTATTTGGCTATAATTGGATGTTTAGCTTCTCTATTAATTTTTGAATACGTACTTGAATGTTGCTTATTTGCAGTTGATTACATGCGTATCTATCTATTGTTGATGAATAATCAGTCAGAATTTATATTTGAATCAGGATAGCTGCCTCAGAGTACCTTCCTCTATCTTCATCTTCTGTACATTCTTAAAATGATTTTTATTGTGAAAATCATACATACAAAAGTATATAAAATGTTTCGGTGGAATTTAAGGATTAATCATTAAATGAAGACTCATGTACGTACCAATCAGCTTAAGAATCAGAATATTACCAGTAACTGAGAGGCTACTTGGATGCCCTCCTCAGCTCCGCCTCCCAACTTTATCTCCCCAAGAGAGGAACGCCATACTGCTGTTTGTCACCCTCATTCCTTTGTTTTTATTTATGGCTTTACGACATAAGTATTCCCAAATGTACTGCCTAGTTGTTATGTGTTTGAATTTTTGTAAGTTTAATCATATTGCACATATTCTTTACTGTGCTTCTCTCACACAAAATTATGTTTTTCACTTATGTTGATGCATATTGCTGTAGTTCATCCACTTTTGTTATTAAATTATTCTAGTATATGGGTATGCCACAATTTATCCATTTTACGGTTGTTTGCTATTTGGATCATTTCCAGTGTTTTTGCTCTTACAAATAATAATGCAGTGAATATTCTTGTATATGTCTCTTGATGTACATGGGAAAGAGTTTCTTTATGGTATTTTCTTATCAGTGGCATTGCTGGGACATAGTACATGCACATTATCAATTTAACTAGATAATAACAAATTGTTTTTCAAAGAGACTGTACCGAGTTACACTTCCACCAGCAGTAGGTGAGTTCTTGTTCCAAATCTTCACTAACACTTGTCTGATTAATTTTTGTCAAACTGGTGAATATGACATGGTATCTGTCATGCAGGGCATCTGGCAGGATCTCAGCTCCCACTCCCCACATAAGAACGTAGGACATGGTGAGGCCAAAGAGGGACACCCACGGAGCCATAGATAGGGGAGTCATACCGCTATAGTCTCGCTGGTGGTTGGGTTGGAGACACAGAAAGCAGGAGCCACATGATCCACAGCCTGCTGTCTGCTTCTCTGCCAACCAACCTGTCGTGTGGGGTGGCCTGCGCCATTTGTCATGCAGGGTGTCACACGGGGGACCCTGCTCGCTGCGCCATGTGTCGTGTGGGGCGGACTGCGGGGTCTCAGCTCCCGCTCCCCACATAAGAACGCAGGATATGGTGAGGCCAAAAAGGAACACCCATGGAGCCATAGGTAGGGGAGTCATACCACTATAGTCTCACTGGAGGCTGGATTCACACGACGTGCGACCTGCTGTCAGCTTTTCTGCCTGCCAACCGACCCCTTGTTAGGTGCAATCCGCCGTGCTAACTGCAATCCACGCTTGCTAGCTCAGCCACCATCTTCTTGCTAGCCCCCATTTTCTGCTAATGTAGCCACGGCAGTTATATTAGTGGCCAATGGCTCACTGATTACAGCTGACAGCCAACTAGCCACAGCTGATGGCCATCCAATCACAGTTGACGGCCATTTACTACCTGAGTCAGCAACTTTCCACGTGAGGCCGGGAGCCTGGAAACTGCACTCCTGGCTCTGTCCGCACAGTATCTCTTGGTACTTAATTAACTTTCCCTGTTATTAATGTGGGTAAGAAGCTTTTCATGTGTTTATGAACCACTTATTTTTCTTAGTAAAACTTAGTGAGTTTTGCCAGTATTACTAGTAGGTTGTCCTTTGCTTCCCCATCCCCGAATCAATACATAACTTTTATTGCATCTTTAAAATATCACAAATAAGTCTGAGGACTCACTCGGCATCTTGGTGTTTCTGTAGCTGGACAACTTAAATCTTATTCATCAGCCTGCTGAACTGTTTCTTTTTCAGAAACAAATGCCATTCAAAAATTTTCTGATGTTCTTGTTTTTAACTGTTGTGGCTTGTTGAATCAAAGCAGCTGAATTTGATACAAGTTCAACTATCATTTCCTTCAAGAATTAACTCATCTTTCTGGGCTTGAGATACTGAACAAGCAATACCTGACCTCAGTCGAACCCTGAGGATGTATTTTTCACACAAAAAAATTCGGATTTTGACAAGAGAACCGTTCTCCTGAATGACAATGTTGATGGGGAAGTGAGCACACACAGACCTCATCTCATAATGGACGCCCAGGGTAACACCCTTGATCGCGTTCTGTACGTGACCACAGATTGTGCAAATAGTAGCCAGTTCCTTTCTATTACCTCATGATTTGTCAGCCCGGAGCCTCTTCTTTTTCTTTCCAAGGAGACTGAGTTCTGCATTGATGTGACTGAAGTCCCTTCACAGGGTACCTCTGGGTCCCTTCACAATAACTGTGGTCCCTGCAGAGTGATGCCCACGTTTTCGGGAATGTCCGCGGTCTGATTGCTGAGAATGGTCTTCATCCTCGCAGTCGATGCAGCAAAAAGAGAGCTGTCCTTTGCTTTTTGAATATTACATGTGTGTTTTTTTTTGGTGTGTATATTCTTGATACAAATTCCTTTTATTTAGATAAGTTACAAATATCTTGTCCCAAGTTGTGGCTTGTCTTTATTTTCTTTTTGGTGCATTTGGATGAACAGAAGTTTTAAATTTCAATGTAATGAAATTTATGAGTGTTTTCCACTTAAGATTAGAGTTTAGGAGTCTTACTGAAGAACTCCTTCCTAATTTAAGGTTCTAAAGAGATTCTTCTACATTTCTTCTAAGAGTTTTATATTGTTGCCTTTCAAATGTAAGTCTGCAATTGATTTTTGTGTATGGTGTGAAGTAAGGATTCAATTTCATTTTTAAAAACAAACATAGCCAATTATTAAGATTTACTATAAACAGTCCATCTTTTTCGGCTCTATCACAAATTGAATTTCCATGTTTCATCTCTTTTTAGGCCATTTTATTTCACTGATTTATTTTTCTATTTCTACACCATACATTATGTAGTAAGTCCTGATATTTAACAGCATAAGGATAGATTTGGGAGAATTGACGTCTTTAAGATATTGAGTCTTCTTATCTGAAAACAGTGTATATCTCTTTTCTTATTTATGTTTCTTTCAAAAAGTTTTATAATTTTCTATATAAGGAACTAACATGTTTTTATTGATTTTTTTTATGAAGTACTTAATTTGGCAGGGGGAGGGGTTGCTTTTGTAAATTAATTGTGTATTCTGCAACCTTGTGAAACTCAATTTTTCTAATAGCATTTTGGTAGATCCCATAGGATTTTCTATGGAGATGGTCATGTCATAGATTATTTGAGTATATTTCATGATTCCATTTCATCTCCCTTGTTGGCTCACTAACTACAACTCTTTGTTGTATTATTTCAGTGGTTGCTTTAGCGTTTATTTTATTTTATATTTTAAATAATTTTATTTTATTTTTTAAAAATTTTTAATTGGGGAATGTTGGGGAACAGTGTGTTTCTTCGGCCCATCAGCTCCAAGTCATTGTCCTTGTTGTTAAGCTCCCAGTCTAGGGTTGGCCGAACAGCTCAGTTGGAGCACAAGCTCTGAACAACAGGGTTGCCTGTTTGATTCCCACATGGGATGGTTGGCAGCATCCCCTGCAACTGAGATTGAAAACAGTGACTGGACTTGGAGCTAAGCTGTGCCCTTCACAACTAGATTGAAGGACAACGACTTGGAGCTGATAGGCCCTGAAGAAACACACTGTTCCCCAATAGTCCAAAATAAAATAAAATAAAATAAAATAAAATAAAATAAAGTAAAGTAAAGTAAAGTAAAGTAAAGTAAAGTAAAGTAAAGTAAAATAAAATAAAATAAAATAAAATAAAATAAAATAAAATAAAATAAAATAAAATAAAAAACTCGTGCTCTAACCAACTGAGCCATCTGACCATTTATTGTATACATCTTTAACCTCAGTACAGGTTACCTTAAAAAGGGACGTCATATTACTTCACATAGATAGTATAAGAACCGTAAACAATATACATCCATTTCTATCCTCCCATTTCTCTCCTCCCAGCCTTTGTGGCGTTGTTGTCATATATTTTGCTTCTACATATATTATAAACCCCACAACTCATGGTTATTAGTTTTGTTTTACGTAGTTAATCACATATTGTATTGGCTAGGGATTTTAATAGATGTTTGCTCTATTTTATTCATCATTCCTGGGTGTTTTGTAGCAGTAAGGTTTTTGAGAATATCTACTGTCATTTTACTGAAAAACTAGTGGTCTTTCCATTGTGAACGGTCCTCAAAGAAAGATGAATACATGAATACTCAATATACAAATACACGAGGATATCAATATACTGCATCCAGTCCAATCAGCCAGTTACTTTACAAAGCTAGACTCTCTCATAAGTACATTATAGATAATGCATTTGATTTCTATCAATAACCTATCATTTCCAGAGGCCTTAATCACATCTTTCAATACTTCAATTATAATTCTCTCATAACATTGTTCCCCAGATATTCAGCGTAAGTAAGTCTCTCCTTGTTTATAACATTGTAAGCTCCTTGAAGGTGGTCAATATATTTCACAGTCCTCTGGTACTCTCACAATGCTAAGCCTAGCATGTGATAGGTGTTTTCTGAAGTTAGTTAGTGGCTTATGAATATATAAAGTAGACTGGACAAAGTAATGAAAATAGAAGTAAACTTAAGGTAGCCAAAAAAAACACATACAACAAGTCCTAACAATCATTTTAATGAAGTCACTACAGTAGTGCATAGGGCCACACCTCTTTCTACTTCCCAGAACTTGTGAATCAGACTTCTTTATCAAGTCGGTTTACATAGTCGAGTATGAGTAAGTAGCTCTAGCCTAGTATCCTATCCAGAATTCAAAAATTATCAGGTAAGCACACCCCTACCATTCTTTAAGGAGAGTCAGACCCCATTCCAATCTTTTCTTTCTCTTATTCAACCATTTAAATGCCTACAGCATGCTAATTGTGGTAGGACACAAAGAAGCATATGATATGATTTCGGCCCTCTAAAAGCATACTGTGAAGCTGACATAGCAAAAGCATAAAGGCCTGTGTGTTCACAGTTATCTATTTTCTTTCGTTATTTTTCTAGCTGAAATGCCAGCCAAGTCAGCACACTTCCTTCTGGCATTCACTGTAAGTGCGGACTATCCTCAGGTCATTGCTCTTACCTCATCAGTTCTGTTCTTTCTGTCTCCGGCTCATTCACTGAGCTTTGTAACCCACCTTCTGTATGATAGGCAAATACATTACAATTCAAGTCCTTAAATAATGATTTTTGAAGGGTTGAATGAGTTGAACAGGGCTATAGGTTGAAGAGCAAACAAAAGGAAAGAATGAAATACACTTTATACACATAGGACTCCGGAGGAAATCTGCCTCCTCCTTTCTTCCTTATTGACACTGCCTTGCTTGAGGATTTCATCACCACTTACTGGAACTATTGCAAAAGGCTCCAAACTTAGCTTCCTGTCTCCAGACCCTCTTAACTATGGTTTATTCTTCAAACTCTTTACAAGAGTAACCTATCCATCATTCAGCTCCAGTGATGTCCCCCTTTGCCCAGAAACCTTCAATGGCTCCCCACTGTGTAGAAGAAATCAAGTCCTTCCAAACAGAAAAAATTCAGATAACATCAACCGTGTGTAATGAGTAACACTGATAGGATTCCAAGAGCATATACTTGGGGATTTCATACATTTAGTCACATCATTATATACTATTTGGTAAAATCAATTTGGCAAAAGTGATTTAGCCCAAAACAAACTTAGTTGGAGTGATGATTTGATTGAAAAAGAATATTCCCAGAAACATTTCAGCCATTTTTTAGAATTTCAGGTGTTTTCCCTTGCCTTTTTTGCTCTATATAGCTAGTTTTTATCCAATTATTCCTACTCTGTGCTGTTTAAAACATAAAACATTTTGAAACAACCTAAATATCCAACCATTTAGAGGTAATTGAAGCTCCAGCAAATAAGGAATTATTTAAACAAATTGCAAATGATTGTAAAATGTATGTATAGCATGCACAAATATTATATGCAGTGATTTTATAGAACCTTATTTTGAGAAATTTGCAAAATTTATAAAGTCATGAAAACAATGCTATATGTTTTCATGAGGATCAACTATAATTTAAAATGAATTATAAAAACACCAAAATTCTAGATCTTTATTGTGTTATTTTGTAGTTTTATTTTATTGTTCTTAGGACAAAAGCAAGTGAAAATATTAGCACTATGCTGTGACCAACTGAGCTAACTGGCCAAGCACAACAATTCAAAATATGATAGAAAAGTAAGAAAAGGCAGACAACTACACAGACATACACAGTCCATAATATCTCCCTGCTCAATGACAACTACTTCTGGACATTCTAGTAAAAACTGAATCATATGTACACAATTTGAAAGCAGCTCCATTTTATTTATGCAATCTTCCACTGTTTAACATTTAGGTTGAGTTCAACAAATCCTATATTTTTTGTACATTGAAGTTTTTATCACTTTCCTCCCTATCATTGGTAGCACAGAGCAATAAGAAGTAGGTAAAACTGATTTGAAATAAAAAATGTAAGGTTTGGGCAAAACTCCCCAGAGTTCTAAAAAATGGTTTAAAAATGTTTAAAGACATAAGTTGTAAAACCACCCCAAGTGTACTAACACTCTATACAACCAAAACAGAACGGGGGAACAGGGATATTCATCTTCAAACAAACCATCGTCTTTTCAGGTTGTGATGACCTTTAAGAAGTGAATGACCTACTACTCCAGATGATGGAGTGTAGGGAATCCCTCCAAATCTGGCCTTTTGAATAAGAATAGACTGATGACAACTTGGTATATCTTGTGGCACTGTCAACTAGCAGGGACAGATCTGAGACTATATTATTTTCTCAGCTAGTGATAAAGAATGGGCTGCTCTCTAGACTTTCTCATTAGGATCATACTACCAAGTAGCAAATTTAATAATTTGGATCCACTTCTCTTCTAAGCTCACTTAAAAACATCAGGTGCCCTCTATTCTGTTAGCTCTTTGTCCATCTGTACACCAATACCACATTGTCTGGATTACTGTAACTTTATAGTAAATCTCAAAACCAAAAGTGTTATTCCTCTAATTCAGTTCTTTTTCAAAGTTGTTTTGGGTATACTAGGTCTTTTGCATTTCCATGTGAATTTTGGAATCAGTTTGTCAATTTCTACAATAAAGCCTGCTGGAATTTTGATTTTGGGAGAACTGACACCTTATAGATACCAATTTTTACAATGCATGAACATGGTATATCTCTTCATTTGTTTAGCTCTTTAAGTTTCTCAGCTATGGCTGTTGGTTTTCAGTGTACGGGTAATCTTTTCTAGTCTTTTATCAGATTTACCCCTAATATTTCATACTTTTTGATGCTATAGCAAATGATATTTCTTTGAAATTTCAATTTCCAATTGTTCATTGCTAATGTATAGAAATATAATTGATTTTTGTATATTGATATTTTGTCTACACATGAAGGGACACTGATGTTAAAAAAAAAGGTGTAAGGGCACTTCAGCAGGGATAATTTTTGCAACAAATGGTGCTGGAACAATTGGATAGCTGTATGCAAAAAAACTCCAGACCAAACCAATACAAAACCTTTAATTCATACTTCACGTTATGTAAAAAAATTAACTCAAAATGAGTCACAGACATAAATCTAAAATCTAAAGCTATAAAAATTGTATAAAAAAAGCTTTGCGACCTTGGGTTAGGCAAAGACTTCTTAGATATGACACTGAACACATATTACATAACAGAAAAAATTAATAAGTTGAATTTCATCAAAATTAAAAATTTCTGATCTTCATCAGACACTGTTAAGAGATTGAACAAGCCACAGACTTTGAGAAAATATCTGTAAATCATATATCTGATAAAGGACTTGTGTCCAGAATATATAATGAACTCTCAAAACACAATATAACTCAGTTTTAAAAGGACCAAAGATTTAACTGACACTTTACCAAAGAAGATATAAATATGGCAAATAAGCACATGAAAATATGCTCACCACAATTAGTTACTGGGAAATTGCAAATTAAAACTATGAGAGGCCACTATACACCTATTAGAATGGGTACAATTAAAAAGACTGACCAGGGGGCAGCCAGATGGCTCAGTTGGTTAAAGCGTGAACTCTGAACAACAGGGTGGCCGGTTCGATTCCCACATGGGCCAGTGAGCTGCGCCTTCCACAACTAGATTGAAGACAATGAGCTGACGCTGAGCTTCCGGAGGGGCGGCTGGATAGTTCAGTTGGTTACAGCGAGAGCTCTCAACCACAAGGTTGTAGGTTCAATTCCCGCATGGGATAGTGGGCTGTGCCCCCTGCAACTAAAGATTGAAATGGCGACTGGACTTGGAGCTGAGCTGTGCCCTCCACAACTAGATTGAAGGACAATGACTTGGAGCTGATGGGCCTTGGAGAAACACACTGTTCTCCAATATTCCCCAATAAAATTAATAAAATAAAAGGACTGACCATTCTCTCTCTCTCTCTCTCTCTCTCTCTCTCTCTCTCTCTCTCAATTGGTAACTGTGAGGTGATGAATGTGTTAACTAACATTGTGTCAACATTTCACAACATATATACATTTATGAAATCATGTTGTACACCTTAAACTTTACAATGTCATATGGCAATTATGTCTCAATAAAGCTGGAAATAATAAAAGCAGACATACCAAGTACTGACAAGGAATTGAAACTCTCTCTCCCACTCTATTGGTGGGAATGTAAAATAGTTCAATTATTTTGGAATATGGTTTGGCAGTTTCATAAAGAATTAGACATAAACGTGTCATATGATCCAGTCCTAGCCACTCCTAGCCATTTACCCAAGAGAAATGAAGTCCTATGTCCACACAAGAACCTACATGTGAATGTTCATAGCAGCTTTATATGCAATAGCTGAAAACCAAAACAACCCAAATGTCCATTAACAAGTGAATGGGTAAACAAACTGTGTGATATCGGGGCAGTGGACTACCACTCAGTAATAAAAAGAAAGGAACTAAGACTGGGTCTTATTTTTGGGGAAACATGGAAGAAAGAGTACATACTAAATGATTCCACTATATGAAATTCTAGAAAATGCAATAAATCAATAGTGACAGAAAGCAGATGGCAGGTGCCTGGGGGACAGGGCCAAGTGGGAGGTAAAAGTATGTAGGACATGAAGGTACTTTTGGTAGTGATGATTATGTTTTCTCTTGATTGTGGTGATGGTTTCATGAGTGTATACATTACCTCTAAACTTATCAAATTGTGCAATTTAAATGTATCTAGTTTATCTGTCAGTTATCCCTCAGTAAAGCTGTTAAGGAAAAACTAAGAAACATCAGGAGTTCCCAGATGGCAGTGATAACTTTGTGAGATCAATGAGCTTTAGAGACATGGGGCAGTGTTCTCTCCCCACTCCGGCGACTCATCTTGGCTGGGTTCTGACTGCATTTCACTTTCACATTGTGCAATCAAGTTGCCCCAGTCTGCTGGCTATTTCCCACATCTCAGGCGTCACACAGGACACTGGTTGGTCAGCTGGGAGGACTGACCAGGTCACCCACATAACTCAGATTCTTGGATGTGGGGGAAAAATCTAAACATAGTCTCAGGAAAATAAAACTAAAGGGAATCCCAGAGAGCTATGGGATTCACACCAAGCCAGCCAGCAGCAGCTGGGCAGACTGGTCCCACTGACTTGATGTCAATGACTGGGAGTCTTGTCTTAAACACACACACACACACACACACACACACACACACACACACACACACACACACACACACACACACACACACTCAGGAGGGAGGAAGGGAGGGAAGGAGGGGGGCAGGGCGGATCGGAGGGAGAAATATCTTGGGTTTACTAACTCTCCTGGGGAGTCCATGGGTGGCTTTCAGTGGGTCCCTGACCCCAAAATTATATACAAGTTTTTAAGTGCATTTTTCTGGGGAGAGGGTGTGTAGGTTTCATCAGACCCTCAAAGAGCCCCCAGACTACAAAGATTAAGAAGCGCTGCCGACAGGGATAAAGCCAGACCCATCTATCCTTTCTCCTACCAGTCACTCATTCCATTCTTCCCTCTGAGATGACATCTATGAGACCTACACCAAGACAACACCAGTTTCATTTCTTCCCCTTTGCGGAGGAGCGCGTACCCCAGGCTGCCGCACCACCCGCGCCCTCTCACGGTTTCCTGCTGCTTAAGAATTGGGAGTTGTTTCCAGGTCCCCAGGTGTGCAACCTGCCCCACACGGTTTCTCTCCCCAGGGACGCGGTCCCTATCCCGTCCTACCACTACCCACCCGTGTTATTTGCTTTCGTCTGAGGGGACTGACAGGGTCGTTTTCCTGGGTTCTCTGCGGGGACTGCACGCTGTGCACCATCCACGCAGCTTTCCTCGTGGGGCTCGGGGAACCGCGTTCACGCAAGTCTCGAAATTGCTGTACAACTCCAACTCGGATCCCCCATTGCAACCCTCGGGTTTTTCCCTTTGCCTCGGAAATCGGAAGACATTGTATTAAAAACCTGGCCACTCAGCTCCCTCCCTTGGGGGACCAGGTAAGCCGGAGTGGGTGGGGACGCATGGACCGGCGCTCTGCCCCTGGCCACCGCTCCATCCACGTGTCCCGTGCGCGCCGGCCCAGCTCCCTGTACCCGGGCGGGCGCACACCCCTTTCCTCCCGCACCGACTCGCGGCCGCTGGAGGTGGGGCGCTCAGTGCGGTCCCCCTCAGGCGCGCCGGCCCCCTCCCGCCGCCCAAGGGCGCACGCTTTTCCCTACCTGGCGTCACCGGCGGCCAGAGCTGCAGCAGCAAGAGCAGCACCGAGAAGTCGCTGATCCGGCAGCCCCGGAGCCGCAGGCAGGCCATGGCCTTACCCTCCGCCGCGCTCTCGCCGGCTACCTTTCGGGCCCGCACAGGCTGGGGCGCCCAGCTGCCTGCGAGTGCAGATGCCGGGCGGTCTGGGAGGAGGTGCGGCTCCCGGGACGGGCCGTCCCGCGAGTCGCATTCGCTTTCGCTTTTGCTTTAGCCCCCGGAGTGCTGGGGAGAGGTGAGAAGCAGTGACAGATCCGTGACAGCATTCCCACCCCCTCCTCTAGAACAAGCCCCGGCAGCCACGGCGACCCCCGTGCCGCCGCCCCAGTCCCCGCAGTGCCTCCGGGCGCGCAGCGCGGAGACCCGGACCGTCAACTGCGGAGGAATGGATCCCTCCCCCTCTTCTCCCTTCGGATCTCGTGACCCCAAAAGTCCATTCGGTCTCGTGTCCCCACGCCGAGGGAGTGGGCAAAGCCATCGGGAAGCAAGGTCTTTCTGGTAAACACGGTCGGTGGGTGTTCACACCTGACCTCTCCACTTGTCACCTCCCTTTGCTTGTCTCCGCCTGTCGCTCCGACTTCACCTGTCCAAGTGTCCCTGCATTCCTGGCCCACAGACTGGCGGGAAAGTTGTCCTGCGCTCCACCACGGTGAGGACCCGACCGGACCGGTGGGTGACAGCGGAAGTGTCGCCGCGGTGCGTCTGCTCAGGTCACATGCCCAGGAAGCGCATTCCAGGCCACCTGCTTACGCCTGCCTCTGCTCTCTGTACCACCACTGTGTCTTATTCCAGCTGCATCTTTATTCCGCAAGGACATTTCAAGTATTTGAGGAGGACATGGAAAAGAGGAGGGAGGACCTGGCTTACTCATTTAGACGACGTCTCCTAGTTCGCCATCCTCCTCTTTCGCAGGTGGGGTTTTGGTTTTCTTTGGATCTCAAGTTAAACCTGACTTTATTGAGAACTTGTGCCATGAGAAAGGTCTGGATTTCACAAACACACATTCCCAGTTCTAGGAATGAAATTAGGCAATACCGGACATCTCTGTTCCCCCAGTGGTAACATTTTGAATAACTGTAGCACATGGGATATCACAAGCAGGAAATTTTCGTAGACCATATTCAAATTCTGTCAGTTTTCTATGCATTCATTTGTGTGCATTTAGTTCTGTGCACTTTTTGTTTTAAATTTTTATTGGGGAACAGTTTCTTTCCAGGGCCCATCAGCTCCAAGTCATCCTTCAATCTAGTTGTGGAGGGTGCAGCTCACTGGCCCATGTGGGAACTGAACCAGCAACCCTGTTAAGAGCTCAAGCTCTAACCAACTGAGCCATCTGGCCACCCCTAGTTCTATGCACTTTTGTCACATATATAGATAGATGTCTGTGACACCACTGCCAAGACGAGTAACAGTTCCCGGTGCAGGATGGCTCCTGCTACTCTTATAGTCACAGCTACCTTCCTCTCCCCCCCGTCCCCAATCCCTAGCAACTACTGATCTTTTCTCCATCTGTATAATTTTGTCATTTGAAGAATGTTATGTAAGTGTGATCATACAGCTTACAGCCTTTAGAGGTCAGCTTTTTTCACTCAGTACAATTCCCTTGAGATCCATTCAAATTGCTGTATGTATCAATAGTCTGTTCCTTTTTATGAGGAATATTGATGGTTGCCGTGAACCTGGGGCGACCAAGGCAGTGAATATGAAGTGGAAGGAATGAAAGAAAACTAGTCCGCGCACAGGAGCTTTGCTTAATAACAGAAAAACGAACATTGGAGATACATACACACTCAAACACACACACACACACACACACACACACACACACACACACACACACGAAGAAGGAATTGCTTCTCAATAAGAGTATAAAAAGTACCACATTTCCTCATTTTTGTAAATCATGTCATATCTGGCTGCAAGCTTCCACTTGCCAAGGTCAACAAAAATCTGATATTATTCTCCCCTCAACCCCCAGTGGCAAATGGTTCTCTTCCCTTCCCTTGGGTTTACACCCAGGAGAAACAGGCAGAGGCCTGCAACCTGTGTCTTCCTGGTTACCTCCAGATGGTCTCTGTCTAGACCCACCCTCCAGGTTCTGGTCTCCTCTAATGCACCTGACTCCCTTCTAGTCCATCCTTATTCCCTTCAAAATGCTTTTTGCACATACAGTTATCCTCACAGACAATCTAGGCAGTTTATCTCAGTTAGCCTAGGATCTCCTCTAGAAAAGGCCTATTCGGGTCAGACTTTTTGGTATCCTGCAATCAAATAAGGAAATAAACACCAAACAAACATTCTGTAAACTGCATCCCTGGGATGGGAAAGCTCCAAATTCTAGAACAGAAAAGCTTGCCTGCTCCGGAGGAAAATCACCCTGTACTTTCTTCCCAAGAGACCAATCCATTTTTCGGTAACTCAGTTACGTTAATTTGGTGCCTCATAACCATAATTTAATCACCTTTGTGTTTGAAAAATTAAGCTATGAAACGGATTTTGAATTTTAAATATTTAAATATATCAGAGTAGAGTGAGTTTAATACTTTTTAAACTTTCATGATGTTTTTATTCAAAATTGTTTTGTAATTTTATTCTTTAATTGACTTTGAAACTGTATTCTCTCCAGTTCTGCTTATGGGATATTAGGACCTATACCAGAGGGTGGTTGTGAGGATTAAATGAGTTAATAAAAGCATTTAGAATAGTGCCTGACATATTATAAATGCTCAATAAGTGTTAGATAAATGAACATTTAGTATGTTCCGTTTGTAAGCTATCTAAGATGATTATAGAGAAAGTTGCCAGCTAAAAATGTTAAGTACAAGTTAGGCATTGAAAAAATTGTTCAGAGAAATATTTTCTAAGATACTGAGCCGAGCCATCTGTCAAGGCAGGATGCCAGAGCACCAAGGAGATGGATGGGAAGGCCCCAGGAACAGATGGCGAGGATAGAAACTCCACCCTGGGTAGAATTTCCAACAGCTGGGACACATGTTCCTACTCCTGCTGTCACTTCCTGAAGTGACACACTCACCCAACTAAGATGATAAACTCGGTAAAGCCAACTTCCCCAAGATGAAACGGCTTCATGTTCCACTCCCAATTGCATCATGAGCTTCCCCTGGTGTCCCTCATCTACCTAAGTAAGAACCCAACTTGGCCTGTCACCCTCGGCACTCTTTCTTCATGTTCGCAAAGTTGTCAGCCCTTTCTCTTCTGCCTCCACTCTCTTCTCCACCTTCCTTATCACATCTCCTAGTGAGGAGAACTTGAGAGAAGAGGGAAAACTTTCAAGAACCTTCTGCTTTCACCTTTGTTTTTCGGGTCATCCCTAAATAACTCAGGATAAAACCAAGAAAGAAAATGACAGAAGCTTAGGGTTTCCAAAATGTACACCCAAGATTTATCAGGGAATCTCAAATCCATATGCCTATAAAGACCAGACAGCAGGGTTGCTGGGCAGAAGAGAAGAGGAAGTAGGCTGAAAGTTCTTGCACACTTGCACACTTGCAGAGAGCATGTATGTCCACTGACACTAGATTTTTAATTTTTGAAGAAACTGAAAATATAGGTCCTTGTGCAAAGTCTCCCAGGTTACAAATAGTGATTATTGTTTTAGAAAAAAAAATCAAAACACCATGGAAGCCAGACAAAGCCCACCCATAGGCTTTGCACCATCTAATATGCAATAATCTTCTTTTTATTCAGACAACTATTAAAAGTGTTTCAGGCCGGCCCGGTGGCTCAGGCGGTTGGAGCTCCGTGCTCCTAAGGCTGAAGGCTGCCAGTTCAATTCCCACATGGGCCAGTGCCAGATGGCTCAGTTGGTTGGAGCCCGTCCTCTCAACCACAAGGTTGCTGGTTCAACTCCCACAAGAGATGGTGGGCTGTGCCCCCTGCAACTAACATTGGCAACTGGACCTGGAGCTGAGCTGCGCCCTCCACAACTAAGATTGAAAGGACAACAACTGGACTTGGAAAAGTCCCGGAAGTACACACAGTTTCCCAATAAAAGTCCTATTCCCTTTCCCCAATACAATCTTAAAAAAAAAAAAAAAAGGGGGGGGGGTTTAATCCCTCCACCATGCAAGAAATTAGAAATATTAACTTACTGGAATGAGTTTGGTTCATGAATTTTAAAATCTTAGATCTATGACCAGTCACAATAGATGGCCTGTTACCTCTTGGAACATTTTGCAAAAATGTTGTTGGAGTGCGTACTTTTCTGCAGAAAGCATCCATATCTTTCATCAGCTATTTTCAAAAGGGTCCTTGACCTAAAATGTTAAGAATAAAATGTCTGGAAGGTGTAATATTTTACAGACATTGTAAATTTTTAAATGTAAAAACTTACAGATTCTGAGTTGAAACTTAAACTGTTTATGAACTTAAAAGTATTTTATTTATTTATCTGGTTAAAGTTGTGGGTAGAGTCATTTTGCTCTCTTTTTCCCCCCAGAATGACTTTTCCAGCTATGTCATAAACAATGCATTACAAAAGCATCTTAATAATTGTGAATATTGGAAATAACCCAAATGTTCATCAATAGGGAAATGGTTGGATAAATTACTTAATATATGCATACAAGAGAATACAATGCAGTTATTAAAAAATTATCTTTTTTACTAATGTGAAAAGATCTCCAAGACATATTGTTAACAAAACAAACAAGCAAACAAACAACATGCAAATCTGTTGGTAGTATGCTGCCTCTTATGTTAGAAAGGAGTAAACAAGAATATATTTACTTGTGTTTGCACACATATTCAGTAACACAGGAAAAGCATACAAGAAAGCAATAAATGCCCTTCCCTATGGAGGTGGTTACTGAATTGATGGGAGATGCTTCAATGTATAACTTTATTTTTACCTTTTTTCTCATTTTGAAACATATTGTATTATCTATTCTAAAAATTAAATTTAAAAATTCTCATGAAGACAGTAAACATCTTATTTTTAAAATGGAATTTTTGCTTCACAGGTAATTGTTTTTTTGATTGAAACAGGGCACACTAACAGCTGTGATACTGTTTTGCAGGTATGCTCTCCAGTGAAAGTTTCCCTTGGCCATTTTATTAAGGATACTCCAAGTAAAAAGTAGCTGTTTTTAATCAGTAAGATAGCCTAAAGTAAACAGCTTCTAAAATTAAAATGTTTCCAAAATAATTGGCCAACAAGAAATTTAAAATCTGGCATTCTGGTAGACTGGAGAGACTCAGGTGAGATTCTTGCATACCTAAAATAGAGTTCATATATTCTAGATATTTTCTTTACACACTCTTCCAACGCCAATAGATAATTTTTGTTTGCTGATGTAGTTACAAAATAAATTTAAAACCACAAAGATTTGCTTTATATCTTGTCATTCAATTTAAATGGTGTTAACAGGAGAGGATATGCCATTCCTCATCCTTCCTCCTTCTTGCTGGCTGAAATGCAGATGTAGTGACTGGAGCTGCAGCAGTCATATGAGACCACCAGGACTCTTGAAAACGGAAACCACAAGCCACTCATAGAGCAGAAACAAGATGGAAAGAGCCTGGGTTCCTGATACCAGAAGGACCAAACCAGTTGGGACTATCTCCCTTTGAACTTCTTGACCTTGAAAGAGAGATAAACATCTATCTTGTTTGTTATTTTTGGTTTTTATCTTACTAAAAAGTTAAACTTTAGCCTCACAACACACCTTAACGAGAAACTAAATTTCAGATACACTTGGATTTTTTCCCTTATAGATTTTCTTTTTATTAGCCATGGTATTTTTATTTCCCTGATGGAAAGAAAAATATATAGGATAGTGTTTGGCCTATAACATTCCATTTCTAGATTGGATCATAGTGGCTTTTGAAGATTACTATCTTGTTGGCTGGATATATTTGCTAGTCAGTTGTCTGTACTCCATAACTCAGGTACATTCATACGTAAAGTCTTTCTGAAATCCCCATCGTTCCTGTAGTGCTCTCCTTATTTCTGGATTCTCTGAAGCAGGCACAGACTCATACTTATGACCAACAACCAGCAACATAATTTGCAGTGCCCGGTGCAGAATGTAAATGTGAAGCCTCTTGTTTAAAATTTTTAAGAATTTCAAGATGGTAACAGCAAAGCATTAAACCAACTGCAGGGTGCTTCTAAGCAACGAGGGCCATGAAGCTGGCCGTGAGTAGACTGTTATTTGACTCAATCTACACACTAATTGCCTGACAGAAGACTACACATGCCCCTTTCAGGGTATAAATATTTATCTCAGTCTCTACTATTCTTTTTTTAATTGGGGAATATTGGGGAACAGTGTGTTTTACCAGGGCCCATCAGCTCCAAGTCATTGTCCTTCGATCTAGTTGTGGAGCGCGCAGCTCACCGGCCCATGTGGGAATCAAACCAGCAACCTTGTTGTTGAGAGCTCATGCTCTAACCAACTGAGCCATCCAGCCACCCCTCCAGCGGCTCAGTGGCAGCTCCTTGTCTTCAGTCTAGTTGTGGAGGGCGCAGCTCACCGGCCCATATGGGAATCGAACTGGCAGCCCTGTTGTTCAGCACTCGCTCTCTAACCAATTGAGCTACCCAGCCGCCCTCTACTATTCTTATACACACAAAATCCAACACTCAATCCAAATTAAAAGAGATCCCAAAAAACAAGATAAAATTAGATAAAACAGTCAACAGAGCCAGACACAAAAATGGTGCAGATGTTGAAACTACCAGGGACTTTAAAATAACTATAATTAATGTGTTCAAAGGATCTAGTGGAAAATGTGGACCACATGAATGATGGGGAATTTGATCAGATAGATGGAAACTCTAAAAAAAAAAAAAACGTTAAGTGACAACACTAGAACTAAACACCATTTTTATGGACTAAATGTCACCTCCCTTTTCCCCCCCAAAAATTTAAATGTTGAAGCCCTAACCCAAAATTCGACTGTATTTGGGGATAGGGCTTGCCCTAGCAGACTAATACAACCATGATATAAGTAGGAAGAATTCCTTCAACAGATGTATTAGCACAATGGACATAGCAAAGGAGAGAATCAGTGAACTTCCATAGAAATTATCCACACTGAAACATAAGGCATAAAAAGGGAGGGCCAAAACAAAAATAAAAGCACCCCAAAGCTGTGGGATAATATCAAATGGTCCAAACACACATGTAATTGAGTCCTACAAGGGTAAGAAAGAGATGAAGACAGAAGAAAAGATAATAGCTGAGATTTTCCCAAAATGAATGAAAAACAACAAACTCCAGACCCAGAAAGCCCAGAGAACCTCAAGCAGATAAATAAAAATAAAAACACAACTACCACATCATAGTCAAACTGCTGAAAATCAGTGATAAGTGAAAATCTTGAACACAGCGAGAGAATAATAAAATAGTCAGTCAGGAAGACATTATATTCAGCAGACTTCACATCAGGAACTGTGGAAGCCAGAAGATGATGGAGTGACATCTTTAAAATACACATGGTCACAACTTATGATGGTTTGACTTATGATTTTCCAGCTTTACAATGGTGTGAAAACAATATGCATAATAAATTACATGAGATAGACAACACTTTATTATAAACTTGGCTTTGTGTTAGATGATTTTGCCTAATTGTAGACTAATGTAAGCACATTTAGGGTAGGCTAGGCTAAGCTATGCTGTTCGGTATTTTAGGTGTATTAAATACATTTTCAACTTAAGATATTTTCAACATACAATAGGTTTATTGGGATGTAACCCCAACGTAAGTTGAGGAACATCTGTACTGAAAGAAAATAGTCAACCTAGAATTCTATATTCAGAAAAAATATCTGTCACAAATGAAAGAAAAATAAATATATGTATTGTTTTAGGCAAATAGATGTGACACGAATTTACCACCTGTTGCATGCACTACAGGAAATGTTCAAGTAAATTCTTCAGACAGAAGGAATATGAGATAAGAAAGAATTTTGGATTTACATAAGGAATAAAGAGTGCTGGAAATGGAAAAAACGTGGGCAAATATGAAGAAAAGTTTTTTTAAAAAATTTTAATCTCTTTAAAGGATAATGGACTGTCTAAAGCAAAAATAGTAACAATGTATTATGGGAATTGTAATATGTGGAAGTAAAATGCATTTCACCAATAGCACGAAGGATGTGAGAGGGGAAATGAAAATATACTGCTGTAAATTTATTGTACTTAAGATACAGTGCTACCATATTATTTCAAGATAGACTGTGAAGGTAAAAAAATTTATATTTTTCACAAGCAACCACTAAAAAAGGTGGAACTAATAGACCAATAGTAGAGATAAAAATGGAATCACAAAAAAATTTTTTTAAAACGAGAAATGAGAAAAAAGTAACAAGGAACAGATCAGACAAATAGAAAATATTAATACATAGCAAAATGATAGATTTATATTCAACCATGTCAATAATTAAATATGAATGGTTTAAGTGGTCCAATAAATTATAGAGATTGTCAGATTGTTTGGATTTAAAAAACAAAACCCAACTATATTATCCCTATACGAAAGCTATTTTAAATATAAAGACTCAAATAGGTTTCAACAATGGAAAAAGCTACATCACGCTAACACTAATCAAAAGAAAACTGGAGGCCGGCCTGGTGGCTCAGGCGGTTAGAGCTCCATGCTCCTAACTCCAAAGGCTGCCGGTTCGATTCCCACATGGGCCAGTGGGCTCTCAACCACAAGGTTGCCAGTTCAATTCCTCCACTCCCACAAGGGATTGTGGGCAGCGCCCCCTGCAACTAAAATTGAACACGGCACCTTGAGCTGAGCTGCAGCTGAGCTCCTGGATGGTTCAGTTGGTTGGAGTGCGTCCTCTCAACCACAAGGTTGCTGGTTTGACTCCCGCAAGGGATGGTGGGCTGCGCCCCCTGCAACTAGCAACTGGCAACTGGACCTGGAGCTGAGCTGCGCCCTCCACAACTAAAACTGAAAGGACAACAACTTGACTTGGAAAAAAAAAAAAAAAGGCCTGGAAGTACACACTGTTTCCCAATAAAGTCCTGTTCCCCTTCCCCAATAAAATCTTTGAAAAAAAAAAAAAGAAAAGAAAAGAAAGAAAACTAGAGCTATATTAATATGCTAAGTACTGTATTTTGCCGTGTATAATGTGCACCCACATTTTTGGTCCAAACTTTCAGGGGAAAAAAATCTTTCATTTTAATTTTTTAATTCAAATTTTTATTTGTTTACATTTAGGTACTTGTTTTCTGTATTATAAAGGAATTTTAGCATTTAGTTTTTTAAAACATTTTATGGTACGAGATATTTTATGTAACAAATAATTACAAAACACAAAAACAAGAAATTGTCTTGTGTTTTACAAGAAATTTTATGTACTGGTAACAAATTTGCGATAGTTACACATCACAGAAGGCCAAGAACTCTTCGTCGTTGCAAGTTCATTGTAAGTTCAACAAAACCGATGATCCTATTCCAGGGTATAATTTTGCATATAGATATCGTTATTGATTTCTAGAGCTACACTTTTAACTCAAAAGCATAAATAAAAGAATTGAAAACATTTATATAGATATGGAATTAGTACTACCCATGTATAATGCCAATCCTTATTTTTCCCTCACAAATTTTGGCAAAAAAATGCGCATTATACATGGCAAAATATGGTAACTGACAATAGCCCTTAAATAAGTAAAAGCTAACGCTATCTGAGTTGAGAGTAGGAGGAGACTGTGATTGGCACATGGCTGAGTGCTCAGGCAATGGGACTTGAAATGGCCTTTGTCGTGTGGGGCGGCCTGCGGGGTCTCAGCTCCCGCTCCCCTCGTAAGAACGTAAGAACACAGGATGTGGCTAGGCCAAAAAGAGCCATAGGTGGGGGAGTCATACCACTATAGTCTCACTGGCGGCTGGGTTGGAGACACAGGAGGCAGGAGCCACACGATCTGCAATCCACACTCCGCCACACTACACGCTTGCCAGCTGACGGTCAACTAGCCACAGCTGCTGGCCATCCAATCACAGTTGATGGCCATTCACCACCGAGCCAGCACCCCTCCACGTGAGGCTGAGAGCCTAGAAACTGCTCTCTGGGGCTCTGTCCCCACAGCCTTTTACTAATGACTCTGGAGGGATGACAGAAGTGAAATAAGGGGAAGAGCACTAACAATCAACGCCACTGGTGTTTAGAGGACTACACATAATACACCAGTTTGTTCAGAATGGAGGGTGTGGGTAGACAAGACATGGCTGCAGAGGTAGGTTGGGTGCATCTCATGGAACCGTTTAAATGGCAGACTGAAGATTGTGTACTTTGTCTTGTAGCTGGTGGGGTCTTTGAACATTTTGAGCAAGAGATTCATGGAGGAGAGGAAAGACTCACTGATGTAGAATCATAGAGCATAAATAGATTTGGGCATACATCTACTCTTTCATCATAGATTCTGTCACGGTGCTCTCTGATGGGCACAGAGCTATATCCCAGACCATGCACACTCAGATGTAATAAGAGAAGACAATTTTTTTTTTTAGCCCATTTCAATCCTTTTCCTTCCTCCATCCCCATCTCCAATCACTATAGTCTGCTCGTGTCTGCTTTTCAATATCAAGACCCAAGTGGTTCTGAGTCCCCTCTCCTCTTCCCACCCAACTCAACACTCCCACCCAAATTCAATTCCAGTACTTAATACTGCATCTCAGATACTGAGTCCCAGTGTTCCTTGGACAGCCCAGCACACTGTCCATGGAAGAACATCAAAGACGTCTTTCTACACCCTTAAACATCCGCATATGCCAGCTCTAACAAATCTTTTGTCTACATTTTCTTTCCTATTCCCATGACTGAGCTTTGACCTAGCCCTTTCTAAACTTTATAACAGTATGATTGATGTGAAAATTTAGTATATTTAAATAGAATAATACTTTCTGAAAAGTGTTATTAAAGCCATAAAGAAAAGTATGTTTGCTTCTCCCTACATGCATTCTCCCTTCTCTTGGTAACAACCTACTTTTCATTTAGGTTTCACCATTCTCCCCATTCCAAGTAACCAATTAGGGAAGCTGATTGCACTCTTAGTTTTAGGGATGAGATATGTGTGTCAGGCCTTGTGGGTAGGAAGTAAGTGTCATCTTATATCCTCTGGCCATAGTGCAGGCCTAATTTGAGCCAACAAGACTTGGTTGGTGATCTGATAAAAGTTCTGGAATATTTACAGCCTATTTACCACCATGAAATTAGGGTGGTTCTTGGATAAAACTGACATCCAGGAAATAAAGAAGAGAGAAGAAAAAAACCAAAACCTAGGTTCTTGGTAAGGTTATGGAGCTATGAAGGAAACCACTAGTGAGAAGTATGCAATTTTGTGAAAAGTTGGTTTGGATTTTTTATTATTTGCTACTTAGAATCCTAACAGACTCTATATCCTAATATTGTGCTTGATAATTCTTATCTTGTGACCATAGATTTCTTCTTATCCCTACCCCCATATCAGTATTAGAACTCCAAAGGTGAAAGAAGAGGACATGGGTTTTCTTACCTTCAAAGGCGAGATGGAAGTAACAGGGATCGGCTTTGAAAATCTCAGCAGCTCTCTCCTTCTGATTCTATACTTAGCCAGAAAGCCCCATCAGATGGAAACAACTTATGTGAGCCAACATTTTTAGAAAGCCTCCAGGATATCATAAATCAACTGCAGTCATTCTCCAAAGATGAGTCAGGGAATAGTCAAATTAGTACAAAGAATTGACACCATTTTCTCGGATACACTTATTTACCTCCTGGAGGGAAAAAATTTTAGATATCTTTATGGATCAAAAAACATGTATTTACTTGATAATCTGCTTAAATGTTGAAAGTTTGTCCCATTTTCTATTGAAAATATTTTGATGCTAATATGACTGTATGAGCCAAATTTGGGGGAGGAGAATGTATATGTCAGATATCAATAGGGGTAGATGATTGTTATAGGATGCTGGTAGAGCAGCTCTAACAAGGGCAAAAATCACAGTAGCCTAAATGGGAGGGTATTTATATCTCATGTACAGTCCAGGTGTAAGCAGTACCAAGTGGTATCTCCATGGTGTCAGATATCCAGGCTCCTATGGCTTTGTTTCCCAGTCAAACATAATATATAGTTTCTATCCCACTGGTAGTTCTAATTCCCACAACCAAGACCACCTACCAGCCAGTAGAAGAAATGAAGAGGAAAAACACATCCATTCTCTTCAAAGACATTTCCTTAAAATTATGCACTTTATTTCTGTTCATGTCTCATTGATCAGAACTTAGTCAGATGACCACACTTAGCTGCAAGGGAGGCTAGCAAACATTATGCTTAGCTGAGGAGAGGGATGTGTTCCACTGAAACCTGGGGCTTTTCTTACCAATTGAACAATAGATTTAGGGGAACATAGCACCCTGTGTCAGAATGGTTTATTTTCCATAGTGGTTTTAAATTCCAAGTCTGATAATTCCAATGTCTCTGCCTTAACTGAATTTGATTCTGATGCTGGCTTTGTCTCTTCAAACTGTGTTTTTTTGCTTTTGGTGTACCTTGTAATTTTTTGTTGAAAGCTGGATGTGATGTAGTAGGTAAAAGGAACTGAGGTAAGTAGGCCTTTGGTGTGAGGCTTTGTGTTTATCTGGCTAAGAGTTAGGCTGAGTTTACTCTTGGCTGTTGCTGTGGTGTCAGAGGCTAAAATCTCCTCTAGTGTCCTTGTTTTTGTCTCTCCTGTTGTCCCTGGTTTCCTCTAGAGACTTCTTAAATAGTGTCTGAGATGTGTGGTTCGTTCAGCTGTGTTCCCATTACCATTCAGGAGTGCTACTGATGTGGTGGGGGAGAAAGTTGTACTATTGTGCTAGGATTAGGGATTAGGTCTCTGTCTGTTAGTGAGCCCGTGCCTCTGACTCTCTGGCCCCAACCCTCAGTTGGGATAGGAAAGCTAGAGGGGGCGAGAGCAGCGTATTTCCCTGCCCCCATATGGAAGGCTGGAGCAGGTTGGAGTTGGGAATTCCCTCCCCTCTGGTGGGTTAGATTCTGTTAAAACCCAAGATAGTTAGGAAACAGTTTCTCCTTGATGACTGGCCTTGTTAAGGAGAACAGAGTTCAGGTATATTTCAGAATGGTGCCTTTCCCCACTCTCTGCTGAAAGCAGGAGTCGGGTTTTCTCTGATCTTCACCATGAGAACATGGTACACTTCCTGGAGGTAAGACTCATGAAAGTGGGGGAGGAGGTCTCTATGACTGAGCCCCCCCAGGAGTTTTTAACTCTCAGACTTGAACACACTGAGCCCCCAGCAATCTGTCAGTTTAGGTTTCCGTACCCAGCACTGCTTTAGAGTCTGTCCCTCGGCTTCTGCCCTGGGAAGCTGTGATTCTCTGTATGTACATGTCTGTATCTTCACTTTGGAGCAGAGATTTTCCCTGTGACTTCAATTCTCTGATGGATCTGAGAAGAGTTGTTGATTTTCAATTCGTTCGGAGTTTTCTTGTTGTTAGGAGGGGAGTGACGGTTTCCAAATTCTTTATATGCCAGACTGGAAACTGGAAAGCATAATGATTATTTTTAAACAAGAACGCATTCATGCTTTAACGCCTGGTTCTTTGAAAGTTACAAGCTAGCAACACAATCGATGTAAAGATCTATCACTGCACATTGTAGATAAGTCAGAAAACCCACAACAAATCAGACTAATTATGATGAATGCATGTTGGAGGCCATCAAACACAACCCCTATATGAAAAGTACTGGCAGTGTTATAATTTAGCTGAGAGAATGCCAGCAATTCAAGACCAAAACCCAACCAAGACAGTTCTAGTAGCTTATCAAGAGCAACATTTATCCTGGACGCCATGCAAATTTCTTGTCAGCAGGAGACCAAATCAGAGTCTTCAGTACACTTCAGTAAT
The DNA here is from genome assembly GCF_036562045.2 of Rhinolophus sinicus. Lineage (NCBI taxonomy): Eukaryota > Metazoa > Chordata > Mammalia > Chiroptera > Rhinolophidae > Rhinolophus > Rhinolophus sinicus. The sequence goes on along the minus strand of NC_133752.1, from coordinate 104,156,480 downwards.
ACGTTCATGTTAGTTTTCGGAAAAAATAATTCAGAGTCTCTTCATAATAAAATACCAGGAAGTAAGTCACCATAAAAACTTCAGGAAGACCCTGGCCCTCCACTGTGAGCTGGGGATCCTTCTTTGAGAATCATGAATGAAACCAGCAGTAGTCAAATATTTTGGTCTCGGGACCTCTTTTTCTGTTTGTGTCAATTGAGGTGAGATTTACATAATGTATAATTAATCATTATAGAGTGTACTGTTCCATAGCACTTAGTGTATTCACGATGCTGTTGTGTTTATCATCCCAGGAAAAACCCCTACCCATTAAGTAATCACTGTCTCTAGGCCCTGGTAAACGCTAATTTACTCTCTGTCTCTATGGAGCTGCCTACTCTGGATATATGGTATAAAAGGAATCATGCCACATGTGACCTTTTGTATCTGGCTTCTGTCCCCTCTCATAATGTTTTTGAGGCTCAGCTACATTGTAGTGTGTATCAGCACTTCATTCTTTTATACCTGAAGCATAGTGCAGTGTATTCTGCCATTTGCTTAGATATGCATCCATTGATGGGTATTTGGGTTGTTTCCACCTCCTGGCTATTTGGCTATAGTGTTGTTACAGTCATGCTGTGGGGACAGAGTCCCAGAGAGCAGTTTTCAGGCTCTTGACCTCCCGTGGAAAGGTGCTGGCTCGGGTAGTAGATGGCCGTCAGCTGTAACTAGTTGGCCATCAGCTGTAACCAGTTAGCCACTGGCCACTGATATAACTGCCGTGGCTGAGCTAGCAAGGGCGGATTGCAGCTAAGTACTGGGTTGGTTGTTTGTTGGTTGGTTGGCAGAGAAGCGGACGGCGGATTGCACATGGTGTGGCTCCTGCTTCCTGTGTCTCCAACCCAGCCACCAGCGAGAATATAGTGGTATGACTCCCCTATCTATGGCTCTGTGGATGTTCCGCATGACACATGTATAAGTTTCTTAGGGACATAGGTCTTCGTCTCTCTTGGGTGTATACCTAGGAGTAGAATTGCTGTCACATGATTAATTCTATGTTTAACTTTTTGAGGAACCACCAGCCTGTTTTCCACAGTGGCTGCACTATTTTACATCCCTACCAGCAATGTACGAGGGTTCCTTCTTTTCTATCCTTGCTAACATTTTGTTACTTACTTCTTAAATTCATCTTACTGGGTATGATATGGTATCTCATTGTGGTTTCGATTTGCATTTCTGAAATGACCAATGATGAAGTGCGTGGTAGCTATTTGTCAGGACCTCTGTATGTTACTAAAAAGTATTGAGAATCCCAAAGAGCTTTTGTTTATGTAGTTACATCTAGTGATACTGACTACATTTAGACACTAAAACCAGGAAATTTAAAAAATACTGTTTATTAATTCCTTCAAGGGCAATAGTAATAAACTCATTGTATGTTTACATCAGAGCAATGTCAAAATTACATATCATGTGGCTTCTGGAAAACACCATACACTTGTAGTAAGAGAATGAGAGTGAAAAAGGTAAATAAACATCCTAGTAAAACAAGATTGATGTCATAGTCCTTCCTCCCCCAAAATGAGTAATGATAACTCAATTCCGTTTTACTCAAGTAAGGTTTTTGAAGGTTTTTTCTGATCTGAGATTCCTCTCAACTTTTCTTTAACTGGAAAACATACAGTTGGGGCAGGTCATCGAGGGGCTGTTGACAATGGAATCTGGATTGTACTTGGTTGGCCACAGAAAGGACAGAAAATGGTTCTTTAATCTGGATATGAACCTGCTGACACCTGCCCATTTTTTTCTTAACACTTTCCTGTCCTTTCAGAAATGAAAATTGGCTGTTGGTTTAAACTTTTCATTAATATCCTTCGTCATGTGGTTTTGTTCAACTGGGATATCTGAGTCAGCTGATTTGAGAACAGAGATCTTCCGCTAGAGGCTGTACGAGAATCTTCACTGAAATCCCAGCACTAAAGCTGAGTTTTCCAGTAGGAGTTGAGGGTCGGTGGGAATGGAGAAGTATAACGCAGTGGTTCTCAAAGTATGTTACTGGGACCAGAACCATCAGCATCACCTAAACTGGTCAGAGATGTAAATTCTCAGGCCCAGCCCAGACCTGCTGACTCAGAAACTCTGGAGATGGGTCCAGCCACATGTGTTTTAATGAGGCCTCCAGGTAATTCTGATTTGTTAAACATTTTGCTAAGTGTGAGGACCACTGGTGGGATCTTTTCCCTAGTTACAGCCAGTCAGCATATTCTCCTCGCTTTCTTCTTTCTTTGCTTTCCATAAACATTGAATGTGTGGATACCTTATTGGTGTTTTTATGACACTTACTTGGAAATGTACAAATTTGCACATCGTGTGTCTGTCTATAAACATCAAATGCATGCAAGCTAAGTTCAGAGTATCATTTACAGCAATTGCAAAGAAACTAACTCTTAAAGAGCCTGTTACATAGTTATGGGTAAGTGAAGCTTTTTCATAGGTGTAATTCATTACCTGCGACCTATTATAGTTTATCCTTCTTTTCCCGACATTAAATCCAGTAAAATCCATTCAAATATTGAAGCTCTACAATTCCAAGGGTTTGGTTGCCCTGTTTGGGTGTTACCCAAATATAATTCTGCCGTGGCCTCTGTTCTTTAGAAACTCAAAATTGAAGGTTCAGTGGAAGGGAGCTAGTTTAGAAGACTGAGCTAAGGACAGAAAGATCCATTTAAGTTACCAGTCTAGAATTCTCAGAGGGTGTTCATTAAGGAACATGACCAGGAGAATGGGGGAGTCTATCAGAGTTGGGGACAGGATCTGTGTGGATCAAGGGACAAGGTCCCATCACACAGGAGAAGGAGAGGGAGGGGGAGAGAGAGAGAGAGAGAGAGAGAGAGAGAGAGAGAGAGAGAGTCTGTTTATCTTAGTAGTGGGGTTTCTTTGGGATTTCTAAACCGGGGAGTTGGGATGAAATTAACATTCAGTGATTTTCTGTATAGTCTATAGGTTGTGGGGAGAGTTCCTTGTTGGTCAAGCTTTAATAAACACAGGTACACAAAAATAACACTGAGAGTTCTGATTGTTCTCCTTTTTCTTCCAGTGACCTTGGAATGGCTACCTAGAAGCAGGGTGAGCTCACTCATTGATACGACAGAGCTGGCTTTGTAACGGGGCTGCAGTTGCCTGGTGTTCTGTAATGTGACTTCAGAGCTTTCTAAAACCTAAGGGAATCACACGAAACGGCATTTGGGTGAGTGTTTAACTTTGATTTTGCTGGTGCTTCACGACTTCTTTGGGCTGTTCTTGGCTTCTTGCCATTCTCGGCTTTCTAGATTGTTCTTCTCCTCTTCCTCCTGTAGTGATATAACTAAGTCAGAGTCATAGGTATAACACTGCACCAAGAAAAATGTGGCCCCACCCTAAACCAATGAGCATTCGATTAAGCCCACACTGACCTGCTAACTTTAAATCCACCCCAGGATACTGTTACCTTCCCACGTGCAGAAATCTGACCTCAAGGCCTCTCCATGTCTCCAGAGGCCAAGATGGCTGCCCCTTGGCTCTTATGGCATGAAAATTGCATCACTGTGCAGTGAGTAGATCTGAGAAAGAGTCCTAGAAAGCCCTTCTATTTCCCCGTCACCTCCAGGGCTGGGCAGTTACAGGTGTGGAGATTGAGCGTGTCCCACGTAATGGACTGAGGGATGGGCTCTGCTTGGGGTTTAATCCCCAATGGGTGTACGACTTCAGATTCTCCCTTTACATTTCATCCCAGTGTATAGTGACTACAGGGTTCCACTGTCCCACTCTAAAACCAGAAGTCACCCCTCTTCCTTCACCCTCACTTCTAAGCAACTACCAAATCCTGCTACCTTGACCTCCTTCATATAGTTCTTGATTCTTTTGCTCCTTTTTAACTTCTGCCCATTGATGTAGTTCACGCTGCCATCATCTCCTATATGGATTTATTCCATCATAACATAATCAAAATGCCACCACCATTTCCCACCTGAAATCCAGCCTCTGTTGTCACAGGACCATTCAGAGGGCCAATGCTACCACTTGTCCCCTAAGGAAAGTGTCTGTGCTGCTCTCTGCCTCCTCCGGGACAGCCCCCAGTCCCTCAGTCTGGCCAGATCGTCCATGACTTGGTCACTGTCCATCCCCAGAGTATCGAGTTCCCCACGGCCGCAGGCACTTTCTGTTTAGAACCTCTTGGCTTCTCCCAAAGGTGATCATGCCCCTTCCCCCCGCCTTCCCTTTCCCAGCGCTCCCTCTGCCCAGCAGCCATCTCCTGCCTTTCTTTATCTGGCCTCAGGTATCTCAGGCGCTGGCAACTCCAAAAGCCTCCTTGGTACTCCCATGTAGAATTAAGTGCCCCCTTTTCTTTTTCCCTACAACCCCTCAGTCTTAGGCTTTAGCAGATTATATTTGAGGTCTATTTTTTTCTGTTCTCCTGAGAGTGGGAGCCATTTATATTCATCTTTGGGCCACTGGTGATATTCTTGTAATAGTTTTTTTTTTTTTTTTTTTTGAGATGTAACTGACATATAACAGTTTCTGTGTGTTTAATGGGTACAACATGTTGGTCTGATACATTAATATATTGCAGTATGGTTACCACCATAGGGTCAGCTAACACCTCCCTCATGTCACGTAATAACCATTTCTTTTTTTGTGATGAGAACATTTAAGATCTAGTGTCTTATATACTTGGAAATATATAATACAGTGTTGTTTATTATAATCACAATGCTGTGCATTTGATCCCCAGATTCATTCATTTTCTAACTGGAAGCTTGTGCTCTTTGACCAACCATCTACATAGGCGATACTCTATAAATTTTTTTTAACTATATGGAGGACAGTAGTTGCAGAAAAGGAATTATAATAGCAACTAACTGTGCTAAATGATTTTCATGAATTGAAAACTCTTAGTTTCTAGCCAGCACTGTGCTATAAGAACTTTCTGTGACGATGGGAATGTTTTGTATCTGTGTTGTCCGATAAGGTAGTCACATGGGACCATGGGACCCTTGAAATGTGGCCAGTGCAACTAAGTAACTGAATTTTGAGTTATCTTTAATTTATGTAAGTTTAAACTTAAATATCCATATGTGACTAGTGGCTACTGGATTGGACAATAGATAGTCCTAGACTTTCCCCAACCCCTACTTAGTAACATTTGGTTACTTCCTGCCTTGCTTAGAGCTCCCATGGGGAAGGCTCTGAGAGGGAGGGAGGGAGGGAGGGAGGGAGGGAGGGAGAGAGAGAGAGAGAGAGAGAGAGAGAGAGAACTGGTGTGCTGGTAAATGTTTACCAACCAGCTCTCTAAAAAAGCTTGCCTATTTCCATGGTGTAAATACTACCATGCCCAGTTTCAAGCTACCAATGTGACATCACTGAATACAGAGTTGGGAAGACATATGTAGAATAAACCATCATATAGTATTTCCTTGGTACAGATGCAACAGATGTAAATAACCCTGAGAACAAAGAAAGTAGTAAAATGTAGTAAAATAATTAGAAAACTCCTGAAAATTTAACTTCGGCTCTCAGGAGCCAGTGTAAGCCAGCTCTGCTCATCACTAGCTCATGTAATTGCTCAAAAAAATAAACAAAAAATAAAAGAATCAAATGTAAGATTCCTGTTTGGCCACAAGAGGGCACTATCAGATGAAATTGGATTCTTAGGAAGGATTTTGACCTAGTCTCTGACACATGGGTCAGTTTGAGATATACCCTGTTTCCCCGAAAATAAGACCTAGCCGGATGTGGGGACAGAGCCAGGAGTGCAGTTTCCAGGCTCTCGGGCTCACGTGGGAAGGTGCTGGCTCGGGTAATAAATGACCATCAGCTGTGGCTAGTTGGCCGTCAGCTGTAACCAGTGAGCCACTGGCTATTAATATACCTGCCATGGCTACGCTAGCAGTGGATAGTGGCTGGCAAGTACAGATTGTGGATTGCAGAGAGGCAGATTGCAGTCAGCAAGTGAGGTTGGTTGGCAAAGAAAAGTGGACGATGGATTGTGGATAGTGTGGCTCCTGCTTTCTGTGTCTCCAACCCAGCCACCAGCGAGAATATAATGGTATGACTCCCCTATCTAAGGCTCCGTGGGTGTTCCTTTTTGGCCTCTCCATGTCCTGTGTTCTTATGTGGGGAGCGGGACCAGAGACCCTGCATGACACCGGACAATCAGCTTTAATGCATCTTTTGGAGCAAAAATTAATATGACTCAGTATTATATTATATTATATTATATTATATTATATTATATTATATTATACCGGGTCTTATAGTAAAATAAGACCAGGTCTTATATTAATTTTTGCTCCAAAAGACACATTAGAGCTTATGGTCCAGCTAGGTCTTATTTTTGGGGAAACATGGTATGTTTGAGTCTCCCGGAAGGTTGTCATTCTAGAAGAGCTTGTGGGAACTCATATAACTTCAAGCTGTTCTTCGTTTCGCAACATAAACTCCAAACCTTTTCCACTCCCAAATCACTTAATCCCTTCGTGTCTGAAAGCTTTTGGTTTTTAAGCTACCAAAATGAAAAGATCCTTGAGAAGTTTTAAGTCTTGTCAGTGAGGGAAGGAGAGAATCTAACAAGTATTGAGTACCTGCACTGTGCTGGGTACTGTACATCCTCCATCTCATGTAATCTTAAACCTTAGGAATCAGCTAACATGGTAGAAAAATTGGTAGACTGCCAGCTATGTGAATACAAGGGCTTATTCTTTGCATTGCAATAATTTGTACTTTGTAATCCACACGAGGAAAATCAGACGTCTATTGTGGCCTGATAAGCAATATAAAAACAAGAAATCTGAGGATTTTTCTCTGGCTGGGCTAACTGTTGGATCTGAGAGCTTTGGTTTTTGAGGGGTGAATCTATGTCTCCTCAGGGTCTTACAGGGTAGTTTATATCCGAGTAGGGAAACCTTGGATAGTCAAAAGAGTGACATAATAGGTCTCTATGGTCTGCTGTCTAAAGGAACGGAGAAGCTGGTCGTGTGTGTGTGTGTGTGTGTGTGTGTGTGTGTGTGTGTGAAACAGAGAGAGAGAGATGATTTCACCCCCTTAATTTTTAATACTGTTAGTATAGTGGTTCTCAGAGTTTGGTCTCTGGGAAAGCATCATCAGTATCCCCTAGGAATTTTGTTAGAAATGTACATTTTCAGGCCCCATCCCAGACCTGTGACTCAGAAGCTGGGGGTGGAGCCCACAGTCTGCATTGGAACAAGCCCCCCAGGAGATTCTGACACCCACTCACGTTTGAGAACTACTGGCTTAGTGCAGAGCTGTCAAAACTGGATGCATATATTCGAGGCATCTGAGGAGCTTTTAAAAAGTACTTATTTCCTAGTCACGCAAGGTCACATATTGTATGATTCTGTTTATATGAAATGTCCAGAGCAGGTAAATCCATGGAGATGGAAAATAGATTAGTGGTTGCCAGGGACTGGGGGAAATGGGGAATGGGGAAGTATAGGGGTTTTTTTGGGGGCGATGGAAGTGTCCTAATGTGTAATTAGATAGTGGTGGTATACACACAATGTTGCTAAAAATCACTGAATTATGCACTTTAACATGATTAAAATGACGAATTTTATCTCAATTGAAAAAAAGTAATACTGATGTCTGGGGCCCACCCCCAGAGATTGCAGATGGGACCCAAGCATTGTTATTTTAAAAATCTCTCCTGGTTGTTCTAAACCGCAGCCAGGATTGAGAATCTGAGTTCTTGCAAATAAGGCCACACGTGGACCACGTTCCTGGTCCAGGCAGCTCAGGTGTGAGTGTCTGCAGGAGGCAAAGAGGGGGTGTGCAGGAGAGGAGAGGGTTCCCGTCTCGCCAGGCATTTAGGCAGAAAGGTCCTGGGCTCTTGATTCAGGTTGCAGTTTGCACCTCAGCTGTGCAATCTTGTTCACGCTACTTAACCTGCCTAAGCTGTAGCTATTCCAAAGGTTTCTGAGAAGCGAGGTTGTAATATGCTTATTAGATAAGCATCCAGGCTGGCCTCCAGTAGGCACTCAACAAATGTGAGTTTCCTTTGCTCTCCCCTTTCTCTGTGGTGTTCATGATTATTGGTTGACTCTTGGGATGTGCAGACATTAGCCAGTTCTCTCTCCACTGCTCCCCAAACTGCCGGTGGGTAGTGGAAGGATGGGGTGGGCTGGGGGTGACGGGCTCTCTGCCCAGGTGCTTTTCCCCTGCTGGGCTTCACCCACCAGTTTGGACAAGGGCTTCCTTAATAGAGGACTCACCATCTCCGCTGCCAGGAAAGCCCACTCAGAAGGAGGACACTGACCAGCAGGAGAACGCAGAAGGCCACTGTGAACAGAGAAGCAGGTCAGCAAAGGCACGCCCTGGGCGAGGTCCCAGAGCAGGCTGAGAAAGTCCTTCCTCCACAAGAAGGACTTCCAGGAGATCCCACTGTCCCCTCCCAGAATGCAGCTTCCTCTCCCGACAGGATTTCTTAGGAGGCTTAAGGATGAGGGCAAGGGCTGGGTGAGCTGGTGTGGATGGAAAAGGGCATGGCGCCTTTCCTCAAAGGGCTTGTTCTTTCTGGGGAGATCAAACTGACAGGCACTGTCTTCAGAAAGGTTCAAAGGCCAGGCCTCAGTTAAGAAGGCAAGGGGTGAGGCCTGTGACAGGTAAATACAAAGATAATGATAAACACTTTACCATCTCTTGAAAGTGTTAATATTTCCCAAATGGAACTGGAGCGAGCTACCTACCGTGTTTTCCCAAAAATAAGACCTAGCCGGACAATCAGCTCTAATGCGTCCTTTGGAGCAAAAATTAATATAAGACCCGGTATTGTATTGTATTGTATTATATTATATTATATTATATTATATTATATTATACTATATAAGACTCAGTATTATAGTAAAATAAGACTGGGTCTTATATTAATTTTTGCTCCAAAAGATGCATTAGAGTTGATTGTCTGGCTAGGTCTTATTTTCGGGGAAACACGGTAACATTGTTTATGTTTAAGGTGGACAACATGTTGATTTCATATGCTCACATATTACCATCTGATAACCGCCACAGTATCAACTAACACCCTCATCCGGTCACATACTTATCTCTTTTTTTTTTTCTTTTTTGTGGTGAGAACATTGAAAATCTAGTCTCTTAGCAACTTTCACACGTGCAATACAGTATTGCTAACTGTAATCTCCACGCTGTACATGACACCCCCAGGATTTATCTTCTAACTGGAAGTGTGTGCCCTCTGACCACCATCTCCCAGCTCATCCATGGTGACCACCATTCTACTCTGTTTCCATGAGCTCTTTTTTATTTTTTTCTTGCTGCAAAGCCTGTTTTTTCCCCCTACCAGGAAACAACTTGAATGTTCATGGAATGCTTTCTTCTCTTTCCCTGGTTATACTGCCTCCCTCCTCCTTTGCCTCACCCCTCTCACACAAGCATGGGGTGTTTTATCATTTAGGATCCATTCAGGAGCAACTGGTTGGGGCTGGTGTGAGACTTCACTCCCAACTCGCTATAACTGATTACTGTGATTTTGAGTTATGTTAATATCTGGATTAATCTTTTACTCTTATACACATTATATAGTATAAGTAGGGGGTCATTTACAATGAACTAATCAACCCACCCACTCACCCACCCACCAAGCAACATGTGCCCCAGTCTCTGGTATACGTTTTGTCCATAACAGAAGCGACCCCTACCCACCTGTCATCTGATACTCGGTGGTAAATATGACTGGCTCCATGGTCGTAGCCACTTCTGTATGTTTTTGAAAATCTGTATGAAAGAGAGAGGAGAAGATGCTCGGTTTATGCTGATTATCGGACTGTCCATCTGGAGAGTGTTCCGGCTTCTCCATGAGCTAGAAACTTGGACACTGATGGAAGGGATAAAGAAGACAAGGGGAGGCCACACGTGCAAGCTTTTTATTCTTCTGTCTCAAGACTCTGCTCACAGCCCCTTCCTCCTCTTTCTGACACTTGCTCTCCCTGGTGTGAGGAGGCCTGGGAAGCCCCATGGAATGCCTGTGGGCTCTTCAACACCCACTCAGTTGCTGGAGGGGCTGCTCCAGGCACACTGTCTGCTCTTTCTCCCATTATGACTTACTGGCCACACTTTTCTCTTCATAGAGACAAACTCTAGCCATACCTGTAGTAGTGCCTGTTGTTATTAAGGGACAGGCAGTTTCACTCCCAGAAGGAATATCTGTCCTTGCTTGATTGAGGCTCTTGCAAGCCTCAAGAGACAAACTCTAGTCATACCTGTAGTAGTGCCTGTTGTTATTAAGGGACAGGAAGTTTCACTCCCAGAAGGAGTATCCATGCTTGCTTGAGGCTCTTGGTCACCTGGAGGAGAAAGTAAGCAATGCTCATGGAACTGAAGGTGGGGGGGCAGTGGGGTTACACAGCTACCCACATCCGTCCTCCTTAGCTTACTCCAGACACCCTGGCTTAGGTGTGAATCTCAATTATGGGCACATTATCTGTGGGTGCCACGTCACATGGCTCTATATCAGAGTTACAGGGAAGTGGGGAAGTGGCCACAAAAGAGACATGGGAGAGGGAATTCTTATTCTGATGCTAGTTTTCCATGGAATTCTGGGAAACTCTTTGGCCCCAATCTTCCTACTTAGCTTGGAAACAGGTCATAAGAATATAAAGACCACTGAACCATCAAACGAAGTAGAAATGCACAAAAGGATAACTTTTCTCTGTGACAGGTCCCCCATACTTTGTGGGTGTTGTCAGTTACCTAGCATACTGCCCCTTCCCATCATCCCTTTACAAAGGAAGCCAGGGACAGGCCTTGGCCTGCAGTGTGTCTCACTGGCGTCGGGCTATGGGAAAGAAACACAGAATCCCCAAAGAATCCAAGAGGAAAGCTTGGGGTATGGGAAAGGGTGGTGAGTAAAGAAACCAATAACACGTGGTTAAATGTAAGGGACTTTTGATTGTAGAAATAGTAATAGGATTTCAGAATGAAAATAGCGGAAGATATCACCATAGGTGGGTGAGTGTATGTGTGAGTGAGTGTGTGCATGTCTTTGTGCTTGAATAAGTCCCTTCCCTGCACATTTGTACTTTTATCAAAGAACAGGTGGGAATTATACCAGGGGAAGTTGCATGCCAACAGTATAGCACTGTACAAATAATGAATCTACATTGCATATCAGTAAATGAGAAATGTGTACGTGGCAGGCTGAGCTTTCCTTTTTTAATGAGAGGAAGTTTGGGCAGCTTGGAGGAAGAAGTGGAATTTCAGGAGCAGGTAGGAAGCGGGAGCATTATCACCAGGTGGTGATCTGTGGTTCTTTGGAGCGCTCCAAAGACCTGTCCTCCTCTTCCACCTCCTACTATTTATCCCCACTCAGGGGACAGAAGACCTTACGTGATAGAGACCTTAGAGTTTATCTAGTCTTTTTTCTAGAATGAGAAGAAACAGAGATCCAAGGAGATTAAGTGGCTAGCCCAAGGTCAGAAAGCTGGTGGGTCAGGAATCCCACCCTGGTCGGCCAGGTGTAAAAAGCAAGGTTGTGGACCCACGAAGGTGCCGCCATACCTGGGAACTGACTTTCATTGATGCACTTGAGCTGGGGCTGTGTCCACTCCACCTTCCCACAGATCATTTTGCAGATGCTCTTGGCAGGACCTCTCTGGAGGGCCCTAAACCCCTGGGCACACTCATAGTGAATTGTCTGCCCCACCATGAAATGGTAAATTCTCTCTGAAGCTTCGTGTTCCCACGGTGGAGGCTCCCTGCAGTGACCTGTAAGAGGGCAAGCAAATCCCAAAGGCAAGTTGGGGAAAGCATTGTGAGTAAATCCAAGTTGCCTCTCCCTAGAGACTGGAACTTGGTTCTTATTCTTTTATTCGTTCATTCATTCTTTCATTCAACCAATATGCATTGAGAATGCTTGTGTATCAGGAACTTTGCCAGGCACGTTGTGGGGAGGCACAAAGACCCAGTCAATCCTGAAAGGAGGCGTCAATCAATAGGGTGAGAAAGACACATGAAGGCAGAGTGTGCCGAGTATTATAGCTGAGGGACAGATGCTTGCGATGGGGACACAGAGGAATGAGTAATTACTTCTGATGATGGTGAGGGTTTTGGTAAGGGGACGGGAGTGCGAAGGGAGGTCTCAGCTGAGGGATCAGGGCAGACTCCAGCCAATTTGGGTCACTGAAATGTGAAGACTACCCTGGATCTCTTCTGCAAAGTGAGGAAGCTACATCCTTGGTTTGCAGTTAATGGTCACCTTGGACCATGGCAGAAGGACTGGTGACAAAGCCAAAGCGAGGAGGAGAGAAGGACTGAGAGATTCTTGGAGAAACGTAACCTGATCTCTGGTCAAGCTATGCCTGAAGCTTGCCCTATGTGATCCCTATCAAGGCCTCTGAAAATTCCCATGCCCAGTAACTTTCCACTCACCCAACTATAACCCACGCCTGACTGACCTTCAACCCCAAAGATCGTGTCCTGCTCTGATTTACTCTCTGGGTTTTCCACCCCACCCCCACCCTAATCTGGACATATGGAATCACAGATACCCTCTATTCCCCTTGCAGACCTTCCGCAACCCGAGTACTCAGTATAACCTCTACAGATACTCTATACAACCCGTCTGCCCCAGCTGGAAGCCCTGTACTGGGTGCACTGCTCTAGGGTAGCACCTTGCAAATCATTACTGAAATTACGTTGTAGTCTCAAAAACTTTCTTTTACAGTCAGTGCAATCCAAAACTTTCTGAACCTGTTTGAATTGGGTTTGCTTCTTTCAAATGAAAACATTCTAATCAAGACAATCTGTGAAATATCCTCTAGCCCTAACCAGGTGGTCCTCTCTTGAGTAAGGACAACAAACACTGACCTTTCGAGAAAGCTTTCAATACTTGTGGAGGGTATTATGGGAGAAGTAGAGAGAAACAAACAATGAAATGTGTTTTGAAACACCATGCCAGTACAAAGTTGGTTAATAATGGAAGCCGCAAATAAATTCAAACTAATTTAAAATAAGTAATCCATGGAGGGATCCCTGGTCTACTTCAGGAGACCTGAGATCTTCTGCCTAAGTTAGAGTTCAGCCAACTCTTCTACCTTCTCCGTGTCACAATTTCTTCAGTATACTGAAGTAGTACTCCTGCTCCCTGACTCACTTGGCTATGAGGTTCAAGTGAGATTATATGTCATATAATACAATTCTTTGTAAGGTTATAAAAGCAACATGGGACCATAGGGTTTTGTAAGGTCAGCTGCTCCCCCAAAAGCTGAGGCTTTCCTGCTGGGCTCTATTTCCTCCTGACATTGTGACTTGACTTCAGTATGATTCACTGTGGAAAGTTGCAGCAGCAAGTGGCTCGCTCATGCATAGCCCATTAGCTCAAAGGTATTTGTCTGCAGCTTCAAGACTCACCAGAATGGCCCAGCACATTTTACGACCCCGACGTAAGAAACATCTTGAAGTAAATTGCTTTGCTGGCAGTTCATTATCTTGTACTTAGGGGAAAAACACAGAGTATTTCATTGAGAGCAGGGACTGTTTTCTACTCAGGTTTGTGTCGTCCGTTGGCGGTGCCTGGCACCCTTAGCCACAACAAATGCTTTTGGAATTGAATTGAGCTGAGTTGAATTGAGTTGAATTCTATTCCGTCAGTTCCCAAACCAGGAGGAAACCCAGAGCCCAGGTTTGCTGCTGTGAGAGTGATTTGAAATGCCGAGCAAATAGCCTGCAATCGCTGTGCAATATTCTTGTCTGTGTGATATCCTTAGAGGAGAGGCTAGGGAGACAGACTTTCTTCCTTTGGGGAACACGTCATATACCTGCAAGGAAAGGGTTGGCTCCTAGGAGTCTGCCAGACAACAGTTGTTCGGATTCACCTCTTACCTAGAACGGGAACTTGGTCCGTGGGCTGCATTTGGCTTTGCATGTCTGTGGTGTTTCTTTCCTTCTGTACTTCAGGTTTAGGAGTTACTTGTTTTCCTTTGTCCGTAGAGGCTAGAGAACATGGATGGAATGAAGCCAATAACTTCGCAAATGCTTAAAATAGAAAACCGTCTTCATGTATTCATTTACTCGGAAAGAGTGTCTCTCTAGTGTTCCCAATGTGCCGAAAATCCTAAGGTGCTGGGGTTACAAAGAGGAGCCACACACAAGCCCTGCCCGTGGGCACTCTCAGTAGAGCCTATTCACGTCCAGCCTAGGAGAACACTGGCCTGTCAGTGAGTGATGACCATGGCCTACAGCATGTTTCTGAAAGGACTGGATGATTCTCTGGTAGAATTTTGTGTGTATGTGGGTCTCCTCAAAAGGGACTCTATTCTGGCCAGCAGCCCTGCCAACAGTGTGTGTGTGTGTGTGTGTGTGTGTGTCTGCGTGTGATGGTAATGAGGAGTGATTAGACTCAACAGCCCACTGACCCCTTTGTTTCCCTCAAGTTCTTCATTTAAAAGTCTCAGAGAGGCAATCTTAAAGCAATGACAAGAAAATCTCTCTGACAACGCTCATCTCTATTATGAAGAGTTTGAAAGGAGTTGCGTCAAGGCACCAAAATGACGGGGGATCAGGATTCTAACTGAGGGTCAAAGAGGGGATCTTCTGGGGGAAAAGCCAATGGGGGGCTTTAACAGAGCGGCGATCTCCAGACTTTGTGGTCCACACAGGGGTCGAGTGGGACAAAAATCACGCGGCTCCATAGCACCATCTCCAGGGTGAAGAAGTAAAAAGACAAATGAACCCCCCAGTGTGGGTCACGTTCTCATGTAAACGGGAGGGTAAATGACCTCGTAGTGAAATGAGGCTCCTGAGAGAGCTTCCAGGAGTCAAAGCAGAAAGTTCAATGGCAAAATCATGGTATCAGATCAACTTAGGCATAGAAAGCCTCTTGGGGGGTCATTCCCTCCAAATTCCACTCAAGGGAGAGGATCTGCCTATAGCGTCTGAGCCAGTGACTCTGCCATCTCAGCTTGCCCTTCCCAGCAACGATGAGGTTGGGGACCCTTAGGTGATTCCAATCCCGTCTGGCACTGGGGACCACGAGCTGTCAAGCCATGTTTTGAAACTCAGAGGTGAAGAAATTCTAAGCGAACAACTTCCTCTGCCTCTCTGCTTCCCTGGCCCTGATTGGGGCCTCACCCAATTTCTGACACTGGGCTGGGGAAGGCCCTGGACCCCCAATACTTTCTGCTTGACAATATAATTCCCCTCCAAAGAGGTCCCCTAAGGGCCCCATGGCACCCAGAGTGAAAAATGTAGATAATAGGTAAGACTTAGAATTCAGTAGCACAAGTTTCTATTTCCTTTTTACCCTTGTCAGGGGAGGAAATGCCTCTCCCATTGTCCCCGTTTTTGTACCCAGAACTTTTTCCTTAGGGTTGCAGAGATGGTCACTGAAAAGGAGAGAGGGGGAAGGGGTCATGGGGCGTTCTGGGGAATTGACACTGCTGTGTTTCTGGAGGTAGAACTAGGGTAAGTATATTTCATCCACCAGGATACTGGTGGTATGAGGTGTAAACTTGGAAACCAGAACACAGTTCAGCCTAACAGGTAGATATTGCCCACTGGAATTGTTTATTTTTTATTATTCTTTATATAGGCTCATTTGGACTATTCTTCTTTAAATTAAAAAAAAATTGTGATAAAATAGACATAACATAAAATTTACCATATCAGTCATTTTTAAGTGTACAGTTCAGTGGCATTAAGTACATTGACATTGTTGTGAACTAGAATTATGTTTTAATTGTTCAGTAATTATTAGCGTAATGTCTGTTCTCTCCCTGCCCCTGGAATGTAAGTTCCTTGAGTGCTGGCTGTCTTTCATGTCTAGACTGTCCTGGGAACTGGAAGACACTCCTTCAATATCTATTTAGTGAACAGATATTCCAGGACCCCCTAAAATTAGTTATAGTTCAGACTAGCCAATTTTGGTCTACAGGGCTGAGTGAACAAAAGCTGAAGTTCTGTGTCATTCTTTGCTACAGTTCTTCTCTTCCCTTGGTATTCATGAAAGGAAACACTTACAAGTGCTTTTGCACTGACACTGGTTTTTCCAGGAAGAGTGGCTAGAGTTTCCCATACACTTCAGAAAAAGTGACCCGCTCTTTATTCTGCGGAAGCCTTTCTTGCATTCACAGTTGACGAGGGTGCCCATTTTGTACGTGAGGGCTTTGAAAGTGGCATGTCTGAGCTTCGGTGGTTCAGAATAACAAAACTCTGCAAAGAAAAAGCGCAAATTAGGAGTTCTGGAGGTTCCAGTCAAACAACCACATGGTCAGACCATGTGGTGATTTAATCACACATTTCTTCGTTGTATTTAAAGGACATATAGATACCCCACTTCTAGTTCCTCGAAAGAAACTAAGACAGATGCCAGTGTTCTTTAGAAACCTTTGTGTCAGAAAGAGTTCAAAATTTAACTTCAACCAAAATCCTCTCAAAACTATGATGTACTTCAAAGTGAATGAGTAGAAATGAATGAGATTTCATTCTGGAAATGCCTCATGCTGAGCAAGCAGAAAAAGAGAGGAAGACCAAGGGATATGAGGAAAGGAAGAGAGGAAAGCCACACAAGTTCAATTAAGGGGCAAAATGTGTGTGTGAGAAATACTTTTCAGGAAATAAGGATTGTCAGATTTTCTATAATTAATGATTCTGTACCTTTTTTTTAAAAAAAAAAGAAGTCTATATAAAGTCATTCACTCAATGTCTGACTAGTAGGAATTATGTGTTTCTCACTCACCTATCCATCTCTGAGTTTTCCAAATTCCTTCTCATACTGTGAAAACCTGGCCCTCCCTCGGCCTCCCCAAAATGGACACAGGTTTCCCATTAAAGACACTTGAAGTAGTGGCCAAATGCCCAACTATTAAGGGGCAAAGGGCGCTGGTCTAATCAGAAAGATGATTTCATTGCATATCTTGCAACATGTTCTCCTGCTTCAAGAAACTAGATTGCTAGGAAAAAGCCACATGCTCGATAAAAGAAGTGGATAGGGAGGATCACAGGAAGTGGAAAAGGTGAGAAAGCAGGGGCCTCCATCCCAGGCAGCCTCTCCCACCACTGGAACAGGCGCCAAATCCGGGCTGGTTACCACGCTCATTGGTGGTAGAGGATGATCTGCCAATTGCTTATTAATCACTCAGATTGTAGTGAAGCTTCTCTGCCCTGCTGCGCTGCCCAGCATATTGTCATCCGGGAGACCACCCCCATCCAAGACTTAGGACACTCCTGTTACCCCCAAGAACAGAGGGTGAAGGGAACATGGACAGTTTGTCCCATCTCTAACCAAGAAGGGACTGAACAAAGTAGTTTGAATCACTCAGTGGGCCAGCAGTTGTAGAGGAACATGTACCACAAACACTCAATAAATTCTGGCAGTTATAATAATAAGGCAAGAAAGGCAGTATAGCAGGAAAGGGAGAAAGATGGTTTTCTAAATTCTAGGTCTACCAGCTCACTAGCTCTATATCTTTATTGTTTTTACTTATCTAAAACTTGGTTTCCTTTTCTGTAAAGTGGGTGTCATAATTATTTTACTAATTTGTTTAAAGAGTACATGGTAACTTTCAGAGCACCTGGCCCATAATAGGCACAAAATAGATGTTAGTTCTGCTTTTTTTCCTTTTTCCCTCTGTCCAGAAAAAAAAAAAAAAAAGGTAATTTATATAGAGACTGGGCTGAAGTTTACCTTAACCCTTAACTCCTGCAAAAGGTAATCTCTCTCTACAGCCCATATCATCAGTACTATCCACTGTCACTTATCGTACATCAATATCAACCAACTTTTTAAGAATCAGAAGGTAAATCTGTTACTAAAACAAGATATGCATAGTAATCAGAAAAAAACAATGGAGGAACAAGACAAGAATGTTTCCTCTCACCACTGCTTTACAACTTTGTACTGCAAGTCCTAGTTAATACAATCAGAAAAGAAAAGGGAATAAAATGTATACAGATTGGGAAGGAAGAAATAAAACTGTCTGTGTTTGCGGATGATGTGAATTTTGTATGTAGAAAATCTGAAAGAATATACCTCCCCCCCAAACCTCTTTGTACTGATAAGTGATTCTAGCAGGGTTACAGGCTAGGAAGTCAATTGCTTGGCTATCTACCAGCAATGAACAAGTGAAAATTGAAATTAAAAACACAACACCATTTACATTAGCAACCCCCCCCCCCCAATAAAGTACTTGGGTATAAATCTAACAAAAAAATGTATAAGATCTATATGAGGAAAACTATAAAACTGTGATGAAAGAAATCAAACAAAAACTTAATAAACGGAGAGGTATTCCATGTTCATGGATAGGAAGATTCAATATTGTCACGATGTTGAATATTGAATCTTCTCAATTTGATCTATAGATTCAATGCAATTCCAATTAAAACTCCAGCAACTTATTTTGTGGATGTCAACAAACTGATTCCCAAGTTTATATAGAGAGACAAAAGACCCAGAATAGCAAACACAATATTGAGAAAGGACAAAGCTGGAAGCCTGACCCTACCGTGTTTCCCCGAAAATAAGACCTAGCTAGACCATCAGCTCTAATGTGTCTTTTGGAGCAAAAATTAACCCGGTATTATATTATGTTGTATTATATTATATGAGACCCAGTCTTATATTATAGTAAAATAAGACCAGGTCTTATATTAATTTTTGCTCTAAAAGACGCATTAGAGCTGATGGTCTGGATGGGTCTTATTTTGGGGGAAAAAGGGTACCTGACTTCAAGACTTACTATAAAGCTACATTACTTAAGACAGTGTGGTATTGGTGTAACAATAGACAAATAGATTAATATAACAGAATAGAGAGTCCATAAATAAACCCACATAAATATAGTCAACTGATCTTTGACAAAGGAGCAAAGATAGTCTTTTCAACAAATAGTGCTGGAACGACTGGACATTCACATGCAAAAAAAATGGATCTAGACACAGACCTTATATCTTTCACAAAAATTAACTCAAAATGAATCACAGACCTAAATGTAAAATGTGAAACTATAAAACTCCTAGACGATAACATAGGAGAAAGTCCAGATGACCTTGGGTTTGGTGATGACTTTTTAGATGCAACAACAAAGGCATGCTTCATGAAAGAAAGAATTGAGAAACTGGACTTCATTAAAATAAAAAATTTCTGCTCTCAGAAAACACTGTCAAGAGATTGAAAAGACAAGCCACAGACTGGAAGAAAATATTTGCAAAAGACATGTGTGATAAAGGACTGTTATCCAGAATATGCAAAGAATACTTAAAACTAAACAATGAGAAAATTAACCTGATTTTTAAAATGGGCCAAAGACCACAACAGCCACCTCACCGAAGAAAATATATGGGTGGCAAATAAGCACATGAAGAGATGTTCCAGATCATATGTCATCAGGGAACTGCAATTTAAAACAACAGTGAGATACCACTGCACACCTTTAGACAACTCCACAACACCAAATGCTGGTGAGGATGTGGAGGTACAGGAACCCTTATATATCGCTGGTGGAAATGCAGAATGGTGCAGCCACTTTGGAAATGCAGAATGGTGCAGCCACTTTGGAACACAATTTGGCAGTTTCTTACAAAACTAAATATACTCTTACTGTACAATCCAACAATCACGCTTCTTGGTATTTATCCAAAGAAGTTGAAGTGTTATATCCACAAAAAAACTTGCACATGGATGTTTATAACAGCTTTATTCATAATTTCCAAAACTTGGAAGCAACCAGGATGTCCTTTAGTACGTAAATGGATAAATAAACTGTGGTCCATCAGACAATGGAATATTATCCAGAGCTAAAAAGACGTGAGTTGTCAAGTCATGAAAAGACATGGAGGAAACTTGAATGTATATGACTAAGTGAAAGAAGCCAATGTGAAAAGGCTTCAAATTGTATGATTCCAACTATATGATATTCTGGAAAAGGCGAAACTATGGAGATACTAAGTAGATCAGTGTTTGTGAGAGGTTAGAGAGGAGAGAGGGATACAGGTGTCAAAACTTTCTATAAAGCTGCACTAACAAAGACAGCATATATTGGTAAAGGATAGACAAGCAGAGTAAAGGAACAGCACAGAGGATTTTTAGGGCAATGAAAATAACTGTATGATACTATAATGATGGACACATGTCATTATACATTTGTCCAAACCCATACAATATATAACACCAAGAGTGTCAGCTATGGACTCTGGATGATAATGATGTGTCAATGTAGTTTATCAATGAAACAACTAAGGAACAAAGAGCCAGAAGGTAGACTTAAAGTCAACCATATCAGTAATTACATGAACCATAAATGAAATACATACATTAAAAGATAGAAACTTTCAGACTGGATAAAACAGCAGGCCCAACTACATGCTGTCTCCAAGAGAACACACTTTAAATATAAGGGCAATGATAGGTTGAAAATAAAAGATGTGAGAAGATATATTATAAAAAGATGTACTTAAGAAAGTTGGTGTGGCTATATAAATATCATAAAGTAGATTTTAAAATGAGAAACATTACCCACAGATGGACTAGATTGTTTACATAAAATTAGTAAGAAATCTACCAAATAACTACGAGAACTTAGCAAATGTAACAACTTCAATATACAACAATCACTTGTGGTTAGTTCTATATATGGGAAGCAACCAATCAGAAAATAAAAAATTTGAAAACAATTCCATTTACAATAGTATGAAAACCATAAAATATTCATTAATAAATTTACCCAAAACTTGCAAGACTTCTAAACTGAAAACTGAGATATTGCTAAAATAAATGAAAGAACTATATAAATGGAGAAATGTATACAATGTTTATGGGTTGGAAGATTCTGTTTTTTTAAAAAATGATGTCAGTGCACCTTAAATTGACCAATAAATTCAATTTAATTACAATTTTAAAAAATTCGGCACTTTTTAATAGAAATTTGGCAAGTTGATTTTAAAACTTCTTTGGAAACACAAAAGACCTAGATTTTCTCAGTCTTGAAAAGAGGTACAAATTTGAAGGATTCACATCATTTGATGTCAAGACTTTCTATAAAACTACAGTAACCAAGACAGCATATATTGGTAAAGGATAGACAAGCAGAGTAAAGGAACAGAACACAAAGTCCACGAATAGCCTCACATGGACATTCAGTTGATTGTTTTACGAATACATCATGGCGATTCAACAAAGGAAGGAAAATCTCCTCAACAAAGTCTTCTGGAACAAATGGATAAATGTATGGGGGAAAAGAACCTCAGTCCATATACAAAAATTTTTTTTTTTATATATAAATATAAAATATCTATACCTTAGGGGACGGCTGGATAGCTCAGTTGGTTAGAGCGTGAGCTCTGAGCAACAGGGTTGCCGGTTCAATTCCCGCATGGGATGGTGGGCTGCACTCCTTGCAACTAAAGATTGAAAATCTTTACTAACTAGATTTGGAGCTGAGCTGCGCCCTCCACAACTAGACTGAAGGACAACGACCTGACTTGGAGCTGATGGGCCCTGGAGAAACACACTGTTCCCTAATATTCCCCAATACAATTTATTTTTTAAAAAAATCTATACCCTAGATTTATACATTGTAAATGTAAACATAAAAATGTAAGCTTTTATACTTCTAAGAGAAAATAATGGTAAATAGCTTTGCAAGCTAGGGACAGGCAGAGTTTCCAGAGAGGACATGAAAAGCATTAACCCTAAAAGAAAAGTAAATTAAAAACTTCTACTCATCCTTAGACATTAAGAAAATGAACAAAAATAAATGATAAAGAGAGGTGTGGAGAAAATATTTGGCACACATATATCTGATAGCAAGGCTTGTGTCTATATTATATAAAGAACTACAAATCAACTCTAAAAGACAACTGAGTAAATAAATGGGCAAAGACTTGAAGGGTCACTTCTCAATACTTCATTATCAATAAGTCTCAGGATGGGTGTTCAGCATCTTTAGACATCAAGAAAAAGCAAATTGGAAATCACCATGAAATATTTAGTTCATTAGAATGGATAAAATGGATAAAAGAGTGACACCACCAAATGCTGGAGAGGAAGTAGAGCTACTGGAACTCTCTGACACCACTGGGGGAGTGTAAAATAATAACATTACTTTGGAAAACTGAAAGTTTTTTTTAAGCGAAATTAAATATGTATCTACCCTACGATCCAGCCACTCCACTCCTAGATGTTTACCTAAGAAGAGTGAACACATTTTTCTACATAATGTGTATGCAAAATATTTAAGTAGCTTTAAATAATCTCAAAAGCATTATGTTGAACAAAAGAAGATAGACACAAAATAGAACATGCTGTTTGATTCCATTTATATGAATGAAGTTCAAGAAAAGACAAAACTAGTACACAGAAAGAAATGAGTCGTGGTTGCTTGTGGTGGGTGGGTTTGACTGGAAGTGAGGTGATGGACGTGTTGATTCTATGGGTGTACATAGTTGCCAAAACTCATAATTGTGCAGTTAAGAACTGTGCATTTCACTATAGGTAATTTTACCTCAAAGATCATTAAGAACTATACTTAGCAACTCTTGTAATTATTAATTAGCACAAATAATCAAGGATTGACCTCAGATGCATTTGGAATCTGATAACCACAAACCCAGAAGGTTTCTAAACACGTAAGTTTGGGAAAAAAAAAAAAAAAGGCAGACAAATTGCCTTTGGGGCCACTTGGTGTCCTTAAAAACTGTTATCGTATGCTTTTCTAAATGAGGCCATGGAAATTTCCAGCGTCATCATAAATTAGCCTGAGTATCAGAGGAGATCATGTGGGGACAAGGGAAAGTTCCAGAACTTCTTAACTATCACAGACTTGCCTTCCATAAAAGCATCTTTCCTGGAATTTGGAAACACTGAAACTTTCCTGCTCTATCGCTAAGAACCAGTGAAGAGCTTGGCTATAATCCTTTTCTTGGCAGTGCTTTGCCAGGGGTGTTCCAAATACCATGTGAAGAACACGGGAGGTGTGTGGGAAAGGTAGCCCTGGAGATTTGTTTCTTTTTATTCTAATAGAAATAAATCTGAAATATTTGTGGCCCTTCTCAGTAGGGTGCCATAAAAGAAACGTCAGTACAACATCTTAAGAAAAGAATTGAAAATACTTTGTCTACCCTGAAATCTTGCCTAGAAATAACAAAGAATTCCATTGACATGACTCCTCAAAACGTGTTTAAATCCTCTTTCCCTACATTATCACTTCAAAATTTCTTCCCTCACAGCATATGGCCGCTTTGCTCATTCTCTACTTTTACTAACTAAAAACTCCAAAAATCCTTTCTTGAAATTCGGCTTACAGGGAGGGGCTTTTCTCTGCCTCCACTCTTGCACCTCTTTCTCGTTTCCACCCATGGCTCTGACTTTTTAACAAAAATCGTTCTGCGCTCTCCGCTCTACCCATCCCCTGGCTCCCACCACACGGGGGCTGGGAGCTCAGGAGGCAAACTCAGAATTTTCTTTAGAAGGTGGGAAAGGAAATATTTTTCTCTGTTATTTTAAGTATTGGTACAGTTGTGGATTTAGATGTCATTTTCTCTTCGAGTGGATTTTAAGTATCTGCTGCCTATGGACTGGAGTAAAAGTTTAGATTACTAACCTGGTGTTGGGAGGTGAGGGTAAAGGAAGTGCTCAGAGCTTGGAAAGGGGGGCTCCCAGGGGGGGAGTCCTACCATAAGCTCAGGGGTACATCGATGTGGCTTTGCCTCTTAGCTCCTGTACCTTTTATGTGAGCAGAGGGGGAAGAGACAGCCAGCACTTATTATTAACCCTAAAAACCCCAAGGGCTCCAGCATCCACTAAGAGAATGGTAAACTGAGCTCTTCCCAATGTCGACAGTGTTTCATGTCTTATTTCAGGTTTTTGCTCTGAATGGTAATTAGAAAGACACAGGCAGGACCCCAGGTGTCCCACACTTTCTCACAACCGACCTCCATCACTGTCCCTGAAATACTATCACGGGTTCATCTTCCCTTGGGATATTTGTGGACTTGTTGCCTCCTAGTCAACTGATGGGTAACACCCCTTGAGTGCTTTGGGCTGATGCTACATAGTGACACAGAGAGCCACTTTCCTCTGGACTGTATCACCACACAGGTCTGGGGACAAAGGTGGGTGAGGGTGAGGGACTCTAGGACACTCTTCTCTTTTCACTGTTGTTTTGTTTGCCCTCCCATGGAGACTCAACTCTTTCATCTCACTCACCCAGCCCGTGATAGGGAAAGATTAGGCATTTGCAGAACACACAGCAACAAATTCAAACCAGCCTTTCTGTGTCCCAGGCAACTGCTCTCTCCTCTAGAGCATTAGACCGTACAACAACCACCCATCACTAGTCCCAGAAAAACACATGTGCAGGTTCTACTGCTTGGGTTTCAAATAAAAGGTGAGAAACATGGTGAAATGAGGTACTCTCTTTTTTTCCTATAAGTGGCCCCATCACACAGGAAGGACAGGAGCGAGCGACCCAAGGGTTGTTAACTGGATTTGGAATACTGACACCCCTTTATTTTGTTTCGCCATATGCGCTCAACTTCACTCCTCCTATGTAAAGCTACCCCCTTTTTTTAACCCTTTTGTTTTTAGAAAGGAAGCAGAACTAAAATGAGTCTTGTGCTGAGATATCCTTGTGTCCCTTGAGTTAACCAGAAATATCACCCTTGGAAGGCAGGGAGTCATTGGACTCTCTCTAACCAGCAGGACTTACGCTTAAGGTGCTCACAGCCGTATGTCTCAAACTTTAATGTGCACACGTGTGTAACTGGGGACCTTGTTAAAATGCGTATTTGGATTCAGTCAGCGAGTGTGGAGGCTAAGACAACTGCTGACAAGCTCCCCAGCGCTGCTGCTGCTGCAGCCACACTTGGACTAGCATTGCCTGCTGCAGCTTTCCGCTCTGTCCTCTTCCTGAGGGCCACCCTCCCAACCCCCACCCCAGCAGACAGCAGGCAGGGGCCCCAGGCACTGCGGAATCTGCTTACAGAGCACTTCGTTCCCAGGCGCTTTATTCCGAATCTAAGAGGGTGCAGTGAAAATTTCTTTGGTTGGAGGAAAGATGGGTGGGTGAGAAACGGTTTGTGGGCTAAGTGTTGTTGTTGTTTTTTCTGTGATGTTGTTCAAAATGAGAAAGAACTCATCTGACCCTTGTGACCATGTACGCAACACGAAAGATAGGAAAAGGAAGAGGCTTCAAAAGGATGTGGACAGAATCTGAGATAAGAGTCTTTGCTCTATAGGTGAATCAAGGTCACGTTATATTTCCCCACAGCCCAACCAGCACTCAGTTTCCAAAACTGAGTAAATGGTTTCATCTTTGTGCCTCTCCTCTTCTCCATCTGTACTATAGAGATTGGGGATGAACATTAGAATAATTCACTAAGCACAGAAACTTCTAGATGATGATTTACGAAGCTTTACACACAAAGGCTATAGAAGTACATCAAGAGTTTGGGGCACCTGATAAAGAAATGATCTGGTTTTTTACCTAAAGCCATTCACCTTCTATGTCAGACCTAAGAAGAACCACAAAAATATACCTAATGTCAAAGACAGTTTCCAACTTCCTTGGGAAACCCAACCAGCAAAAAGCAACTGCTTCTGGTGCAGAAGTAAATACCATCGGATAAGTTGAAAGTAAGTCTTGATAGAATCCTAGGATCTGAGAGCTAGGAGAGACCCTAACGGTCATTTAGGTCGATCGCCACATTTTGTGGCTAAGGAGACTGAGGTTGTGTGTCATTGCTCGAGTTGTGGCAAACCTGATTCCCAGTTCGATGCTTTTCCATCACGTAGAATCATAACCTTCAGGAATGAGTGTGCTTTTTACTGAACTGTGGAAAGTTGCCTCTCACTGAAAAGTACATCTATGTCTAAACTATCTGGGTCACTGGGAAATGTTTGTGAAATGTTGTGGTTTAATTCAGATAGTTATCTTTGAAGAAGTCAGAAAGCTCAGGTCCTCCATAGGGTCGTTTATGTAACAGTAACTATGCTATCGGAGCCCTGCCTGTTTGCCGCACCTTTGCATAGATCTCCGTTAATGCTCACTATACCCGGAAAAGGTAGATATTGTCATCCCCACTTTACATAGCAGGAGGCTGAGGTTCGGAGAGATGCAGTTGCCCAAACTACACAGCTCAAGACAGTGGGATAGGTATCACAAGAAAGCCTTCTAATGCTGCCCTCTTTCTGCCTTTGAAAAAAATCTCACCTTTACTTTTAGGAAACTCTTTCAAATAGCAAACTTAAATGTGTCAAGAAGAAGAAAGGATGAAGAGGACAGACGTGTGAAGAAAAGGTTTGCCTTGATCTTAGGTCAGGGTCAAAGCTCTGAGGGTGATGCTGTTGGCTTCTCTGCAGGAATGGGTTCAGGATATTAAACAAGCAGAACAGCAGGGTCAGGAACCAATGTGAAGGGATGTCAGTGTATGGTGAGGGAGAGGGCCCTAGAGACCCTGGGCCAAGTATTAACCCTTTAGTTGCTGATGTGTGGGAGGGGCCAGGGTAATGAGTATGGAAGCGTCATTTGAGAGGCTCAAGGAAGCAGATAATTATGAATGAGCTTGGAAGTATTTCAGTTTTTTAACAACCAATATGACTAGGGCAGAGATTCTCAAACCTTTTGGTACCAGGACCCTTTTACATTCTTAAGAATTATTGAGGACCCTGGAAAGCTTTTGGTTTTTGTGGGTGTCGTGCGGGAGACCCTGCTCGCTGCGCCATTTGTCATGCGCGGAGGCCTTCTCGGGCGCCATCTTTCAGGTGGGGCGGCCTGCGGGGTCTCTGCTCCCGCTCCCCACACAAGAACGCAGGATATGGTGAGGCCGAAAAGGAACACCCACGGAGCCATAGGTAGGGGAGTCATACCACTATGGTCTCACTGGAGGCTGGGCCCACCGGACGCGTGACCTGCCGTCCGCCTTTCCGCCAACTGACCGACCAGCGACTCTCCTCCACTCTCTCCTCTGTTCCTCCCTCTCGGCTCTCCTCTTCCGCTCTTCTTGGCCCTCCTCTTCCGCTCTCCTCGGCCCTCCGTAGTTGCAGCAGTTATACCAGCGGCCAATTGGCTAACCGGCCACAGCCGACAGCCAATCAGCCACGGCCGACGGGCATTCACCACCCGAGCCAGTACCCTTCCACGTGAGGCCGAGAGCCTGTAAACTACTTTCTGGGGCTCTGTCCCCACAGTGGGTTGTATCAATTATTATTTGCCATATTAGAAATCTGAGAACATTTAAAAGTATGCATTTATTAATGCATTTAAAAATAACAGTAACAAGCTATTACACTAACATAAATAATTTTTATGAAAATGACTAAATTTTCCAAAACAAAAATATTTGGTGAGAACAGTGACATTGCTTTACGTGTTTGCAAACTTTTAAATAAATGTCTGGCTTAATGGAAGGTGGATTCTCACATTTGTTTCTGCAGTCAAGCTACTGCAATCTGTTTTTTTGTTGTTGTTTTTTTTAATTGAAGTATATGAAGAAAATTCAGCCTCTTACTGTTATAAGGGGAAAGTATTTTAACAGCCTTGAGGATAATCGTGGGTATTCTGCTTTGAGCCTAACTCAGCAGGAGGTCATTTTTGCATTGTGAGTTACAGATCAGTGATCTGTCTTGCATTTTGAATGGGTCTTGTGCCCATACCTGATTTTGTATCAGTCATTTGGGGGAAAGAATGGTTCACTGAGTTACAGGGATCTTCCAAATACTGGCACACTCATTATATAATGCCCAAACAATCAGATTTGTTAATGTCACCTGTAATCTCATCAGAAAATTCTTTAAGTACTGAGAAGTAGTCAAGTGCACAGTTGCAATACAAGTTTCTCAAAATTCTAAGTTTGCTCAAATTTGATCATTTTATCATTTCCAAACCTCAAGATTTATCATAATAAATACTCTGTTCTTTTCCTTGAAGTGGCAGCTCACTGTCCAATTTCAAGAAATGCTTGCAGACTGCATACTTTGAGAACTCTGGAGACTAGGGTATACCAGATGAATATTGGTCATGCTCCTCAGCTTCTAGAATGTTACATCCTTCTGCATTTGCTGGAAATGGCATACAATTAGGAGTACTTCCAAGGTTCAGGTATGGCAGGTTGTTTAAAACATCTGTTCTACTATGTGTTTGGTTCAGTAAACTTCTCTAGAATCTATGTGGATTATATATAAATACAAGTTTGGCCCCTGTAAAGAGATCTACCGTGTTTCCACGAAAATAAGACCTAACCGGAAAATAAGCCCTAGCATGATTTTTCAGGATGACGTCCCCTGAACGTAAGCCCTAATGCGTCTTTTGGAGCAAACCTTCATATAAGACCCGGTCTTATTTTCGGGGAAACACGGTATGCTGCCTGACATAGTAGCAAATCAGCCTGAAATTCCAGCTTCCTCCCACAGACCCACCTGGAGTGTCACAGGAGCAAAAGGACTGTTTAGAGAACTGAGAAATGCACATAAGCATGATATGGAAGGTGATTGGGTCTTTCCTTCTGTCTGTGTTTGTGTGTTAGGAAACATGAGGCAGACAAGATTGGGGGGAATGGGAAGCCATGCTTGGGGGCGGGGGAAGTAAAATTTTTAACTGTGTCCTTATCGCTCCCTTGCACTTCCTTCTCTATCACCTCTCTAAAGCAGAAAATCAGCAACCAGCCCAGCACCAGCAGGGGGGAGTGGCTTTACCCACAGGCAACTTTAAGAATACTGGGTGGACACCAATTTATGCCTTCTAATCCCCTCACCTTCTCGCTTATCCCCACCTCCCTCCCATCTAGCAACCATCAGTGTGTTTTTTTTCTATATCAGGTGGGCACTTGTCTTATTAGGGAGACCACTTCATAGACTGTGTAGATGCCTGACCACTGCAGTGTACACCTGAAACTGAAGCTGAATAGTAATGAATGTCAACTATAATTTAATATACATATAGTCACGGGATGTGGAGTACAGCATAAGGGATAGAGTCAGTGGAATTGTAACAGCTGTATACGATGTCAGAGGGGTAGTAGATTGGGGTTATCACGTTGTGAGGGGTGTAAATATCTAACTATTACATTGTTCTGTACACCTGAAATTAATTAAAAAAAAAAAAATCCTGGGTGGAATGAGAGATAGTGACAGACAGGGCCTGACTGATCCCTGGGCATCTCTCCTCCTGCTGCTCTCCTTTTTGCCTCCAAGGCTGGGTGATTACCACTGAGAAGGAAAGTTCTTGGGGAAGAGCAGTGCTCTTCTCTTCAGAGAGGCTGCCTGAAGGTGAGGGTGGCCAGTGAGGGAGGGGGAGGCACAGATTGTAACAACAGACCTCTCCCGTCTGAAGAATGTCCTGGCCCGCTCAGTCCCAAATTCTCCAGCTGGCCACATCTGGGACCCAGACTTTGTCCCTTCTCCAGGAGGGTTCATATCCCAGGAGGAATGATCTCAAAACAGGAAATAACAAAACAAGTGAGGAATGTCACCATTAGATAAGAAAGGACAACAAACTGAAGAGCCTATATCTGCCAGAGCAGAATCAACAGACAAGGAAAAGTAAAATAAAAAAAAATTAAGCTTTTAATGTCCTAAAAGGGTTGAGGAAGGATATAGGAGACACGAGGCAGCAATAAGAAAACCTGGGGATTGGTTAGCATAGCTGAACTAAAGGAGTCAGCAGATGGATTGAACATAAACAGCAGAAATGTGAATTAGGAATTTGGCAGACCAGATTGAGAAACTTTCAAAAAGCATCAAGTAGGGGTAATAATGATAAATCAGGTGACGTGAACTAGAGCTAGAACTAGAACTATTAGGATGGTGCAAAAGTAATTGCAGTTTAAAAGGTTAAAAAGAATTGCAAAACCCGCAATTACTTTTGCACCAACCTACCGTGTTTCCCTGCAAATAAGACCTAGCTGGACCGTGAGATCTAATGCGTCTTTTGGAGCAAAAACTAATATGAGATCTGTTCTTATTTTAATATAAGATAAAACCGGATCTTAAATTAATTTTTGCTCCAAAAGACGCAGGTAATAGTTCTAGAGACTAGAACTAGATATGTCAGCATCGCTGGATTTGTAGACTTGTCCTAATTTTGTCAATTTTTGTTTTATATATTTTGAAACCATGTTATTGGTTGCATACAAGGATATATCTTCCTGGTGTATTGAACTTTTATCAATATTAATTGACCTTTGGATTTTTATTAATTTTTTTAACTGCAGAGTATGGTCCACTTACGTGATTATAACTACTAATGCATTTGGATTGATTTCTACTACCTTATTTTGTTCTAATGATGTATTTCAGAAAGAAAGGTAATGGGGGGCTGGCCCAGTGGCTCAGGCGGTTAGAGCTCCGTGCTCCTAACTCTGAAGGCTGCCGGTTTGATTCCCACATGGGCCAGTGGGCTCTCAACCACAAGGTTGCAGGTTCAACTCCTCGACTCCCGCAAGGGATGGTGGGCAGCGCTCCCTGCAACTAAAATTGAACACAGCACCTTGAGCTGAGCTGCCGCTGAGCTCCGGGATGGCTCAGTTGGTTGGAGCGCGTCCTCTCAACCACAAGGTTGCCGGTTCGACTCCCGCAAGGGATGGTGGGCAGTGCCCCCTGCAACTAGTAACGGCAACTGGACCTGGAGCTGAGCTGCGCCCTCCACAACTAAGACTGAAAGGACAACAGCTTGAAGCTGAACAGCACCCTCCACAACTAAGATTGAAAGAACAGCAACTTGACTTGGAAAAAAAAAAAAAGTCCTGGAAGTACACACTATTCCCCAATAAAGTCCTGTTCCCCTTCCCCAATGAAATCTTCAAAAAAAATTAAAAAAGAAAGGTAATGAGCTCAGAAGGAAAGTATGAGTTGCAGGAAGAGATGGTGAGCAAAGGTAAAGGTAAACTTACCAATAAATATAAATCAATATTGACTGTCAATCAAAGAGTCTATTTTGTGGGGTTTAAACATATCAACATAGAACTGAAATCCTGGCAGTCAGGAAGGTGAGTGGACTTAAAGCATTCTAAGATTACTGATTATTTGGAAGGAGGGTTATGATGTTGATTAAATTTGAACTTTGTAAAATCTGGGTTCATGTTAAAATTTTGAAAATGACATCTAAAATGACAGAATAAAGTGAATACTTTAAAAACTAGTAAAAAGAAAAGAATGGAATTGAGTAAAAACTTATTTAAGACAAAAGAAGGGAGAACAAATGCATAGAAAGAGAAGGGCAAAAATAAAGCAAACAAGATAGAAGGACTCAATCCAAATACATCAGCAGTGAGAACCAATGTAAACGGACTAACTCTGCAGGTAAAGAAAAGACAATTTTTTTTAAATGATAAAGTTATATGATGTTTATAAGAGACATGCTTAAAGCATAAGGGCTCTGAATGTGTGAACCTAGAAACGAACAGGCAATTACAAGCGAAACAAAAAACATTGTACTAATTTATATCAGACTTAAGGGCGAAAGCAGTAATAGAAATCCAGAAGTCAGTACAAATTGTCCAAGGAAATAGAGCTTCAAAATATACAAAGCAAACACCAGGAAAACAAAAATTCTTTACTTGTATGTACCAAGTAAAATAGCTTCAAAACATACAGAGCAAATATTGACAGACAGGGATAAATTTACAAATCTACCATCAGAATGAGAGATTTTTAACAAAGTCTTCCTTTGGGGTTGATAAAACAAGTAGACAAAACAATCAGTAAGGGGCCGGCCCAGTGGCTCAGGCAGTTAGAGCTCCATGCTCCTAATTCCGAAGGCTGCCGGTTCGATTCCCACATGGGCCAGTGGGCTCTCAACCACAAGGTTGCCAGTTCAACTCCTCGAGTCCCGCAAGGGATGGTGGGCTCCGCCCCCTGCAACTACAATTGAACACGGCACCTTGAGCTGAGCTGCCACTGAGCTCCCGGATGGCTCAGTTGGTTGGAGTGCCACTGACTCCCGGACGGCTCAGTTGGTTGGAGCACGTCCTCTCAACCATAAGGTTGTCAGTTCAACTCCCACAAGGGATGGTGGGCTGTGCCTCCTACAACTAGTAACGGCAACTGGACCTGGAGCTGAGCTGCGCCCTCCACAACTAAGATTGAAAGGACGACAACTTGACTTGGAAAAAAGTCCTGGAAGTATATACTGTTCCCCAATAAAGTCCTGTTCCCCTTCCCCAATAAAATCTTAAAAAAAAAAAAAAAAAAATCAGTGGTTCTCCAGAGCATAGTAAGAGCGGCTCAAAAAAAACAAGGAGAGATTTTTCTATTCTAGCATCCAGAGATGGTTGTCTCTAATAATTTGCTCCGGCTCTGAAGAAGAAAGACTTGCTCAAAAGGCCTTTTCCTGAGAGATCGCGATAGAAAAGTGGGGAAAAGAAGGAAAAAAATTTTCCCCCCGCGAGCGAATTTGCTTGTGGTTATTTACAAAAGAAACACAAGTTCTTTGAAACCCAGGAAGAAAGAGGTGATTAATAGCACATTCAGTTCCTGATGGATTTGTGACAGTATCACCCTTCGAAGAGCATGATAGATATGACTTGACTTTACAACTGATAGTAGACGATATTGTGAAGTATACCACTGACAGCACATACTATGTGCCAAGTCCTCGCTGAGGCCTGGGAATTAGAGTGAACAACCAAGATGGACCCTTGTCCTCATGAAACTTACATTCTAGACAGATACGATATTAAGATAGATATTAATTAAATTTTACAAATAAGCAAATAGTTACAAAGATGTAAAATGCTACAAAGATATGTATAAGCTACCCTCAGAGTGTATTTATATTGACATTTTTCCCTTTTATTTGATGATGGCATTCTGTTTATGATTGATGATGTGAATTAATTTGGGTCCCTTATGGACAATTCATCCAATGACTATTTTCTAAGTATTCATGACCCAAGAGGATACCTAAAAAAAACGGAACCGTAGTCTCTGACCCCGAGATCTTTACAATTTGGTAAAAGGGATAGGACAGGAATGCAATTTTAAGGCAAAGCAGAAAATGATAACTGGTGGGAAGAAAAGAACAAACACAAAGTGATGTGAGGTCCCAGAAGGAAGCAGTACTTGTGTATGACGTAGGTAGGATGGTGGAAAGTGGGTTACGGAAATAATGACTCTATAAGCAGTGTCTGGAGGGATAAGAAGCATTTCCCAGGCACGTATTGGTAGAAGAAAGGGAGCAGCATGAGAGAGGCAAGGGGGCGTGTTGGGGAAATACTGTGTATGTGTGAGGAACCAAGAGCGGACTCGTTCAGTTCAGCATCAAGTCTCAGCACTCAGGATACTTAGAAGAGAAAGCTAGAAGATTCTATGGTTAGGACAAAATCATGGAGGAATTTGTGTGAACTTCATTTATGAAGCACCAAGGAGCCATTTGAAGGTTTATGACCGCGGGATGCTGTACTCAGATTTATTCTTTAGAAAGAACATTTTTTAGCCGTGGTGTACAGATGGCTAACTGGGGGCAGCAGCAGGGCAGACAGGCAGGAGGTAAGGTGACCAATTAGGCTAGCACTTCTCAAACTTTGGTGTGCATATGAGTCACATGGGGAATTGATTAAAATGCAAATTCTGATCCAGCAGGTCTGGAGTGGGGCCTGAGATGCTGCATTCTCCCTGGGGTTACTGATGCTGTACCAACCATACTTTGAGGTGTAGGAATTAGCAGACCATTGCAACAGGCTGAGTGAGAGCTAAGAGAAGCCTTGGGAATGGGAAGAGTAGAGGACATAGGGAGACTGGGAAGATGGGAGAGAAGGGGTGATCAGTATAACTGGACAGCCGCTGGCAGGGGGGGAGCTAAGGGAGAGGAAGGCTAGGAGATGACACCAAGCAACCCAGCCCCGAGGGGCAAGGAGAGCGGCAGGTGCAGTCAATGGAAGTGGATATTAGTGAGGGGAGAAATGTGAACACCTTGATCAAATATATGGTGATGGAAGGAGAACTGACTCTGGGTGGTGAACACACAATGTGATATATAGATGATGTAATACAGAATTGTACACCTGAAACTTATGTAACTTTACTAACCATTGTCACCCCAATAAACTTTAATTAAAAACAACAACAACACAATTTGTCCCATTTTTGAAACATCAGGTGTTTAGCACCATGACCTCAGATTGAGAATCTATTGGCCGATTTGAGTCTACTACCTAAATGTTGGGGGTAAGCAAATCAGCTGAGTATCAGAGACCTGAGTTTACTTCCTGTTCCACTCACTGGTTCCCTGTGCTCCCTCCTCACCTCAGATGCTTTGTTCTTAAGACAGAAGGAGATTTGCCTTTGGGTGGCGAACACACAATGCAATATGCAGGTGATGTATTATATAATTGTACATTTGGAACCTATGTGATTTTACTAACCAGTGTCACTCCACTAAATTTAATTTTAAAAAAAAGATAGAGTAGTAAGAATTCCTCCTAGATCCCTTGTCAAATTTCACAGAGGCCTAAGCTCATCTACCCCCTGCAGGAAATCCCAGTGAAAGGCTAGAAAAAAGGACATTGGGACGAGAGGCTATCTTTGACAGTTGGGTAAAGTTTATGAGAACTTGAGGAGTCTTGGATGGAATTTACCCGTTTGAAAATTGTAATGTTATCTTTTAGCACACAGATTATTTTTTTTAAGTTTATCCAAGATTATTCATGACTTGCCTTTGGAAGGAATCCCTGTCTCGCTCATAGATGAGGAAATGTAGGTTAAGAATCTGGGGAGCTTGTTCAAAGTCACACAGGTAGGGGCACGGAGCCAGTGCCAGAAATCAAAAGATTAGGCTCCATTTGTGCATTTCTGCTGCCGCCACCCCAACCCTCGGTGATACTGAGAATTTGCTCAGGGGAAGTATTTGCTTCATTGCCCTTTCTCACTTCTACATTCTCCCTTATTTCTGAACTTACTCAACTTACCTTTTCATATCTCACAACTGCTCCATCTGTACTTCTCATTTCCTCTGTTCCTTCTTTCCACATAAAACATACTCCTGATCTCTCTAAAGCTGACACCATTGTCCTGGGATCACTTCCTCTCTATGCTTCTGTAGTTGTGCTCGGCCAGCTGGCCCTGCTCTTGCATCTCCCATCTCACCACATCCCCTCCTCAGCCTATGAGCATCCCGGTTACTTACAGCTGCCCCCGACATCAATCCTTATTTCTTTTCTTCCCAGTTCAGGGTCTCATAAGAGTCGTTCAACTCATTGTTTCTAGCTCCTCCCTACCCACCCACTCTATTCCGTGTGTTCTGCTTCCACTGGAACTATTTTTTTCAGAGAACACCACTTGCTACTAGTTGGCAAGTCTAATGGCTCCCATTCTCCTCAAAGTTTGTTTAGCATCTTCTTGAAATTTCTCTTTGGGTATCCTGGTAAGACATCACGACCCCATGGGTCCTCATCTCTGTGGCTGTCTTTCTCTGAGTGCTCACTTTACTCTTGTTTTATAAATTCCCTGACCCAAGATTTCCCTATTATTGATATCTTACTTTAGCACGGTACATTTGTCACAGCTAATGAACCAAAATGGATACATTATTATTCACTGAAGTTTATACTTAATTCAGATTTCTTCAGTTTCCCCCCAATGTCCTTTTTCTGTTGCAGGATTCTACCCAGAATTCCAAAGTACACTGAGTTGTCATGTCTCCCTAGGCTCCTCCTGGCTATGAAAAAGATGATATAACAGTTTCTCACTTTCCTTGTTTTTGATGAGCTTGACGGTTTTGAAGAATACTGGTCAGGTGTTTTGTAGGATGCCCCACTATTGGAATTTGTCTGATGTTCTTGTCATGATTACACTGGGATTAGGAGGGCGATAGCTTTAATAAGATTCTCAGAGGAATCCATGACCAAAAAATGGTTAAGAAGTGTTCAGTGTGGGAGTTTGCCAATGATCTGACCTTGGCTCTTGTTCATTCTGTTCGTTCTCAGAAGTTTCATCACTTCGGTTCTCACCTCTATGCTGATGGCTTCCAAATGATAAAAGAAATCTAACATTTATTGAGCTCTTACCAAGTTCCAAGAGCTGTTCTAAGCCCTTTACACATATTAACTAATTTAATTCTGGAAACTATACTATGAAATCAATATTATAATTATTATTGCCATTTTTTCAAATGAGAGACTGAGGTACCAAGAGGTTTGATAAATTGTCTGAGGGTCACACAGCAATGGAGCTGGGAGTCTCATCTTGGCTTCAGAGCCCGTGTTCTTAGCAGTGATACCATGCTGTCCCTTCCAGATCCGTATCTCCAGCTCTGAGCTCTAGTCTAGACGCATGCTGTGCCTCCTACCTTTCCACCTGGCTATCCTCTGGGACTACAACTGTGTTCAAAACTTTGTTTCTAGGTAAACATCCTATTTCTTCTTCTACTTGTCATTGCCTTTGAGGTTTTAGCCAGTGCAATCAGATAAAAGAACGTAGAGACATACAAATTGGAAATAAAACTATCTCTGTTTGCAAATTATATGATACTATATCTAGTAAACCCAAGAGAATCAATGATGAAAGTAATCAATTAATAAAATAGTTTTTAAAAGATAGCAATCTATAGTGATACTAGAAAAGAGTGGGGCAGGTGGGAGAGGGGAGAAAAATCTCCTTTACAGGATAATGCCAGCTAAGGAATGCAGAAAGGTGGGCCTCAGGGGACTCATGTTGAATGAAAAAAGCCAATTTCAAGGGTTACATATTATATGATGCCATTTATATAGCATTCTTAAAATGACAAATTGCAGAAATGGAGAATAGCTTGAAGAAAGGAGGTGGGGGGTTGTGGCTACCAAAGGGTAGCATGAGGGGTCCTTGTGAGGGAAAGTGTTGTGTATCTTAACTGTGGTGCTGGTCTCATGAACTAACACATGTGACAAAGTTGCACAGAACTAAATATATACATACACCATTGAGTTCATAGAAAATTGGTGAAACCTAAATAAGATTGGCGGGTTGTATCCATGCTGATTTCCTGGTTGTGATACAGTTATGCGGGAACCTGAATGAAGGATATATCAGATCTCTTTTATTGTTTATAACTGCATGTGAATATATAATTACCTCAAAATTAAAAGTTAAAAACAAACAAATACACAAATAACCCTCTGCTCTTCTTCTGGGCCTTGTTTCTCTTAATGACTCTCACATCCCCACCCTCTCTGTCACGCAAGCTTGAATCTTCAGCATCCTCTTGAAATTCCACCTCTCCTTGGTCTTCACATCAAGTCACTTCCCAAGAGTCATTATTTTTTTTCCTGTGAAATCCTCTTGCACACATCTCCTCTCATCTCAAATTACTTTCACCACCCTCCTAACTGCTCACCTGCCATAGCAATAGCATCTTATTATTTCTACTTTTCATCTCTACTGCTCCAATGTACCTTTAAAATATTGTCCAATTGAGCCTCCCAAAGCACAGAACTGACTGCACTAGTAGCATGATAAATGACCTAGAGGTGAGGTCTCGTGTCTTCTCCACCTGTGTGATTCATCACTGGTTGCAACAATAACAAGCCTCCCTTGTTTTCCTTTTGACCCAGGAAGTGGGTTTGTCTAACATGGACTAAGTTTCTGTTAGGAGGTACTGACCACATTTCGTTGCTTTACTTTAGGGATCAAGTTTGCCAATCAAAGAGCTGATGGCAGATTCCTCAGAGCCATTAACCAGCATGTGACTATAGGAGCTTCTCAGACAACCCAAGTCTTTGACTTTGGCCGTGCCGAATGGTCCTCTGGGCCTCCTGACATGGTGCCCCTGACGGGGAATCCTGCCCGTGTTCATGGGCCAGGTAAGGAGGAAGGCTGCTCTTAACTGTACTGAGTTTTTAAAGGGTGAATTAAGGGTTCACCTGGCAGGTTCAGCAGAATAGCTCACCTGGCAGAGGGCATGCTGTGTTCAGGGGGATATATGTATAATGTTTTGCTGGAGTATGAATTGCAAGGTTATGAATGACAGAAATGTATCAGTGGAAATAATATAAGCGAAAGAACCTCGAAATGTATAAAATGCCCCTCAGATCCTGTTTGTTGCTGTTATTACCCCTCGAGCAGTGTAGTCTTTAGGACCAAATGATAAAATATAGTTTACTTTGTGAGCTGGAAAAAGGTGTTTAAAATGTTAACTAGTTAAAGCTTGATAGTGTCACAACAAGGAAATGAAGTTTCTTTTGAATTCATTTTCTAAGAACTATTTATGAATTCTAATCAGTTTCCTTCCTCCCACCTATATTCACATGAATAGCTTACGATGGATTTCAAATCGATTAAAATACGGTCAGTTTCCCAATCACTGCCAACTCCATCACCAACTCAGTTTAGTTTGAATACTTCCAATCACTTTTGATTGTTGTTGACTACACACATCACCTATTATTGATTTAAACTATTTCATCAACAACATGGGCAGCAGTAGGCCTGAATAAATGATTGGGATTATTGGCAGTAGCGATATTGTTTATTCATTCATTCATTCAAACAAATACATATCTTCGTTTAGAAGGACAAATGCTGAGGGGAATGTAGCAGAAGCAAAGCTTGGTGTCATGGGGCTAGGGGCTGGGTGAGACAGGATCAAGGGAAATGACTGTCATCTTATTCCCTGGGGGAACGAGAGGGGCGGCTGGTGCTCCAAGGGAGGAAATCTCAGTGCAGTTGGACATGTTCTGCTGTAATGAACATCGATCATCTGTGAGTGATGTGCATTGTCTGACCCACAGCTTCTGAGGCCTGGCTGGGCCTGGGGGGCCAAATAGTCTGAGTTTCCAGCTCCCAAGAATGAGTGACTCATGGGGTAAGACTTCTGGAGAACAACTTGTGCCTCATCAGCACTTATTACTAAGAATTAAAGGGGTGGGGGGTGGGGGGCCAGTTATTTTCTCTTTACTTTGGAAGGGAAAAAGGAGACAGGGAGCCCAAAATATTCCTCCTGGCAACTGTCTCTAAATGAAAACTGTCATGTTTCAGTATTTCAAATGCTTCTGCAAGTGCAGTGTTGGGACTGGTGTTTTTCTGCCCCTAGAAGTCTTCTCGGTTGATAACAAGCTTCTGTACATAAAAGAATTAACCACAAGTTCACCACAGAATGTCAACCTGATAAAAATTAAAGGGTTATCAGATAAGGGGTAGAAATATGCTCTTATTCTTTCTCTGAAATCTACAAGCAGTTTTCCTTCAAATCTTCAAAACTTGTTTCTTGAGATGGGATAATATTTTTAGCAGAAATATGCTACGTCGCTGAATCCCACCCACAGTCTTCTGCAAGGAGAGTCTTCTGCGAAATCAGACCGCAGGGTTGAGGAGATTTTTCAACTGGGTAACAACAGAATTTCCACTGAGATATTAAAGAATACCAGATAGGTAAGCACGATGCTGGTAGAAACTTAAGACCAGAAGGGAAACAAAGAGAAGGAAAAAAGAAAAAGGCAGGTGAAACAATGGAGAGTTCCAGAACAAAGTACTTCTCAAGATGGTAGCCCAGCCCAGGTGTTAGGTAGGGGCCAGCTATGTTGACACGGGCCCTACCTGTGTCTGGCACACCAAACCCACATGTCCAGAACCTGGGATGACCCTGGGTCAAATGTTGCCATCAGCCACCCGCCTCCTGCAATCTCCACACCCATCTCCTGGGAGCGCCGCTTGGACCCCCCAACTCTGACATACTCTAACTTCCTGCTGTCAAGAAGCACACTCAGTTTTAAACAAGACACAAATATATACTGTTTGGACTGAATGTTTCATGCCCCCAAATTCATATGTCGAAACTCGACTATCCAATGTGATGGTGTTAGGAGGTGGGCCCTTTAGGATTAGACGAGGTCATGAGGGTGAAGCCTCATGAGTGGGATTCGTGCCCTTCTAAGAGTCACGAGAGAGATGGCT
The DNA here is from genome assembly GCF_036562045.2 of Rhinolophus sinicus. NCBI lineage: Eukaryota > Metazoa > Chordata > Mammalia > Chiroptera > Rhinolophidae > Rhinolophus > Rhinolophus sinicus. The sequence continues at coordinate 104,116,639 of NC_133752.1, read as the reverse complement.
TCCTGTCTCTGCTCTGTGCCATGTGAGGACACAGAGAGAAGAGGCCATCTGCAAACAGGAAGCAGGTCCTCACCAGAACCCCACCGTGCGGGGATGGGCTACACGGGGAGGGAGGAGGTTACCTTAAAGTTGTCAATTAAATGGTACCAAAACCCCTCTCCCATACTCCAGTCTGGTCTTAAAGGCTTAAAACCGCCAAGGCTTTTGTTGAGTTCAGTCTGTGGACTCAGAGTGAGCCGCTCTCCCTCAGCCAGCGCTGACAGAAACACAGCCTATGTGCTCCTCAGAGCTCCCTTTAAAGCAGTGCCTCTACACCGTTCTTGCCTTACATAAATGCTTAGTTAACCCACAAATTCTTGGGCTCTGATCATTTCAGTAACCAGGTGCTATTCTTGTCCAGACCTCAGTTAGTAGGTGTGATTACAGATGAGGATGCTGCAATGGGCAATAATATTGGGCTTCTTATGGATTTTAAATCCAAGGTGACATGGGAATTTAAGATCTGTTACCATGATTCACAGGGAACTGCTTTATGCTAAAAAGTAACAAACGGAGCTCATCAAGGGAGCGGTAATTACAGCATGAACTAGATGCGCATACTTCCTTCCTTGCCTGGGACCAATACCTCAGTCCTGCTTATGAACGGACCCAGCGTAGGTAGGGAAGCTTGCTGTCCCCCTGGGAGGGGAAATGGTCAGGGTGGGGCCACTATAGGGCATGTATTTATTAAGCCACAGAATGTCAGGACGGAAAGGGGGCTTACAAATCCACTCTATCAAGTTCCCTGCTTGCATAGAGGGTACGCTTTGTCCAAGGTGTCTTAGAATTACTGCGTGCCAGGTGCTGTTCTAGGCTCCTTACACATATCGACTCCTCTGATCTTCACAGCCCCCTATGAAGTAGGCTATTATGAGCAGTAATGCTGATTAATACAGTTATTATATTATTAAAATATAATTATAGGGTAAATAATTAATATAAAATACTATAGTATAATTAATAGAATTATAAATAAGACTCACTTAAAAATTAGTTATTCTCTTTGTGGTTCTCATCATCTGCATCTTCTAGATGGTAGAAGTGAGACACCAATAGGTTCAGTGACCTTCCTGGAGTCACACAGCCATCCGGTGGGGAAGGCAGCATTTGGATCTGGCAGCCTAACAGGAGTACGACGCGCTCAGAACTGCTGTGCTCCCCCCTTTCCTCCCTTGTGTCACGGCTGCATCTGTTCCTGTTGCCACTGTAGCCTCTGACCTCTCACTGCCCCGTCTGGCGTCTGTCCTGCATTGTGGGAAGTTTATGGTAGGCCTTCTTGGTGGGGGTAATGACAGACAGGTAGCTAATGTTCAGAGGTTGTAAAGGTGGGAATTTCCGGGGATGGGGACTTGATTGGGTACATGGGACCAGTGAAAGGAAAGAAACAGGGTTTTGCCTAGGTTTCCAGAGCTGTTGCATGGATGATGGTGCTTGTCATGAAAGAGGAAATGGGGAGAAAGAACAGGCCTGAGGGGACAATTCTGGATGCATCTGAGTTTGAGAAGCTTGTGAGATATCCATGTGGAAAGGGCTGTTGGGCTTTTGTCTATGCAGATTAGAAGTCCAGCAAGTCATGTTTACTGAGCACCTGATTACTTGAGACAGGCTGTCTCACGTGGCCTACAGCCACCCAGGGGGGTAGGTATGTTATTCTCATTTCACGAGGTGTGATCAAACAGTATGGTGAACGTTTAAATAAGAAAATTTTATTACAGTAAAAGACATATTGCCATTAATCCCCCTCAAAATCCTCCCCCTCACTTCGAACACACTTATCCCATCCTTGTTGCCACTTTCTGAAGCAGTTCTGGAAGTCCTCTTTCCTGAGTGTCTTTAGTTGTATTGTCATGTCTGCCTCCATGTCCTGAATCATTTTGACTTTGGGGAAGAACCAGAAGTCATGTGGTGCCAGATCCGGTGAATAAGGTGGATAAAAACTATAATGTTTTTATTTGACAGAAATTGCTGCACCAGAAGTGATGTGTGACGTGGAGCATTGTCATGATGGAGGATGATTTACGGCACACTTTAAAACACATCTTCTCTCAACCATAGCTCACACCCAACTGACTGCACAGAACAAACTGTATTGAAGATCCTTGCCTTTCTGTTGGATGGCACACGGCAGCACAATTCACCATATTTTGTGTCACACATCGCTTCTGGTATATGGCAATTTCTGTCAAATAAAAACATTACAGTGTGTCCTCATCCGCCTTATTCACCAGATCTGGCACCATGCGACTTCTGGCTCTTTCCCAAAGTCAAAATGACCATGAAAGGAAAACGTTTTGAATCTATTCAGGACACTGAGGCAGCCACGACAGCACAACTAAAGACACTCACGAAAGAGGACTTCCAGAACTGCTTCAGAAAGTGGCAAGAATGATCAGATAAATGTGTTCGAAGTGAGGGGGAGTATTTTGAGGGGAATTAATGGCAATGTGTCTTTTGCTGTAATAATACATTTTTAAAATTTAAACATTCACCATATTTTTTTTATCACACCTTGTATATCCACAGCAACTGAAGCCCACAGAGGTTTAAAGAAGCTGCCCACCGTCCACTCTCACCTAACAATCTAGCAGCCTGACTCAGCATTGTTGGGGTCTGCCACTCCCTGCCACTCCTCCTGTCTGCCATTAGTCATTCGCAGTGAAACCAGTGCCAACTGTCCAAAGCCCAGATCACGTCCTGCATTCTTCCCTTGCCTAAGACCACTCTGTGGTATTCTGCTCCTCTCAGGATAGAAGCCACACCCCTGTACTTGGCAAGGCTCTTCGGTATAGCTCACACCCAGCCTCACAGGTCTCCACACCTGGACGCTCTGGGCTGGTGGAACTCACTGTGCCTCTTGCCTTTAGCCTTGCTCATGCTGTGCTGAAGACTTAGTTCCTCACTTCTTGGCTCCTGCTTACCCTGCAGCCTCCCTCATGGTCATTTTTCTCTAGGAAGCCTTCTGGAGCCTGCCCAGCCTTGGTTTTGTGGCATTCCTCTGCCCTCCCAGACTACCCTGCCCTTCTTCAGGCAGTGCTCACCTCACTGTGCCCATCAGATCCCACCACCTTGCTAGTGCCCGTAGAATGGCACACAATGATTGCTTTAAAGGCAAGTGGAGTCACGCAAGTCCAAGCCAGGAGACTCCCTAATTCATGAGCTCTTTCTGCTCTCCCAAGGTGCTTTCCAGTCAGGCAGAATTCCAGGTAGGCAGGTGAGACGTGGAAGATTATTCCAGTAAGGGGGGAAGCAGCCAAGCTTTGAAGTCACAGGTGAAGAAGCTGTGCTTGCGGGATAGGAGAAGAGCTGCTGGCTGGGGTACATGGAGCTGGGGTGCCCCTGTGCAGAGAACATGCAGACATCCAGGTTAGAGTATTAGATGCCAGGCAGAGGAAATGCGTCCCGTAGGCAGTGGGACATGATTTGAGCTCTTTGATCAGGGAAAAGTCATCATGAAATTTGCTTTCCAGGGAGATTAATTGGAGGATGGATCAAGGTATGACTTCAAGTGAGAGACTGAAGGCTGGCTAAGAAGCCCGTGGGAAGTGATGACACCTGCTGAGAGCTTGCTTTCCTTGTGCAAGGATGGAGCAGATGGCCCAGCTCCACCACTTGCTTGGGCATAGAATTACTGCCTTGTGACCTCAATTTTCTCATCTGTTAAATGGAAATGATACTAACTGTACCCATCTCAGAGGGTTGTAGTGAGGATTCTGTGAGACAATAGACGCAGAGCATGCAGCTCGGTGACTGGCTGGCCCACGAAAAGGCTCTGGAGCCTCAGTGACTATCACACGAGGAGGAGGAAGGTAGTATGCTCAGGGGGCCTGGCCCACTCTGACTCGAAGTTCCTCCTGCACTAGCCCATGGCAAACTGAGGCCAAGAGGAGCGAAACTCAAGAAACCCTGGGAGAGGGAAAGTGAAATTCATGGTCCGGTGAGTGAAAGGCAGTGCAAGCCAAAAGTGAAATAAATGACAAAACGATTGAGCAGGAAGAGCTGAAATGCTAACGGTTTGCGGTCTCTGTGCTCTCCTGGGTGTTAGCAGGATGTCTGAGGAAACTGCCCTTTTATTTTACAAAGGTTTAGGAGGTTTTTTTTGTCTTGCTTTTGTAGTTGTTTGTTTTGCTTTCCACTTAAAATAAAGAGTTTTCTTTTTACAAAGATCCTTTTATTTTAAATCAAGCTCTCAACAGAGGTGTCACTACCCACGGGACCGGAAACAGATACCACACAGGTGCTCAGCTGGGGTTGAAGGCTCTGCTTGGTTTCATGAGCAGGGGAAGCCGAGACAGCTGGGGCCACGGCCAGGAAAGATGTCAGAGGCTCAACCTCGTGTGAAGTCATCCCCCCCGAAAACTCCCAGAAAACTCACAGAGCTCTGAGACAGGAAGAAGCTGACGTCAACTTATGTTTGGGGGACTTCAAGCAAACCTCTTAGAAATGATTCCTTTGCCCTTTACCAGGTAACATCATAAACTGATCTTTGCTGAGGAGATGGGCCAGTTTGCCCCAAAGAGCTAACTTTATGAAACAAAACACCTTTTTTTTTTTTTTTTTTTTAGAGAAATGCTGTTGCTTTGTTTTTAAGTACATGATAACATAAACAGGACTGGTTAGAGTCCTTTCATTCCTTCCTTGGAGAGGAATGTTCTTCCTGGGCATTAGGATGGGGAAATGGTCCGCACGCAGCCCAGGCCCTGGCAGTTGGTCAGCGCGGTCTGTGAACAGCGCTTTGGAACTATGTGCTTGGGAGTTGTGGGTGCAATCCCACAGTTTGTTCTTAAAGGACTGTAATTACTCCCGCATGAAATGTTCCTGTTTCCCTGGAAAGGAATTTCTGGAGCGAAAGAAAGCTTCTGCACATCCTCTGTCGATATGATTCCAAATTCAAAATCAGTGGTTTTTGTTTTTAATAATGGTAGTAATTAATAGGCCCTCAGCCTTCTTTTCTGTCCCAAATGCTGGCATAAACAGGAGGCAGTTGTTGACCTAAGATGTTGGAACTGGCAACATGTTTAAATATGGGGAATGAACATCTATCTGTGTGTTCCATTCACTCTTTCTTTACACTTGTGCCTTAGATCTTGTGTCATGATTAGTTATCTGTGCAATGTAGTTCTCTCCTGCCCCATGATGAGCTCCAGGAGACCCAGGACTGGTTTGCATTCATCTCTAACCCTATACCTGACACATAGTTGCTCAATACATATTTGCTGAGTGAATGAATGAACAAAGCAATGAACAAATCATTGGAAGTCCTGCCACCGTCAAGACTGTCCCCACCACCCAATGGCTTCCCTCTTCCACCTCTCCCACCTGTCCTGTCTGTTGATTCTACCTTGACAGCAATGTTTTCACTCTGAAAACCTTCACAGCAGAGGAAACTCCCCCATGTTGCCTTCTTGGCACCCACCTATCCGTGCCTTTGTTTTTTATTGCTGAGAGTACAGAAAGCAGCGAGGTTTCTGAAGGAGGTATCTATTTCTGTCCCAAACAGAAAAGAGTGGGTGATTCCGTGGGCAGAGATGGCAATTCCTGAACACGGTGCGGTTGACTCATGCCAGGAGGTGCTCAGAATTTCCTCTGTTTTGTGGGCGGCTGGGCCAGACTTAGACCGACTGAAGTGCGTTCTTTGAAGCACAAATGCAAGAAAGACATCCCAAACTGCTCTTGCGGGGTGGGTAGGAGGAGCACGGGAAGGGAACAGCGAAAGTCAGAGAATGTAAGACTCCCAAGGGCTCAATGGGCCTTAAGCGGCCAGCCCCTCAAATAGATTAAGGGACGCCTCCTTGCCATCAGGGTCTGGAGTCTGCAGGCACAGGCACGCTAATTTATGCATGGCCGCAGGAGCAGTGGAACATACCCCATCACATACTTCATTTTTTAAAAAGTGAAAATAAATCTCTTTCTTAGCACAGCACGTATCTTTGACCTTTAGCAGCAGTTTAGGAAAACAGTAAAGAAAGCAGGCTCTGGAATGAGACTGCCTGGCTCAAATCCTGGTCGTGTTCCATTCGGCAACTCATTTAACCTCCGTGAGGCTCAGTTTGCCAGGTGTAAAATGGGGATATTAAAGAGGCCTCCCTTCTTTTGAGGACCAACTATGTTTTCACATAATACCTGAAAGATGTTAAGGCTATCAATGTTCACTCATATTATTATCATTATAATTTAAAACATTTCTTGGAACAGGCTGACAGCAAATAAGGCTGAAAGGAAAAATCCAGTATTGATATCAGTACTCATGCAGGGCTTGCCTTAATCAGCCATCTGTTTTCCAGTTCACAGCCTCTCTGTCCAGCTCACCTTTCTCTGTCACTACGGGCGATCGGGGCCAACCAGAGACTAGTCAATGTTCCATGCTCTTTAGTGTAAAGGAACGAATTGCCTCCATGGAACGTCCTTTTCATTATTTAGAAACATGTTGCTCTTTCTTCTTTTTTTTGGTGGGGGAAATACTCTGCTTGGTGGGGGAACTGCTCCTGCTCTGACAGCAGCCTATTCTTTCAGTGCGTCTGGAACAAGGGTGTGAGGACGCCTTGGAAAGGGAGAAAGCCGCCTAGGAAGCACATCTGACTAACCTGACGCTCTCCATCCACGTGGGGCAGGCCTGGCCCCAGGCACAGGCTTCTGATCAGCACCTCACTCCTTCCCTTTGTCCTCCTCCCAGCACGGTGACCTTCTGGTCACCCCCACCCATGCCACCCACACTTGGATGCCTTAGAGTTTTCTCCTGCCTGTAATCCTCCTGTCAGCAGGATGCTGGCACTGGGCTGCAGGCAGAGCTGCTGATCAAAAGCCCCATGAATTGGGTGGGTGATGGGGGTGTAGGTGTGAGCTGTCAGGAGGGAGCCCCGGGATTCTAGCCCCTGGCATGCTGGTTAGCTGGGGTTGGGTCAGGGGCAAATTTGGATGGGGACTTCCTGACTGTTACCCAGAGGTGGCATGTGGCCCTGGTGACACTGATCCAGTGATCTATTGTGTGAATGAAGTCTACCAGGCCCCACTGACAGCGTATAGACACTAGAGGATTCAAGTGAGATGAGGACCGCTCAGGTGCTTTTTCTATGAGCAAAAATATTTGTGGCTTTTTGTTTGTTTTTTAAATCAGATAATCACTAGCCCTTGGGGCCTCCTTTTGGATATATATATATATGTCCAATTCGCGTCCCCAGAGAATCTGAACTAATTAAGACTAATCGGTCTTAATTAGTCTTGGCTGGGGCTTGGACATCCTGTGTTAAAGCATCCCACATGTACACTTCATGTGCAGTTGGTGGTGGGAACCAGCACTCTAAATACACTTCCTGGTGGGACTTGTGTTTTCTTATGGAAGCAAATCCCAGAGTGACCTTAAACAAGTCAAATAGCCAAAAACTGTCTGAGTAATCTTAGAGTGGAAAATACCTAAAATACCTAGGGACAATTATATTACTCTTTTCCCCTAAATGGGTGACTTATTCGAAGGCCTGCTGGGGGGATTCAGTGATGGGTTGTTGACTCATTGGCAAACCCTGTTGGCTTCCCTTGTCAGTCTTCAAGATAAGAACTGCTCAGCAGATGTTTCATCTCTGTTGTTAAGCCAAAAGTGGTTTGAGGGGTAACCCTCGGGGTAAGCCAAAAGGACGGTAACCTTTCTCATCTTGGTAATCCTGATGCGTGAGTGGATAGATGGGTACATATCACTGAGAGTCAATGTAAAGACATTCAGGGAATATTGGACTGGAATTTAAGAGGTCTGGATTCCAGTCCTGGCTTTACCACTTTCCTTGCTTGCCTGGTGTCCTTGGTTTGTCCTTGGTACCCTTTTTCTTGCTCTCTTCTCTAGCAAGGTTGCCCTTGCCAAGCCAGTTACAGCTCCCTTACTGGGAAGGGTAACTTCCTGTGTCTCATTCTCTCTGTTCATGACTATAGGTGTTATGATATCAAATAATATAATCAGAGGTCTTCCCAGGGTTCAAATGTTACCTTTTCAGTGGCTTCCCCTCCCCCAGCCTCAGTCACCTTCCCACACAAATTCTCCTTCCTTTTATGTTTCTCACTGCTGCCCCAAATTTGGGGTTGGGGAGCAGAAAGTGGATTAAAGCCACAAATCCACACTTATATGTGATCTGGGTGCTTTTGGATTTGAAAAGTATGAAAACCACATATCCTTAATTTCGTTTCCTGGGAGAGGAAGTAAAAACTAGAGGCTGGAAGGCGGCAGAAGAGAACCAGAATGGATAGGTTGGAAAGAGCCAGAATGCCACCCAGTTCATTTTCCCAGCCAGCATATGCCCCCTCTATGTCATCCCTCAGCGATGGACAGACAGCCTCTATTTGAACATTTTCAGGGATGAAAGTCATAGAACTTTTGGAAGCGATTAGTTGAATTAAGATAGTCTTTCCTTTTCTCACAGGGAATGGTCTGGGATAAAGAGGAGAAAAACAGGTTCCCAATAATGGAAGACCTCTCCTGTGAGGAACAAGGAAATGGTTTCAGGCAACAATTCCTTAAATAAGCAAACAAACAAATGGCCTCACCAAGAGTTAGTGGAGTTTTTTGCCTTGACTCTCACAACTGCAACAAGTCACACTTGAGAGCAGCGGAGAGGGTTGGAAATAACCTACAGTGAGATGTCAATTTTGGTACTTTGACACTCAAAGTTCTCTTAACCCAGACCCTGTTGTGTATGTCTTCAGTTTGGAAACTTTTTTCATCCCAAAGTTCCCCGGCTTGAAAATGCCTTTTAAGCAGAGCTAATTTTAGAATCCTTACCAGAATTCTTGACATAGAGTGATAAAACTGGAAGGGGGGGGGGTGTCTCAAAATGATCTCTTTCAGCCTTCTCATTTTACAGAGAGAAACAGGCCCAGGGAGGTATAGAAACTTGTCAAAAGCCATGCCCATCACATATCTTCTCTTGAGTCCTCCATCAATGTTTGTTAAGAGGTGCCTTGGCTTTCTATCCCTGCAAACTTCAATTTCCCCCTAATTCTTCTCTCCACTGACCTCAGGGGACAGGTCTCACTTTCTCAGGGAACTGTTTAGTTTTAAGGTTTCTACTGATGAACTTGAAATTAACTTGAATGGCCACATGTTGAGGGAAAGCCTGACTTAAGGGTGAGTCTAGAGTCTAGTTATTATAGGAATGACTTCAGTAAGAAATTACACAGAAGTATCCAGACTACTCAAAGTCTAAGAGTGCTTCTCTTTAGGATGAGTGGGGTCAAATGATGGGGTTGTGTTGAGCTCATCAACAGTTCTTTACTGCCATTTCTAACTGACCATTACTGAAGTCAATGCTTCCGTGCCTCGGTTTCCTCACATCTAAAATGAAGCAATCCTGCCTTATACAGGATATAGGCAGCACTGCCTATTTAAGACATGTGGTTTTAAAGAAAGTAGTGATTGTTTTATGCAATGCTCCCTCTGCTTATCACAGTGCTGTCTCTCCAAGGTGTATCTTAAAGATGAGCAAGCTTATATTGTTACCTTGTGTTAATAACATTTTGGGGTCTAGAGAAATTGAATGATGAAATGTGAAGAGTTAAACTTTTTGTGTTTTAATGACAAATGTGAAGACGGGAAATTCCACTGTGGGCAGTAGTCTTTACAAGAAGGGATAATTAGACCGAAATATTGTCTTAATGGGTTTCCGCACTTTGTTTTTCATTGTTTTGGTTTTTTGTTTTTTTTTTTATTTTTTTTTTTTTGGTGTTTTTTTTTAGTCTAGGGGATGAAGATTTGATCATAGAATTCCTAGAATGAAAGAAAGATGATCAAGGCATAGATAAACTCTCAGAATTTCCACAATTCTGAGAAAGGTGCCTTCAATAACGTGCCTTATTGGCAACATGAGGAGAATTATCTTTTTAATCACATCCCAGAACCTAGTAATATAGAGACTAAAAATACCCAAGTTGATTAATACATCCCCTGTAACCCAGCACAATTTTAAAATCGTGGCTTTGGAAATTTTCAAAATGAAAATCTGCCTTATGAATCAGCTAGAAATTGCATCTGTTGACAGTCTGTTTCATTTCGTTACAGACCTCTCACCCCTGAGGAATAAAAAGACTCGTGTGTTTTAAGATTGGGTTCTTGGAGGAAAAAGTCTGAAACGAGAATTATTTCTTACTCTGGAGTAAGAAATACAGTCTTAAACTGTATGTTGACTCCAGACACTCAGCACACTTCATTCTCTTTGACCACCAATCCTCACTGGCCTCTGGGTTGGACTGTTTCAAGATCCTCACGACAGCTGTGTGTGCACCTAAGCCGTCTCCACCATGAGCTAAGGTCCTCCCATGGAGCTCTGCCCCGTCTGCAGGGAAAGGAACAGCAAGGCATAAGCCCTGAGACCTGAGTTTGAGCCCCTGCTCTGTCACTGCCTGAGGGACTTCTGAGTTTTGGGTTCTTCCCCGTCTAGTGGGTGTGACATCCACATAGCAAAGCCACTGTGAAGATTAAAATAAGACATATATCTGGCATGTCAAAAGTACTCTGGACTTGTAAATGGGAATTTTTACTTTCTAATCGTCTTTTATTGACTACCGAATGAAGTGAAAAAATTTTAACTTGTTATCCAAAGCATTGGATCATTCATTTGACCTCATCATACCTTTCCAGTCTTAATGGCCAATATCCTCACATCCCCATCCAGTGCTGGGGGCCACAGCAGGCCACTTGCTGTTCCCCAATGCTTTTCTGTGTCTTTGCTCATAAGATCCTCTCAATCTGGAATCTCCACTTACGGAAATTTACTAGTCCCTGGGGCGTCTTCTTGCATAGCACCTTCATGAAGCTTTCTGTGATCGCCTCGTGTTCCCATAATCTTACCACATTCTGACTTGTATTATTGTTGTTATATCTATGTCTTTCTTGCTCTTACTAGCTATAAGTCTCCTAAGGATCAAGACTGTCTTATTCATTTTTGTATTTCCTATAGTGCTGACAAGGGCCAGAGAGATATTGGATAGATTTTTGGAGTGAATGAAAGAGTCCTCATAATACTTCCACTTGCCCTCACTGCCATCAAGACCATTCATATCCTCAGATAAATCACCGCTTGCTAGCAATAACACAAGTTTACTCAGAATGTGTTTCCCAGAGAGAGGGCATGATTAATTGTACAGATGGCTCTGGCCTGGCTTGGATTGACCTCCCACTTAGCAAAGACCCTGCTGAAATAGAAATCATGTTATAAGCTTTCCTAATATCATGCCCACATTAGTTCCAAAATGAAGAAATTCCTACACGTGCTTCACTGCACAGCCCAACACAACGTGGCCACTTCTCCCAAACAGGCAAAATGTCTCCTTATGTGCATCATCGTGTTTCACTTCTTAACACATCTTTCTGTGGCCAGTAAGCATTACTATATACTACAATTAAGGATATGACATTATAGACTTTGCTATCTTATCTGTCTTCCTGGGTAAGCAAGGGAAGAAGTCATTAGAAAATTCACACTCAATTAGGAAGGGTGGTTTGAGGTAGCAGTTGGTGGTTTCTTATTTCTTAAAAAAAAAAAAAAAAACTGTGACAAAACCCATTTGAAAGGATGAATGAAATTCAAAATTTGCATGTATATAAATATCACATACACATACATATAGGACATGCATATATACAAATAAGAACATAAGAAAAAGTAGTGTTCTGAAAGTCAGCGTGCTTACATTTCCAAAATTTCTATAAAGTGGCACATATAAGAAGTATCCTAGTTATTATTCGCTGAGGCAGTAAAAACCAAAATATACATCTTTGAAGCTAAACTTTTCTGAGATCTTTCATTATCCCAATGTTTCGTATATGAGTTACTGACATCTCAGGCACACGTACCTGGTCTTAGAGAGATTCCCAGCAGATTTTTAGTATTAGCTTAACAGCTGGTAGGTACAGTAGAAAACTAAATCCATTAGAAAATAAAAGAAAATTTCCTGAGGAATCTGTTCGTTAGTATCCTGTTAACGTTCAAATGTCAGGCTACTCTATTCTTCCCAGAATTAACTGTCAAAAACTTTGAGTGACAGGAGAGCCCACTGTTCAAGCTCTCTGTATAGACTGGGCACAGTTGAGGCATAAAATGGGCCCTGGCGGGTCATGGACAAGAGGTAGAACCCAGGATTCAACCTCCTTCTCTGCACCTTCTACTGAAGTGCCCCCTGTGATTCTGTGGCTGGGGAGAGGTGACATCTGTTAGCCTTCCCAAGACTCTGAGGGCACCCGTGACGCCTTACCTTCCAGGCAGTCAGTAACCAAAAAGAGTGTGAAGAATCTCCACATCAGTAAGCTCGGCTCCATCTTCCTGGCACCTGGGATAGGCTGCCTACTCAGGGGCAGTGAAGAGAAGGTCTTTCTCTTCAGAGTGCTGGGTTTCCCGTCAGCCTCTTGTTAGCATTGTGCTGGAAGGATGGGATGAAATGATCCATCCATTCGGGTTGTCGTCCCCGCTGGCCCCTCCAGTCTCTGTGATACTCAGGACTTGCTTTCTACAATTTTTTTTTTAGCCAGGAAATTGAGTCTAACAGTCTATTCTCTTTTCTCAAATATAGGAAGTGGTTTTAACCAGGTTTTTTCAAAGTTTAATTGCTGAGAGGTGTAGGCTGGAGTGGGTGAGGATTGGACTCTCGTTCTTTCTTCAGCTTCACCCAGAACAGGAAAGGGAGATCCCCTGCTGTTGAAGGAAGGTGAGCAAGCACTTCTTGGCAGTGGTCTTATCTAGCGTTTAAACGGACGTCACCATGAAACTGAGGTCCTCCCCCAGATTTGCAGCTCCCGGAGGAGTTAGCAGGGGCCACACAAGTGGGGCAGCCTCAGCCATACATGGCAGTTTCCTCCAGCTGTCTGACCAGCGATCCCTTTATAAAGTCTAGTGAGTGTCAAGATGGGGTCTCCAATATTCAGGTATTTGAAGAGGAAGCAGCAGACTTCTTGCATACCAGAATTTGTGAATAACCTCCCAAGATTGACAATTGGTACTAGCCATAGTCATTTTACCAGGATGTCCTGAGTTGCTGAATGTGAGTTGTCGTTTTGCAAGATATGTTGCCTCCAGATTTGTCTTTCTTTTAAAATATCATACTAAAAGGTGGGCTTTAATTTTAAACATTGGGCTTTTTGTTTGGCAAAATTAAATTTTGCTTCCATGTTGAATTCTCAGAGAGCTATCTTCTGATTTTCACAAAATGGTTGGCCATTTCGCTATTTAGAAACTCACATCCATTAGCAATCATCTTGTTATAGAAAAATAATAATTTAAAAAATATTAGAATGAAAGCAAAGATGTTGACAAAAGGAAGACCATCTGGACAAGCCAAAGCCATTCATGGTTCCAATTGTATTCTCTCCACCCCCGACGTTCTCTCAGAAAGTCAACTAACTGAGAAGAGCCTTGGAATTCTACAAATGAACTAAGAATGGTTTCCATGCCAAGTACCAGACTTTGCAGAGAAAAATAGTGAGCTGACCTCTTTCTCAGAGTGAGATGTTTATCCAAATGTGAAAAGATTGTCTTTTAAGATTCCAGAGCAAGCTTGACCTCATTTCTAGAAACATTTTCAGCTGTACGGAGGAGTGCAACAATTCCTGTTGTCCCCAGGGTCTGTTCTAGTTAGTCAGTTGGAGAGTTTGCTAGCGATGGTTAGCATCATATAGTTTTGAAACAAACTTACAGAAAAATTGGAAGTACAGTACAACTAACTTTTCCTTCAAACCGTTTAAGAATAGTTGCCAACATGAGGTTTCTTATTTCCTATGAACAAGGACTTTCTCCAACATCACGACAATCGTCACCATCAGAACATGACATTGACGCGTTCCCACCATTCAATCCTCAGACCCAAGTTTCTCTAGTTGTGTCATCAGTGTCCTTCACAGACACAGGACCCTGTTCAGGAGCACTTGTTCCATGTAGTTGTCACGTGTCTTTTGCAGGTCCTTTGTCTTTTTTTTATTTCATGAACTGACACCTTTGAGGAATACAGGCGAATTATTTTGTAGACTATCCGTCAGTTTGGATTTCTTTATTGTTTCCTCATGATTAGATTCAGGGTTTGCATCTTTGGCAGGAATAACAGAGAAGTGGTGCTGCGTTCTTACTATAGCTCCCTTTTATCCCATTATGGATGACATTCACTTTGATCACTTGAATAAAGTGGCATCTTCCAGGTGCTCCTACTTCAAAGTCACTGTTTTCCTCTTTCTAATAAATGTGTTGTGATACGATGTTAATATCCCATTACACATCAAACTTGCAATTTATTCATTGACTTGTATCTATATGGACTCATGATTTTCTGTTTTATTCAATGAGTTCTAATCTATTATTGTCATTTACTTCAATGCCCAGATTGTCTCCTTTGTTTCCATTGGGAGTCCATTCAGAATGGCTTCTGAGTCCTTTTGATGTGTCCTCATCATTCTTTGAGTACCTCCTTGCTTTGCGGGCATAAAAATATTTTCCTGACTCATGTTGTTCTTTCTGTGTCCAATCCCTGGAATCAGCCATGTAGCCAAAAAGCCCCAATTCCTTTAGAGGAAAATAGTCTTAGAAGCCACAATGTACTCATTGCTATTGGGCTGGCACTATTCCCAGGCTCTCCCAACGGACAGAGCTAGGGAATAAATGTGTGTGTGTATGTGTGCACGCGCGCGCGCACACACACACACACACACACCTTTGCATCTATATTTCTATGTCCACCTACACATATGGAAAACTACAAGTTCACACTGATCCATCCCAACATCCCAATTCCAACCTAACACCACAGGGCTAAAATCTCATTTTGTCTTTTCCTGTATTTGTAACTCCCTTCCCTGACTGTGGGAGATTTGCTTTCCATTATCCCTAGCCTATTTACTTTTGCACCAGTCCCCTTGTATGTGCCCAGTCTTTCATCTTTCCCTCCACCCCCTTCCTCACAGGGCACCCTCTTCTCCCTGCACAGGCTGTGAATCCCCATTCTGAGCCAACCCCCAGACTCTGAGGAAATGGCCTCCTCGTCCTGGTCAGGCTCTGGCACCCCTCACCAAGCTAGCGCCCATGCTCCCACGGATGTCATTCTGACCCTGCTTGGGTGTTGCAAGCTCATGCTGGGTCATGCCCCTTGGGGACGACCCCCTCCACTTGCTTGGTTCTGACACCCCTTGCTACCAGCTCCATGTGTGAACCCCCTCCCCACTCCACTGGGACTTAGATAGCCCTTGTGTATCTGCCTGTCTTTGTGGACCCCATTTCAACCTGATCAAACTCTGACTTCCTCCACTGGCCTGCTCCCTGTGGGTTCCCCTGTTCCACTCTGTTTGGACCCTGACTCCCCATTCTAGATCGTCTCCCCATGGAGACACCCTTCTCACCCCCTTGGGCTGTGACCCCTACTCTGGATTACTGTGTCACTTTCCACTGACACCACAGTTGCCTCCCTAACTTTAGGACTGAATTGTTCAGAAATGGAAGGAGAAGAGGAAGGCTTGTGGCCACTATTCAAGAGCAAGGCAGTAAAAGGAAAATGAGGCCAAAATGTGAAATCCAGGCAACCTTAGAGAATGAGCACATATGTACTAAAGAAGCAACGAAGCCATATGACCTTCAAGCTTTTTAAAACTCTAGAACATCTTAGGAATTAATATTGCTTGTTGGGAAGTAATAATTACCTAAAGTTCATTAATATCTTCAGTTTTATTTCTTCTATGAAGTTAAACTAAAATTAAATTTAGTGTTATGTATTTACAAATTTTTTGAGGATCAAAGAAATATTAACCAGGACTCATAAGGTATACTTATGGGTTAAAGTAGACAGCAAAAATTAATCTCACAGATTAATTCATTGCTATATAAAACAATCAAAATTTGAATCATAATTCTTTTTGCTTTAGAATAGAACTTCCCCCAACCCCTCTGCATAATAGTTAGTAGGGTCAAATCCATTTTATTTTATTAGTAACAAAGTAACAAAATATTAGCAAAATAGAGTAAATATTTTATTTTACATTTTTATTATTAAAACGATATACAAGTCATTAAAATGAAAATAGTGATTTGGGGGAGTCTTTTTAAGCAAACAACTATAATTTTTATGAATAGTGTTGCTAAGTTAGAGGCCCATATCAGAGGCCACATTTGACAATTCTTACATCCTATCCTGCACTGGTATATTGGGGAAACAGGAGGAACATAGAAATTGCACACTGCTCCAAAAAATTACCAGTTGATTTACCATGGGAAGCTCACTTCTCCATTTTTAAGAAATTTCAGGTTGGATTGTGTTCATTTTTTACTTTGAATGTTAGGACTCGTTGCTCATTTACATCCATCCCGGTTGAAACACCATGTAAAAGTCTTTTAGTCACACAGAGAAGTCAACATGATTGTGTGGCGTACATATTGGGTATTCATTAAACTGAATAATAATCAAACATGTGATAAAATAAAAACTCAAGTTATGTGACAGAGACCAGAGACCAACAAACCAACAATCACCTATGATGGTGTGATCGAGATCGCCAGTAGTCCACCAAAAAAAGTCACTCTTCCCTTCTTCTTGGGCAAAGGAACAGAATACATTCCTCAGCCTCCTGTAGCTAAATGTGGTTCTGTGATGAAGGTCTTGCCAAGAAATGTTAAAAAACGGAAGTGATGTTTAGCTCTTCTGCCTCATTTGTTTAGCTGGAAACCCTGGCATTTCTTCTTTCCTGATAGCTGGAATGCTATGAGGAAGGGACTCTTGGAAGCTCAGTGTTGAAAATGGTAGCAATGTGCCTGCCTGCATTCCTGAATTTCTGGAGCACAGCTACCTATGACCTGGAAACTGTACCTCAAATTGCTGTGTAAGAAAACAGTAAACTTTTTTGCATGTTAAGCCACATTATTGTTTGGTCTTTTGTTACAGCAGCTTGGCTTACCCTAACTAATATAATTAGTCTTAGTGGACAGATGAAACATCGTACGTTCCTGTATCAGTGATCTCCCATGGAAGAACAGGCTTGCTTAGGAATGGCTCAACAAATCTCAATCACATAAAAACAGCCATAATAATATAATAGCTTCAGTCTGATGCATCATAAATGGGAAAAACCCACCATTTTTTTGAGCTTCTAATAAAAAATGTTTTACCCTATCTTTACAAAATATAAGGGTTCTGCCATTTTGCTTTAATCAATAAATGTAGCTAAGTGATTCAATTGCTTCACATGTTGTTGTTCAAGGTTTCTTCCAAATACTATTTTTAAGTTTCCCATAAAAATTATGTTGATATTTGAGCAAAGATACTGCCTGACATTCAAGGAGCTAAGCAACACCTAGGCCTAGTGGTAGAGCCTTCCTCTTCTCCTTCCAGTTCTGAACAATTCGGTCCTAAAGCAGAACAAATAACTTTAATATTTAATTGATTATAATTATAAAATATTTATATTAATGAAAAAAATTTAAATACCATATCAAAAAGCCCCCCCACCCCAATTTTTCTGACAAAAATAGAGGCTCAATTCTTGGTACTGAGATGGACTAATGTAAAACAAATAACTTAGTTGACTTTTACCGTTTGCACTGAGCTGAACTTTCAGTCTCAGTTCTCAGTCCTTATTGACCTTGATCTTTCTAGTTGGTATTTGACTGTGTTGTGCGGAGACAAGATGGAAGGAGAGGAGAGGAAAGTACATCTATTTTGTCCTGAACTATATAAAATCTTATACGAATATGTATATGTGTGTGTGTGTGTGTGTGTGTGTGTGTGTGTATTGCTATATAATATATAATTATTATAGATGTTTTATACCAGGGATGCCAAAAAATAAAATGAATACAAGTGGACACTGGTCAACGTTGTTCAAGCAGTAGTTCATCACAATCAGAAGCATCTGGACGCTGATGGTAACCACTTTAAGCACCTCTTGTAATTGCAGACGTCAAACGTGACTTGTATTCATCTTTTGTCATCGGTATTTTTATTACAATTTTAATACAATTTTCCTTTCTTAAAAGGTGTATACATTTCTTGGCACTATATGTATATCAGTATATCTATATCTATATTTTACATCTATACTGATATATATATCTGCAAGCTGTTGCCTTTAATGAATTTATAGTTGAGAAGGAAAGACACTTGAATATCAATTCCTCCAGGAGGTCTTTTCTAATCCTTTATATTCACTCTATCATAGCATATGACACACTGCATTGTAACTCACTATTTATATGCCTTTTCTTCCTCTAGCCTGGTGGTTAATCTTTTGAGGGATTAACAACCCTTTTGAGGGTCTGATGGAGTCTATGGTTTCTTCCCTTGGGAAAAAAATGTACATCCGCCCATGCCCAGTATGTTGGCAGGCTGTCTCAGAAGAGGTATTGAGCACTTTGAACTCCAAGTGTCTGAGGACCACAGATTAAATACTCCCTGCCAATCTATGGGGCTTTGGAGGGCAGGCCTACACCCAATATATTTTTGAACTAATATCAACTAACACAGTGCATAATACATGTTGGTGTCCCGATGCTGTTTGTTAAGACACATGTGCATAAAAATATAATAGAACTGAGCAGCTTCTAGCATATATTAAAGTAATTTCAGACAAATTATTTGTGAGCACATGTCAAAGTTTTATTGCAAACCTCCTACAAGGAGGTACTTTCCAGGAAATCTAATTCAAAGACTTCTTTCCTGGTAGATACGTATTTTTCTTAGGAGGAAAGAGTAGCTAGATAACATTGATAGATTAGGTTCAAGAAAGGAACATTTGGGTAAAGGTAACTAAGTTCCTCCCAGGACAGATGGTCAACTGTACAAGCTGAGTCTAAGTTTATCAGGAAGCTGCTCAATTCTATTATCAGGAATGCTTGGTACTTTCCAGAAGAAACTGGTCTTCACATCTGACAACAAGTTTCTAACACAAGCTGCCTTCTCTCTGGCTTGAGACAATTTTCTAACAGTAAAAATTGACAAACACTAATGATCATTATAAGGAAAGCAATAGAAATTCTGAAAGAGAAAAGTTTACCAGGTTGATATGCTCAGGAAAGGTCTAGGAACTGTCCTTGAAGGGTGGGCGTAGCCTTGGTAGGTAGATACTGTGTTAGCAAGGCATGGTCTATGGTCCACCAGAAGTGGAGTTGTGCATACAGGGAGTGGAAGCTAAGGGTAAAACGTCAGGTGGATTTAGAGCGGGGTGAAACTTGAAGGACAGAATAAGATGTTTGGACTTTAGACACTGAAGATGTCTAAACAGAGGCAAGATATAATCCAACTGACATCATAATTAGCCTGAGCTGGTACAGTGTGCAGGAGAGAGGAAAGGTGCAGGGTAGATTGAATGCGCAGAGATGCTAAGATGCTCTCCAGGAATGAAATAGCAAGGCTCTGAATGAGGTGATGTAAATGGGAGTGGCAAGGAGCACTGATGGCAGAATACGATATTTTACAAAGGAAAAATGCAGTTGTTTTTTTAACACCTGGTATATAAAGAATGGAATTTGTGAGCTTTGGCAGAGGTAAAATTCACTGATTAGAGTTTCATCTTTTCCTTTCCTTGAACACCCCCTGGTGAAGATGCTAGTAAACAAAATGAAGAGAGCAGCAGGGGAAATAGAAGAAGACAACAAAGGATTAAATTCAGGTGCATGAGGCTGAGGTTAGGTGAATGGCAGAAAGGGGGTACCATTAACAGAAAGGAGATAGTTGTTCACTTTTGGTTGTTCTCTCATTCCCACTCAATTGGATGGTCCTTGGAGACAGGAATTTTATTTTTGGCATTTATCATCCAGACTGTCCTAAACCTTGGTTCCCCAATCTCTCCCTACACTCCACTAATGAATAGTTAGCTTGTAACAGAAACTGTTTCTATTTATCAGAGTCTCGATGGGGGAAAGGAGTAGCAGGCGGAAGGGGAAGAGGTAGTGAGAAATCAATCACCGTCTTCCACTTTCATCGTTACAGCTTGTCAGTGGTCATATCGATAACGCCTCTAGTCCCAAGTGGCACAGATTCTCCTATGAAAGAAAGACAGAAGAAATGGATTATGATGATTGAATGCAGAAATAAAAAATAAGGAGAAAGGATGGGCTAAGGAAGAAAGAGATAAGAAAGAAAGAGGTGAACACAGTGAGAGATGGTGAGTCCCACTTGATGATGGGGTACCATGCTTGCTAACTCCTGACCAATGAGGAGGGTGTCAAACTGGAGACTAAAGTTTGCTAAAATGAGCTCTATGTTGAATCCACTTATTACTCTTTTCAGGTATTAACATACTAGGTCTCCAAGACATGGTTGATAAGTTGGGCATGAATACGCACATTAGAGATGCCAAGAGTGAGGAAAATTGCTCTCCAGATAAAAAAGAAATGTTGGACGGCCGATGGAGAAGTAGCATTGAGCGAGAAGAGGTTAGGACAGAGTGAAAAACTACGGGGAACTTTGGGGAAAAAACAAAGATCTTGAAAGAGCTATTCCAAAATCATTGGAAGATAATAGTTTGCAATTTGCTTTGCAGTGTTAACCCTTTTCCCCAACATTCCACAAAATTTTGACTTTGTTCGTGACTTCTGGAGTTGAATTAGCTTTGAGAGTGTGTTAAAATGCTGAGCACAGCTTTCTCTGTGAAATAGGGTCAAGAGCAAAGCCTATGTAGCTCAGGAATCATATGATTTTTTTGGGGGGGCAGAATTTTATGGTTTTATTAACCCAATACAATGTGCACACATGTTGTCTATTCATTTCCTTCACTGTGCAGCTGGCACTGGGATTGGTGACGATAGCCAGCTGGGCTGCTCTTCTGGTTCTTTGAGGAGACGTGTGACAATCTCAGCACCGTAAGACTTGTTGCCCATCAGCAGCAGTTCAAGCTCCTTGAGGCTGTGGACCAGAAGCTCCCGAAAGCCTCTGAACAGCACACGTTTTGTTTCTTGTTACTCCCATAATCAATATTGGCCATCACGAGCTGGCCCTTGAATCTTTGCACACCCTACTGTCAGTGCCTCTGGGTTTCCGCCAGTTACACTTACTTTTGACGTATCGGTCTGACTGGTGTGAGGTGAACTTCCTGGTCCTCTTTGCGATGATCTTTGGCTTCAGGGCAGCCATGATGCTGAGCAGGAGATGGCTGCCACCTTCGTAGGCAGCACCGAGGAAGAGGGATCACGTGGTTTCTCTTTTCTTCCCTGCTGCTGTCTTCTTTACCATTTCATTGTTTACTAGCATCTTCACTAGGGAAGTTGAAGGAAGAGAAAGGTGAAACTCGGAAAAAGAATTTCACTTCTGTCAAGTAATCCATCAATAAATGTTGACTGAACACCTACAATTGAGGCATTACTCTAGGATATGGGGGAAATCTAAGAACTTAAGACATGTCCTGCTCTGAGGATGCTCACAGCCTACTCAATGAGGAAAAGAGATGGGCCCTTGACAAGGGAAATGATGGCTGGGTTTTGCATGGATCCTTTAAACACTCAGCCCTGCCTTACCCAGTTGTACCACATAAAAGCAGCCTTGCTCTCTCATCTCACACTCTACTTTCTCTAGCAGAATGATGTGCTGAGCTGTGTTTTCTGAGTCACAATCCAAAAGAAGAGAACTCGTTGCTATCTTGGAGAGTGGCAGTGTAATGATCAGAGGTGGTGCTCAGAGCCTGTCGTTTACATAGCTGATGTTCAGTCCGGTAAGAGCTTTTTCCAGAGCTGGGGTGTCCCAGGCCTTTCTGATCTTTAGCTTTTAAATACGGGCCTGAAATCTCCATTTAAGGTCACATAATTTACCTTCTTTATAGTTCATGCACTCTTGGATGCATCCTTTAGTATGTAATTCAATTGAATGAGGACAGATTAAGGAATAAGGCATTCAGCCCATGGTCTGGAGATGCAAAGACAAATAAAAACAGGGTTCCTGCTCTCAAAGAGGCCACAATCTAATGATGGGGGTGGGGGAGCAGAAAAGTCCCCAACTAGCTGCAAACCATATGTCAAATTGATAATCCCCCCAACAGCAAATCAACCAATGAAGAGAAGTGGAGCATGGAGGTCTTCAGTGCACATCTGTGGTGGAGGGATGGACCGTATCTGCCGTGATTGATGCCTTCCATCATTGACAGAAGAGTACTACTACTACTTGAGATTTTGGCCTATTGGTGCTCTGCAAGCAGTCTTATTTCTCTCAAACTAGTGTTGAGAGTATGCTGCTGCTAATTCTACGAAATGTACAGGTGCATCCTGTTATTGTGACACTGAGTTGAATTTTTACAGTTTGTAATTTCCACCCAGTTTTGCTAGATGGGGCACAGGGGCACTGTGGAAAACCAAACTCCACGATGAATCACGTCACTCTCCCCTACTCACACGTCTGCTCCCAAGGAGCTGCTTGACTGGTGTGAACTGCCACGCCTATAAAACACTGGGAGACAAGAGTTGGCTCATATGAATCAAAAACAGACACCGCCGTCTCTGACAGTGGAAAATTGACTTTGCTGTCATTTTGCAGCTTATGATGACTATTCCTATTGGATCTCACAGAGATGTCAAAAAGTCAGATTCCTTCCCCGCTTTCTATTTGAGAGCAGGATGTGTTTGCTGGATGAATATCAGCAAAAGCTCCCCTGCCTCTTCCATTGTGACTCTAGTTTAGGAATGGATACTAATAAATTTTGTCTTTCGAACCAGCACTGATCAATTACCCCTGGCTGCCTAGGCAGGTCCTGGGGCTCCATCTCAGTGGGCTGTATGTGTCAGGAGCCGGCGTGTAGGCATGCCTGATTCATTTTTTGTCTAGACGTCTACGTAGCTTTCCAGGTGGCTTCCCAAATTCAGATGTATCTCCCCACACGTCCGTCATTCTTACACATTGCTTCAAGTTTAATCTTCCTGAAGAACACTGTCATTTTTTCCCTTCCCTTATCCAAAACTTAGAGTCTTAAGAATATCCTAATGTCCTTGAAATTAAGCCCTGATTCCTTAGCCTGGTACTCAAGATCCTTCATAGTCTGCCCTAGCCTATCTTGTCAACATGAATTCGCTACTATTCTCCTTCATGCTGTCTTTGCTACAGAAAAACAACCAAACAAACAAACAAAACCATCAACTATTCACTAATCCCCCAACATGAACTCCTCCCTTCTTGGTTGTCTCTGCCAAACCCGTAAGTCCAAATCTAACTCATCCTTTAAGATCCAGCTCCAATGCCACCTCCTAAAAGAAACCTCGCCTTATCCCTCCATGAGGAATTGTCCTCTCTCCTCCGCATCTCAGGAATGCCAGTAAAAATCACTAGCGTTGATTAAACACATACTACATGGCAGGCACTGCACTAAGCATTTCATGTATTAGCTCATTGACTTCTCACAGCAATTGCATGAGGTCACTGTACTATCCCAATTTCCATTTTACACATGAAGACTTCGAGTCTCGTTGTGGTTGTGTAATGCCCACACACACACAATTATTTAGGAGTGGTGTCATGTTGAGATCCCAAGTCTATCTACCTCTTAAACAATGCCACTATTCCATCACATTCGGCATTTTAAAATTTATAACTGTATTACAGATCTCTGGAGACATGACTGATCATTCCAACTAGACTCTACATGCATTCAGAGGCAGGAAGTACCTCTAAGTCACCTTTTGTTGCCCAGTGCCTCGTGCAGTTCCTTGCATATGATCAACACACAGCAAGTATCTGTTGAAGGAATGATGGCATGGACAACCCTTTAAGAGTTCTGGTTTGGGGACACAAGGTTAATATGGTATCAGCCTCAGCTAGTTTTCATCAGGCTTTTTCTTCATGGAATTGCATCTGAGGAGAAGTCATTTAATTGGGGTATATCTGAGTCCACAATGATGCAATGTGTTGTAACAGGTTTGATTGTACTCACATCTTCCGTATCAGCAAACAGGATGGTCAATATTCAACCATGAATCCAGAGAATTGGATGCAATTAGCCAGCTCATGTAAGATTCTTTCTTTTAGGAGCAGAGAGTGTTCTCTTTGGGTCTGTATTTGCCTCTCCTTAAGGGCCGGTTAAACTGAGCTGGGTAGTCTTGTCTTCTGAGGGTGTGGACCAAAGGAGGGTAAGGAGGAAAGAGGATAACATTTTTCTTATTTAGGTTTTGAGCACCTTTGCCCCTCCATAAAAACTCATAGCTTTTCCCACAATTCTTTCCAGCAACTTCTAGTTTCAGAGCTTGAGAAAACGAAATGAAACAAAACAAAAATAAATAAACAAACAGAAACAAAACAGGGAATTTATGGGTAATGGAGCCAGAGGAGCATTTCATAACAGGGGAACTTTTTTTTTTTAACGACACCTGGAGGATTAAAATAGAACAAAGGAGGAGCCTGTCTGAAGAAACTAGAAGCGACAGAGTGACATTAGCAAGTGGTTAAATTCATGGAATCCAAGTATCTGTTCATCAGTCATGGCCAGATGGCATATTAACAATACCTTGAATTGATGAAATTTATTTTTTCTGAGAAGTTCAAAACTTTGTTTGAGTTACCTCATTTTTTTCTCCCCAAACTACTGTGAAATATTGTTTCTGATTTGATAAGTGAAGAGATTGAGATCTGTTGAGACTAGGTTAATTTCATCCGTGGGGGAGACAAGACTAATTTCTAACTTTCTCACTTATCTTTTTCTGAAAAACCCACATCTCTCCTCTTATGACCCATATTTCCCCACATTGGTGACTCATCTATTTTGCACAAAGAAGGGAATTATTTATTTTCTACTGAGCTAATTTTTGGTGTTCTGTTAGCACTACTATTTATTTAGGACCTACTACGTGCCAGCCACTTTGCACGGGCATTATATTGAGAACAAAACAGACAAAACCCTTGCCATTATTATGGTACTTAAGTTCTGGTGCAGTAGACATACCATAAGTAAATGAGCAAATGAGCAAAGGAATATATAGTGTAATGTTCCATAGGGAGAAGTGTTACAAAGGAAAACAATGCAAGTAAGTAAAACATACCAGGGGTAGGAGTGAAAAGGATGCTTCGTTAGGTGGAGAGGTCAAGAAAAGCCCCTTTGAGAAGGTGACATTCAGCCAGAGACCCACGTGAAGTGAGAGAACAAGACACGCAGCTATTTGGGGGAAGAGCATACCTGTGGCACAAATGAGCTCAATGTCTTAGGACCCACAAGCAGGCCAGTGTGAGTGGATGAGCCAGAAGACAGAGGGAAGAGATGCAGGGGAGGAAATCAATCAGGATATTGCATTTACCTAAATGAGATGATGGTGGCTTGGTCTCAGGGGATAGCAGTGAAGATGGTGAGAAATGTCCACTTTGGGAGTCTACTTTAAAAGTAGACTCCCAAAGAGGGCCGGCCTGGTGGCTCAGGCGGTTAGAGCTCCATGCTCCTAACTCCGAAGGCTGCTGGTTCGATTCCCACATGGGCCAGTGGGCTCTCAACCACAAGGTTGTCAGTTCAATTCCTCGAGTCCCACAAGGGATGGTGGACAGTGCCCACTGCAACTAAGATTGAACACGGCACCTTGAGCTGAGCTGCCGCTGAGCTCCCGGATGGCTCAGTTGGTTGGAGCGCGTCCTCTCAACCACAAGGTTGCCGGTTCGACTCCCGCAAGGGGTGGTGGGCTGCGTCTCCTGTGCAACTAGTAACGGCAACTGGACCTGGAGCTGAGCTGCGCCCTCCACAACTAAGACTGAAAGGACAACAACTTGAAGCTGAACGACACTCTCCACAACTTAGATTGAAAGGACAATAACTTGACTTGGAAGAAAGTCCTGGAAGTACACACTGTTCCCCAATAAAGTCCTGTTCCCCTTCCCCAATAAAACATTAGAAAGAAAAAAAAAGGAGAGCCCAAAGAGCTTGCTTGATTGGTTGGTTGAGGAATGTAAGGAAAATAGAAGAACAGAGAATGACTGAGATCTTTGGCTGAGTCCTCAGTGAAAGATGTTGTCACTTACCAAGATGGGGGAGGTGAAGAGGAATTGGGGTAGGGTTATGATGGAGACATGGAATCTCTGTTTGGAAAAGAGTTCTGTTTTGGAAAAAGTCGAAAACCCTGTGACTTCACTGATATGTGGGATATAAAACTGAAAGCAACAAAGGAACAAGACAAACAAACAAAGAAACAAAAACTCATAGACACAGACAATAGTTTAGTGGTTACCAGAGGGTAAGGGGGGAGGGAGATAGTAGATGAGGGTAAAGGGGATCCAATATATGGTGACGGAAAGAGAACTGACTCTGGGTGGTGAGCACACAATGTGATATATAGATGATGTAATACAGAATTGTACATCTGATATCTATGTAGTTTTGTTGACCACTGTCACCCCAATAAATTTTAATTAAAAAAAACAAAAGAGTTCTGTTTTGGCCATGGTAATTGACATCTAAGCGCATATTGTGTAGGTGGGGAGTAAACAGCTCATTTGAGGTGTTGTGCTCTAAAGGGAGGCAGAGAACATAAGGCAGTACCTGGAAGGAGTTGTGAGGGCTAGTGGGTATTTTTTATAGACTTTATTTTTCAGAGTGGTTTTAGGTTCACAGGAAACTTGAGAGAGCGGTACAGAGGTTTCCCATATGCCCCACCCCCACACACTTGCAGCCTCCTCCACTGTCAGCATCCCCCACCAGATGGGACATTAGTGACAAGTGATGACCCTACACTGACATGACATCACTATCACCCAGAGTCCATAGTTGACATTAGGGACACTTGATGCTGTACATTCTATGGGTTTGGAAAACTGACATGTATTCACCATTAGAATATCACATACAGTAGTGTCACTGCCCTAAAAATCCTACTTATCTCTCCCTCCCTCTCCCCAACTCCTGTAATTAGTAAGGTTTTTCAAAAAAAATATTTTGTTTGTTTTAAGAGAGAGAGAGAGGACAAAAACGAGTATTATTATTATTATTATTATTATAGGCACAAAGTTTTTGAGTAAGAGAAAGGCCAGAGGATTTGGCAGACAGTCCTTCTACTATAGTCGGGGAAGGTAGTGAGTCATAGGTCAGAGGTAGATCTGCTGGTAATGTAGTGGGAAGTGAGATGAATCTCTTTTGATTGCTTTATTTCCTCAGTGAAATGAGAAGCAGGGTCATCATCTGAGGGAAGGGGGGAGGGACAAGTGTTATTAGATGCGAGGTCTCATGCAACACATTTTATTAACTATTATGTGCCACTCACCATTTTTGGACCTTAGGGAAATAGCAGTGAGCAAAATCATGTCCTTCTTTTCACAGAATTTATGTTCTAGTAGCTTTGAGAAGGTGCGAGACTAAGTATTAGTTTTGGTGCAGTAAAGAATGACTCCAAAGTTTCAATGGCTTACAGCAAAAAAAGTTTCGCCCATGCTGCTTGTCAACTGGGGGTGGTCTACAGCTGTGCCATGGGCTGTGGCTCTGTCCAGGCGAGGGTGGTCTAAGACTCTGTTCAGTCTTCTTCTTCTGCATTCCCAGATCTCAGCTTTCATTTCAAACATTGTTTTTTAAAGTCGGAAAACTTGGTTCATCTTAAAAAAAAAAAAGTATATATATGTGTATATATATATATATATATATATATATATATATATATATAAAATGTGGAAACCCAATGTTAAAATCAACAAAAGCAGAGTCACTCTTGTTGAGGTAGGGTGATGCTCTTTGAGCACGCCACTCTTCTGAATCTCCACGTATTCAGCAACCTGGAAGTTCTCCGAACCCCATGCTTTTGGGGTTTTATGGAGGCTTCATTACACAGGCATGATTGATTAAAGTATTAGCCATTGGTGACTGAACTCAATCTCCAGCCCCTCTCCCCTCCCCAGAGGTCAGGGCGGGTACTGAAAGTTCCACCCCTCAATCACGTGGTTGGTTCCCCTGGTTACCAGTCTCCATCCCTAGGGGCTTTCCAAAAGTCACCTCATTAACATAACAAAAGACACCTATATCACTCTCATCACTTAGGAAATTCCAAGGGTTATAGGAGCTGTGTGCTAGAACCAATGACAAAGACCAAATACGTATTTATTATAAATTACAATATGACACTCCTTTTATTTCACAACAGGTTCAGAACTCAGAGGGGAGAGAGATAAAATTAATTAGCACCCTGAAATCCCAACATTGTGGGTATAATAGAAAAACTTTAATCATTGAATAAGATGGGGGGGCTATAGTTTCTTTGAACCCTGAGGTTATATGACTCTATAATAACTGTTTCATTTCATCCCCTTGTCTCACTCAAGAAAGTATAAAGCATGCAGGAGAGTCACTTTATAGTCTTTAACAGGAGTACAGGCTTAAAGAAGATGTTTCAGATTTTCTTTCTTTCCAGGATGATGTTTGGGTCTAAACAGAAGGTTTCTTCTTAGAGCAGAGAAAAACCAACTATCACAGAAATGGGAAACAAATGGATGGAAACACATGAAATTCTGTTTGTAACAGAGAGAAACTATGTTTTTGCTTTTAAGGAAGAAATCTTAGATATAAAGAAAATGAAGGCAAGGAAGGAAGGAGGGATACAGGTGGAAAAAAACAAAAATTCACTAGTACTTCTTGTTCTGTTTCTTTGACAGTCACAATTACAGATACTCAGATAAAGACATCCTCTTCAATGCTTGCAGCTTTTCACATGATAGGGGAGATATGGCAGGTACTGTTTAGTAACAGAGCTGCCACCTTACCTTGAAATGTGATGGAAGGTAGAAGTGAGGGGAACAGGAGACAAGACTCTCATTTGCCCCAAAGTCTTTGCCATCATTTTTCTAACCACACATACACGTGCATTCCATGCTTCATCTTGATTTTCAGGCTCCCTGTGAGGAAACAACCCTCTGGTTTAAAAATGCATGTTTTGGAATATGAGAGTGGACTGTGGGGAATCATTATTTGGAGTTATTAGACTAGAAAAAGAACTTCAAGTAGGATCATAAATAAGCCATTGAACAAATCAATAGTCCATCATTGAGTGTGTAGTTAAATATATAAGAAATGATAGGAGGCAATTTTTGGAAATCTTTATTACAAAAGACATTTTTATGTAAGATGCTAAATAGGATGCATGTGGCCAGTACACAAAACCCTAGAGCTTAGAAATAAATCACCTTCTGAACAGAAAATTAACAAGGGAATGTGAGCCCCGTAGAAATAAAACAAAAAGTATTGCCATGAAAGTCTGAAACACATGTCCAATGAAGATAATGTATGTGTAAGAAGTGGGCAGATTGGAACATGAATGTAATTTTAAAAAATTTAAATCTGATAAAATTTTGGTTGCCCATTGAAAGAATATGCAAACAGAAGGAAGACTGTCTCCAGAGAGTTTTTGAAAGGGAACCCAAAGAACAAGATTTTTTTATCCAAGGAGAGAGTGCTCAGTTCATCCAACACGCGTGCTTTCTTTGTGGCTGAGGATGGACACAGACGATATTGTAGGAATCAGCTCAAGATAACAGTCCACTGCTTGGCTTTACCGTATCCTCCCAGGTTACAAAAGTCTCTCTTCCAGACTCCCTCCTACTTCCAGTCCCTTAAAAGGGAATCAGAAGTAGAGCCTCAGAAGTAAAAGGGATCTTACAGTCATCTAGTCCAGGATTTGAAATGGCGGTGTCCTGACACACTGGTGGGGCTTTACATGTAGCGATGACTGTGGCAACTAAGCAGTTACAAACATCCCAGGATTCACCACCTTCATAAATTAGACTACAGTTAGCCTTTGAACTTCATTCCAACTGACCTGTGCATGGCTATTCTTCTGAGAGGAAAGTGAGTGAAATCGCTGCTGGTACCCATTCCTGTAAATCTACCCGGGGTATTTGATGGTGTGCTTCATGTGTGTCACCACACACGCATGTCAGTGACCCATATGAGGCACTTGGGCTTCCTCTACCTCATAGTCCCCTTTGTGCACCTCAAACCCATTTGCAAGTTCCCGCTCCATATTCAGCCCAGAGCTGAGTCATGTGCATAGTGCAGATAAGTTACTATTGATGGTGATGAAACCCTGGAAAGTTGGAAGGTGTGCATACTGTCTTAAAATGTCAATAGCAGTATAGGCCATTTTAATAGCATCAGAAGCCATTTTAAGACCTACTGCCTGCTCACCAGGAGAGCTCAAAGGTGACAGCCTACAGCTTTCTTCTATTAGTTCCTAAATGTTTCCAATACCTTCCCCTTTGAAGTTTATAACATTAGATCAAAAGTCTTCTAACTCTGTTGTCTATAAGACACCCAGTTTAAATGTAAAGATAGATATATATATATATATACACAAACTAAATGGATGAAGAAAAATACACCAAAGCTAGCACTAGTCCAAAGAAAGCAGGAGTAGCTATACTAACTTCAAACAGAACGGACTTCAAAGCAAGGCAAGTTATCGGGGATAAAGCAGGACATTATATAATGATTAAGAGGTCAAGTTTCTAAAAAGACATCAGTTTTTTAATGTGTATTTACCTAACAACAGCATCAAACTACATGACCCCAAAACTGATAGAACTGCAAGGAGAAAATAAATGAATCCTCTACAATAGCTGCAGACTTTAACACCTCTCTCAGAAATGGACAGATTCAGCAGGCAGAAAATCAGTAAAGATGTAGCTGAACTTAACACCTTCAATCAACTGGTTACAATTGATTTGCTGACCACTTCATTTGACAACAACAAAATACACGTTTTTCTCAAGCTCACGTGAAACATTCACCAAAGTAGACCACATTCTGGGCCATCCAACACATCTTAACAAATTTAAAATAGATATTGTACACCATCTGCTCTCAGACCACAGTGGAATTAAACTAGAAATAAATAACAGAAAGATAACTGGAAAGTCCCCAAATATGTGGAGATTGAACAACACACTTCTAATTAACACATAGGTCAAAGAAGAAATCTCAAGAGAAATTAAAAAGTATTTTGAATTAAATGAAAATGAAAACACAACTTATCAAAATTTGTGGGATGCAGAGAAAGCAGTGCTTAGATATTAATTTATAGCATTGCATGAATATATTAGAAAAGAAGAAAGATCTAAAATGAATCATCCAAGTTCCCTCTTAGGAACCTAGAGAAAGAAGAACAACTTAAGCCTAAAGTAAGAAGAAAGGAAGTAATACGAGATAGAGTAAAAGTTAATAAAATTGAAAACAAGATATCAATAGAGAAAATCAATTAAACCAAAAGCTGTTTCTTTGAAAAGATCAATAAAATTAGTAATGCTCTAACCAGGCTAACTAAGAAAAAAAGAGAGAAGAGAAAAAAATATTAATATCACAAATGAAAGAGGGGACATCACTACATATCCTATAGACAGTAATAGGATGATAAAGGAATACTATGAACAACTCTATGCCCACAGCCTAGATAAAATGGACCACTTCCTTGAAAGACACAATCTGCCAAAACTAACACAAAACCAAATGTACTCTTATTATACAATCCAGCAATCATGCTCCTTGGTATTTATCCAAAGGAGTTGAAGAACTATGTCCACACAAAAACCTGCACACAAATGTTTATAGCAGTTTTACTCATAATTGCCACAACTTGGAAGCAACCAAGATGTCCTTCAGGAGCTGAATGAATAAATAAACTGGTCCATCCAGACAACGAATATTATTTGACACTAAAAAGAGCCATCAAACCATGAAAAAATATGGAAGGACTTTAAATGCACATTACTAAATGAAGAAGCCAATCTGTAAAGGCTACATACTGTACGGTTCTAGCTATAAGACATTTTGGAAGAGGCAAAACTATGGAGACAAAAGAGCAGTGGTTGCCAGCGGTTGCGGGTGGGAAGGAGACGAAAAGGCAGAGCACAGAGGATATTTAAGGCAATGAAACTACTCTGTATGATACTGTAATGATGCATATATATATATATCACTACACATTTGTCCAAACTCATAGAATACTCCAGAATATTTTTAGGGTATATGAGATCAGACAATTAAGTTTGCGAACTCATCCTAGAAAAAGTGCTACATACCTCATTGCTGAATATCACTACGGTCACCTTTGAAGTACTCCTCTTGGGAAGCTATGCACTGATGCCAGCGCCTAGTCCACCCTTCAAAGCAATTTTGGGACTCTTTTTCCGGAATGGCCATCAGAGCTGTTGTCGTATTACCCTTGATGTCCCGAATGGCATCAAAATGTCTTCCTTTCAATATTTCCTTTATCTTCCAGTAAAGGAAGAAGTCATTGGGGGCCAGATCAGGTGAGTAGGGAGGGTGTTCCAATACAGTTATTTGTTTACTGGTTAAAAACTCCCTCACAGACAGTGCCCTGTGAGCTGGTGCATTGTGGTGATGCAAGAGCCATGAATTGTGGGCGAAAAGTTCAGTCGTTTAACTTTTACACACAGCCTTTACTTCCAAATAGTAAACTTGGTTAACTGTTTGTCCAGTTGGTACAAATTCCTAATGAGTAATCTCTCTGATGTCAAAAAAGTTTAGCAATATCGGTGCAACAAATTCACGAACTTAATTGTCAGACCTCGTATGTGTTGGAATCTGTTTTTGTCTTCTAGCCTTTGTTTCTCTCCGTCAGCAGCTGCAAGGATACTTACAATGCAGTTTCTCTCCTCTACCCAGCCTCAGTTACAGACCGCTTCCCACAGAAGCACTTCGCCTCATCCACCCTATTCTCCTATTCTGCATCTCTTTTATTTCATTCCCACCAGTCCAGTGTAAGCCTTTCTCCGGAGAGCTGTGTTCTCCCTGTGTCTGAGACATTCTGCTGCAGGGCCTGTGCTGTTTTTCTTTCCCTGCATAGGGACAGCCCTTCCCGAGTCGAGTCCGAGATGCATTCTGGTTAAAGATGGAGTTTCCACTTCTGTTTCTGATCCTCTCTGTGGCTTTAGGTGACCCCTGATGAAAGGCTGTGCAACTCTCCCTGTCCTTGTTAAACTGGAGGGTTCGTTAGGCCTGGGCTTTGATGTTCAAAATCAAAGTTCTTAACTTTCCGAACTGCAGTACTGACCTTGGGCAAGTTTCTAAGAAATTGGGCTCAGAGATTCCAAGATGGAACTCAATAAAATCTAAGGAAGCATTTAAGAATGTTAAGCCCTACTGCAATCTTGTTAGGAAAAAAATGTTATCTCGGACTTACAGATGTTTTTTCACTTTAGCACAGTGAGCTCGGTCTCTGCTCATGTTTGATTAGTGGAATAAGGCATCGAATTTCAGAGACTAAGCTTTGGAATTAGGAAACTCTGGGGTCAGGTAGTTGGGATGTTGGGCAAATTATTTCTCTAAGCTGCCCCTTTTTCATCTGTAAATGGGGATGATGACAGCTACTTTATAGGGCTCTTATGAAGAATAAGTTAGATAACATATATGTAAATCCCTCAGTCCAGGGCTGGTACATAGAAAGTGCTTGATGTTATAAATGGCATGATTTGTCAGAGTGGGAAGAACAGGGCAGTTCCTATGGCAGTGTGGAGACTAAAGTTTAAAGTATCATCAACTGTAGAGTGCTAGAGATACATCTGGGTATAACACCACTCTCCTGCTCTTGTTGACATTGCTTTCTCATCAGGAGGCAGCTTAAGATGTTAAAAAGCACATTCATTTCAGACAGTCAGGCAGACCTGGGTTCTCAGCACAGTTCAGCCATTTACTAATTTGCATAATTTCAGCAGATGACTTGACCTCTCTGAGCCTCAGTTTCCTGTTCGTAATGACACCTGTGTGTCATTGGCTAGTTAGGGATAACTGAGATGATTTATGTTGAAATTCCCAGCATTCAGTTGGCACTAGTTCTCCTCTGCCATTCTGTTAAGTTGGTGCAAAAGTAATTGCGCGTTTTGCAATTATTTCTAACCTTTTAAACCGCAATGACTTTTGCACCAACCTAATATGAATGTTTTACCTCTGTGCTGAACTATCACCATGATTCTCTGCAACGCTTTTGCTCCACGGAGGGAGAGAGTGTAACTTGAAAGGGTTACTAATCCCTCGAAACCCTCTGTTCACAAAATAACTCATTTCCCAATCCTGCCACGTAAGCTACTGATCTGGTTTTGATGACCTGATCACACATTGAGGACCACATTAAGGGTGTCACTCAAAGCTGTACTCACGATCAAAGTTCTGGAAAAAGGCTTGCTTCTTCCTACACACTCTGGGGATGGCACCAAACAACATGATGAAAAGATAACAGACCCCCACGGAGTCATCGCTCTCAGATCAAGCTCTTGGCCTCAATGCTTGACGAGTGGGAACGTCACGGCTGGAAAGTGATAAAAAGGTTTTCTAATTGTATTGACCGTTTTAGGTGTGTGCATATGTAAACTTGGCATCTAAAAAACTATTCACATGAAAGTCATAAAACATGCACCAAAATTATGTTTTTAAAAAAGTAAATCTCTTGCTGAAAAGATTGGTTTTCAACCAATCAAAACACTTCCAAACTTATGGAAAATATATTTGTCGAACAAGCAGAACAGACATCAATGGGTAAAAATTATTGCACATTTTTTTAAAATTCAGAAAATTTTACATACTTAAAAATTTGGGGCGTAGCTGCTTAGCTCAGTTGGTTAGAGAGTGGTGCTGATACAACCAAGGTTGCAGGTTCGAACCCTGCATGGGCCACTGTGAGCTGAGCCCTCCTAAAAAAAAATAAATAAATAAATACAAAATTACTGCCCAAAAGTACAAATAAGCGAAAAGAGATAAATGCAAATCTGCTATCATCCTACCTATCCAGAGAAAACCATATTGGCAAATATCCCTTGCATATGTTTTCTGTGTGTATTTACATACTTCTAAAACAAAAATGGAATTCTTCCATATAAATTGTCACCCACCATAAAAAAATTGCACTAAGTCTTTATTATCGACTATTTAGTTTGTTTCTAAATTTTACTATAAACATTACAGAGCAGGAGTAACTGTAGAGAATGACTTAGAAAGGAGGAAAATGTAGGGGGAAAAAATTCTGAAAAATTCACACAGCCGCTTAGAGTTATATAAAAACAAATAAAAATTATCCTTTATGTTACGTCAAAAGTGTCACAACACACAGAGTCCCTGGGAATAACCATTTTTGATCAAATTATAATTGTGTTCAAACTGTCATCTTAACTGACATGTTTTCCTTCTACCCTTTTATGTTTCACTCCTCTTGCCCTCCTTCAGTCTCTGTCTGAAGTACCCTGTGTACTTTGGTTTCATTCTAGCCACTTTCCGCCAGCCTAAGCACCTCTCTCATCTCCTTTCTTTCTAGAACATCTGCCATGCTAATTTCTAGTTTTTGGTTAATTCTACCGTCTACTTTCTGCCCTCCTCCCTCCAGGTAGCTGAGCACTGATGGAGAAAAATCATACAACTTTTTTCGCTAGTGTCACTAGGTATGTTTGCTCTTTAGCCTGGACTGGCCCCCTGAGCCTCTTGCCTTTCCTTTCTTCTAAATCACCACAATTTGTTTATCCTGTCTGCTCATTGCATGGCCAGGGTTACAGTCCTCCATCTCATTAAAATAAAAGTAATATTAGTTACCTTTGACAGGAAATGGAAGCAAGAATGAAGTTTCTAATATTCTCAGAGATGGGAGGTGGAGGGGGGGAAAGAGTTCCTAAGGATTAAACTAGAAAATTCCTCAACAATGGAGGTGACTGTATCTATGCTCTGTAAACCAAAAAGTTGTCCGTTAATGTGTGACTTAATGATTTGGAAATGCACAAATCTCCAGCCGCAAAGGGAGGAGGTAATAAACAGGCTGCAAATTGGAGATGTCCTGTGGATGAGGGCGGCTTGGTAGACAGCAGATTCCACTTGGAGAGTCCCCAAGGCTCTGGGCCTCAGCATCAGGGCTTTTGCCCATCTACCTGTGCTTTGATCAGGGGCCAGGGAGACCTAGTCCAGACACCTTCTGTCTTTGCTTTCCAGGCCCTTTCTCCTCTGAGCTTGATAGAGAGCCAGAAATTATCAGAGGCATTCGGTAAATGCATTTGATCTCTTAAATGTTCAGTGAACATATCTTATTTCAAGAATGACTTTCCCCTTTTCCCTCTCCTTTTCCATTAACCACATTTTAAGTCTGGCTGAAGGCCCAGGACTCCAGCCCCAAGCACAGTGGGTTTCCTTCTTATGGGTGAGGGGAGGGGGGGCTGTGGGGGGACTGATCCCCAAATGCTAGGAATACCTTATTCTAAGACTCAGGATTTCTGTTCTAATGCTATACTAATTTTTAAAAAATATTTTATTGGGGAAGCGGAACAGGACTTTATTGGGGAACTGTGTGTACTTCCAGGACTTTTTCCGAGTCAAGTTGTTGTCCTTTCAATCTTACTTGTGGAGGGTGCAGCTCAGCTCCAGGTCCAGTTGCCGTTGTTAGTTGCAGAGGGCACAGCCCACCATCCTTTGCAGGAGCCTAACCGGTAACCCTGTGGTTGAGAGCCCACTGGCCCATGCGGGAATCAAACCGGCAGCCTACATACAGCATTAGGAGCATGGTGCTCCAACCGCCTGAGCCACTGGGCCGGCCCTATACTAATATTCTATTTAGAATTTTAGGATTGAGATTCATAAGAGAATGGCCTACAGTTTTCTTTGGGCTATATTTGTTGGGTATCACTACTGTGCCATCTCCACAAAAGAAATTTGAAGCTTTCCTTCTTTTCCTAGGCTCTGAAACAGTGTATCAGAATTCATTGGCCCTACAGTCCTGGTAATATCCCCAAAACAGGGATTTGCAGGCAGTAGCTCTTGCAGGGAGTGGCTCTTTGCTCTTCTTCTCTGTTTCTTCTGTGATCGTTTGTCTGTTTAAATTTCGTAACTCATCTAAAGTCCATTTTGAAAAATTATATTGTCCTAAAAATGATTTATTTCACCGAGATTTTTCTAACTGAGCTGATAAAACTAAACAAAGTCATCTCTTAAGATAATTTTAATTTCCTCGCATCTGGAGTTCATTTCCCTTATTCTGTATTTGTATAGTTGTGCTTTCTCCCCTTTTTCTTGTTTAGTTAACAGCTTACCTATTTATTTTCAAAGAATCAGCTCCTGAATTTATTTATTTATTTATTTATTTATTTATTTATTTATTTATTTATTTATTTATTTTAACTTTAAAAAATTAAAACAGGGGAGAGCGCGAACGCAGTCCCCCACTACCACAAATTATGCAGTCGAGTTTCCCACATTTGGGGAAATTGCAGGGGTCAGCACATCTGGAGTGCAATGGATAAGCCTCGCCCTGGGAAAACCACCTTCGTGATCATGGTATCTCCCCTGCCAGGTAAGTATCTGAATTTATTTTTTTACTTCTGTATTTTTCTGTTTTATGCACCATCATTTTAGGCTTTTATTTCTATTAATTATATCCTCTGCTTTTCGAAGGTTTATCCTGTTCTATTTCTAACTTTTTACATGGGTGCTTATTTTATTTAGTTTATTCTAAATTTTTAATTAATACAATCATTAAAACCATGAATTTTCCTCGTGGTACTATTTTAGCAAAATTGCTTGGGTCCAGATATATCATTTTCATACTTTTCTAAGTATTACCTATTTTGCTTTCTGTTTTCCTTTTTGATCCAAATTTTATCTAAGCACTTAAAAACTTCCAAGGAGTAAGAATATTTTATTTTCTGTTTTGTCATAATTTCTAGTTTTATTGAATTGTGATCAGGTAAGATTATTCATATGGTTCTACTTATTGGAATATATTAAGATTTCATCTGTGGCTTAAGATATGGCCAGTTGTTGTGAATGTTCCAAGGACACTTAAAAAGATGTAATCTTGTGTTAGGGTACAGAGTTTGATATATTAGATCTACCAAATTAATTATATTTTTAGGTCTTCTCTGTTCTCATTTACCTCTGTGCCCTTAAGCTGGCAAGGACTATACTAATTATTTCTGTCTATTCATTCTCTTTATATCTCCTATAATATTTGCTATGAATAATGAAATTGTGTTATTCAATGCATATGAGTAGATATATCTATTTTTTTCTTCATTGTGAATTGTAACTTTTATGATTATAAAATGCCTTTCTTACTCTCCTTGAATGCTTTCTACTGTGAAATCAACCATGTAATCGTAAGTTTGTGGTCCTGATTTCTTTATGTTTGCTTATTCCTGGTATAGCTTTTCTGTTCTTATATTTTTAAACTTTCAGAATCCCTCTATTTTATATATTTTCTTGTATACACCACAACCAGTTGTCTTATGCTTTGTGCTCCAATCTGAAGTTGTATTATTTTTAAATAGTTAAGTTTAGCTCATTTACATTTATTCAAATTTGATCTTAGTTCTGTCATATTGTTTTGTTATGCTTTCTGTTTTGTAACTTTTTCAAATATCTCACTATGTGCTTTTGTTTGATGTGTTGTAGTTGTGTGTATGTGTTTTGATTATTTGAAAGATTTTTATTTTTGTTCTGGGTTACCACAATAATTTTAATATTACACGATGTCCTTAATCATCTATTTCTTTAGATTGTCTATTGGCTCCTTACTATATTTCTTTCTTTTCTCCTTTTTCTTAATCACCAAATTTTAGTTGCTTATATTCTTTCTTAGTATGCTCCTTTGTACTAAGATGTATACTTAAATCTCTACTATTTGATTTATCAGCTTGAAATATTTTTACCCCCAATTATAGATATGAAAATCATATTTACATAAAATCGCATTTTCACTTTTTCTCCCAACTTTTGTTATATTGTGGGGTTTTTAAAATTATTATGGGGGAATATTGGGAAACACTGTGTTTTTCCAGGACTCATCAGGGTCAAGTCAAGTATTTGTTTTCAATCTAGTTGTGGAGGGCTCAGCTCACTGGTCCATGTGGGAATCGCACCTGCAACCTGGGTGTTATGAGCACTGTGCTTTAACCAACTGAGCCAACCGGCAGCCCTTGTTATTTCATCTTTAAATTGTGAGGCTTTAACACTTACATAACCCTAAACTCCGTATCTACTGTTTCCTTAATCATACACTTACCTCGGTGTTTTTTCCATTTCTTTTGCAGCAATTTTCCCATTCATCTCACCTATGGTGATTTATTTTCAGCTTTGTGCATATATATGAATGGTTTTGAATGAATGAGAACGAAGACCTAGGTAGGATTCTTTCCCTCTTTCCTATTAGAATGCAGTTGGCTGCCAAAGACATCTTTGCAGCCTTGGACCATTTTTCTTTCTCACCATCTGGGGTCTCTGCCGGGCTCTCCTAAGATTCTGAAATTTCACAAATTGCCCCACTGCGACACCTCTTGGCGAAAGAGAAACACGGGCAGAGGGGAGATGCGTGCAATGCGGTCCTCCAGGCGGCAGGGGGCACCGGGGCGAGGCGACTGCAGCTCAGGCGAGTCTCTCTCCCGGCCGCACGCGCTCCTTGACCCCGCGCCGGCGCGCGCCCTGCGGACTCGGCGTAGGGGTTGGCGCCGGCTGCGGGACCGACCGTCACAGGCTTACGCCGAGTGCGCCCAGCGCGCCCTTCCCGCGGTGCCTTGGCCCTGGAGCGCCGCCGCGGCTCATGGGGAGAGTCGGCCTGGCGGGCCGGGTAAGTGGCGCCCCGAGGGGCGCGGGCCGGGCGGCGTGGTGGGGAGTCAGGGCGGGAGCGCATCCCCGGGGGGCTTTGGACGCGAGGCCGTGGCTTTAGGCCGCGCCGCCATGGGGCCGGGAGGTGTCGGGCCGGCCCCGGAGCCGCCGGCCCGTCGGACGCCATGCGGGCCCCCGGCCCCGGAGACCCGACCTGTTTGCCTTCGCACCCCGCCGCCACTTTCCTTTATTTGCCTCGGGTCATCGGGGCCTCGAACTCTTCCTCTCTACTTCTCAGTCTTCCTTTTTCTCGTCTGTCTGCTCCTGTTTCTTTTGGACCCGAGAACGTGTTTCTCTCCCCTCTTGGTCGTGTTTTGAAAAAGTTGCTCGGTTCCTAAAGCCCGGTAGCCAGGCCTGTCACCTGTGGCCTAGCAGCTTGCGCTCCTCCCAGGCCCAGGGAGTGGAGAGGAAAGAAGCTGTGTCCTTTCCGGACCGCAGAAGTTCAGCTGTTGATTGTCTCACAAAGACGAGGGGTTTACCTGACAGGCGAAGGAGGACCTGACTCCCCAGTTCTTGTCCTTTTAAAGCGGTGTTTTCAGCCATGGCATCCAGTCATCGACCTTTTTTTTTTTTTGGAGCATCTCTTCTCGCCCAGACTGTGAGTTAGGAACAGCATATACAAGATAAATAAGATTCTGTCCCTGCCCTCAAGAGTTTTGCCTCTAGGGAGACAGTCCTAAAAACCCCTGCCTGGGTTGATCCGAGGGACTTAGAGGATGGTCTGGAAAGGCTTCCAAGAGGGAGTGATGCTTATAACCGAGTCTCGGAGGTGTATTGTTAGACGTGCAAGTTGGGGGAAAGGTTCCCTGCAGAGGAAAGAAGTGTAAAGGTAGCCGACGTGAAGAACCATAGTGCATTCTGGAATCTGCAGGTAAGGAAGGGCAAGAGGTTCAGGAGAGGTAGTCAGGTCAGATCAGGAAGGTTTTTTGATTAGTCAGTTAATGAGAGCCCTTGAGGGTACTTATTGCTAGAACCAGGGATATGGATGGAAAATATTCTGAATAAGGGCAAAATTTGGCATGTATGCAGGTGGATGAGGACCGTATCTCCCAGCAGCAGGTAGACTTTTTAAAGGATGCAACTCATCCTTTTGTGGCAGCAAAAAAAAGTTGCCACGTTTTTATGGGAGAAAGGCCACAGACATTTTGACTATAATAAGGAAATTCAGGAACTGTGGGGTAACAAGCGGAGGGTGTTTCATTTTTCGAATTTTATCAACGAATGTGCTGCATGCTGTGTAGTTTAGAGAAAGTAGATTGTGACACAGACAAACATGGTGTAAAAGAAGTGTTAACAGTGAAGAGCTATTCTGATTGTGCAGTTCTGTGGTCACTAAAGATAGCCCTTAGGGAAATTAAGAATTGGGGAGAATTGTTGTGCATCCCCAGATGTAGCTTTATGAAGTGCATTTCTTACCTGGTTTGTTTTAAATTACCTTCAGGGAACAAATGATCCAGAGTTAATAGTCCCTCAAGTCTTTCATAATAGTAAACAATGAAGGATGTTCTTTATACACCTAAATTACAGGTGAGTGTGGACTTTGGAATACACTCCAGCTGATGGTGTTTTGGTAATAATAGAGTCTGTGAGAATGGATGGAAATACTATAAACTATGGCAAGAGTGTCAGAGGTGAGGGAAAAGATTTTTTAATTCTTTAAAAAGTCATAAATCTTATACATGAGGCAGATACCTTTTATTACCTATATTTTTTGTGGACACCAAGTTCCACTGCCCCTCAGTTTCCTTCCTGTTCCTTTCTGTCCATATATACTTCCCCTCGTCCGTAAGCTTCATTTCCATTTTATGGTGCATGAATACTTATTTAGTGATAAGAAGGTCTCTTCTTAACCAAACTTGCTTCTTCAGGTGCTCCGAACTCAGACCGTGACTCATGATTAGTTGTAGGGTTGTAGTATTTTTTTCTCCCATTAATAATAGTATATTGTTTAAAATTAACCATACTTCTAGCGAATCCCACTTATAAGTTATGTTCTTAAAGGGCATCTCTGCAGATCTTATTGTTTCATAATAATGGGGTTTAAGTGGATACGTTAAAATTTTCCATCCATTCACAGATACATTTAGAAAATATAAAGTGCTTACAATGTTCCAAGCATGGTGCTAAGCTAAAGATACAAAGAAGACAAAAACAGCCCTTACCTTTAGGGCTTATGGGAGACAGATGTGTCAACCGATAGGGAGCATAATATGTAAAAGTTGCTCTGATCCAAGTGTGTTCAGGGGAAACAAATTGGAGCTAGTTTTACGTCGGGGCAGTAGGCACCAAAGGCTTCAAAGACGCACTTGAAAGATGAGTAGGTGGGATACTTCTGAGAAGACTTTTTCCATGTTCTATTTCTGCCCGTGTTGAAAAAAAATACTGTGCCATCGTAGGTGGACTCTTGAAACATCATCGTTTTTCTGCCAGAACCATGTTCACTGTGTTTCTTCTTAAGTGGAGCATACAGAGGGTGCCAAAAAAAAGTATACACATTGTAACAAAGGAAAATCTATTAAAATTATAATACAGGTCTGACAGTTAAGTTTGTGAACTCATCCTAGAAAAAGTGCTACACACCTCATTGCTGAATATCATTACGGTCACCTTCGAAGCACTCCCCTTGGGAAGCTATGCACCGACACCAGTGCCTAGTCCACCCTTCAGAGCAATTTTGGAACTCTTTTTCTGGAATGGTCATCAGAGCTATCGTTATATTACCCTTGATGTCCTGAGTGTCATCAAAATGTCTTCCTTTCAATATTTCCTTTGTCTTCAGGTAAAGAAAGAAGTCACTGGGGGCCAGATCAGGTGAGTAGGGAGGGTGTTCCAATGCAGTTATTTGTTTACTGGCTAAAAACTCCCTCACAGACAGTGCCGTGTGAGCTGGTGCATTGTCGTGATGCAAGAGCCATGAATTGTGGGCGAAAGGTTGAAGTCTTCTAACTTTTTCACTCAGCCTTTTCAGCACTTCCAAATAGTCAACTTTTATCCACTTGGTACAAATGCCTAATGAATAATCCCTGTGACACCAAAAAAGGTCAGCAACATCACTGCATCACATTTGCAAACTCAGTTGTCAGGTTGCGTACTCAATATATACCAATAACAAAAAATGAACACAAGTCATGTGTATACATTTTTTTGGCACCCTTAGTACATGAAAGATGTGTTGATCAAAAGGTGGTGTTACAATAAAAAAGTAAATAGGTATTTTAAGTTACAAAAATCAGCTGTTTGTATTTGCATTTGATCTTGGCTTCTTAAGGTATATCCAATGTTAGAAAGTGCTACTTTTTATTACATGACACAAGACTTCATGAAATAAATGAGTTGTATCATCTAAGAAACATCTCAGCGTGAATTCAGTTCAGATCCTGGCCTTGTCAGTGCACTTGTGTCATTTCTGCGGTAGCAGTGGAGAGGGAATGAATCGACGGGTATGTTCATCACTGCTTAAAACAGCCAAAATAAGAATATACACACCTTTTAAGGAATAGATGCAATAAAGCTATGTAAATAAAGTTATATAAAAAGAGGAAAACAAAGGATTAATGAGAATGGCGTTCGGGTTGCTGCTTACCCTGGGCCGGGGAGATCACTTGAAGGGGTGGGGGTGGGTGGGTCGCATGGGTTGAGTGTGGGTTCTCGGCCAAATCCTGTCTCTTGTT
Source organism: Rhinolophus sinicus (assembly GCF_036562045.2). NCBI lineage: Eukaryota > Metazoa > Chordata > Mammalia > Chiroptera > Rhinolophidae > Rhinolophus > Rhinolophus sinicus. Next base: position 104,073,433 of record NC_133752.1, on the reverse strand, counting down.
CTGGGTCGCGAAGTCACTGGTGCATGTACCGTTGCAGAGGTTAATTAACAGCAGGCCACACGTGCAAGGGTGGATGATGAATGTGTCGTTGCTGTGACTAATGCAGTCCTGTGAAGTTCAAATTCGATGAAAAGGAGAAAAGTGAAGAAAGCTCATCTGCATTTATTCTGATGCAGAAATCTGACTTACAAGCACTTTGCTACAGAAAACTCGCAGGTGATGATAAGATGACGTCAGTTTCTAATATTTAAAGTGTGTTTTTGAAGGTTTTGAGAACAGAAGTCATGATTTCTGAAGCTTTCAGATGGAAGCAAAAGAAATGGAACTGTCAACAAACCATTTTCAATTTAGAAATGGAATCAGAGGAAGTATGGTCTCATGAAACCACATTCATTCAGCCCTGGAATCCTTGTTAAATGTTGGATTCTTCGATGAAAGAACTCTGGTGGAGGCAGAGATCCTCTACACAGCTTGATTTTTTTTTTTTCACCCCTAAATTTGGGAAAATATCCCAGTGAGTTTCCTCTTCTGGGTAGGGAGGTGTACGAGAGTTAAACAGCAGCCTGTCACCTCACACCCATCTCCCAGTGCTGCTTCTCCCTTCCCTTTTACCTGTTCTTTTTTACAATTATTATTGTGGTAAAATATGTATCACATAGAATTTGCCATTTTCACCGTGTGTAAGTGCACGGCACGGTGGCATTGAGTACACACAGTGCGACCACTACCACCATCCATCTCAGAACCCATTGCCTGCTCTTCAAGTATCTCGTGGAACTCGTGGGCATTGTCTGTGTCGTTGCACTGCTGATTTACGTGGCCAAATAGACTTTATTTGGTGATGAATGTTTCAGCAAATGTATATTGAATGCCTACTCTCTGCCCGAAACTGGAGATGCAAAAATGAATAAGCTAATCTTTTCAGAGTTTAGTGGGCATTTGGTTAACCCACTTCCATGGGCTCTAACATTTGTAAATACCTTCTTTGATGAAGTTCTCAAGTTCCTTATGAAGAGATACTGGGAGAAATAAAGTAGAGTTTGGGTTACAACCAAATTTTGATAATTTATGTTTGTAATTTCGTAGAATGTGTTCGTCTTCCCTTGGCTTTATAAGAATAAAGAACAAATGAACCCATAGTTTTTACTAGATTTTAATTTGGTGACCAATTGGATGAAGAGGGCTCAACAAATTAGGTTAGATGAGAGATGCGTGGTCACTTCTGAAGTAGTTTTTTTTGAGAAGCACAATATTAAGCTGGATATTCAGCATTGTTTTTCTTGCTGTTGCTCTGAGTTTTTCAGGTTAAATTTAAAGTTTAAAGTATCTAAATTTTAATTTAGATCAGAACGATTAGTTTTGAATACCAGGTAGGCTGGGAGAAAAGTACATGAAAGCTGCTGAAGCTCTTTGGTGCAGAGGTCTTCCTTCTGGCCAAAGTCGTAGTTGGCCAGAAAACTCTGAAAAGATAGATTGGGAGGGGTTTGCAAATAGCGAATTAACTGTGCAGTTGGCCTAACTTCCTATTTCAGCTCTGGGACGGATATTGATCTCAGTCTGGGGATAGAACAGTGAACTCCACCAACTAGACCTAGGTTTTCAAGGAGTTTACAACAGCGTGGATTAAAGTAGGTTCTGAAGTAGACCCTAGGGGCATGCCCCGTGTATAAAAGTCTGGAGATATGGTTGTATTTCGGCCATACGTAGTTAAGAAATGGAGTTCATTACTTTTTCTTCATTTGGTTTCAGTGACTCAAGCTTACCGTGACGAGGTATTGCCAAGTTCTTGAATAAAATGTTCACTTTGTCTGGCACAGACGGCAGTGGGTATTTCCCTGTTGGATACACTCTCTAGGAAATTCTGTCTGTGCTGTCAGCTAAGTGGGTGATTTATCAAAGAAGCCTTAATGAGGAGGAGAACCTGTAGGCATGCCTCGATTTTTAAGTCATTCATTGGAGCAATCAGCCACCAGTACCCTGGGCCCTGCTTCTGTGCTACTTTGGGGCTTTTCATGTAGAAATCAAAATGGAGGGCTTTTAGGTAATTTGAGGGTTCAAATACTAAGAAGCAGCAACAGCTTAGTGGGGCACTGACTCCCAGGTAGAGAGCTATGTTGCTCAAAATGAGAGCAGTTATTCTGAGGGAGTAAGGTTGGTATTCCCCCCATCCCCCTCACGCCACACAACATGGAACCAAGGCCTGCCAAGGTGTTGAGGCCGCAGGGTCTTAGAACACCAGTCATAGAAGAGGGGAGAAGCAAGCATACACCAGAGAGAAGTTTTTGCCGAGTCAGAGGTAACCTTGGGGGGAAATTAAATATTTTCCTTCTTGCCTGTCTCACCTTCCCTTCCTCAAACACAGACCCAGGCGGAACAGGGTTTGTATAACACGGTGTCTGTGGCAAAATGCTGTCTGGGCCTAGGACCTCACAGACTTTGGGAATGTGCCCATAAATCAGAAGCTACCTGTGCTAAGCATTTATTTGCAATTTAGGGATTTCAATCTTTTTTTTTTTTTCTTGACACCTATGAGAAAGATTGATTTCTTATTTTGAGAAGTGGACCGTGTTGTGGGTTTCAGAATGTTGAGGTTTTTTAAAGGTGGCCATAGGCTTGTCTAGTATGGGCTGTGAAGTTCACCTGACTGGCTTTGAGATGGGTCTTCCCACCATGACCTTGGGCACATCTGTCTCCTGAAGACCGTTCCCCGTCTGTAGCCAAGTGCTCGGGGTCTACAGCGGATCCTGCATTTGCCAGGGCTCTGGCCAGATAAGGCTTCGTAAGTGGTAACTACTGTTGTCTTGTACGCCTCTATTCTGCGGGGACATTATGTGTCAGTCGTTCATATGGAGATGGTTGATTGTCTCTTGTAACCAACGTCATTAAAAATTACCAGTTTCTACTTGGTAGGATAGGAAGTCAGGATATTTAAGATCTAACCTTGCACTCTTCCCTCTACAAGCGATCATAAAATAACAGCATCTATGAGGTCATTTCTGTTTTGTTTTTTAATTTCTAGGCATATGTTTAAATTTTTTTTTTATAAAAGAGTAGCTAATCATGCTAAATGAACCTAGTAATTGGTGTTTTTTGTAAGGTTTCTGTTTTTTGCTGTTGAGACAAAATAGAATTTTTAAAAATTGGATATATATAATTAATAATATTCTGAATCTAGAACTTCCATCTGTAGCTTGTTATATGCTATAGAGCAGAGCAGTTTCACTCACGAATTACTTGACCACGTGATCTTATAGATAGGAAAGTTCATCCTAGGGGTTTATTTAAAAAATAGTACATGGATGCCCCATGTATTAGCAAGGGTGCTGATTGGTGGTGGCACACAGTTTCTGTCGCTGAAGATTCCAGCTCGGGGGTCTCTTCAAATACGTTTTACCTTTAAAATTCCATAACACTGAGTTATTTTAACACGAAAAGATTTGAAATCTTTACTATATTTTGCATTCTTTCACCTCCCCCATTGCCTTTCAGCATTAAACTGAAAAGATGTCCCTGTATGACGACCTGGGAGTGGAGACCAGTGACTCAAAAACGGAAGGCTGGTCCAAAAACTTCAAACTTCTGCAGTCTCAGCTTCAGGTGAAGAAGGCAGCTCTCACTCAAGCAAAGGTAAGATAAGCCCGCGGGGTGAAGCAGAAGCAGGTTCCGCCTTCGGTTATAAGTGATGTGATTTTAGCGAACTCCTCTGCCTTTTTATTGACCATGTAGGGTTAAACATTTACGGAGAGAGAGGTTTTGAGTAAAGAGGAGTAAGGAGCTTAAGGTCATTTTCTTCTCCTGACTCCTGTGCGTAGAACTATTTCAGGGATTCCAGTGAAGACCGGCAGTGCTCAGTTTCCAGCAGTGATACCAGTTTTCAAACTTCAGTATGTCTAAGATTGACTGAAGATCTGGTTAAAATGGTGCTTCCGTAGCCATATTCCTGATGTGCTGGTGAATTCTGGCTCTGGGCTGGGGCCCCGGGAGTCTGCACTTTGGGGAGCATTCCTGCTGTTAGTTGTAGGTGGGAAGCTGTGCAGTAATTACTAAGCTCTAATAACATGCATGCTTGGTTGTGACTGTCAGACGTACGTAGTCCCTGGTCATCGTTTTTGTCCCTGTTGTAGACAGGTCGGGCATTGGCATCATCATGGAAATCCTACAACATGTAAAACATTAAAAATATAGCTGTCCACTGGATATCCGATAGTAAAATGTTACTGCTGAATGCTCGCAGGAATGAGAATGGTAGTGTGGTGCACTTCCTGTTTTAAGGGCCCTTATGTTTTAGAGCATGTATCCCCAGTGGAGGCTATATCCTCCCAAAGGGGTGAATATTGGGGCTAAGGGGTGAAAAAAATCTTGCTCTTTTTATGTATAAAGCACAAATATACATAAAAACACAAACAGATATACAGAGGGTGCCAAAAAAATGTATACACATTTTAAGCAAGGAAAACACTAGGAAAATTGTAATACTCAATATACTCGTACACCAGTAACAATAGATGAATACAAGTCACGTGCACACATTTGTTTGGCACCCCCGGTGTAGTGTATCTTGTGGTATTAAAATTTTATGGATGGAGAAAAATGTATTAAAAGGTTAGTGGAGGAGGGAGGCTATAATGAAAAAGAAGTTGAAAACACTGCTTTGGAGATACATAGGGAAGTATTGACTGATAAAATGATGTGATTTCTGGGGTTTCCTTTCAAATAATCCAGTCTGGGGCAGGGGAGATAGGGATGTGCATGAAACAGGACTGGCCACGAGGTGGTAGACAAGCTGGGTGATAGAGACTTAAGAATTCTTTCATCTGTTCTCTGTAATTTTATGTTTGACATTTTCCATAATAAATGGTTTTTTAAGTTGGAATTATTTTCCTTTCTCTTTACTACATCATCAGTAGACACTTACATTGACGTCCTTACCTTCGAATGAGTCAATATCGTGAGTTTTAGGTTTAGGATACCAATACTGTCCTGAAATTTAAATTAGTTTTGTCAGTTCTGTTGATTAGAGGTTTTATCTTTTTCATATTCATCATTACTAAGTTGAAAATTTTTTATGCCAGGTTTTCTTTTTAAAGAGAATTTTGTCCTTTTTAAAAACAAGCTTTCATCCCCCCCATGAAAGGAAGATTATTAGCAAAACTTCTTGTTTTTCCTTTTAACATTTAAAAATTTGTTTAATTTTTTTAAATCCTTGTGAGTTTCATGTAACTTTATTTGCACATAAGGTTTATAAATACGGTTTTATATTCCAATGTCAATAGTATTTCATGTATTTTATTCCTTTTTTATTATTTTTTTTTTTTTGATTATTTTATTGTTAGAGGCCTAATCTTCACTTTTATAAAATGACTGGCTCCAAGGAGCAATTCTTATGTTTAATAACATAAACTCAATTAGACATTAGGTGCACATAATTAGTGGGCAATCTTAGTTCAGTGGAAGATAACAAAACAAAATAGAAAAGCAGAAGTCGGGGCGACCGAATGGCTCAGTTGGTTAGAGCGCGAGCTCTCAACAAGGTTGCCGGTTCAATTCCCACATGGGATGGTGGGCTGCACCCCAAACGAAAGATTGAAAATGGCGACTGGACTTGGCGCTGAGCTGCGCCCTCCACAACTAGACTGAAGGACAACGACTTGGAGCTGATGGGCCCTGGAGAAACACACTGTTCCCCAATATTCCCCAATAAAATTAAAACAGAAGAAAATGGGTAGAAGTCTACAAATGTATAGTATAGAAATAATTTTTTTTTAAAAAGGCAGAAGTCAAAGTATTCTAGAGATATACAGATTAAAAGCTGTTTGGGATAATTCTTTATTACCAGTTTTTAAATTGTCAGCTTCATGGATTACTTGCCAATTTTTTAAAATCATAAATAATTTGTTTATTTCTGTCCGGTGTACTTCAGGATCACTTTCTCTATCCAGCTGTTGCCTAATTATAAACTATAGGTTAAAACCCAGCGTATATAAAATACAATTGAGAAAATAGATCCTTCCAAAAAATAAATATACTAAAAAGTCAAATAAAATTTATGAATCATGTACTGGTTTTCTGTACCATTATTTTACTCACATGAAAAGTAATGAGTTGGGTGCTGATAAGCAAGGAATTAGGTTTTTCTATGAAATCGTGGCTCTTAGACATCCTCCAGTACCTGCTTCAATCTCTTTATGCTTATTTATTATCTTTTCTCTTATCCAAATATATTAATTTCAGCTACTAGGAAATTGGTTGAGATTTCAAATAGCTTTTTTTCAACTGGTCAAAGTAAAAAGTTACTTGTGAAATAATTTCTGCCAACTTTCTAACATCTTTTGAGATTGCTATTATATGTGAACTTAATGTGTTTTTCTTGAAAGAAAATGAAGATACATTTCATTGAGCCTCTAAGGCTGTTTAATTTACTAATTAATTACTCATTACCAGGTTGGCCTAAACAAATCTGTAAAGGTATTTGGTAGAGAAACCATTACCTACAATTAAAAGATGGAGCTGTGGTTTCATCTGTATCTCATTTAAAATACATATATTGAATAGAAAAATACACGATTTTGATAATTCCCTCCATTATCTTTTTTTTCCTTTGTTTTTTTTTTTTTTTTTTTTTTTACAGAGGATGGGTTTACCCAATCCACTGTCTCCCAGGACCATGCTTTATTTTTTATTTTTTCATTTTTTTAAAATATATATTGGGGAAGAGGAACAGGACTTTATTGCTTTATTGGGGAACAGTGTGTACTTCCAGGCCTTTTTTCCAAGTCAAGTTGTTGTCCTTTCAATCTTAGTTGTGGAGGGTGCCGTTCAGCTTCAAGTTGTTGTCCTTCAGTCTTAGTTGTGGAGGGCGCAGCTCAGCTCCAGGTCCAGTTGCCATTGCTAGTTGCAGGGGGTACAGCCCACTATCCCTTGTGGGAGTCGAACCAGCAACTTTGTGGTTGAGAGGATGTGCTCCAACTAACTGAGCCATCCGGGAGCTCAGTGGCAGCTCAACTCAAGGTGCCGTGTTCAATTTTAGTTGCAGGGAGCACGGCCCACCATCCCTTGCGGGACTCGAGGAGTTGAACTGGCAGCCTTGTGGTTGAGAGCCCGCTGGCCCATGTGGGAATCGAACCGGCAGCCTTAGGAGTTAGGAGCATGGAGCTGTAACCGCCTGAGCCACCAGGCTGGCTCCCCTCCATTATCTTAAACTTTGGTATACACCTTGTGAATTGTATATTTAATGATTGGATTAAATTTGTTTAAAATAGTAATATTATTTAATATTAGTAAGTTTAATAATAATAAATACTGTTAAATTCAAGAGGGATGGTGACTTATTTTGAGCCTTTTCCAGTGATAATGAAAATGTTAACACTTTAAGTTGCAAAGTGGGAGAAACTAACTGTATAGAAGATCAAGTGGTCACCACTGTACCCACCTGGTCACGCTTGGCATTACTGACAGACACCTGTGTGCCTGCTGGAGTGATGCAGGGTGAAGCACACCACCTCCCCTGCGCTGTATTCTAGCCGTGGACCCCCACCCCTTCCAAGGCACTAATATAATCAGGATTTAACTCACTTTTCAAGAATTGCAGGGCATAGAGGAATAAGTAAAACGAAACCACCAGGAAGTAATGAGGCAGATCTAGAATGTACAGCATTTTATAAGACAGTGTCAGAGAAAAAAAGGGAAGGAGACAAAGGTGATGATACTGCTGATGATGATGATGACGACGACGATGACAGCAGGGAAAGGGACCTAAATCAAGAGACTTAAAGAAACCAAATGTATTGCAGAACTTTGGTAGAATCCTGGTTCAAAATAAAATCGGCTATTTAAAAGATATTTTGGAGACAGCTTGAAAAATCTGAACATGAATTGTATAGGCAATGATACAGGGATTTATTTGATTTTATTAGGTGTGGTAATAGTATTTTGTGGTTGTAAGATAATGTCCATAATTTTAGGAGATGAAGGATAAAGTGTTCTGGTGTCTTCAACTTTATTTCAAATGTTGAGCATTAAATACAGGTGTAGGGTAAAGCAAATATGATAAAATATTCAGTGGTTGATGGTATATGATCATTGTTATCTTAAAAAAAATTTTTTCTGTAGGTTCATAGTAAAAGAGGTTGGGCAGGATTTTATATTCTACTGAGGAGGTGTGGGGGACCCTAATCCACAAGTATCTTTTGCCCAGGATATAAAAACACCCATTCCTTGTGAAAGATCCACAGTAGTCCACATGCAGTATGCTGTTACAGACTTACCCTCCTGGTCAAAGGGAAGAGCCAGGGCAGAGCTAATTTCACATGGAAATTTAAATAAAGTGACCGAGTTTACCATAAATCTTTCACAAAATGGAGGAAATTTGTATTGTAAAAAAAAAAGGCTAATGAAACTAGTATGTGGTTGTAGTAATAATTGAATTAAAAGTTTGTTTTAAGATTAGGGTTTTCACATATCTGAAAGGTTTGTTATAAGAGACCAAAAAAAAAACAAAAAACTTTCTTTGTTACAAATAGTATGAATTTTAATTTCAAGCTTTAGTACAGCTTTCTTGTGTGTCAATGATTTTAGAGCCAGAGGACAAAACAGAGTACAGTTCTTGCCCCAGTAATCGACCTCAAGCGAGGTGGCTCTTCAGACGACCGGCAGATTGTGGACACCCCGCCACACGCAGCAGCCGGCCTCAAGGTAAGCCCCCCTCTGACCCCGAAGGCTTTCCTGCCCTCTGTGTGTCTTATGTTATGCGTGTCATTCTGATCACGGCCTCTTCGGTAGGCCTTTGAGGTCTTTCCACTGTCATGCGTTGGAATCTGCGTGCTCCCCCACTGCGTCCATCCTGAGGCAGACAGAGCACAGCTGAAGCTCGTGATAGAATTTCTTGGTTGGAGGAGCTGACACTCCTCCTGTGTGATGCTCTGTCAGAAGGGACAGGCACCCTCAGTGGAGGGGTTTTTGGGGGGGTTCGTAGCCATTTCACATTTTTTCCCCGTAAATTGTCTACTTTTTCTCACTACATTGACTCAAAAACTGGTTCGTCTTCCTTTATTGTGTATTAACTCCAGAACCTGTAATATTGCTGCCCCAAGATTTAATAAGCGTGGTCCTTTTTGTTCTATAGCTTTCATAATCAATTTTTTAATAGTTAGACCTTTATCATTTATATCCCTCACACACTGATAACACCCCTACCCCATCCACTACCCCTCTGACATCGCACACAGCCATTACATTTCCACCGTCTCTATTCCTAATGCTGCACTCCGCTTCTTGTAACTATATGTATATATCAAATTGTAGTTGACATTGATTATTGTTCAGCTTCAGGTGTACAGTGCAGTGATCAGGCATCTACATCATCCCTGAGGTGGTCTCCCTAATGGGACAAGTGTCCATCGGATACCCTACAAAATCTTTGCAACATTATTGTCATTATCAATTTTTAATTGTAAAATGTTCCCATCAAGTGAATGCATCATAATTTACACAAGCACCCCCTAAGCATGGAACCATCTAGATCTGCTTTTGTGTCGGCATTATAAATAGCACTCGAACATACATTTCTACAGAGAACTCTGTATGCATGTAGTTATTTTCTTAGATTTCCTGAGGTGCCAGTTTTTTTTAGTGCCAGCTTGTTTCTAGCAGTTGTGTGAGTATACAATCGCACCTACATATAAATATATGACTATTTTAATTTTACCCACCTTCCCCAGTATTGGGGTATTTTTTTTAAATAATTTTTAATCGAACAAACTTTTATTTTTATAGCATTTAGAGAAGATGGCTCATTGTTAAACTTAGCAGGGCTTATGCAGTAAAAGTTTACTTTCAAATTTTGAAATGACAAAGAATTAACTCTCATATTGACAATTTGTTGTCTCAGAAACTTTGTGATAATAGCATTATATAAGTTGAGTGGCTGGTTATTAGTCCCTCTCCTGTCTTAATAATAACTAAAAGGAAATCTTGTTCATGTGCCTTTGCATTTTTAAAATGTCTTTTATATGAGTACAAGTTCATAACTACCCTTTGGGTGTGTTAAATAGATTTGTATAAATTTGCCAGTGACAGGGCCAGGGAGGTGATTACAGTTATTTTTCTAATTTATTTTATTCATCGAATCCTAGTGTTTCCTGGTTTTTAGTTATAAGGAAACGATGAAGTGTTTGTTTCACAATGCAAAAAATATCAGATGGAACAGTGTAATATAGAAGTTGTTGGATTTAGAGCTGTGGATGTTGAACATGCACTCTCCTTATCACATCAGTTTGAGGTTCAGATACAAAGCACATTTTCCAAACAGCCTTCCTGCCTTTGCTAGTGTGGGCAGTGTACCTCCTGAAGGAGCTGCAGAGTGGGCACCCAAGGACACCAGTCCTAACCTCTGCATGTCTAAAGACGCCTGTGGAGACCAGCCAGCAGCCAAGGCCTCTTACCTGTACAGACAATAAGGAAGAGTTACGCTGAGAAAATGTGGAGGAAGAAAGTATGGACTTTTGGGAAAGCTAGACCATGCAGTAGATCAGGGCTTCCCAGATCCACGTAGAGGTCATGACCATCAACCTAGGGGAACACCCCATTTCTAACCCGTGTCTCCTAGTTGCTTGTAGTCTGTCTGCCTTTTGTTTTTCTGGTTTCTTTGTTATGACTACCTGTTTCCTCTCGAGGAGTAGCCCCAGTTTCTAAATGTATAGAAGAGAGATGCAAAATGGTATCATCTGAACCTGATCTTAGTGGACCTTAAAAAAATGAGTGACAGTGTGAAGGGAATTATATCCACATGTGCCAGACTCAGCACGTGAAATGCAGCCTACCTGGGAAGGGGGGTGTATTCCAGAGGATTTCAAAAACCCCACGAGGATGGTGTTTGCGTTTTTAAGTCTTAATATTACATGTCTCTGCATGTAGTCAGAATCTAAAGTTTTTCTATTAAATGACCACAGGAATGATTGTGTTATTTGTGGGTTGTTTGGTTTTGAAGTTTTCACCGATACAAAAAAAACCAGAGGTATTCGTTTTTTACTATAAATGTCAAATGTATCACTTAAAATTTTAGGTGGCTAACAGCTTGTTTAGGAATTTCAGGAAAATGCCATAGGGTATTTTGGAATTAATACTAAACTGAGTTCTTTGTCATGGTTCTGCTGTCACCTCACGAGGGGTGTGGCCATTTCTAGTCACTAAACGTCTTTAGATATTGTTCCCTCATCTATAAAACAAAGGAGATGGTCATCAAGGCTCCTTCCAACCCTCAGATTCTTTGACCTTAATTCTGTGAAAAAAATTTGAAGACATGAGGATGGCACTTAACTTTGGCATTTTCACCTTCCTCAGGATCCTGTACCCAGTGGGTTTTCTGCGGGAGAAGTCTTGATTCCCTTAGCTGATGAATATGATCCTATGTTTCCTAATGATTATGAGAAAGTAGTGAAGCGCCAAAGAGAAGAACGACAGAGACAGCGGGAGCTGGAAAGACAGAAGGAAATAGAAGAGAGAGAAAAGTAAGGCTTCATTTGGATTTGGGGGTGTTTATGTTTGAAATACTCATTAGAATGCTAATGAATGAACTTCAGTGCCATCTGTAAGGCTCAAGTTAGTTCTCACGGTTGATCTGAACAGTCATCAGAAGGAATCCAATTGTTTTTAAGAATTTGTAGCTGTTGTATCTCTAGAAAACAAACTCTAGCACAAATTTCATGTATAGACACAGAAAATTTAAAGTATACATTTTGGGTGAGTTGTTAGAAAAGTAACTTAGAATCCTGATGTAGAATAGTAGATTTTTCCCCTGTGCTCTGACTCTACTAGAATCATAAATTCTTTTTTAAATTTTTTTAAAAATTATTATTCTTTAATGATTTTTGAACCAGACAGAATTTTTTAAACTTATAATGCATCTTTTATTTGTTTTTTAGTATATGTGCTGCCAAAGCGAGCACTATTTGTTTTTTAAAAATGTGGGTAACAAGGATTTGTTTGTATTTTTTCTTTTAAAAATATCAAGTATTGTTAGTTTATAAAATATTAATGTATTCTTATTATTTATTGAATCATTTCATGAAGTGAAGACATGTTCTAGAGAATCAAAATTATTAAATTATTACCTGTGTTGGTATGCTTTAAAATTGAAAGAGATAAATACCAAGGAAACTTTTGTTACTACTTACACTCATATACCTATTAAATTGTGTTTTGTTTATCTTCTGGATTTTTCTCACTTCTCACACTTTTCCTGCTTTAGTCTTCAACCAGTTGTTTACACACATACCCCTCCTATTAATAGTTTAGTGTGAAAGGGAAGATCTGGATATTTTCTAGCCAAGAGAAAGTCACAGTGACGTCCTTGGGTTCACATCTCTAACTTGTTTCATCTGTGATCAACATTTGCTGCCTTTATTATCACAGGAGGCGTAAGGACAGACATGAAGCTAGTGGGTTTTCAAGGCGACCAGATCCAGACTCCGATGAAGATGAAGATTATGAGCGAGAGAGGAGGAAAAGAAGTAAGGCATGGACATTATACTGTGTTTCAAACACGGTGCAGTTCCACTATTGTTTTTCATACTCAATTTGATAAATAGTGCACTTGACATTGATAGAGGTAATTTTCTTTCTGGAATCCCAGCAATCCACATTTGCATACACCTTTCATTTACATTGTGTTTTCTCATATATTCTCCTTGGAGCTTCCCACCCACTTACATCAAGTGGATACTTTTGAGCGCACTTTGAAAGGCACGCACACACTTTTCTTACTTGCAGCTCAGCCACACTCACCTGTTGTTTGTGTCCAGCTGCATCTCTGTTATGCCCTGAGCGGAGAGTCAAGGTACTCGTTTCCAGAACATTTGCCACTAACATGCATGAATTTGAGGAAATCACTTAGCTTCCTGGGACATTGTGGGTTTTTTTTGGTGTTTTTTTTTCAGTGTCATCTGAGAGCAGGAAGACCAGGATTTGACCCAGTTTCTTCGTAAGGCCCCTTCCAGCTCTACAGTTGTCGTTGTGTTAGAGTGAAGTCTTTAGTGATCACTGGTAGTTAAGTGGTGTTCATTCTTGAGAGGATAGAAGGCTCCTTATTTTAGCTTCGTCATTGTTTTGACTGCTGGGATTTCCTTGATTTAGTTGACCAGTTGGGTTGACAAACAGATTTAAGTGAAAGTTTTAAATCCTCTCCTTGTCTGCTAGACACAAGGTGCTGTTCTAAGCACCTCCGTAGATTGTCTCCTTTATGCCACACAGCAGCTCAGTGGGCTCTGTGGTTATCCCATTTTTAAGAGTGACACATCTGAGGCACAGAGGGAAGACATGCTTTATAAAATACAGGTCCACTGTTCATCTTCTCCAAGACCTTCATTTGCCTGAGAAGCCTCATTATTCTGTGGCCATCCTTAGCGTAAGACCTAAGAAGAAGGCTAGGAAGCTGGACTACATTTCCACACACGAACTCCTATGACGAGCAGTTTGTCAAGCCTGGTCTTTCCAAGTGAATAGCCAAGGCTGATTTAGGGTTTAATTTAAATTTAAAAATACTAGTTGAGGGGAAAGAAGTGAGTCTATAATACTTTAGAATTCTTAATCTTCTAGTGCAGATATAAATGAAATGTATTTATGGAATACTTATTATGCAAGAACAACAACAAAAAACCGAGCTCATGGATACAGAGAACAGATTGGTGGTGGCTAGAGGCGGGGGGTCAGGGGTAAGAGAAATGGATGAAGGTCAAAAGGTACAGACTTCCAGTTATAAAATAAGTAATCCTGGGGCTCTAATGTACAGCGTGGTGACTATAGTTAATGACCTAAGAGAGTAGATCCAAAAAGTCCTCGTCACTTTAAGAAAAAATATTTTATAAATATATGTGGTGACAGATGTTAACTCGACTTACTGTGGTGATCATTTCACAGCATATGCGAATACTGAATCATTATTTTATACCCCTGAAACTAGTGTTATATGTCAGTTATATCTCAGTAGAAAAAGAATACTTAGTACGTGCTGAATTTCAGATACTACATTGTTTACCTGCTGGAGAGTAGAATTAACATTTGCATGTGCTCTGTGTGTCAGGCATTATCTTACACATTTCATGTCCACTATCTCATTAATCAACAAATGCTTGGTTTTTATTGTTTTAGAATCCAATATATAGGTTGAATATTTGTTGGTCTGATCATTTCAGCTTACAAATGGACTGCCTTTTTTGTAAGGAAGTGTGCCTTCTATGTGAAGGCCATTTATTTTCTTGAACATTAGCAGGAGCTATACAATCGAATATTAGGGAAATAATGGCATTATATCCACTGTGTGTACTGCTGTTAACAAACAGCTGTTTATATTTTAACCTGACTAGTAGCAGATTTTCAGTAATCACCCTGAGTTTTTTATACTGAACTCATTAGAGCTAATCTTTTCAGAATCAATCAATAATCACTTTGGTCTTAGTGACAAGATTAAAAAATGATAACGGGAGCTATTTCAAAAGAAATGTAAGAAAGTTTTATTCCTGTTTCTCAAGTGTTTTGTCTAGTCCAGGCCTGTTAATCATGACACATGTGTAGCGCCTTTCAAGGGATACCTTTTGTGAAACATTTCATGCTGGTGCAGCAATGATTTTGAATCAGTTTTTTGTTGTTGTTGTTTACATTTTATTATTTTTTTGGACTGTCTCGTTGGTGATTAAGTTATAATACCCACGTGAGGGTTTATTCCTAATGAAAAATTCCTTAGGCTCTCCATTCATGTTCTCCCTCTGGTTGTCAGATAACAAATGGAGTCATTTTGGTTTGTTTGTGTCTACATGAGCGGGAGTGGTGACAACCCAGAATCAATTCTGTAGGAACCAGAAGACCCACAGTTCCAAACAGGTGTTTAGTTCCAGGGGTTTGCATCCTGGAAATGAGTGTGCTATAGTGTGGGCATCACAGGGAGCCCCGTTTTATTCTCTCTGCCCATTAACTCTCCTGGGATCATTCTCTCCTCTGAAAAATGGAAACAGTAGTACCGACTGCAGAGTTTTGTTAAGCCTAACTGAGATAACGTGTATGAAAGAGCCTGGTGGGTAATGTGTCAGTAAATACTTATGTTACTGTTTTTTAAGTAACTGCTGGTTCTCTCGGTTGTGTTCTTTCGCCTTAAAATGCCTTTATTAACTACATTCCGGGGCTCTTGAATGCCTGCTATGAAAAACATAATTTTGTTTTCTGGGTTTTGTCGGGTTTCTGTATTTTCAATCCTAAATTCAGATACTGAATTCTTTAGATGTTAGCAGGAGAGATGAAGTAGCAGGTCTTTTATTTCTTTCCTTCTCTGACAGGGGAAAGTGGGGGAGGGTGCGACGAATGGCGAGTGTCACAGTCCTTGGGAGTCTGATGTCTGCAGTGTCTCTAACCAGTGGAATTTGTTTTTGCAGGTATGGGCGGAGCTGCCATCGCACCACCTACTTCTCTTGTAGAGAAAGACAAAGAGTGTATGTATCTGCTTCTTCCCCTTTTTTATTCTGATACAGATCTTTAACCCAGTCGTGGGCAATCTTAGCTTCCATCAGCCAGGTTTCCTGAGTGTAAAGGAAAGTGGCCCCAAAGCCCGTGCTCTGGCTCCAATCCAAGGGCCCAGTGTGAGTCCAGAGGCCGCTGCTCCCTTCCACCTTGTACTCGGGGATTTTTTGTACCAGGCTCCGAGGCCTGCATTTTTATACAGTGAGATGCTTTTTGAAAAATTTTTTGGCCTTCGCCAGCATTTCATATTTGGAGTTAGGTTAAAACAAATAGTAGCTCCTCGGTTTAACAATTTGTCTTCAGGGCTTAGAGGCTGTTAAATCCATGGCCTTCCACAAGGTGGCAGTGCCTTCTTTGATTAGATTTTTCTGCCGTTAGTTTCTATTTCAGTGCACAGGTTGTGTTCATTTACGCATATTGCTGAAACATGCCCACCCACTGTTTCTTCTCCCAGTGAGCTATTCTAGAAATTTGGGGTTGGAATTGAACTTTTATATCTCATCTAGGTCATTTTCCTGTCCTGGATTGGACCATGCCTAAAGTATCCCAAGAAAATGTAATCATCCCAGGTGCTTTTTAATAACCTGTTGTTACATAAACAGCTCAACAGGTATTAAAAAGCACCTGATAAACCATATACCCTCTGGGAGTGAGGCTTACACATCTGGATATTTTTAAAGCTTTCTTGTTGATTCTACTGGGTAGCTCGGGTTGAAAATCACTGCTCTGGTATATAATATGGTCCATAACCTCAAAGACCTTTCTTTATTCCGTGCCAGGCTAGTGAACTAGTAGGATTAGTCTTAAGACAGGTCCACAAGATGCTATGGGAATCAAAAGAGAGTTCAATTAGATCTACCTGGAACATAAAAAGAATCTTAAGGATTCAGGCAAAAATTGTCATTTAAGAACACTTGTAGTAGGTAACATTTCAGTACGATGTAAAAAGGACATTGGAGGAGATAGAAACAGCTGGAACAAGCTAGAGTCAGAAAAAGTGTTCTACCTCTGTGATTTAAAAAAAGTCACGTAGAGGCTATCAAATTGGCTTTCTCACTCGTTGTGATAAACCAAAAATGTCAGTTAAATTAGTTCAAGACAACTGATGTATATGAGTGCAGTTCAGAATTTTTTTATCTTTTGGTAAACCTGTTTTGTTTTCATCCAACAGTACCCCGAGAATTTCCTTATGAAGAGGATTCAAGACCTCGCTCCCAGTCTTCCAAAGCTGCTATTCCTCCCCCAGTGTATGAGGAACAGGACAGACCCAGATCTCCGACGGGACCTGGCAACTCCTTCCTTGCCAACATGGGGTAATGGGCCTAGTGCTGTCCTCTCAGCAGGTGTCAGAAGGGCAAGACTAAGGGTGATCTGGTGGCTGCCCTTCCCGTAGATGCAGCTGGTTGGAACATGAGGGTGTTCTTGGGCTTGTGGGGAGGGGCTTGGTGTGTTCAGTCATAGCGTCCTTCCTGAGAGTCCGTGCTGGGGGGTGGGGGGGGCCCCACATGCAAGGTGTTCCAGCACAGTGCTGTGTGTTTTGTGCAAAACGTAAAGCCTTCTAATATAAGTTGGGAATGATTGAGACGATGAACATACTCTACAGGTAGCGGTAGTTTCTGATAATTACTTGCACTTATTTTCATAATATTTGTAAGTAAAATGGCTCAGATGGACCAGACTTACACTAGGTCCAAAGGGTGAACAACATCTTTTTTTCTGGATAAAATTAGCCATTTGCTTCAAGGTCATGGTTCTCTACCTTTGGTCTAAAAACTCTTAGTCATTCAAACTATAATTAGAAATTTGTTTGCCTACACATCAAAATCACTTTTAAGGTTGATTTTCAGATGGGGCTTATGGAATTGTTTTTTAATCCTCACTGGAGTTGGCGTGCATGTTGTTTAACAGGGTTTCGTGTCATTTACTGTTGATTTCATGCTATGAGCGACTATCAGATAACGCTGTGGCCTTTGTTCTGTGGCCTTTAAGAGCATACTGGCTGTGACAGATGCTGGGCCCTCGTCATCACACAGTCTGCCCTCGCCTGTATCCCTGTGCTTTGATTCTTGGAGCCCTCGAAAGGTCACTGACTGGTTAAGAGTTGGAGTAGGTGGCTGTGGTTCATGCACCCGGAGAGGATTTTGAGTTTCTGACTGTGGTATCCATCTGCCAGACCTGGGCTGTTCTCTGTAGTAGCTACCAGCCACAGGTGGCTATTAAGTTAATTTAAAATGACTGTAACTTCAAATGCACTTCCGCCATGCTGGTCTCCTCTATGTGCTCGTGGCCGCACAAGGCTGGCAGCTGCGGCATTGGGCAGGGCGGGGAGAACGTTCCCATCAATGCAGAAAGGGTTGCTGAGCTGCCCTAGCGTGTGTGCTCGAGGGGGTACACAGACGTGAAGCTGTTATTTTTTTTCTGCTCATGATAAAAATTGACTTTTTGCTGACTCCTCTGTTAAATAGGGATTCAGTCTTTTAAGTCATGCCTAAGAAAGATGCAGTGTGATGCAGTTGACCAGTTTTCAGGCTTTGTAGCCCTAGAATAGCTTGTTCAAGTGAACTTTTTAAGGGCCTTGCATACATGAAGTAATGTAGGTGCAATGCTAGTTGAATCAGCAGGGTTTTGTGGTGCAAGCCCTCAGTGGTTGCTGGCGGGCACCCTTAAGACCTGTGAGGCCCCTCCTGGTGCAGTTTGAAGGCTTATGGTGTTAGAGAAAGAACAGGGGACTGAGAATCAAGAGTTGTGGGTTCCACTTTCAGTTCTGCCATTAAGTGCTATGTCTTGCTTTTTTTCTGGTCGTCCTTAAGCCAGTCGGCTAATCTGGGCCTCAGTTTCTTTCTTTTCCTACCTATTAAATAGAGGACTTCTCAGAGCTCTCTATTTATAAAGTCTGTCATTGGATACTCTACTATTTAGAAAATGCAATCACCTTCGTTATGAAACTCCATACTTTTGTTTTGACAGACACACTTTTAAATAAACTGGTCATGAGCTATATAACGATGCAGATGTTGAAACACACAAGTCTAATGTTTTCTAACGGGTACTGGGGAAATTTCATTAGGGAAACTAATATTTCCCTTGCCTTAAAGATAATCTCAGTGTGTCCAGGGTTTCAGCATTAGCTTTTTGTGTTTCTTCATCCTGAACATTCCCACAGCGCCCACCTAATGACCCATTGTTAATTAACTGTGACCTCATCAAAGGCTTGTGGGATTTCTACTCTGCTTCCCAGAAGGAGATTGTGCTGGTAAAGTCCTGTTATGCCATAGCTGATGACTTCAGATGTAAGAGATCTTCCTTTTTTCCTCCCCCCAGTGGCACAGTAGCACATAAAATCATGCAGAAGTACGGCTTCCGGGAAGGCCAGGGTCTTGGGAAGCACGAGCAGGGGCTGAGCACGGCGTTGTCAGTGGAGAAGACGAGCAAGCGAGGAGGCAAGATCATTGTGGGCGAGGCCATTGAGAAAGGTGGGTCTTCCCAGGAGCCCTCTCTTGAACAGAATCAGAGACTTCCTGTTGGTGATGTGCTCCAGTTCTGGGCTGTGGCTCCTCTTTATTTGTTCAGAACAGATGTAGGGACAGGAAGGCCATAGGAGAAAAAGACAATGAGAGGCTTTGGCAGAAGATGAACAGTATTCAAGAAAATAATTTCACACCTACTTCTACTAGGCAAAGAACTGTATTAAATTGACATGATCGTAGTTATGTTTTTATAACAAGAAAGACACAGCCACATACAGTATGTCCATGGTTATGTCTGCTGTATTTCCATCCTGGAAGGGTTCTTAGAGGTAGATGATGTGAACTTGGTGTTTTATTTTCATTTGATTATCACAGTCTGTTCTGTACAGAGGACATATCGGAATGAGGCAAACATGTCTTAGCATTTTAAGCAGGAGGGTTGAGTTCACTTTGAGTCAGCTTAGCTGAACTCCCTTTCCTGACAGAAGAAGAAAACATTTCTGGCAGCCCTGTCAACACACAGCTTTAGGAAGCAACTAGTCCACCTAGAGTCCCCCCGATTTGTGGGAGGATCTGAAATTAGTCAGCCAGTGGCTGGCCAGTGAGCTGCGTGTTGCATTGGGCTAGTGACCTTCAGCCACTGCCCCAGCCAAGACTTGCACCTGTAAAGTTTGTGATTGGTGTGCTCTGTCAACCTTTTAGGAAGTGAACTAAGCAAAACTTTCAGGTGATAACCAGGAAAGCAAAAACGTTCCAGAAATTATGGGTGAAAACCTGTACCAAAGGAAAGCAATGCTTCCATCACAGAAAAGGCTATATTTTTTGCTCAGAGACTGATTTGCATAGATGCTTATAGATGACTCTGGGGCATAAGGGGGTTGCTAATGAAATTAAATTATTCATTGTAGCTCGGACTCAGCACTCTACAGCATCCACATCTAATGATTTGTTTTCTTGCAGATGCATCCAAGAAGTCAGATTCAAATCCATTAACTGAAATACTTAAGTGTCCTACTAAAGTGGTCCTACTAAGGGTAAGAAGCAGAAGGAAGAAACCCTGTTTGCCTACCTTCATTTTTGTGTGTCACTCCACCTTAACCTATGCCTGCATGCTTTCAACCCCACTGATACCATGACGGGTAAAGAAACGTGAAAATAATACTTTTGCAAATAATACTTTTGGATAGATTCCACATAAGACTGATTTTAGAGTCCTTTTTCACGAATGTTTCTCTGCTAACTATAACATTTAAGACTACCGTGATTCATTACTTTAAAATATTTGAAATTGTTAGAAGTTAAGCTTAGTTTACAAGTATGCATTTTGATACTTGCATAATTGCTCTTATAACTCTTTATGAAACTTAATGCATGTTTTTATTTATTTTAAGAAATACCAACTTTTGGGTATTACAGGGATGAAAATTTTCATTGTGTCATTTGGGATGGAGAACATTTACAGCCATGAAATTCACACATCGGTGTCATGTATTTGTAAATTACATTTGATACTTGAATTTATTTTTGTTTATAGAACATGGTTGGTGCAGGAGAGGTAGATGAAGACTTGGAAGTTGAAACCAAGGAAGAGTGTGAAAAATACGGCAAAGTTGGAAAATGTGTGATATTTGAAGTAAGAGGGTTTTCTTTTGATGTTTGTAACCTATTATAATTGAGAGATTACAAAACATTTTCTATAAATAGAGACAGGGTATGCTGTGCTCTAAGAAACATTGTCACACTATGTAAGGTGCTGTTGGTTAGTTACACTTCTCTTACTCAGTTATAACAATTTTAAACAAAGACAAGAAGGACTTCAAATTTTATTTGGAGAAGAAATAAAAATTTCACTTTAGGATTGAGGTTTCATTTGGTGATTAAAGACTTCGATTATAGTTTAGTTACTGGAACATGCCTTTGGAAAGGTTTATTCATTTGACAAGTGTGCACTTAGTACCTGCCACACATCCAGTACTGTATCGAGAGCATTTGGGATGTTGTGTTCAATTGAAACAACAAAACAAACCACGTGTAAAAGAGAATATTGCTACACTCAGTAGTATTGACTAAGTACAGGAGTTGAGAAAAGGGTTAGAGCAGCAAAACAAATAGAGGCTTTGTGAACAATATCAGATGGGCGCTGAGCTTTGAAATCAATGTGTAGGACTTGGTAGGACAAAAAGGATATTCCGATTAGGGTCGCAGCTTCTGGGAGACTGAGGAGGGCTGCAGAACGAAGTGGTTGGCATGGTGGGGATTAGCAGGAGACGTACTTACACCGATGGAATGGGGCTGTGTTGTGCAGGGCTTAGAAAGCACAAGAAAGGGATTTAACCTATTATGAGAGACAGAAAACAGATCTTTTTATCTTAAATTTCTGCTCTCACTTCTGCTTCTCTTCTGTATCATGTCGCTGTTGTTGAGCACATAATTACTTGTTTGGGTGCCAGCTGGCCCAGGGCCTCCAAGGCCGGACTGCTCTGCTTAGCTGTGTGTTCCCAGCACCGAACACCCTGCCCATCATAAACAGATGTTCAACAAATTCTGATGACAAATTATACTTATTTCCTTGGTATTTGACCACTACTGTTCGTATATGATGATAATTGGAATACTTACTCTGACAGAAATCATTTAGAGAAGAAAACTCACATTTAGTGATATCTCAGGCGATAACTAGCTATTGTACTTTCTTGCCCAGATTCCCGGTGCCCCTGATGATGAAGCAGTACGAATATTTTTAGAATTTGAGAGGGTTGAATCTGCAATTAAAGGTAAGTTATACAGCTAAACGTAAAGAATAAAAAAGTTGAATTTGTGATCTTGTCCTCATTAAAACATGTTTTTGTAACGTTTCTTAGGATTCCTGTATTAACTGACTGTCTTGTTTGCCTTTTAGCTGTCGTTGATCTGAATGGGAGGTATTTTGGTGGACGGGTAGTAAAAGCATGTTTCTACAATTTGGATAAATTCAGGGTCTTGGATTTGGCGGAACAAGTTTGATTTTAAGAATTAGAGCACGAGCTGCAAGCTGAAGCTGAGCAGAGAAGAAAAAGGCGGCAGCCAGCCTGCGTGGCTGTTGGGTACAGAGACTCGCAGAAGGACTGCTAAGATATATGTTGATTGATCCCTTTTTTATTTTGTGGTTTTTTAATATAGTATAAAAATCCTTTAAAAAAAAAACAAAAACAATCTGTGTGCCTCTCTGGTTGTTTCTCTTTTTTATTACCACTTCTGAGGTGATTACCTTTTTTTTGCTAGGATTTCATGATGATTCTCAAGTGCTTCAGTGATAACAGCATTTCTTGCACTAAAAAAACCTAGAAAGTTTTGGGTATGGGGTTGTATTAAGTTATCCTTTTCTTTCTTTCATTCCTTTTTGATTCATTTTAATAAAATCTGCAAGTTACTAAATTGTAGCTTCATAAATTCTATAATAAAGTATCATCTTGGCATTCTGCCAAAGGTGAAAATGTCTGCTTTCTCTAACAGAGAAATTCTTATTATTGACTCCAATCATAGAACACTCTTTACGACCTGAGCTAAGGTTGAAGAATTGTGAACCTACCATGACCTGTATGGATGAATAATTTTTGATTAAGCTAAGTCAGATTGTAGGGTTTGTGATGGATTTAGGGGATAGAAATCATGAATCTAGCATTTGTTTTCAGAGATTCAAGCATAGTTTTTAGTGTAGATCAGAAATGACAAGTTAATTCAGAACCTCACGGGTACATTGTAAATGTGTGCTCATAATGTTTTGGAAATGGTAGTTACTTGGGGTCACATTTCTACTGGCAAAATTTGCAGTAGTGTTAGTTCTTATATGTAATTTTAAAATTTATAAAATTCAGCCACATCAGCTACTTAAACTGTACTGCCAATTAATATAATTCCAGAATTATGAAAAATTGTACCACTGAAGTGCAGTGGTGTGTATGGCTTTTAGCAGGATCGTGCAAAAGAAAAGGTGAAGATATTTGATACTGAGGTTCATTGCCAGAGGGGAAGTGTTTCCAGAATATACTTTTGCCTGTTCTGTTCCCTGCTTGCCCAAATATTGCATGTGACTCTCCTGAGGTGGCAGCTGAAGGCCATGCACCAATGTTGTGTCTCTAGGTTATTATGACATGAAAGTGTGTTGTGACCCTTTGGGGGAAGAAAGCACTCAACATTTCTTTGCATCCATGGACTCGGTTTGGAGACATAAGGAATATTCTGACCCTTTTTAAAAAAGGATTTTCTCATGTTTTTATTTAACATAAATAAAAGAATAACATTTTCTCTTTTGTGGTATTATTTTACTGAGTAAAATTGAGTGGAGACTTGGTTTTTGGGATAAAAGTGCACATATTCTGTAAAATGAGCTTGGGTTAAAGAATGACGTAACTGAGCGTTTTGCAGGACATTAGAACCAAGAGCAGCCCTGAAACTTGAATAGGTCTGAGGACCTAGCGACTCAGCACTGACGGAGCCATGCTTGGGCTTGCAAGTACCTAACTGAGCGTGTGCTGAGTATTTATGAGGATGGCTTAGTGGAATTTTTGTAAACTCTATAATGTTCTCAAAGTATACGCTCCCAACTGCCTAGCATACCTGCATTATTATTATTTTGCTTTATAGTAACAGCATTGTTTATTTGCATTTAGGTGGCTTTTTCCAACATGCTCATGGTCAGCAACCAGAGAAATGCAAGTGACTTCCACTGTGATTTTCAGTAGCACGGGCACAGCTTAGTGAATATCTTTCTCTCCACTCTAATTACTACTTTTCAAATTATCCACGACTGCATTCATCATGTAGTGCATTATTTGCAGTGAATTTTCTGATAGTGGAATAATTTCTAAATCTCCTGCAAGATAGTGCATGAGAAATTAGAAATTTAAATATTAACTCAAATTAACGTCAATGTAAAAATTCTAATATAGCACAGCCAGCTTTATTTGTGAAACAAGGAAATAGAGGCTTCTCTTTAAAAAAAAAAAAAAAATTCCAATAAAAATTAAAAATTAATGAAGCTACAATATAACTAGAAAGATTCAGACTAATGGACGTTTGTCTTTGGCCCACCTGTGATCTTCAGAAAGCCCTTCCTGTGTTTGGGGGATTTCCTGCATTTAAATTAACCCCCCACCCAAGGTAGGGACTAGAACTTGCTGTGTCACAGCTAAGGTGGGGCCCCACCCTGGGCTGTTCCCATCAGATGTGCCAACCCAAGGCTTCAGCTTGGAGCAGAGCTTGCACAGGCCATGCTCATGCTTGCAAGGGGTGGGCACACTGGGGCAGTGGTGGGAGACCTTGTCATCTGGACTGGCATGTGTTCAGGGGCCACTTGTGTGGCAGGGCAGTCTTTGGAGCAGTTCCTAGGTGTGATTTCGGAGTTTTCTTGCTTTATATTAAACCTCCAAGTGAGACTGGGACGTGTCTGGGGATTCGGTTTACTATCTAGTTTGTTTTTTTGGTGGATTTTTTTTTTTTTTTTTTTTTTTGTAGAAGTTCCCTTTCTGTTTAGACAGGCCGGAGTGAGTTCTTTCATTTGCAACTAAGAACAACGGACCGATAAACAAGTTGATAGTCTGGAATTGCAAATGATAAATCCTAGAAGATGGAGGAGGTAAGACAGGAGGCTCCCCTGTTCTGGGTTAGTTAGGGAAACTAGTTGTTTGGTAGCAAGACATCTTGCCAAACTGTTGCTGTACTTCAGCATACAGAGCAGACAGGTGTGGAGGGAAATAACGGGAGCTGCCGGGTGTTAGCATGTGTTTGGTCACTTCTTAGGCAGGCTGTGTGGGTGCCAGACAGCATGGAGTCAAACCCTGGTTCTGCTCCCTTGCTGTGTGACTAGGTGCCTTGGCTGAAAATAGAAAAGCTGATCGCACCTACTTAGAATAATTGGGAAGATTAACCAAATCATACATGGAAAGCAGTATCACAGAAGTGTTGAATAAATGCAGGCTGCAAAGTCCTACAAAAGAGCAATAAAGTCAGGCTAAAGGAAGCTGCCTTGAAAGCAGAGGGAAGAAGCACAGCCTTGCTTAAAAGCTTTCAGGGCTTGCAGGCTGTAGTCAGAGGTGATTGAGAGCAGGACTTAGAGTCCTGCTAATTTGGGAAAACCTGCCGTAGTTGAAAGTGTACCAAGGGGCCCAGCAGCAGCCTTAGCTGGAGTTCAGATTGGAGATTGTGGTCTTGCAGAAATGGAATTAAAGATGCTGCTTCGAATTGCCTCGAGATGGTAGCCGTTAAGGTGGGGAGAAGGGACCAAACAGAGCCCCAGAGACCAGCAGCTCAAGGCAAAAGACTCCGTTTAAAGACCATCTAGGTAAGACCTTTGTGCTGACCCAAGCGCAGAACGTGCAGGCACCTGGTTCTTTTCTGCCTTTGTACATTAGGTCCTGTGTTCAGGGCAGATAAACCTGTCTTTAGCTGTAGGTCTGCACCACGTCGGGCCACATGTAGACCTGATCACAACAGCTGCATTTCACCCAGAGATTTTGGACTGGAAGAGACTTTTTTGTCATTTCTTGGGGGCCAGTGCTCTTAAAATGTATGTATAGGAAGAACAAAAAATATTTGGGGGGAGCCAAAGAGGTCAACTGGCAGACACCCACCGCATATCCCAGCACCTATTCCCAAACTCTTCCTTTCTTTCCTATGCCTCTATTTTAAAGGCTGGAAAAATTAAATTTTTACATGGAGCTAGAGGTGGCTGTGTGATATTTCTAGCCAATGAGCTGTCAAGTGGCAATGTAGTCTGTATTTTTTAGGTAATTTTAGAAATGCTTTTTACTTTCCCAGTTAAGCCACGGTAGCCATTTAGTGAAATTCAGGTGATTAGTCAACACTTTATTCCCCACCCCAACCTGCAGTAAGGTTAACATTTAGATTTGTTCGTCACATTTTGCATTTCATCCTGGGATTCCCCAACCTAAATGAGTTTTTTAAAATTTATATATGTTAAGGTTTACTCTTTCAGCTGTGAAGTTTTATGGGTTTCAACCAATGTGTTAATATCTAGTATTCACCATTCGTGTCATACAGATGGTTTCACTGCCCTAAAAAACGCCCCCTGTGCTGTATCTCTCTTCATATCTCTCCCTTCCCCCATGACCAGCAACCGCTGCTCTGTTGACTGTCTCCATAGTTGTGCTTTTTCCAGAAAGTCATACAATTGGAATCATACAGCATGCGGCCTGTGCAGACAGGCTACCTTCACTTAGCATCGTGTTGTTTAGAATCATCCATACCTGCTTGTGGCTTAATAGCTCGTTTTTAATCAATGACTAATACTTGGTCCCGTCCAGTTTTGGGCCATCATGGATAAAGCCGCTGTAAACATTCGTGTGCTGGTTTTTGTGGACATCAGTTTGTACATTAGTTGGGTAAATATCTAGGAGTGTGATTGCTGGATTGTATCATAAGACTATTTAGTTTGGCCTCTCCCATATTTTCAAACTTTCCCTGTACTGACTTCTAAAGCATATGAACATTCTCAAATCGCTCCCTTCTCTAGGAGAAAAAAGTCAAACCCTTGAATTTTTAGCTCAGTCTCTTTCTCTCCAGGGCCTCTACTCTTTCTTCTTTTCAAAGCCAGGCGTCTTAGGAATGGGGATTGTAATTGACTACAAGTTAGACCTATAGGTTACTTCCATCAGGCTTCCTCAGTGGCTGCTAAAGAGCAGTGACCCACATCTACCAGGGAATCCATTCACTTCTCTTTCTTGACCTTTTATGGCATTTGACACTTAACCACGCCTCTCCTGAGGCCCTGACCACTTTTCCTGTTAAAGGTTCCTCTTTATTGCTTACCCTTCACCCTCACAGGTGAGTTTACCTTCTCTCCTGGCCTTTGGTTTCTGCTGTGACTAACACCCATCAAATCTTTATCTCAGCCAGCCCTGGTTACAAAACTTCAGGTCTGTACACACCTGTCTGTTAGAGGTTCCCCTCCTGCCACAAAGGCATGTCCCAAACTGCTCTCTTCCTCTTACAAACCTGCTACGCTCTCTAATTTGGAAACCATCACCTAAGTCAAACAGCTAGGAATCAGCCTAGATTTTCCCCCTTCCCTTGTATTCCAGCCCAATCTGAATTGAGACCTGTTCAATCTATTTCTTTTCTCTCACATTAACCCAGAACTCCCTGATATCAGACCCTTATCGTCTCTTGTCTAGAATAGACTGGTCTCCCACTAGTCTCCCTGCTCTGATCTTGCACTCCTCTAACCTGCCAGCGTAAGACCTCAGCTGTTCAAGTTACTCCCATCGAAAAGAAGCTTCTGGTTGTTCTCCGTAGCCACGTCTAGACTGGAAGCTAATAGGCCAGGGAGTTGTCCCCTCCCCTTGTGCTTGTTCTTATCCCAGCATGCCTTCACCTTACGTTCCAGCAGGTAGAAACATTGGCAGGTTTTTCTGCTCAGGTTCTTGCCTGTGCCTGGAGAATCCGCCCTTTCCCCCTATTTTTTCAACAATAACCTTGCACCTAGTGAATTGCTGCTCATGCAAGGTTTATTGGCACCCCAAGCCTTACAATGGAAAACAGCAGCCCTCTGCTGCCCTCGCAGTAACTATGGTAACTGTTTAGCTGGGTTGCCTATAGTCTCTGCCTCCATATTCCTAAATACATCCTCATAAGGCTACTTCCGTCCTCCCACTGCCACGATGCTTTAGCTTTCTTTTCCTAAGCAGGTATCTAAGAAGAATACTCTGAACTCAGTCCCCACATCCTTCATTTTCATTCACTCTTCAAACCACTGCCACTCAAGGAATAAATCCAGTAAAAGATGAGATCGATTCAGGGACACAGGGCGCCCAACACAGGAGAGGGAAAAGTAATCCCAAGATGATGGTGAAAGGACATTTTGGTCCAGCAGCTGTGCAAGAGGCCTAGAGAACTCAGTCGTAGGGGAGCAGGAAGACGGAGGCTCTTAGAAGGCACCATGAGGGAAAAGGAATCAGTTTATTGAGTACTGACTTGGTTCCAGGAGAAACTTGACTTAATTCCAGGAAAAGTTGTGTAATGAAGACCAAGGTATACAACTGCTTCGCTGAGAATAACACAAAGTGTTATAATAGTGTAAACAATTTGTTTTTTAATGTTGCTTTATGAACAAATTGAAAGAATAGAGGAGGGTAGGAAGGGTTGTTCGAAGGCTAACGGTCCCATTTTCTAGGAAGTCGGTGGATTATTCAAATTCTCCTTGTCTCTCCCATGTTGGATCCTCTGTGCTGGATCCTACATCTTCATTTCCTTGATTTCCTATTTTTGGTGGTGTTTATCCTCTAGAAGTTTCCTGAGAAAAGAGACATGGGAGACAACATTTATCCTAATTCTGTCATTGTACTTAATTGGTAATTTTGGTACATAATGGAATTCCTGATTAAAACCCATTTTCCCCTCAGAATTTTGAAGGCATTGCTACACTGTCCTCTGCCTATATTGCTTTTGAGAAAATCAGTATCATCCTTTAGGATCTGCTTTTTTTCTCTCTGGAAGATTTCGGAGCCACTGTTGTCAGGTTTCGTGATTATGTGTCTTGGTGAGTATCTCCATTCGTGATTCAGGGCATGGGGGATGGACTCTTTCAGTCTGGAAAAGTCATGTCCTTTGAATTCATATCCTGGAAATTTTTCATGTAATAGTTCTTCATTCATTTCCTTCCTTCGTTGTATCTCTTTCTTAATCAGTTTGTTTTCTGGATTGGTCTTTCTTTTTTACTCACTGACCTCTGATCTAACGCAGTAACTAGGGTTTCCAGGTGGGAATTCCCACCTGATCTCAGGAATTTTTTTCGTTTTCCCTTTCCTGAATCCCAAGATATAAATTGTTTTCTGTTCTCCACAATGAATCATTTCCACAAAGTGACGGCCAATACTACCAACCACCTGGGTTCAAGGAGCCCATTTTCCCTGTACCCCGACGAACTTTTCTCAGGATTCAAGAATGGGAAAAGCGCAAAAAATTCCTGAGAATGGGCGGGAATTCCTACCTGGAAACCTTAGCAGTAACATATACAAATGTTTGAGTTCTGGACCAGAAACTTAAGAGTCTAGCTGTATCTAAATTATGGAGCTGTGTGTGTTGTTTTATTTTTTTAAAGCAGGATACTCTAAAGATGTTTAGATCTTTTGAAGACCAATGAATTTAATAATGACATTTGATATTAAATATGGAAAAATTGGAAATATGGAAAAATTAGTAATTTCCTAAGTAGCACTTTCCTTCTAGAAGTGTATTCCTCTTACTCAGTACTCAGTTAAGATATATTCGCTAACTGAAGAGTAACACATAGATCCTGTTCTGTGAGATGCTGTTTAGTAAGTTGCCTTTGTTTCTGTTATCAGCAGGACATTCACAAAATAGAATTGTTTTAAAAGTAACCTAAAACTTTTTTTAAAGAGTGAGAAAGGGGAAGTTTAGGGAAATATTTTGCATGTAGAATGCCTTGGTTCATACAACTGTGATAACAGAAAGAGTGTTGTTACAAGTTTGTTATATGGTCTGCAGATATTTTTAATTGTTTCAGGATACTGGCTACTTCCGGATTTGGTAGCAGCTGGGGCTTTTTGTTTAGCGGCCACCTTTTTCCCTCTGCACTCTCACACGATATTAAAAATACCTCTTTATCTCTTCTGTTATCCTTTTCCTGTTAGACTTTTCTCCCACCACTTAAGTATCCTGACTCAGCAGTGAACACATGAAGTTTCCAAAGTTTCTGATAAGTTAAGGCCCTGTCCCACGTGGATGGGTTTGTAACAGCCTGTGGGGCAGGTATGTGGCTTGCTGAAACCAGATGTTACCTAAGGGGAGGAAATGGGTCCTCAATTATGGAGTTGTCAAGGGAATTTTATTACTGATTTATCTTGGGAAAACAGAAGGAACAAATGGAATCAAAGTGATAGTTTGGCAAAAATCCTTAAGCTAGTGGAGACACACTTTGCAGTTACTTACAATACTGTTTTTAGGGTCATGATCAATAACAAAATCATGGCTGGTGCTGTATCACTTCGGAAATAAACTGATGGCAAGTCAATAAACTACCCTAGACAAGTATAGATAGGAGTATTTTATGAGGGGCCAACTGTGTTGATTCTACTTCATTCTAAACTGAATTTTACATAATTATTACCAAAATTTGGGTTGAAAAGTAACTTCAGGGCTGTAATTCGTATTTTCAGTTGTTTAATTTTTGTCAAAGTAATACAGGCACATAATTATAAAGTCAACTAAGTGCTCCAAAGCTCATAGCAAATTAGAGCAGCCCTCCCCCCCCACCAGTCCTGTTCCCCAAAGGAAAACACACTGAGCTCTTGTAACTGTCTTTTTATGGCCTTTATTTCCCTATTTTTAATTCAGTTACTTATAATGCTCTTTCTTGATTCATTATTTTTTAACATTTTTCTAATAATTTTCTGTTACGGAAGATGAAGATTGAGCCCTCTTAACCCAGCTCGCATGTCCCATTTCCCCTCCCTGATTCTTCTAATACATTTACATCAAAATGTTGTGTTAAAGCAATAGTCACTGCTAGCTTACTAGTATATAAATAAGTCCCTTATGATCGAGGTAGTATATTATGATTATTTCCTTATATAACTTTTGGGTTTTCCTAGAGTGAATAATAATTGTCCAGTTTTTAAAAATTGTTTAGTGTTATGTATTTAAAATTTTTCAGTTTTCCTCATTCTTCCATTGGTTTTGATCTGCTAGTATTTTCTCCCCAGGTCAGGTATATCAATGAACCTATTTAGCTTTGGGATTTTCCTGCAGACCTAACTTGCCCCTCAGAAGGCTCTGGCCTTCTGCCCCAATCCAGATGGTCACTTTCTAGGTCCACTGCACATCGCCTCTTGAGACTTCCCTGTGTTTCTGTGTCGGGTACCTTATTTTTAGAGTCTCCTGTCTTCTGTGTTCTTACATTCACAAAATACCATGTTTCCCCCCAAAAAAGACCTAATCAGAAAATAAGCCCTAGCATGATTTTTCAGGATGACATCCCCTGAGCATAAGCCCCAATACATCTTTTGGAGCAAAAATTAATATAAGACCCGGTCTTATTTTGGGGGAAACACAGTACATTCCCCCCAAGAACTTCATGAGAATTTTGTTAGTTTTTGTACATCCGAAAATGTTTTTATTCTACCCCCATCCTCAATTTCTATGCCTACATATGTGGCTGGATTTTAACTGTATTCCATCAGACTTCTGAGATATTACTCCATTTTATTTTGATTATTATGGTTGATGTTGGGAAATGTAGTGCTATTCTGATTTTTCTTTAAATGTGACATGTCTTTTTCTCTCTAGAGACGTTTAGGTATGTTTATTTCCAATATTCAGAAATGTTATGATGTGGTGGGTCCTTTCAATCTAGAGACTTGTGTCTTTAAGGTCTGGGAAATTAATCTTGTATTGTGTATTGTATTATTATTGCTTCTTCGTTTAATTTTCTGTTTTCCTTTTCTGAAACTCCAATTAATCAAATATTGGATCTTAAACTCTTGTTGAAATGTTATTTTGATATACTCTCTTTCTCTTTGATATACTCATCTTGGTCTTCCCTTTTTTTCTCTGTGCTTTCATTGTATCTAATATTAACGAGGTTTCTTGTTTTATTATTTCAACAAATATTATTGAGCAGCTACTACGAGTATGTACAGGCATTGTCTCAGCACTTGAAATATACATGTGGCCAAGATAAACAAACAACAGCAAGAAAATAATAAGACAAGCCACCCTGAGTGTGGAAGACTTCTGGTTGCCTACTTATATTCACTCACAACTCCTTTCCTTAGAGACCTCCAAGTTTTAGCTGGATACAACTAAAAGGCTACCTTCCCCAGCTGGTGTTCTGGGCGGTGTGCTGGGGTTACCCCCATTTAATTCAGCATGCATTGTTTAACTCCCTGATTTCAGCCTGAGGCCTAGGCTTTACTCCTAGGTGAGTCGGTCCCCCAGCCCGAGCTGCCCTGAGAATACTTCACATGCCGGACAAAGCCCCTGGTCTCATGGCCTGTGGCCTTCTCCATCCTCACCTCTCACCACCCCCCAGGCCTGCTCCAGGCCAGCCACACTGACCTTCTCGTAGTTCTGCCTCGTGTGGCTTCCAGGCACTCGCTCCACCTCACCCTACGTAATTTCTGCTTGTTCTTCAGGTTTTAGTGCTTAGGTTATTAATGCCTTCTAACACCTGTGCCTACCTGTATGTTCATCCACATATGTACACACATACACGTGAGTATAATCCACCATAGGTGTGGGCGCTGCTCCCGTTACACCCTCTGTCAGCCTGTATCATAGCACTTGACACCCTGAGATTGTGTGGCTGCAAGTCTGTTCCCACTAGGCCGTAAAAATGACAAGCACAGCAAGTGTCTCCTTCCAATATGCCCAGGACCTGCTGGCACGTGGTAGACTCTCTAATATCTGTTTAATGAATGGATGACAATTTCTTGGAGATCTGAACATTTTGGGTGTGACTCTTGGACAAACAATTATTCTTGACTTTTTATCAGTAAGTTAAGGCTTGTGATGTTTAAAGGAATTCATAATACGTATCAATGCACTTAAAGGAAACTTGATTTTATTTTTGAAAAATTTTGCAGACTCTTCTAACCTCTGCCATCACTGAAAAAGGGTTTCCATACCTAAGGGGACATTTGAAGTGTTTCCTTGATTCATCTGAGGCATTAATGCGATTGAACATCGAGAGATAAATGTTGGAAAAGGACAGACTTGCCCGCGTGTTCCTGGCAGTCCGCTGCTGCTGCGACAGAGGCATTGAAGGATTAGGCTGTCAGCAAAGGTTGTGTTTGCTCTTCATGTTTGCACTTGGCCTTCACATTAGGAGGAGAAGCAAAGAGCCAGGCTCTTGTTGCTTTGAAAGCACCTCTTACCTAGTTCACTTGACATGGCAATTATCCAACTAAAACGCTGGTTGTCATTGTTAGGTTTTTTCTTTTCTTTTTTTTCTTTTTTAGAGTTAATGCAATTATATATCTGAAATTTGGAAGTATAGAAGACCCCGTTACCTTAGCGACTCTAGCCAGGTCTGAAATATTCTCCCCAGTAAGCGCTTTGAGATTCGTTTCTGGGATGACCCAAAGGTTACTTGCCCAGAATGGATGGGTCAGGAGGTAGATAGAGAAAGAAGAAGGGTAAAGAGAGAAGACGGAACAAGAATGAAAGAGAAATGAAGCTCTGAGTAATCTGTCAATTCTTACCTCATACCGCATTTTTATCAAATTATGAAGAAAGGTGGTCACTGCTGAATCTCGGTAGGAGCTGCAGAGAGGAAGGTTCTGGGCAGAGTCAGAGTGGAGCTGGTAATAAAACTCCTTATCACCTATGAGTCAGTGGGAATACCAGCCATTTGCCAGTGAAATTTCCCGTTCCCGAGAGAGCTGCCATTAGAGTCCACGAGGAAAGCAGTGTGTTTTGCATGATTCGAATATAAGGGTTACGTTCGGCCTCATAGCAAAGACAGCAAAATATAAGCACAGCTGTGACTGTTTTCTGGACTTGCCATAGCAAATTCCCACAAACCAGGTGGCTTAACGCAACAAAAATTTATGCTCTTACAGCTCTGGAAGCTGCAAGTCTGAAATCCAGGTGTCGGCAGGGCCGTGCTCTCTGGAGGCTCTGGAGACAATACTTCTTGCCTCTTCCCAGCTTCTGGTGGTTACTGGCCATCTTTGGTACTTTGTGGCTTAGAGATGTATCGCTCCCATTGTCATCACAGACTGTCCTGTCTCTGTCTCATAGGGACACCAGACGTATTGGATTAGGGCCCACACTAACCCAGTGAGAGCTCATCCTGACTAAATACATTTGCAAAGACACTGTTTCCAAATAAGGTTGCATTCTGAGGTCCTGGAAAAGACAGAAATTTGGGGGTACACTATTCAACCCAGTACAGTAGCTTACATTACAGTATTTTTTGCCCCTCACAGAAAAGTTCCAGGATAAGCAGTTCAGAGGTGGCTAGGTGAAGGTATTGGGAACCCAGATGCTGTCTGTCTAAACTCTGCCATCCTTGGCATGTGCCTTCCACTTCTGATCTGTGATGGCTGCTTAAGTTTCATCCGTCATATCTGACTTCCACCTACAAGAAGGAAAAATGGGTAGAAGAGTTTCTGAGGCACATGCCAGCTGTTCTTTAATCCTGCAATGCACTGTTTCTACGTACATCACATTGGACAGAACTTTGTCAAATGCATGGCTAGCCACACCTGAGGTCGGGGGCAGCCTTATTTCAGACAGCTTTGTGTCCTGCTAAAGCTTGCAAGTTCTCTTCCTCAGGAAAAGAGGGTGAGTGGGTATTAGGCACACAGAAATCGTCCACAGTCGGGGCAGCTTGTCTTATTTTTCCTCACAACATGTAAAGAAAGCCGCTTAAATGAATCTCCAAAGGTTATGGTGCTTATTAAATGATTTTCTAAATGTCATGATCATTTTTTTTCTCTTAAAAAGTGATCTATGTTTGCAGGAATCAGAGTTGACTGAAGAACTCCTGAACTAACTTTTATTTAATGAAATTCAGAGCTACTGCGTGACGTTAGAAGCTCAAGGGCGGTTATGATGCTTAACATCTGCTGTTTGGCCAGCATCACTCTATGTGCTTACGTTATAGTTACGCATAAGCCCCAGCCTCCTGTACCCTGCCCCAAGATTCCCTCAGGTCACAGAAATCAGTGCCCCTCTCTTCCCGTCTCCTCTGTGCTGCTCTTCCAAGTACATTCTCTTTCATGCTCCTTCCTAAGAGCATTTATTAAGCATCCAAAGGTATGAAAAGAGTTAGGGTTTCTGCAACAATCTGATAAGTCTGGACGTTTTCAGAGAAAACCAAAGGGAAGACCTTTTTTGGTCAAGACATTATATTCACTAAAAATGAAACCCGTAGCCCTGTAGGAAGTCTTCGGGAGACCGGGACGAGGATGGAGGAGGAGGATTTTTCTCACTTCCTGTCACCTCACAGCTCCCCTGGCCCAGTGAGTCATCATCTTCACTTTGACTCACAGTCTGACTCACTTTGCCTTTTTCTCAGTCCACCTATTTTTAATGTTCCTGCTGAGATGAGCTTCCTCCCCACAAAAATTGTGTTCCTCTCAAGTTCTTCATATTTCTGTCTTCTTTTGAGACTTCATAGCCCGAACCGTTGTCGCTGCCCTGCCAATGAACGTATTTCAGTGTGCCTTGTCAAGACGTCCTGGTAGGAAGGGCTCAGGCGTTTCTCAGCTCAAGTCCAGGACTTGGAAGGTGGGTCGGGGAGGGAATCGGAACTGGGACAGGAGAATGGCAATGGGGCCCATGGCACGTAGGGCACACCTGTGATGGGTCTCTGTCTTCTCATACGTTCCTTGTCTTGGGGTATAATACACTCTGAGTGGCAGCGCATGGTGTAGGATGGCCTCTGCTTGAGAGCGCCAAAGAATTCATCCTTTTCCTTGAAGAAATAAAAAGAGATAATTCTCACTTTAATAGAGTCTCAGGTTCTCTGTAGACTTCTTAGTGGACAGTTGCTTATAAAACTCATGAATCATTCATCTCAGCAACAAGGGTACTTTATAACTTCCACATTTTGCTACATCTCATCAATATTATTTTTTATAACAATGACTGCAAGAATAAAGGCATTGCTTTTTCCTCCAAGCGATTAGACAGATGCCTGTTTTCTGACAAAAATAAACCTTCCTCCTCACATGTCCTTTCAGGTTTCCCACTGATCACCCACACAGCCCTCACTGAAGAGCTAGTCCCCTCCATAATGACAAACCTTTCAGGCAGACCCAGAAGTTGTTTCCAGAGACTGAAACATTTCCATCTGGGTGGTACCTTCCATGCTCTGTGCTATTTGATAGCCCTTAGTGAGCTTATTTGTGTTGAAATAGTTCATCTTCCCAGGGCTTGAAGGGGAAAAAAAGACCAGATTAAGATATTGAACTTCCTTTGGAAACAAGTCAATTTGGAAATATTGGGCAAGGGGGGAATAGCGATATATCTTGTTTTTTCTAGTGTTACGATGCCATGTCTCTGCTTATCTACAGAGAGTAATCATTTAAGTCAGATCAAGTAATTTATTTGTTGACGGGGACAAGCTGAAAAGTATTCACAGAAATTACATATTTTCAAAAAAAAAAAAAGAAATTACATATTTTCATACCAGTTAGCCACTAAAAAAGTATTTATTAAATGCTTACCATTCTGTTCGGCACTGTGTTAAAGTAAAAATACATGTCTACAGGCTGTGCCCAAATCATGTTGAAAATATAGGCACAAATAGGTTTTAAACTGCAAACGATAATGCTGGTAAACAAGTGAAGGCATAATTGGCCTGGTAAACACCCAGGGCTTAGAGAAAAGAGGTTCTTTTTTCTTTTTCTAGCTCTTAGAGCCATATTAAAATAAATCATTTTGGAGCATGAACCCTTTACTGAAGTCACTGAACACCTATCCACACCCAAACTTCAGGTGTTTCTCCGGCTCACACAGCTTTCCTTGAAAGGCAAGTAGACTCCTCCTGCCCAGCCAGAGGCGGAGGAAACTTTCAGTTCTAAGTCCTCATCAGCCAACCAGAGACGGGCCACAGAGTCTCCTCAGTCAGATGGCAAAGCCATGATGTTGGACTTACCTGCAAGACAGCAAGTCAACTGTGAACTTCAGACTTATCTTGGGAATCTGAAACAATACTGGTGCTTGTGTAAAACATTTGCTTTGAGTAAGTTTTGAGGCCTGGGATATGAAGCACCTCAAATATACCAGAGAGAATGTTTCTCCCAACTAAGGTCCAGTCATTGTGAACAGGGCTAAATGGCCCTCAGACCCTCTCCTCGCTACAGGAGCGCTGTGGTGACAAGCCATCCCCTGCCCCGACCGTAGGAAACACATGTTCTGCTGCCCAGCACCCACCTTAGGCCTCTGTCCAATGAGATGAAAGTAGACATTGCTGGGGTCTTTCCTGGTGAAAGAAGGATGAGCTGGTGCTACTCCTTTGTCCCAGTTCAACCTTGAAAGATGGGGACGTGTTGCCTGGTGATGACAGCAGGGGTCAGACTGAGCAAGAAGCCTCCTTGCTACGGTGCAGTTGGTGGGACAGAACACCGGACGCACGGCCCCAGCCCTGGACTGCTGACACCAGGAAAGAAGCCCTTGCTTGTTTAAGTCACAGACGATGGGGGTTTGTCTTGCTTGTGGACAGAAGCATCCCTAACTGATAACACAATTTGGTAATTGAAAATGAGTGGCTCCCAGGGTCATTTTTGTAATTGAATACAGAGCATATTGCTTATTTGATTGCATTTCCACGAATGTCTACTGAGCATTTCCTGTGCCCCCGCAAAACCAGTGACACGGAAAAGGGACAAGACACAATTGGAGTCCAAGCCACATGGAAAAATGGATCCATATTCCACAGCAAAGGTAGCTGCTGACTCATTTAACAAACAATTAGTGGCATCTCCATGAACCAGTCTCAGAGCTGAAGATGACAAAGAGGAGTGCCATAGCTCTAAGCTTTTTGGAGCACAGTCTTCCAAACAGCCATTCGTCATCCATCCAATAAATGTTCGTTGACCTGCTATGACCAGGCAGACGCTGAGCTCAGTCTTGAGGGAAACGTCAGTGAACAGGCTGATGTAAAACATCACTCCACTTTCGAATAGTATTAGCTTGGTGCACAAGTAGTTGTGGATTTTGCCATTTTTACCCTTTTAAACCACAATTACTTTTGCACCAACCTAGTATCATAGGTGCCAGAAGTTTGATTCGGGGAGGAATAAAATGAGGGGTGGGGGACCTGGCCTGCGGCACTGCAGTGGGTCTGCCAGCATGAATGGTGGGGCTCTCTCCCTGTGGGGTGGGGGGACCAGGCACTCAAGTGCAACTTGGGCTACCAGCCTCTCTCTTCCTTTTTTTTTTGTGTCTGGCCACGCAATTTCCATGGCCAGTGACCTTCTGTCTAAAGTCCTGTTTCCTTCAGGGTGTTTGCTGGGTACGAAATGCCCGTCCATCTGCTCTGTGCTCTTATTCCCTCTCCTTTGCTCCCTGATCAGCCTTTCCCTAATTCAGGCTTGGCACAGCCCTTTCAAGGCCTTTTGGTCACTTCAGAATCACCAGGTCAGTGAGAAGGGAAGGGGCTTGCCCAACGTCGGCAAGTTAGTCGGCGCTCAGGTCTCCTGATTCCTGGCCCGTGTGATGAAACGCACTAGTTCTGCATTGAGAAACCCCAGGGGACGAACTGCTCCTCTGAACCAGGTTTGACCTGAACAGCCCACCCCTTCCTTCCTTTGGAAACTACTCTCCCCAGCTCGGAACTGGTGCTTCCAGTGGGAACTGCCTGGTACCTTAGGACCTCAGTGATGGTGCTATTCCCGCAGCAGCTAGTTGTCTAACCCTGCGGTTTGCATGCTCTGCCTTTCCTCCTGAGTAAGCTCAGTATTCTTCAGAAAACTGCCCCTTTGCCATAGTTCCATTGAGTTAGCTATCTGTCCTTCAGAACCAAGGGTTCTGATTACCTCCAAGGTGCCAGTGAAGCACGCTTGCCCCAGGGAACTGATTTTGACTTGCTTTCTCTTTAACCGTCCACAGGCCTATCCTTCTCGCCAGTCATTAGCTGTCCTTCCATCTGTGCAGCCCTGTGCCCGAGGAAACTGCACAATGGCCTGGCAAAGCCCCAGACTCAGCCACTGGGTGCCTCCAGAACATGACACCACTTAGAGATGAATCGCCTGGCTAATTCGTGAAGCCACCTTCAAGTAAGCAGCAGACACTTTGTAATCGCTTAAAAGCTCCTGTCAGACCCTATCGAGAAATTCCCCAGTGGCAGATCTATAATTTAGCTTTCTTTTTAGCTTTCAACATTTTATTGCAAAAATAATACAACCCACAATTCAGAAGGTCTGGAAAACCATTATTTTGTGTTTTTTGCCATCCTAATTGCTTTCTGGTCTATAAGTAACTTCCCCCCAACTTGCTGACAATGACATAATTGTTTCTTTATTGAGTAAGTTTCTTTTAACCCTGAGAAAGTTTCTATGTAAGCAGCAGAATGTGAAGCAAATTCAACTCAGACTGTTGAGATATTGGGGTTAAGTTTAGGTGATCTGTATCTATTTGGTGTTTTAAGAACTTGCAATTTTAGGAGAATGTGGCAAATTTGAGTATCTAATAGACCTTGTGATTCCAGTTTTAAAAATGTCATTGAGTAATTGATATAGACTTGTGATTTAAGCTAACAGGTGCAATACAATTTTATTAAGATTGTAAGTGGTATGGGAACATTTTGGAGAACTTAAGATTCACCATTTTTAGTTGGTTAAGAACTTGGGAAGGCTTGTGAGCAAACTAAAGTAGTAAAAAATGTTAATTTAATAAATGCAGTTTAAAATTGTTAAGGGTACTTTAAAAACTAAATTTCTGAATGGGACCAGTTGTCAAGGTTTTCCTTAACAGTGACTGTTTAATTTTACTACATTTTATAAAATAAAGTTATGTCAATTAATGCTGTTTAAGTTCAACTTAAAAGTTTAAGGAAAACCTAAAATTTTGAATTTTAGTAAAATGAATATTAATGGAAAGTAGAAATAATTCCAAGCAGTCTTCTGTATCTATAAAAGCCACCCTCAGTTACAGTAAAAATTACATGTTTGTCTGTTAGGAATTCGATATTTCATTTTTGTAAGAGTCAGTTCCACCTTCCACTCTGCCAACACTAATATTCCCTGCATTTTACAGGTAGGGAAACAGAGGCAGAGGAAGGAAGCAGTGGCCAGAGTGGACGCACCAGCAGACAACTAGTCAGCACTGGACTTGGTCACATGGCCTCACCTCGCCCCCACCAGCCTGGGTCCACCTAACGTGTCCCTATTACGGGTGGAGTGAAACCCCACAATGGAGAATGACCCTTCCTCTTCAGGAGTGATTATGTGACTCAGCTGAAATCTCTGAGACGCCTTGTTTTCCTCTCCAGCATCATATTCTAGGACCATAATGGACGTGGAAAGCTACCAGTTGGCCTGAGACGTTTAGTCTGATTTCTGGGAAAGAGGCAGCCTTGCTCCTTAGCCGTAAATAGGTTATTAAGACTAAAGACACTGGGATTGAAAGGACCTCGGCCCCAGCTCAGCTAACCCTCTGAGGACTGTGACGTCCCACTCGTACAACAATGACAGGAGGAGAGAACACAGCTCCCTGGAGAAGGACAGCGTGACACAGAACGGTGGCATTGATCAAGAAGCCTAGATCTGGGTCTCGGCTCTGCCTTTGGCCGAGCAACCAGGGCAAGCCACTTCCCCTAGCTGAGGCCAGCTTTGTTGTCAGTGAAAGGAGGTGAGTGCTCGCCTCTGCTTCAGTCAGAAACGTGCCAGGGTGCTATGAAAAAATAGATGAAAGCTCTCGGTAACACAAAAAAATTGGCCTGGTTATACATTGATGGGAGTTGGCTTCAGAAGAGCAAGCTGGCTGTGTTCCGAGTCACTTAGGGCTCTGATATTCCCCATGGCTCCATCCTCAAGGCAACACCAGCTGTGGACTCAGTGGGCTTCAGAGGCCGGAGTTAAACCCTGCGAACAGCTCTCAAAGGCCTCCCGCTGACTTTGGAGTCTCACTTCAGCTACTCTTTCCTTCTGAAGAAAGGGGTAACTGTCCCTGACTGGCAGGGAGCTGGTCCAGCTCAGGGCACACATTCCCAAGTGCCCTGGCTGGAATTGCACGGCATGTGCAAAGTCGCAAGGACAGTGGAACATTAGATACAATGGTACTCTCCTTCCATCAGGGATATTAATTCATCAAAGATTTGAAAAGAGACTAAATCCTGATTTCTGAAACTTCAACAGGATGGAAGAGAGGATAATTAATTACATTCCAACACAATCGAGGCTGTACACAGAAATAGAGTTTAAATAGGATTATTAGGGAAAGTTGGCCCTCTCTGAGGATAATCCCTTAGCTGAGCCAGGTCAGACTGACTTGGAGGGGCATTTGACAGCTCACATCCTCATTACAGGTAGCCCATTTCCTGCCCCCCATCCATAAGCCTCTTGCCAGTTCATAGCCATGTGTTTAAGAAATTACTCTCTGTGGTAAGCAGGATTCTTATATGGCCCCACGATTCCCAGGCCTGATGTACACACATTCATTCAAACACTAATCTAGGTACTGCCGTGAAGGGGATTTGCAGATATAATTAAGGTGCCACATCAGATGCCTGGGTGACTTAAGGCAGACAGTTTTCTCCAGCTGGTTCCAAAAGAAGTCAGAGTTCAAAGCATGAGAAGGACTCAGCCTGCCCTGGCTGACTTGAAGATGGAAGGGCTGTGTGGCCAAGAGTGCAGGCGGCGTCTGGAGGCTGAGAGTAGTGCCAGCTGACAGCCAGCAAGGAAATGGGTACCTTATTCCTCCAACCACAGAAACTGAATTCTGCCAATGAGAATGACCTTGGAAGTGGGCTTTTCTCCAGAGTCTCCTCATGGGAACTCAGCCCCAGCAACACCTCAGTTTCAGCCTTGTGAGAAAAGAACCCAGTTGCACTGTGTGACTTCTGACCCCCGGAACTGCGAACTAATAAATGGGAAGTATTTTAAGCCACTAAATTTGTAATGCTCATCATTACGCTGCCTGGAAATTAGTAACAGTAATTAGTAGTAGCTGATTACACAGCCAGATCAATTTGGGAGTTTTCTCACTTAGTGACTTTTCCAGCATCTAAATTACTTTTTAATTTTTTTAAATCTTTTCATTTTGAATTCCTTTCAGACTTACAAAAATGTTCTAATGAGCACAAAGGATTCTCATAGGCCCTTCACGCCAACTTCCCAAATGTTACATAACCACAACACAATGATCAAAATCTAGAAATGAATATCGGTACAATACTATTCAAATTTTACCAGCTGTCCTACGAATGAGTGTCCCTTTTGTGGTTCAGGATGCAGGCCAGTATCGCACGTTCCATTTAGTCATTATGTCTCGTTAGTCTCCTTCAGTCTGGAGCGTGTCCTCAGTCTTTGTTTGTCTTGCCTGATTTTGACATGTTTGAAGAAGTACTTGCTAGTTATTTTGCAGAATGTCCCTTATTTTCGATGTCTCCTGTTTCCTCATGATAAAATTCAAGTGAGGCGTTTTGGGCAAGAACACTACAGATGTGACATGTCCTTCTCAGTGCATTGTATCAAGAAGCACGTGATGCTGATGGGCCCGTTACTGGTGACATTGACTTTGATCACTTGGGTAAGGTGGCTTCCAGGATTTTCCACTGTAAGTTACCATTTTCCCCTTTGTAATTGATAATTATCTTGTGGGAGATGGTTTGAAGCTGTTAATATCCTGTTTCTCATAGTTTTGCTTACTAATTTTAGCATCCACTGGGGTTGTGCAAAACAGTTATTAATTGCTGTGGCATCTGACTTTTCTAGTTCTGTGATTCCTTCTACACTTATTAGCTAGAATGCTAATGTTTTCTATAAATTCAAGAATTTGTGAGGAAAAACTTTCCTTCCTCCCGTTTATGCGTTTATCTGTTTATTTATGTCAGTATGGCTCATGGGGTCTTACTTTATTCTGTGGGTCACAATTTGTTACTTCCATGATTGTCCCAGAGGAGCCCTTTCCAGTTGAGCCCTGTGTCTTTTGGACACGCTCCCATCATTTGTTGGCACCTCAGCAAAATAGTTACTTATTTTCTGGCTTCACAAGGTGTCCTGAGCTTATCTTGTACTTTACTGCTCCCACCCGGCAAGGTTTCCTGGTTCCTTTAATCTAAGAATGGTATCTAGAAAACAAGATTTGTTAGACGTGTCCACAGAACTACTCTGAGTGTGTGTAACTTTCTTTGATACTGTGGATCATTAAGCCTCTCACAGCCACACACTGTACACACACACACACACACGCACAATTTTGGTAAAAGACACAATCAAGGAGCTGGATTTCTGTCGCCCCACTCGGCCACATTGAACCTCAGCCCCAGGGTCTCCTTGGTCCAGCCCCCACCCTGTGCCATTCCCCCAGGTGCTCCCACTGCTTCTCCTCTTCTGGGACCCTTCCCAGTCACTACCAGGGGACCCTGAAAGTAGCCTCTCCCTGCTTCCAGCTCTAATATTAATACTATTCAGGGCAACTGCCTTTGATTGAGCACTTGTGCTCCAGGCAAACGTGATTTCATCAGCTCCTGCAGAAATCCATGATGAATGCATTATCCCCATTTTGTAGACAAAATACTGAGGCTGGAGAGGGTATGTCCCTCAGCACAGGAAGTGACAAAGCAGCGGTTCTCATCCAGTCCCTTCTCACAACCCCTGCTCCCTGCCAGTCCTCCCTGCCAAGGCTGTCTGTTGGTCTGCCCTTGGGCAAAGCCCAGGGGGCTGGGAAGCTTAAACCACCCGGATCATACCACTGTGAGTGGCATAGAGGGGGGGGGATGCCAGGCAGGGGGGCCAGGGCAGCGGGACAGCCCTGGACTCTCCACACCAGGGAGTCTGGCAGAGGTCGGGTGGGCTGTCAAGTAATGGGCCCCCTGGGCCCTGCCCCCAGGTATTCCTTCCTTCTTCCTTCATACACGCTCTTTCCTACCTGTTCCCTGACCCCCATCAAAAGGTTCTCAGCCCCCGTCTTTGGCCAGGAGTCCCTTCAATGGAGACAAAGCCTTACATTCTATCATCAGAGAGGAAAGGCTGGAAAATGCAAATATCTAAATATTAATAGCTGGCTAAGGAAAGGCTGTGGTAAGAACCTGTTTCTGAGGAGCAAATATCTAAATATTAATAGCTGGCTAAGGAAAGGCTGTGGTAAGAACCTGTTTCTGAGGATAAAGAATGTCCGATCTCGTCTTTTTGAGTGTTACCCTCCCTTTGGAGAAAGCATGAAAGCCTTCAGCCTACGAACCAGAAAAGAAATCTGGGAATGGGGCTGTTTTCTGCCTGCAGTAGGAAAACCTGGGCACTCCTGCCCGAAGAGCCTGGGCAGGGAGGCACTCAGCCAGGCTGGATGCAGGGCAGAAGGATGGCTTCTGACCTGGATAAAAGCTCCCAAGTCTGATCTAGTTCCTCCCTTGCCATCCTCACAGCTGAGGTCCACTTACCTCTGGTTCTCCAAGACTGCAGCTGGGTGAACCGGCAACATCTGTATCTCCTGGGAACCTAGCTAGAAATGCCAATTCTCAGGCCTCACCCTGGCTGGACTCACTGAATCAGAAACGGACGGAGGCCCAGCGGTCTGCTTAAGCAGCCCTCCAGCTTGCGCTCCTGCCCACAAGTTTGAGCACCTCTGTCCTCAGGACCTCAGGTGACCAGATCAGGCTATTGCCAGTGACCATGCTAAAACTGGGGCCTGGCTAGGCAACCCTCGGAGTTTCCTGGAGAATCCAGTCATTAGGCTGGATTTAAAAACAACACTGATGTGCTAAGAGCTCCGCAGGATAGGAACAGTGCTACTTGTCCATTAGATGAAACAGGAATGTCAGCAGACACAACTGAAAGTGTGGTGAATAATGATGAAATGACTTGCTCCTGTGCCTCACACTGTATTGTTGGTAGGGCTTGGGAGGATATTCTCAATTCAAAGTTGCTTCATATGGAGGTCAGACAATTAAGCTCATGAACTCATCCTAGAAAA
Source organism: Rhinolophus sinicus (assembly GCF_036562045.2). Lineage (NCBI taxonomy): Eukaryota > Metazoa > Chordata > Mammalia > Chiroptera > Rhinolophidae > Rhinolophus > Rhinolophus sinicus. The sequence continues at coordinate 104,028,863 of NC_133752.1, read as the reverse complement.
AGTGCTACATACCTCATTGCTGAATGTCACTATGATCACCTTCGAAATACTCCCCTTGGGAAGCTATGCACTCACACCAGTGCCTAGTCCACCCTTCAAAGCAATTTTGGAACTCTTTTTCTGGAATGGCCATCAGAGCTGTCGTCGTATTACCCTTGATGTCCTGAATGTCGTCAAAATGTCTTCCTTTCAATATTTCCTTTGTCTTCGGGTAAAGAAAAAAGTCACTGGGGGTCAGATAAGGTGAGTAGGGAGGGTGTTCCAATACAGTTATTTGTTTACTGGCTAAAAACTCCCTCACAGACAGTGCCGTGTGAGCTGGTGCATTGTCATGATGTAAGAGCCATGAATTGTGGGCGAAAAGTTCAGGTCTGCTAACTTTTTCATGCAGTCTTTTCAGCACTTCCAAATAGTCAACTTGGTTAATTGTTTGTCCAGTTGGGACAAATTCATAGTGAATAATCCCTCTGATATCAAAAAAGGTTAGCAACATCGTTTTGACTCTTGCTTTGGACAGACGGAACTTTTTTGGTCATGGAGAATTGACTGACTTTCATTGTGCACTTTCACGCTTTCTTTCAGGGTCGTATTGGTACGCCCATGTTTCATCACCAGTGATAACATGGCCCAAAACATCATCTCGCCTCTCTAAAAGTTCTTGGCAAACTTCGACTCTCCTTTGCTTTTGTTCATTGGTGAGTTCCTTCGGGACCATTTTTGCACACACCTTTCTCATGCCAAGATTTTCAGTTAAGATTTTCCTAACTGTTTCTCTATGGATGTTTACATGGTCTGCTATGCTTCTCACAGTCAGCTGACGATTTTGATGCATAATTTGATGAATTTTTGCAATGTTTTCATCAGTCCTGCTTGTTACTGGCAGCCCCGACCTCCCTTCATCAGTGACGCATTCTCTTTCCTCAGAAAAACAATTAATCCATTTGTACACTGCCGTTTTCTTTTTTTTTTTTCAATTTTTATTTTATTAAATTTATTGGGTGACAATTGTTAGTAAAATTACATAGATTTCAGGTGTATAATTCTGTATTACATCATCTATAAATCCCATTGTGTGTTCATCACCCAGAGTCAGTTCTCCTTCCATCACTATATATTCGATCCCCCTTACCCTCATCTCCCACCTCCCACCCCCCCACTGCCGTTTTCTTCTTGGTTGTATCCCCATAAATTTGGACTAACATATCCTTGATTTCATTTCCACTCCTGCCAAGTTTAATAAGAAATTTAGTGTTTGTTCGTTGCTCTAATTCAAGCTCAGACATTATTGCAACGGCACACAAAAACACACAACAACAATAATGAACGCCACTAAGCAAGACACCACCACATGTCAACACGACCACAGCTGTGAGACACTGATGTACCAAGGCTATGAAACCTCACCGAGCTGTTTGTACAGTGCTGCCTATGTAAGTGCATGGTGGTAAGTTCACGAACTTAATTGTCAGACCTCATCTTTCCTCCTCATCTGAAAGCCAGAGGGTCATGTCCCACTACCCCAGCCCACTGCCCCAACAGGTACTGGCTGCCATGAATCAGTGCTTAAGCAAATCCACTGGTCCCTGCCACTCTTCTCTCTTGGGTACACCTGCCTGGGCTGTCCCCTCCCTTCTGGAAGGAACAAGCAGACACTCAGGTTTTAAACACTGACACTGATTCTTGTCAGCTGGTTCTGATGGGTAGTGAAAGACGTTCCCAGGATTATTCAACAACAGTCTGAGAGGGCTGCTCACCAAACTGGGGACAGAAACAAGACAGCAGTGAGTACCCTGTTCTTATTCTATCCAAGATTGACTCAAAGTGGAGTGAGCAGGCCACATGCATCTGAAATGTTTTTCCTTACAAGACTTGATACCAAATGTGTGGGGTTTTTCCACACCAACAACCAGTTCTCTGATACCAACCAGTATCCCACAATTCAATTCAATTCTGACACTAACCACCTGGAGTTAACCACAGACTCCACAGGTAAAGAGCTCAGTCCCAGAAGACTACCCCCACTTCACATGCCAGTTGCAAGTACTGGGTGCCCAGGGTACCCACTCTTCTGTCCAACTTGGCTCCAAAGTCAGGGGTTCCCACCATTTCCTCCCTTTCAGGTTCAGTAATTAACTAAGAGTGCTTTACGTGCTATTATCAGTTTATTATAGAAGAGACAACTCAGGAATAGCCAAGTGGAAGAGACGCAGAAGGCAAGGTAAGAAGGTAGAGGTGCCCAGAGCTTCCAGGTCTTCTGAACTCGCCACCCTCCCAGCACCTTCATGAGTTCAACAACCAGAAGCTCTCCTAACTGTCATTTAGGAGTTTTCATGAGGTCTCATTACACAGGCAAGATTGATTAAATCATTGACCATTTACTGAACTCAGTCTCCAGACCTTCTCCTCTCCCTGGACACTGGGGGAAGGGAGGCAGCCTGAAAGTTCCAACCCCCTCATTGAGCCTTGGTCTTTCTGGCCACCACCCCCATCCTGAAGCCATCTAGACAGTCATCTCATTAGCATGCAAAAACTCCCTTATCACTCCAAAGAATCTAAGGATTTTAGGAGTCTTGTGCCACGAACCTGGGACAAAGACCAAATGTATTTTTTTTTTTTACTGTGTCACAATCAGCCAGGTGAGTCCATAGAGCAGTAAAGGTGCCAACTAGAAGGAAGAAAGGCCCGTCCACCTCAAAGGGCATGTCCTCCGGCTTCACTACATTCGCAGCTTGTAAAGTGAGATGTGCAGCCTTGAGCACTTTCTGTAGTCTTAGATAAATAAAAACTGTCCACTTCCATGGTAATTAGATCTGTGAATAAAGTGCATGTCCACCTGGCGTTGTGGTTATGGCAGGGGAAAGGGCAGAGGGCGGGGACCATCTCTCCTATGACTTGGAACTTCCCCAATGTCCCTTACTTCCTGCTCCTCTCACACAGTCTGACACCCACACTCACAGGGTCCTGGCACAGGATCTGAAGCCTCCTCACTCACCACTGTGGTCTCCAGCCAGGCTAATGCAACAGCATCTTTCGAGAAGGCTCTCCCGGGGCTGTGTTCCCAAGCTAAATGACATGCTGTCTGACCCAACAATTACTTCCTTCTCCCAGGCATCTTCTCCCTTTGAAAGTGGGGAAGGAGTTTGAACTATTACCCATAAAAGCTAGCAGGCTGATTCTGATTAAGAAATAATTAAAAAAAAAATAACTCATTGGCTCCAACATTTCAGCTCACCTGGATGGCTTTTTTCTGTACACTGCAAGTGGGCCAATTGCTCTCTGTGTGGGTGCTTTAAATATTAGATCAGAAGATTGTTCCCAACATACTTCTTTAAATTGCAATATAAAACAGCACTTTTCACACGGATTAACTTTTACCTGACTGGAAAGGTGACCTGTCTTTGAGACATTTGAGCCCACCAAATAATAAAACATTTTCTCAGGTGCTGGTCTTGACAGAGGCAAAATAAGCAGGAATGGGAGGGATGATCTCCCTCCCCCATTTCTCTGAGTTTCAGTTCCTTAAGTCATTATTATTATTATTATTATTGACACGTATTGACCTGTGTGTGAGATACTGCTCAAGGTTCCAGGGAAACAGCAGTGAACAAAACAGAAAAACAGAAAGTTCCTCATAGGTGATGAGTGCTGGGGAGAAAAAGAAAGCTGGGCAGGAGCAGGAGTAGGAAGGATTTTGGATGAGAGTGGCCAGGATTGCTTTCAGAGCTGTGCTTTTAGGGGGCGACTCCCTCCAGACCTGATACAATTTCAATTCAAGCCAAGCAGCCATTTGATGAGTCCCCTGTGCCCAACCTATGCGCCTGAGGACATAAAGATAAAAATGGGATAACGTTTCTTAAATCATTCCAGGATGATGTCCCCGAAAAGCCCGAAGGAGTTGACCGGGGAGCTGGTTTTCTTCCTGCCCGGGAGGAGCATGCTAGGCGGTCGGTCATTGGTGTGAGGAGAGGCAGGTCTCAGCTCCGGGCGGGGGAGGCTGCTGGGCGCGGGGGCGGGGCGGGGAGCGCAGGGTTAAGCGGTTTCCGCGAGGGCCCGCCCCGCCGCCCTCCTCGCCTGCTTCCTCCCTCCCTAGGTGACGCGCCCGGGTTTTGCCCAAATTTGTCCTTTTCCTCCTCCCTTGCCCTGCGCCTGGCGCTCTCAGGCGCCCCCGAGTCGCGAGCTGGCCCTTGGACATCTCCCGGCCTCAGTGTCCCGGAGCAGCTCTGCAGGGAGCGCCCCTCCGCGATGCCCTTCAGGAAAGGTAGGCGGGGTCCCCGCCCGGAACGAGCTGGGTGCGGGGCCCGGAGACCTGCGCGGGCCAGGTGCGGAGCCCGCGCAGTGCTGAGACTGGGCGCCGCGTTGTCCCCTCAGGGCCAGCCCTGCCCTTCTGGGCCCCGAACTACCCCGCCCCCGGTTCCGGGTTCCCCTCAGGCCCTGCATCTCCCCTCGGGCCACGCGCCGGCTGACACCTTGTGCGGGAGCGGATGCGCAGCGCGCGAGGAGCCAGTCGCGGCATTTTGACCCCCCCAGTCGCGCTGCATTCAAATTCCGAGGTGCAGGTGGAATAGCGTTTCCCCGGCGGACGGGCCATCTGGGGTTCTGCGGTGGCGGGAGCTTTGCAGCTCGGAGCCCGGCTGCGCACTCCGATGGCAGGCGGAGTCTGGGCGGGGGCTGCAGGGCTCGGGGCACGCTGCTGTGGAAGGCAAAGCGGAGCGCGAGTCCGGTCCCGGCCCTTTCCCACCTTTGATCCTTGGGAAGTCATTTAACCCCCTTGGAGACTCAGTTTTTTCATTGGCAAAATGGGCGCCAAAATAGGGCCGGCTGTGTGGGGACTGGTGAAACAATGCACAGGAAAGCAAACCGGTAGGGAGGGGCCTCCTACCCCACCCCCGGCAAGGCCCTCCTCCGCGTACCTGGCACCCTGCATGGAGCGCCCCACCTGGCCCACCTGCAGGCGCTCCCTAGGTGACCTGCCTCCTCGCATTTAGGCATTTCACTGGCGCTTTCTCCTGTGCCTGGCGTGCTGGGTGTGCAAGGCCTGCCAGAAAGTCCCAGATGATCGATCCTATGGCCCCCTGCCTGGAAAGGGGTTGCTGCTGTGCTTGGCTCCATTTGATGGGCATTGTGCTGGAGGCCTTGGGGCCCCCAAGGCCCTGCAGAACTGGGCGAGGACTCTAGGGCGCCCTCAGGAGAGAGTATAGGACAGGGAGGGAGACTCAAGTTTACTTTCCAATGAGAGCTACCAGACTCCTCTGCTTTTCCTATTGGTGTTGAGAGAGGCTTGGGCTCTGGTGACCCATTGTCAGCCAAGACCCAAGGCTTCCACACCCCCACCTGGGTACAACTGACTGAGAACTAACTGAGAGGTAGCCCTGACTCTGGGGGACCTGGGGCCGTGCTATTTGCTTTCTCCCGGCTCCCTCCACCCCACCTTTCTTGCCCTCTCTTCACTTCTCTCGTAATTCAGATTGATTGTCAGGTTAATGCTACCCAGGGTTGCCTATGACACCCTATGGGACTTTGTCCCTTACGCAGAGGTTGCTAAGATGCCATTAGATCTCCTGGCTGTGAAGGGGGTGGTGGCATGCCCTGTCCCATTGGGAATGGTGAGAAGGAAGGAGACAGCAAGGAACAGGGAACAATGAGTTCTGTGCGGTGTTCAGTCAGGCAGCTAATGACGTTTAGTCCCACGGTCACTGTCCTCAATGTCTCCTCTATTCCGTATATAACATGGCCACCTTGTCTCTGGAGGTTCTCAGAGCCCCACCTGACCTCATTTAGCTGCAGTATGAATGGTGATTTCTGTGCTAAGTTGGTCACTTCCCCTGTCGACTGTGTCCTTGTGGTCTCTGGTGGCAAACTCCTCAAAGGAAAGCCATCTGTTTACTTGTCACAGTGCTCAGGGGAGCCTGATGCAGCCAGGGTTAAACAAGCGGGTAGCTAAAAGGTCTTTCCACATGAAGATTTCACTCTATGACAGCATATTTTAGTGCAATTATTACCTCGCACAGGACAAAACATGTGCACACTGCCAACCGTGTGAAGCTTTGTTGTTTGTTTTTTTAATCTGAAGAGAACTCGGCTTCGTGACGGTGACCCTGGAGGGCTTGGAGTCTAAGACAGAAGTTCCTCACGTCACTGAGCTGTGATCTCCTATTTAGAAGTAAGCACGAGTGGAGATTACAGGGAGACAGGGTTTGTTTAATGTCATGATGAGATGTCATCTGGAGGTGAAAAGTCTGCCTGTGAGAGGAGGGGGTGTGCAACAGTACCCCATTCCTTCCACTGCCAGATCCTGGAGACTTCAGTGTATATAGGCTTTTAGATTTTTTTTTTTTTTTTAATTACGAACCATCTGAATATATGAACTATTCAAAAAAGTAATTAAAAAATAGGAAATGAAAAGACTTTGCCTTCTCCACCCCCAAAAAAGAGAAGCCAGATGGAGGACTCCTAGCTAACCTTCTAGAAGGTTAATTGACTGCTAATTCCCTTCCCATGCTGTGTTTCTGTGTCTTGACAAGTAAGACTTTGGGAGCAGCTCAGTCAGGGGCCTGGGAGAAACACTTGGTACACTCATATTGGGCAAGTTGCGAAGAATTTAATAAAGGGATTATCACAAAGGTTTGGGCAGGGTCTAGGAAACCCCAAGAGATAGTGCAGAGCCCTGGGCATTACTACCCCAGGCTTCAAAGGGTGAGGGGCCAAGTTCATCCTCTAGATTGAGTGGCTGGCTATGCCCCAGGCACACGTGAGGTGCTGAGCTAATAAGATAGACTTGGCAGTTCCTGCCTCGTAGTTAGACCTTGCTGCCTCTCCATCATGGTCCACAGGGCTATGATAATGTCACAGCATGAATGGAATGAATGGTGGTGGCTGAGACTGGCTGGGGCAGCAGCTGGCAATGACCTTCCCAGCTGGCAGGTGGGATTGAAATGTGAGACTGCGTTCACGCTCACGTCTCTTCTTGGCTGGTTTCAGGGTGAAGGTGGCTGCAGTGGGGGAACAGAGCTGGGTCCTTGGCCGAGCTGCCGGAAGAAGTAGGTTTGGAGATTGGTTTGTGTAAGGAGCAGGAAATGTCCTTGCCTGAAACATGAAGAAAATTTGTGAGAACCGAAGGGGGCAGGAAAAACTAGACCCTGGGAGGAAGCTTACGAACGGAGTGATTAAAGCTGGAAACCAGCTATGAAGGGAGGCTGAGGTAGTTCTACCTGTAAGACAGGAGAGCTTTAAAAATTGGGTAGATGAGTGGTTTTTCAGGTAATGTGGCTGTGGTTCTGCTCAGGAACTGGGGTCTTGACTAAATTCTTCATGTCCCTTTGGGGTTGAGAAGCCTATAAAAATGTCTTCAGACAACCGTGTCCCAAGAATCCTTGCACATCCCCACCTTCAGAAGGGACAGTGGACGAGTGGGTGGAGGTTCTAAAAGTAAAGGACAATAAGATACCAAAGTAACACTTCCCGAACGCCTTCCGAGTCCTGGCTGCTGTGCTCAGTGCCTTACTGTGTTCATTTATCCCCACCACTACCTCCCGAGGGGCCTGCTGTTATTATTTCTGTAAACATAAAGGAAGTGAGGCTTAAAGAGGTTGTGTCACTTGCCTGAGTTCCCTCATTAAGTTGTGTGCTAACCAGCGGGGACTTTTACCTCTGTATTCTGCCTTTCCAGCACAGGGAATGATAGCATATGATACAACATGATGTATGATGCGATCTATGCTATGATGACATATGATGTATGTCAGGCAGAAACCATGTAGGATGATGTTTCTCATCAGGAACCAGCGACTTCTTTCCCATTAGAACCAAGAGACAGACTTAGCTGCCTGACGCACGTCAGTCTTTGAGAGACGAAGGCTGGGCCTGCACAAGAGAGAACAGGTGGCCTTCTGTGTCTATTGAGGTGGCCCCAGGGCACTGCTGTCAGGTGCTGAGCATATCACCCCTGTCAGGTGTCGTGGAGATGACAGGCCAGCCAGATGTCAGGCCACAGCTGCACGGTGAGCTCATCAGTGCCCTGCTGGGCGCTAGGTACCAGGGCTGCCCAAGGAATATCAGGAAAAACAAGTTACGCCATCGCAGGGGAAGCTACGGCTTTGGAATTCCTGTGGGTCAGCTGCTTGCGACAGAACTCACTGGCAGATAGATCAGCATTTTGGGACCCCAAATCGAGGACGTCTCCTTCCTTTCTCTCCCCAGTGCGAGTGCAAAGAGCCCATCCTGAAAGGACACTCTCCAGGAGGAGCTGGGCTGGTCCTTGGTTCTTTGCTTCCTTTCCTGAGCTCCTATGCCATGTTGGCACCGCCCTCCTCTCTGGGTGTCTGCATCCACGGGCCAACCAACTTACTGGATGAGCATGGGGCTCCCAGGCCATTGCAGAACTCTGTTCCTGACGGGAAGGGAGCTGAGTGACACTGGCTTTGGGAAGCACAGCCCACCAGGCTGAGCCAGCTCAGCTTCCAGTCATGGGCCTTCCGTCTCCAGGTTGCCCCTTTGTGGTTTATTTAGTGAGTTGTCAGCTGACAATGTCTTTACAGGCCTTTTATCACTGAGCTGAGCCCTTCCTACGTGTTCCCATGCTCTGCTGCTCAGGCGTGTCCCTCAGCGTCCAGCAGCGGCCGGCCTGGGCCATCCTGTGTTCTTGTACCTGTTGATTCCCTCCTACATCCTCTTCTCTCCTGGGACCCGGCCGCACCTTCCCGCGTGTCTACCGTCCTTCTCACTCCATTTACACGTGCATTCACGTGGGCCCGCACTGCACGTGTGCACTTCTGGTCATTCCTTAGACCCTGCTCAAGGTCAAGTCTTTGCTGCCTCCCTTTCCATCTACTTTATGCAGATGGGGCTTTGCAGGTATATCCTGTCCCATAACCAGAGTTTTGAACTTGTCCTTAAAATGCTTCCTGGGCGTTCATTTGTCTGCTCTTTGGGGGAGGGTCTTTGTCTATACTTCTATAGGCCTGGTGGTAGCGACTGCTCCACAAATTCTTGTGCTTGGTTAACTTGTCAAAAACTCTAATTTCCTCTGGAATGGGTAGTGGCAGAGCCAAATCAAGACATCAGGAAACCCTAATCGCTGAAAGATTATGGTCTTCTCCCCACGGATAAATTTAAAATAAAGACAATACCAAGCCATGAATGTAAGCAAGGTGGACACATTTTTAACTTTTTACTAAAGTCACCATTTTGGTACTTCTTGGGAAATACCACATTCTAAACAACAACAATAAAAATAGCAACAGGTGCCATGAGCATAAGTGTAGTCTGCAGGTTGGTTAATTCAGACCTGGGGGTGGGGGTGTCTCATGCAGGTAGCAGGTAGGCTTTCTACTTGCAGATGCTCGTAAGTGCTCAGGAATTATAGATCTTTGCTGTTCAACCATCCATCCCTGTCCTCTGTCCTCTGCAGTGAATTATGCGTCTTTCCTTTAGCTTCAGGCTGCCTGGACCTCCCTGAGGGCAGGGAGGGGTCTCTTATCAACAGCTGATCCCCAGGAGATATGGAAACAGCACCTTGGGCTGTAAAGAAGGCCTGTCCTCCCATGTCCTTTTCAATTGTATTTATGATGAAAGCTGGATAAAATGAACAAGGGGAGAAGAAGTTACAAAAGGGTAGTGGGGCAGGGAAAGGACAAGAAGGGGCCTCAGGAGTGCCCCCAGCCCTCACCCCTGTCTGCTGTTCTGTAGGCGTTGTGGTCTCATGTAATGTAAGAGCCCAGGTCTTGTCTAGCATCTGCCAGCCCCCAATACGGTAGCTCCCAGGCGATTTCACGGGAGACCACTCATTCCGCAGGAATGCGGCCATATTTACAGATCAGTTAGTCTCTAAGTATTTATTAATCCTTTGTTGGGACAGTTCTGAGAGCAGCCCTGGCAGGTACCACAGGCAGTAGACGTGGTGACATGAAAGCTGGATGAAGCATCTGAGGAGTGACAGAACGCACCCCTCTTTAGGAATGGAATATATAGAAAACATTGGCCTGGGAGCTCAGAGACCAGGTAGTGACAAGTCCAGCTGTGTCAGTACCTGGCTGGGTGATCTCATGTAAGCGACAAGAGCACTTGGCCTCAGTTCACCCATCTGTAAAAGAAGGGGGTGAACTGAGAGTCCGCCCAACTCTCAGAGATCGATGCTTTCCGGTCACTTGGATGCTTGTCGCGACACACGGGGTCTCCCCAGCTTCTAGGCTAAGCGGGCTGCAGGAGGCAGAAGGACCCCTCTGTGCCTTGTCCTGGGCACCCTGGCCTCCTGTCTCTCCCAGCATCTCCAGGTGAAAGCCTACGTTTTCAGGCAAGTGGCAAATGAAGAAGTCATGGCCCTGCATTCTCTGGTCTCTGCTCCCACAGCTTCCACTTCAGTCTGAAACGTGTGCCCAAAGGAAGTCAGTGTGGGGCTGCACCGTCCGTGGACGGGCGCATTGCCTTTCTGCCCGGTGAAGCCAGCCTGGAACTCTCTGTCTCTGAGGTCAGGCCATCGTAATCACGTGTCTGCGGTTCCTTCAGGTCGCTCCAGGGCTAAGAACTCTGCTTGTCTCCCCAGAGCCTACAGTAACCACAATCACGCTTTCCTGAGCTTCTGCACGGGAGGATCTACAGTGGCAGATCCTCTGGTACAAAAGCTCAGGAAAGAGTGATTGTGTTGTGCACTTTCACAGCAGGCTGGGGGAAGAGACTTAATTAATTTATTTCACTAATTGGAAGCCCTAGTGTTTTGAATAATATGTTCAATTGTAAGCCATTTGGAAAATGCAAAAACCATAAAGAACACAAAAATTGCTCATCATTTTGCAACCTGCAGAAGAACAGTTCCGTATTTCCTCCTGGTGACTAGGCCAGTGGAGGGGACAACTGTCAGAGGGGACTCAGGGTGGAGTGGCCCCTCTTCGTGACAGCGCCTACGGCTCCTGGCTGCATCTTGTATCCAGGGACTCAAGGGCGCCTCACCCCGGATATGGCCAAAGCTCTGGTCAGGGGCCAGGCTGGGGATGTCTGAAGAGCGAATGGGTTTGTGGCTATCCTGCCCTGTCCACAAGCAGCCCCTCCAGCTGTTGCTCCGGAAGGCATCTGATATGACAGTTCAGCAAGCGCACTTCTCCTGACTGGTGTCAACTGCCAGAGGAAAACCAAGCAGGCGTTCCCAAGGTGTGGCCCCTTGTCCTGGCTTTCCTCCCTTCAGGTGCAGGGTGCTCAGCTGCACTGGTGCTTTTGAGGAAACAACTGGTTCTTTCTTAGGCCCGAATTGCTTTGGTATTTTGCCTGTCTGCTTGACAGACTGAACCCCAGCGATTAGATTCAGGAACCCCTCCCTGGGGCAGCTGAACTCATCCAGGAAGCTTGGCGACATGGGCCAGTCCAGTCACAGGAAGAATAAGGTTTCATCATTCAGTTGGGTGGTGAGCTTACAAAGGTGTCCCCAAGGAAGTGTGGGCTTCAAGGCAGGAAGAGAGAACGAGAAAGAGCCTGGCCAAGAGAAAGATGCATTTTGATGCAGACAGACTCTAGTGAAAGTCGGGCCTGTAGCACTGCAGCCACGTGACTGTTGGCGTGGCCAGAGGCTGGCCCTGCACAACGGGTACAGAAGAACTCTAAGAACAAAAGAACAAAACCAGATGCCGGTGGCTCTTATTCCTGGCCACACATTTGGGTTAACTGGGGAGCTTTTAAAAAAGGCTGATGTACCAGAAATTCAGGTTTAATAGTGCTGGGTTAAGGACTGGACAGAAATTTTCATGAAAAACTACTTATCCTTAAAATATACAGTATGCTCCGATATTTTCTAATCTATTCCATTTCATTAAAAAATAATTCTGATCTGTTTCCAATAAATTGATTTCCAGGCCACTAACGGGGGAGTAACCCACAACCCTGAAGATACTATTCTAGTGCAACAGCTTGTACTGCAGAGTCTGGGAAGCTGTTAACTGCATTTCTCAGATTCCCTTGCAGCTAGGGTTCCGGGTGTGATTTAGGGTCTCCAGCAAGATGTGGCTGATTCGGGCTTCTGCTGGCAGGCACTCTATAGAAGTGGCCACCCTCTCTGTGGGGGCTTCCTGAGCCAGGCAGACACGGGAGGAAGCAGTGAATCTGGATGAAAGATGGAGGCCCCATAACAACCAGCCATTTGCAAGTACCACATTTCTCTGGAGACATTCACAAGATAAACATTATGGGAACACGAAGAAAGGGAAGGTTATAGACTCAGTAGGTGAGGAAATTTGGTGGAAAAGGCAAGAAACACAATTGGAAGCCAGCTGGCTGCGTCTGTCTGCTGGTACCTACCCAAGCCTGTATTGTTACTTCAGTCGCTTCCACAAGCCCTTCAATCACATGGTGGTTCATTGCCTAGTGGACCAGGTGTGGGTGAGGTGCTGGGGCTGCAGCCTGGAACGAAACAGACAGAAACGCCTGCCTTCATGGAGCTTACATTCTAATGGGGGCAGATGGGCAATAAACAGTGTGCCTGATGGGTACAGTGCTGTCGAGAAAAGTCAGACAGGAAAGAGGAGGCAGAATGGGGGTGGGGGGACTGTGACATAGGATGGTCGCTGAGAGATGAAGGACAGAAGGGAGTGGAGTGGGCTGTGTGACCTTAGGCAAGCGCTCCAGCAGGGGCAGTGGAGGTGCGGCGGCTGTGACCTCTGCGGGAGGAGCCTGGCGGCCAGGGAGAGTGGAGCAGAGTGAGTGTGGGGCAAGTTTCCGAAAGGCTGGAAAGGGTCATGGAGATCGAAGCTCGTAAGGCTTTGCCTCTTACTCAGAGTGGAGGGGAAGCCCTGAGGGGGCTTTAGCGGGCGCGTGGTCTGAGTTAACTGTACTAGAACCCATGCACACAGCATGTGGCTGCCCTTCTGGGAATGCTTCTCGGGTGACAAGGGTGAGGCAGGGGGACCAGGTCTATGGAGGAGCGGCGATTCTTGCTTAGGTCAGGGTGGTGGAGGGCAGGTGGTGGTACGTGGCTGGATTCTGAGGAGATTTGGGAGTGAGGGACAGCAGGACTCTAGGCTGGATGTTGGGGAAGAGGAAGAGTGAGTCGTGGATGAGTCCTAACTGCCTTCTGGCTGACATGGGGAGATGCACCGACAGCCCCCACTGTGTTTTCAGAGCTGCACCACCAGCACAGGGGCGGTTGCCAATTCAGTTCAGCTATGCAACAGCGCTGAATAACTTACCACAAGAGTAGCAGCAGACATCTCTGCAGTTGTTTCTGTCCATGGTTCAAAAGGATTGGGACTTAGCAAGCAGCCATCTAGAAAGATGCGTAATGCTCTGGGCCAACTGCCTGACGGATGCTTCTTTTAAGAAGAAACTGGCTTTCAGAGTCAGGGTTGGTGATTATTGCCACACCTAAGGGATTCGTCAAGTTTTGATGAGGTTTACATATAGACACTGAGCACAGGTATTTTCCAAGCCGGTAGGGAAGCATTTAGTAGGCCTGCTACGCTGCTGATGTTTCCCTGTCAGTAGTACCCAGGGGCCAGTTACACTTCTGTCTGTTCCGCAGTTTTCTTAAACTGTGAGGGGCTCCATTGTGGGGGAGGGGGAAAACCTCAGTCCAGGAAGGCTTCCTGAACAAATTCAGCCCAGCTACACGCTGACCAAGTTAGCCTCCAAACAGGGCGACCAACTTGACCTGGTTTGCCTGGGATTTCCCTGTCTTAGCATGAGAAGTCATGAGACCCAGTGCCTTCTCAGTCCCAGGCAAACCAGGCTGGTTTTCACCCTGTCTCCCTCCAGCCAAGCCCCGTGCCAGGGGCTTGATTACAGCTAGATGGCCTCATTTTGGGGAAATTTAAAACCTCATTAATGTTTGAACAACAAAAAGAGCCCAACTTCATTTTATGGCCCTGGGCTATAGACTTAAAACTGTGGAAGCTATGTTTCAAAGCAATTCTGTCCACTGACATATTAGAAAATCAAAACAAGAATTCTTCTGTCATCAACTTACTGACTCATAATAACAGTACCGTGTTTCCCCGAAAATAAGAGCGGGTCTTATATTAATTTTTGCTCCAAAAGATGCATTGGGGCTTATGTTCAGGGGATGTCATCTTGAAAAATCATGCTAGGGCTTATTTTCCGGTGAGGTCTTATTTTCGGAGAAACACGGTAGAGGAGCCTGAACCTGCAGACTGCCTGGTTTCTGTGGACAAAACTCGAATGTCATCCCTTTACAATAAAAATGAGTCAGTATCCACTTTACTATCAGTCATGTTTGCTGTCATTACATCATTTCCCAGATATAAACTGAGAACGAAAAAATGGAATCCACTTTAAGCTGAAATCATGTTCTGTGCAGACCCTGGATTTTAGAAAGCTTTTCATTTAAAGCCATTTGAGTGAAGCAAAACGTCATGTCACTACTGCTTTATAAGAAATTGATTTCTTAACCTTATAAAACTTAAACAAATTCATTTTTGGAATGCATAGCAATAATATACAGCATGACAGTAAAATCATAATCCATTCTACGGAAGAACCAACTGTATGGAGCAAGGAGACAGTCCTTTTTCCTTTGCGGCCTAGTTCTTTTCCCTGGCTTCTGTTAGAAATAACTAGATCTCTGACTGGTTAAACATTTCAACAATCAGGCAGTGTGTAAAGATAAGGAAGGAATTTAACCTCTTCAGTGACCAGGAAAAGTGCAGATGAAAACCACAATGCGAACAATTCTACCCCTGTTTGGTTGGCAGAAATGAGGACGTCTGACAGCATTAAGTGTTGGCGAGAATGTGGATCAGAAGCTGATACATTATGGTGGGCGTGTAAATTGGTACCAGCGCCTCGGAAACAGTAAAGTTGAAGTTCACATACTCTGTCACCAGGTGTGTCATTCTGAGGTGTGTCACTGAGAGAAACTCATGAGCAGCACTCTAATAGGACACTTTTAAACAACCAAATGCACATGGACAGAAGAGTGAATAATTCTTGGTATGGTCAATAATGGGACATTATATGGCGATCTGAATGAATTATACTCTGATAGACAGCTACATGCAATATTATTGACGACTTAAAAAACATCCCAGACATTAGCACAGTAAAATACTTTTTATAAAATTAAAACACCTAAGACTAAACAATATGCTTTTGAAAGGAATACCTATATAATGAAATGATATTTCTTTTATAAAGATTCAAATGTGCCCCTTTCATTTCATATGTATTTTATTTGTGTATCTATATAAACATACCAACTTTGTCTTAGGTATGTCTGATGACTCAGAATTACAGTTTTCTGGTCCTCTGGGCGTTAACTGTATGTTAGGAAAGTAAAAGTGTGTGAACGCTACAGGGACTGTTGCCTGGGGAAGTTTTCCATTTCTGTCTCTTTTTACTTTCAAAAATATCAAGCCTTCAGAAAAGTTGCAAAAATGCCATAGTGGACAATCTATCTAACCTAGATTCACCAATTGTTGCATTTTTATCAGGTTATCTTCTCAGCTGACTTTGTTGATGTTGAATCATTTGAGAATTATCCTTAAATACATCATCCTTAAATACATCCCAAAATATAGCCTGTTCCTCCCTAGAACAAGAACATTCTCTTAAAATGATCACAATACAATCTCATCCTCGTTGAAAATTTAACATGGATATAAAACTGTTATCTAGTTACCACTCCATAATCGAATTTCTCCTGTTGTCTCAATAACGTCTTTTTTTTAGATTTTTTTTTTCTTTTTAAATGTAGGATCCAATCAAGTGTCACACATTTGGTGTTATATCTGTTTAGTCTCTTTTCATCTAGAAGAGTTTACCAGCTTTATTTAGTCTTAATCTTACTTTAATGATGTTAATATTTTTGAAGGTCCAGGCCACTTTCTTTTTTCCCCTCAAAGCCTCTCAATTTGGAATTGTTAGATTCAAGGCAAACATTTTTGGCAGGAAACTTATGTAGATGATGTGTGTCCTTCTCACTGCCATTACCTGTCAACTGTTGGGTCCAGCACAACACCGGCAATGAGGGTGCGAGAAGGGGCGACTTTGGGTTAAGTTTTAAGAAAGAACCATACAGAGACTTAATGCAGTTAAATCTCAGAGGGCCAGGGGTCTCACAGTTCTGAAAGACTGGAGTCCAGAACAAAGCCAACTGGAGGTTTTTATTGATAAGTATACAAGGGAGTAGCAGTGTTTTTGGCACGGTCTGTGGGACTCACTTACCACGTTATAGAAACAACCCAAACCAATTATGTTGATCTTCAAATAGCCAGAGCAGAAAGTCCTTGAGGTGAGGTATGCACCTCTTTTAAGGGACATATATTACATGTTGAAATTGTTTCACAGAGCTGAGCAGAGAGAGCTTAATCGTATCACTCTCAAGACTTTTCTCCCAATTAGGTGAAAGAGTCAGAGCCAACAGTGCTTTTCCCAGGCAGGGGGAAGGGGAGACAAGGCCCTTCCCAAATCTTTCTAAGGCAGCTCATCGGGGTCTCCATGGGGTTCCGCCTGACTTGAGTTGTCCCCCCCCCCCCATCCCGTGGGGAATCTTACTCGTCATTGGCCGCAAACCCTCTTTTGGAGACTAAATAGAGAGAAATATACAGTCCCAGAGATGCACAGTCTCAGACTATTCTTTCCTTAAGGAAAGACACGGGGGGGGGGGGGGGGGGGGCAGTCTGCTAGGCTGTTGTGTGACAACCGTCAACAAACTAGGGTGTCAGTTTGTCCTGTTCACCTGTTCATCATGATGTTAAATAACTGTCATTTGTTCGGGTGATTTGTAAAGGTAACTTTTCCCCCTTTATAAGTAAAAACTTATCTGTGGAGGATCCTTTGGGATCAATCATAAAGCGTGAATAAAATTTTCTGTTCCCAGTAATCTTTTATGCAGGGGCTTTAGCATGTTGTGATGATTCTTGACTGAAACACTTATTATTACGGTGGCTAAAAAATGGCATTTCACTATTTCTGTCGTTCTTTCAAGATTTATTAGTTGGCATTCTTTTGTAAAGAAGAGCTTTCCTGCCCACCCTCCCCTTTAAAATAGTTTTAATTTCATTGTTATTAATGGTAGTATCAGCATGGATTAAGGGATTTAAAAAATGACTATTGAATATGTTATAGTCCATTCCTGACTATTCATTTTGGTGCTCCACTTGTCCCAAATTTGGCTGAGAGCCCTTTCAAGCAGGCTGCCATGTCCTTGTGACACAGCCCATCGGTTTTTGAGCTCTTCCCTATATTCTGGCACAACCAGATGTTCCAGGCTCAGGGTTGGGATCAGCCACTTCCCCAAGGAGCCTTGGTTACTTCCGGTGGAGAATGGTAGAAACCATGGTCTGGGCTCTGGTGTGCTTCTTGCTACTGGGGTATCGTTTCTAGGGCCCTTTCAATGGAAGGAACTAGGAAAGATTTTTTAAAAATCATACATTCATACTGTTATCTATTATTCTGCTCCAATACCAGAAAGTTCTTCCTCTCTTGCCCCATTCCATATTTGTATCTTCCATTTGCTTTTTATATTTTCTCCAAGATTTTAAAAACATCTTGAGTCTCCTTTACTCCTGGTATTATTAATTAGGATAATAAATTTCCCCATGAATAATATCTAATTCCCCATGAGCAATGATACTGAGTAGATTGTAAATTCAGTACAGAGGTGAGGACTAAAACCAAATCTCTTGGGACTTTAAACATTTTCAGCACAGACAGGAAGAGTCTGGAAGGAAATACAACCAGGAATGTTCTATGTTCTTTCCATATTTTCCAATCATTTCTCAATGAACGAATTACATAATTAAGATTTTTTTAAACAATCTTAAGTAACAAATAGAAATGTTTAAGGCAAAAAAAACCTATATAGATCGGATGTGAACAGTGTGGTGTTATATATTGTACAACTCCATGTATATACCCTATATGTTGTACGCAGGAAAAGTAATTTTTTCTTTATCCTTCTAGGTTCTTGGCTGAGACCACCCCCCTTCCCCAATCAAAAGGTTAACAGGGTGAAAAAAACAATCTTAATTATGTATGTACATACATTCAGGAGCCCCACGAGGATATGAGACTCAAAGGCTCCCAGGCAATTGAGGCTTATGTACCACCCTGGGCTACAGGAAAGGCATAGGGCCTGGGGCTTCAAAGGAGGGGAAGAAAATTCACATGAAGGTGAAAAGAGGAAACGTATAGTAAATAAACTTTGCCTGGTCCTGCAAGACAAGTCTCTCCGGTGATCTCTGGTCTTTCTAATGTAAATTTCCCTGGTAACTTGTTTGCAGAGCTTCTCCTGTGGCTACACTTTCTCAAAAATAATAAGCTCAAAATAATCCGTATGCCAAAGAGGCATAATTCTGGAACCCTTCCATATACCTCCTGGGAGCCTGGCGCTGTGGGGGCAGAGATGATCAAGGACCCAGTGATGAGGGAGAAAGGAAGAGGGATGGAGTCTGCTGTGCTGTCCCCTGGCTGCGAGGTCTGGGAGGAGCCGGCCCCGCTATTCACGCCCTGCCCCAGGAGGCCCGGCTTCCGTCCCCACCGGCCCCAACCTTCAGGCGGGTCCCTATAGCAAGGGTCGCCTGTCGGGGTGGCGACGTGGGGCTGGAGCTGCCTCGCAGCCGGGGGCGCCACGGAGCCAGCCAGCCCGCCTCTCCCTCACTCCAGCAGACAGACGTCGGGCGCAGAAAACAGCATAGGTTGCCTGACCGTGGCGGAGTCAACCAGGGACACAAGCAGGGCGGCCGGGAGGGGCAGGGCGGGGCGGGGCCTGACTGGGCGGGGCGGGGCCGGGCGGCCGGATGGGCTCGCCGATTGGCTGCAGGCTCAGTGCACCGGCCGATTGGCGGACGCCCCGCCCCGCGGCGTTGCACGCCGCGTTCACGTGCTGCCGCCCCAGCCTGCCCAGCGCTGTCGGGTTCTGCACGTGGGTGCGGCGTGCGCCCGGCTCAGCCTGGCCCGTGGAGGCACCGTGTTTTCCTTCCCTGCTGCCTATTTTTGTTTTCCGGGCCAAGAGGTTTTTCCGAGATGGCCTGAGAGCGGCCGTGCTTTGTAAGTTCGCCAGAGAAATAGGTCGGCAGGTGGTTAGCCGAATCCCGCGTGGGGTGGGACTGAGGCGGTCGAGCTCGCCGCTGAAGGGGAAGGAGATACGGAGAGGCATTAAATAAAAGTTCTGAACTTGGGAGATTGCATAAGAGCGTGCAGTATTTTTATCTCTACTTGGGAAGTAAATAGCGTAAGTGCCCTACGCTGCTGCTGTTTGCTTGGCAGAAAGATGTACCAAACCCACTGATCTGGACGTGATGTTCTATGTAACAGCGTGTAAACAGCTCGCGCAGCCGCCGCGGGAAAACGCCTGAGGGTCGGGGGCTACAGTGGTTCCCTCAAACCGCAGAGACCTCCTGGATACAAGTTCTTCCAGCCCCTTATTTGGGTCCCAGACCCAGACCACGAGCTGAGGACCCCTCCCCCCCAGGGCCTAGACTGAACTGGGACCTTGGCGACATCCGACTGTTCCTTTTGAGGGCCTGGAGTTAATTTACTGAGAGTGACTCAGCTACAGCTAGTGAAGGGTCGGGAAACCAAGTCCCAGGAGGAGTGGGGATGTTGAGCTCAGACTAGACCGGCCCTGGGGGCACCTGAGCTTGTCTGCAAATATTTGAAAGACTCTTGTGAACAAGAGATTAGACTGGTCCCCTGCTGCTTGCCTGAGGGGATGATAGAGATACTAAGGGGGAGGTGAATTTCAGGTGATTTTCAGGAGTGGGGGAAAGGGGTCAGGAATGAATGTGTATGGAGTTCTCTCCAGGAACTAGGTACAGTCAGGTATTTACATATATCAGTGAGAAAATGGTGGGGCTAAGATTGGAATTCTTACCATCTACCAGACTCCAAAGCTCTTGCCTTTTCATGATGCATCTATTTTAGTGGTATGGGTTACTTGGGGAATTTTGCCAAAGGGTTTCTGCAGAGGTTGAGCACATTGGACTAGAGGATTCATTCAGCCCTGTTCAGCCCTGTCATTGATTCTCTGCGTCTGATGAGACGGGAGGCTGCCCTGGGCGGGAGGGAGGCCAGGGCTCCGTGGGAGGGAGGAGGCCTGTCTCACTAGCAGTCGGATTTTCCAGTGGGCACATCTCTGACCCTTTGTTTCTGTAAGTGCTGTCGTCCTTGTTAAGCCTGTAGGGCAGATGCATAAAGATCCATACAGAGGTCTTGGATTCATTTTATGAATGAATCCCTTGTACTTTCTGAAAAGAGGAGCACTTTAGAAGTCGGTTTTTGTCTCCGCTACATGTATTGTCAAGTGTAACCCATTTCAGCCTCCCTGGAAGGAAGGTAGGAGTGTGGAATGGGTATAAAGAGGCAGTGTCTGTTTCTTCTTGCAACCCTAGTGGACCTAGTTACAATTTCTTATCAAAAACCTAGTCAGAACATATCAAAGCGAGGAATTTTCCTGAGGCAGCATCCAGACTTGGTCTCTCCACGCAGAATACAATTTTTAGAGTTCTAGAAGCTATCTCTGCAGGTTCCTTCCTTTCAGTAAGTCACCTGATTATTCATCTTTAATCTCCCAGGTCTCACTTCTCTCCTCTGCCTCCATGGTATGAAGTCCCTGGAGCTTGCCCAGCCCAGCCCCAAGCAAGACTTAGAGAAGAAAGGTTTCTGTTTGCTTCCTTCCAGTCCCTTTTTCCCTGGGTTAATCCCTAGGTCTCAGGCACTCCCTGCACTCCTGTCAAATCCTCACATTCCCTCACTGGCATGTGTTTAAGTGATAGTACCGTGTTTCCATGAAAATAAGACCTAGCCAGACCATCAGCTCTAATGTGTCTTTTGGAGCTAAAATAAGACTTATATAAGACTTGGTCTTATAGTAAAATATAGACGGGGTCTTATATTAATTTTTGCTCCAAAGGACGCATTAGAGCTGATTGTCTGGCTAGGTCTTATTTTGCATTTTAACTGACCTCAAAGATCTTTGACTTAAGAGAGCAGAGCCTAATGATGGCATGTAGGGCATGAAAAACTTAGGGTAGGTGCAAAGGTGCAAAGCATGTTGTTCTTTTGTCCCTAGCCTTTGCTCCCCCACCCCACCCCACCGTTCTCATCCTAATGCAGCTGGTAGGGCAGCTGTGGAGGACTAGCCATGAGATCGTCCTCTTGGCTCCCGCTTACTGAGCCAAGGCGCTGGTCACCCACCCTAGTCATCGTTGTATTCCTTTATAAGGAGGCAGGGATTCGTTCAGTGGATCGAACCTCCAAGGCTCTGTGCTGGAGACTGGGAATGCCAGGGAGAGAAGTGGGACAGTGGACTCAGCTGGGTTAGGCTTCCTGGGTTCAGTAGCTGTGTGACCTTGGAGAAGTTCCTTAATGTCTCTGGGCCCCATTTTCCTCACCTGTCACGTGGGAGGGTTGGTTGTAAGGATTAAGCTCAAAGCACTCCAAACCTGGCCTGTCACGTACTTGGTGCTCCACAGGCAGTGGCTGTTTATTCCTGTCTTGAAGGAGCCCTTAGTCCAACGATGACAGCTCTGCAGTTGCTGCCAGCAGCCGCTTAAATGGACTGGAAGACTCAAGGGGGGGTGGTCAGCATAGCAGCTGCCCAGCCCCAAGTGCTAACTGGTCTTCCGGGCGTGCCCTGCAGAAAACCAGGCGGTCTGCAATGCTGGCGTGTCCAGGATTCTTCCTAATGACCCATCGCCAAGAGCGCCTCCCGAAGTGGTCCCTAGCCAAATGTCTCTCCTTCCCTGTCCTCCCTAGAGCTCTTGAGCAGGGCCCCCTCTCACACTTTCTTGCCACGAGGCAGCTGCTTGGGGGGGTCGTCTTTTCCTGGGGAAGAGGTTTTCCATTCTTACACTCCTACCTGTGGGATTGTAATGGGGTCTCTGGTGGCTACAAGCAGATCTGAATCTTAATTTTAGGGAAAGCAGGAATGAAGGCAGCTCAAAGCTGGGCCACAGTCATTGGAGTTGTTGGGAAGGGGTAGGAGACAGGGGTCATCAGAAACACGCCTGCCTGTGGGATTTTTGATAGTGACCATGGGCCTTTGTATCTGGTCCTCAGGTTGCCCTGGGTGCCCCCTCTTGACTGGTGGGGTGGGGGCAGGGTAAGGAACAGGGAGAAAGAGAGTTGTTTGTGGAAGTCTAGAGGGAGGTTCACAAGTGCGCAGAATCTTTTAAAATCCTGTAAAACTGGGCACCATCTCAATGTTATGCCCTGGGGCGAAGTCCCAGTTGCTGAGCTCAGTGTACAAGATTGGCTGGGAGGGTCAGAGACCGAGGAAAGAGTGGCCCCTGCCTGACTCCTAATTTCAGGTTTTTATAGTTTTTTATTTCGTGGATATGTGCTTCGTTAAACCTTTCCCAGCTTCTTTGAGGTTCTGGGTCTAGATGCTGAGATATTGAAATATTTATTAGGGGTATGTATGACTTGCTTTCTGGAAAACCTTGATTTTTCCTATTCCCTGTGTGCAGAAGCCTTAAATTAGTAACATTTTGGGAATCCTTTTTTGCGCTGAATTTCCTGGGCTTCTGTCTGTGGTTATTTTGAAGTGGCAGCGTTCGGGGGAGGTACCTTGGGGGCCCACCGTCTAGTTCTCTAACGCAGAGCGGTGGATTTGCTTTCAAGCAGGACTGAGGTCGCTGTGTACCAGAGCTCCAGAAATAGACACTCCAAACGGGAGGCGGGACAGGCCTAGAAGCAATTTTAAAACCTCTCTAGCTTGACTGACATCATGAGTAATTTCTTGGATTGTTTGGTGATCTCGGAAGGAGAAAGAATGCTAATTACTTTAACGTAAAAAAAGACACCTACCTCGCAAACTCACTGCCACCCCCTCCACCCCTCATTTATGTTTTTTTTTGTTCTACTGTGGTTCCCCGAAAATAAGACCTAGCCAGACAATCAGCTCTAATGTGTCTTTTGGAGCAAAAATTAATATAAGACTCGGTCTTATTTTACTATAAGACCGGGTCTAATCTAATCTAATCTAATATAGGGTCTCATATTAATTTTTGTTCCAAAAGACGCATTAGAGCTGATTGTCTAGCTAGGTCTTATTTTTGGGGAAACAAGGTAACAAATGAAATAAAGGAGACATCCTTTTAAACTGGGACAAGAAATTTTCAGCCACAAAACTTCCTGGGGCCATTGATGTGAATAGGAAGATTTAAAAGCAAAAGTGGAGGGAGGGGGGAAGGGTGGCTGGGGAGTAGTGTGAGGAGATGGTTGTGGGAGCAGGGTGGGTGGGGGTACAGAGGAGTAAGAGCTCTCTGAGGAGCCAAGGAGGTTACTGAACCCAGGAGCCCAGAACTCTGCACTGAGAACTCTCTCTTTAATCCAGTGGTAGGGAAAGTCGGGGCTTGCCGCTCTTCCTTCCTTGGCCCCCCAAAGGATTGCTTTGGGTGCAGGAAGAAAAGATGGTAACTTCTCTTTCTGTTTATTTTTAGCTCATTTTTTTTTTTCATTTCTCATTTTGGTCTAAGTTTTATAATGTGCGATATATATCAGTGCAGTAGCACACGAGTATAATTTACCCCTGAAGAAACATCTGATTGGGAGGTAGTCGTTTGTTTTCAAAACAGTTGGATGCCACCACTCAGAGAAATGACGATAGAGCAGGGAGACAACAGTGCTTCTCAAACGTGAATGTCTGTGACTCACTGGAGATGTTGTGAAAATGCAAATTCCTATTCAGTAGGTCTGGGCTGGAGCCCAGAACCCTGCAGTGGGAAGGCTGACTCAGAAGGAGTGATTGGGTGTTTTCCCCTTTTTTTGCCTCGGTCTTCCATTTGGTGTCTTAGTCACAGAGGGAAACCCAGAAGCCAGCAGGGCATCGGAAACAGATGCTGTGGCATCTGCTGGTGGAACACACAGGCCTGACTTACCCTTGACCCCGTGAGGAAGTCTCCGCACAGTAGAGCATCAGAGGAGTCGCTGGCATCTATTTCGTAAGGGATGTGTCATTGTCACGTGTCATGGGAAGTCGGTTTGCTTCTTGGTCTACATGGATTTGGTAGCCCACACCTGGGTGCAGCCAGTGAAAAGCTGATGCCTCCAAAGTGGGAGGAGGAGGTGGGTGAGCTGGTGCGCTCCTTAGAGCCAGGCGTCCCCTTCTGCCACTCTGGGCCAGGTGGACCTCCCCGTGTTACTTACCTTTCCTGCCTCAGTCTCGTCACTCTGTAACACGGGTCAGACAGTACCTGCTGCTTCTAACATTAACTAACATTTGCAAAGCACGTTGCCGTACTGCTACTTAAAAAGAACAGCTCCGTGAGGCCCGTTGTCTTACCACTGCGGATGAGGAAACGGACGCCCTGAGTGGTTAAGTGACTTATCTGAGATCCCAGGGCTTGGGAGCAGTAGAGCAGGGCAAATCTGACTGCATGCTCCGTGTTCCTCTACTCGAATGAAAACTGCCTCGATTCTGGGAACCAGTGAGAGTTGAGGCTTGAGTTTTTGAGGACTTAAATTCCCATTCATTCATTCACTCATCAAGTAATGCGTGTCCAGTACTGTGTTCTGAATTCAGACATGAACAACTGCCGTCCTTGGCGTTAAGGAGAGACAAACAAGCACAGATACATTTACCAGACTGTTGAGTGCCATGATGGGGTCTGGTCACTGCGCTATAGGATGGTCCCCTTGCCCACAGAAGGGGCAGGAGAGACGTTTAACAGGTAGAAGTGTCTAGGCTGAGAGCAGAAGGGTAAATAACACTAGTGAGAGAAAGGGGGAGGACGCTACCAGCAGAGGAATCAGTGTGCAGACAGAAATTTCTCCCCCATACCACCCCAACTGAAATGATAGGAATTCATGCATTCGAAACCTAATAAAAATAATCCTAATGACTTACACTCACCAATTGTTCCGTCTTCTTGCTGAATTGGCCCATTTAATCATGAAGTGTTCCTTCCTGAACGCTAATAGTTGCTGTTCTGAAATTTATTCTGCTATTAACACAGCCACTCCCTTTTCTGTTGGTGCTTGTATTAAATAGTTCCTCCATCCTTTTGCTTTTATTTTATTAGTTTCAGGTGTATACCGTCCTTTTGCTTTTAAATGTCCATCTCTCCAGTTTGCTGGATTTCTTATAGGTGGGCTTGCTTTTTCTTTGTATCCAATGTGATTGTGTCTTTTAATTAGTGTTTGAAGACCATTTACACTTAAGGTAATTATAAACCCTTTAAGCAAAAGAACCAAAAGCTCCATGTGTCTCACTCCCCTCAGGAGACAAAGAAGGGGGGCAACGGCAGCGGTTCTTCAGTGTGTCCTGAGCCAGAGTCTGGGTTTGGGTCTGGCCTGCTCGGCCTGCAGATTTCCTCAGTAGTCGGCCTGAGAATCCGTGACCTGGGTGTGGAGCTGCTGGAGCTCAGGTCTTCAGATTTGGGGTGCTGCTGTGAGAAGGAGCTGCCTGCCGGTGACAAGTCCCCACCTTCACACCCACATCCTGTCGCATCGCTTAGGACCTCCAACCTTTCCACTACTCCCTTCCTGGCCGGAAAAAGCCCCGTAGCCTCACCATGACCGCTGACGCTGATGGACTTCCCAAAGGGGTTTACTTGTGGAAGGTGCGCTAACTCTGTAAGTCTCACGATGGTCTGGCAGGGTGGTGAGCAGCCCCGGCACAGCACGACAAATAGCTCTGAAAACAGTGTCGTACCCTTTACCTAAGGCCTAAAATGTAATGGCCAGGCCAGGTTTGGCACATCCTGGAGCAGAGGGGTTGGCCCTGGCGTGGGAAAAGTGAACGACCACTTTTGTGTCTGCACCATCCAAATGGAAGGTTATTTTCCAGATAAACACGCCAATGGCCTGTTGGTGGCCACACTGTCACTGCTCAGTGACCTTGCAGTTCAACCACTGAGTTCTCAGATCCCTAGAGAGACCCAGCAGTCAGTGAGAATGGGCTCCTTCCTGGTCGGAGCCACGACCGGCATGGTTTCGGATGCCTTAAACGGGAGCTGAAGACCCAGGGTTTTGAGGACCAGTGATACCTGGCAGGGTGATGGATCGCTTCTTTAGACATTTTCCGAAAGCACAGGTGGATTCTTTCAAAGTGACCCTGGTGGGTAGTGGGAAACGGGATAAAAGTACAGGTTTCCCCCACTATCCGAAAGTAGAGCCTTCCTGTGAAACCTTTTATAAGCTGAAATGGCATAAAGCAAAGAGTAAGTCTGTCTTTGCTCACTGCACAAAATCCGAAGAGGGTTTTCGTGTTTACGAAAAAAGCCGATACCGAACTAAGGTAGGTCTTCCATACAGTGGAGTGGAGCAAGGTGGATTTTCGGGCAGCAGGGGGTACCTGTATTCATCTTAAAGACCAGGGCATGGAGGACCAGAACAGGTTACGAGCTTGCCCAAGGCCAGACCAGCTGGGGAAGAAGGGACAGAACTAGACCTCCCACCTCCACCTGAAATGCTGGCACACATCTGCCCTGTCTCCCTGAAAGAAGGCGTTTCTATGATAATCCTCTGTGTCTTCACCATGGTGCAGCCTCATGAAACCTCATACTAGCCATCACCCACGGCAGTTATTCGGGTCTAGCCACAACGCCCCTCACGGGGTCTCTGCGGCTGCCCTTATGCCTTTGCCATGTGCTTCCTCCTACCTGGGATGTCCTCTCTCAACCTGTCTTCCCCATCTCCCTACTTGACCACTTCAGAACTCACACCACTTCCTCCATGAAACCTTCCCTGACTTCTCTGGGCAGAATTGGAGCGTTATTCTCAGGACTTCCACCAGGCCCTTATGCACTTTCATAACAGAAGCCCTGCCGTTGCAGTCACTGCTTGTGTTCATGTCCATGTTCACCAGCAGCCCTTGAAAGGTGAAGGCAGTATTCTGTAACCATCGTGATCGCGGCGCCAAGCATATACGTTGCAAGTGCAGGGAGAGCAGTCCGTGTTGTTGGCTTCTAGTGTGCGTGAGCCAGTCAACACGTTTTTAGCACCTGCGTTCCATTGCGGGGTATGCTGCATGCTGGGTTGGATACGGAGAATATTCTACCTCTGAAGAAGCTTCGAGTGTGGGTGGGAACACACACGTACAACATATGTCCACTCACACAAAAAAGGTACCAGTCTTTGATGTAGTATTGGAAATAAAAACTTACGGGTACAGCAAGGGAAAGATGCTAAGAAACACGGACGACAGGTTTCCAGACAAAAAGGAGAAAAAGGGATTGCTGGTGGAGGGCTCTGTAGAAAAGCAGAGATGGACAGGAGAGTTTGGGGGGGAGAAGCAGATCAACTGGCCAGAGTGCAGGGGGAATAAAGGAGAATGGGTGCTTCAGAGCTCACTGGAGAGGACCTTCAGTGAAGACGGAGAGGATGAAAGTGGTCTTAGGGGCAGCAGCGAGCCAGTGATAATTCCTGGACAAGAACAGAACCAAAGTA
The DNA here is from genome assembly GCF_036562045.2 of Rhinolophus sinicus. Lineage (NCBI taxonomy): Eukaryota > Metazoa > Chordata > Mammalia > Chiroptera > Rhinolophidae > Rhinolophus > Rhinolophus sinicus. The sequence goes on along the minus strand of NC_133752.1, from coordinate 104,001,536 downwards.
CCATTCTAGAAAATGAGTCTGGCCGTGGTGTGGATGTCAGGTTGGAATAGGAGAGGCTGTAGGGAAGGAGACGGGAAGTGATGACCTACAGTATGGTCTAGGTTAGGTTTTTAGGGCTTAAATCTGAGTGGATTGAAACCATGAGGAATGGGAAGAGCACAGATTACTTACATGAGAAACATTTAGGATTTGGTGAGTAATTAGCTCTGGGGATTAGAGGCGCCTGAAGCAACAAGTTACAGTAAAAGGAGGAATTGGTAATTACCCGACGGGCCTTGCTCCATGCTTTGTCTGCTAACCTCTGTGAGCCTCAGTTTCCGCGTCTGTAAAATAAGGGACTTGGCTCCCTGTGACTCTCTTAGACCTGGACCATAGCGCAGACCTGCTGTTTACACCAAGTCACTGATGCAGGCCTGTTTACCAGAAGAGGTCAAGAGCTCCCTGACCATTTCCTGTCTGGCCATGTAACCTACTTTCTCAATCCAGTGTAGGGGTTCTTTAAAAAGTCACCAGGCCCCCGCACCTGGTACAGCCATGTCACACGGCGTTCAGACAGGGCACCCCTGTGGGTAGCTCAGGTTCTGCAGAGCGAGGGCTTCGACGGCCCGGGCCGACCTGGGCCTGCTGCCGGCAGCTGCCTGCAGTCCTGCCAAGGCAGCCGAGACCTGAGGCCCAGTGGTCGGCTGGATTTTGTGTCTGAGGAGCCAGGCTTGCTGACACTGGACTGCAGAGACACGGCTGACCAGAGCAAGAGCGAAAGCTTGGGCGGGACAGGTGAGCCAGAGGGAAGCACTTCCTCATTTCCTGGCTCCTCACTAGGTGAGCGGGAGGATGGGCCTGTAGCCGACCGCCCCTCTGCGCTCTCCGTTAGGTGGGCATCTCCGCAGCTGCGTGGCTCAGTGTTGCTTTCCTGCAGCCTTTGCGGGTGGTCCATGGACAGCTTGTGTTCTGTTTCTTTCCCACTGAAATGAATTGGCGCCAGCATCTCTAGACAAACACCGGTTTCACCTCTTCTTTGGTTCCCGGACACAAGGGAAATATCTCATTTTAGTCAGAAGAAATATGAGGTTGCTGTGTAAGTCAGGATAAATTACCACCTTTGAAATGAACTGCCTGGGGAAATGGTCTCGGGTCCCAGTTTCCTCCTCCCTACCTTGGATAACCTCTGTCAGAGGCCTCCATCAGCTCTCCACCACTCAGCGTCTTAGGGCAAATTATTTAGTCTATCTGAGATTAAATATTTCCTTATCTCTAGAACAGCAAATAGTGCCTACCTGGCTGGGTAGTTCTAAAGATTAGACATGATCTGTTTGAAGTGCTAATGCAATACTTGGTACATTCAGTAAGAGGCAGCTGTTATGAATTTAGTAGCTAAGAATAAAAAGGGCTAATACTTCTTGGGCTCTACCATCTCCCGTTTTACCAGTGAAGAAGCTAGGGGCACAGAGAGGTTAAGTTCTTGGTCCAAGGTCACACAGCTGGTACGTGGAAACTGGATTTGAACCCAGGCAGTTTGGTTCCCATGGGGAGGAGCCGCAGATGAAGGTGAAGTGGGCAAAAGCTTGAACTTGCCTGGCACGATGCCGCTTTTGAGCTGTTTGTTCAATTCCCTTACTCTTTGCGCAAAGCTTTCTGATCACTTATTAGTGAACAGTTTGTCCCCTTCTGTGCTGAAAGATCACGTCTACAAGGAGAAAGCCGAAAACATGTCACTCTGGTAATGCCTGACAGAAGGAATTTTCCTCCTTCTTCCTTCCTCCACTCTGGGGTGTTGCCATCAGGGGGCGCTGTCAAAGGCCTGGTGTGGAGGTAAAATGTGAAGACCAAGAACCCATCCCTCTGACTTCCAACCTTCACAGTCTGGGTTTGTCCACGGTGACATGAGAAGCTATGCCCGGGAGCCTCAGATGGGAGGGAATCCTGTCTGAGCAGGTTGATACCAGAATACTGGGATACAGAGATGTGCGGAATAAACCTGCCTGTGAGCCAAACCCAACCAAAGGCTGCTGGCTGCAAAGGGTGCAGTGGTGGTGCTTTAACCCACTGCCCCTTCTAGTCCCTGGAGCTGTGAGCTGACCGCTGGGCCCCCTCAGTGACAGCCACGCATGTGACTATCTCCAGACTGGGAGCATCCATTAGTAAGATCAGTACAAACCAGGGGGGTCCAAACTTTTTTCAACGTTTTTTACCAGGGGCCACATGCGGTAAAACACACAAACAGCCGGGCCACTCCCTCGAGGTGAAGTACATATTGCCTCACCTGGTTTATTTAAGGAAACTAAATATATTTTTGGAATTTGCTGCAGGCCAATTAACAATGGATTGCGGGCTGCAGTTTGGACACCCCTGATCTAAGGGATAGTCATGACCCCATTGTAATGACTGCACTGACAGTATCCTGCCATTCAAAGTGATCAGCTTTTAGAAATGTCCATAATGTGCGGTGTTTTGAATGAATGAATGATGTATATAAGTCTGTGTGGACCCACAGACAGTCCACAGACAGTCCTAAAGCATTCAACTGAGGGAAGAAAATAGTATTTTTTTTTTTTTTTAACAACAATAGGACAGGCTCATTGTGGAGAGGGTAGGAAAGTACAATGAAAGAAAGAAATCATAATTTCCATAACATAGAAGTAGCCATTGTTAACACTTCTGTGTATATACTTCTCCTTTTTTTTCAAAATAGTTGATCGTATGATATATGCAAATATGTATTTTGACTGCCTACTTTTTTTTGGGGGGGAATATTGGGGAACTGTGTGTTTTTCCAGGACCCATCACCTCCAAGTCAAGTCGCTGTTTTCAATCTAGTTGTGGAGGGTGCAGCCCACTGGCCCATGTGGGAATCAAACCGGCGATGCTGGTGTTATGAGCACTGAGCTCTAACCAATTGAGCTAACCGGCCACCCCTTGATTGCCTTACTTGTAATAATCCAAACGAAATGTTCTACTCAGTGTGTTAGTTCTCTGGAAAATAGCAAATTGTTGAATGTGTTCCTAAAACTAAGACATATCCTCAACATATAATATAGAGGTTGATCCTGACATTTTTTTAAAAGATAAAAGTTTAGAGGTGAAAGCAGGGGCTTGGACAGATATTTGCACACCCATGCCCATAGCAGAACTGTGCACTACAGCCAACAGATGGAAGCAACCCAAGAGCCCATTGATGGATGACTGGGTAAATGCAATGTGGTCTGTACATACAGTGGGGTATCATTCAGCCTTAAAAAGGAAGGAAGGAAATCCTGACACAGGCTACAAGATGGACGAACCCTGAGGACATTATGCTGAGTGAAATAAGCCAGACACAAAAAGGACAAATATATGATTCCACTTATATGAGGAACTTCAAATAACCATGAATTCACAGACAGGAAGTAGAATGGGGGCTCCCAGGAACTATGAGAGAGTGACTTACTATTTAATGGGTGCAGAGTTTCAGTCTGGGAAGATGAAAAAGTTCTGGATGCTGGTGATGATTGCACAACACGTGAACATACTCAGTGCCACCGAGCTGCACACTTAGAAATGGTTAGGATGGTAAATTTCAGGTTATGCCTATTTCACCACAGTGAAACAACAACAGAAAACAGAAGGTAAGAGTTTGGAGCCCTGGTTCCTGGTTTCTGCCCTCTGGTCTCAGCCCTGGCTGATTCTTCCCCCTGTGAGCCCTCACCTGTCCTGCAGAGTAAGGCCAGAGAGCTTTCACCTCTCCCCTCTCTCTTGCCTCTCTCAACACACACACACACACACACACACACACACACACACACACCCTACAGGTCTAGATTAGGGGCCAATGTTGCATCAGATGTGTGAGGGGGGTGAGACCAGGTAAGGTGGGCAAGTGTGAGTTGTCTGTGCATCATGAACAAGAAGAGGCGAGCGGGAAGGAAAAGCAGCCAGTAGGAATCCAGCACACAAGCGGGGCAGCTTTGAATCCCAACGCTACCTGAATCTCAGGCCCAACCCCCTCCCCAGGATCTCCACGGGCCAGCTCTCCACGCCTCACTCTTGTGTTTTGCTCTAAAGGGCAGTGGGTCTGGCAGAGCTGCAAGCCTCCGTCTGGTGGACTAGAAATGTAACTGTAAATGCAGCATGCCCTCTGCCCGGCGTCCCCAGGCCTTGATCCTCTTTAGGCTTCTGCCACACCAGACTGAGCTATGGAGCCTTGGCTGTGGGGCCAGTGGAAGAGGAAGGCGAGACAGCTTCATGCTCTGTCTAAGCTGGATGACGTCCAAATGTGGCTGAAGTTTGTTGTCCAGTCCAGGGACCCGGGCCAGAGCCGGGAGGGTAGAGGGCTGAGTCTCTGCCAGGCAATGCAATCCTTCTCCAATGCCCCACCATCCCACTTGCTCCACAGCAGGTCAGCCAGAGTGGCTGGCTGTCCCCAGGGGCCCACCCTGTTGACCGCAGGCTCAGAAAGTGGACATGGCCGAGCCCCACAGGATCTGGAACGCACGCATGTCCGCTCACGTGCACCCGGCCCCATCCCCAGGTGACTTAGCCCTTACACGCCACACCTGCTGCCCTCTGATGCGTGGAGGGACTGGGTGGGACAAATGACATTTCAGGGGACTTTTCCATGTGTGACAGCAGGTGGAGGGAGTGTTCTCTGGAAACTACCTAGTAGTTTAGTGTCCTAAGAATTTATCCAGCCCTCCTTCAGAAGGTCAACCCAGTTCTTCATTCTCAGAAACAAAACAAACAAAACAAGGTTTCAAGGCTGCTGAATGGCTGGTCACAAGCCACACAGGAAAAAGGCAGCAGACGCAGCAGGAGTACCAGCTCACTTATTCTAGACTTGATTTTTTTTTGCTCGCGAAACGTCACCCAAACACCTCCAAAATCCATGACGATTTTGTTTACTGACAGGTTCCCATGCATCTGTCTCTTGTTTCCTCAGTAAGTTATCAAATATTTATAGTCAGGTGCCATCTATATCACCCTGTTCTTGTAGCCCCAGTCTGAGGCTGAGCCCATGGGTGGCCCCGTGGCTTGTGTGCTAACTATGGGAATCTTTATTGGGCAGATACTAAAATCACCTGAGAAGCTTGTGATTGTATATATACAATCCTCTATATATACACGAGGGCGGACAATTGAGTTCGCGAACTTTCCACCATGTATGTACACGGTGGTTAGTTCGCGAACTCAGTTGTCCGACCCATATATCTTTAAAAAAGGTTTTATTTCTGGAGACCTGTGGAGCACAGTGGTTAATAGCATGATTAATTTCAACTTTATGATCAGACACATCTGGATTAGAATCTCTGTTGTGTGACCTGGTACAAGATTGTTACCTCTCAGCGTGGATTTCCTTATATGAAAAATGGTGACACTATTACTTACCTGACTGCGTTGAGAAACTATGTGTAAAACTTTAGCATAGGGCCTGGTTTGGATTAGTAGATTTTGATGACATTCATGATATATTTACCAATTCGGAATGGCTTTGGCTCTAGGTGACAGAATACCTGACCAACAGTAGCTTACACTGAAAGGATGTCCTTTATCGCTGACTATAAAGACCTGGTCACATGATCACATCCAGACAAGTCACTTGCAGGAGGTGAGGTGTATGAGCCCAAGCACAACTCCCCACTGTGGGTGGGTGGGAAGCAACTTACCCTGCGATTGGGGCTCTGCCTCTGCCCATCTGCCAAACCGAGGTTCAGTCAGCCCGGAAGAAGTGCGGGGACAGCTGCTGGGCATGCAATGAGCAGTGTGTCCACATAAATTAGAATAAATATTCAGCTTTCCACATTTTACAATTAACACATGCTATTTAATTTACATTAGTTGTGGAAGGGAAACATGACAGGTAAATTCAAGGAAGGCATTATACATGTTAGGGTTGGAAACTGAACGTGTAAGCGTCATTGGTCTTGTCTGAGTGCAGAGCCTAGTATGTGTTCTCACTCTTTTTATAATAAAAGACTCTATATCTCTTGAAAGGTGTTTGGTGAAAAATTGTCATTATACTTCAGCTGTCAACATTAGGTTCTGAAAGTTTAGGGACGCCTTTGATTTCTTGTATAAGAACTTTCTTCAGATGCACACAGCTTCCAAATCTGTGGGAGATCCTTTTCAAGTGAATGTGCAGAATTTTTACCATTTTATGTGCCTCATGAACTTAAAATGCTTCCAGTTTTAGTTGTTGTTTTTTTTTTTTAAATAATTTCAAACTTACAGGAAAGTTGCAAAAATAGTGCAAAGCATTCCAGGATAGACTTCACCCAGAATTTGCAAATGTTAACATTTTACCCTATTTGCTTTATCACCCCCCCCCCCCATGCATGCTCTCTTTTGCTCCCTCGCTGTCTCTCTGTTGGTCTCTTTCCCTCACTCCTTTTCTGCCTGCTTATCTATCTGTCGTCTGTCTATCTATCTATCTATCTATCTATCTATCTATCTACCTATCTATCTATCATCTAAATCTATCTATCATCTATCTATTCCATCCATCCACCCACTCACCATAGGTACCTCATATAAGTGGAATCATACACTATTTGTCTTTTGTGACCAGCTTATTTCACTTAGTGTAATATCCTCAAGGTTCACCCATACCGTGGCATGTGTCGGGATTTCCTTCCTTTTTAAAGGCCGAGTAGTATTCCGTTGCGTGGACAGACCATGTTTTGTTTATCCATCATCTGTGGATGGACATTTGTGTTGCTTCCACCTCTTGGCTACTGTGAACATGCTGTTATGAACATGGCTGTGCACATATCTCCTTGGGATCGGGCCATTTATTCCTTAGACCACCTCTCAATTTGGGTTTGTTTATTGCTTCTTTAGGATTAGATTGAGGTTCTGCATTTTTTTTTCATTTTCTTCATTTTTGTCAGGAGGACCTGAGAAGTAGTGAGGTGTCCTCAGGGCATGATATCAGGAGCTCATGATATCTCTATCCCATTCCTGGTGGTGTTAACTCTAACCTCTTGCATAGAATGGTGTCTGCCAGGTTTCTCTGCTGTAAGGTTACTATTTCTTCTTTGTAATTAATGACTCTTTGGGGGGGAGATATTTTTTAGTCTCTGCATGTATCCTGTTTCTTGTCAAACTTTCACCCACTTGATCATTCTTGTCTGAAATAATTATGACTGTGGTGATTACCAAGTGGTGACGTACAAATTCCATCCTTGCTTCTACATTGATTTGTTGGCATTCTGCTGTAAGGAAAAGCTATCTCATCTCCTGCACCCGTTCATTCATTCATTCATGCATGCATTCATTCATTTACAGTTGAATGGGTTTGGAGATTCTCATTTTTCTCAGGGGTATAGTCTGTCACTATTATTATTCAGTTTATTACTCAGAATGTGCCAGATTTGGCCAATGGCACCTTTTAAAATAGGCTTTTGTGAATTTCTTGACGTATCCTTATCATTTGCCCATAACTCATTTCAACATCAGTGTTTCATATACTACTCATCTTTAAAGAGTGATCAATTACGGGTATAAATTAAATACTAAATAATTGAGGTTAAATCCATTGGAAGCTGTATAATGGCCGAAGCCATCACAGTGGCCAGTGATAATGCATCTGAGTGGTAAGCCATCCGAATGTCAGGAGTACACTAGTCTTGCATCCCGACTTCTGCACACTTGACACACACTCAGATACTCTCACGCTATTTTATTTTATTTCTTCTTTTTAAAGCTATGTCTGGTTTTTGTTTTTGTTTTATTGGGGAACAGTGTGTTTCTCCAGGGCCCATCAGCTCCAAGTCGTTGTCCTTCAATCTAGTAGTGGAGGGCGTAGCTCAGCTCCAAGTCCAGTCGCCATTTTCAATCTTAGTTGCAGGGGGCGCAGCCCACCATCCCATGCGGGAACCGGCAACCTTGTTGTTGAGAGCTCAGGCTGTAACCAACTGAGCCATCCTGCCGCCCTTCCGGCAGCTTAGTGGCAGCTCATTGTCTTCAATGTAGTTGTGGAGGGTGCAGCTCACTGGCCCATGTGGGAATCGAACCAGTAACGCTGTTGTTCAGAGCTCGTGCTCCAACCAACACTTGAGCCATCCGGCCGCCCCACACGTTATTTTATTTTAATGGCACGTGTGTTGGTTGGGTTTTCTGGCAAACAGACATTAAGATGGAGTTGGAAGTGCAAAAGGTTTATCGGAGTAATGCTTGTGAAAAATAAAGGGAGAAGGTTGCAGGTCTGATAGCTGTGAAAGGGGAAGGGGAAGGAAGTGGGAGTGGGGGGAGAGCTTCCCACTGCAGAGCTGCTCTGAGAAGTCTCAGCTGGCCCTGTGGGGCACTCAGCGCAAAGCGCCCTGTAGAGGAGCCCCATCCTGGGCAGAATGGCCAGGCCCTGGTGTACTGCTGTGCTCAGCGATTGCCTGGGAGCTGCCAGGAAGAGCGTGGCCTCAGTTCAGACGCTCCCTGGGTCCCGGTGGTGCTGTAGCTGGAGCCTCATTTACCTGCATGCCTTGCCCCTGATCTTAAAGGGAGATCAGACTGGCACATACTGAGGCTGCCATAGGAAGAATATTTAAAGCTGGTCTTTATGGATTAAAGCATTAGAACTGTTTCTACTTTACATGTGAACCCCATATCCCACTTGTGTGAATCCCTGAGGTTTCTATGATTGCTTGACAGGGGATGCTGGTCTAGATGTCCAACTTCTTTCTGGTCAGGAGTTTCGCGCTAGAGTCTTCAATTTGCTTGAGTGATGCCATAATAGTCTCCCATTGCCCCAAGGTAGGAATGGAAAGAAATTATAGCACAATTCCCATTGCAGTGCCAGCAGGCTGCATTCCAAGGGGCTTGTCAAAGGAATGTCTCACCCAATCTACGGCCCCGAGCCCCTTGCCTACCCAAGTTGATCCAATGTGTGGCTAAACGCTAGATCAGCAATTTTATACCCAGAGTCACTTAACGTTGCAGTTTTTGACTTGAAGACTTGACAACAAAACAGGACCATTGAGCTGATGAGGTCATTCCACACTTGCAGTGCAGAGAAGTATCCTGTCCAAAGTGATCGAGCTGGTGCGCTAGGACTGGGGCTCAGGCCCCCACAGAATCATGGGATCTTCCATCTGCAAGGCGCCAGAGGCCACGAGTTTGATTGCCAGCCCTTGTGGGGACCCTCTACACACTTCTGACCAGTGCCACGTAGTTGCTGCTGGGCATCCAAATGGGGCAGGCAGTGCAGATCTTTCTGTCCCATTACTGTCCCATTACTGTCCGTTGTGGGACAGCTGGAGGCGCCTCCCTTGTGTCTTCCCCTGCAATCTGGTTTTTCCTCATGGGAGCAGCACCGCGCAAATCAGCTCCTCCGTATGTGTAAGTGGTTGTCGTTCTGCCTCATAGTCGTGCTCTCCGTGTTGCGTTTAGCTCTTTAGCTCTTCCTCACAGAGCACGGCTTCCGCATGGCTCCACCATCCTGCTTGCCTTTCTCGGGAGGCTGCACCCGGAACTGAACACAGTGCTGCCGTGTGGTCTTCCCACCGCTGATTACAGACAACCCCACTCTCTAATTTGAACACTACGCAGCCATGCAGCCCCATGATGCTAGGTTTTCCTACATGTAGTCAGCAGTGTTTTTGCAAAACATGCCTTAAAACAAACTGTTTGCCTTGATTTCGCTCTATTTTTAGAATCTTTTCCACTAGGAGAAGGGAGAAGTGTGAGGGGGAGCTGAGGAGGGAAAGGATGCCAGTTGTGATGTGTCAATCCCAGAATTGCACCACCCGTAGAACGGCAAGCACCACACCGCCTACCGTAAGCAGGCCTTGCAACATAGCACCCATTCCCCACTTTCTCAACCCTGGGCCGTCTCTGCCCAGTACCGTGGCGCGCTTCACAAACACAGCAGACAGTGGTCTGGTTGTCAGTATCTGTTCTCCCCAAAGTCCTGGGTCAGGAACCTGGGTCAGTTGTTTTGACTCGGGCTGTTCCCTTCACCTTTGTGTGTGGGCTGGGGAATGTAGTCGATCTGTTGAGGAAACCAAGGATGGAGATCGGATCACAGAGCAGCCAAGGTGACAGCAAGTCTATTCAGACATCAGACATCTCTGTCACCCACCTCGGGGTGGGCCTGGACAGTTCCAGACCGCTAATCTTCATATAGTTGCTGAGTACTTTGCAGTGTTTCCAGGAGCACTTTTATTCATTCCTAATTTGGTCCTCATCACTTCCTCTTGAGGTCGACAGGGCAGCTAGGAGGCTCATTTTACAGAGGAACCAACTGATGGCCACAGTGAGTGGCTCTCTGTGTACCTCTGAGCCCCATGGCTCCTGGAGCAGTTACGGAGGTTCCTTCCAGCCTATAATGTGAGCTGTACAGATTCACTGCAAATATAGTCATTCTTCATCAAACATAATATCGTACGCCTCCTATGTGCCTGACACTATGGAGCTACAAAGCTGAACAGCCGTCCCTGTTTTAAGTTGCTTGTAGTCTAGTCATTACTATCAAGTTGCCATTGATATTACATTGAGAACAATTAGAATCATTGGAGACGGGGAAAAGATGCTTCGAGACCATCTAGAGGGCTTATTGGCAGATGAGGGAACTAGGTCCAGAGAGGGAAGTCCTGCGACCTGGTAGAGACAGGGTCAGTTACAGGGTCCAGGCTCCTGGCCCCCAGGCCACAGCCCCTTCCCCACGCATGTCTCTTCCATGCCCCCCACTCACACCAGATAAGCTTTGGAGCTCAGACAAGTGTGGTTCTCAGTAGTTGAGAATCTAAACACACATGTTCCATAGGTTCGTTAGAATTGCTTTTTATCACAGTAATCAGAGTGCCTGGCTCATTTCGGTATTTGCCGTAGTCTAATGGTGTCACTCAACATTAACTTCTCCCTAGAACCGGATTCTTTTAACACCATGAGGTGAATTCACCCTTTTGGTTGGCTTCTCTCTGTGTCTCGTGAAAACTGTGTTTACACTGTTTTAAAGTCCAGGCATGGGCTTCCTACCCTGGCGATTATATGTTTTAATGGGAACATCCTAGCTGCTCACAAATGTTTGAGGGCTGGAAGAGGGCCGCACAGCAGCAGAATGAGAACCAACAGGAGAGTTACAGGAAGATCATTTGGCTCAGTGTAAGAAATGTCTGTGTGGCCAGTAGCGCTAAGAATGGAACGGGCCCCTCTTCTCTAGGCCCGTCTTAGCCGCTCAGCCATGCCTAACCTGTAAGTCTGAAAAATATCATTTCGCTGGGCATCTAAAAACGGGTTCTGCTGCAAAGAAAGATGGAGGCTTCGTTTGCACAGAGCCCTTGGCTACCAAATACTGAGCGTACTACGTGCCAGGTACTGTGATATGTGCTTCTCACATGAGAACTTTATTTTGTAGGTGGGTATTGTCCCTGTTTCATAGTTGAGCAAACCCACTCTAGTATAGCGGGTGCAACCCACACCCGGAAGGGATATCCTGATGAATATAAAGAAGGTCCCTTCTGGCCCCGGTGGACCGTCCATTCTATTGCTCATTGATATCGTTTCACCTGTTGCTTTTTACTACTAGAACTAGAACTCTTAAGCTGTGGCTGTAGTTCCTGTGGGACTGCACTGTCCCAGAGCTCATGGAGACCTCACGCTATTGAAAACATGGGTGAGGCTGCCTTTCGGTAACAATGTATTAACAATGCATGAGATTTATCTAAAATTTGAATGCTGTTGGAGACAGAGTGTTTCTTCTTTACTAAGAAATTAGGACATCTTAAAACCTTTGAGAAGTACACAAAAAGCCCAAGGCCTCCTCCACATCTTTTTTCTTTTTTAATGCTGACTCAGTTTCATTTCTTTTTTTTTTTTTTAATTTAATTTTATTAAATTTATTGGGGTGACAATTGTTAGTAAAATTACGTAGATTTCAGGTGTACAATTCTGTATTACATCATCTATAAATCCCATTGTGTGTTCACCACCCAGAGTCAGTTCTCCTTCCATCACCATATATTCGATCCCCCTTTCCCTCATCTCCACCCCCACCCCCACCCCTTACCCTCTGGCAACCACCAAACCATTGTCTGTGTCTATGAGTTTCTGTTTCTCATTTGTTTGTCTTGTTCTTTTGTTGTTTTGGTTTATATACCACATATCAGTGAAATCACATGGTTCTCTGCTTTTTCTGTCTGATTTTCAGTTTCATTTCATACAACTGTTATTTTGTTTTAAATGGGCTCAACTGTAGTAACCACCATGTGCCTTTTCTGCGTCATAAGGGGGAAAGCTGTGAGGTCTGACTGCTGAAACATGAAGGCCTGAATCTCTGAGAGGCTGGCGCTCTGTGTTCATACGTTACATAGCGCTTTCCATTGTAGGGTCATTTGAAAGTTTTTCGTTATTAATCTTCATAATAGTTCTTTAAGATGATTCTCATTCTTACTTCCACATTATAACCGAATACTAAGTAATTTAGCGATTGTCATGGAAACCAACTGGATACAAAATTTTCTTTCGGCATTGCTGTTGGCAGGGAGACTGCACATTCTGGTTAGAAATTAACTTACTTGGGAGAAACCTGAAAGAATATCAGGCTAGTTGAAGATCTTGTTCTCCATTCCTTCGCTTATTAACTATGTGATGACAGGCAGGTAAGTTACTATTTCTGAGCCTCAGCTTCATTAACTCCAAGGAAAAAAGGTAGGAGTGTGTGTGTGAGGAGAGGAGGGGAGGGGAGGGCAGGGGAGGGCAGGGGAGGGGAAGGGAGGGGAGGGGAGGGGAGGGGAGGGCAAGGGAGGGGAGGGGAGGGGAGGGGAGAGGAGAGAGCAGAGGAGAGGAGAGGAGAGATGGGGGACATACTATGAAATGCAAAAATGAATCATAATTCTGATAAGTACCACATCTTACTTGACTTTGTAGCCTCTGATGCAGCCGGCTCTCAGTGAATAATTGTTGAATGTAGGAAGAAATGAGAGACGTTGACGTTTAGTTTCATGTGTTCTTTTGGACTCAGAAGAGATACAGTGAAGAATGATGAGATGGATATGAAATTCCCAGTTGATCTGCCCTGACTTCTGTGCAGACTTTTCTTACTATGTGTTTCAACAGGGACTTATCCGTAGCCTGCATTAGGCATATTCTCACCTCACCTAACACTTCTATCTCAGTTCCCTACTTTTATTCTAATATGTGTGCATTTCCCCCTCTGGTGGTAAATTGCAAGCTCTTGGGCATGGAAGCTATTTCTTTGTAATGCTCAGCTGAGGCTGGGCACGGAATCCCATGGTGACCGCTGTTTGGTCACCTACTTCTGTTCCCTGGCTGGGCCCAAGATGATGGAGATTCCAGTGTAGCTTGTTCCTCCTGGCAGTGACCGACACACAGCACCTGTGTCTGAGCCTCTCACAAACACCAGGTACCAGAAGAGGGACCAGGAGCTTCTCGGGTAGTTACCCATCTGTGTGTCTACTCTCCCCTCAGGGAAAGATGGCTCAGCGTGGACTTCTTGGAATCCTCAGCTGAACTCTGCCTTTCTCTTCCTCATTTTGTTTTAGGCATGCAAATTGGTGCCAAAGACAACAGATCCACTGATTTTCTCCTAAAGATCTATGCAAAGTGCAGAAATAGAATCATCCCCACCCCAAATGAAAACATAGCTTGAGTTTGATTCCATTTTTTCACAGGTGCAGGATTCATGCAAATTCTGTTTGTATATGTGTGTCATTTGCAAGAAGTAAAGGTGTTAGAACACATGCAAATTGACTACCTTTCTGCCAATTCCCTTCTCCCTCAGTGCCTGAATCTACATAATCTATGTTTTTGGGGTTTTTTTCTTCAGAATTTAAGCAAACCAAGCTATCACTGATGTTAAATTTTTTGGGGTGTATCTTTTTATTTTGAAATACAGGAAATTATAAAACAGTACCTGGAGTCCCACGAACCCTTTACCTAGCTTCCTCTAAAGATGACATCTTATATAACTGTAGTAAAATATCAAAACCAGGAAATTGACATTGATACAATACTGTTAACTAGAGAATATCTGATTTTTAAAAAGCACAAGTATCTTGAATTCATGCAATAATACTTTTAAACCCAATAATATGTCTTGATATTAGGTGAGGGGGTTGACAAGGCGAGTAAGTATTCTGAAAGCAGTAGAGGACTGATGCCAGCTGTGAAACCACAGCAGCCAGTTTGAAGCGCGTGCTCCCTAGCTCAGGGCTGTGCCCTACACAAAGGAAAGTCCTCACTGCAGGAAGCGGAGTGACGTGGACTAGGCAGAGGGAAATGGAAACTTGCTGGAAGGTTCAGTGGGACGTCAGTCGGACAGTGTATGTCTATTCACCCAGAGCCAGGCTGTGGCCACAAAGAAACCATCCTCACGCCCCCAAGATAAGACATGAAGTCCACTTAATAGAAGAAAAGTATGTGCCATTTGTAGAAAAATAATGATGTTTTAATAGACTTTATTTTTTAGAGCAGTTGTAGGTTCACAGCAAAACTGCGAGGGAAGTATAGAGTCCTCATGTACCCCTGCGCCCACACATGCACTGCCCCCCACCCGCTGTCAACATCCCCACCAGAGTGCTCCCCTTTTACTCAGGATGAACTTCCACCAACACATCGCCATCACCCAGAGTCCATGGCTGACATGAGGGGTCACCCTTGGTGTTGTACATTCTGTGGGTTCTGACAACTAATGACACGTACCCACCATTATAGTGTCACACAGAGTAGTTTCACTGCCCTAAAAACCTTCTGTGCTTCATCCATTTCTGCCCCCAACCCCTGGCAACCTCTGATCTTTTTACTGTCCCCATAGTTGTGCCTTTTCCAGAATGTCATAGAGCTGGAATCATAGTATAGAACCTTTTCAGATTGGCTTCTGTCACTTACTCATATGCATTTAAGTTTCCTCCATTTTTTTTCATGGCTTGATGGCTCATTTCTTTTTAGCGCTGAATAATATTACATTGTCTGCATGGACCATAGTTTATTTATCCACTTACTTACTGAAGGACGTCTTGGCTGCTTCCAGAACGTTTGCTGATTATGAATAAAGCTGCTGTAAACCTCATCCTGCAGGTTCTGAATTGGGTTTTCAATCCACCGGTGTGGCACTATGTGGGTCTGTGTCTGTGCTCCCATTCATATATGAGTGACAAACGCTTTTTAAAAAATGAGTGACAAATGCTTTTTAAAAAATCGCCGTCTCCCCTGGATGGGTGGTGAAATGAGGGCTTATTTGGGTCTTTACTTTGGTGTCTCCCTTCACTCTGGCAGACACGGAATTGTTAAGCAAATGGTGATGCTTTGTGTCTAATTAGCAACTCTGATTGTTCACAGCCTGCAGTAGCAGGGTGTTCTCTCTCAGTCTCTCTCGTGGAGGTGGTGGGTACTAGCAGGGTTAACTATTTACATCTGGCCTGCTGGCACCGAATCATGGAAATGGGGTTGCTTTTCGCTGTTAGAGCAGCATCGGGGAGCAGGGGTAGGGTTAGGACACTGGCCAGCAGAAGGAACTGGGCAGAGATGTCATGGAGATAAACCACTTCCACCATCCTTTCTCTGCGTCTAGACGGAGCTAAAGAATTCTCCTCTATAAGCACCTCCGCCAGACACTACCGCACAAGCTCTCTCAGCTCTTTCCTGCCAAACAGCTCAACTGTTGTGGGTGAGATGGGGCTGAATCACAGTGTAATCTCCGCCTTCATCAGGGCTCCGCTCAGCACCCTGGGGTGAGGCCGCGCCCATCACAAGTCCCGTGGGGGAACTTGTGTCAAGTAGGGGAAAAGAGATTCCCAACTGGCTGTGTTCCTTGGCCTTTAACCTAGTTCCTTAACCGCTCTAAACTCTGAACTTCCCTTTACTCACGTAAAACATGACTGGATTGCCTGGAAGGTGGTTTTCTAAGCCTTCATAGTACCTAGGACCTCCCCTAGTACTTGGAGCTGTCCTGTCTGTAAAAAGATCTTTGTGTTAGAGAAATCTTGACACTCTCTGTGGCCTTTTCTGAAGGAGGGTGTTGCTAATCACCAGGTTGGGGAGCAGAGTCAGTAAAAGCCCCAGACAGTTGGGTGAAGATGGGGCCATTAGCAGAACTAGGGGAAGAGTTAGGTGATGTCTAAACCATAAACTCTGAACCAGTACATTCTTGGAATTCAGTTGTACTTGGGTTGTTTATAAAGTTTTGCAGTGAAGCAATTTTATCTCCCACAGGACGCTACCCTAATTTACTTGAGGGCTGCAAGTGCTGGCACCAACTCTAGCTGCCCCCTTTATTTTAAAGTGTGAATTCATCCGGGTACCCCAGCATTCCCACTTTGTTTGCGCTTAGATATCAGGAGTGGGAGGGAGGTTGAGTGAACTTCCGTTTGCCTGGCCCCCATCAGGGACAAGAGGTGATGAGGGAGGGCTGTCTGCGTGCCGTGATGGCCGCTTAAAGCATTATTGAGGCACAGGCAGCGAATGTGCAGCGTCTGTGTGGCGAGTGCGAACGCTGAAGCTGAGATCTCCGAGGACGGTCTGCTGCCTCCTGCTCTCAGAGCTGGACCCTGGACAGACATGTTATTAGGTCAGGAGATTAAAGATGTGCCAACGCAGTGGTGGTCCCCTCACCCCGAGCCGAAACCCACCACAGTTGTTTGCAAGCCTGTCCCCCTGTCCCCCTTGCCCTGCTTGTATGTGCAAACAAATCCAGTAGGAGAGTAGCAGGCATGCAGGTACACTGGTTCCTCCCGGAGAGGCGAGTGTGCAAGCATCCAGCCCCCTGCCTGACCCCAGCGAACCCCGGCAGCAACTTTTCCCTGTGGCGCAGGTGCTCCCTGGCGAATGTTTTTCTCCTTGGATCAGCACACGCTTATTTCAAAAATGGAGTGAGGCTCTCCCTGGGGCATTATAGGGTGTCATCTCTGGCATTTGCTCCCATTGCAGAAAAACAAGTCCAATGCAATGCACTCGAGTTTCTGAACAGCTGCTGAGCGCCCAAACCTAACAGTCAGCAAAGTTGTTGCAGGGAGAGCCTGGGCTCCGGGGAGGGTTATAGGAGGGGCGGGGGCGGGGGCGGGGGGCGAGGCTCGCGCTCCCGATCCGGGGGCGGGCGGGGTTGCTGGAAAGGGGGGAGGCCCCGGCGGCGAGGGCGGGAGCAGCTGTGCCCGCCGCAGCTGTGCGGGCTGCAGGGGAGCGGGCGCCCGCCCAGCCGAGCCATGCGGGACGTGAGCGACGTGTGGCAGCCTCTGCTCGGAATATTACGTTGCACTCTGGGATTCAGGGAGCTCCGCCTTCTTCCTTGCAATCACAGCACAACCTCAGCGTGAGGTCTGAGGGCTGCACCTCTGCAAGGCGGGCGCGAGCGCTTCTGTGCTGATGTATGGCGTGCTAAAGTCACATCCATGTAGTCCCTGTGGCTGTGGCAGTCCCCGCAAAAAGCACCCCGGGTCATTACAGGCAGACACTGGCCTGACTACACGACTGTCACCTGTCGTGAGCTGGTGCAAAACTGCGAGAACCGGGGAGGCAGAAAGGACACACACACACACCAAAAACTGGTGAGGAAGAGATGCAGTAGGGCTGTGCTGGATAAATGTCATGAATTTTAGGGGTTTGCATAATCAAGGTGCCGCCTCCCAATAATTATTCCGGGGCTTTCTCCCCCCCTCCTGGTGCGCACACTGCAGGCCTCTCAGCAGCGGGTCTGGGAGCCCGGGTGCCAGGTCTTGGGGCTGGATGTTGGGAGAGCAGTGTGCAGGACAAGTCAAGGTTTCTGAGGGATTCAGGAGAGTGGGTGGAGTGAGGGCGAAGGACAAGGGAAGCCCTCTCCCCGCGGGTGGCAGGCGTCGTGGTCAGTGAGTCTCACAAGTATTATTAGGGAGCAGCTATGGCAAGGAGCGACCCGAGAGCTGTGCCCCACAGACGCTCTCAGCATCCTTCCTCAGGCTTCTCTCTCTCCAACCTTTAACCCGAAGCCAGGGTCTTCAGCCTGACCGTGCATGACCTGGAGCGCATGTTAGGAATGCAGAGTATTGGGGTCCCGCTCCCACAGAGGCCGTCAAGTAGGATGCGTTTTAACCAGTATCCCAGATGATTCGGCTGCAGGGATCCACGCATCACACTGGATGGCGGCCCTCCTTTCCTCCCAGCACAGATGAGGCGATTAATCTGGGAAGCCGTGCCGGTCGTTTTTAGGGGGTGATAGGAGGACGCTCACGGAGTAGGACCTTCATCCAAGACTGGGTTTAGGGCGTTAGTTTTCAGGCGCTGCAGGAGCAGGGCGAGCTGCTGTCGTGGGCCTGCAGGGGGCGCCAGCAGGTCGCCTCCTGGCTTGCCTAGTGCCCCTCCCCGCCCGGCTCCCCACGTGAAAGGGGCCTGGGACCCGAAGAATGCGTCCCCGCCCCAAGGCTGACGTGTGCATCGCTGCCGGCCCAACTCTTAAAAGCCCCAGCAGAGCACGGGTCGTGCTAGCAGAGCTGGAGAGGAGGCAAGCGGGAAAGGAACACGACTGTCACTCCGCTCCGAGCATCCCGGGGACTTCCCGAGTGGACGAGCTTGGCCCTGCAGAAGCTGCGGGTGCAGCCCCAGCCCCCCACCCCTTTCGAAGCTTTCGTGGAACCTCACGCCCCGGGCGAGCGTTCATCATTTACCACAAAGCACGTTTCCAAAAAGCAGCACTAGGAAGGGCGCCCGGGCCGCGCTCTCTCGCACTCACCCCCTCTTCCCCTTTGTTTTGGGGGGTCGACACGCCACTCTCCTCAAGTCTGAATTCTTCGCAAGGGACAGAGGGCCGCCAAGTCTAGGCTGTGAAGATGCCCTTGGAACTGACTCAGAGCCGGGTGCAGAAGATCTGGATCCCGGTGGACCACCGTCCCTCGCTGCCCAGATGTGAGTGCAGATGCGCGCGGATGCCGGGTTGCAGGGGAGAGGCGCGCCGCTTGGAGAGCTAGGCCATTGTATGGCAGGCGCTGGCAGGGCGCTTTTGTGCCGACTCCTCTCCGGCGCGCTCGTGCGGGGCCGGGCGCCGCCCTCCACCGCTGTCCCTGCGGGTCCGGGCGCCTTCCGCTCCTCCCCGGCGCTTGGGGCGGGGTTGGCAGGGGCGCAGGGCGGGGACGACACGGGCTCTGGCGCCGGCACTGCGCCTCCCCTGGCCAGCGTCGGGCGCGCCTAGGCTCTGCCGGCTGCACCGCGGTGCTCCGCTCGACTCGCGCACGGGAGCGCAGAGGGATCAGGAAACGGCGAGCGCGCTCCGGCCTCTGGCTCCCGAGCGCCGGGGACGGGAGCGCAGGGCACTGTAGAGCCTTTGCTTCGTGACGCTTGGGAAGGGACGCTCGCGTGTCCCCCAACCCCCGTCTTCCTCCCTGGCTCCCGTCAGGCTGAATCCGGCCAAGGGACGAGGCCCCTTGCACGCGCAGCGTCACCTCGGATCGCTCCCCTCCTTTCTCTCCATCACTACCTTCCCTCCTCTCTCGCTGTCTCTCTTTACCTCTATTTCCATCGCCTCTCTTCACTCCTCCCTACGTTTGTCTGCCCTCCGTACCTCTGTATGTATTTACACCTCATCTCAGTCCCTTTTCTATATATTTCTATCACATCTCTACATTTCCATCTCTTGCTTTTCTCTCCTTTCTGTATATTTCTAATCTTTCTACTCTTTATGTATCTTCCCTTTCTCTCCTTCTCTGTTTCCTCTGTCTTTCCCTCCCTCTCCTCACTCCCACCTCCAGGTGCTGTGCTGGGGGCCACAAGAGAGCAGCCCTGGAACCAAGCCTTTGCCTCCAGTTTTGCGGAGGGTCTGTAGATGGGTGACAGCACAGTTGGCTGTGTTTCACTCCACCGAGCTTGGAATTTGCTGGCAGTTCACCACCCTGCTCCGTCTGTGTTGGGCCATACATGCTTTGGAAAGGTTTATCTTAGGCTCCATCCCTAGCTATGGAGAGAGCCCCCTCTTGAAAGGGTGGTTCCAGTGTTTTGAAGGTGATATCGCTCCTCCAGGTAACCTGCCCAGGAGCATCAGGTGGATAAGGTAGAGCCCGGTGGTGGGTGTTTTGTCTCAGGACAGGTCAGGTTACCTGAGAGGTCAGCATAGGATCCCAGGTGCAAACCCTAGGGAGTCTTCTAGGCGTGGGTGGCACTGGAGTCCAAAGCCGCCTGCTGGCCTTCTCTGTTGTCACGTTTCGGGATGGTCATGGTGACAGCTCATACAGCTCACCACCTTGGGCTTTGCCCAGGTCTGAATCACCCTCCACCCCCTGCCGGCGCCAGGAGGTGGGGAAAGATGGCTCTGTGGTGCTCATCGGTCATACTGGTGATGGGACCTGGCAAGGCACTCCTGACACTGGGGCTGCTCTGCCAGCTTGTCCCCCTCTGCTGGACCTGAGGGTTTGGGGGGCCACAGAAGTCTTAAAGAGAACTAGGTTTCTTTGCAAAGTGGAGGGGATTGGCAGGTCTGTTTCTCTTTCCCCAGCCCTTTCAGATACGCTTTTAAATAGCTTGCACACTGGGCTGACCACGGTCTGCTTGTGTTTCTATAAAAACCTATTGATGCTGAAGAACGCAGCGCCTTAAATCCTGAGGGAGATTTGGCGTCCGCAAGATGCAGAAACAATCCCACCTTTTGTGACTTGAATAAAACATATTTATGCAGCACTTTGTAATCTAACTGGTCATATGAATATAGGTTGGTTCTATATATGTATGTAAATGCATTTTTACATAAGTGTGTGCACACACAAACACCCACACACGAACAAATTTTGTCGTTCCCTAGGTTCATGGTGGTGGGCTGAGGTCGGGGAGAAATGACCCTGGGGTTGGGAGCGGAGGGCACTGAGATTGGCTGCATTCGCTCAGTCGTGTGATTCTGAGACACAAGTGTGCAGCGAGCTTCTTTCCTGCAGGCTTTAGAGACCCATCCATTAGACTCTGTCGGTCTGCACGTCTCACACGCAGATGAGAGATTTGTCTAAAAATCCCTCGCAGAGCTTGGGGGGCGGGGTGGATGCTAAAGCTGATGGGTTACGTCCCTGCCCCGCCCACTTCCGGAATCCTGAGCGTGGTTCAGAGGTGTGGTCTCAGACGCGTTCTTCCTTGTAAGATTACCTGCAGCCTGGATAATTATTCCATGCCCTTATTTCAAGTAGCGGTGTCTTTCTTGGTTTCTATAGACACATCTGTCTCTCTTTAGAATAGAGAAAGCAGTCTTTCTTCGTGGCATCGTCCCTGATTCCCTCCGCCCTTCTTTAATGACGTTTGGAACATTGGATGGATTTTCTCCTTCCTAAACCGGTTACCATCTTTCTAAAAGGTGTCCTAACTGGGGGTCTGCAGAAGATTCCTCTGAGGGTGTGGGGGACATTACTGTTGATGTGCAAAAGACAGTAAAACAGAAAGCTCCAGATTGATTAGTTTGGTGAAATTTCTGCCCCTGACGTACATCAACTGAGTGCTCTGGTACGACACCCATTTGTGGTAAATGCTTCTTACAAAACCTGCAGTTTCCTTCAAATGCAAACCATAACTTGGGGGGAGGGACTTACTGAATTGGTGAATCAACTTCATTGACAGGGAAATCATTTATCGACTGGCAAGGGCTGCCTGTCCTTTCCGTTTATCATCACTAAAAGTGGAGAGCTGCATGCGAATTCCTACTTATTTACTCACTCAGAACCTCAGTTTTCTCATCTGTAAAGTGGGTTCCATACTGTCCACTGGTAAAACAGTTTTCATCTCAGTAGGGCTTAAATCCAGTGATGGTAGTCTAACTTAAAGAAGGGAGATAAGGGGGCAGACCGATGGCTCAGCTGGTTAGAGCGCAAGCTCTGAACAACAGGGTTGCCAGCTCGATTCCCCCATGGGATGGTGGGCTGCGCCCCCTGCAACTAAAGATTGAAAATGGTCACTGGACTTGGAGCTGAGCTGCGCCCTCCACAACTAGACTGAAGGACAACGACTTGGAGCTGATGGGCCCTGGAGAAACACAGTTCCCCAATATTCCCCAATAAAAATTTTTTAAAAGGAGAGATATTCTTACCCGTCCATGGTTGGCCACTATAGTTTATAGCGGTGGTTCTCGTCCCTGGCTGCACATAAGAATCATTTGGGGGAAATACTGGGAAAAAAAATCCATACGGGTTCCCTGAAGCAAGTTCGAATTGCCGTAGGTGAGGCCTGGACATCCTATTTTCTTAGAGTTCCTTAGGTTCAGTCACTGGTGGAGAACCACTAGTTGAGGAAAGAGCACTTGAAGGATTCCAGATGAGAGAGACCAGTTCTGTCCCTTAGTACTTGTGTGGCCCTCTCTTCATGTGTGGGTCTTAGTTTCCACGTGTCTGGAGTGATGGAAGCCATAAAGGCTGAGGCCGACAGAGGCTGCAGGAAGCATTTCACCCATATTACGTCATAATCCTTCCAAGAAACTTTATGCAGTATTTCTCCATTAACAGAAAAGGAAATTAAAACATTGGAATGTCAGGTAACGTGTCCAAAGTCCAAGGAAGCCATGGGAACTGGCTTTGAACTCTTTATTTGACTCCAGGCCCTGCCCTCTTAGCCACTATGCTATTGTATTGCCGCCCAGTGTTGTCAAATGAGTCACAAAAACTCCGTCCTTCACTGTTCCTGGCAGAGACCATGTTGGGTTGGGAGGGCCGTTCGCTGGACAAAGGTTAGTTAGACATGCATTAAAATATACATGCAAAGCTATGAATGAGTATGGTTTTCACCAAATAGTACAGAAGAGCTTTTGAAAGAAGTTTGGCTTCTCTGGGTTCTTGCCACCCCTCACATCCTTAGGCCTGTCCCTCTGGGGCAAGCTCACTTTTTTTTATTGTAATTAATTTTTAAAAAGTTACAGTTGATATTCAATATTATATTAGCTTCAGGTGTACAACATAGTGGTTAGACATTTATATAATTTATGCAGTGATCCCCCTATTAGTCCAGATGTTGGTTCTTTTTTTTAAATTAGTTTCAGGTGTACAAAACAACATAATGATTAGATATTTACACCCCTCCCAAAGTGATAACCCCAACAAGTCTACTACCCATCTGACACCATACATAGCTATTACAGTAGCATTCACTATATTCCCTAGGCTGTACTTTACATCCTGTGAATATATACTTATATATTTTAAATTATAGTTGACATTCAGTGTTATTTAATATTAGTTTCAGGTGTACAGCACAGTGGTTAGGCATTTATATAATTTATGAAGTGATCCCCCCAATAAGTCTAGTACCCATCTGACACCACACATACCATGTTTCCCCGAAAATCAGACCTAGCTGGACAATCAGCTCTAATGCGTCTTTTGGAGCAAAAATTAATATAAGACCCGGTAGTTTTGCTCCAAAAGATGCATTAGAGCTGATGGTCTGGCTAGGTCTGATTTTCGGGGAAATAGGGTAGTTTTTACATTATTGACTATATTCCACATACAGTACTTTACATCC
The DNA here is from genome assembly GCF_036562045.2 of Rhinolophus sinicus. Taxonomy (NCBI): domain Eukaryota; kingdom Metazoa; phylum Chordata; class Mammalia; order Chiroptera; family Rhinolophidae; genus Rhinolophus; species Rhinolophus sinicus. Next base: position 103,978,175 of record NC_133752.1, on the reverse strand, counting down.
CTGTGACTATTTTGTGACTACCAATTTGTACTTCCTAATCCCTTCACCTTTCTCACCCACCTCCCAACCCCCCCCCACGTAGCAACCATCGATTTGTTCTTTGTTTGAAAAAATATATGCACCCCTATGTTTACTGCAGCTCTATTCACAATAGCCAAGATACGGAAATGCCCATCAATAGATAATTGGATAAAGAAATGGTGGTACATATATACAATGCAGTATTGCTCTGCCATAAAAAGGGATGAAATTTTACCATTTGCGACAACGTGGACGGCCCTAGAGGGTATTACATTAAGTGAAATAAGTTAGACTGAGAGAGACAAATACCATATGATCTCACTTATATGTGGAGTCTAGAGAACAGAATACGAACAAAGTAGATGGATGTTGGTGCTTAACAGTAGCTAAGCAGACTCTTCGGGCTGATGTGATCCCAGGAGAGGGTTTATGTCCAGTGGACAATAGTGAAGTGTTTGCCATAGCTTTCTGGGCCTGCATTTCGTTCCCCCAGGGCCAAGGGCGTGCAGTGGTTTTCCAGAGAGCCCTTCTTAGGTGGTGGTACAGCTGCAGGGTCACAGCGGGTCTTTCTGTGCAGCGTTCGGCTTGCCCTTGCCTGGTGAGAGTAGGTCTCGGCGGTTATGGCCGTCGAAATTCCATCAGGTCACGCTGGGGACTGACCCCGTCTGCATCCATTTTTTCCCCTGGGACTTGTCACTAAAGCAATAACTTACCCACTTGTAGAAAAGATCATGAATGACTTGGCATCTTTTTGAGGTCAGCATTTTGGAGCTCTCCTGGGTAGAAGAAAGCTTGCTGGAGGGATGGGAGCAGCAGCAAAGTGTCTTCCGACAGCTTATTTTATTTTCTGAGCATGAGTTGTGGGTGTCGGTGTGGTGGGTGAGGACAGCTTATGTCAGTGTGTTACCCATTGTCAGAGAGGTTAGCAGCTTAATCTGGTTGTAGGGCCAGAATTAGAATTGGAATTGCAGCCTCTGCCCTATGTAGCTGACCACTTTCAGGATTGGCTACTCAGGTCACCATAGGTGTCGCTCACTGCACTCGCGTACTGGCCTCCTGGTTATCGTTTGCTTTTCTGCATCCACTCATATCAGGGAAGTGACCAGTGCAGGCAGTACACATGCGTACTAGTAAAACAGTGTGGCTGGCTATGCATGGACCTGTCTCAGCTCAGGTGCTACTCAGCGATGACGCTGACCGTGGCTACCCCATTCAAACCCCCCAGCCCTAGTGCCAGTACTCTTTTCAGGGACATCTGCTCTGCTCTCATAGCATTATCTATCATGCTCTGAAATGACCCTGTGCGTTTGTATGCTTGTGTATTGTGTGTGCACACCCGGAGCTCACAGGGCCCTGGAGTGAGTGATGGTAATGACATTAGAGAGTTGGGGGTGAGCTCCCAGAACTTGGTGACTTTCCATGAGCTCTTATTCAAGGGATGGCCTTAACCACGGATGACACGTTTACCCTGAGCGTCCCCCCAAACTGCGATCCAAGTGATTATAGTCTGTTCACCCAGCAGTCTTCAAACAACTGTTTCTTTGCCCCTTTAATATAGTCAACATCTCTGTATCACCACGGACACATTTATGTTGACATCTAAATACGTCTGAGTATAAAACTTTATTGTCAAAAAGAAGTTAACATATTAAACATTTGTATAAGAGGACGTGAAACACACAAGTACTACGTACTTTTTGGGAAATCCTGTGTTAAACTCCATACTTATCTTCCCTAGCCCCTGTGCTGGTGGGAAAGAAGGCAGAGCCTCAGGGACAATGGTATGAGAGGTGGGAGGGACTCTCTTTTCCATGGGTTAAAAAATAAAAGGGGGGCCCGGCCCGGTGGCTCAGGTGGTTGGAGCACTGTGCTCCTAAAGCTGAGGTCACCCAAGGTCACCTGTTCGGTTCCCACATGGACCAGTGAGCTACGCCCTCTATAGCTAAGATTGGGAACAACGGCTCTCCCTGGAGCTGGGCTGCCCTGAGCTGGTTTCCGGCAGCCGGAAAGAGCTGCCAAGAGCTGGGACTGACTGACTGCCTGGGGAGGGGCAGGCAATAATACCAGCATGGGCCAGGGAGCTGTGTCCTACACAACTAGACTGAGAAACAACGGCTTGAACCCGAGTGGGGGGCGGGGGAAGGCAGAAGAAGGGGAATAAAATAAAATAAAAATAAAAAGGTCCATAGAGAAGAAGACACTGGAGGGTCTGGGGGAATGGAGGAAGGGGTAAATGATTATAGGACCATGAAGACGCTTGAGATGTGCTGTGACTTTAAAAAAGAGAAGGGAGGCGTAAAGGAGAGTAAGACTCAGGTTTCGTCAAAAGGCTTTGTGGCAGCTCCTTTGAATCTTACACAAGAAGCCAAAGGAGTGGGAAGAATGACTTCTGCTTTGCCAGATGAGGGACTGATGGTTTATTTAGGTTTGAGATTCAACCTGAGCTTTTGGTTTAAGATGTTTACTCTCCCGTGTCTTCATGGTTCTTTTCCTCCCGAAGCGGCTACTGCCAGAGATTTGGAGATGTGTGCATATGATTAGGGGAGAGTGCCACTAAAACCTGATTTGATAAGTCAGTCAGCTTCTGTCTCCAAGTCCGAGTCTTGCTTATCTGTGGGTGTGCCCAGCCCGGAGGGAAGAGAGAGGGACAGAGATAGTATGTCTGTGCATGTTTGGATGCACTTGGTGGGGACATCAGATACGAATAGGGAATACCAATGGTTTAGAAGAAGGGTTAGTAGAGTGAGAATTGTTTTGGGGGCACAAGTGAGAACTGTTTCCTCCTGTGTCGCCTGCAGCTGCCACAATGCATATACAGTAAGGTGTGTCTTACTTTATGTCCCCCTTGGTTTTGGGCGAGGCCGTCACCTTTATCTGCTTGCCCCTTAGGACTCAAGAAAGCACACTGGTGAGTCTTTGATTGAGTCTCCGCTTGTGTGCACAGGGAGTAGAGAAATGCCTCTAGGTATTTCTAGGGACTTGTTTGTTCCCCGCCACCGGGAGCTGGAGAATCCTCGCCCAGGGCTTGTGTGGCTCCTGAATGTCTCCTGGCCGGCCTCCTGATGGTCTTGCTCTCTCTCTTCCTCCTCCTCCTCCTCCTCATTCTGCACGGAGAAGGTCACTGATGATCTAAAAACAGGAAAGAAACTGCCCCTGTATGCAGTGCTTGCTTCCTCCTAGCCCCAGCCTACAGGTCCAGGGGGCAGGTCCTAGAGGAGCGTGGTAAGCGTTTGGACACCTGACCTCAGTTTAGTCACCAGGCCGAGCATGACCGTGAGGGGGCATATTCAGCTTAAGAGGAGGCGTCTTCTTCAAGCCTGTGCTTGTCAGGGTCCTGGTGGCTGTCCCTCCTCCCCCATGCGGCACTTGCTTGTTAGAGAGAGACAGGGCTTCCTGTCTAAACCTGATGTCTGCCTAGATTTGGGATGCAACCTGAATAGCTTTGCCTATACCCATGTGACAGGTGCCCAGGAAGCAAGCTGCGTGGCTGATGAGGAAAGCTGGGCTGGCCGTGGCAGCCAATGAGTGCCGGGTAGTGCTGTGGGCTGGTGTGGGCAGGTGGCCAGTCTCTTGCTCCCGGCAGGCAACCTCACCCCCAGGTTGCTGGATCACCCGAGAGTCTCGGGCAAGACGCCCGCCACAGAAATACTGAGCCTTTAATGTTTAGAACAGGGCTCCTTGCTGCTTTCTTAGAACAGTGAAAAATCTCTCTCCCTGGTGTTTTGTCTTATTGAGATTCCAAGGGACATGGGACAGTCGTTCAGTAGCGAAGCCAGGAGATTCATAGGCAGGACCCTCTGGCTTTCCCTGCCTGAGGCTTAGGGACCTGGAGCATATAGGACCTTGTGACCTGCCATTCCTTCAACAGGGCCCTGGCACCAGTCAGAACTTGGCAATGGGCAGGGACGGTCTCAGGGACAAAGGAATTTATCTGTCATCCTTTAGGGGGAGGGCAGCACTTGGGGTCCCTGACATACTTTCACTTAATAGATTATTGCTTTTTAAAATTGCCTTCTTTAAAAAAAAAAAAAAAGCATTTTTTTTTTTTTTTTTAGGAAGCTCAAGTAGACCTGCCGTGTGGAGACTGGGAAATTGATGATTGGCTTCTCTCTGTATTTTGGCTGGGGGGGCCCTGCCCCCCATTGCCCACTCCTACCTGCCACCTTGATTTACATATTGCATTTGGAAACACATCTCCTTATGTTGACCTCATCATACGTGGTGTTGGGGGGTCTCTTCCTTACATCCCCAGGAGAACCTTCTGTTCGGGGTTAGGGTCAGTAGTGGGCTTCTCAGCTGGCTTTCGGGCCCTCCCTGGCCGGCTGGGCATTGGGGGCTGGGAAGGTCCCTGCCACCCATCACCTGAGAAGCTAGACGGAGCTGCGAGGTGTGACCCAGGGGCTCTGGCCACCAGGGGGCCTGGTCCCACTGGATTGTAAAATGCTGGGGGCTTTGAGCTGGGAATGAAAGGCATTTCTGTGGGAAGGTTTGGTGTCGTGGGGCACATGACTTTGTCCGTCTCGTGAGTTGCTTCACTGATGGCACCTTTCTTTGTTCTTCCCAGCCTGTGGGCCGAAGCTGACCAACTCCCCGACCGTGATCGTGATGGTGGGGCTGCCAGCCCGGGGTAAGACCTACATCTCCAAGAAGCTGACTCGCTACCTCAACTGGATCGGCGTCCCCACCAAAGGTGAGGCCGTGTCCCAAGGCTGTGTAGTCACACTATGTGCTGCGATCCTGCTTCCCACCCCTCACCCCCAAACAGAAAGCAAAACACAAAAATGGCCCTTCCAGATGCAGCACCGCTCTTGGGCTGGTTGGTCCCCTTTGCTGGGGGTGGGGGGGATCCTTTACAGCTGTGTCACCCACCGCGCTCTATACACACCCTTACTTTGGGTCGGGATCATTTCTCCCTGGCCACTCCGTTATTCCCACTGCTCCAGAACCCACCCAGCTCAGCCCTCACCTCCTTCCAGAAGCTTTCTCTGGCCACCGCAGTCTGTGTTGATTTTTTTCCCTTTTAATTCCCATAGCACTTCGTGGTAACATTTGTCTACTGACTAAAGTGCTCCATATCGCTGATTCTATGCTTATGAATCTTTGCCTGGTCTTTCCAACTGTATGAGAAATGTCTTAAGGACAGGGACTCATTTTTACACTTGCTGTCCCCCACTTGCTGTCCCCCACACTTGCTGTCCCCCAGTGCAGTGCTCCGTACAGGAGATGCCCAGCAATGTCCAGTGCTTCCCGGGGGTGTGGGCTGCTGCGTTCGTAGAATGGCCGATTGGGACCTGGCAGTGGTGTGCAGGCCCACCCTCTCCTGGGCACCGTCAGCAGAAATCATTGCCCAGGGTTCACTAGACGGGTGACAGCCACCTGTGCTTGCAGTGTCAGCCTCCAGTCCCTTAGCTCGGGAGGCTGGACGGGAGGCTGGCTGTAGGAGACAACCTGCAGGGAAGCAGGAGGCTGTGCGCTGTTTGGTGCAGGGCAGCTGGGCTGGGCTGCCGTCTGGGTCGATGATCGCATGCGACACGAGGAGGTCCACTTTCTGGCTTCCTTGTCTTCCCAGAATTGTGTGTGTGTGTGTGGGGGGGTGCTTGGTGTCCTTATTCGGAGTGTTCCCAGCTGCAAGTGGCCTCTTCTTCCTGGGGGCCAGCTAAGTGTCCTCCCTCTTCCGTCTGCAGTGTTCAATGTCGGGGAGTACCGCCGGGAGGCCGTGAAGCAGTACAGCTCCTACAACTTCTTTCGCCCGGACAATGAGGAGGCCATGAGAGTCCGCAAGTAAGGCCCGAGCTGCCATGGAGGCCTGGGGTTTGGGTTTGCTTGGCTTTGGAAAGCCGGGTTCTGTGAGAGAAAGAGGAAGCTGGCTGTGGTGTGGCTCTCCGCTGGTGGCCCTCAGGTCTGGCCCCACCCTGTGTGCCGGTGGAGGAGTGTCCTGGTCTCTCAGAGACGCGCTGCTTTCATCTGCTCCTAGGTGGTCTAACCCGGCTGATGGGATACAGATCAACAACAACGGCTCATTATTAAGAATGAACAAAATTGTTTTCGTGGAAAATCAGCTGCTTCCACTGAACAGGATTTTGTTTTAAGCCCAAGGGGATCATGAAACCCAAACCCAATGGTGTTCAGCCCTGGCTGCTCTTTAGAAATGCCTAGGAGTTTGGAAAGTTCCTGATGCCAGGCCGACCCCAGACCAGATCAGTGAGACTCTATGTCAGGACTCAGTTTCTCAGAAGCTCCCAGGGGGATTTCAGAGTGCATCCAGTCAGGAGCAACCCTTTAGAGGGTGACTGCAGCCCTCCACGCAGGCTTCGACAGGGAACCTCTGGGCCTGTGGGGTCTGGCCTGGCAGCCCTGGCCAGCCTGAGCCCTTTAGCAATAGAATCGCCAGTCCCTCTGCTCATTTGGAGGAGTGGGGATTGCCTGGGCTTCTCCCGTCGGATGGGCCAGCGCTGATGTGTGTGTTCTTTCTGTGTGTTGCAGGCAGTGTGCTCTAGCCGCCTTGAGAGACGTCAAAAGTTACCTGACGAAGGAAGGGGGCCAGATTTCAGTAAGTCTCAGGAATACCCTGGCTCTATCTCCAATCCCATAGTGGGATGGTACCCTGGACAGAGTGACATGGAGACACTGGCCCAAGCAGTGCTGAGAGCCATTGTGAGGACATCTCACATAGGGACAAGTGCCTCTGGCCTTAGAGTTGATGGAAGCAGGTGGCTAGAGCAGCAAGGGACCCAGGAAGGCTCGGCGGGGGCAGACTCAGGGGCACAGCCAGCCGATGTGCTCTGCTCACCCCTCCTCTGTGTGCAGTCGGCACCACCCTCCAAGGCAGGCTGGACCCGGGGTGGCTGCAGCCGTGGAGCCAGCACCCTTCTCTTGTTACCCTCCCCTGCGTGTTAGTGTTGTTCATTTGCTTTAAGGAGTATTCCCACCCCTCCCCTTTCATTCCTGAGTGCTGGAGGTGGTGGTGGTGGGGCGGGGGGACAGCCATGGGCAGGGCGCAGTCTCGCCTGGAACCTCATTTTTGGAAGTGACCAGCCTGACCTACTTGGTGTTTTGGCAAATACTGTTAAACTCGAGTTTGGGTTCTCTTCTCTGCCCCTCTTTCTCCCTGTCAGGTTTTCGATGCCACCAATACTACCAGAGAGAGGAGACACATGATCCTTCATTTTGCCAAAGAAAATGATTTCAAGGTGAGCCAGACTTCTTGCCTTGCCCTGGGGTGCTCATGAGAAAGGGAAACCCTCAGGAGTGGGCTATTTGTACTTGGTCCTTCAACTCCCATGGCCCTCGTTGTGCTATGTACATACCGATAGGGCCTCCCTGGTGGGGCTCTTAGGGGTCACCCTGACTGGGGAGGGTGAAGCATCTCTCCTCTGGGGGAGGAAGGACTTGGGATGGAGTGGATGGTTCTTTTTTCATGTTTTGGAGATTTGTGAGTGGTGTCCTTCCTCCTGAGATGTGGCGGTAACATCACCGCGATACCAAAGTTGGCCCTTCGTGTTACCACATTTGTTTTCTAATATTTCTGTCTCTCGTCCTCCAAGGTTTTTTTCATCGAGTCTGTGTGCGATGACCCCACAGTTGTCGCCTCCAACATCATGGTAAGACAATGCAGGACCCCCAGTCTCGTGCTGCAAAGCCCGGAGAAGTAACTAGGCCCTGAGAGCGAACTGGTCCTCTCTCTATGCTGTTGATTTTGTCTGAGGTGGGATCCAGGAGGTCAGAAGGGCAGAGTGGTAGCGTGTTTCCCCGAACATAAGACCTCACTGGAAAATAAGCCCTAGCATGATTTTTCAGGAGGACATCCCCTGAACATACGCCCTCGTGCATGTTTTGGAGCAAAAATTAATATAAGACCCAGTCTTATTTTCGAGGAAACACGGTATTTAACCTAGAAGCATTGTCTGTGACCTGGCCTGGCTTTACCTGGAGTCCTTTCAGTCAGCAGAAAGCAGTCTTTGTGGGACATGAGAGGTAAAGTGAGGGTACGGGGACAGTTTCTGTGGATGGCAGTAGCTCGGCGGCTGGGTGGTGATGGGGCTGCTTGGGGCAAAGAGCAGCTCACTTTCTTAGATGGAAAAGGAGGCAGCAGGCTGGTCCCTTTTGCTACTGAGGACCCTGGTCGGTAAGAATGGCTATGTATTGACAAAGGCCATAGGACTCAGCAGACTAAAGGCAGAATTCCCACGTCTGGGAACCATGTAGGTGGTAAAACTATCTTCCTGCTGAGGCGTCTACAACATACCCTCCTTCTCTCCCTGTGCCAAGAGGAGGTGTCTGGATCAATTGAGGGTAATTGGCAGCTTAATTTAATGAATTCCTTAAATTTTATCACTTGATAGCAATATATCACAAATAGAAAGGGTTACTGTAAAGCCTTTACCACAAGTCACCTTCTCATGTTGTAGATAATTTTCTATCCAACTTAAATACATCAGAATAAGCCGTAGCTATATAGAGCACAGGTGTGAGACCTCTTGTGGGAACACAGCGGAATGGCTCCATAGAAGTATGCGTCTTTAAAGGGATGCCGAGCGCTCCTTAGCTTCTGGTAGTGGGCCTTTTCTGCAAGGCAGTGCGAGTATTTACAAGCATTTCTAAGAAATGAGTTCATATTTCAGGAAGGGCTATTCAAATTGTGGAAAATCAGTCCAGATGAGTTTCAGCAGGTCCAAAGGAAGAGGCTCAAAAGCGGAGGAAACAGACGTTGCTGTAACCTGAACAAAGGGTTTGGCTGTATTTCTTTGGTTGGGTTCTACTAGTTCCACTTGGTAGTAAAGGGAATAGCAGCTGCAAAATTGCTTTTCCCCGGTGAGCAGTCCCACGTGCTTGCCCAGGAATTTACCGTTTGTTAACACAGTCATTTGCCTGACCCTCCGCGTTCAGAGGTCTCTTTTGCTGATTAAGCCTCAAAGCAACTTTGTAGCTTAGGCCTTTCCACTATGCTCTTTAGGTGGGTGGCTCTACTAAGGAGGAAAGGACTTGCTTTTCAGTGCTTAGTCCCGTGGCACGAAGCACATTCACATGGTGGTGCCACCATCACCACCATCCATCTCCGGAACTTTTTCATCTTCCCAGAATGAAGCTCTGCACCATGAAACAATAACTCTCCATGGAACTTGGATTTTTGAACATAGCTGCCTCTTTGTCATGGCAGTGGTAGTTGCTGATGAGGGAAAGAACACAGGCCTTAAAAAATTCAGAGTTTCCCTAAAATCCACCAGACCTGTTGTTCAGTTATAGGCAATGGCAGGCCTGAGGGTCGGTCCTCTGGCATCTCCTTCCTAAGAGAGCAAACCTTGGAAGAGGCTGGGTATGGGGTCCAGGTGGAGAAGTGTTAATCAGAAGTGTTAATCCAGTGTGTGCTGCCCCGTCTGTGGGTGCTGCAGGAAGAATCCTGTCTGCCACACAGGGCCAGGGACATCACCAGCAAGTGCCCAGTGCACCTTTACTAAGCGACAACCTGCCCTTGGGGACCATTGCAGAGGCTGACGCGGAACTTGGTTGACTTGAGGGCTGGGCTGTCTGGGGGTGACTTGGCTACCAGATTGATCCCTAATTGTGACCCATTGAGAGGCGTTCGTGAGAACCTGCATGGGTTTCCTGTCTGCATCCTTTCAGGCCATGGTGCTCTCCACGTGGTGCCCTCCCCGGGTAATGAGGGCATTAGGACTCGACCCCAGTGTATTTCTTTTTTCTCTTACACGCTGGTCGGACCATCATTATCCCGAGCCTGTCTGTGCTTTCCCCGTTTGCCAGCCCCAAATCCTGCTTCAGCTAAGCAGAAAGCCTGCCAGCGCCATTCATCAGCTGCCCCTTTGTGGTGTTACAGGAAGTGAAAATCTCCAGCCCGGATTACAGAGACTGCAACTCAGCAGAAGCGATGGACGACTTCATGAAGAGAATCAACTGCTATGAAGCCAGCTATCAGCCCCTCGACCCCGATAAATGTGACAGGTAATCACCTACTTGAGGGCTTTTCATGTTTCTTGATGTTCCCACAAAGCAGCTGCTCCTGGATCCTTTTACAAACTCTCTTTTCAAATATCTTTTTCAAAAATTCCTTGATCACCCGTTCAGTGTAACTACTTCAGACAGTAACCAAGGAGAAGTGTGGGAAGTGACTGTTTGAGCCCAGTCATGCTGCTGTCCTGTTGACATTGCCTCTATTTTCTTTTGCATTCGCTTGTCTCTCTCTCCCCTCTTCTGCGAGGCCAGCAGCCTCTCAGCCACACACTGTGTTGCGCGTATTACATAATCACTCTCTGACTCTCAGAGAAGAGATTCAGTCTGTGCCTCGGGGAGCATGCACCCCGACGTGGTGGTTCTATTGGGCCAGTGTCTGCAGCTGGGCAGCCTGACTGGTTCTGTTGGGCCGCTCTCTGCAGCTGGGCAGCAGGGGATTTGGCCCAGCCTGGCAGTGCTGTGCTGGCCGCGGCTTCTGACCAACTGGGCGCCTTCTGTGCAGGGACCTGTCGCTGATCAAGGTGATCGACGTGGGCCGGCGGTTCCTGGTGAACAGAGTCCAGGACCACATTCAGAGCCGCATCGTGTACTACCTGATGAACATCCACGTGCAGCCCCGCACCATCTACCTGTGTCGGCACGGCGAGAGCGAGCACAACCTGCAGGGCAAGATCGGCGGTGACTCGGGCCTGTCCGGCAGGGGCAGGAAGGTAGGAGGGGAGTGGGCAGGCGGGGAGCTGTGTGTGTGTGTCACTGTGGGTCTGTACATCCCTGCCTGTGTACATATGTGTGTGTTTCTGTGTATAAGTGTGAGTTTCTGTATGTGTGTCTATATAGAGAGGGTGCCAAAAATGTATACATGTTTTAAGAAAGGAAAGAACTGTTAAAATAGTAATACTCAATATATACCGATAACAAAAGATGAATACAAGTCACGTTTGACTTCTGCAATGACAGGAGGTGCTCGAAGTGGTTACCATCAGCATCCAGACACTTCTGATTATGGCGAACTACTGCTTGAGCAACGCTGACCAAAGTGTCCACTTGTGTACATTTTTTGGCACCCCCAGTATGTATGTCCCTCTCGCTGCGTGTCTGTGTGTGTGTGTGTGTGTGTGTGTGTGTGTGTGTGTGTGTCTGTGTGTCAGTGTGTGTGTGTGCGCACGTGTGCATGGGAAAGGAGGGGCTGTGGGGAGGGTGTGTGTGTGTCGGGGGCTCCTCCTCACCATTCTAATGACAACAGAGCGACCGTCCCTGCCACGGAGCAGGAGGAGCCCTGCACTGCTGCCCCGGGGCCCCGAGTGCAGTGCGTGTCCCTCTCGTCCCACCCTCAGTTTGCCAACGCCCTGAGCAAGTTCGTGGATGAGCAGAACCTGAAGGATCTGAAGGTGTGGACCAGCCAGCTGAAGAGCACCATCCAGACGGCGGAGGCCCTGCAGCTGCCCTACGAGCAGTGGAAGGCGCTCAACGAGATCGACGCTGTGAGTCCGGGGTGGAGCCCGAGGGCAGGGGGCCCTTCCCACCCACGGTGGGGAATCCCACTGGGACCACCCCAGGTGGCCGCTTCGGGCATGTTCCCTCCCGTGACCTCTGGGTGTTTCCTCCAGGGTGTCTGTGAGGAGATGACCTACGAGGAGATCAAGGACACCTACCCTGAGGAGTACGCCCTGCGCGAGCAGGACAAGTACTACTACCGGTACCCCACCGGGGAGGTACGTGTGCTGGAGCTGCCCCCGCCACCTTGGTCATGCAGCGAGTGGTGCGCCCATGTAGCTGGTGTGTGCTGTGCATGGAGGAGCTCATGCCGGGCCTCCAGAGGCCGGGCAGTCGGACTAGACCAAGAGAGGGCTGCTGGGACCCGGTTAGTCAGAGAAGGAAGTGGGGGATGGGCAGCAGAGGAACCGGTGTGAGTGGGAGCCTGGGTGGTCGTAAAAGTCACAAGCCTACCCTGTCTTCTTCAATTTCTTTTTATTGAGATAAAATTCACAATACAAAATTCACCGTTTTAACCATTTTAAAGTATACAATTCAGCGGTTTTTAGTATATTCACAATACTATGCAACCATCACCACTAATTCTAGAACATTCCATCACTCCAAAAAGCAACTCCAGCCTGTTAGCAGTGGTCCTGATTCCCCGTACCTCTGGCTGCGGACAACCACGGAGCTCCTTTCTGTCTCTGGAGTTGCTTATTCTGGACGTTTACTATACATGGACTCAGGCAGTATGCAGTCTTCTGTGTCTGGCTGCTGTCACTTAGTGTAACGCTTTCAAGGTTCATCCACGTTGCAGCATGTGTCAGTTCGTCACTCCCTTGTGTAGTGTAGAGGGTTAGGAAGGGGATGGAGCAGTGAGACAGAAGGAGGACGCAGGCTTGTGTCCTCGCAGAGGAGTGCTTCTCCACACACTCCCCTTTCCTAGGAAGCCAGTTGAGGTGGGTCTCTAGGACCCCCGGGGGCTGCAGCACTGACACCTGGGGTGTTGGCTGATCCACTGACTGCATGTCCTCTGCTTCACAGTCGGGGTGGCCAAGTGGGAGACATCCCCGGCCATCACCACCACCACCACCAGCCCCCCACCTCACCACCCCCCGTGCTTCTGCTGCAGCACAGCTCCCTGTACCTCTGTCTTGCAGTCTTACCAGGACCTCGTCCAGCGCCTGGAGCCGGTAATTATGGAGCTGGAGCGTCAGGAGAATGTGTTGGTCATCTGCCACCAGGCGGTCCTGCGTTGCCTCTTGGCTTATTTCCTGGATAAGAGTGCAGGTGCCACTGTCCTCTGAAGCTTCCTGGCGGGGGTGGGCGGGGTGGGGAATGGGAGCCAGGTGCGGCCCCTGAAAGGAGGGAGAGAAACTGGTCTCTGAGTTTGGGGTAGCTCGCCCAGCCTGCACACGTCGGCGGTGCAGCTGAGGGCCGTCCAGGCCCCATCCTTCCCTGTTGGCCCTGGGAGACCTCAGAGTACCGCCTCATGCATGGTGGGCCTGACAGTGTGAAACGGCCTCCGGAAAGCTCGTCCACGCTCACCTCAGGGGCTTTGGGCTTGGTGCGGAGGGGCTTCAGCCCACCTCTAAGGAACAAACAGCCCAGAAAACTCTAACTTAATGTTTAAGTCTGTGTCTGCCTGAGGTTCAGCTGAATCCTGACACACTTAAGTTGTTGGGGGAATGACTTTTTTTTAACTCTAACTCGTGTGAGGGTGGGTTTGGGATTTGTTTTGATCTAATTCTTTGGGCTAGGTGTCTTTTCTAGGGCTGTCTGCCTTGCGTGAGGACCTGTGTGAGGGGTGAGGGGCCCGGGGAGACGCCCCTGTCTGGGCCAGGCCTCTGAGGGTACCGACGTGGCAGACCTCTCACTGGGGGTTTGTGAATGTCTGCCCTCAAGTCTCATTCTAATCATGTGGCCCTTTCTCTTCTTTTCAGAGGAGATGCCTTACCTGAAATGCCCCCTTCACACCGTCCTCAAACTGACACCTGTCGCTTATGGTGAGTGTGATCACACAGCTTCTGCCGAGACCTGCTCCCCTGGGATGCTGGTGGCTGTGGGGCTGTAGGCGGCCCATCCTCTTTAACCAGAAGCCAATCTCTCTGCCCCCCTCACCCAGGTTGCCGTGTAGAATCCATCTGCCTGAATGTGGAGTCAGTGAACACACACCGGGAGAGGTCAGAGGTGAGTGTGAGCGCCCCCATCCTGAGATCTGTCGAGTGACAGGACCAATTCAGGGAAGTCCCACGATGCATAAATGCTGACCTGCGTCTTTCAGTAGGTTCTCGCATAGTTTGTTGGAACTGCGAGGGCCTGGGTGTCTTTCTCCCTCCCTTTCCTCAGTATCCGTGGGTTCCTACCCTGTCTTTCTTGTGTCTTCTTGGCATCTTCTCTTTTCTCCCTCTTTCTGTGCTCTCTTCCCCGTTTCCACTTGACCCGAGAAGTAAGTATTAAAGAAGACACAGGGTGCTCTTAAACGTCCCACAGCACAGTTTTTGTTGCCTTTTCCTCTGGGGCAGCTAAAACTACTTTCAAATTCCAGAGTGACTGGTTAAAATAGGGTCAGCAAGTCTGCTCACTCACCTCTGCGCACCTGGGTACAGAATTACCAAGAAGACGATAATAGAGAAAAAGGAAGTGGGACTGGAGAAAACATACAATTTGGAAATGAGAGACACGAGGGATGGCGATGGGGTTTCTTGGGGGCACCTGGGGACGTCTGAGATCTGGGGTCAGCCTGGTTGCATGTCCTAGGGCACAGCAGATTTCTGCCCAGGTGTATGTTGTGAAGGAAAGTTGGAATTTACGTTGTACCGACTGTCGAAACCCAATGCTTTGCCAGTAGCAGCCCGAAACTTGCTTTTACACTGAGTGTGACACTCCTGTCTGCACAGGAGACTTTCCTGTTCCCAGGGAGCTTGGCCAGGAGATTTTGGCATTAAAATCCGGCTTCCATCAGCAGTTGCCTGGCTGGGTGACTGGCACGCAGGAGGACGGAGTCCCTCTGTGACAGCCCCCTTCTGAATGTGTGTGGGTAGTGGATGATGCATTTCCTGTGGCTCAGCCTCCCAGCTGGACCCTCAGCAGGGGGATTGGGCCAAACTGGGCTCCAATGGTCTCTGAACACTTCACTGTGCAGGACCGGGCCAGGGTCTCGGTAGAGACAGACGTCAACTCCGGCGCCTGGGTCACGAGCCGCAGAGTGACAGCTGGAGGGCTCTTCAGATGCCATCGCTCTAGTCACGTTGCCAGTTGATTGGAAGGCCAGTGTTTGGCCCTAGCCGGCTGTTTCTGCCTCCCTCAGGTCTTCTGTGTCTTTGGTCTCCTGGCTCCTTGGAAGCCTGCCTTTCCTGTGCGAAGCTGGGATACAGTTGCAGGGTGCAGGAGTGGTTCCGTGTCCACTCTGCAGCTCCTGGCTCGTGGGCAGCAGGAGGGAGTCCAGCAGCAGCACCGTCTCCCCCGACCCTCCTGCTGTCTTTTCCCCTCAGTGGTTCCCTGAACCACACGCCAGGACTCTGTCCTCACCGCTCCCCTCCTCGGAGGCTGGCAGCAAGGTCTTTCCTCCTACCTCATTATCTGCTATGATCGAATGACTGCTCCTGCTGTTCCTCCCTCACCTGCTTTGCAAATGTCAGTGTTTGTCCTAGTGGGGGTCTTGGAATGCTCCCGGAAAGGGGCTCGGGAGGAGAGCATCCCTTGATTTTCGCTGTGTGGGAGACACAGGACGAAACAGCAACCTCGTGGTCCCAGGGCCATTCACTGTGGTCAGTCTTGTCGTATCAGTACATTCCAGAAGCAGAGAAACGTAATTTTGTTTGGTGTTGATTTGGGGGCCTTATTTATCTCCCTTCTCCTTGTAACTGTCGCCTTCTCTCTTTTGTCTTTGTCTTGCTTAGGATGCAAAGAAGGGACCTAACCCACTCATGAGACGCAATAGTGTCACCCCACTAGCCAGCCCTGAGCCCACCAAAAAGCCTCGCATCAACAGCTTTGAGGAGCATGTGGCCTCTACCTCCGCTGCCCTGCCCAACTGCCTGCCCCCGGAGGTGCCCTCGCAGCTGCCCGGACAAGTGCGTTACCCGCCTTTTCCTTCCTCGCGGTCGTGTCTTGTGTCTGGGTGGGGAGGAGGGCACACCAGTGGGTGTAGCTGTGGCCTCCGGCTCAGGCCTGCGTGTGGGTCGTGGAGGGGGAGAGCATGGGGACAGCCGCTGAAGTTTGTGACACCTTCCTGACCAGGGCTGTGAGTGCATGCCTGCTTCCTTGGGGAGGCCATGTTCACTGGGCAGAATAGGGCGGAGCAGACAAAATGGCAAAGTGTGTCTCATACCCGTTCATGGATAGGTTTTCCTAAAACAAAGTTAAAGGCAACCCCTAGTTCAGAAGTCTCTATGAAGCTCTGAGCTGTTTCCTTCCATGTGCCCTGAGGACATCTTTTCTGTCCCAGGCCCACAGCTGAGTGTGTTTCCTTACTTACTTTCTTGCCAGGGCTCCCCACTGTAGAAGAGCTGTAATTGGAGGGGGCCCTTGGAGAATGTCCTCACCCAGAGCCTGCAGGGCCTGGTGACAACTTAGGCTGCCTGGCTCACAGCGCTGGATGGCCTGGAAATAGCCACTTTCTCACATAGCATAGTTACTTCAGTAGGTAGTAAAAAAACAAACAAATAAACAAACAAACACTGAAAAGCAAAAAACCAACTACATTTCACTTACTTTATTTGCTATGAAGATTAAAGGCTGAAAGATCTTGGCTGTTGAGCATTCAGATTGGTTTTCAGAAAACAATTTGTTTCCCCTCAACGACAGCCAAGAAAATCTCTGGGCACAAACTTGGGTCCCACCCAGGGGTCTCCCCCCACCTCCACCCACCAGGCCTGGCTAAATTTTGAATTGGATTGGTTTTTGAGCTTGGAGTTGGGCCTCCAAACTCTTCCTATATTTCCCCCAAAGCTCATTTAAGTCTTGTGGTGTCTAGAAATGTGCTGTGTGGCCTCAGGCAGGATATTGAACCTCTTCAGGCCTCAGTTTTCTCATCTGTGAAATGGGCGAGTAGCAGATCCAGTGAGGGAGCAGTGCTGAGCATCGAGCACGGTAGTGTCTGCCCTCAGCACTAAGTGTAGGATTTTATTGTCAGGTTACACTCCTCCCTGTCCTTCAGTCTCCTTATCTCTTACAATGACAAGATGGGACTTAGAGATGTCTAATTACTACTCCTTTCAGGTCTAAAATTTCATTTTTTAAATGAAAACTGAGAACTGAAGTGGTATATCTGCGACATTCTGCTTTGGTATAAACTGGGGTCATAGTTGGATGTTTAGAAACTGCTGTCATACACACTTGGGGGAACTGGCCTGGGTTGGGCCGAGTGGTGTGTGTGGCTGTACTGCCCCGGGTTACGGAGGACACATGGCTGGGGCTGCCCCTGTCATTGACAGGATGGACCTTCAGGGTTGCCGAGCCACATCCTCAGGGAGTCTGGAAGCCGTTGGCTGGGCCAGGCTGGGAGGGTCACAGCAGAGGATGTCTTGGTTTCAGATGACTCGGACCCTGTCCCCTGTCCCTCTACTGACTCCTCTCTCTCTCTCTCTCTCTCTCTCTCTCAACCTTTTCCCTCTGCAGCCTTTGCTAGGGAAAGCCTGTTTGTAAGTATTTTTCTCTGAATAGTTTTGCTGCTCACACCTCTTTCTCCTCATTTGCCAGTTTGGCCTCCTGCCTGTTAAAGTGTTGAGGATAATGACAGTAGTGAAATCTGAAAGAGGAAGATGGGCAGGGGAGGAAGGAGAAGAGAATTCATGAATTTGGAGCAAAGGACACTAGAATGCATTCGGTCCAGCTGTTTTCTGTGTGTCCTGACGCCGCCCCTGCTCCAGCTGGCTCCTCGGCTCCTCGTCACTCCCTCTGGGGCTCCTGGCTCACTGTTGATACCAATCTTGTTTTTCCCTCAGAGAGTCAGGTTAGGGTGGTGAACTAGGTCTGTGCCTGCTACCACTGTCGTTTAAGTTCTGTGTCTCCCCTAGGAGAGCCCTTGAGTTTTGAGAGGAAAATGTGCCCAGAGCCTAGTCTGCAACACAGAGAGGTCCTCTCCTGGCAGGGAGCCCCTCCCCAGGGGTTCCAGGACCTCCACACTCCAGAGAAGTGTGTTTGGAAACCATCTGGATCGGGAACCTGCCCAGCCCTCATAGTCACGTTCAGAATTGGAGCAGGTTACAAACCGGGCCTTCCTTCCTGCAGAGCTCTCTGTGGAAAGTTCTGGTTACGTGTCTGCTGGAGCGGCCACTGGATAATACAGTGTTTCCACTGCTTGGGTGGTCCTTAACCACAGAGGGACCCCAGGCCTTTGTATCGCGGAGTTTTAGCCACAGCCACTATGAAATAGACCCTCACCAGCGCCTCAGGTCACACTGGCCCATGTTCCCTCTGGCTAGTCAGGGGGCCTAACCTTGGCTAACTCATGCTGAAGCAGACAGGGCTTGCAGGGTGCAGCCTGGTAAGCTTACACGCGTGGCTTGTTCCGGGGAAACTGAAGCTGTTTGGGCATCGTGTGTGGATCAGCGCCACCACCTGTAGTGAGGGGTATTTTGCCATGCTTGTAGCTCACAGAAAATGTGTCTTTGGTCCTTAAAATAAGCCCAGCACATGGGCAGGGCCGTCACTATCTTTGTGTATCAGATGAGGGCCAAGAGCCGATCGCTTGCCCACTGTCATCCAGCTGGTCATGGGCAGAGCCAGGCCTTGACCGGGTCTCCCAGTCCTGAAGGCTGCCTACTTTCTCTGGGCCAATCTCTGGGAACAGCTAACATACTGTTCACGTGCCCCGCCCCCCCCCCCCCCCCCCCGCCTGGGCACCTGACATTGCAGCCCGTGAGGCACTGCCTCAGACTGTCTGATGGCCTTTCACCTCTTGCATCCTCTCCCATGCAGCTGCTTCCTCTGGCTGAGGTGTGTTTACTTGATGGCCGGCCTGTCCATAAAATTATGTCCGATCCCCCCCGAAGCCAGGCGTTGTACACAGAAAGCTTCAGATCAAGACTTCTCCTGGTGGGAAAACTCACCTTTGAGTTTGCAGCCTTACGGTTTTGCATCTGTGCGTGTCCTGCTCCTTTTGACCCATGGCCTGAAGTTGCCAGGAAAGAAGTCTTCCTGCTGGGAGGGTGCCGTCCCCACACCTTCTAAGGCTGAACTTGCCCCTCTCCAAGGCTAACAGCGCCTTGGTCTAGACTCCCTCCAGTTCAGCAAAAATGTGTTCTCTGGACCCTCACACCTCCATTCCACTGTGGGTCGCATTGTCCAGCCCAGCCTGGAGGACGAGCCCACGACTGGGGCTGTGGATCCTGAAATGTGTTATTAAGTCACTGAGCCAGCTTTGGATCTTGGCTGTCCTGCCCTCTCTCTTGGGCACTCTGGGCAAGGTAGTGCAATTCTAGGACTTCAGCTTCCTTCTCTGGACACTGGAGATCGGAACATTACGAGGTGTTGTAATACTGTAGCCCTTGCAGAATCTCTGGCACACAGTGAGTGCCTGGTGGCTGATAGCTGTCACCGTGGGAAAGATGGTGCCCTGGTGGGTACGTCCAGTGCGCTCTGGTTTGCACTCCACTCGGCATTTTGATGCCGTCCTGTTCCTTCTGCACAGGCCAGTGGGATTTCTTCTCAGGAGCACCAAGAGACTAGGGAGTGGGGGAACCCCTGGGGTCTTACAGGTTGTGGCCCCAGTGGTCATGGTCTCCCAGTAAAGTGGGTGAGACAGCCCAGTCAGATGGGGCGCCCTGCAGTTCCCCCACTAAGGGCTGTACCAGTGCTCGGGGCCCACACATCATTCCTGATTCATCCTTGTCTTTGAAATTTCAAATGCACACTAAAAAGAAAATACTACTAAAGATGTTTTGTTTTTCTTTTCCAACATGTTTCTTCCTTTGCCCCCCACTATGCTTGAAAGACGAACTGTCTGTCACATTTTCTCAAAGTTTTCTCCTTACTAACCTTGGAAAGGTAAACGGCTCGGTGCATGTCCCTCCCTGTCCTTTGAGTCATGGCATCTCCGCTGGCAGGGCATCTTGGTCTGTGTGAAGACTGGCCATTGTGCACTTTGTGACTCATACCCCCCGTGCCAGAGAACTTGTGACTTTCAAGAGTAGCACCATTGTCTCGAGGTCCCCTCTCTCGCTTCCTCCTTTCCCTCCATGTGTCCTGAGCCGGGGGCGCTGTGAGTGAATGACTGCACATCGCCTGTGCCTGCGGTCCCCAGTGTCATTGTTTCATTGCCATCATTTGCGGGTGCTCGGAACCTTGGGCGTGACATGTCTGAGGGCGAGGTGGAGCCAGCCACTACAGAGGGACACGGCAGCAGCTCGCTCTCGGCCCCCACGAGTTGGCGGGGTCCTCCCCAGCAGACCCCCCACTCGCAGAGGCTAGGCTGTCCGATGTCTCGTGGTTGGAGGGTTGGGTCGCCTGGGCTCCTGAGTCCGGCTGAGAGCAGGCTCAGATCTGGTCTCTGGCTTCAGTGCAACCAGGCTGGAATTCTCTTCTCTAGAGATTGCTGCCCCAGGGCCTGGGGTTCTGTGTGGGAGGGGAGTGGGCTGAGGTGATCCTTGCATATCTGTCTGCCTGGGTTCCACTCTCCCGCCACCCTTTTAAGAATCTTGGTGTAGACACTCAGGATGGGAAAGAACACTTCCTAAAGTTGTTTCCCTTTTTTTTGAGGGGTGAATTAAGGAGGTTAGGTAAAAAGACTACTGCTGTTCAGAGGCAGCCATCATTTGTCCCCAGCTGATTGAAAAACATTTCTTAAGGGGGTTTTGATACTGGCCAGCTTCTTACGGGGGAGGCTTCTGGCTGGGGTTGCTTTTATTAGAAAGGGAAGAGAGCTTTAGCGTCGGTGCCCTCTCGGCCTGGCTCCTGGCCTGGGTCCCTGCCCCGCAACGTCCAGCCAGCTTGCAGCACCTGTGTTCCAGCTGCTGAGCCTGTGTTCCTAGCATCTGGAGCCCAAGGGCTGCGGTGTGTGGCTTAGCTGGAGCGCAGTTGGGAGGAGAGCCCTTACGCTACGTTAGAGGGCCCCAGTGTGTCCCTGCCGTGCCCAGCAGGACAACTGCGGGGCTCGGAGGGTCCCTTAGGTTCTGGTCCCAGAGTGGCCTGCTCTCCCCTCTCCCCTCCCTGCCTCCTGCAGGCGATGTCAGGCTTCTCTGCTGTGAGGTACTTGTCCTGTGTGACTCTGGGCTCACCCCCCACCTGTCCATGGGGCCTCCTTGGGCCCCTTGTACATGTTTGGTTACCGATGCTCTTCCGGGTCGTGTTTTTTGTCCTGGGGGGCGGGGAAGGAGGGGGGAAGTCTCAGTTGCATGGGTTTCATCTTTTACTTTAGAGACTGAGTCAACAATAATAGTAATTCCCTCCCCCACTGCTCTTTTCTCCTGGAAACAGAACATGAAAGGCTCCCAGAGCGGCGTTGACTCGTCCCGGACACACTGAGGCAGACCCACCAGTTCCGTTCCATTTCCTTCCTGCAGCTTAGGTAGGGCTCTTCACCCACCCGCAGCCAACCATCCCACCGACGTCTCCCGGAAGAGGGTGGGTCTGCCGGTCAAAGACAGCCTGGGCCCCCAGCTGAATGGGGCGGCCGAGACCCCAGAATGCCTTCCCACGTGCGTGTGCGGCGTCCATACTTCAGCCACCCACCCGTGCGCTGCCTGCCGTTCTGGGTTCTGTGGCCTCACTGACTCCACGAGGCTTGGTGAGGACCCAGAGCAGTGGAGGGGGTGAGAGAAGGCCCTGAGGAGGGGACGTTGGGCGCCTCTGTGCTGTTTTGTTCCATTTCTGTGATCGTGGTCTGGAATGTTCTCAGCTGGGGGGATGAGAGAATCCTAAAATCAAAGGCGCCTGGATCCTGGTTGCTGAAGGTTCCGGGATGTTGAAAACTTTCACGAGGCTCGTTTGTGCATCTTGGACGTTGACTTTTGAAGGAAGGACTCGGGCACGTGCTGGGAGGGGGCCGCGGGGAAAGCGAGTCCGGAGGCGCAGAGAGAAGTCCCTGAAGAAGCCGGACTTGCTTGTCAGCGAAGCAGTGACCCTCCACAAGTTCACACACCTTTCCAGGTCTGTGCTCTGCCTCTGAAGATATTGAAGGACAGTGTGGCTGTGTTGGCAAGAGGGGATGGCACCAGGGCCTCACCTGCCAAGGAGCTCTTCGGTCCCTCTGCTCTCCGGCCTGGATCCGAGGCACCTGAGAGATGGTTCCCTTGGGGCTTCCTGCTTTTGCACTTTTTTATGGCAGAGTGTGTGACCTGACAGTTGCATCTTCTCTTCAGGAACTTAGATGTTTGGGTTTTGTGCCCTTAGGGGCTGGAATTCTGAAAGAATGTGGGGAGTCGGGCATGCCCATGAGATGGGGAGCTCAGAGGGACCCCAGTAAACCCACTGGGGAGTGAGCGCTCAGATCATTGCAAGAGTGACCCCAGGAGACAGCGTGGAGAAGAACAGGCATCCACCCTCCTTCCTGTAAGACGTTCATCACCTCCCACGTTTCCCAGGTGGGACAGTGGCCCAAATCAGGCCTCACTTGTGGAAACTTCCTCCAAGAGGCTGTCGTGGTTTCCCAGAATTCAGCTCAATTCTGCACGTTTTCATCGAGCATCTGCTATATGCCAAGCATTGTGCTGGGTTCCTTCGGGAATGTCCTCTCTTGCCTTCGTGGTGCCTGTGGCAACTTTTGGGGTGGGGGGGAGGGCTGTTCAAATCAGGGCTTTTGGGACGTGGTTCTAAACACCTGCTCATTTCTCCTTGTTGCCTCCAGGTACTGTGGGAGGAAGGGGGTGTCCTGAGGCCCAGAAGAAATGATTTGGAGATTCAGTGGCAGTTTGTTTAAATGACCCTTTTACAGATCTCTAAAAGCTGGTGCCAAAGGTCACTTCCCTTTTCTGCCCCCTGCTTTTGAGCCAGACATCCTTACCCCTCTTAGCTTCTGAAATAGCTGAGAGTGGGTGCGGGTGGGGGGTGCTTAGACAGCTGGAGCTGGAAGTGGAGAGAAGCTTTTAGAGAATATACGTTTCTGTGGTTGGGATTATGTGGGCAATGGGACACGCTTCAGATACCGTACAATCAA
Organism: Rhinolophus sinicus; assembly: GCF_036562045.2. Classification (NCBI taxonomy): domain Eukaryota; kingdom Metazoa; phylum Chordata; class Mammalia; order Chiroptera; family Rhinolophidae; genus Rhinolophus; species Rhinolophus sinicus. Next base: position 103,955,614 of record NC_133752.1, on the reverse strand, counting down.
GTGTGAGGTTTTCACACCAAACCATTCAACCCCTGCCCCCTTACTTGGCAGTCTGCTTGAGAGGATGTCTGTATGTACATTCCTATGCGACTGAAGTCGTGGGTTATTTTACCTCCTTCCCCGCTATCTTGAGTCTAGTGGACAGTGTGTGTTTGCAGGTTGGTTGTATTTTTAGACAGAGGGCCTGCAGCTCTGCTCTTGAGAAGGGCTTTCTTGTGTCCCACTTTCTGGCCTCCTTGTCTCGGGGTGTCAAAGCTGGCTCTGATTTTTGATTTTGACTCTTACAGCCGAGCCGAGTGGGGCTGTGTGACGGTGGGTGCCCCTCGCCTCTGGCAGCCTGAAGTCCGTACCGACATAAACCACAGATAGTTTGTAAGGGCGGCGTGGGGTGGGGGGCGCCTTGGAGAGAGCAGAACGCTGCTGAGAGGGGAGCCAGCACGCTGATCTCAGGAGGAGCTGGGCGGAGCGGGTGTTAGCTGCAGTCGTGGAGTTCCTGCTGCTCTATTGATTCTCACCTCCCACCCGCCTGAAAAATACCTGGGACCAATTTTTTTTAACATTGCATAATTTTTAGGGGGTGGGGCGGGTAGGCTTACCCTCCTCTCCTTTTACTGTCCTGAGACCATGGATGAAACTCTTCACTTGGGGGAAGGAGAAAAACTGTTTGAACCACACCAATGATGATTTCGTTTGTAATACTTGAAATTTATTTTTTTATTATTTTGATAGCAGATGTGCTATTTATTTATTTAATATGTTTAAGGGAGGCTGAAAACAGAAAGCTGTATAGGTTGGGTTTATTGTTCGTTGGTTGGTTTGGGGCCTTTATGTGTGACTTACGACTTCTCTGCGTTCTGTATATTTGTCTGAATCAATTTACCTGGGATAAAGCTGTGCCAGCTTTCAAACAGGGGATGCCTTTCAGAAATTTGTATATTTTGCAGTTGCCAGAACAATAAAATACCTGATTGAAATACACTGACGAAGTGCCCCTCTGGTCCATTTGTGGGGGGAAGGAGAGTCTTTCATTGAAACTGGCTGTCAGTGGCCAAGTCTGCACCCCGCAGCCCTTGGCCTGCCTGCATCACCTTCCTTTAGGCAGGGCCTGCAACTCCCCATCGCCTAGTGCCTGCATTGGGGAAACAAGCGGTGTCAACTTTTTTAAAAAACAGATGAATAGATTTTACTTTTCGGAGCAGTTTTAGGTTTACAGAAAAAAGCAGATAGGACATGAGTTCCCCTCTGCCCTCCTATTACTGTGGTGCATTTGTCACAGCTGATGAGCCAGTATTGATACGTGATTGTTAATAAGCATCCTTCATTTACACTAGGGATCCCTCTGTTGTACAGTTCTGTTTGACAAATGCATACCGATATGTATCCACCATTCCAGCGTATTGTATGCCCCATCAGTTTTTTTTCTCTTCATTCCACGCCCATGCGCCCCAGCCGTTTCAGACAGTTGCCATTTTTACACAAGCCGCACAGCGCTCTTCTCAGTGGGGCTGGGCTGGGCCTGCTTTCCTCAGTTCCCCGCCTGCAGGCCAACGTGGCTGGTGGGCTCCTCCAGCCTGGTGGAACGTCATCTCAGTTTGCCCTGGGCTCATGTCCACTTTTCTTACCAGCACGGTTGAGAATGTGTTAACTTGTAATTATTTCATAAACAGTACCACCAGGAGAATTGGTCGACTATTTGGGAAGAGCAAGCTAGTGAGATCATAGCATTACATCATCCATCTTGACCTGTGTTTTTTAAAAACTGAACTATTGAAAAAGAAGAAATATTGGTGAATACCTAATTTTTGGATGGACTTTTGAGATCAAGCTTAAAAGTAATAAAGAAATTACAAAGGAAATACTGAGATTCCACGATGCAAATGTTTTAAGTTCAAGGTCATCAAAAACCATCATAAGCAACAGAAAAAAAAAAACATTCCAAGAAATCTTTGCAACAAATTTGACAACCCCCACGCCCAAATTATCCTAAAATATATATTGGGAAAATATCCAAAATGATAAGAAAAACATGGAGATGTTTAGCTATCTCGACAAAAAGCTTTCATTTAATCCTTACTACAAATTTTTCGACGTTTTAAAGAATAAAAGTGGAGCAACTGAAGTTGGGTGGAATTATGTTCTAAAGCTTGTTCTATAAACTTCATTTTGAGCTCACATTTTTAATACAATGTGAGTGGGTTTTGAGTAAGTTGTTCTCAGCGTGTGTGCAGGTCTTTACAGTCGATGGATCGATGTCCTAGGTAATCTATGAAGGCACCGGTTTTAACCTACAGGGTCTGCCATACTCTTAAGTCCATACTAAGAGAACCGCCATAAAGACAACAGAAGCACCTCCACACATGGTACTTCAGCCACTTGGGAATGACACTTCGCTCACTCTCAGAGGAGTCTGGGTATATTCAATAGTGTGGGTGCTGATGGCAGAAGCCTATTTCCTTTCACACAAAAGAATTGTTAGCCACGTAAGATTCAAGTATTGAATGAAATGAAGAATACGGGCAGGCTGGGTTCTGGACTTAGAAAGAAACCTAGTGGTGGTGGGGGCGGGGCTGGACACCGTGGAGAAGTGACCCCTCTATATAAAATATTGCATAACATTGCGTTGCCAGTAAACGCTCAGTGCTGGGGGGCTGGGATCAAAGCTGTTTATTTTCAGTTCCTTGAAGCCCAAGCTTAAGCTGCAGGCATCAGAGTAACTTCCTCGGACATGTTGAGATAGGAAAGTCATAGACAGCTAAGGACAGGACCGCGGTGGAGGACATGAAAGATCAGACAAACAGTCTCAGAGTGAGATGGCAGTTTGTGGGCAGTCAGGGACGTGCGGCGGAGGCCTCAAGGCCAAAGAGAACAGCAGCTGGCAAAAAAAAAAAGTAGGAAAGGGAATTAGACAGGAGGGGCTACTGCATCAGACTAGTCAGCCAAGATACCAGCTCAGGTGCAGGAGGAGCAGTGGGGGAGGGAGGGGGCCCAACCGGCTCCTGGTAAACACCTTAAAGATTAGGGATCCAAGGACATATAGCCTCTGGCTCAGCTTAGCCTGTGGGGTATTCTATTCGGATCCCCCCTATTTTCGGAGAGCTGTATCCTTGCGCTTTTCGCTTTTGCAATAAAACTGTATACTGCTTCAATTTACCTGTATGGGTCTGTGTTCTCATTCTTCGAGTGCGTGAGGCCACGAACTCAAGGCACCAGGCATCAGAATCTTATATCCATGTCAGATTCACTGAACCAAAGATGTCTCACCTGGGTATTCCGGCAAATACACTTGGTGACCAGAGGGGCAGAGGAGGCGCTCAAGGCCTGGGGAGGGGCTAGGTTCTTTTCTATACATAATTCCTGCCTCTGGAGTGGAATCCAGGGGCTGGGAGAGGGGAAGGCCAGCCTAGTGTGATGCATTAATGAGACAACTCCAGGCTTTGCCGATGGACAGTCCCCGCTTTACCTCTCTGGCCCTCCATGCTCCAAATGTGTGGACTTAGACAGGTTACTTCATATTTTTTAACTTGTTCCCCACGTTCCCCATTCATAAAACAGGGACATTCGTACTGTATTTTTTTCTTATAAGATGCACCATCAATTTATTAACTTTTGTACAAGGCCAAAGAAACCACATGCACAACCAATGCAAGACAAAATTAAGTTTCGGTTGTGTTAAATGTAGACGAACATCCTCCTTAGGAGTGAAGAAATACCATAATTACTTTTCAGGCTTTTTGTGAGGACCAAAAGTCTTACCAGTGAAGACTCATAGTTCCTGGCACAGAGTAAGCACCGAAATGACAGTTATTAATCTAATAATGTGTGCCTGGTGCTTTAAGTGCAAAGCAGGTATTGTTATCCCCACTTTGCAGACAAGAAACAGAGGCTAGAAGAAGTTAAGAATACTGCTTGGTTTTGCCAGCCCTGGCGGGAGAAGCCCCAGGTCTTTCAGACTCAGCCAGGCGCCTCAGAGCCTCACAGCTGAGCCAGACCCTGCAGGATGGATCACCAACCACAGAAATGGGACTGAGTCACAAGTTAATTAGCAAACAGGCTTTTGTGTTCCTGGGGCTATAGAGATATCTGTCTGCATCCATCAATAACAGGTTTTCTTTAAGGGGTCCTGCCTAACTCAGGGTGCTCACAAAACCAGAGGGACCAGATGTCCAGTCTCTACAGTTCTGTGTTTTCCCCTTCTCACCTCTTCCAAATAGGATCTGGAGACTAGCATCTTCTGGGATACCCTGTTCCTGGGGTACATGAAGACTTTCCTAGGGGTACACCAGTATAGACAGTTTTAGAGGGATAGGTTTCCCGATCCTCAACTTCCATAGTCATCCTTTCCAAAACAGCCTGGGAAATTTGTCTACATTTACAAGAGTCTCCTGGCTCTGCAAACAGAAGGCAAACCCCTCCCCGCCTCCCAAAGCATTTACTACATACAGACCATTGCACCAGGGTGGAAACACCTCCAGGGCACTCAACAAAGAGAAGCTGCTTTAATGATTAACCCCAGGGACTTCTTTCCTTGGCTGTCTTACTGTTGAATGTTGGAATGTTTAGAATTTAGAACAATTGAAGCAATATAAATTAGTGTAGCAGTTCAACTTTTTGATCTCAAGTCTCTTTTACACTCTTTTCCCCCACCCCAAGCCAAATAAGGACCTGAAAAATTAGATTCCTTTTTTTTTTAAATTGAGGTATAATTGACACAGAACATGATATTAGTTTCAGGTATACAATGTAAGGACTCAATATTTGTATATAAGACTCTTTAACACTCTTAAAAATTATTAAGGACCTCAAAGAACCCTTGCTTATGTGGGCCATATCTATCCACATTTAATATATTTGAAACAAAAACTGCAAATAAAACCCCCAAACCCCATCTTATTTAATAATTTATTTTGAAATAATAAACTCATTACATGTTATAAAAAAGCATTTTATGCAAAATAACTGTACTTTTCAAAATAGAAAATATTTAATGAGAAGAATAGCATTTATATTTTTATAAGTCTCTCTAGTGGCAGGTTCTCATCTCTGATTGATTCTGTCTTCAATCTGTTGTGTTATATTGCGTGGGTTGAATGAAGTACATGAAGGAAATTCAGCCTTACACAGATATGTAGTTGAAAAGGGGTATGTTAATATCTTTTGCAGGTAATTGTGAGTATTTTTCTTTGACTCTAATTTCTTAAAGGTTAGTTGTGGTTTCAGATCTGAAACCATATCAATGAACTTTTTGTACTTTGTTACATTAAAATCCACTTGTTCAATCTTACTCTTGGAATTGATTTTTTTACCCAGACTTGATTTTGTAACATCCAACATAGGTCATTTGGAAAATATTAGTTCACTGAGTTATGAAGATCTTCCAAATGTTGACATTTCATAACACAATATTTAAGAATCACATTGATTAATATCCCTCTGATCTCATCAGAAAATTCTTAAAGTATTGGAAAGTTATGAATCTTATAGGGGCAGCTACAAGTTTTCTACAATTCTAATTTTTAAGTGAAAACTGGAAATTGCCAATAAATACTGTTGGTTGTTTTCCTTAAAATGATAGGCTCACTTAATTCACTTTTGAGAAATTGTCTATAGGTATTGTTTTTATAATTTAAAACCTTTTTTTAAGTGGAAATCTGATAATTTCTATGCATAAGTCCTTTCAATGTCCACTTACTCATCTCCCACAAAAAAAAAAAAAAAAAAAAAAAAAAGGACAGGACATTAGCATGGCAGGCAAAGCCACCAAGCCAGGGACCCCTCTGCTTACCTTCCAACCCTTCCCTCATGACTGCCAGGCCTTTGGACTCCAACCCCTGCCCTCTGAACCCCTGTGGTTTCTGAGGGAGCCATATTGTCTATTCTTGAACCTCTCCACGTTCTCTCTCTGCCTGCATCACAAATCTTTCCCTCCAAATTCAACCAAGTCTCAATTTTTGGTGTCAATCTTTTGGACTGTTTTCCCTCATCCTTGTGATAGTTAATTTTATGTGGTAACTTGGTTGGGCCTCAGAGTGCCCAGAAATTAGGTCAAATATTATTCTGAAATCCTGGATCTGGGACGTCATCAAAATGGCGGCGTGAGGTGAGCCTCTGTAAAGCTCCCCTGGAATTTACAACTAATTGAACAACAATAACTCCACAAAGGACTCCCTGCACAGCAGACAGGCAAGACTAAGAGGCCCACTACAGAATTCACCTAAAGGTCATAAAGGTGGGTGAATCAGGCAAGCGGGTGAGGAGGGAAGGGAGAAGTGCAGAGACGGAGCCGCGTGGGCGCAGGACGCAGACCCAGCTCAGTGCTCCGAGCTCGCTGCTTCCCGGAGCTACCGCAGCTGCGGGAGAAAGAGGAACTCAGACTACTAGGGCTCTGTTTGTGGCCCACAGGGCTGAGGGGGCAGCGTATAACATGACTGAACCCAACGCTCACGGCAGAGACCTCGGAGAAAAGACTGAGGGAAGAAGGCTGAAAACGGTGGTTTAAGCCCTCACTGCCGAGCAGAGAACGGAAACCTTAGGCCCTGAGACTAGCTGCCCCCTCCCCAACCTCCCAGAGCTCGCCCCGCCCTGACCTGCCCGGTGCTAAAAGCGGAACAGTCGCAGTGTCAGATCAAAAGAACAGAATATTTGCTGTTTTGAGAACTGTGGACCTCAGACACAGATTCACAGCCCAACTAGTTCTGGCAAAGGGGAGGGAGCTGTGGAAACAGGAGCAGCTGTGGTGGTGGTCACCGCCATTGCTCTGGACCACCTCTCACAACTCACCCCACCCCTGGCCCCACCTCTCTGGGCGGATCCCTGCAGTAGTAAACAGAACTGCTGAACCACATGGGCTCTGAATCTGGTGCAGGAAGAGCTTTGGAACTTCAAAAGCTCTCCGCATACCCACATGGACACTGCGCCCTGTGACCCCAGCAAACTATTAACAGAGGAGAAGCCGTCACCTAGGAATCCCCCCATTGTGTGAGAAGCTGGAATAGTGCAGAGAAAACATAGCTCTACAGTGTGAGAGAAAAAAAGGCTGCAGTCGGAGAGAAAATAAAACATTCTATTAACAAGTACTGGAAAACAAAAGAAAGACCTCTTCCTATCAACCTGCTGCAGAAGCCTCTCCTGTAGATGTCTAGGAAGAGAAATAATAAATCAGTAATTGCCATGAATAACCAAGGCAACAAGACAGCTCAGAAAGAAAGTAAAAAGTCTCCAGAAAAGGCACTTAAAGATATGGAAATATGTGACTTAAATGACAGAGAATTCAAGATTGCAGTTCTGAAAAAACTCAACGAGATGCAAGAAAACACAGAAAGGCAGTTTAATGAACTCAGAAACACAAAGAACAACATGAGCATTTTACGAAAGAGATTGAAATTTTAAAAAAGAACCAAATAGAATTTCTGGAGATTAAGAACTCAATAGAAGAAATTAAGAATGAAATAACCAGCTTAGGTAGTAGAGTTGACCAGATGGAGGAAAGAATCAGTGACATCGAAGATAGAAACCTGGAAATTACACAGATGGAAGAAGAAAGAGACTTGAGACTTAAAAGAAATGAAAGAACTCTACAAGAACTTTTTGACTCCATCAGAAAGAGCAATATAAGAATAATGGGCATACCAGAAGGAGAAGAAAGAGAGAAGGGAACAGAGAATATATTCAAACAAATTGTTGATAAGAACTTCCCAAATTTGTGACAGAACTGGATCCTCGAATCCAACAAGCAAATAGAACACCTAATTACCTCAATCCCAACAGGCCTTCTCCAAGCCACATTGTATTGAAGCTATCTAAAATCAACGACAAAGAAAGAATCCTCAAGGCAGCCAGGGAAAAGAAGACGGTAACCTACAAAGGAAAGCCCATTAGATTATCATCAGATTTTTCAGCAGAAACTCTACAAGCCAGGAGGGAGTGGAACCAAATATTCAAACTATTGAAAGAGAGAAATTATGAGCCACGAATAATATATCCAGCAAAGATATCCTTTAGATATGAAGGAGGTATAAAAACCTTTCCAGACGCACAGAAGCTGAGGGAATTTTCTAATACACGACCTGCACTACAAGAAATACTAAAAGAGGCTATTCGACCACAATCAACAGGGACAATTTGTGGCAACCAAAACATAAAAAGGGGGAGAGTAAAGGCCTGAACCGGAATATGGGAATGGAGAAAGTAAGCGTGCTGAAGAAAATGGAATACTCTAAATATCAAACTTTCTTTTACATAAACTTAAGGGTAACCACTCAAAAAAAAAATCCAGAACTGAAATATATACTGAAATAAAAGAAGAAACAGAGGGAAACATCATAGAATACCACCACACAGAAATAATAGACAACAACAAAAGGCAAAGAAACAATGGAGACACAGCCTTACCAGAAAACTAAAGATAGAATGACAGGAAATCCTCACATATCAATAATCACCCTAAATGTAAATGGACTGAACTCACCAATAAAAAGGCACAGAGTAGCAGATTGGATCAAAAACTAAACCCAACCATATGCTGTCTCCAAGAGACACATCTCAGCTACAAGGACAAGCATAGACTCAAAGTGAAAGGGTGGAAATTGACACTCCAAGCAAATGGTACCCAGAGAAAATCAGGTGTAGCCATAATGATATCAGATGAAACAGACTTCAGGGTGAAAAAGATAACAAGAGACAAAGATGGACATTTCATAATGGTAAAGGGGACTATACAACAAGAAGACATAACAGTCATCAATATTTATGCCCCCAATCAGGGAGCACCGAAATACACCAAGCAACTACTAATAGAACTAAAGGAGAAATTGACCAAAAAACAATTATACTAGGGGACCTAAATACATCATTGACAGCTATGGACAGATCATCCAAACAGAAAATAAATAACGAAATAGCAGCCCTAAATGACACATTAGATGAAATGGACATAATTGACATATATAGAGCACTTCATCCTAAAACATCAGACTATACATTCTTTTCTAGTGTACATGGAACATTCTCAAGGATAGACCATATATTGGGACATAAAATCAGCCTCAACAAATTTAAGAAGATTGAAATCATACCAAGCATATTCTCTGATCACAAGGCTTTGAAATTGGATATCAACTGCAAAAAGAAAGCAGGAAAAACACAAATACATGGAGATTAAACAACATACTTTTAAAGAACGACTGGGTCAAAGAAGAAATTAGAGGAGAGATCAAAAGATACATAGAAACAAATGACAATGAAAATACATCCTACCAAAATTTTTGGGATGCAGCGAAAGCAGTTTTAAGAGGGAAATTTATATCATTACAGGCCTATCTCAAGAAACAAGAAAAATCCCAAATAAATAACCTCATGTTACACCTTAAAGAACTAGAAAAAGAAGAACAAGTAAAACCCAAGGTCAGCAGAAGAAAGGAAATAACAAAAATTAGAGCAGAACTAAATGAAATAGAGAACAAAAAGACAATAGAAAAAATTAATGTGACAAAGAGCTGGTTCTTTGAAAAGATTAACAAAATTGACAAACCCTTGGCTAGACTCACTAAGATAAAAAGAGAGAAGACACTAACAAAATCAGAAATGAAAAAGGGGAAGTTATGGACACCACAGAAATACAAAGGATCATCCAAGAATACTGTGAAGGACTATATGCCACCAAATTCAATAACCTGGAAGAAATGGACAAGTTCTTAGAAACATATAGCCTTCCAAGGCTGAACCATGAAGAACTGGAAAATCTAAACAGACCGATCACCAGTAACGAAATTGAATCAGTCATCCAAAACCTTCCCCAAAGCAAAAGTCTGGGACCAGATGGCTTCACTAGTGAATTCTATCAAACCTTCAAAGAGGATCTAATACCTGTCCTGTTCAAACTCTTCCAAAAAATTGGAGACAGTACTCCCTAACTCAATTTTATGAGGCCAACATTACCCTGATACCAAAACCTGGTAAGGACGACACAAAAAAAGAAAACTATAGACCAATATGAATGAATATATATTGAATGAATGAATACAATCTGATGAATACAGATGCAAAAATCTTAAACAAAATTCTAGCAAATCAAATACAACAATGCATTAAAAAGATTATTCATCACGACCAAGTGGGGTTCATCCCTGGGGCACAAGGATGGTTCAATATCCGCAAATCCATCAATGTGATTCATCACATAAACAAAATAAAGGACAAAAATCATATGATTATATGAATTGATGCAGAAAAAGCATTTGACAAGATACAACATCCATTTATGATTAAAACACTTAATAAAACAGGTATAGAAGGAAAATACCTTAACATAATAAAGGCCATATATGACAAACCCTCAGCCAACCTCATAATTAATGGTGAAAAACTGCAGCCCTCTGCTCTATGTTCAGGAACACGACAGGGCTGTCCCCTATCACCTCTGCTTTTCAACATAGTGTTGGAAGTCCTTGCCAGAGCAATCAGGCAAGAGAAAGAAATAAAAGGCATCCAAATTGGGAATGAAGAAGTTAAAGTATCACTCTTTGCAGATGACATGATGCTATATGTAGAAAACCCTGAAGACTCCACCAAAAAGCTATTAGAAACAATCAACGAATACAGTAAAGTTGCTGGCTACAAAATCAACGTACAAAAGTCCATTGCATTCCTATATACTAACAATGAAATCTCAGAAAAAGAAATACAAAAAACAATTCCTTTTGCAATTGCAGCAAAAAGAATAAAATACCTAGGAATAAACTTAACCAAGGATGTGAAAGACCTATATGCTGAAAACTATAAGACATTTTTGAAAGAAATTAAAGAAGACACAAAGATATGGAAAGACATTCCGTGCTCATGGATTGGAAGAATCAACATAGTTAAAATGGCCATATTACCCAAAGCAATATACAGATTTAATGCAATACCTATCAAAATCCCAATGGCATTTTTTTAAAAGAAATAGAACAAAAAAATCATCAGATTTTTTGGAACCACAAAAGACCCCGAATAGCCAAAGCAATCTTAAGAAAAAGAACAATACTGGAGGTATCACACTCCCTGACTTTAGCTTGTACTACAGGGCTACAATAATCAAAACAGCATGGTATTGGCAGAAAAACAGACACATAGACCAATGGAATAGAATTGAGAACCCAGAAATAAAACCACATAAATATGGACAGATAATTTTTGACAAAGAAGCTAAAAACATACAATGGAGGAAAGACAGCCTCTTCAATAAATGGTGCTGGGAGAATTGGATAGCCATGTGCAAAAGAATGAAACTGGACTGCTATCTGTCACCATGTACCAAAATTAATTCAAAATGGATCAAAGACTTAAGCATAAGACCTGACACAATAAACTGCATAGAAGAAAACATAGGTACTAAACTTATGGACCTTGGGTTCAAAGAGCATTTTATGAATTTGACTCCAAAGGCAATGGAAGTAAAAGCTAAAATAAACGAATGGGACTATATGAAACTTAAAAGCTTCTGCACAGCAAAAGAAACCATCGACAAAATAAAGAGGCAACCAACTGAATGGGAGAAGATTTTTGCAAACAGTGCCTCCAATAAGGGGCTAATGTCCAAAATATACAAGGAACTCATGAAACTCAACAACAAAAAAACAAACAACCCAATTGAAAAATGGGCAGAGGACCTGAAGAGACATTTCTCCAAAGAGGACATACAAATGGCAAATAGACATATGAAAAAATGCTCAACATCACTAATCATCAGAGAAATGCAAATCAAAACCACAATGAGATATCACCTCACCCCAGTCAGAATGGCTATCATCAACAAGACAAATAGTAACAAGTGTTGGAGAGGCTGTGGAGAAAAAGGAACCCTCATACACTGTTGGTGGGAATGCAGACTGGTGCAGCCGTTATGGAAGGCAGTGTGGAGGTTCCTCAAAAAATTATGAATAGAATTACCATATGACCCAGCAATCCCTCTCCTGGGTATCTACCCAAAAAATCTGAAAACATTTATGCATAAAGACACGTGTGCTCCAATGTTCATTGCAGCTTTGTTTACGGTGGCCAAGACATGGAAACAACCAAAATGTCCTTCGATAGATGAATGGATAAAGAAGTTGTGGTATATATACACAATGGACTACTATTCAGCGGTAAGAAAAGATGATATAGGAACATTTGTGACAACATGGATGGATCTTGAGAGTATAATGCTAAGCGAAATAAGTCAGACAGAAAAAGCAGAGAACCATATGATTTCACTGATATGTGGTATATAAACCAAAAACAACAAAAGAACAAGACAAACAAATGAGAAACAAAAACTCATAGACACAGACAATAGTTTAGTGGTTACCAGAGGGTAAGGGGGGTGGGGGGTGGGAGATGAGGGTAAGGGGGATCAAATATATGGTGATGGAAGGAGAACTGACTCTGGGTGGTGAACACACAATGGGATTTATAGATGATGTAATACAGAATTGTACACCTGAAATCTATGTAACTTTACTAACAATTGTCACCCCAATAAATTTAATATAAAAAAAATGTTATTCTGGGCACTTCTCTGGGATTAACGTTTAAATCAGCAGACTGAGCAGAGCAGGTCTAAGTATTCGAACAGTTTTATCATAAAACTAAACTCTGAAGGTATCTACAGAGTTGGTTTATTTATTTATTTATTTATTTATTTATTTATTTATTTATTTATTTATTTATTTATTTATTTATTTTAAGGAGGGCGCAGCTCACAGTGGCCCATGTGGGGATCGAGCCGGCAACCTTGGTGTTATCAGCACCTCGCTCTAAGCAACTGAACTAACCGGCCACCCCACCCCCTCTCTCTTTAAATCAGTAGTCTCACGAGCATTAGAACAAACAGAACTCTATTCAGTGTTTCTGACAAAATAGAAAGAGTGAAAACATAATTATGGACGATTTCTCAGGTGTTTTGGTGAAGCCAGCAGGATGAAAGTATTCTTACTACAATGCCCTGAAAACAGGGTTTTTTTGTTTTGTTTTTTAACAGCAGATTTCAGTTACTGTCCAGCCTAGAAGGGTCCATTTTAGTTATTCCAGGGAGGCTTTTACGGTAAGACTTGGAAGGGGGTTATCCCCATCAAGGATAACCTGTTGAGTGCCCGTTATGTGCAGTTCATTGTTCTATGTACTAGAGATAGAAAATGTTTTAAGACTTGGAGACTTGTTTTAAGACTTGGAACACCCTTTCGGAGTGAGCAATCAAACATATTCTTCAAGTTTCGAGATGGCCAAGGTAGCAGTTTAGAGATGAAAGCAAGAGCTTCACAGCGTATCATTAAAGGAGAGAGAGGGAGAGGGGAAGAGAGAGAGAGAGAGAAAGAGAAAGAGAGAGAGAGAGAGAGAGAGAGAGAGAGAGAGAGAGAGAGGAAGGGAGAGGAAGGGAGAGAAAGGGAGAGGAAGGGAGAGGAAGGGAGGGAGAGAGAGAGAGAGAGATCCTTTTAAAAACCACATTGTAATGACTAGAAATGGAGCAGCTGCTGGTCCCAGGCAGCCAGTCCCAGGATTTAGTCCAGCTATAAGATTTGTCCAGCTATAAGATTTGAGGAGACTCAATCCAAGACGTCTTTACTTTGCTATTAAATCCCAGTGTGCACCAGTGGATGCTGTCACTGAGGAATGACAAGGGTAGAGTGAGAAGAACAGGAAGCGTGAACCCACTGTGACAACTTCAGGGAAATCCCCCCTTCTCTCTGAAAAGGAGAGGAGTGGCCACTATGAACATCTGGCCTTTGGGTGCTGTCACTCTGGTCTCATTTGCACATCTAAGCCATCAAGTAAGGTGTGGGGATAGAGTGCCAGAGAGCAGTTTCCAGGCTCTCCGCCTCACGTGGAAAGGTGCTGGGTTGGGTAGTAGATGGCCGTCAGCTGTAACTAGTTGGCCGTCAGCTGTAACCAGTTAGCCATTGGCCACTGATATAACTGCCGTGGTAAGCGCGGATTGCAGTTAGCAAAGAGTGGGTCGGTTGGCAGAGAAGCAGACGGCAGGTTGCGGATCGTGTGGCTCCTGCTTCCTGTGTCTCCAACCCAGCTGCCAGTGAGAATATAACGGTATGAACCCCCATCCATGGCTCCGTGGGTGTTCCTTTTTAGCCTCACCATGTCCTGCGTTCTTATGTGGGGAGTAGAGACCCTGCATGACAAAGTGCAACTGTTTTCCTGGGCTGCTTCCCCAAAGGAACTGGAACACTTTCCCCCTGGGGCCATGCTCTCTCTAAGGCACTTTGCATCTCCACAGCTGGAGTGGGAAGAAGGTGTGAGACTTGTTCTTCCTCATTTTATAACTTCAGGGCTTTGGAGTTACACGTGTTAGCTCTTTGTTTCCTCAGCCCACCCAGGGGACAGCGTGTCCTTGGCGCAGCTGTGTGGGTCCCAGGTGGCAAATGAAGGGCAAGACACCAAGCCCGTTTAGTGAAGATCAGAGTCTCAGTCCTTTGAGGTAACAGAACCACTGGTGGCCACAGAAGATGAGTTCGGTCAAAGGAAAGGAATTTCTGGAGACACTGTGATCTGTTTGGAGCAATCTGGTTGTTCATTCTGTTTTAGAAAGACACTATATTGCAATTCAGGCCAGACCTGGGAGCATGGGCAGGGTGCCCAGGAAAAGCTTGTACTCACTCAGCAGACATTCTAGGTCAGTCGGACCCTAAAGCACACCTTAGCCCAGTCAAGCACCTGGGCTTTCCTCCACAAGAATAAATCAGTTCTGTGGTAAGCGGGTTATATCTGGACAAGGAATTCTTCGTCTTTTGAATCCACAGCTCACAAAAGGTTAGGGTGGGATAGAAAGCTGAAAAGGGCAGTTAAGGACAAAGGCATATTACACTGCTGTTTGGGGGCCCTATCCACTCCAAGATAGTGCTGTGTGGAAGTGAGAAGAGCTGGGTTAAATCAGGTTTGTCTGTTCATATATTCATTCATTCATTCATTCATTCATTCATTCATTCAGAATTTATGGAGCTCCTGTTATGGTCCAAAATTGTGCTAAATGCTATGGTAGGAGGAATTTTATAGGTGATGAATGAGACAAACATTAGTTGCTATCACAGAGAAGCGTGAATGCATCATGATATGAGCTTTTTAGTCTTAGGAGCCTAGATTGCTTGAGTTGGGGTCTTCCAAGTCCTCTAATTCAACTCTATCACTTTATAGATGATGAGGAAACTGAGCTTCACAGAGGGGAAGCGACTTGAGATGGCAACAACTAGCACCTGTCACCCAGAGGCTGGGGGTGACCACCTTTCCCTGAGTCTGAAATGCAGTTAAGTCCCAAAGGAAGAGAGAGCGCTGAGGCCATTATGTAGATTAACCAAGACAGTCTTTGCTTGGATGCGGTCCCTGAAAGTAGAAACAAGATACGTAAGGAAATAATTGTCTTCATCCTCTGCTTTGCATTGTGGTAATAGCAGCTGGGACCAAACTGACTTGACTCCTGATCTAGCTCTTTTTCAGCGAGAGTTACTTCCCTGGAAAGAGAGAGACAGAAAACTGTGCCACAGGATATGTGGGAAGCTATGTGTGGCATTACAAAAAACAGCTCTAAGCTGCCAAATGCAGCCACTACTACTAACTGCTAAGAAGACAATTTCCTTCCCTGCTTGAAAGCTGACTCTTCTTTCTCTCAAAGACTCTCCGCGGGATGCCTCAGCCTCCTGCTTCTTCCTGATGCCCAGTGTTTTCCGGTTGTTTTTTGGTGCTGGCTGTCTGCCCCACTCGACCCACGCTCCTTAGCGTCTCCTGTTTACAGGGTGACTTTGCCATGTGACTTACACCAGGAAACGTGGGCAGTATTTCCCAAAGACAGGGCTGAAGCAGTTTACTAAACCACTGAACACAATCCTTTAATCTCAGAGCAGACAATCACTTTCCACAGTGACCCTGGGGAGTTCTCAGGGGCTCTAGAACATCAGAGAAAAATACATAGTTGTGCAAAGCTGGGTGCCAAAGAAACCTGGGATGGCAACAACTAGCACCTGTCACCCAGAGGCTGATGGGGTTACTTTTCCCAATGAGTTGGAAATGCAGTAAGTCCCAGAGGCAGACAGAGCACAGGCCATTATGTAGATAAACCAAGGCGATCTTTGCTTGCATTCATTTACTGGAAGTAGAAACTAGGTATCGAAATAATTGTTTTGATGCTCTGCTTTGCATCATGGTGGGTTCAGTATTTCTGTCAGGGGTGGTGGGGAGCGTGGGGACACTCCAGTTCAGTCTTTGAGGGAGAAAACATCATCAGCTAAATGGAAAAGAGGCAATATTTCTTTTATTCTGGGGGCCAAACCTTGTTCTAAAATGAAAAGCCTTTGCCTCTCAGACAGCCTGATTTAATTGCCGAACAAAGCTCTCTTCTTGTGGGGGAAGAAAGAAGAGGGCTCCAACAATTAGCCCTCTCAAAATGTAGGTCTGTAAAAACAATCGGGAGGAAATAGGCAGCGACATCCATCCGCCCACTGCTTTCTGCTAGTCCAGGGGAAGGCCAAACAAAGGAAAACACATCCAGCTGGTTCAAGAGTTCAGCTCTCCCTTCATTAAGGGAAAAATCCATCTTTTTTTCCCCTGGCCAGCCCAGATCTCTGTTCTCATTCCACTGCTGTGATGTTTTGTCTTCCAGACCCCTCCTAACTGACCCCTTTCTGGTTTTGATGGGTCAGTCTCATATCTGTTTAGGGGTCAAGGCAATCAGGAATAGAGGTGAGACTAGCAGGGAATGTATGAAGAAATGGTCCCAAAGAATAAACAAAAGTAATACTTACTTGCCCAGCATGGGCTAGATGTTTACTCTTGGAACACTTCATTGAATCTTCCCCACAACGTTATGAGCTAGTTATGTTTTTTTCCATTTTCTATTGTTAAAAACAAGACAACAGTCCCCAGATGGAGTCACATTTCGGGCCAATGTAAGGTGTGACTTTATGTGGCTTGGAAATGCCATTCTCTCTATATGAAATGTTAAATTTGTAGTTTTAAACTTGTATTTTGTTTCTGATGTTGAGTTCCTAAGACTAACTCTGATGGGAGTGTGTTTAATCAATCACCTCCCGAACATTTATTGAACACCTACTGTGTGTAAAACACTACGTGGGCTGCTTTAAATTCCTGATCTTATGTTATAAATTCACCAATAAAGAATGAGCCCATGAAAATCTAAGCCAGTTATGCACAGGCTCTCTCCCTGCCCTGGCCAGGTGTGCTTTTTACACTCCAGGGCCTGTAAGTAATACACTTTTTTTCTTCAAAGTTTCCTAATAGTTATTGCTGAAGTGCAACTTGCAATTGTAATAAAAACCACAAGGGTGGGTCCAGTTGTGACATTGGTTTAGAAAGGGGAAGCTCAAGGGGGACCAGGTGAGTGCCCCAGGCATTTCTAGCTGATACCATTACCATCGATAGACAGAGACCTCGATCGAACAGTAATGCCTTACCTCGGTGGCCGCGTTACCATGTCACTTGGCGATGGGAATTTTCTAGCTCTGTTATAATCTTATGGGACCACCTTGGTATACGTGGTCTGTCAGACTCTAAGGTTGTTAGGCAGCACATGACGGCTATTTATGTCCCTGTTTATATGTCCATGTGCCCTTTACATATATTACCTGCCAATGCACAGGAAAAAGACTAGAAGGATACATATACCACTAATAGAGGTAAGTTAGTTTTGGAGGTGAAATCGGTAGGGATGATAAAGAAGGACCTTTTTTATTTTACTCTGTAAATCTCTATATTTGGATCTCTTACACTAAAAACCTTTACGTCTGTTACATGTATAATTAAAAATAAAATCTTAACCACTCTTTTAAAAATGTTCTGAGTTTTAGTTTTCTTCCTATGCATCTTCTATTAAAGCTTGGCTGCTTACTGAAAGATGAAAAAAAATTAATCTTTCTTAGAAATCTAACGTGGTATCATAAGATTTAACTCATTGGGCAATTGCTGCGAGGTGAACTGGTTACCAGGTGAGGTTGCAGACAAGTTGTGATTGAGGTCAGTGTCTGTGGGTGACAGGATGTAGTCTAATGCAGCTGCATTTGCTCTAGGCGGGAGTGACAGTGTCGTCACCCAACAGCCAGGTGGCTGAGGTGTGTTCTGTGGCGTGAATTATTCCTCAGAAAGAACTCCCCTACCCTCGGTTCCAACATTCTTCCACCTTGGTTGCTGGTGTGGAGAAAAGAAAAGGTGTTGCCACCACCTGGCCTGCCATCAAAGGTGGTGGAGCTGGGGTGGGGGTGGGGGTGGGGGTGGTGATGGTGGTGGTGGTTGCTGCTACACCAAGACAACAGAAAAAGTGCATTTCACTTGGGACAGATGGTCATTTCTTCCCCTTCTGATTGTCCACTCAAGCCAACCAATCTACAACGTGCTCCTTCCTTCGGAAGTAAAAGAATGCAAGGGACCCTGGCAACCCCCTGGCTGGAAGGGCAGTATGTGGGTACCTGGAGAGCTGACCAGTATCCAAATGTGCAGACCCGGCACTCGTCCACGGGCATCCTGGAGCCCGGACAGGTACTTGCACTGCTTTTTCACTTCTCTGGTTCTCTTGAAAGCAGCTCCTAATGGTACTTAGCTGAAAGAAACCACATTAACCAGACAAAGATGAGCCTCAAAGCGAACGTTTTCTTGTTCTGTGGCTACTTGGCACTTTTTCAGATCAGTGTCAGTTGTGTAAAGTATAAGTTTTTGTGTCTGTACTTCTGTGTTTTTGTGCCAGTACAGGCCAAGTGAAAAGGATTGCATTCCAATAACCTGGCATTTTTTTGCTATTAGCCCTGTTAGGCCCCATTTATAGCATTACGGTTTCTGTTTCTTCCTAATCACCATTTGTAAATGAAATAAAATTTAATCAACCTTTTAAAAACAATCAATTTTAATGCAGAAGTGCAAGATATATTTCTCCTGGATAAGAGAATTTCAACAGGCGCACCTCCCTTATCTCACTGTGTAAACTTGAAAGAAATAGAATCTTTTTTTTAATTTAGTTTTGTTTAGTATGCAGAACTCTGCCAGGTCAGGCAGATGATGGTGCTTGATGGGCAGGTTTTGCTGTGAGCCAATTGGATGCGTGGATTTCATGAGGCGAAGGCTACTGGTCTGAATGACATCAGACATCAGCCTGGCTGGCAGTGCTGCAAGTTCTAGGCCCTGAGGGGCGGCTTGGGGAGGCAGGATACTAATGCTGATGGAAAAATAGTGCTTCCACGACCCTTGGCTTCATATGTGTGAAAAAAAGCGACAACAGTATTCTGTCATAATAGTAATAATGATAATAATAACAATAATAACAATAAAAAGAAAGCGTTGGCAGGTGATCTGTGAGGGCTTCCTCTTTACCTTCTGTTCTTTCATGAAATGGGCAGTTAGGACATATGGAAATCTGTTTGGAGTCCTTTTGTTTAGGAAACCTCTAAACATAAGCTAAACTCATGTGCTTTCTGTGTTTCTAATAACATTAGCAATGTATTTTAGTGGAAAGAGCCTCAGGCCAAGAATTAGGAAAGAATTAGGACTGGCTACTAACCAACTGGTTTGGGGTAAGCCACTTAAACTCTGACCGCCACCCCATTATAGTCTGATCTCTGGGTTCCCCTCTGTCTCTAAGATTTTAGGGCCCGTGCCCTCAGAACTTACTGTGTCTTTTGCTCTCAACGTCAGAACTGAGATGCTTTCCTGGAGAAGTTTTCATTCTGATCCTAGATGGTTGGACCCAGTATTCCTCAAACCAGAAGACATGAATTAAAGATTCTTTTGCAGCACAGTAAGAGGTGGGACAGTAGGAGACAAAAGTACAGGTGAGTCAACTTGTGTTAGGTTTGTCATCTCTGATGAGAAAAAAAAGATAAGGTCTGGTAACACACAGAGGAGAAGGCTTTGTGTGTACTCAGGTGGTCCCAGGGTTGTGACAATGCAATTGTGTCTGTAAAGCCTTCTTATATTCCATTCTCAAGCTGTCATGCAACTGGGAGACTGCAGCCACCACACCTTTTTTCACAGGACAGCTGCATGTTGTAAGTAGACTAACTTCATTCACTGCCCTGCAGAGCTTTAAGAATATGCCTACCAGGCATATTTAATATGATGGAGATTTGTCATCCTGACACTTCATTTGGAAATTGTGAGTGGAAATTTCTAGTCAGAGATGAGAAGGGTCTATCAAATATTGACATATCCAGTTCACCCAAGAGGAGGGAAAAATTAAGGAATCAAATTATTGCTCTGTTACATTCTGTGCAAAGAAACCTAACTGTGAGATCTCTATTCTGGTGTTTCCCCAGAGAGTAAGATAGTTTAGTTTAAGTTTAGAGGTTTCCTAAACAAAAAGAATCCAAACAGATGTCCATATGTCCTAAATGCTCATTTCTGAAAGAAATAGTCAACCCACTCAGAGCCCTTTCCTTTCGGAAATTCCCAGAAAATTTCCCAGTAGCATCAGTAAATGAAGTCCTTCCATCACCAAGGTTCCATCTTTTTTATCTGGGGCTGCCCAAGGCATTGGGAAGAGGTTAGATGCTGAGATGTAAGACCCTGTCATTTCTCAGACAAGGGACTCTTTCTGAGTCGCTGATCTGAAAATATGTCTCTGGGACCCAACCTCCGGGGAGGGTGTGTGATAATAACCATTGATTGCTTAGGAATCTGAGAGCAGGAAGTTGTGTGGGCGGAACTTTTTGATCCTAACTTAACTCCAGGAAAAATAAACAGCATGCTGAGTCATTCGTCTTCACTTTCACTAGTAAAGGTAGTGGGAGCCTTGCAGCCGAGTTCACATTCTTATTTTTAAACTATGACGGCAACTGACTTGACCATCAGAGCAACTCATGGGAGTAGCCAAGGGCGGGGGGGGGGCGCGACTAAGGGCTCTGTGTGTCCAGCATGGTCTGGGACAGGAAAAGTCAGAAATAACATAAAACTCCATTAATAGGAGACTGGTTAGGTAGATTACGGCACATCCTATCCCGTGGAATATTACTGAGGAATAGTCTGCATGTGATTTGTTATGGAAATCTTCCTGGGACAACCTGGTAAAGGAGAGGGAAGCAGGAGTGGAGCAGAGAAAGAAATCGAGTCAGGGGGTGGTTTCACATAAAGTTCCAGCACCCGCCTGATCCCTTTGGGGAACTCGGAGTGTAAGTTGTACCCACTGGAGGCAAAAGGCTGAGCTTTCTGATCCTGTAGGCTCTCATAGTTCCCAGTGCTTTCAGACCAATGGCTCCAGAAGCCCGATGTCAGGCCTCAGAAGAGAGGTGCAGGTGCAGACAGCGAGAGAAAACACACGTAAGCCAGGGGACAACACACGCTGGGATGGGAATGCAGGGGCTCTGCTTAGGGTGTCTACTGTACGATGCAACTCTGGAAAAGAAGGGCGTAGAGTGCAAAGTCCTTCCTTGGGAGATGTTTTATGGGAAGTGCTCTTCCTCGTCTCCTGGCATTTGTCTGTAGCAAACACACTTAAAACTCACATTCAACCACTATCTACGGACTTTCATATATATTAGAAACCACTTTTGGGCTTCTGACTGCTTCTGGGTAGGGTTTTGTTTTCTCCTAGCCCGGGGTTAATAGTTACTTTCTTCTCGCAGTCGTACTACACCAGATAACAAGAACTACCATATGCTGAATGCTTATTGTATTAGATATTTGCAAAGCCTTCTGTAAACCCCGTTTCATTTAATCCTTACAATGATGCGAAGAAATGTGTAGTATCCATATTTTAATTTTTTTTTGCGGAAATACAACATACATAAAGAAACTGCACAAAAAATAAAGTATGGTTCTTTGATTTATCAAAAAGCAAAGCCATGTATAATGAGGTAAAAAATAGAATATTGCCAGCCCCCAGAGACCTCTTCATGCCCCTTTTTAATTGCCAGCCCTCTTTACCTCCTAGAAGTAACCACCACCCTGATATATGTGATAATGACTTCTGCTTTTCTTTATAATTTTACCATCTAAGCATGCTTCAACACTATAGTTTATCCTGCCTGTCTTTAAAAAAAACTTTACATAAATCATATCATATGTTTTCTTTGGTGACTTCTTTTAAAACTCAACATTAAATTCTTAAGATTCATACTTATTGTTTTATTAGTTGCAGTCGATTCTCTTTTCTGTATAGTAGTTTATAATATGAATATACCACAATTTATTTTAGATTCTACTGATTCTACTGTTTTTGGACATTTGTGGTTTTCTAGTTTTGGGCTATTATGAGAAATGCTTCTATGAACATCCTTGTATATGTCTTTCAGTGAAAAAGAGCACGCATTTCGGTTGGACATGTAAACTGAAATGAAATTGCTGGGTGGTAGGCACACGTACAGTTTTGGTAGCTAATGATAAACAGGTTTCTGAACTGGTTGTACTAATGGTAGTCCCACCCATAGTGTCCAGGAGTTTCTGTGGTATACGTCTCTACAAGCACTTGGCATTGCCTTTTTAACTTCAGCTTTTATGATGGTATGGAGTGATATTGCATCTTGATTTTAATTTGCATTTCATTCATGACAAATGAAGTTGAGAGACTTTTCACATATTTACTGGACATTTGGATATCATCTTTTGTAAATTACTATTTAAAGTGTTTGCTTATTTTTTTCTGCTTTATTGAGGTCTAACTAACAAATAAAAATTGTATATATTTGAGGTGTCCATTTGTCCACTGGTGTTTGTACCTTGATTTGTACCAGTCTTTGTGTCTGGTTACAAGGCCTTTTTTTGGTTAAACGAATAGCAGATACCTTTTCCTGTTCTGTCACTTGCCTTTTAATCCCTTAAAATTTATCTGTTGATATTTTCAATGTAATCTAACTTACCACACTCTTCTTTGTGGTTAGCACTTTTCATGTCCTGCATAGGAAACGTTTCCCTACCCTGAGGTTATAACAACATTCTTGTATGTGTATTAGTCATTACTGAGTTAGGAAAGCAGAAATCACACTATGTTTTTCAACAGAGAGAATTTAATCAGGGGAAATGGGTACACAGGTGTCAGAGGCTGAAAGACAAGAAAGGAACCTTAGGTTGGACAGCTAGAATAGCTTCAGAAAACAGAAACATGCACTGCCTCGAAGGCTAGGGGAACACAGGGAAGAGCTCGGTGTCATCAGAACCTGAAAGCTCCGAGAAGGCGTGGATGCTGTCCAGCTGCTGCTGCTGTCTCATGGTGGGGGTGATGAGATTGCTTCCAGGACTGCTGAAAGAAGCTGGAGGCTGGAACCAAATACTGCCAGGGTGAGAGTCTATAGGTGGAGACGTGCTTACAGAATAGCATGCAAAGCAGGCAGGAGGAAGTCTTTTCGTGTTCCTCCTGTCTCTTGGTCTTCCTCTCTCAACCCCTACTACAGACTCTGCTGGGAAGCCACCTAGCAAAGGAGAAATGTGGAGTCCCAGCACCCAGATCACGAAGCAGAGAACAGAAGGTGGATTTGAAGCTCAGAGACAAGAGCTTAACAACTGGCACAGTTGTCTTCTAGCAGTTTTATTATTTGCCTTCTATATTTATCTACAAACTACCTGGAATTGAGTTTTGTGAATAGTGAGAGTAAGGGGTCTGGCATCCTTTGTTGTCTCCCCCCACCCCCATCCTGATCTTATTAACTCAGTACCACTTATTGGAAGGTTGTCTTTTCCCTTTTGCTTTCCAGTGCAATTTTGTCATAAATCCAGACAGTCAGTTTCTAGACTCTATTATATTCTATTGATTTATTTGTCTAAACTTGTACCAATATCACCTTAATTAATTGAAGTAGCTTTGAAGTAAAGTTTGATACCTGGTAGAGCAAATCATCTCATTTTGTTCTTATACGATTATCTTGGCTAGTCTTGGCTCATTGGATTTCCATTTGATTCTAGAATAAGCTTTTTAGTTTCCATAATTATCTTGCTGGGATTTTTATTTAGGTTGCATTGACTCTATAGATAACTTTGGGAAGAATTGACATCTTTACAATATTGAGTTTTTCAATTCACAAGTGTGGTTTGTTTCTTTACTTATTTAGGTTTTCTTTATTTTCTCTTAATAGTTGACACTCTCCTGTTAGATGTCTTACACATTTATTAGATTTATTTTTAGGTATTTGATTTTTTAACGTTTTATTTTGAAATAATTTCATGGAAAGATGCACGGACAGTACAGAGAAATCCCTTATTTCCAAATTCAACATCTGAAAAATATTTTGCCACATTTTCATTGTCATTTTCTCTCTTTCTTTCTCATTCTGTTTATAGATATATATTATTTTTCATTTTTTAAATCATTTGAAAATAAATTACATGAATCAGGCCCCTTAATATTTCTGTATTTTCTAAGAAAAAGCAGAATCTCTTATATAACCATAGTATAGTTATCAAATTTAGAAAATTTAGCCTTAATATACTTTTATCTAATGTAGTCACTTCCCAATTTCATCAGTTGTCCTATTGACATCTTTCCAGTATAGAATCTAGTTCAGGGTATTGTACATTTGTCACTTTGTGTTAGTTCAATTTGGCCCAGTTCCTCAGCTTTCTTTGTCTTTCATAATATTGACAATTTTGTAGACTACAGGTCAGTTATTTTATGGGATGTTTCTCAACCTGAATTTGCCTCATTTCCTCATGAGTAGACTGAGGTTTTGCATCCCTGGCTGGAATATTGCGTAAGTAATGTGTGTCTGTCTCAGCGCATTGCGTCTGAAGGCACATGATGCCTACCTGCCTCTCATTGGTAATGATTTTGATCATCTGCCCAAGGTCATGTTCAGTTTTTCCACTGTATACATTCCATGGTCCCCCTCAAAGCTGATCAGCAGTTTGTGGGAAAACAATGAGGCCTTGAAACTATCCTGTTCCTCATCAAACTGACCTCTTAATTTTAGCTTTCATTAATGATTCTTGCCCAAACCAATCTTTACTATAATGATTGCAAAAGGATGATATTCCAATTCCACCACTCGTCCGACATTTATCACTTAGCATTCTACTGTCAGGAAGAGCCCTCTTTCCCCCCTAATTTATTTACTTGTTTGTTTCTCTGTTTTATGGACTCATGGATTCTTATTATATCCATGAGTTATAATCCATTACTGTCATTTTCTTTCTTTCTTTTTTTTTTTTTTTATGCTCAAATTGTCCATGATTTGGCTGGTGTGAAGATCTTCAAGCTGGCTCCTATTGACATGCTGCCCTCTTTTGTTCTGAGCATTTCTTTATTTCTGGTCCAGTAAGATAGTCTATGCTCACCTGTGTCTTGTCTGTCTCAGTCCTGGAATCAGCCATGTCTCCCACTAGCCTTGGTTTTGGATCTGAATGGATTGTAGGCTCTTCCATATTTTTGTTGCTCTAATTCTTAATTTTGGTTATTGTATTTTCAGTTCTAAATTTTCCATCGGTTCTTTATTAAAGAGATAATTTCCATTTCTCCACTGAAATTCTTAGTCTTGACTTTTATCTACTTAAACATATTAAGCACTTAACAGTTTGTGTTTATTAGTTGGCGCCCCTGAGTCTATTTATACTATTTATTGTTTCTGCAGATTTTTATTTTAATATTTTTTATTGGGGAAGGGGAACAGGACTTTATTGAGGAACAGTGTGTACTTCCAGGCCTTTTTTTCCAAGTCAAGTTGTTGTCCTTTCAATCTTAGTTGTGGAGGGTGCCGTTCAGCTTCAAGTTGTTGTCCTTTCAGTCTTAGTTGTGGAGGGTGCAGCTCAGCTCCAGGTCCAGTTACCATTTCTAGTTGTAGGGGGCGCAGCCCATCATCCCTTGCGGGAGTCAAACCGGCAACCTTGTGGTTGAGAGGACGCACTCCAACCAACTGAGCCATCTGGGAGCTCAGCAGCAGCTCAGCTCAAGGTGTCGTATTCAATTTTAGTTGCAGGGGGTGCTGCCCACCATCCCTTGCGGGAGTTGAGGAATCGAACTGGCAACCTTGTGGTTGAGAGGATGCGCTCCAACCGACTGAGCCATCCGGGAGCTCAGCGGCAGCTCAGCTTAAGGTGCCGTGTTCAGTCTTAGTTGCAGGGGGCAGAGCCCACCATCCCTTGCGGGACTCGAGGAGTTGAACCGGCAACCTTGTGGTTGAGAGCCCACTGGCCCATGTGGGAATCGAACCGGCAGCCTTGGGAGTTAGGAGAATGGAGCTCTAATGCCTGAGCCACCGGGCCGGCCCTGTTTCTGCAGATTTTTAATCACGTTGTTTTGTCTCCTCATGTGTCTTGTTAATTTTGGTTGTGTGCAGGATATTATTCTTAAAAAATCATTTGTAGAGACAATTCACATGATGTTATCTTCCTCCAGAGATTTATATTTGCTTCTGCTGGTTGCTTGAGAGCACCAACAATCTGTGATTACTTTAATCCAGTTTCAGTGACAGAGCTCATCTGAAACTGAGCAGCAGTTCCATAGGGTTACCCTTCCTTTTATCGTGTCGTCCTGAGAGGTTCCAATCCAAAATGAGGGACATTCACCATGTCTCACTTCTGTGTCTATCCCTGGACTCCAGTCTACAACTCCCTTTGCCAGGCGAGGCTATTAGAATCTCAGGCAACACCTCTCAAATGCACAAACATCTCCAGGGCAAAAGCAGTTGTAAACATGCATGGACTCATCTTCCCTAGATGGTAATTCTTCACTATGTTTTTAGCTTCCTAACATTTCCTAATACATTTTTTTTTTTACATTTTTCAGCTGGACTAATTGTTCTAAGGAGGACCTTTGCTGGAATTACCTGTTCTCCATTATTGGGAGCAGCGGTCTTATTATTTCCATTTTATAGATGAAGATACTGAGACTGAGAGAGCATAACTAACTTTCCCTAAACAGATTTAAGGCTGAATAATAGACTCAGTGGTCTAGGATGATTTAGACTTGTTATAGGGAGTAACACATTTTCTTTTTCTTTTCAAGACTTTTCAAGGCCTGTTTTACCTGTGGTGATGGCGTCATGATGAAAGTGCAGTGAACACAGCCTTTGTCACAGGCAAGACATTGCAGTTAAGAAGCTGGGAGTGAGTGAGTTTGGAGACATGGGAGGAGACATAGGTTTAGTGTGTGGAGAGAGGACGTGTAAGGCTTAAGCATTCCTAGGGCAGACATTGTGTGGTTTGTATTTCTGGCCACTGGCTGAGTCAGTTATACCCAGACAACTTCAGAAGTCAGCATGTCAGATACGTAAGTGAGGAGGGTCAACTAATGTGACTACTGGCAAATTTTTAATCTAATTTTTTGAAAATGGATATTTAGAGACTTGGGAACATGGGACAGGAGTCCTGTGTTTTAGCTTCTAGTATGTTATGACCTGGGCAAGTTGTTTTCCTTCTCTACATGTCAATGTTGTCATCTCTAGAGAGGGTAATAGTTTATACTTGTTCCTATTTCATGAAAAGTGAGTATGGCAGATGTTACTTATTATTCTACCACGAAACTAGAGCAATGTGTAACCGTTTGATTGTGTCATCCCAATGATCAATGCCCTTCCGGGGTTTCCTGTTGTTCTTGGGCTTAATGACAAACCGTAAGCATAGCTCTCCGTGTACAGGGTGGCCTGGCCCTGGTCCGCCTGCCTACTTGCCTGGCCTCATCTTAGACCATGTTCCTCCCGTTGTATTGTCGTTCTGTAGCTCCCTTGTCCTTGCCATGCTCCCTTCCCTTGTATGTCCTTCATACTTGCTGCCGCCTCTGGTTAGAAGTGTCCCCCTTCCTTCCTAGCCCAGTTACTTCCTGATGCATCTAGTAGCATCCTCAGGGGAGTCTTCCCAACCTCACGACTAGCTCAGACCCCTGTGAAATGCACTCATTGGACCACATGCCTCTGTCCCACAGGGCTCCCAGGGTTGTATGTAGTTTTACATTTATTGGTGTAAATGTCTGCTTCATGCCTGCTCTCTCACTAGACTTAAGTACCTGGAGGTAGGAACCGTGCTGGATTTTGCTCACCACTCTCTTTTCAGCATCTAGTCCACTGTCTGGGGATAGTAAGCACCCAATATTTGTAGGAATTTGAAGGAAGGAAATACTGTTAATTTTATTGTAACTATAGGTTTTGCCAGTTTGTTAACTTGTTTTCTGAAAAGTGGGTTAGGAACAGACGATTCTAACTGTGAAAAAATGAAAGATGGTCTTTAAGTGTCCTTGGCCACAAATAATTAGTATTCAACCACTTCTACCATCTGGAACCTGGTTTCAAGTGCCAAGAGAAAACATATGTAGAATTTAAACTGATTCTCCTGGAAACATCCATGACAATGTAATTGCTGAAATATCCAATGTCAGCTGTGTGGATGAGAAATCACTGTTCTTTATTTGTTCTTTTTTAAAACTGCAGGCACTGGAGTGAGGGCCTACCAGGGAAAGAGGGGAAGGGACGCTGGTATTTTCAGGAAGTGGGGGGACCTCTCCTACCATTTGCTAATCAGCCAAGGGAACCGACAGACTAGTTCTGGTTGCTGGGACTTCTGGTCTCCAAAACCTCAGATAAGCGAGGGTTGAGAACTGAGGAACGGTTTTGCCTTTTGGTGTATTTTCTGATGCCTGTGTGACGCTCTGAGAAGCCCGTTAGCCACGGAAAGACCCTGAAGGCAGCCTGCTGGGAGCGTGGGAGCCAAGAGGCAAGGAGTCAGACTTCAGACGTGGCCATGGAATGACAGTGCTCAGAGAAGGCCGGGAATCTGAAAGTTCTCTCCAGGTACTGACGCCGCTGCCAGGCAGATCGCACAACCAGCAGATTAAGCGCAGTGTTTGGCTCAGCCATCTCCGGGCTCCAGCCCAGGTTCAGTGATGATCTGTTTCTCCCCACAAAGCACTTCTGGCAGCAAATGGCAGGGTTTGCCCCACACCAACACCTTGTCTGACACCAGCTGGGAGTCCAGCGATTCAGTTTAATTCTGACATGACCTGCCTGGGGTTAACACGGAGCCCACAGGCTAAGGGCTCAGCTCAGTCCCAGACAATGTCACCACTTCAGACACCAGTGGCAAGTCCAGGTTGTCACCTGTACTTCTGACCCCACTGGCTGTCAAGTCGAGGAGGCTGCCTCCTCAGGTGTGATAAATTGCTAAACTAGCTTACAGAACTCAGGGAAAACAGTTTACTAGCTATTACTGGTTTATTATAAGGGCTATAACTTGAACACTCAGATGGAAGAGATGCATAGGGCAAGGTTTGTGGGAAGGGGGTGGAGCTTCCGTGTTCTCTGGGAGTGCCACCCTCCCAGCACCTCCAAGCTGGAAGCTCATCAAATCTCCTTGTTTGAGACTTTTCACAGAGCTCAGCCTGCAGCTACACTCTCCTTCCTGGAGGTTAGTGAGTGGGGCTCAAAGTTCCCACCCTCTAATCACTCTGTCTTTATAGTGACAAGCCCCATCCTGAGGCTATCTTGGGGCCCCACCTATGTCACGTCATTAGCATAAGCTCAGGTATGATTAAAGGGGCTCGTTGTGAATAACAAAAGACACACTTTTATTACTCAGGAAATGACAAGGGTTCTCCAGGGAGCTGTAGCTCAGGAATGGGGACAAAAAACAAATATATTTTTTATTATGCCACAAGTACCTTGTATCCTGTTTCCCCGAAAATAAGACCTAGCTAGACAATCAGCTCTAATGTGTCTTTTGGAACAAAAATTAATATAAGACCCGGTATTATATTATACTATAGTATTATTATATTACATTATATTACATTACATTACATTACATTACATTACATTACATTACATTTACATTTACATTACATTACATTACATTACATTACATTACATTACATTACATTACATTACATTACACCGGTCTTATAGTAAAATAAGACCGGGTCTTATTTTAATTTTTGCTGCAAAAGAGGCATTAGAGCTGATTGTCTGGCTAGGTCTTATTTTCGGGGAAACCCGGTAGCTGTGTGACCTCAGACAAGATGTTCAACCTCTTAGCCAACAAGTCTCTAAATAAGGTCATGGTGTGGGGTGAACGAGGCAGTGTATCATGAGCCCTTGATAGAAAGTGAATGTTCGGTAAAGGCAGTCGGGACACTAGTACCCCAAACAGCCACGGGGCCTCCCCCTGGGGGCAGGCTGGGGTTTGTAGGGCCGGTTGCATTGTGCTTTCTGCTCCCACACTTTGGGCATGCTTTTGTATTTTTAAAGCTAAATTTGGATGAACTTGGGCAATCTCAGAGGAAGTGCAACAGGGCAACAGAGAGGTGGGTGGGGAAGTGGGAGAAGCATTCATTTATTTGCTGAGGAAGTACTGATTTGTGTCTGCCACGTGTGGGGATCTGTGCTTAGCACTGTGAATATGGTGGTGGGCAAGATACGCAACGGCTCCCACCCTCGTGCTGCTTATGATCTAGTCAGGAAGAGAGAGGTGAAGCAGTAATTATGTGCTTTGTGACCACTGTGGATGCCATTAGGAGTGCAAAGTGCCCTGAGTTTGCCGGACAGAGGGGCTGTAACCGGGGTGGTTTGCTTTGGTGACTGGTTGATGGGGGATGGCTGCTCAGAGATGACACACGTCTCTGGTGTCACGTCCGGACTTGCCGGTAATTGTCTTCCTGTTCCCTCCCTTGACTTCACGCTGTCTACAGGAGGTGCCATAGGATGATGAGTTTCTTAACTGAAGTCTGAGGGACACATCAGTTTTATGGCCAGTGTATCAAAATAGGTCTATTGGAGGGAGCCCCAGCACCTCTCTGCTTCGACTGGTTTCCGTTGGCCTTGTTCCACATCCTGGAGCTGCGGAGATTTCGTTTTGGCTCACTTGAGAACAGGGTCAGGTGGAGGAGACAGCCTTTCAGATTTGGACAACAGGCCTGAGGGCTGAGAGAGTCACAGAGAGAGAATAAGTGGTGATAAAGTATCTCCCGTTCTCCTGAAGGATTCAAACGTCTTCCATGCATGGAGCGCAGTCAAGGTTGCAGGTGTTTCCTTGGTGATAACAAGTGGGTTCTCTGTGGCCCATCAGCTGCCTCTTGTATGTGTGATACAGGTGATCATGAGTGCTATAAAAGTTAAAGATGCGACTGGAAGCAGCTGCCAACTGAAAGTGAAAAAAATGATGCCAGAAGTGTCCCCTGCTTCCCTTCAGGGGCCAAAGAACTGGCTGCCTGGCGGGTGCAAAGCTTTGCATTCTGATGGGTTCTCTCATGCTTCTCAGAACGTCTAGATGCATGTGGAGAGATTGCTCGCCACTTTCCAAGGGCTTCCAGTCGCCATTTAACCTGCAATTGTGCCTTTACAGTGTACAAGGCACTTCAAATCCTGAAGGAGGTATCAGGAAACCTGTGTTTTATTAGCAATTCTGTCCATCGCTCTACTGCCCTGGGCCTTGTGAGGAAAACATGGAGACTGGACTAGAGTATGTGTCTGTTGTAGGTTGAATTGTATCCCCTCCCTGAAAAGATATGATGCAGTCCTAACCCCCAGCACCTCAGAATGTGACCTTATCTGGAGATGGGGGTCTTTGCAGAGGTAATGACATTAAAATGAGCTCATTAGAGTGGGATCTAATCCAATGTGACTTATGTCCTTATAAAATGGGGAAATTTGGACACAGACATGCATAGAGGGAGGATGATGTGAAAAGACATAAGGAGAAGGCGGCCGGCTACATACCGAGGAGATTGGCCTCAGAGGGGACAAACCCTGCAGACACCTTGATTTTGGACTTTCAGCCTCCAGAGTGTGAGACAATAGGTTTCTGTTGCTAGAGCTGCCTGCTCTGTGGTCCTTTGTCACAGCAACCCTAGCAAACTAAGATGATGTCCTTAAGCTTTTTCCCATCATTGGCCCCTTTGGAAGTCTAAGACTGACTCTGGACCCCTTCTCAGAATAACACTTAAATGTGAAAAATAAAATACATTGGATTACAAAGGAAAGAACACTTATTGAAATACAGTAATCGAAATAACAAACACAAACATTTGTGATATAGTGACATATGTGCCACTGTAATAAGGGATTACATAGCACAAGGTAGTGGCAAGTTTAAAAACAACCGAAAGTTCCAACTAAAGTTGAAGGGTGAATGATATTTCAAGATATCTGTAACAACCATAATGTGACACAAACATACGATTTTTATTGGTGGCAGATGCAGATGTCACTAATGAGGTGTGTTGCCTACATTCATAGTTAAAACGCTGAATACCTGTTGTTGGTTATTGGAAGCCAAGATTGTTTTCTCATCAAGTGCGTATCTTCCCAAATTCTATCCACCCCTGGACTGGACATTGTCTAGGGGCCCTTGGAGATCTGTGATTAGGTGACTCTGGATTGGTTCCCCTGACATCTGTGGCTTCTTGCCTGGGTCCTACTAACCCTCCAGCTTGGGCCTTGGGGACTTGGTGCCGGAGGCTAGTGGTCATGGCCACTCCTCCTCTTCCCAGGGTCTCTCTGTTGCCATGCCGCAGGCCTGTTTGGTTTCTGGAAGTTGCTTCCTTCTCCGTCGAAGGCAGCGGAGTGGTCTTGCTGCCCCCTAAGATTTCTCTCCATAGCTGGTCTGTGACTCTGAGAAGGACGTGTACCAAGAAGGAGCCATGAATCAGTTCCTTGAGCAAAGCCACCTCCGTTGCTACTGTGTAACTCAGCTGAGCCATTCCTGGGGCCCTTAACAGGCAGGAAATAGCTGATTATCTATCCCAGGAACTCCATCCCTACCCTTGTGATGGAGCCAGCTGTCCATGAATCATGGACCTCCAGTGAGCTGGTCTCCTCTCACACATGGCCATTTCCCAGCTCCAGTCTCTCCAGGAAGACTCACAGGAGTCTTCTAGTTAATGCAAATACCCCCACACTCCCTCTTCTCCACGCAGGTTCTTATCTCACAAAAAGGAAACCTTTTTTGAATCTTGCGTTTAAATGGAGGAATCATACCATAATGGAAACATTTTCTCTGTGGTGTGAGGAAGGGTCCTGTTCGTCAAATAAATACAGAGGTTACCTTATCCCAATTTGGAGGTATTTGGATGGAGCATTACAGTATTCTGTACGTTCTAAGACATGGCTTTTTCATGCTTGAATACCTCTGAAATCTAGACATGTCTGACAGACAATTTCTGATGTCTTGTATTTGACAAAATAAGGCTCAAAAAAAGAGAGCCTGCTAGGGAATTAGAGGATTTTGGTAATAACAGGACCAAAGCTTCTGCTGACCCAAGAGAAGCCTTTGATCACTTAGAATGGACTGTCAGCAAAACACTACCTTTATTTTATGGGATTTTGGGCCTTTAAAGGAATCAGGTTCATGGGTGGCATATTATATAGATAAGGTAACAAACGCGATAATTCTTCAAAAAGAAGCATGCCATGGGAATAAACGGTGTTGTTATTTATTTGTATGTGTGGGTCATAAATATGTTTTAGATCATAATTTAGAAAATATATGAAAGTGGAAAATATGTGTTTGTGGATCTATTTAATAAAACTACCATGCTTCAAAAGAAAACAAACAAAACACCCAATTAACAAAAACAACCCTCCCCCACAAACCATTTCTGTATATGAGACTGTCATTTGACTTCTGGCAGGATAGTTGCATGTTTACTGCTGACTTTATTTAACTATCAGCTATGATAAGCGATAAGCTCCATTTGATTTCTGCCAAGGACCAATGAAATCTTTGCTTCTTCAAGGCAATGACCTCAGGGCAACAGCAGAGCTGTTGGTGTGGTTAAATAGTATCCAACAAAGGAGAATACTTCATAGTAGTTATAATGTAAAAAAAAAAAAAAAAAAAAAAAGGAAATAATTGTAGATTTAAAAAATGCATAGGGAGGTTCTTGTATTCTTCCGCCAGTTCCCCCCAAGGATAGCATCTGGCATAACCATTGTACAATATCGTCACCAGGTGTTGACATAAGTCCACAGAGCTTCTCTAGATTTCCTTGTTTTATGTACATTCGTGTAGGTGTGTGAATAGTTCTATGCAATATTATCACATGTATACATTCTCATAGCTATCACCAAGATCAAGAACAATTCATCACCACAGTCTCCTTCATAGCCGTATATCCTGTCCTCCTCCTCCCTCAGCCCCAGTAACCACTAACATGTTGTTATTTCAAGAATGTTACATGAATGGTATTGTATAACGTGTAACCTTTTGATTGATTTTTTTCACTTGGCGTAATTCCTTTGAGATCCATCCAAGATGTTGGGTGTATTAATAATTCGTTCCTTTTTAATCAATGAATGGTATTCCATGATATGAGTGTGTCACTGTTTTTTAAAACCATTTATCCACCGAAAGACATTTAGGGTGTTTCCTGTTTTTGGCTATTATGAATAAAGCTGCTAGCTGCATAGTAATTCTAAAGGTAAAAAGTGATACTATTAGACCAAAGGTTTGCTGAGGGCAGACAGCATTTTATACACATTTTTATCCCCTAGTACTTAGCATAGTGTTTGCACACATATGCTCAATAAATGGTTGTTTAGTGAATGAATAGGTGTACACCAGCCATTTCAAGGTGACAGCCATTTCAATGGTGGGGTAGTTAAAACCAAAGAGTTAGACTCGCACGGACTAGAAGTTGAGGCCTGAATTTGTCACCTCTTGATCTAATGCAAACCTCTGTCCCTTATCTATAAAATGGGATAATAACAGCACTGCTGTTTGAGGGCTGTTGTGAGAATTAAATGAGGAAATGCGTGAGCACTGTCTCTGTGACAGTAATTGCATAATAAATTTCACTTGATGCTGCTATTCATTAGTAGATCATGGATCTACATAAGATCATAATAATACAATAACTAGTAATGCTTTATTACTTTTATTGTGACATGCTTTATTCAAATGAAACTATATCATTATATAGCGATTTTTATGCGTATTTGAATTCTGTGTTCGTGTATATGCAAACATTAAATATCTAAGTGCCTTCTTTTTCTCAATGACAATACTTGCTTACCATTATAATGCTATCTTATGAAAAATATCTAACATGCATCTGTATATTTTTTGACATTTGGAAGGACTGGAATGTTCTTTTCTGTGTAGCTGTTCAGGGGCTCCTGTCAACCCTGGAACATGGCAGCTGCTCCTTTAAAAGTGGGCTGAGCAGATTTTATTTTTCCTTTGCATCATACTATAAATTCATTAGAATAAGCAAGTATCTTGGTTCCTTTCTTTCCCTCCTTTTCAGAAATCTGGTTGCTGGCTGAGCACTATGAAGGGAGGGGATTTTTTCCCCTGTTGCCTGCCCACGTTCACAGCCTGTGTGTCACGTGTCTCTTCAGTGACCTCCTGGAAGGTCAGTAAAGCCCTGAGTCACATACAACCTCCCACCGGAAAGCATGAGACAGCGATTAGAAACTAACTATTAACTAGCTACGGGGGCAGGAGGAGGTAAGTAAAATTTCCAGCCGTTTGACAAACACCAGTGATATTTACCATTCCATAAATGGAGCTGGAGTCAATTGGCTTTGACCTACCAAGGCCCTTCTGTGGGGGAGGTGTTGTGCTGGGCAATGCTGGGCTTATAAGGATTACTCTCAGTCTATGTGCTTGACCTTGGCAGGATGAGGTATCTGTAGGCAAGACTGCTAGGGAACGCTTCTTGGAGGAATCTGGGCTTTGCACTTGTGTAAAATAGACAATATGGGAAACAAACGATTCCAGAGCTTGTCCCACAGCCTACATCACACACTAGCCACACCCCACGGGTTCCCTTCCTGCTGTGGGATCTTTGCCCAGCTGCCTCTTCCTCCTAAAAATACCCTTCCCTGGAGAAATTCTGCTCATTTCTCAGGACCTACATCTAGTATCACTTCCTCTATGATGCCTTCCTTACCTCTACCAGCTAGAATTATTTGGTTATTTTTCTCTGTGGTGACAGTCCTTTTATATATATATATATATATATATATATATATATAATATTACAATATTATAGTATATTACATATGGTATATATATTATATAATAAATATATAATATGTGTGACAATTAAGTTCACCAACTCATCCTAGAAAAAGTGCTATTTACCTCATTGCTGAATATCACTGCGGTCACCTTCGAAGCACTCCCCTTAGGAAACTATGCACCGACGCCAGTGCCTAGTCCACCCTTCAAAGCAATTTTGGAACTCTTTTTCTGGAATTGCCATCAGAGCTGTCGTCATATTACCCTTGATGTCCTGAATGTCATCAAAATGTCTTCCTTTCAGTATTTCCTTTATCTTTGGGTAAAGAAAGAAGTCACTGGGGCCAGATCAGGTGAGTAGGGAGGGTGTTCCAATACAGTTATTTGTTTACTGGCTAAAAACTCCCTCACAGACAGTGCCGTGTGAGCTGGTGCATTGTTGTGATGCAAGAGCCATGAATTGTTGGTGAAAAATTCAGGTCGTTTTCGTCTAACTTTTACACGCAGCCTTTTCAGCACTTCCAAATAGTAAACTTGGTTAAGTGTTTGTCCAGTTGGTACAAATTCATAATGAATAATCCCTCTGATATCAGAAAAGGCTAGCAACATCGTTTTGACTCTTGATTTGGACTGACGGAACTTTTTTGGTCATGGAGAATTGGCTGACTTCCATTGTGCACTTTGACGCTTTGTTTCAGGGTCGTATTGGTACGCCCATGTTTCATCACCAGTGATAACACGGCCCAAAACATCATCTCGCCTCTCTAAAAGTTTTTGGCAAACTTTGACTCTTCTTTGTTTTTATTCATCAGTGAGCTCCTTCGGGACCATTTTTGCACACACCTTTCTCATGCCAAGATTTTAAGTTAAGATTTTCCTAACTGTTCCTCTGTTGATGTTTAATTTACTTGGTCTGCTATGCTTTTCACAGTCAGCCGACAATTTTGACACACAATTCGATGAATTTTTGTAATGTTTTCCTCAGTTCTGCTCGTTACTGGCGACGCTGATCTCTCTTCATCAGTGACGCATTCTCTCCCCTTATAAAAACATTTAATCCATTTGTACACTGCTGTTTTCTTCATGGCAGTATCCCCATGAACTTGAACTAACATGTCCCTGATTTCACTTCCACTCGTGCCAAGTTTAACAAGAAATTTAATGTTTGTTCGTTGCTCTAATTCAAGCTCAGACATTCTTGTGACGGCACACAGAAACATGCAACAACAACAATGAATGCACTCAGCAAGACACCACCATATGTCCACACGAACACAGCAGTGAGACACTGAAATACCAAGGTAATGAAACCTCACCGATGTAACCGTACTTGCTAATGTAAGCGCACGATGGCAAGTTCTCAAACTTAATTGTCAGACCTTGTTAACATTACACACACACACACACACACACACACACACACACACACACACTGGCAAACCTTGGAAATATTGCGGGGTCATTTCCAGACCACTGTAATAAAGCAAATGTCACAATAAAGCGAGTCACACAAACATTTTGGTTTCCCAGTGCACACAAAAGTATGCACTGTAGTCTAAGTGTGTAATAGCACTCTGTCTAAAAAAAATGCATACCATTATTAAAAATACTTTATTGCTGTAAAAGAAAAAATGCATCACCTAGCCTGTTGGAAAAATGGTGCTGATGGGTTTGCTCAATGCACAGAAATCTTCAATTTGTAAAAAATACAATATCTGTGAAGACCAATAAACTAAAGTATGCCTGTGTAAGATATTTATAGGTAAGATTATAAGATGTGTATATATATATATATATATATATCTGTCTCTCTCTCTCTACGTATATGTATCCAGCCTGCTGATGAGAATGGACTATATTAATTGATTTTCGAATGTTGAGCCACCCTTGCACATGTGGAATAAATCCCACTTGGTTGTGATGTATGATTATTTTTGTACATTGTTGGATTCAATTTACTAATATTTTGTTGAGGGTTTTTTCAACTATGTTCATGAGAGATTTTTGTCTATAGATTGCTTTTCTTATAATGTCTTCGTCTCGTTTGGGGCAATGTTGATAAAATTAGTTAGGAAATGTTCCCTCTGCTTCTATTTTTCTAGGACAGATGGCAGATAATTGGTATGATTTGCTCCTTAAAAGTTTGATAAAATTCACCAGTGAAACTATCTGGACCTGGTGCTTTCTGTTTTGGAAGGTTATTAATATGCCCTTAGCTGATTAATCATAGTTAATTTAAATTCCAGGTCTGATAATTCCAAAATCTCTACCATATTTTAGTCTGGTTCAAACAATGGCTTTGTCTCTTCAGACTGTGAGGTTTGCCTTTATCATGCCTTGTAATTTTTTGTTGAAAGTCACATAGGACATATCGGGTAAAAGGAGCTGCGGTAGGTGAGCCTTTGATGTGAAGTTTTAGGTTTACCTGGCTGGGGGTTCTGCTCTGTTTACTGATTGCTGTAGCTGTGGTGTCAGAAGCTAAAATTTCTCTAATGTTCTTGTTTCTATGTTCCCTGCTGTCTTAGATTTTGCTAGAGACTACTTAAACAGGGTCTGAGGCTTGCAGTTTTTTTGTTTGTTTGTTTTTGTTTTTGTTTTTAGCTGTAATCCCCTGTTCTTATACTGGAGCCTTGTTGTCTTGGTGGTGAGGTGTGGGGGAGGGAAGCGTTGTCTAGTCCTGTCATTACTATCATTACGTCTCAGTCTTTCTATGAGCCTGAATCAGGTATTTCTCTTCCCCCAGGTCAATCACGCTTTGGTAAAGCCCCACCTGGTTAGATTCTGATAAGAATAGTTCACCTTCAAGGCATGCCTACTTAACAGAATGTTTTCCCTTCCTCCTGCTGGAAGCAAGAGAGGATTTCCTGGAGGTCAAACTCTCAAAAGTGTGAGGAACCCTTCCCCGCACTCCCTGTCTGCCAAGACTGGGTCCTCTTAGAGTTTTAATTCTCAAGTTTGTCCACACTGAGCTTCCAGCAACTGGTCAACTACAGCTTCATGTGTTCCTACAGAGACCGCCCCAGCCTCAGGCTTTTGCTTTAGGGCTTCTGCTCCCCGTAACCTATGAGTCTCTGTTTTTGCCTGTCTGTCTCTCCAGTTTTGGGGGCAGCAGTTTGCCCTGTGACCTCGGTTCTGTGCTGGATCTAACAAGAGTTGCTGGTCTTCAGTTTGTTCAGCTTTTTTCTTTCTGGCAGGATGGTAGCAATCACTTCCAAGCTGTTTACATAACAGACTGGAAATCGGAAGTTGGTGTGTTTTTAGTCCATCTTAGTTTGTGGCTGAGATTTGTAGGCACTATAGGCTGATCTCTGCAAGTATTACTGGAAACTCCTTAGCAGCTACTTACTTCATAAAAGGGACCCCCAGACCTAGTTTGTAGGAATCTGAAGCAAAGAAACAGTTAAAGACTAGACCTCACCTGTACATGACAAAGGTGTAGGGAGAAGAGCAAGAGCACACAACCTTAAATGGAATTTGGGTCTCCTATCACCAGCCAGGCTTCCCTGGGCATAATTGGGAGGTGGTTTTTGGTGTGTCTGATGACATTCCTTTGTGTCCCCATAAACTAAGAGTCAGAGTTTGACTGAGTTCTGGAATAGTGGCCCACTGTCCCCTCACCCCCACCCTGACCACATCCACACATTGGCAATGGTTGATATGCATGTGGGAAGAGACTTTCCCAGGAGAAATTATTTTATGATGTCTCAACTCCAGGGAGAGAGTAGGTAGAAGATGAAAAGTCTGCATTTGTGTGATCTAAGGACAGAGACAGAGCTGCTTCAGGGTCCAGGTGACAAAGTTTGAAACTCAGAATCAGGAAAAGAGGTGACAGTGAGGGGTACTTCCTATTATTGGCAGACACTTTTTGGATACAGCCAGTTGGGGTTGGGGTGTGGTGGCACCATTGGGAGGGAAGCAAAATGTATTCTGGTGCAGGAACTGTGGCAAGATGCCACCGTGAGGGGTGCATAGAGGACGCAGTATCAGCAGACATGTTTCTGAGCACACGTGGGGACTTGTCTGAGGGCGTTGGCATTTGAGCATGAGGCTTGTTATGTGGATGAATAGTCCCTTGATGATGGCACATTGGAGGCCATGTGAAGTGGTAGATCACCTTTGAGCAAGCAGTCCTTTCCTTCTCCCCAGAGCTCTTTCACGTCTGCTGTTATTTCCAGTTCTGCTATGCGCATGCCCATTTTGTTTAACACCTTCACTTCAGTCTGTTCATCTGTGAAGAATGTGGATGAACAAACATACTCGTATAAATTGCATTTTCAAACTGAAGTGGCTCTTACTAATTGGGCTGGTACCATAAGCCACTGTGTTCTATTTAGTTAAGGAGCTTACCAGAACACAAAGAAGGGGAGAAGAAAGAGCCTTCATGGGTAGCAGTCAATTTATCTTGTAAGTGAGACTGATCTCTTGAGCAAAGCTGAAGGGATGTGTAGGCAGAAGCCAAGCCAAACTCACGTCTGCGTTTTGGCTCCTTGAGCTCGGTAGTGTTCCTTCCAGGGTAACTGTGACAGACCAGCTCGAGAAGGGAGGTGGCAGAATGAAGAGGCCACAGTCCATTTATTCGTTGTTCCATGCCCTTTTCATTCCCAGGGGCATTCTCCATCTCAGGTGACTGCTCAGGCCCGTCCAGTTGTGAGTGATCCTGAATGACATAGGTGGGCTTCCAGGTGGAGCTCTGAAATGCACCTCAGAACAGATGCTCCCTGAGGTTTCCCGAATTTG
Source organism: Rhinolophus sinicus (assembly GCF_036562045.2). Lineage (NCBI taxonomy): Eukaryota > Metazoa > Chordata > Mammalia > Chiroptera > Rhinolophidae > Rhinolophus > Rhinolophus sinicus. The sequence continues at coordinate 103,915,048 of NC_133752.1, read as the reverse complement.
TTGGTGCCGAGAAAGAAGCCAGCATTGAGTGGCTGTGCATGGTTCTGACCATTTTGAAGAGCTAATTGTGCTGTCCCAACTACATATAAATGACCTGTATAATGTCTTATTTTCTCTGCCTCATTCTAAGCTCCTTGAGGACATGTCTTGTTCATCACTGTGTTTGCTGTACAGCCCGAAACCCATGCTGACACAGTCTGATTTCAGTTCTTTCTCTGATACAGCAAAAGTACCAAAATTGTATCTATTGATGCCTCATTCACTGGACACACATGACTTTGAAAATCCGTATTTCCTAGCGCTCTCTTTTGTAGGACTGAAAACTGTGGTCTTGCTAGTACTGGTGTGGTTAGCTCCCACCCCTGGGGGGGAAACATGTGGGTTGATGACCAAGGGATGCATTCCACCTGTAATTTTCAGGAGTGGTATGTACTTTGATTCATGAGGGCTGTGCTGCTGCTATAATGAACTCGCTTTCGCTCTTGCTTTTGTTTTTACTCAAAGTCATATAAGATTTATGCTGGTGTGTCCACACCCTCTGCCCTTTCTCCCCGACTATGATGTATAGGCAGGTGTGAGTCGGCTGACCACAGAGGGCGGTAGCTTTCCATATCGGGACAGAGAGAGAGACTGGCTGGCACGCACGGGTCACCTCATGGTGCCAACGTGCCCTGTGGAGGTGGCGTAACTGAGTCATGTGCAGTAAGTGAAGGGCTGTTGGAAGTGAACTTGAGCCTTTCCCCAGCACTGATCTTTCACAGGGATATGCTCTTCTTCCAAGCATGTAGGGCAGATAAAAGATTATTTATTGGCCTCAAGTTCTCTTCTCTTTGATGTCACTAGTTCTGCTCCTTAAGCAGGAGTGGCTCAATCTTAGTTTCCCAAAAATGTGCCCAACTGTGGCTCTGGGTCTCTCCTTGGCTTAGACCCCCTTTCCCACTTGTTTCCCCGGCTAACTTCTGCCCTTCCTGTAAAGCTCGGGTCCTTCCTGAAACCTTCCCCGATTCCCAGGCAAGGTGCAAGCCTGAAAATATGGTAGGTTTTTTTGTTTTTGTTTCTTTAATTGTGGTAAAAAACATAAATTTACCCTCCTAACAGTTTTAAGTGTTGAGTACAGTGGTGCTAGCTATATGCACATTGTTGTACAGCAGACGTCCAGAACCTTATCATCTTGCAGGACTGAAACTATATTCCTGAACAGTAACAATTGCCCTTTCTCCCTCCCCCCAGCATGGAATGGCAACCACCATTCTACTTGCTGTTTCTGTGACTTGACTACTCCAGATACCTCGTATAAGTGGGATCTTGCTCATAAGTATTTGTCTCTTTGTGACTGGTTTATTTCACTTAGATGTTATGACATATGACAGGATTTCCTTCTTTTGTAAGGCAGAATTATATGTACACGCCACATTTTCTTTATCCATTCATTCTTCGATGGATATTTAGGTTGCTTTCACCTCTTGGCTATTGTGAAAAATGCCACAGCGAACTTGGGAGTAGAGATATTCCTTCAAGATCTTGTTTTCTTTCTTTTTTTCTTTTTTTTTTTTTTGAGATCTTGTTTTCAATTTTTTAGATATATAAATAGAAGTGGGATTGCTGGATCACATGGTAGTACTTTTTTAATTTTTTGAGGGACCTCCATATAAACCACATGATGAATCTTTCTGTCTTTGTCTTCAAGACTCTGAACTCCTCAAAGGTGATACTGTGTTTTATGCACCTTACGTCTTCCATCATTTGACACAGTGCCTGGCACACAATAGGTGTTCAATAAATATTTGCATTTATTGAATAAGTAGTAGTAGATTCTAGAGACATGACGAACTCAGCCCAAGATCAGTTTTACCAGTGAAGTCTTGCCCAGCGTTGCTCTTTCTCTATACATGTGAAATGCGTATTAGCACACGCTAACTTGAAATGTCAAACGTGGCATTTCCAGAAAGCAACTCACCAATCCTCTCGTGGGGTCAGGACAGCTCTGAAACTAGAAAGAAACTAAACATCACATCTCATGCTGTTTTATTATTAACAACCTCCCAGAAGCCAGCACAAAACCAGTCTTGTGATGCAGAATGGAGGGCAGGTGTTGTGTGCTCTCGGTTATGCTTTCTCCTTGGGTTTGAGTTCTGGCTTCCTTCCTGGATCTGAGTTCTCCAAGCCTTGGCTTCTTGAGGGGATTATGCCGTAGGCAGTAGAGAGAAACTATTATCGTTGAGAGAAGGGTAATGACTCAGGATTATTAAGGGGACATGACTTTTTGGGTCCTACAAATAGGGGGACCCTATTCTTCTCTCTGGCAACATCCAGAAAGGTGGGAAAACCACTGAGAGGAATGGCTGTGTGGTGCACCACACAGGTGGGACCCTAGCAACCAAAGTGACCATCTTGTTGCAGATTCCTCTGTCTGAACTTGGCACAGAAGCCACTGGCTGCCAGATTTCCATGGGCCGTGCGAGTGTGGATAGGAGGTGAATGTTTTGCTCTGTGTGCCTTTTTTTTATAACCTTGGCAAAGGTGTTGAACAGGAAGAAGCATCCACAATTGGACCTTTCACTATCTCAGTGGAATGGTGACTTGGAGTTGACTTTGATTTAAGAAAATAAAGTCATGTGATGATTCATGTATACCTAGATAGCAAGACGAAGATTTATTCCTAGAACATGTGTAAGGCATCTAGCATGGTTCCTAGATGTTTAAGGGGCTTGATAAAGATGATTTTTCCTTCACCCTTACTTGTAGGTAATGGTCAATGCATACTCTTTAAACAGTTCAGATACATCCTTAAAAAATTTTGGGAGTTGACCACATTTTTGGGAGTGTGTGTGTGGAAATTAAGTTGTTTTAAATGCTCTAGGGAAGCATGTCATTTCTTAAAGTGAAGAATTCTTTGTTAAACAGAATTTTGCTAATCTGGATTTTCAGATAGTTTATGACAACTTGACCCAATGGGGCACCAAGTCTGCCTTAAAGAGCTGTCCTCAAAGGTCTTGTGTGTGAATTGTCATGAGTAGTAGGGGCAAACCACAGAGGAAATAGAGTTCTAATTTACCACTCATTCTATCTCGATAAGGGAAGCCAAGCTACAAATCACACCCTTTGTTATGATTAAATTCCAGGAAATGAGAGACCTGTTTTTCCCGTACAAAGAGGTGGGCTGAGGGTCACTTGCTTTGCTATTTGATCTGATAAATGATTAATGACTGATCAATCGTTACAAGTTCCTTATGAGGCGGTTTAGCGATTGGATTATTGCTTTGCTCTCTCAACTTCCTCTTGGGAGAGGAACAGAAAAGTATGCTCATTTTATTATTTATGCAAAGCTAGCATACTTGTGGTTTTTCCACACCTAACTTCCTATCAGGAAGGAAGCCAAGGTGGGGCAGAAATCTTGGTTTTATAATGTTCTCTTTCTTGGCTTCTGAACTGAAGGAGTCATCTGTGGAATTCAGAAAAGGCTTGGGCTGTTGGAATGGATTTTGGGTATCACATTTTTCAGTACCTTCTTTAGGGATAAAAAGCAAGCTTAAGGTGGCGTGGCATTGTGACAATCCCCAGTGGCATGTAGGATAGAGAATAGAATGGTCCTCCTAACAGCTGGTTCAGTGCATGTTGATGAAATCAACCATACGCATGGTCTGGCAAAGCACAAGTATTTTGTTTTTAAGCAGCTATTTACTCACTGCTTCTTTTTAAAGAAATCTAGCTTAATGTCTGTAAGGATATATCGACCACTATAATCTTATAAGAGTAATAAATATACCAGGGGTGCCAAAAAATGTATACACATTTTAAGAGATGTTATATATGTATTACTTTTTGAAGCTGAATTGAATTACGGTAACAATGTGTAGTATGACATTTGCTCAAAAGATGGTGTTAATCACATGAATGTTAGCATCATCATGCAACAGGCAGGACAGTCAAGGAAAATGGCGCGCAATTTGTTGTTCAAGGCGCGCAAGACCATTTTGAAGAGGTATTTGAAATTCGAGAATGTTGTGGAAGTACAAGGACAATGGAGGTGTGAGTGTGCAACAGAACCTCAACACACCTAACAATTGCACACATTCGTGATAAGTCTGAGACGCATGGTGCTGTGTGTGACTTGCACAAGGGAAGATCCGGGAGGCCTTGCACAGCAACTTGTCCTGCTTCTTCTGCTGTGGTGTTGGAACAGTTTACATGCTCTCCACAGAAGTCTACCAAATAGTGTTCACTGTAATCAGAAGTGTCTGGACGCTGATATAACCACTTTGAGCACCTCTTGTCATTGCAGAAGTCAAACGTGATTTGTATGCATCTTGTGTTATTGGTATATATTAAGTATTACAATTTTAATACAGTTTTTTCCTTTCTTAAGATGTGTATACATTTTTTTGGCACCCTCTGTACGTTTATATGTATGTATGTATGTACATATGTCTGTATGATACATATGCATCCCATTGGTTCTATTCTCTAGAGAACCCTGACTGATACACCCAGGATGTAGATGGCTACCAAGGTGGCCCTAAAGAAAAAACAGTTTCAATGCCCTGAGAACAGAGTGGCTTAAAATACGTAGTTCCCTCTCTCCCCTCTGCCTCCCTCTCCCCTTCTTTACCTCCCTTCCTTCCCCTCCCCCCCTCCCTCCTCCACCACCCCCTTGCAGCAGTTACATACTTGCATCACCTTGGTCATGACATAAGTTTGCATCATCCAGATCGGGAATCTGAGGGTCTACAATCTCTTGCTACAGCCTGAGAGGTGACGAAAATCCTTGCAATGGCTTTCAGTGGAGAAAGCTCCTGAGGAAATAGCATCACATTTTGTTTCGCATCCCATGGCCTTCACAGCGAGCTCAGCCTCCTTGGCACACGCCTCCCTAAAACTTTCAGAAAAGAAAACAACTTTGTGAATCTACCTCATTGTAATTAAGAAAAGATTATACATCTTTAATTTATTTGGGTAAATAAAAACAGGTCCGAAAGGTATGATCAACTTTTAAAAACAACTTGCGGTCTACAATTTGTCTTAGTTCTAAACTTCCTATTTATTGTGTTAACACTTACCCATGACAGTAGCTTTATTATTTAATCATCACTGTACAGGACTCTGTCTTTACCTTCCTGGTCAACGTAAATCTTTCTTGTTTCTGGAATCTCCTAGAAAATCATTTTATAAACATCTTAAAAACTCTGGTCAGCCACACCTATTTATAAGACATACAGAAAACAGGAACCAGTTAAACACATATGGGAATACATCAGCAAAATGCAGACTATGGGAAACTCTACAGGACAAACCACCTAACTTTTTCAACAAAATATTGCAAATGAAAATAAAAGATGTGGATGAGGATGTGATACAGAAAAGTGGCTCCAGCACTAGCAGAGCCACATACTAAACATGGAGATTGCAGTAGAGCAAGATTGGCTGTTTTATTGATGAATGGGGCCACCCAGGAGAATGGGGAGCTCCTGCTCCAAAGCCTGAGCTCCCTGATGGTGTGTAAAGCACAGATTATATAGAAAATCACAAGACATTATATGTTAGGGGGTTGGGGTCATGCTGGGAGCTGAATGGTGGGAGCTGATTGCTAGTCATTTCTTCAGGTCCTGAGGACAGTTCTAAGGTCTTTTCCGAGTCTCTCTGTCTGGTCTCATTGGAAAGTGGCCAGGGGGTCGTTCCACTGTAGGGCTCAGGAACTGAAACATAACTTGGGTCAAGATGTTACCTTTAGCCTGCCAGCGGTCCCCACTGTGTGACCATTAGTCAGGTCTGGGCTGTCTTCTGCTGCGTGGGGGGGTTGCTGATTATCGGGGTGGGGGGGGGAAGGCTAGTTCCCTGAGGAGCACGGGAGGGAAGGATATGATTTCTAGAGCCAGGATTTAAAACTACATTTAATCAAAGTCGTAAGGACCCCTGGTTTCACATGGGGATATAGAATATGTAGAGAGACGTAAGAGAGTCTCAATCACAATGTGAGAAACTTATTTGGAGAATGATTCAAATGAATGATAAAAAAAGAACCCCCGACGTGTTTATGACATCTATGAGACAATTGGAAATTTGAACACCAACTGGGTTTTTGATGACAAAGAAACTTTTGTTACTTTTCAATTATAGAAGGTAGTCTGATTGTTTTATAAATAATTCTTTTTTAGAGATATATGAAAATATTTATGGATTAAATAAGATCATTTTCTTTAGGATAATCCAAGAGAAGGAAGAGGACGGGTTATAGATGAAACAAGATTAGTTATGAGATGGTAATTGTTGAAACCCAGAGGTGGGTACATGAGCATTCGCTCTACTATTCTGTTTTTACAAGAGTTTAAAATTTTCCTTACTAAAAGATTTTTAAAATGTTCATAACCAATTTTCATAATCTACTGATGCATGAAATGAATTATTCTATATGACTTCACTTTGGTAAACATAGTCTGAACAGCTTCAGAATGCCAGGCACTAGGGTTTTTTCACATACCTATGTCATTTAATTCCACTTTAAAAACAGATGTTGGAATTAAGATTCACAAAAAGTTAAGCTCTCTGCCTCACGCTACACAGTTAGTTAAATAGTGGGGTGAGTGTAAGCACATGTCTGTGATTTCACATCCTCTTTAGCTGTATCGGGACCCCTTTTTATCCTGCCCTGTGTAGAAAAGGAAAGCTGCTCTTTTTCAGACCTGGAGAAGACCCCATCAATGGGGAATGTGAGTTGACTCATTTTTTCAAGTGTCCCTGTTCACTCGTCTCCCTGCACTGGCCACTATAGAAAGTCATTTACCTCTTGTATTGGAGCATCCTAATGTCCTTCTCCTGTCACCCTGACACTTTGCTTTTCCTTCTTTGTCTCACGGAGGCCTCTAAGGAAGCCTTCTTCCCCCTCCCCCCACTGCCTGCCCCTCAGTGGCTGCGACAGATAGAGCCATGGGAATGCTTTGTCAAGAGCACACATTGTAGCTCATCAGAGTCTCGGGGGCTGGGAAACGTCCCCTTCCTCTGAATCTGTCCTTCTAAAGGGTGAAGCTGCCATGTAAAGAAAGTCAGGTTCCTCAAATAGCTCCCAGAATCGCATGTCCCTGCAGGTAGAGGCACGGACTCCATTTAAGCAAGGTCTTGTCTCAGAAAAGGGGGCAGGAAAATGACAAAGTAGCCCAAGGACCAGGTTGCAGGAAAGCACTGTGTGGCTGGATCCTGGCTGCAGCGACTTGGGGTTCGTTTCACTCTGGTGTCTTGTATTTGTTGTCCATTGTCATACCCTGGAGGGAGTCTGGTGAGGCAGGGAAAGGCTTTGGAGGCTTCTGTGTGGCTGGGAAGCATTAGCTAAACTTTCCCAAAGAGAACATAGAGTGAGGTGGAAGGATCCTTCTCTGTCTGTCAGGATAGCAAAATAAAACACAAATTCTTTCAAAGCTTCTTTTTGCCTGGCCTCTAGCCACCTATGGTCACCTTTCATGTGACAGATAGATAGAGGGGCCCCTGTATCTCTAATCTGAATGTGCAACTGTAATGGAATGGTACAGTGGGGGCTGTCGGCCCTGGGCACAAACAATGATGGGTATGTTGTCTGCAGAGACTTTAAAACATGAGACTAAAGCGACAAAATCTTGCATCTGCTATCTATTTTCACCGTGTGCTGGCGCTTCTAAACAATGTCAGTGACAAAATATACCTCCCAGTAAAAGATCTTTTGTCGGTATAAGTTCTAAGCAATTGCTGTGGTTATGGTTGGGTTTTCATAATGTAAGTTTCCTGTGAGCAGATTTTTATTACTTGTTCTTTAAGACTAAATTGTTCTACACGTGGAAATTGATTGGGAGAGCTCCTAGTTACAGAGTCAGCCTCTAACACTGCGGACTTTGCTACGTGCCTTTGTTTCAAGAGTAAGTGCATGAGAGTTCAGAATCCTTCCGGCTCATGTTGGATGCAGTTACTATTTCCAAGCCCTATAATATTTTACATTCCTATATTTAAACAGAAGATTCAAATAAACAGTGAGAGCTGGTGATTGCAAAGGCAGAGAAACAGAACTTGAGTCATTGCACTTTGTCATTTAATGTGACCACCTGGAATTTTTAATTAGTGTTTAAAATATAAGCCAGTGAAACTGTGTGAACTGGGAGGTATAATATTTTTGTTTGGCAAGAGCACACTTTAGTGCATGTGTGAAATATTTTCCTGAATTTGATATTGCGGGAATTAAAACTTCTTTTTGATTGTTATTTCTTTGAAAACTAAAGGATGAACCAAGAAATCCAGTGTCAGTGATGTGATTTAGTGGTTGCCTAAGTTATACCTTTTGCAGATGTTCTGATTTTATTAAAATCAGCCGATTGTTTTTATAACTGTACGATTACATACACAAAGTTCGAGACAAAAAAAATGTCATGTTCTGCATTTCTACTCTGGCCTTTATTATTATTTATTTAATTTCATGGCTATCACTAAAAATTAGAGTGGGACATAATAAATGTTTTTCTCCGGGTACCGAATATGTGTGGTACCACTGCGATTCCTCAGTGTGACGGCTCGGCTCTTTCCTGCCTCTGCATGGAATGCCTTTCCCTGTCTTGCAAACTCCAGACCCAGGCCCATGTGTCACCTTCTCTGTGAAGCTTTTCTGATTGAATCATACCCAAATGATCAGTCATCATTCCCTGTGTTTGGCTTTACTCTTCTTTTAATCTTGCATGGAAACTTCGAATTGTAATGATTTATTTGTAAATTTTCTCTGCTCCTAGATGAGCTAATTAAGAGGAGGGATTGCAGCCATTCATCTGAATATTCCAGTTCCTAGCCTAACCCCTGGCATATTATAGGTGCTATAATCGCTCTTGGAATGACAGAAAGAAGGAAGAGAAAGAAGCTACTAAATTGGGCTTGGCTTGGAGAGTATATTCTTTATGAAACTTTTTTTCTGTCCCATGAGCTCAATAGCTCAACATCCCGCTGCACCCCAGTTTCTTCCCCACCGCTGCCTGTCACACACAGCCCTTCCCTAAGGTGATGGGTAAATGGGACAGGTATGGGTGAGGGTAGAGAGGAACGGGATTCTGCAATCCAGACTTCTAGAAATTAAACAGACTATTTAAAATTCTGGGTGAGGCAGTCACTCTTTATTGAGAACTTAAGCGAGGATGAGTTTAAGCAGTTTCAGAGTGGAGTCATAAGAATAATCTGCCAGGAAAAAGGGCAGAATGGTCTCCGCTGGCAACCCCTTTCCATTAACTTCGTATTAGTTGAATAGTTACTATGATCCAACAGCATTGTAGACTCTATGGAAAATATAGGGAAAGAAGCATATATGTTCACTGTAGAAAAATTAGAAAATACAGAAGGGTAGAAATAAGAAAAAAAGGCCATAGTCCCATCACTCACAGATAATTGCCATCAGGACTTTGGTTTTTATCTTTCATTTGTCTCATTCATTCTGTGTCTCCGTGCATATATCTGTATGCTACACAAAGGGAACCGTAATACGAGTACATCTCCTGTTTTGTGACCCAAATTTTTTTTCATATAATAATGCATTGTCAGCATCTTTCCATGGTATTACATACTCTTCACAGTATTATATTTAATAGCTGATTAGTATTGCTCTGTATGACTATAATTCGTTTAACTCATCCTATGAGTGGATATTTAAGTTTGTTTTAAACTTATTTTTAATGTGAAGAACACCACCTATGCTGTTTAAAATCATGGATGAATCACTGAGTAAATGCTTAGTCATAAGGTAAAGTCTTGAAAGTGGAATTGCTAGATCAAAGGTTAAGAGTTGATAAGCTGCAAGTAGCAGAGGGCCTGACTGAAAGGGTTCATGTGAGATTGTTACCGTCATAGAAGAAGAAGCCTGACGTGGAGGTAGGGGCTTCCAGGGTTGGTTCCTGCCCCAGTGAAGTCAGGAAGGAGACCAGGCTCCGCCTTCCTTCTCTGCCATCTTTCCTGTGCTCACAATACCTTCTGTCACAGGTAATGAAAAATGCCACAGCTCCAAGCAGTATGGACTTACATGACAGAGCCCACGCAGGAAGGAAAGGGCCTGGGGCAAAGGACTTTCCCGTACAGTGTCCCCTCTGTTTTTGAGGAGAAAAAGCCGACCCAGAGGCTCCCAACAGACTTTTTCTTACGTTGCATTAACCAGACCTGGCTCACCTGCCCCTCCCTAGGCCAGTCATTGGTAAGTGGAAATGGAAGTGCCCTGACTGACAGATGTCAAGCTTGGCAAGCCTCTGGGGGCCTTGGCACAAACTGCCCAACCAAGGCAGGTTTCTTAAACAAAGGAGGCTGCGGGATAGGCTGCTGCCCGCTCCAATAGTGAATGCCTTTAGGGAATGTGCCGAAACCCAGATGTTCCCCATTTGGAAACTTCATCAGTGTACAATTCCTGCTTTCTTAGTCACCACTGCAAACAGAGTATTAGCGTGGAGAAGGTGCGCTTAGAAAGTCTTAGTGAATGGAGGCCTTCTTGGGGCACCCTTTTAAAAAACATTCAAAAGAAGGGCTCAAGAGTTCATCCAGAATTTCTGGGACATTCCAAAAATTCCTGAGGCAGTGCTTAGCTTCTTCGGTAGCCTCTTACACTGAAGTCCTGCTCCACCCCAACTATTGTGAAAAATTTCAAACATGTGAAAAATTTCAAAGAATAATATGGTCACTGCATATGTCCCTGGAATTCAGTAATCATTAATATTTTGCCATATCTGCTTTATCCACAAATGTATGGAATACTTACACCTGTGAATGACACTTCCCTCTTAAATACAGTTTAAATTGCAGTTTAAAAAGTTAAAATAATTGCAAAACCCCAATTACCTTTGCACCAACCTAAGATATCTCCCAAAATAGTGACATTATCCTACATAACTGCAAAACCATGGTGGCATCCAAAGCAAGTAAGAATTCTTCAGTATCTTCTTAGATTCAGCTATATGCAAATTTGCCCACTCATCCCCCAAATATATATATATATATATATATATATATATATATATATGTATATGTATATGTATATGTATATGTATATGTATATGTATATGTATATGTATATGTATATACATATATATACACACACACATATAAGCATTCCTGTTTTTTTTAAAAAATATCATTTTGAATAATTAACATAGGCATTGTTTAAAAATTTTATATATATATATTTTTGAATCAGGATCCAAACAATAGTCATGCATTGTATTGTTTTGTGTTTTTGTGTCTCTCTAATCTCTTTTATGTCAGGATAGTCTCCCCGTTATATATTTTTTCCCCCATGGTAATAACCTTTTGAAGCTACCAGGCCAGGTGTCTTATAGAATGTCCCATGTTCTTGGTCTGCCTGATTATTTTTTGAGGTGTCATTTAACTTGTTTCTCTATCCGCAGTATTTTCTGTAAACTGATTAGATTTAGGTAAAACATATTTGGCATGAATAGGTGATACTCTGCTCATATTGTGTCATATGAGCCAGGTGGCTCGTAAAGTCAGGTTGTTCAAATATTAGTCATGCCAAACTTGATCAACTTGACGCTCCGAGAATGGAGCACAGAGCAGTTTCTTTCTCATGCATGCTACAAAGAACCGTCAGTACAAATTTGTGTCTATATAATAGACTTTACATGTACATAAATAATGGACTCTATATAATTGTATATAATAGACTATAACGCTAATATTTGGGACTAACAGGATGGATTATAGCAGAACACAAAAAGAAATGGCTTAAAACTCAGTAGCAGACAGCTGCAGTACATAACAGGCATATCCTCACCGGCAGTCTTTTTACTTAGATACCATTAGTGTCATAGTCTACGACCGTGACTCTGTTTTTTTTCTCAGTTGAAGAGCTCTGGGAGCCCTTGCTTTCCCCGCCCTCCCTGAAAACTAGAAATTCTGAAGAAAAATGAAAAAAATGATGTGTCTTTGTTATACAGAGCCATCTTTTTCTTCTAGGCCATTGTCAGGGGATTTTACTTTTTTCAATCGAAACAGCCCATCAGGTATGGATGTACGTCTATACTATATCTGTATCTTTCCACAACTATATAGTTCAATAAAAAAACCCCCCAAAACAGCCCATCAAGCTGTTTCCCTAAGCCAAAAACCATTCATTTCAACACTCCATCCATAGGAACACGAATAGACCTCAGAATATTTAACATTCCTGTTTTTTTAAAAAAATGTCATTTTGGATAATTAACATAGGCGTTGTTTAAAAATTTTAAATGTACAAAAGAGCTTATAATATACAGTTAGCCTCCCTCCAAACCCTGTCTCTAAGTTTCTTTCCCCAGATATAACTAGTTACTAGTTTTTTATGTATCTTTTCAGAGATATTTTATTCACATGTAGATATCTATAAAATACTTTCTTAATTTTTGTATGTAAATATTGTTTACTATGCATTCTTCTCTATATCTTGCTTTTTTGTTTTTTGTTTTTTTACTTATTATGGATTGTTCCATATGTACCTGAATAGAGCTGTTGTTTTTTTTTTTCTTTTTAGCCACTGCATAGTATTCCATTGTTTGGATGTACCATAACTTACCTAGTGAGTTTCTCTTGATTAACATTTATGTTGTTTGTGACCTTTTATTGGTACAAATGGTGCTTTAATGAATATCCCTGTGCATATATTTTTTTGCACATGTGCAATTACGTCTGTAGGATAAATCGTAAAAATGGAATTGTTAGGTTATGTCGAGAGACAGTTCCCCATGGGTCTCTCACGTTTCTACATGTCTTGGGAGCAGAGGCACTCATAGCTTTTGTTTCAGATTATCTTTTCCAGGACAGTTGTGTAGTAAGCAGCCTTGAGAAACAGAGATAATGCCTCCTTCTGGAGCTAAGGCCAGGTTGTTTACTGTCCAGGATAATAAAGATAGGTCTCCCTCTGGAGTGATGGTCAGGTAGTTTTATTGTCTATTATAAAAGAATTGGGTTTCCTTAGCTTGGGACTCGCCTCCTGTAATGCAACCCAATGAACTTGCACATATTTCTGGGCAGTCATTTTGTAGCCTCACAGGAACTGAGGTTTGGGGAATGAGTGGAAATGCTGATACTCTGGCAATTGCTATTGCTGTGAGTAATAAACTGTCATTTGTCACTGACCCAAGATTTTGTGCTAGCATCTGTGAAACGGTGTCAGGCTGACTTGTTAGCTTTCAAAGGCACAAAATCTCAGATCTGTCACAGATTTTGACAGTTTTGATGATTAAGATGGGATGCTGACAGAGATCTAGCCTTCTAGAATGGAAAAGATGAAGGCCTCATGGGCTGATGAGCAGGATTTGACGTAACAGCAAAACACAGGAGGAAAATCTCTGAGCGTGGTTCATGGACATGTCAGGTCAGTATGTGGGTACGAGCCAAAAATCAGTGAAGTTATTCTATAACCAGTCATGATGGGCCTTGAAAGACAGTAGTGAGAGAAAATCACCCAACAGGCAGAACTCGGGGTGTTATACCTGGTTGCCTACTTTGTGGTGAAGGAGAAGTGGCTGGAGGTTAAAATATTTGTTGATTCAAAGTGACAAATGGCGTGGCTAGCTAGTCAGGGCCCTGAAAGGAGAGAGATTGGAAGACAAGGGATCAGGGATGGAGATATGAGGAACGGGATGAAATATGAAGATAGTTTAATCACGTTAACACCCACCAGGGAACATCCACCATAGAAGGGGCATCAATGATTTAGCCAGTGCTGACACAATGGGCACACGACCAGGGTGGCCATGGTGGGAGAGGTGAAGGCTCTGATGGGCCCGTAATTAGGGACTCCTTCTTACCGAGGCTGATGTAGCCTCTGTGACTGCCAAGTGTTCAGTCTGCCAGCAGTAGAGATGAATGCTGAGCCCTTGGTTAGGATTATACCTTGAGGAGGCTGATTGGCCACTGGGTGGCCAGTTTACTACAATGGGCCTTTCCCATCATTAAAGGCCAGAGGTTTGTTCTAACAGGAATAGACATATGTGCCAGGTATGAGTTTGCCTTTTGTCCTTTTGGGGCTTCAAGTAGCACTTGAAGGTCCTAGGGTCCTAGGGTACCTGGATATTCTTGTGAACATTTGTGTACAATTTTTGGTGTGGACATAAAATTATTTTTTCCGTTGTGCCAAGACGGGTGATGTCTGGCAAGAGATTGAATAGTTGTGTCTCACTTGAGATTCAAGGACAACCTGACTGGCTGACAGTTCTATGTCTTGGAAGCTCATACATGCACAGAAAGTCAGAAGGAGGTGAGGTTTCCTGCCCATTTCTGGGGTTGTGCATCAATCCCTGCTAGCAGACCCCGGCCAGCCACATTTCTGCCCACAATCACTGAGCTGTTTTGGCTTGAGACAGAGACACTCATTTTGTGCTCATGTCTGACCCCTATGATTTATCTGCTGTGGCGCTGTCATCATTGATGTCACTTACTCCACTGTGGAAAAATCCCAGGAGCCTCACAGATCGAGAGCCTGAAGGAAAGCATGTGCGAGGTCACTGACAATTTGTGTAAAGGGGAAAAAATATTATTCCCAGCAGGCAGTCCCTCCTGGGGCTGTGGACTCAGCACAGAGCTCCCGCTTGCGGTGAAGTGGGACCGTGTCATGCACAAACATGAACCAGACTGGTAGAGGTTTAGAAGTCAGGGAGACTTTCCAAGACTACCTCCATGTGCTATAGGCGTCGTCCGCAGTCTGGCCTTGTGCCATTTGAGACCCACATTTCCTCACGTCCTAGCACAGTTTCTATCTAGTACAATAGGTGCTTGATATTCAAGGGAGGAAGCCTTTCAACAAATAAATATTGAGTCCCTTATAGGTTCTAGATGCTGGGGATTCAGTAGTGAATAAAATGGACAAAAATTACTCTTTCTAATGACCCCTGGTAAATGGCCTCCCTTGACACACTTTCTTCATCTCTGGTATACTGTGATCTTTCTGTATTTATATCAGTGAATTTGGTTTTTTTTTCCCTTAGAGAAAACAAACAAACAAAAACCCCACAACACCGTGTAGAGGGACCATTCTTATTCTGGTCAATAATCATCTGCTAAGAGTCTGTCTTCTCTCCTTTGCACTTACCTGGCAAATCCCAACCCCAGTTGAATCCAGTGATCTATTTCCTTTGTACTTGAACTTCTGAACGTTGTTGGAAAAACTCACAGTCTGCACTGACTGACTGGCTTCACAAGAAATCGCAAACCTTAAAGGAGAGCTAAGCTCCACGTAGAAATTCTATTTTGCTTTCTCTACCAGGCTTTCCACCAGCCATTCTCTTTTTCTGACTATTCTTTCTGACTTTCTCCCCCAGGTAATTACATTATGGCTTTTAGGGACACACGATCAATTTTTATAACACATCAAGAAGTGTGTTGAAGAAACTAACATTTCATCCTGGTTCAATTTTCTTTTCCTCTATCTTATCTTTTGCCGAGGGCCATAAAAATATGCTGTCTTCTTGATTTATCTCATTTTTTCAAGTTTTCGTCTTCCTTTTCATTAGCTTTAAAATGAACTTTTAATAACCTCTCCCCCCCCCCCCCAAAGACATTACTGTTTTTCAGCAATGGCTTTTACGAAGAAATCAGCAATAAACAGATAAAATGGACTGATCACAGATCTTGGAGTCTTTCAGTGCTGGGGTTGAATACTGGCTCAGCTGTGTGATCCAGGGCAAGTTATTTAATATCCCTGATCCTCAGTTTCCAAAATTATAAAAATAATTATAGTAATACTTGTACTGCCTTGTTGTGAGGACTATACAAGCTAATGTTCATGAATACATTTAAGTCTAGTGGCTAATAAGAAGGCAGGAAAGAAAGGAAGAAAGAAAAGAAAGGGATAAAAGGAGGAAGAAAGAAAAAAAGAGCAAATCTGTGGAGAGGAATTAGTTACATGGGTGACAAAAATGCTGGTCGTACCGTGACTGAAATGACGTGTTCAGGAATCATTCAGAGGTTTCTCCTAATGACGTCTTCTGAAAAAACAGAGAAAAGTTATTGAAAAAAAATTATTTGGTGTTAGGGCTTTCTTCAAATCTATTCTGATATTCTTGTGGGACAGGCACCTATCAGCCTTTACTCTTCTGAAGGGTTCAAAACACTTCTTCAACTCTCCTGCTGATTGAAGAATAGTCATGTCAACACGTCACCTTTTGGGAGTTATCTAAAACTTTTCTGATGCATTTTTTGGACACCAGCAACCTAGTTTCTTTACATTTGCTGCCTTCTGGAACTAAAATCAGATTGTCATGCTGGGGACATAGCACATGATGCCGAGGGAGGTGATTATGCAGAGTACTCAGTCACAGAGGGGAAACTGAGCCAGTGCGGATGTCATTCTGTAGTGATAGGCTGGGTATTTGTCCTCTGGCCTGGATCTGGAGAAGGCTTGTTAACACCCATGGAGCTGGTGTTTAGAATGACAGTGTGACACCAGTGCTCTAGTTTGGAATTTTGATAACAAGCTCACCTCAGCACTTTGATCCTCTCCCCTCATCTCCTCTTCATCTCATTTGACTCCAGGCTATTTTCCTGGGCAGATTGGGAACTCCTTTGAAAGCAGGGGTCTTCTATCTGGTTCATTCTTACATCTTTTTCCCTACTTCTAATCTTTCAGTGTTTTGCATGCTATAGGCATCTGCTATATGAATAGTTTAATGTTCCTATTTTAGAAATGAGGAAACAAAAACTTTCTTCAAGTTCCACACAAGGATAGGTGAGGATTTGAGGCCAGAGTATTAATTCCATGACTCTACAATACAATGAAAAGAGGATTCACACCCATTCAGAGAGCTAGTATCAACAAAACAGAAAGTGACAAGCGGTGGTGAAGATGTGGAGAAATTGGAAGCCTTGTGCATTGCTGGTGGGAATGTAAAGTGGTGCAGCTGCTATGGAAGAGTACGACGGTTCCTCAAAAAAAAAAAGTAACAGAATTATTCAGAAATTCCACTTCTGAGTCTATACCCGAAAGAATTAAAAGCAGGGACTCAAACAGATATTTGTACACTCATGTTCATAGCAGCGTTATTCACGATAGCTAACAGTCCAAACCAAATATCACGGATAGAAGAATGGATAAATGAATTACGGTCTGTCAATACAATGGAATATTGTTCAAACTTAAAAGGAATGAAATTCTGACACAGGCTACAACATGGATGAATCTTGAGGACATTATGCAAAGTGAAATAAGCCAGACGAAAAAGGACCAATATTGTATGATTTCACTTCTATTCGGTACTTAGAGTAGTCAGACTTATGGAGACAGCAAGTAGAATGGTAGTTGCCAGAGGCTGGGGTGGAGGTGAAATGGGAGTTATTGTTTACTTGGTGTAGAGTGTTAGTTGGGGAAGATGAAAAAGTTCTGAAGATGGATGGTGGTGATGGTGGCCCAGCAATATGATTGTATTCAACGCCACTGAACTGTACACTTAAAAATGGTCAAAATAGTCAGTTTTACCTTATGTATATTTTACCACACACAAAAAAGGAAAAAACATTGAGAAAGAACAGCTGATCTTTATTTTGGGGATTCACAACTTTTTTGAGTCTGTAAGAATGAATCTTACAAATATGCACATGGACATACACATAAAAGCTTCAGCATGTAATTTTAAAATGCTGTTTTTAAAGTTTCAAAAATGAATAATATGTGCATTATTGAAAATGAAAAACATGAAGCGGAGAGAACACAGAAATCATCCCTAATCACAAGCAGTTTACATTTGACCTTGTCTTTCTAAGTTCAGGTGCGTGTATATACACACAATTGGACACATATTGTTAAGGAGTTAAGAGATCAGTGTATGTATCATGCTTTTCCACACATCATGAATATTTTACCAAAGTCCCAAAGCTCTGTGTGTGTGTGAGTGTGTGTGTGTGTGTGTGTGTGTGTGTGTGTGTGACCTGGATTTCCAGTACTTCAGGGTGTGACATCGGGGACTTTAGTGGACTCACCTGTAAGGTCACCCTTCAGGTGCACATTAAATAAGGTTTTCCAGTTACTCTGTGACCTGCATCATCATCAGTCACTCCAGAAAATCCAGGGAGAGGTTTGCTCTGTGCCAGAGAATGGAAGAAACGCTATGTAAGGGGCACCTTGGGCACAGACCTCCCAGAAAGAGGACTGAGCCCAGGCAAAGGCATGAGTATTTTGACAACCAGGAATACTACACCAATTCAATCAGAAAGAAAATGTAATCCTGCCTTTCAGGGAGACAAAAATTTGAAGACAAAAATGGCAGCAGTACTCTGAATAACGATGTTGACAGAGTTACATTCAAATACTGCATCCCCTTAATGATCAATTGTGAGATACAAAGCAATAGAGTATGATGCTTCTAAGGGAATGATCAGGTCATCCTATTAAAACATTAGCAAGTGGATATGTTTCCACTGGCTTATTTAACAGTGTATTTGTGTAGTACAGCCAACAGAGTTGGGCACATTCATCAGTGGTTATTATCAAGATGTAAACATGAACACATTTGCATAATTCCTTCCTGGAATTTCCTTCTGCCCTTCTATCACCAAGCTAATGGACAAGTCCTGACGTAGGCTGCTCAAAAGTGGCTTAACAATTCCATGTATGAGGTGCTTCTTTTCTGTTAATTGTAATAAAAAGACTCCATCTGAGAGGTAGGTTAACAAAGGTCCTTCCTATAAACTAACAAAAGGACATTTATAAAGGGGTTATTTTACTACCTCTGCTTTCAATGTACTATGAGCACTTAGAGCTTGTTTGTCCTTTAAATAGACACCAATAGGAGCCACAATGCACCCTTACAGCAATGGTTAGACAGTCTCAATTTGTCTAATGATTCATGGGCATAGACCCGTCTCCCTCCCCATCCTCGTGGCGGTTAGTATACTGTTCCAAGAGAACAAATCTAACAATTCCATTTTTAAAAGATAATTGTGCTTACGAATTAACAGGAAAAAAACAAAAAACTAAAGTGTGTTCTTTTTTTACATTCCCTACTTTTAAGACAGGTTGTGCATTTCTAAATATCTACAAAGACAAGATAGTTCAACTGTTTCAGATAAAGATCTGAGATAAGGACCAGAGCAGCATGGAACAAACAGCATACATGTAATGTAACGAAGGCTGACTCCGGAGAGTGTCTTCTAGGTAGGACCATGTTGGCCTAGAACCTGTGCCCTTCTCTCTGCTATCAATCCAGTGGGTACCTATAGGCATCTGTAATGCCCAGAGGGGATTTAAACAATTACCACACGTCTTTAAGAAGACAGTCTTTCCTATGAATTTTAGCACAAAATGTACAAAATAGTTTACTATTGTTGAGAACTGGCAACCTTTTAACATCTAGCAAGACTAGATGCTGTAACATTAGGACTCATTTGTTCTTGACATGTGCTCTATGCACAGCAAAGAAAAATAAAATGCAGACCTAGGGCCAACGGTTAATCTTGCCTCATGTCGACACATTGGCACAGAGCCCTTTACATGTCCTTCTCATCCTTCTTCTCTCAAACCAGAGCACAACACAACGTGCCCTATTCAAGGAGGCTGTTGGACCATTCCATTTCCGAAAGACAGTATTTCTTGCAGATGTTCACAAAAAGACATTTAAACAATGTGTTACTTTACCACCTCTACTTGTATCATTTATCAGGTACTGTAGAACATCAAGAAAGATTAGATATCTCAAAAAAGTACTTGCTGTGGTCAGCTATGTACTCACCAGTGAATGAAATGTGCACACAGAACAATGGTTGAAATACGAAAATGTCTTCTAAATATGACCAATCTGGCCTAGAACCCTTCTTCTGATCTTTGCCTGAACTGTGCGATAGCCTAAATTTGGGGGCTTCCACAGATCCCGTGGAGCTCATTCATGAACCTTCTAGACGTACATGGAGTCGGGTTAAGAACCCCTCTCCTTACAATTTTTATGTGCTTTTCACTGATTCCATAGTTGATTCATTAAAGGAGAGAAGACCGTTAGCTAAGTCTTTTACTGCTTTCCAAGTGGGGCTGTGCCTTGGAGAAGTGCATTTCCACTTATTGAGCTGTCATTTTGTCCTGGGTCTCCTCCCAGGAGAGAGAAAAGTGTTTGATTCCCAAGGTTCCTGGAATCTTTGAAAGAACTCTAAGCCACAGCCAGCTTTGCTTTGGCAAGTCACGCCATTCCCTTTCTTTCCCTCTTTCCTTTCCCATGGAACCTACTCCTTCCGTCTGTCTTTCAGATTCTGCTTTATGAATAGCAATTCAAGCTTTATTTTCTTCTTGAATGCACGCTCTCTGGAAAAGAGGCTTTTCACCAAGAATGTGGTGTCTCATTGCTGTCTTGCCAATGGGTTAAACAAAGATCTCCACGCTGGGTAAAATTTTCCAGACCCATTTATACATGCCTTCCTTTCTCGCACTTAGCTAAAACCAACAACATATTCACGAAAGTGTAAGGGATGAGAAAATCCTTCCCCTGAATAATTGAGAAATAACTTTGACACAATTTGATAAAATTATTTCTATTTTGCATCTGGTGTTCTGGAATGTACTACCTCAGACAGACACATGCAAAGCAGGTCCTACATCTATAAATGTGAAAAGTATAAGTGAATATCTCTGTTCAGGTTATTTATCACCCAATGTTAAATAATCTGAAGTTTGAAAAACTCAGTTAATAATTCATGTGTGCTGAGTGCTTTCACAAAACCAAGAGCATAAATATTAATTGCCCCTTGCCTGCAGAGTAGTCCGTAAGAAATTAGGGAAGTCTCAGTTCCGCTGTCTACTTTATCTTTAAGGGATAGTTTAGAGTAGATAGTTACTCTTATCTGAGCTCCCTAATGCCAGGAAAAGTCAACAGGGAAAGAAACACCCACGAAATCAGCACCTGGACTATCACAGAGCCAGCCTGTGTACACACTCCTGAAATGGTGGCTGCCTGACGTGCAGGACTAAGCAAAGGTCTCAGACGGCCGTTTGCCTGACTGAGTGCTTGTTCCTTGTGCTTTTTTGCTCATGGTATATCCCAGCAGAATCAAAGCCAGAGTTAACCCTTTATTTTACTCTGCTTTTCCGGCGAGTTTCTATTTTCTGTCTCTTCCTCCTCCCACCACCCCCAAGAGAGTTAGAGGGAGCTCTACACACAGGTGGAGGAGAGAGCTGACCGTTGCTGCGCTTTGAAGGATATGAGAAAGTTTCTGCAGGCCCTCATTCGACTGACTTTCTCAAAGCTCTGTTCTCCAGAAGAGACATACCTGCAATTGTTAATAACGACTGCAACACTTGTGAGTTAATGATAGTTTCACCTTTCACCAAGCCTCTGAGTTGAGACTGTTTTCCCTATCACTCCTTTTCACTACACTGGCCTTCTGTTTTCCTCGTCATCACGTAATCTTTGTACATAGGTTCTGGATCCTCCAGGAAATACATTTGATGAGAAGCTGAGTGGCCTCTGACCCTTGACAGAAGGCCAAAAACGCAGAAATGCAGTCAGGAGAATTTGAAACAAAAGAGGAAGAAGTGTGCTGCAGACTGTACCTGCTGAATGATGATGGGAGAGGAACGAACCACTGGGCAGGTGGGAGGAAGCTGCCCAGACGGGAAGTCTCCTGGGGGCTATGCTCATCTGTGCAGCCATAGCTCTGTTATGTTCTGCCATGCCGGTGGTCCTCACACAACAGACAACATTAGGTCACATACTGACCTCATATTAGAATCATCAGTGGAGCTTAAAATGTCCAGACTATGCCTCACACCAGAATCTCTGTGGTGTGGGGCCCATGTATCAGTATATATCTATTGGAAGTATATGTGATTCCAATATGCTGGTAAGATTGAGAACTACTGTTTGATGCAAATTTATAATTTATTAAGCACCTTTCGTGTGTCAGGCATGTGTTAGGTATTGTGTCAAATGCTGTTAGGGACTGAATGTTTGTGTCCCTCCAAACCACCCACATTCATATGTTGAAACCCTAACCCCCAATGTGATGGTATTAGGAGGTGGGGCCTTTGGGAGATGATTCGGTCATGAGGGTGGGGCCCCCATGATGGGATTAGTGCCCTGATAAGAGAGACTCCAGAGGAGCTCCCTTGCCATTCATCCATGAGAGGGCACAGTGAGAACACGGCCTATGAACCAGGAAGTGGGCCCTCACCAAACTGAATCTGCTGGCACATTGGACTTGGACTTCTGGCCTCCAGAACTGTGACAAATGTTTGCTGTGTAAGCCGCTCGTCTGTGTTAGAGCAGTTCAAAGGGACTAAGACAGATTCAGAACATACAAAGGGGAAGAAACAATCCCAGTATCTGAAGGGGACACAGTCTGAGGTTGCATATCAATGATGGGAGAGGGCCTCATCAATTTGGTCACTGGCTTTCCCCTGATGCTCATATGTTTGGGGACCACTTGACTGCCTTCTCCGTCAACAGTCACCATGTGCTCAAACTTTGTTAGAAACATGAAACAACCTGCCATTCAACGACCATGGAACACTTCCATAGAGGATCTCAGTGGCTTTTACATTTTCGGTGCCACTGTTCTGTATATATTGATAGAACCAGTCAAGATTTGTAATTGGTTACTTTAAAATTATTGCATATATATATATATATATATATATATATATCCATTTTCTTTATCCAGTCATCTACCAACCAGTGGACAGTTAAGATTGCTTCCACGTCTTAGCTATTTTGAATAGTAATGCTGCAATGAACATGGGGGAGCAGATATCTTGTTGGGATACTGATTTTAGTTCCTTTGGACAAATACCCAGAAGTGGGATTGCTGGATCATAAGATAGCTATATTTTTAATTTTTTGAAGAAATCTTTATACTGTTTTCCATACTGGCTGTACCAATTTACATTCCCAGAACAGCACAAGGGTTCCATTTTCTCCACATCCTCACTAATGCTTTTTGATGAAAGCCATCCTAAACAAAGTGAGGTGTTATCTCATTATGCATTTTTTTCCAAGTGCAGAAAGGTGTAAATTTATATAAATCATTTTGTATACATGTGGTGATATATGAATATACAATGCTTACAGAAACAAATAGAAATGGACTAAAATGTTTATATGTTTATATGGACACATAAGTCCTTCACATTTGAAAAATTAGACTAACCATAATGGTTTTGATTTGCATTTTCCTGATGGTTAGGGATGATGAGCTCGTTTTCATGGACCTGTTGCCCGTCTATATGTCACGCTAAGCCTGTGTAACTGCAGGCTAGCTTCATGTAGAACCAGTGTGGTGAGGCTGGCCAGGCGATTTGCCACGTGCTTCTGCTTAGGTTAGATACCCTCCATGAAACTGAGAGGCGTGTGGTCACTTCAGCTGAACACAATTCTTTTCTTGACCTTGCTTGAGTCCTTGATCTTAAAATAGGTTATCAGGTTTAAGGCATTGGAAATTTGCCCCCTACACATTTTATTTGGCTCTTTTCAATTTTGTTTTAATTATAGTTGAGAATATTTTGGCTGGTACAGAGAGAGCCAACTGAACTAATCGGTGACCTTGTCCTTGAAAATCGCCGACCAGGAGCCAAACCATCAGAAAGCTTGATGCCTCTTGCCTGCTGCTGCCAAATTGGAAAGCAGAGACCCCTCCCCTGCACTTGATGTGAGCAAGGCAGGCCTCTAGAGTCCCCGGAGCCAGGTTCATGGACACAACCACAGGCAGCACAGCCCACACTGGTTTGTGCCACCCTAGGCTTGGGGTCAAGAGGGGTGCTGGCCAATTTTAGGTCACACAGCAAGCCTTCTGCCTTGCTGCTGGCTCGGTCCAAGCTGGGAATTGAGTCTGAAATCCAGAAACCTTGCTTGCTGTATGACTCAAGAAAAGTGTTGTCTCTTTAGACCACAGTTTTCCCATCTGTATAGCAGGAAGATTTTCTAATCTGTGTAAGTCAGGGTTCTCTAGAGAAACAGAACCAATATGTATATATAAACACACACATATATGTGTGTATGTGTATATGTGTGTGTGTGTAATACAAATTATAAGGGATATATATTAATTATAAGAAATGTTATATATACATGAGAGTTTGGACAACTAAGTTTGCGAACTTTCCACTATGTAAGTGCACGGTGGAAAGTTCGCGGACTTAACTGTCCCACCTATGTATATATTAATTATAAAGATTGGCTCATGCCAATTATGGAGGCTGAGAAGTCTCAAGATCTGCAGTTGGCAAGCTGGAACTCAGGTGAGCGAATGGTGTACTTCCAATCTGAGTCCATGCCCTAAAAAAGGAGAATACGCATGTCCCAGCTGGGAGATAGCCAGGCAGAGAGAGAGAGAGAGAAAGAAGGAGAGAGAACAAACACAAATTATGCTTTCTCAGCCTTTTGTTCTCTTCAGGCCTCCAGTGGGTTGAATGAGGCCCACCCACAGTGGGGAGATTGAGCAATCTGCTTTACTCAGTCTATCCATTCAAATGTTAACCTCATCCAGTGCTGGAGACTAAGTATTTATTTGTGTTCCCCAGATTCTTATGTTGAAACCTAGTGTCCAATGTAAAGGTGTTAGGAGGTGGGGCCTTTGGGAGGTGATGAGGTCATGAGGGTGGGGCCCTAAGAAATGGAATTAGTGCCCTGATAAGAGAAACCCCAGAGAGCTCTTCAGAGCCCCTTCTGCCAGATGAAGTTACATTGAAAAGACAGCCATCTATGAGCCAGAAAACAAGTCCTCACAAGATACTGACTTGACTCACACTGTGATCTCAGACTTTCAGCCTCCAGAACTGAGAAATTAAAAATAAATAAATAAATAAATAACAAACCGACCACTCTGAATGCTGATTTACAAGGCCAAAATTTAGTGTGGAGAAATATTTCTAATTTTTGAATCGATGACTGTTATTCAGGAAATTTAATGTATACATATATAGAAGAGACTGTATGTGAATTTTGGAAAATTAGTTTTATTATATTCATGTGGTTTTGTTTGTTAAAAAGGCCTTTGTTCAATATACCTGAAAATATGTATTCTCTGAATTCTAAGTACTTAGACAAAAATGTTGTCTTTTCAAATTAAAAACAAGTAATTACCATAGTGTTCTGGCAAAAGTAGCACACTCCTGTGGATTTATGGACTAAAGAACAAAAACATTCTTGCCAGATTGAAATCATCTGTTTCTTCCATAGTGAAAAAGAATTCTATGATAGACTGAAATAGTGTTCAAAGTAGTAGCTGCTCCTTTCTGGGCAAGGATTATAGTCCCCAGCCACTGATCTTAGTCTTGGCCATATGACTTTGGTCAGCGAAGTCATTGCGGGTTTTCACTGTCCCCCTTTTACTTCTGTCTGAAGACAGGCAATGGTTTGGATAATGGCTGCCACCAGCGTGGGTTTGGATGTGGAGCCGAGCCTCAGCTGACCTGCAACAGACATAATGTGAGCTAGAAATAAACTGTTTGTTGTTGTAGGCTTTGGGATTTTGAGGTTGTTTCTCATCACAGCATGACCTAGCCTGCCCTGACTATTATACGACCTGAAATTTTCCCTAAATTGTAACCTCTGTCCTCAGGGAGACCGCCCTAGCTTGAGATATAAGATCAACTCAAAGATGATATGGTTGCTTTCCACTGCCCCGAGGATGCAGCAGAGAAGGAAATGGGCTTAGCCTGGATTTCAGAGAAGATAAGCTGACTGATTACTCATGGGAAATCTCTAAGGGCATAGGCTTTGGACTTAGACAGCCTAAGTTCAAATCCCAGTGCTACCACTCACCTGCTGGGTAGACTTAGGGAGTTACTGAACCTTTGTACGAGTCCATTTTCCTTTCCATAAACCTGGAGTAAAAACACTCATATTACAGGATTATGTGAAGATTAAGTTATATATTATAATATATAGTGCCAAAAAATATATACACATTTTAAGAAAGGAAAAAATCTATTTAAAATTGTAATACTCAATATATACCGATAACAAAAGATAAATACAAGACATGTGTACACATTTTTTTGGCACCCCCAATATATATAAAGCACTTAACATAAGAGCCCAACACTATGGGTTTATAAGATGGAAAGGCTCAACAAAGTGTGGTTATAATTAACATTCACGTATACATATGTAGAGGCATTTAAATAACTTAGATACACAGTCTGAAAGCTGATAAAACATTCACAAATATAGAGAAATGTGGAAATTTAAATCACTCGCTAGTGAGCATAGCTGATACATCATGTGTTTGCTCTAATTGCAATATGGCTATATAGCAAGGTAAAATGTTTGACAATTACTCACATTTGAGAAGCCATGTTGCATTTAAACTGTTTCTGGAAAGGGAATATGTTCAGAAACTGTAAATTTGCTAGAGACATATTCAAACCAAGCCACCAAATCATTTCAGCCAATTCTTAAAAACACGCCTAAGTGTATGGCTCTGGGTTGGGTAAAGACAGGCGAGATCAAAAACATAAATCATATGTGGTTCCTACCCCAACTAGTACTTTAAGTCTGGTGATAGAAACAGGCCTGTGAATAACCAATTCTGTAATGAGATGGAAAGACAGCAGTGCTGCAGGGAAGCCTAAGTGACATGCTCAAGTTACACCAGTTGAGTGTAACACGTTGGGTACATTCGTCTGCTCTGGCTGCCACACAAAATACCACAGATTGGACAGCTTAAACAACAGGAATTTATTTTCTGCCAGTTCTGGAGGCTGGAAGTCCGAGATCAAGGCCCAGCATAGTCGGTTTCTGGTGAGAGCCCTCTTCTTGGCTTGTAAATGGCCATCTTCTTTGCTGTGTCCTCACATGGCCTTTTCTGAGTGCTGAGAGAGAGAGAGAGAGAGAGAGAGAGAGAGAGAGAGAGAGAGAGAGAGAGCGCGCGCACGCGCTAGGGATAGAGATAGAGAGATCAAGCTCTCTAGTGTCTCGTCTTATAAGGGGACTAATCCCATCAGATCAGCCCCACCCTCATGCCCCAGTCACCTCCCAAAGGCCCATCTCCAAATACCACCACATTGAGGATTAGGGCTTCAACAAATGAATTTGACGGGTGGGGGTGGGGTGCGGTACACAACATTCAGTCCCAACAGATGGCATGGGACGTACAGACACCAAAAGGAGAAGCTCAACCATCATTTTACGAAGACACGTCTGGCTTTGCCATCACTATGCTAAGCTTCAGTTCTGCTGCAAATCTACAGCAAGAAAAATAACAAAAACCTGTCTTGTAACAGGGCTCTGCATCCATTCAACCCTGTGCTCAATGCTGTGGATTAGAGAGAATGGGAGAGTCAGGACCCTTGACCTCATGACCCCTGCACCAGTCAACTGGGAGACACAAGTTATATGTGCTCTTCGGTATCAGGTGCAGGTTGTGGGAGGGAGGCCTAGGCCGAGCTCAGGCAGGGCTTTCCTGAGTACGTGATATTTCCACTGAGACCTGGCGCAGAGTGGAAGAGTAGAAAAAAGGGAATTCCAGGCACAAGGAACAGCTGTGTGAGGGTGGTGAAATAGGGGTGAGCTTTGTGTCCTTGAGTGACGGGAGAAGACCAGTGAGGCTAGAACAAGGCGAGAAAAGGGCTGAGTGAAATGGGGGTAAGGTGGGAAAGGCCAGGGGAGACAGACAAAATTTGAACATCTGTGTAGTGCTTACCAGGTGCAATGGGAAGTCATCAAAGGACTTTAAGGAAAGGAAAGACATAATCCAACTAATATTTTTAAAAGTTTGGTATGGTTCCTCAAAAAATTAAACATGGAATTACCACTGATCCAGCAGTTCTTCACCTGGAGATTATCTATCTATCTATCTATCTATCTATCTATCTATCTATCTATCTATCTATCTAAAAGAATTGAAAGCAGGGACTCAAATAGCTATTTGTACCCCCATGTTCATAGCAGCATTGTTCTCAATAGCCAAATGGTGGAAACAACCCACATGTTCGTCAGCAGATGAGAGGGTAAACAAAACAATGGACTATTATTCAGCCTTAAAAAGAAATGAAATTATGACGTGCTATAAGATGGATGAACCTTGAAAACATTATACAAAATAAACCAAGCCAGGTATAAGAGGACAAACACTGTATGAGTCCACTTACACGAGGTCCCTAGAGCAGTCAAATTCATAGAGACAGAAAGGAGAATGGCAGTTACCAGTGGCTGGGAAAGGGGGTAGCTGAGTAGGGAGAATGGGGTGTTATTATTATTTAATAGGTAGAGTTTCAACTGGGAGAGACGTGAAAGTTCTGGAGATGGATGGTGGTGGTCGTTGCACAACAATGTACTTAGGTCAATGAATTGTACATTTAAGAATGGTTAATGTGGTAAATTTTATGTTACGTATTTTTTACCAATAAAAACATTTGTTATGGTTGCTGCACGGAGAGTTGGAGTGGGTTATGGGGGTGGGAAGCAAAATAGGGGAGCGGGAGAGACCAACCCCCAGGCTTTTGTATCGCCCTGGTAAGAGAGCAGGACGGCTCGATCAGGGTGGAGCAGTGGAGATGAGAAGTGGATGGATTCTCAATTCGTTTTTGAGGTTGACTCCATTGGGCTAGGTGATGGACTAGATGGGAGTTGGCGTGGGGCTTGTAGGGAGGAAAATGTCAGGGATGGTGTCACCCTGGTGTCTGGAGTGAGCAATGAGAGATGGCAAACACTGGAGGAGGTACATATTGCAGTAGAGGGAAGTTGGGAATTAGGGGGTTCAGATGTTCAGATTTAGATACACTATGATTGAGGTGACTATGGAAGAGTGAAGTGCAGCTGTCAAAGAGGCATTGGATATACAGGCCTGGAGCTCAGAAGGGTGTGACAGGTAGGAACTGGGAGATGACAGAGGAGATACTATTGAAAACCACAGGATCAGATGACGTTTCCTAAACCAAGAGTGTATGAGTGAGAAAACAATGCAGTGCAAGAAATGCAACAAGCCTACATCAGATCTGACAGGGTGACCTTAAATTCCAGTGAATCAGCTTGCTTTTCTGTTTAAGAGACATGAGCACTTGAATGAGAGTCACCAGTGCCTGGATATAAAAGAATTCATGGAAGCCAAGTGTACAGAGCAGACTCTGAAGCCTGGTAATGCCCGCCAGTCACATGGAGCCCTGATTCTCCCAGGTGCAAGATGGAGACTATCTGGGTGGCTGGAGAAGGGGTCAGGGCTGGAGCCCAAGTGCTCCAAGTACCGTATGTTACTAAACCAAGCCTAGCGATTTCTCTTTGCTTGGGAAAGCTGAACACAAGAAAGAGAGAGAACAAGGACCAACCAGGATGGCTAGAGGAGGGGTGTAGAGCAGCTAGATCCAGATCTACCTAAAAATAGGAAGACTCTTCCTGTTCTGATTTACTTGTGTTTTAATACCCCTCCCTGACCCCTTTTCCTTCAACTAGTCTGACCGAAGCTTTGATATTAGCAGGAAAAAAGATTTGGAGCATACAATTACTTTGCATTTCCTGGACATTATCGGTGAGGAACTCATTTGGGAATAAATAATCATGATTTTTCTGAATATGTAAGAACCTTCTAAGAGCAAGTGTTAACTAAAAATTGGTGTTTCAGTTGGGGAGAATTCACCAGTCCCAATCTTGGAGTAGGAAAGGGGCCTGTAGTAATCTATGCCAGTGTCGGAACTGAGGAGTGGGTGTCTGCTGGTAAGAATGATGGTGGCGGGGACACCAGATGAGAAAGAGGGGCAGGTTTTCTCGGGGCTTGGGAGGTTGTGAACCGCGGACAGGCTGTAGGCCAGGCTGGAGCTTGGTTTCAGTGCAGAAGAGAGGGCAAAGAAGGTCCTTGTTCCCGAGTCAAAAAGAATGGAGGAAGAAGAAGAGGACGGGCCCTGTGGACGAGGAGGCAGGCAAGTGGAGGTGGAGGAACCAACAGAGGGCTATGTAGGTCCCTGGGACTAGGCGAAGGGTACTGGGAATTTAGTGATGGACGGAAGTGCCGGATACTGGGGTGCAGCCTCCTGACAGCCTCCTGGGAGGGAGGGAGAATCAGGGTGGCGCAGTGGGCTGTCCCGATGCTGGCTCCATACTGCTCTGCTTTGTGCTGGGCACTGGATCTGTGGCCAGAGCGTAGGCAGGACAGAAGTAGGCTAAGGATGAACAAGACCCACCAGGTGGAGAGAAGGAAGGGTGTGCGAGCGCATGCGCGTGCGTGCGTGTTGCTTCCAGTGATGTACTGATGTCTGGCCTTTCCCCTGGGTGCTGCGGTCTCTGGAGGCAGGAGCTGAATCCCGTGGTGTGTCGGTGCCAGTCTGGTCTCATTATAACATGACCGTGACTGCCGAGAGCGCTCCAGGGGCAAAGTGACTTCAGTCTGCAGTCTGAGAGGGCCGAGGCTCCCCAGACACGAAGGCTCCGCTCCAGGCCAGTCTCCTGCGTCAGCCTAGCGGGGTCTTCGCTCTGTTGCCGCCCAGCCTGGTTCCATCAGGTCAGTGTGTTGAACTCCAGGCCAGTGGGGAGGAAGAGAACTGTAGCAGTGGAGTTTGTTGCTTTGAATTTTTGACATACGGAGAACCTAGGAGACGAGTCTGGCTGGTTGCTGGGCCAGCCTCCTGTCTGCCTTTATCTCCTGATCTCATGGCCCCCTGGATACACAAGGAAAGGTGTGTCTGGAGGGGGAGTGCCTTTCACACTCATTTGTGATAATATTGTCTTTTCCTCCTAATTATAAAAGGACAGTGAGAGCATGCCATGCTCTGAGGTCGATCTAAGGAAAGGAAATTGCGACCAGCAGTCTGATTTGCTTCAAATTCAATAGAAGAAATGCCAGCCTGAAGCAAGATCAGAGATTGTCCTTTTCCGTTTCCTTGCCTGGCTCCTCTGTCTCCCATTCTATGCGTTTGTCCCCATGAGAGTGGGAAGACAAGCATAGCGGTGATGCCTCACTCAGGTAGAGCAGGGTTTAGCCAAATCTAAAGTCAAGGTTTAGAAGCAGAACCTTGCTAGAGGACTGCCTCCGAGGAACAAGCAAAGCATCTCAGTACCAGACAGGATGAAAGAAAAGTGCAGTGAAGGCGGGCAGGGATGCTAGGCGCTGGTGGAGCAAGGGGGAGAAGCCCACCACAGGTCGCCTCGGCTTTCAGAAGGGCTTTCGGGGAAGGAGCTGTGTTGAAGGCTGTTACTTGCTTATTCAATATCCATTTTGATCTCAGAATCGGGGTTGGAAATGACCTTCAATGTCATCTAATTTGTTTTGTACCCCTTTATCTTACTCACCACCATATAACTCTGTGAAATTGGCAGGAGATCAAGAAATTTGTCTCCAATCCTTTAGATTCAGATCCCAGAAGTGGGATTGCTGATGCCAATGAAAGAAAAATAGGTAGTTTGGTTTCATGATAAATATAAGGGAGGATTGAAGGGTGGGAGAAGACTAGGGGAGGGCAGACTTGTGCAAACAACGTAATGATATGAAAGCTAATTGATAACTATTCCATAAAACAAATATATTGTTTTATTTTAAGGAACCAGTAGCTCTGTGCGGAAATGATCTAATTTATCTCTAGCATGCCCCAACAAATTAGAAAAGAATGTCTTTTTCATAGACAGTGGCTAAATGAGGTCGGATAAATATGCCTGATGGTACTGACGGTGGGTAGCAAAGACAGGAGTAAAATTTAGGTCCTCCTTCTGTCTTCTCTGAGTGTTATTTCCAGAAACAATTGAAATGTGAACAGGAAAGGATATGATCAAGAATAATGAGAAAAAATTATGAGTGGAATTCTTGTGAAAAAATAGAGGTTATCAGGTTGGAGCTGAAGATTACTAACACTTCACAGTGTGAACCATTGAGAACTGTTTATCATTTGGGTAATTAGATGATTTGCCCCAGGAAGAGTTTCTGAAAAATAAACTCACCTTTCTTCCAACATGTTTGAATTTCTATCTATCTATCTATCTATCTATCTAGCTATCTATCTATCTATCTATCAACTTATTAGGTGTTTTTGACACTGCGCTGAATACTTTATATATATAATCCTTACAAGAACCCCGTGAGGTATTTTGTCTCTGTTCCGCAAATTAGAAAATGAGGTTAAAAATAGTTAAGTAATTTGTGTAAGGTCAAAGAGCTAAATGCAGAATAAGATTTGTTGGATGAGTCTGTCTGGTTCTAACGAACCCTGCACACGGAACCACTTTTCTAGGTTGGCTTCCAATGGCTTATATGCCTGCATGACACGCGGACAGAAAATTTATCCCAATCAACACACATTGATTGCACAGACGCAGGCAGATTTTATAAAAACACTTATTTGATGGCCTTCAATATAAGACTTTCTGCACAACCTATCCTTATTTATTACCCTGTCCTCTAAAAATTTCCTTAAAGAGCTCTATAAAAAGGTAATGATGTTAAAAAGCATCAGATAAGTTGGATAAGAGGAAATCATTTTAGTGGCAAAGGCCAAGGAAATGCCAGTCTCCATGGTCACTAGAAATGGAACCCTGCTAGATTGTGACTTATTCTATCAATTCAAATATATCCACCTTTCAAATCATGTCTTCCCCAGATATAACCACGTAGAAGAAAGCCAGGCGAACCCCCGTCTTAGATGCCAGTCCTTTATCGGTTATCTGAATTATAAGTCGGTTGTACTTCATAGGTTAGCATGTACTCTTGGCCCTTCAAAGGATGTAATGTTTTGGTGTTCATGTTCAAATCAACCCGAAGATCCATAATATGTGGTTATTTTAATTCTGCAGAGGTACAATTTACATGCTTTGTCACACAGTGCATGCTCTGTCCAACTGACCTCTGGGATTACATATTTAGCAAGTGAGGAGATGAGGGGACTAGAAAACTGTAAAGCTTTTCAAGTGATAAAACATTTTTAATTGTTAGAAATATATATATATATATATATATATATATATATATATATATATAGCAAATTGGTATGGGAGAAAATATTAATGAAAGTTGAAAAGACAACTTGTAAGATGAGGAGATTTCTAGAACTGTGACTCAGTGGGCATGTGATTGTTAAGAAAGTCAGGAACTTGTAGAAACTTTTTTTTTTTAAGGGATATATACTCTTTCACTCAGTTTAATTTTTTTTTTTTTTTTTTTTTTTAGATTTTATTGGGGAAGGGGAACAGGACTTTATTGGGGAACAGTGTGTACTTCCAGGACTTTTTCCAAGTCAAGTTGTTGTCCTTTCAGTCTTAGTTGTGGAGGGTGCAGCTCAGCTCCAGATCCACATGCTGTTGCTAGTTGCAGGGGGCACAGCCCACCATCCCTTGATGGAGTTGAACCGGCAACCTTGTGGTTGAGAGGACCCGCTCCAACCAACTGAGCCATCCGGGAGCTCAGCGGCAGCTCAGCTCAAGGTGCTGTGTTCAATTTTAGTTGCAGGGGGTGGAGCCCACCATCCCTTGCGGGAGTCGAGGAATTAAACAGGCAACCTTGTGGTTGAGAGCCCACTGGCCCATGTGGGAATCGAGCCGGCAGCCTTTGGAGTTAGGAGCATGGAGCTCCAACCGCCTGAGCCACCGGGCCAGCCCCAGTAGAAACATTTTGATTCAATAATTTGGAGCTCTCTGGAAGTCTGGGAATACATCCTTTTCCAGCATATGAGGTCTGTTGCACTGTGATGTGGGAACAAGATAATTCGGCATTGTTATAAAAATGATGAAATGCTCTCATAAAAATGAAGTTTATATGCATGTCTAAATATTACTCTATACCAATCACTGTGTTGTAATTCCCTGCTATTTTTGTTCCTTGTAACAAACCAACATATAAATACATTCATGCATTTTTGCTGCTTCTGGTGGGGAAGAATTCTTTGTTTTATCTGAGAGAAATGACATGAATCTTGGCCAAATACCACCCACAGAAATACAGTTTCTTTCACCGTGTGCCTGCCTGCCTTTTTTATACCCATACCAGAGCAGGGTTGCTCATTTGTGTCTCTGGTCACATCTCGTGTGGAGTCTCAGGTACCAGCCAGAAGAGCTGGAAATTACACAGTCAGCTGGAAGGAGGCAGTCATCTGTGAAGGAGATTCAAATCAAGAGAAAAAGTTGCGGAGAATTGAACTGCATCTGTAAACCAGTGAGAAAGAACCAATTTGCTTTGAAATGATGTAACTATTTCTCTCAGCGTTGGCTAATTCTGCCCAGACCTCTCACCCATTCATGCAGAAGTGTTCCTTGAAGCAGGGACTTCTGTCTGGTGGAATGACAAAGAAACTCAGTTGGACATGCCCAGGTGGTTGGAGAGGATGCTGCACCCCTCCCTGCCAACTCGCCACCGTGTGGAAAGGGGGTGTTTGGGATACCTTCTGTCACTGTTGATCCTTGCCAACCATCCTCTGGCCTGGCCAAGGCCCGTCGGTTTGAAGGCTTGGCATCTCTAATGAAGTAAGAAAACAAATGGAGGCAAGAATTACCGGCCAGCTTGGAGTGCTGGCTGCTTTCTTCTTTTCCCCCTTCCAAGTTTTTGTGCTCTGTTTGAAATTAAACTTACATTTTTTTCCAAAATGAATGACAGACAGAGAAAAAAGAAAAAGCCACCCAGAGTTGAAAAGTGGTAGCTTCTTACAGCTGACTTCCTGCCTTCACCAAGAAGGCAGCTCGGTGTGTCCTCAGCTCACCCTGCCGGCCAAGCTCTATGCAAATGAGAAGTTGTTTCCATGTCTGCTCATCTGAGGCCCTTAAGTAAGAAAGAAAGGCAGAAGGAAAAGAAAAAAACCACTGTCACCACCACCAAAAAAACCCCAAGACCAATTAATTCCAGGAGATTGCGGCAAAGCAGGGGCCCTCAGTGGGGACACATCCTGTTTGCCATTTAAGCTGTCAACCCCCATGTCAGTAACCTCCCCTCCCACCCCCATGAACCCTACTGAGTTGTGAAAGAAATTGGGGGTGACAAAGAATTCAAAACACTTGCAGGACAATTTTTCTAACCTTCGGTCACTTGGAATACTATTTTTTTTAAGGCTAATTTGCTGTGATGGGAAAATAGGAAAAGCAAACCTAAGTCTTAAACGACGCCTGTAAATCTAGTTTAGAGCCAGACGTGAGGTCAGCTAAGTTGGCTTTTGATCTTGCAGGAACCATCTTTGCTTTTTAAAGGCTATGGTCTGGTGGGACCGCTGTCAGGCAGTGGGGACTGCGACAAGGAAAGTACCCCTGTCCTTTGCTGTTGCACCTCTAATACCCGTGTTTGACTTGAAGAGTCACCACTTAAACAAACGTGATGGTTATGTTGCCACCCAATTCTGTGTTTTATCCCAGGGCCAGTTAAGAAGTGTATAATCCATCCAGAAAGATTTTGTTTTGCTTTGGGTAAAATATATTAAACAGACAGCACTTAAAGGGAGGTAGGACCAGGAAATTTATTTCTCTTCAGTCTGTGCTGTCAAAGATGACATGTTGAACAGATTCCTTAATTCATCTCTTTCCTGTCCAATTTCAGCCTAAGAATAGTCTCTTTTTAGATAATGAAGACTCACTGTAAGGTTCAATAATCTAGTCCAGTCTAAGTCAGAGGTCACTTGCACACCCATTCCTAAGCTCCTTTAGTAACTTTGCAAGTGCTTGTCAGGTTGGGTCGCTATGTCAGTTAATCCAGTTAATCGGAGGGAATGAAAGAAAGTATTAGCATATCTATTCACTTATTCCTCTCATTCTGTTTTCATTTTTCTTCTGTACACATTTTCAAATATACCTACATTTTGGTTCAGTAAGGCATTTTCAGTGTGCACATAAATATATTTGAGGGAGGGCTCAAACTTTGTACTTTTTCTTTGAGGGGGCAAAACTTAAATGTTTGGAGTACTCTGTGAAAGAGGCGGGCTTGAAGGGGAGTGAGGCTCAATTCAGAAAGATCAGCTAGGAGGCAATGCAACAATCCAGGTGAGAGATCATTCGCTAACAGAGGGGCCTGCGTTGCCGAGGAGAGGGGGTTGGAGTTATAACAGTTGGTCACTGAGGGAAAGAGGAGGTGCCCAGGGCAGGGGTTTGGCTTGGGCAATGAGGCAATGCTGTTGTGCCCAGTCTATGCCGGGACTCAGCCACGAGTGAGTGAGTTCATTTATCAAAATTTCCGGGCTCCGAGGCCCCATCTGATTGCCTGGCAGGATGTTTGGTCATTTCCTGGACCCCGCTGCTTAGTCATTGCCCTTGATTTTCTTTCACCCCAGAGCGGTTGCTGTCCTTCTACCCCATTAGTGTCTGTGCTGCTGTACGTATGTGCTCTGCCCACCTGCAAAGCCCTGCACCTGCGAGTGTTTTTCTCTCTCCTCCGCCAGCATTTCCAGAGGGCCTTCTCGCAGCCCTCAGCCTATTCTCAGACGGGGTCAAAATAAGATCAGCTACACATTCATGCTCCAGGAAACCCTGTTCTCTGCATCCTCCACACTGGCCTGCTCCCACGGCCAGATTTGTCCAAGGTATTTCTCACGTGCTCATGCAGATGAAGGGGTGTGGCTGCCTGAGAGTCCTCTGCAGAGACCTCAGACATTCATGAATGTGGCAAAGCCCAGGATTGCACTGCGCTCCTAGAAGGCTGGTCTAGCCAGAACTCGCAGAGTGCCCCTTCATGAGAGAGGGAGTGAAATCCACGTTCCTGACAGCGTCTTACTCTCACCTGACTCCAAGTACTGATAGCTGAGTACTTATGAAGGGTGTGATGAAGGGCAGGTGTGGTGGGTAAAAGAAGGGGAGTTCATATCTGAGCAAGTTGAATTTGAAATGTGTCTATATCCAGTCACTTGTTAAGTATACAGAACTGTAGTATAGGAGGAAAATCAGAACAGTGTGGGAGAGGAAAAAATTTTTCCTTGACTCTCTTAGGTTCTGTATTTGGAGACCTGCAAATTAAACTCAAACTGACAGAAAGAGAAAAACAGATTTTAATCACATATGACCATGTAGGAGCTTACAAAGAAATGTGACTTGGGCGGCCGGATGGCTCAGTTGGTTAGAGCGCAGTGCTCGTAACACCAAAGTCATCCGTTCGAGTCCC
This sequence comes from Rhinolophus sinicus, assembly GCF_036562045.2. Taxonomy (NCBI): domain Eukaryota; kingdom Metazoa; phylum Chordata; class Mammalia; order Chiroptera; family Rhinolophidae; genus Rhinolophus; species Rhinolophus sinicus. The sequence continues at coordinate 103,878,133 of NC_133752.1, read as the reverse complement.
ACAAGGGCCTGTGAGCTGCGCCCTCCACAACTACATTGAAACCAATGACTTGACATGGAGCTGATGGGTCCTGGAAAAAGACAATGTTCCCCACCCAATATTCCCCAATTAAAAAAAAAAAAAATGAGTTGCCCATATTTTAAAAAAAACAAAACGGAAAAGAAATGTGACTCAAAAGGTGGTAGAATTTGGAGTTTATATACCATCTTAGTAGGTAAAGGGGAGGAGGAAAAGGGTGCTTATGGGAAAACAGTTCAAACATTTAAACATAAAACAATTATCTTTCTAGATAATTGTTTTAGATAATATAAGATAAATAAGTGGTCCTGTAAGAGAATGAATGAGAGCCACGATAATTTTGTGACTGAGTGTGGTGCGCTGACTCATCTCTGACTGGTCTCTGACAGGATTAGAGTAGCTTTTGAGGAGGGGATTTATGACAATTGAGTTCTTTTAGGAGGCCCAGCTTTTAAGCAGATAAGGGAGTTCAAGAACTCATGCCTTCAGCTCAAAATCATTTTTATGTCACAGTGGCTTATTCTGGATTCCTCCAATAGGAGTGCTCCATTTGGAGCGTTTTTGATCACCGAATGGGGAAATTGAAATCCTAGGTGCATAAGAATGGGCAAATGACCAGGTATCCTCGGAGAAACAGCTGATGCAGATTTCGGTTGGGAACTGTATAAGAGGAGTCAAGAACCTCTTGTCAGATTAGTGAGGACGCCATTAAAGACTACCGGGTCATATCAGAAGCGCCCAGAAGCTCCCACTGGCTAATGATGGGACCATGTGACCTCACAAAGAATTATGACTTCAGTGTGGGTTGAAACACATATACATGTATCAATCCGTGAATTCATAATGATTTCAAAACAACAAAACTCATTCGATTCCTTTGGAGGAGTCTGTCACCTTTGATTATTCTGAAAACTAGTAAAGTAAAGGGGGGGAAATCAAGCATTTATTCTGCTTTTCCTGTACGAACTATACTCACAGTGTAGTATACCAAAGAGTTGATTAGGGAAATGTCTTCATTATAGGAAAATCCAGCTAATAAATTCACAAGGAATGATAGAGTATCACTCTTTCGAAACCTTTAATGAAGTGGTAGAGCTGGGTAATTATCATCAGTAGTGTAATGCTAAAACCAGTTGGTGAAAAAGCTAATGGGGAAAACTGCTAATGTATGGATCAAGCTGGCACCACCTGAAACCACTGATTAATTTTCAACATCAAAAAAAAAAAAAAAAAAAGAGCAAGACACCATTAATTTCTTGATGTAATGTAATAGAAAGTACACAGAACTACCTATGAAACACCAAAAAGTGAAACCTGAATCCTATCAGGCCTCTAGATCTAACTGCCAGTGTATAGGCAGGAACTACAGGGGGCAAGAAATCATGTTACGTGACATCTTGGGGGCTGCAAGGAATACAATCTAGGATGTGGAAAATTCTATAGGACAAATGACCCTGCTACTTCAATAAATAAAATGCAAGAAGAATAGAGAGAGTGAACCTGTAGCTTAGAGACTTAAGAGATACAACAGTTAAACCGATGTGCCACCCTTATTTGGATCCTCAGTTGATCAAGCCAGTTGTTTCACAAATTTTTTGAGACACTCAGGGAAATCTTCCCTCTCCCAAGACGGCAGTGAGCTCCGGTCTACGTCCTGCGACCCTCGGTCTGCATCTCTGCACTTTCCCCTTCTCTCTTCCCCCACTCGCCAATTTGCCCACCTTCAGGTGATTCGATGTGTGGGTCTCTCAGACGTGCCTGTGTGTTGTGCAGGGATCCTTTGCTAAATTATAGCTGTTCAATTTGTTGTAAATTCCAGAGGAGAGTTCAAGAAGCACTCCTCACATCGCCATTTCTGTGACCGCCCTCTCTTACCCTCCATCCCTTGGGAAATCTTTATATTTTCTCAATATATACTGAAATATTTATGGATGAAATAATACACTATCTGGGATTTGCTTCAGAATAATCCAGTAGTGTTGGGAAGGAAATTGGTTGGGGTAGGACGAAACAGAATGAGCCGCGTGTTGATATTTGCTGAAGCTGACTGATGGGTGTTGGTCATTTTACTTTTGCATGTGTTTGAACATTTCCAGAATAATTTAGATTGAGGAGAAAAGAGGCCTAGGCCCGCTAGAGGAAGAGGATTCAGTGCAGGGGATAAGCTAGGAGAAAACCCGGGATGGGTGGTACCATGGAGGCTCGTAGAAGAGTAAAAATCCCCACGGACCTGTAAGTTTGGAAAGAAACGTCAGCTTGAATGACAGGGTAGAGATCTTAATTTTTGCCGTTTGCCTACATTTCCTAAATTATACCACTTATATGCTTCTGTAAATTTCACACTGAACCACACAAACATGATTATATGTAGTCATATGTCATGTCATATGTGGCATAATGTGAGGATTATATTGAGTTCGTAGACATTTCATGAGAGAAGAAATTGCATTTTGAGCTCCCTCCTTTGCCCACCTGGAGTGAATCAATCTTCCACATCAGGAGTGGCTGTTTGTCTACTTTGGGAGGGGAAGATATTAGCCAGCCTGGGGACTTTCGCTCACCATTCAGTGACTATTTGAGTGTCCAGTTTCTATTTTGGCAGAAACTCTGCTAGGTGCTGGGAACAGACTGATAACAAAAAGAGAGATGGTATCTGGCCTTCATGGAGTGTCGATGATAGGAGATACACATACTAAACAAATAATCACAAAAACAAAAATAAAATGTCAACTATGATAAGTGCAGAGAAGGAAAAGCACACAATGCTTTTACTGGCTTAGAACAAAGGAAACTGACCTAGTCTGCACAGTTAGTTAGGGACAGCTTCCTTCCAGAAGTGACTTTGGAGCTGAGGTGAAGGGTGACTAAGCGTTAACTAAGTCATCAGAATAGGAAGGGAGGGCTTTCCAGGCAGAAGCGAGAGCCTGTGCAAACATCCTGTGGTAGGAAGGAGCCTGGTACATGGGAGGCGCTGAAACAAGTCCAGGGATGCTGTAGTGCGTAGGGTGAGGGGGAAGGGAGAGGCAGACGGTTCAGAGAGAGGCAGAGACCAGATCCTGCAGTTCCTTACAGGCATGGCCAGAGCATCAGGAAGGCATAAGAGTGACTAGTGTCAGAGGTAGAGGAGGAGAGGTAGGGAAAGAGGAGAAAGCAGTGCTGAGAAAACACACATGTGCTGGGATTTGTGTTGGGAAGATCCTGCTCTGGCTGTTTGCATTGTATTATTGGGTGTTCTCTTTCCTATTGTGTTCCCCAATTATCTTGGCTAATGAAAATAATCAGGGGCTCAAAAGATAGTGGCTGTTTAGTGCACTCACTGTTTGGCTGCCATAGGCCATTGGGTTCAGATTCTTTAAAAGGACTGAGTTTTTGCTCAGGGACCAATGGGGTATTCTAGGCAGCCTGTTCTGTGAAGGTGGTACATCAAGAATTAATGTTTGTCAGATTTAGCAAACCTCAATATGGTATGTCAACTTAAATTTGAGTTTCAGGTAAATAAAGCACTTCAGATAAATGTCAGATAAAGAATGGATACGTTTTTCGTGTAAAATGGGATGATGAATCATTTCAGATAAATTGGTGTCCTATGTTTTATGTGGCAAACTTAACCAGAATATCAATGTTAGTGCTCAAACTAACATGAGTTTTGAGAAGTTAGAGATGTATATAAATGTCTATCCATATCTATCCATTGCTGTCCATTCATCCCTATCCATCCATCCATCCATCCATCCATCCATCCATCCATCCATCCATCCATCGATCCATCCATCCATCCATCCTTATGAGTTTCTATGGGGGCTGAGGGTACTGTGGCGAAGTGTTCATCTTAGAGTGCTTATGAACAAACCTGTTAGAGATAGTCTTTATGTTTAACAATAGAGGAATGGGTATATAAATGATAATATGATGAATTTTCATGTAACCATTACAGAAATCACACTTTTGAAGGTTATTACATGTCATAGGGGATTGTTTCCAATATAAAATCAAATTCAGTAAAAGCAGTCTACAAAATCATGCACAATGCATGTAAATTTTATAAATTAAAATGACAAGGTATGGATATATATGTGTTACTATGTAGGAGATGACCAGTAGTGGTTATAGCAGAGTGAGGAATTATGGATAACCATTTTTTTTTAAAATTTTAAAATTTATTGGGGTGACAATTATGATAACTTTTTAAAAAATCTTCACGTTTTCACTTTCTCTTACACACTTCCTATAAAAAGTTATGGATTATTTTAGTAGTTGGAAGTTTTTTTTGTTTTGTTTTGTTTTTCCCAAGGGCTTCACAGCAGCCACGGAAAGACTAAAGACTGGTGCCAGTTTTGGTTGTCATTCTCAGGACTGCCTTGAGCCAATCATGTCACTTATCTGGGCCTTTGTTTGTTTGGATTTAAACATGAAGAGACTAAGCTGTGGTTTTTTGTATTACTAAGAACCAAATTAAAGTTAAAAATGTGCTCATTTTTTATTTGAAGGAGCCCAGAGACTTTATCATTATATTTTTGGTGTATCTTTATAAAACCCTTCCATCACTGGTGAATTCTTTTGTCTTATCTAGCTGTTATATTATCCATACAATTTACTTTTAAATATTTCTCTTTTAAGCTTTACTTGCAAATATTTCAGTATACATAGTGGTGTGCGTGTGTGCGTGTGTTTGCTTAATCCTCTATGGGGTTATTAGTTAACATTTGGAATATCCTAACTGGACGTACCCTGTAGGAGTGGTTGGTAGTATCAATAGGCCACTGTAAGTCTTTAGTGATCTTTAGCTCTGATCAGTCCCAGAGGGTTCCCTAATGAGCCTAATAAACATACGAAGGTGGTTTTCATTGGAGAATTGAGTGGTGTTCAAGAATCATGAGTTGGCTAGAACTATTGAGACACCCTTGCATGAGTAGGGGTTAGGAATCCAGTAATGCTGGCAAATTATAAACTTTCGAGCGATGTCTAAACCAGGTACACCAATTTGTCCGGTGTCCAAGTGTTCATAGAAGGTTCTAGAAACTTGATCCCACTAGCGTAGTAGCTGAATACTATTGCTAGAATATTGTTACATCAGTTTTGAGTTAACATTTCACAGAAAGGTCCGAGCTCTGGTATTTCATTGAGCTTACAGGAATGGCTGTTTTTGTGCCTACTCGCTTGTAAATATGTCTCTGTGTGGCAGGATTTGGTCTGGGATTTGCTGTCTGAATCACACATCTCCTAGGAGCATGTCATGGATGATGAGACCTGTAGTTCTTATCCACCTTTAGTTATTGCATGTGCAGAGTCTGATAAATTTGAAGGACTGAATTGATTCAGGTCACTTGGCCTGTTACCAGTAAACTTTATTTTTAGAAGTCTTTTATTTACTTGAATTCTTTTTTAAAAAATTCGAAAACTAATACATGTTTTAGGCAAAAATTAAACCATAAAGAGGAATTTAAAGTATCACCAGCCCAACTCCTCTTCCTGCTAATTAGATGTATTATGTGTCTTTTTTTTTTTTTTTATAGAACTATGTCCCAGAACTTCTCTTTTTGGGCTTTTATGTGCAGTGATTCATTAAGAATGGATGCTGGGTTTGTAAAGTGTCACCTGAATGCTAAACATCAATAGACAGCCCAGTTCTGCCTCTCTGGGGAGAGTAAACGGAGGTTTTGGCAAAATGTCTTGGAAATAACTGGCTTTTCCTACTGCTTTCATTTTGATGAGTTAATTTGTGTTTATTCTCATATTGAATTTCCCTTAAATACATGGAAATTTAAAATACCAAAGAAGGGAAGAAAATACTACATAGTACACATTTTAAAGTGTTTTTCTACTAAACTCAAGCCACTTGAAAGGTAAGAACAGTCACTTTTTATCAGTAAAATCCAGTTCTGAAGTTGACAGTCAACCCTGGCTGGTCACCATGGGGGTTAAGCACTATAATTGCACCCGGGACTGGTCCCTGTGCATGAGCTGGTTCCCAGGAAGGGTGGAGATGTGAAGCCAGTGCTGGTGATGCATGAGAACATGGACTAGGATTCAGATTGCTGTCTGACCGTGGCCAGTTCTGGGAGCTCAGATAAATCGTGGCTCTTCTGTGTGTGACCCAGCCATCATCTGTGGAACAGGACATGTCACATTACGTCATCTGAGGAGCAAATTCAGCAAAACCTCTCTTGGGGGACATTATAAAGGCCAGGCATTTGGTGGTGGTGGTGGTGGTGGGGGGGGGTAATATGCAGAGTGGGGAGAGTCAGAATTTGGCAACTCCCAGTGTGATCTTGGGCAGGTCGCTTGTTTTCTCAGCTTTGGTTTTCTCATCAGCAAAATGGAGGTAAGAAAAAGCAAGTTACTTCATAGGGTGGTAGTGACATTGTAAGTGTACAGTCAGTGCACTCACTCATTCTAGATGGTCTTCTGTGCAGCACAAATCTGTGGGTGCATGAGACATGTTTCCATCTTCGAGGAGATTATAGAGGGAAATAAGATTGTCTCTGAAATGGGGTTGTTCATACATACTCATAGGGGTGTGTTGGCCGTTAAGTAAAAGGCTGGCATATATCAAGTGTTTCATAGTAGCCTTTTCATTGATCTTTAATTTTTTGCCAGTGAATTTAGGATTATAGAATTCTAGGATTAGACGAGATCACTGGTCTCAGGCAAAAATTGCATCTACACTTACCTAGAGCATTTAATTTGTACGCCTAATTTTGTAAGACTTTCAGCATCTTGATCTACAATTTAATTGTTCTTACTTCAGTTCATTTTACTGCTGGCAGACTGAGAAGCTATCATGAAAATTTTCACAAATAGTTCTTTTTTTATACTTAAATAATTTTAATTCAATGTATTGAGGTGACATTGCATAGTAAAATTATATAGGTTTCAAGTATACATTTCTGTAACACATCATCTGTGTATTGCACTGTGTGCTCACACTAGGAAGGACATAAGGAATACGACATGTTCCAGAGGAACTCAGCCATAAATGCCTTCAGGGTAAACATCCGCGCCCTCTTCTGCACCAGAGTCTGGCCACGCATACCAGAGGAACACCAGAACTTTTACCACGGCTAGACATTCTTGGATTTTCCCATAGTGTGTACTCTTTCAGGCCACCGCCAGGAAGTCTGCACTCGGGAGAAGGAGACCGGTTCCAGTGAATTCCAGCCTGGGCCACGGCCGGGATGAGGCTTGATCTCCCTTAATGGGCTACACCAGTCCCAGCACATGCATCCATTCCAGACCCCTAGACACTGCCTATCACAGACCGTGCCATAGGGCAAGACAGAATGCGAAAACTTTATACAAGACACAGAGGCCATTTTAGGAACTAGCATTTGGAGTGGCCAGAGAGGAGAGTCAGATGAGTTAGAAATGAAAGAGGAGGACTTGTGGAGTACTGGGAGCCTGGCTAATATTTTCACAAGGTGAAGATGATAAAATTTCGGCTTCTCTTAGTTACAGGAGCACTTTACCCCTTTATGCCATTGTTTACTTTATATTTGTATTGCAATGATTTGTATATCTCTCTCCTATCTCTTTTATTAGATTCTAAGCACCTCACAGGCGGGATCAACGCAAATCATAGTGTTACCTCACATTCATGTGGTCATTCCTGCTGCCAGGTATTACACACACACAGAAGACGTAGCAGCAGGTGTACCTGTTAATATTCTTGGTCGAGTAACTACCGTTGAATACCCTGAGTCATGAAAAAGGGCTTAAGGCTCAAAGTCTCTTGGAAATGTCTCCAGGGTGTCCTGTACGGAAAAGGAATGGGAAAGGATAAGGTTTGTCTTAGAGTACACAGGCAGGGCAGATCAATTGATTTCAACTGAAAGGTTCTATTGTGTGCAAAGAAAGATGGTATTTTGCCAAGCTCTTTTGGAGGAGGACTTTTGAGGACATACTCTTTTGGTATGTATTTTTTGGTATACATTCTATATTCCCCATCAATTGAGCGACAGCGTAAATGACAGAGGCAGCACCTCGACTGTCGTCTGCCTGTGCAGCTGATTCCAGGAGCGTTCAGGATATTGGCTATTATTCTGCTTGATGTTTTAGGTCACTTTGAACCAGATGGGAGTTGAATTCTCCCACTTCCAGCCTGTTCTCACTGTCTGCTCACAGTGACAGTATCAGAGGAATATGCGGCAGTCAGCTAAAATGAATTTATCCCTGGTAAAAAGATACGTGGTTGTGAGAAAGCTAGAGGCCAATTGCCTGCCAGTTTGATCTTAACCATTATTGAAACAAACTGGAAACCTCCACACCAGCCTTGGAAATGTCTTCTATCTTTTTCTTCATGAAGTATCAATTTTATTTTAAAAAATGCCTGCCATGTCTGTTTCCATGTTTCCATTTTTTGCTGCTACTGTTTATTTCAGACCTTTGTTATCTCTTGTGTGGAGTCTTGCAGAAAATGCCTGATGCCAGCCATCCCTTCCGTTTTAGTTTATATGCTGTATCGAACTATATAACTTCACCTGAACACAACCCCAAGGAAAGCCTTCCGTGGCTGCCCCCAGGCTCAAGTCCCAATGTTTTAGCATGATTTTCAAAGCCTTGAGCACAGCGGGCCCAAGGTGTCTTTCTGGCTTTTCCTCCTGGGATGGCCTTGTGACCCAGCATTCCAGTTACCCTTGACATCTTACCAATTCCCTAATATGTTGTGTGCGTTCATGCTTCTGTGACTTGGTTCAAACTGTTTCCTCCACCCCGATTATTATTCTCTTCCTCCTTTGCCTGGCGAAACCCATTCACCCCTTGTGCACAGCCCAATGGGATGGAACCTGTACACACTCCTTTTATCTTACACGACCGACACCAGCAATGGCTGGTTAACCAAACGAGTTAAAGAAGGGAATTAAAAAATAAAACCAACGTGCTTAAACATTCTCACTCAGGCATCAAGAACATTCATTTATTGACTCTTTGGTGTAAAGCTTTTTGAGTATGGTTTCACTGATTAAAGTTCTCCATTGACTTTCTTCATAAACCATAGTCAGAAAGTTTGTTTTCCAGTGTGAGTCCATATAAAGGAGTAAGAATTTAAAGGTGCTTGAAAAGCAGTCTGAAAGCAGAGTTCCATTGACTTTTATTTTATTCACAATTTTTCACCAATCACACTTACTCTTAATTAAATAGCATTTAAAAATCAATTTGCATAACAATGCCGCTGCCAGGCACACTTAAACATGGGTAAGATGGTGTATTAGTCTGCTTGCGCTGCCATACCAAGCCTGAGATTGGGTGGTTTAAACAACAGACATTTATTTTCTCACGGGTCTGGAGGCTGGTAGTTCATGATCAAGGCAAACTCGGTTTTTGGTGAAGGCCCCCTTCCGGGCTTGCAGTCGGCACCTTCTCACTGTGTCCTCACAGGGCCTTCCCTCTGAGTGTGCGGAGAGTGAGCAAGCTCTCTGGTGTCTGTTCTCCTAAGGACACAAATCCTATGGGACAGGGTCCTACCTTCGTGGCTTCATATAGCCTGTTAATCTATTTCCTTTGAAACCCCATCCTCAAATACAGCCACACCGGGGTTAGGACTTCAACACATCAATTTTGTGGGGATATGAACATTCAGTTTATAACAGATGGTAAATTTTATGGATGTATTTTACCATGTGCTCTGTTCACCCCATCACACCGTTTCTCTAGAGCTGAACCTGGGGCGTTCACCATTCCTCACAGTCCAGTGGGGATTCTTAAACTGTCCTCAAGAGTCAGGCACAACGTGGACGGAAATGCGTTCCCTCCAATGTACTGTTCTTTTCCATCCTTATGAACAAAAATGCCTGCAGGGAAGTCTTCATGATGAAAGAGTTTGGTGCATTTCGAGTTAACCTGTAGCTGTCACACATGATCATCGCTTTCTTCCCCACATCAGACTTCTCTTTTCTCCTTTCTCGACTCCCTCCTTACTCGCCCAGCTTTTGTCTCGTCCTCCTAAGGAATCTCTGTGTCCCGGTGGCTGGGAATCCTCGAGACGTATTGCTGCGGGGTCCCCAGGCTGCTCATCAACTTGGCCTCCAAGCCGAGGAAGGGCTTATGGCTGTGACAGCGCCATCTGGTGGCCTCCAGGTGCCATGGGCGGGACAGACCGTCTTCAAAGGCAAAAAGTAGATGTTCCAGAGGAGCAGAGGAGCAGGGAACCCTTGAAACTCAGGCTTCTTCCCTTGTGCTAAGTGTTGTCTGTAGATATACGGTGAGTTATATATATATATATATATATATATATATATATATATATATATATATATATATATTTAGAGCAGTTTTAGTTGCACAGCAAAATTGAGGGGAAAGTACAGAGATTTCCGGTATGCCCTCTGCCCCCACACGTGCACAGCCTCCCCCACTGTCAGCATCCCCACCAGATGGGACATTTGTTACACTGTTGCAATGTACACTGGTACATTGTTACACTGGTACAATGTTACCACGTACACTGACATGTCATCATCACCCAGAGTCCGTAGTTTACATTAGGGTCAGTCTTGGTGCTGTACATTCTGTGGGTTTGGACAAATGTCTAATGACATGCATCCACCATTATAGTGTCATACAGAGTAATTCCACTGCCTGACAAGCCTCTGTGCTCCATCTGTTCATCCCTCCCCCATCCCAACCCCTGGCAACCACTCATCTTTTTACTGTGTCCATTGTTTTGCCTGTCCCAGAATGTCATATATTTGGAATCACACAGTATGGAATCTTTTCAGATTGGCTTCTGAACTTTCCTCTATGTCTTTTCATGGCTATATAGCTCATTTCTTTTTAGTGCTGAATAATACTCCATTGTCTGGATGGACCACAGTTTATTTATCCATTCATCAACATCATGGTTGCTTCCAAGTTTTGGTGGTTATGAATAAAGTCTAGACATCCATGTGCAGTCTTTTTGTGTGGACATAGTTTTCAGCTTGTTGGGTAAATAACAAGGAGTGTAGTTGCCAATCACATTGTGACAGTGTGTTTAGTTTTGTAAGAAACCACCAACCATTTTCCAAAGTGGCTGCACCATGTAGCATCCCCACCGGCAGTGAGTGAGGGTTCCTGTTGCTCCACACCCTCGCCAGCATTTGCTGTTGTCAGCAGCCTGGAGTTGGGTCATTCTGATAGGCATGCAGTGGCCTTTGTTCTCATTTTCAAACCAAAATTTTAAACCATAGAAACAGAATTTCTCCACTCACTATTTGTGTTATTGGGGAGAAGGAAGGGAATAAGCAGGTGCTTTTAAAGGAAGGAATTTCTCACCTGGAGGAGATCCTGGTACCTCGTATGAAACTTGGGGAAATAGAAATTCTGCTTAGAATCTGATCTGACGGCAGATCCTCCCCCCATCCCTGCAATTTGCAGACATGTGGAAGCTGTGATTTTTCTGTACAACTTCTGTAAAATCTACCATGGGGGCTCCAGTTCATTCCAGGGCCCAATCCTCCTAGCAAGGGAAGCAAAGAAGAGAGATGCTGCCTTTTGTCATGTCAGCCTTTTGTGCCCCAGCTGAGTGGACAGCTTTGCTCTGTACTGTCTGTGCTATGGCAGTGGCAGCCCCACCCTTTCGTGTGCTTCCTCCCTGCCCACCCCCGTCCATCTGCCAAAGACCTGTTTATTCTAGAAGGCCCCAGAGTCTTCTCTGGGCAGCACAACAATTGCATTGGGTTCTTTCTCTGAATCCCTAGAGCTGTTTAAATTAGAAACTTCTGTGCCTCTACTTACGTTATTCTTCTGGAATTCCTTGTTCCTCTTTCACTTCCCGGTGAAATGTTATTCAGCTTTAAATGCACAATCAGTAGGTCATCTCTTATGTAAAGCCTCACCCCTCCCTTCAAAGCAGAAAAACGTGCTCTGTTACAGCACTTAAGTCGCACCGTGTTATCGACAGTGGAGGGCGGGTAAACCGCCAGACTCACAAACCAGAAACTCAGGCAACAAGAACCAAACCCTGATCTGTGGGTCTGCCAATTTCTGTAGTGTAACTGCTCCTACCATGGCGGATGTCAGGCCACCGATCTGACATTTCTGAATGTGGAGTTGGGAAGAGATAGGCACAGTTTTCATGTAGCCCATCCAAGTATTTGGGACCCGGAGCCAGGGAGTGTCTCTTGTTCATCTTTGGTGACTAGTGCCCAGTCCTGTGTTTGGCACGTAACCGGCATGCAGTGGCTGTTGGCTATACATATCCGTTATGGGAATAACTAGGTGGCCACCATGTCTCTCCGTGGGCCTGCCGGGTGGACAGATCTTTGGAGAGGGTAACTGTGACTGCCATGTAGCAATCATTACGCAGAGAGGACACCCTAAAGAAAACCACTTTCCCCAATGAGATGCGGGACAAGTATTACGCACGTAACTGTCCTGATTCTGTGAGCAGGGACAGTTCTTTATCACGACCCTTCTCCACTAGTTTGCTTCTCAGGGTCTAAGATGAACATTGATTTGAAATGTAGCTACCACAGAAACTGGTGGCACAGGGAGGTCCCATGAGCACTGCGAAGGCTGCACGAGAGGAGAGGTGGGAACGCAGTGGCCACTTGCTGCAAAACGCATTTCCTAAAAACTGCGTTAGGCCAGAACTGAGCTTTAGGGCTCGCATAGTTTATGTGACATGGTTACCCTGGGGAATGGCATGTACACCAGATGTCAGCACTTGGACACGAGAAGGAAGGAGAGCAGACACGGCCCGGGCATGGACGTCTGCACAGCTGCAGCCCCTTCTGTTCTGCCCTCTTTGTTGCTGCTTTCCATTCCTCTTTGGCTTTGTTCAGCTCAGTGTTCTGGGCTGTGACTAAGGTTTCATCATCTTCGGTGGCTAAGCAGACATTGATCTAGACACGTCTCCCTGTGCACATGCTTTGTCTGAAGTTGTATTGAGCGGACAGGTTGGCATTGCACTGTTGCTTTCCTTCTTCATGGTCACTTGGGATAAGGGGCTGCTTTGGAAAAGTGGCTCAAAGGGGGATAGGCTGGACATTCTAACAAGTGAGGTGAGAAACCAGAGACCTGGAATCTGGTCCTTGTAATTTGTCATCTTGAGCCATGAACTTGATAGTCACTGAAGCAATCTCTGCCTCAGTTTCCCTTTTTAGCCCGATCCCATTTACCTCCATCTCCAGCAACACATTTCTCCTCTGCCTTCAATCTCTCCTTACTTCAGGAGCCCTGTTCTCTCAAGATGTCCCCACAAAACTTCTTTCCGGATGCTCTGATAAACATCTACACGTTAGTATGAATTCAAGCTAATGTTCTCCCTCTGTGTGTGACACCACACTTAAAATCTCCAAGCAGGGCACTTCCCTAGGAGCAGCAAGATAAAGGCCAGCATGTGCAGGTCCTGTGACCACGTCCCTATCGAAACACAAGGGATAGGAAGGGACTGTTTTGAGGTGACTGCGTAAAACTCCTTATCTTTTTTACACGTAGGGAGAGTATATTATTTTAAACTCTCCTTCGTAGCTCAGCAAGCACCAGCGTATCCTGTCTTGGAAATTTGAGAGTATGTATGAAGACTGGAAAGCTGAAATTTTAGCACAGAAGACTCTGCCGCTAGAACCAACTTTCTAAAAATGTGCCATGTTATATAATCCAGGGGAAGGGATGGAAAAGTACCAGCTGGAGGGGAGCTGGAGACTTTCCTGTTCTGACTCATTCGGGCAGAAGCAGTTGAATTAAGATGCATCTCAGAAAAGCCAAATAAAACCCACTCATTCTCCGGGGCTTCGGTTCACTGGGGGGAGCTGGAATGTCACCATGGGACAGAGCCCTCCTGGGTGCAGTTGTGCTTCCTCTGATGGCCCTTGAGGACTGCTTCCAGGGTCTTCTGTTCACTTCAGATGGCTGGCGCCGTCCTGCTGCAGCTACAGGCCCACACCGCTCCCAGGCAGACTGCCTCCAACAGCTACAGCTGGCTGCCCTCATCACCGCGTGCCTCTTCTCTGCCCTGTGGCCTCAGACCCTGCGGCAGGTGGCACTTGCAATGTGTTGTCATTAGTTAAACCGTCTGGTGGATCCTGCCACTGTCAGCTAACCAACTAGAGCACCTTTAACAGAAAGGAACGCGATGCGTTAGCTCAAAACAGTGCTTAGCACTTAGGCAGTGACAACATTGGCTCTCCTGTCGGGAATGATGAGGCTGATGCGAAGATGTTTCCAGCCCAGGGGGGCCTTCTGGGGCTCCCTCCGGTCACACCGGTCACTGGCTAGCTGCCTTCTCTACCAGGAGAGTTATGTGTCACGCTCTCGGCCCGGCTTGTCCCCTTCCCTCAAGCCCTCAAACTGCTCTGGGATTTAGAAGGAAACTACCTGCCATTCCTAAATGGTGCCTTGGAAGGAACTAGTTTATCATATCGCTGCTCCATTAGGACAAACTAATGATTGGCTGGTGTATGAAGAGCCTAGTGTGGCTTACACATACCCCAAATCGAAAAAATGCATTGTTAAAGGCCGGAGAAGGAAGGAAGACCTGTTTGTCAGGACCACTAGTGCCTTACTAGCCCAAAAGGGTTCCAGGGTTACAAGTACCCCTAAGGGATGTGTTTACCCACGCCTAAATCAAAGGGATGTGTTTACATACTTGTAGGCCCCTAAATCATAGAAATGCATTGCTAAATGCCAGAGAAGGGAGCACTCGGCACCTCAGGGGGAGAAGGAGAGAGAAGAGAAGGGAGAGCGGAGGCAGTTCTACCCATAAAGATAAAAATCCTCACACTATGTAAGGAGAGGCTGCTTCTCTCCCTTGGCAGCCCTCTGCATGTCTCGAAGTGTACTGGCTTTTACTAACAAACTTTTGGCTGTTCTATGCTGCACAAAATTCTGTCTCTTGACGGAATTCTTTTTGCAAGAAGACAAAGAGCCAAGGTACAATGTCATTCCTGGTAGCATGATGGAGGCTTTAAAAGACTGAGTGTTAAGTGGTTACTACCATGTTTCCCTGAAAATAAGACCTGGCCGGACAATCAGCTCTAATGTGTCTTTTGGAGCAAAAATTAATATAAGACCCGGTATTGTATTGTATTATATTATATTATATTATATTATATTATATTATATTATATATTATATTATATATTATATTATATTATATTATATTCATATTATAAAACCCAGTCTTATAGTATAGTAAAATAAGACCGGGTCTTATATTAATTTTTGCTCTAAAAGATGCATTAGAGCTGATTGTCTGGCTAGGTCTTATTTTTGGGGAAACACGGTATAACACCTGGGTTTGTGGGGTTGGGGGTGTGCACGAGGCCTGGCATCCTGAGAATGGGGGGAGGGGAGGGGAGCTCTGTGTGGAGTCTAGGCAGGAAGGAACTTTCCCCACCAAAAGAAATGGAGCGGCCTCTGCTTTGTCCCAGTGCTGATTTTTTGGCTGCGAGGATGGAGAGAGCACAGCGCCCTCTGTTACCGCCCCCTGCTTCCCTGGGCGCTGCTGCTGGACATGCATGGCAGGAGGACGGGGGTACAGAGTTGCCATCCTCGAGCTCCTGGTCTGTCGGGCAGTTGGTAAAGTCTCTGAAATACAGGCTGTCCTGAGTCAGGAAAACCATAAAGAGAGCCAAGAAAAAAAGAAAAGAAAAAGGAGGTAGACCTCTGGCCCACAATTTCTTAGAGAATGTGGGTGTCTAACTTCCTAGCAATGGCATGAGGCGTGTTCTTCACCCTGGTAGCTGCCCTGAGGGCCTCTTAGATCTTCAGATGTGACAAGTCTTTGCCTTTCGGGACACCTGACTCAGTCTCGGAGAACATTTGATGTGTCAGATTGGGCCAAGTGTGAATGATGCCTGGGAAACCCGGCCAAGCACTCAGACTGACCAACACAGCTCGTGCCCTGTCCCCGGGAAGACTGATGAAGTGCTAGTTTCTAGGACCCGCCGTATGTATGTCCAGGTTCTCCCGGGGATTCCGATGTGCGGCCCCGCTGTGGAGAGCCCGGGGAGCAATAGAGAATGACAGCAGGCGTTCCTGCTGTGTGGGCAGGAGAGCAGCGGGGTAGCAGCCCCAACTCTTCATGCGCTTGGAGACCGGTCGTGAGGCCCTCCCCAGCTTCTCTGTCCTCAGGTGTCGCTGTTCTCGTCTGCGCTCCTCTGCCATGTCGACTGCACCACAGTCCTCCGGGCACCATGTTCCTCTCAAGTCGTGGAAAAAAGAAGGAGCCATTGCTGCTCAGAAGGCTGCAGTGTGGAGTCTAATGAAAGGTTTCCTCCCCTGAAGTCAGGCCTTTTCCTCTGAAATGCTCATGCCTAGTACCTCATTTTCATCGAGTCACATACACTGCTTCCTTAGACATTATTAACCTGTAAAAAAAAGTTTGGGAAATGGTATTTACAGAGCCTGGTGATGAATGGTCACCTGAGTCAGTACACAGGTATTCTGGGAGGTGCCTTGTCCGGCTTCTAGGGTTGCATTGGGCCCTATGACTAATCTTTGCTAAATGTTGCCTTCGGCTATCTGAAAAGATGTCTCTTATGACCAGGGAAGGCCATGTAGTTCCACAGACTAGAATTTCAGAGCTAGAAGGGAGTGTCGGTGCCATATGGTCTAATCTCCATTTGACATATAAGAAAACTGGGGAGGTCTAGAGAAGTGAATCAATGACTAAGTTCATACACAGACAAGTGGTAGAGACAAGACTGTAACACAGGTCTTTTGACTTCGAATCCAGTGGCATTTCCACTATAGTAAGTATCACGCTGCTGTTCAGTTGTTCACCATCATCCCTAATCTACCTTAGACACACCGCCTTGTTGATATCTGGCCAAGCCACACATGATTCCTGGCCCAAAAGACAGCCATCATCTCTGGTATTTAGCTACTATTGTTCTCTTGACTTGCATGAATAACTGCAAGCTTGTGAATGAAGGATTTAGGAAATATTTCTCACCCCCGAATTCTACCCATTGTAAATGTAAGGAAGTGCTTCAACTATGAACACAATTAAGGAATTATCTTAAGGCTTTTAATAGAATACATGTGCTGTAGTTAAGAAAAGCAGAATCACATACGTTACTTTTTACACACACACACACACACACACACACACACACACACACACACACACACACAGTATAGCTATGCATCACTGAGAATGTAACATTATTTAATGAGATCCAAAGACTTGTCATGTCTTATGTTAGTTCATAACACAGATTCTTAAGTTATGTGTCATCTACAGAGACTGATGACTGTTCTTTAGATTTGCAGAGCTTTAGAGAACAATGAGAAAGGTTTCCATTCTTACCTGTAAGAACATCTAAGCTCTATCCGGGTTTAGTGTCTTTTTTTTTCAAGTTTGGGTAAGTCATTCATAGCTGGTAGTAGATTTAATACTTGTTAAAGTTGACATAACCTTGTGTAGCAGTGAGTGACATTTTAGTGACCAACCCTCCGTGTCTACATTTCCCAAATGTGATTTCAAAAAGATGTTGCTGGGCATGCAGCTCTCAGATTTAGCATTCTGACCCTCACTGACAGCTCTTGCATCTAAGAGGAGGGCTGAGCTTCATTTCCACACTCTGTGTTGTACACATCTAATCCTCTCCTTCCCTCCTACCCAGCTCACAAGCCCACTTTTGTGCTACTGGTCCATGCAGCCGGCCTTCTCTTCTTTCATTGGATCTCTGATTCTTCCTTTTTGGTCATCACGTTTTTCTAATGGTGAGCTAGCACCATTTTCTAATAGTGATGGGCGGAACTAGCAGAATTCCAGGTATTTTAAGATGAACCTTCGTGTATACACTTTAGCCTCCCCAGGCACCAGGGTCTTCCTGTGGGGCTTCATTAGGCACCGCTTGGCCTGTTTGATAGACGGACAACCTGACGCCCAGAAGGCAGGCTTCCCATGTCACTTTGGGAGAGTCCAGGCCAGGAACCCAGACTTGCAGGCTCTAATCACACGGCTCTGTGAGTCATTAGAATCAAAGGAAAGTTGGTAAACCATTATGGTTGCCACCCCTGCTTAGAATGTTTGATACTTCATCGGAAAGTACAGACGTGGTAAGCAGTATGCCTCTCAATTTTGAACCCAAGGACTTGCAGATCTTTGAAAGTAGGAGTAAGAACCTTTGGCAGTAACGAGCTTTCTTTTGCTCAGTCATGGTAGAATAGAATCACAGGAGTCCAGCCCTGCGGGATCCGTTGTAACCCTGTCCTTTTATGGAGGAGGACCCTAACCCTGGAGGAGGCTGTAACACCCCACAGTACAGACGGTCAGTGCATCAGCAGGTCTAGAAGCCAGCCAGCCTGGCTTCTCCTGAGAACAGCCTCGCTGCATCCCACAGCCTGCCTTCTAGCCACGTCCTCATGCAACTTCATGTAACGAAGTACAGTGAACTGCACATGTCACGGCCCAGGCCGTGTACTTTGAAATATTAAAAAAAAAAGCATTATAAGGTTTTTATAATAAACATCCCCCAACAAGAATATGTATGAAGGCTTTAGGACTGGGGCCTCCTGCCTCTGGCATACCATAGTGCTACGATGACAGCCGTCGTATTTTCAGATTACAATTATTGGGGCATGACTGACCATGACTAGGTGGAATATACAGTCTTTGGAGATGGAAATGTTGGATTCAGGAATGTTTGGATGGTTTATGGGCGGTGCTATCATAAGGCGACTTGAACCTGGAATGTGTGAAGCGATAGCAGATTGCTACTTGAGCTGATTTGGGTGTGACTATAGCGGCACTGAGGCGAGGAGGCACGATGAAGGTGATAATAACACAGTGTACATTTTGAGTTGGGCTCTCTTCACTGGAAGAAAGTAGAACTCATGTCACCTTGCTCAAAAGGGGTACCTCGTGCTGAATGCATGCACGCACCTTCCCAGTGTCACCTCGCCCCACCTGCCTTCCACCCCAGGCCCTCAGCTGCTGGCTCAGTGGTGGGAGCTCAGCAGCTCTGGCGCCTACTCCCTAGTCCTGACCCGATGGTCTCGTGGTGGCCCCAGCTGCTCCCATCACATCCAGACTCAGATGAGGCGCTGCACTGTGGGGTGTGAGACTTGGGCTCCCAGTTGCTTCCTGGGGGGACTCAACCTAGAAGTATAGGTGAGTTCACACACCATTGATCAAAGTATGGGGTGGGGACGAGGGAGGTTTAGTGCCCCCATGCAATGAGTTCTGACCAGTGAGACAGGTGATGGAAGCAGTTGGCATGTAAATTCCTCTTCCTTCCCTCCCCACCTTCCTCCTGCCCCCACCCACGAACTCTTCTGGGGCAGTGATGCTGTTTGACCTTCCCTGAAATGTCCCACGTGACTGAACAACCAGTTGTGTTGTCTTTCGAGGCCATGACAGCTGTGTAGCCAGGTAGCATACACCTTGTATTTGCTTTTCCCATGTTCTCACTTCCCTTTCCTTCCCTTTTCTCTCTGTTGCCCTGGGATTGCACCTACCTCCCCAGAAAGCATCACCATGTAAAATTTGCCTCCGGTTTTGTTTCCTATGCAGGAGATCATTGTAAAGTTGCACGAGGTTTGTAAGTATAACCAGGCAGCCCTCAGCATCCATACCCAATTACTCTTTCTAACTCAGTTTGCCCTCGGGTGTGAATACCCTGGTTTTCTTTGTGATGGCATATTTGCTTCTCTATATGTGTTTGCTTTGATCTCCTCTTCTTCCTGGTTAGCCAATTATTTCTAGATTATTTACACCAAATCTCATAAGGAGCCAAACTAATTGGTTGAGCCACTGACTCTCACACTTATGGGGCAAATTTGAAGAATCAAGTCATGTCATGGATGCTGGCGAGTGTACGATGGGCAGGCCTGAGATCTGTGGCCGTCTCAGGCACAAAGAACACTAGCCTTCCTTCCTTAAGGTAGAGTCTGTTGGAAGGGCAGTCAGCTGGAAGGAGAAGTTGGGTGTGGCTTGTTCAGTAGAAACGACAGTGACACATGGAGGTGGGTTTTCAGTTATTGCAGTCAGACTTTCTGGGTATCTTTTGCAGCCTGGCAATATTTGTCTGTAGCTACCTGGCTGCGCACGTAGTTCCTTCATGCTGTTGTTCTGTATGTGGTTCAACCTCCCATTTTCAGGGATCATTTAGGCTCTTGGACAGTGATGGGTATCCTGCACGAAGAGCCAGATAAGGTGTGCTGTGGTGTAGAGGAGAATAAGATGCAGGTGAGAATTTCAGCTGTCGTGTTCCTTAAGAAGATGACAGCAAATCAAGGGTTACCCTTGCTGAACGGTTAACTGAGACACCTGAAGGAAGAGGGTCGCCTGGGGAGGGACCTGGCTAGTGGATGCGAAGTTGTTCTGGGACTGGGACGCAAAGTAGAAAAGATCAAGTATCAGCAGTTTGAACAATGAGAGGAGGATGAAGAAGAGAGGGAGCGAATGAAGGACCCTGGTGAGGAGAGAGGCCCTGGTGGCGACACTGGCCTCAGTTTGCATTCGCAGCAGTGGGAAAGTAGAGCAACGTGGGGCCGTGGGAAGTGCCGGGAAGAAGAAAAGCCAGCGCACTCACTGAGGACTTACTGTGCGTCAGACCGTGCGCTAAGTAAGGGCTTTATTTGGGTAATTTTACTTAACCGTCATAGCAACCTCATGTGGTTTTACAGATGAGGAAACTGACATATAAAAAGGTGAAGTAATTTGCCTAAGGTCCCACAGCTGGACGGAGGCAGGGTTAGGGTTCAGGCGTTCTCATGTTGCACCAACCCTGCCCCCCCGCCCCAAACCTTCAAAGATGAGGAAATTCGATGTATGTTGAGAAAAGCTCCCAGGTCATTACAGAGGATGTTTTTGGTACACATTTTTATTGTTTACTCTCCGCTGAAGCCTGTGACCTTTCTGTTGAGAAACACAGGACATAGTGGCAACAGAGTGACCCTACCCACTTACTAGATCATGGTGAAACGTCTGATCCACGCAGATCTGTTTCACAAGCATGACGGGAAGTTTAATGTTTTATACCAACTGTGCATTTAGAATCCCGGTCATGTGTTCATCCAATCATCCAGCTCATACTTACTGAGCTCCCTCTGTATACTGCGTTCTGTAATGACCTTTTCTGGACCCTGAACCCACAACAGCGAACAGGAACACTGAGGCCCCACCCTTAGGGGCTCTTAGAGATGTGCCCTGGTAGTCACGAGCACGTCTGACTATGGAACACTGGATATGTGGTTAGTACCTATTGAGATGCACTGGGAGTATAAAATATGCACCAATTTTAAAGACTTAGTACAAAAAAGGTAAAATATCTCATTAATAATTTTTATATTGATTACATGTTGGACCAATATTACAAGGTCTGACAATTCAGTTTGCAAACTTGTTGCAGTGATGTTGCTGACTTTTTTTGATATCAGAGGGATTATTCATTATGAATTTGTACCAACTGGACAAACAGTTAAGCAAGTTTACTATTTAAAAGTGCTAAAAAGGCTGTGTGAAAAAGTTAGACGACCTGAACTTTTTGCCAACAATTCATGGCGCTTGCATCACAACAATGCACCAGCTCACACGGCACTGTCTGTGAGGGAGTTTTGAGCCAGTAAACAAATAACTGTATTGGAACACCCTCCCTACTCACCTGATCTGGCCCTCAGTGACTTCTTTCTTTACCCAAAGATCAAGGAAATATTGAAAGGAAGACATTTTGATGACATTCAGGACATCAAGGGTAATATGACGACAGCTCTGATGGCCATTCCAGAAAAATAGTTCCAGAATTGCTCTGAAGGGTGGACTAGGCACTGACATCAGTGCACAGCTTCCCAAGGGAGGCACCTCGAAGGTGACCATAGTGATATTCAGCAATGAGGTATGTAGCACTTTTTCTAGGATGAGTTTGTGAACTTAATTTTCAGACCTCGTATATTGGACATAATGGGTTGTTAAATAGAATGTATTATTGAAATTAATATCACCTGTTCCTTTTACTTTAAAAAATGTGGCTACTAGAAAATTTAAGATTGCATATGTGGCTTGCTTTGTATTTCTGTTGAACAAGCTGGCCCGGAGAGAAAGCTAGATTCTGAGCACATGATGAGATGAGTGTTGAGCGCTGCTAAAGGGAAGTAAGACGTGCTACTGAGGCTGGAGGCGCTGGCACATAACGTAGTCTAGACGGTCGGGGAAGGTTGTGTGAAAAGAAGCTTGTGTCTCCAATAAGTGGTCGGTTATGTGACGTCTAGTGCTCCTGCCAGGAGCAGCTGTCTGAACAGAGCAGCTGTTCTAAGGTATAGAGCATTCGTTCATTTAATGGGTATTAACACGTTAAACCCCTGGACTAGCTCAGCCCAGTTAATGATGGCCTGACTGCATTTGGAGGGTAAGCGGTGAGTGGTGCTCACTGTGTGTGCACGTGCATGTGTGAAAGGGGCAGCGCTGGGTTGTAATTATGATGGTTAATGTTTATGGAGCATTTACTTTATACCTGAGATGGTCTTCCTAAGTGCCAATGTATTATGTCACCTCATCCCAGGAATGACTCTCTGAAGAGGTATCGTTATTATGTCTTTTGTTTCTTAAAAAGAATCAGTTTAAAATAATCAGTTTCCCAAAGAGGCATGTTTTTGGGGGCCAAACTCTGCTCTCCATCACCTTTCATGCAGTGACATTTAGAGATAACCCTTATATGATAAACACTCCTCGCTCAGTACCTGACACTTAATACATGCTCAGCAAATTGTAGTTTTATTATTGCTTAGAGCATCCTATTAGAGTGAATTGTTGCATTAAAATCACCCCATTTTGTAAACCCCAGACTTGTTAGCTGGGTAGCCACACTGAGTGTGGTCACGTCACAGTGTTGAAATGAGGGGACACATCTGCGTTCAGTCCCCAGTGTGTCCCGAGTGTGAACCTGTTGGGTTGTCTCAGCCATTTGTTTGCTGACTTTTTTCTCTTCTGGAAACGCTCTCTGGGCTCTGGGCTCACAGGAATTGGATCAGTTTTCTTTGGGGAGGTCATCTCAAGCGGGTGACAAACAACTGATTTCATAACCGGTGTAGTGCAGTTTTGGCGAACCGAGAGCAAACACAGAGACATTCCTTCCCTGGGCTTGGAGGCATGACCAGGCCACCCCTCAGGACACACGGAGGCGTCTGTTGGAGGCGATCCAGGGTAGGGGGTGTCACAGCATCTGATCCCTCCAAGGTGGAGTGGTGGGAAGCTTGAGCAAGGGAAACAAGCAAAACGTGACTCTCTTCCTGTCCAAAGTTGTGAAGAAGAAAACCTTCTCCAAAACTCAAAATATCCAGCCAGGATTCCTACCAGCGAACACAGATCGGTTCTCTAATTGACTAATTTCTCTGGGTTCTTCAGAGAAACAGAACCAGTAAATACACGTACACACATACATACATATACGTGTGTGTGTGTATACCTATATACATGCAGGTAGATATAGATATGGAGAGAGAGAGAGAGAGAGAGATTGAGATCGCTTTACTATGAGGAATTAATTGGCTCACACAATTAGGGAGGTTGAGAAGTCCCAAGATCTTCCTGTCTGTGAACTAGAGACCCAGGAAGTTGGTGGTGTAATTCAGCTCGAGTCTGAGCATCTGACAACCAGGGGAGCTGATGTTGTAAATTCCAGACTGAGGGCCAGAGAAGATGAGATGAGATGTCCCAGCTCAAACAGTGAGCAGGGAAAAAAGGGTAAATTGCTCCTTCCTCCTTTGTTCTACTTATGCTCTCAACAGATTGGATGATGCCCACCCACCCTGGGGAGGCCCATTTACTTTATTTGGCCCACTGATTCAAATGCGAATCTCATCTAGAAATGCCCTCAAAGACATACCCAGAAATAATGTTTAATCTGGGTATTCATGGTCAGTCAAGTTGATGCATAAAATTAACCATCACAATCTCGTCCATCCATCCATCCATCCATCCATCCATCCATCCATCCATCCATCCATCCATCCATCCAGTATGTACTGGGCACCTATTATGTTCCAGATAGAGAGTGTGATTCTGAAGAATCAATGAGGAGTAAACCCAGACGAGGCCTCTGCACCCCTGACACTGGTGGCTTAGAGGGACAGCAGACATTAATCAAATAATCTGAAAGGCTTTGCACTAGAAAGATGATTTCTGAGGTCCCTTGTGGCTCTCTAAAATTAAATAGTTCTCTTCAATTTCTGAACCTCAGTCATAAAGAGGATAGTCACCAGTTCCCGGCAGGCCAAGGTCCCACAGTGACAGGAATTCGCCTGCCTGGCTGGGAGTTTCCTTGACTGGCTGGGGAGAGAGTTTCCTTTCGTCAACAGTACCACCCTCAGCAGAAGTCAGGTCCCGGGTTCTGCAGGCTCCTTCCTCCACCTCGCTGGCTTCCCTCCTTTGCCCTGGTTTGTTATTTGTTTGTCTTGGGGGAGTGGTTCCATCTTAGCTTTGAGTACCTCTTACTCCACGCCACTGCAGAGCTGGTACTGGCCTGTGTTGAACATGACACCTCTTTGGCTGCCGTCCTGGCTTCGTTTCTGCTCCTCATGCCATCAGCTTGTTGCAACCTGGTGCAGCGTCCTGGGGCTTGCCACTGAGCCAGACAGCCACAGTCACTCACAAGGACTTAAGTGGCTTTCTTAGCCAATGGCCTTCCCTTACCCCTTCTCTTTCAGCTTCACCCGTTCGCGCACTTTCCAGGCCTCTTTGGTGGATTGGATGCTCAGTGTGGAGGGTCATTCATTTACAGGACAGGGGTTGAGTGTCTTCTGTGTGTCAGGCACTGGCTGGATGTTGAGACTCTACAAAGCCAACGGTGGGACTTCTATTTCATTAGGAAGAAGGAAGAAGGGGAAAGGACCCAGTGTGGAGTGTGCACACATACATACAAAGGCAAAGAAGAGAAAAAGAAAGAAGGATGAAAGGATTAGGAATTTAGGGAAGTAGAAGCTTTGATACAGAGTGAAGTAGTTTGAGATTGTAAAAACTGAAAAGATTGAATGAAGACTCAGGGTCAAAACATAATATTAAGGGAAATTTATTAGAGGAAAGTTGGCCTTAGTCTGTCCACTCTGTGCAAGACAGAAAAAGGAATTTACATAAGTTTACAAAAGAAACAAAGGAATCACATCTCAATTGTGTGCTGAGAAAATCTTTTTAAGCTTAAATTTTTATCAAATTTATACATGCACCAAGCTTAAAGAGTCAAGGTTCATAATGAAACAGTGTGTCCGCATCCCACCCTTCTCCTATCTTCTTCACAGAGGCAGCCCTTTTATTGCTTTTACTGTTTATTTCTACTTCTTTGTGTTTTTAGTCTTCAACACCATTTTTGACTTCCCTCAATGGAAGCTTTGGTTCTCCTTCCCACCGTGTGTCCACAGCTTTCCTCCCAGGTTTTGGTCAGATTCATGTTTAGTGTTTTCTCCGACTATATATATGCTGAGCCCGGTACTATATTACATTAGTTACCAATGTCTGCATAGCCAGTTACCCCCAAATTTGCAGCTTAAAACAATGAACATTGCTCTCACTGTTTCTGAGGTCCAGGTGTGCCTTAGCTGGGACCACTGGCTCAGGGTCTCTCACAGGTGGCCCTGAGGGCAGCTGGCCGGGGCAAGGATCAACCCAGAGGGCAGAGTATTTCCTGCAGTTACTTCACTGTTGACTTCTTCACCTCCATTTTCTCTTGTTGCTGTCTGTATTCCTGTTATTCAGGTATCGGACCCACTGGACCGATTCTCTAATTTTTTTTTCTTTCCTGTTTTCCATCTATTTTATTTATTTATTTATTTATTTATTTTTTATTTTTTCTTTTTTAATTTATTGGGGTGACAATTGTTAGTAAAATTACATAGGTTTCAGGTGTACAATTCTGTATTACGTCATCTATAAATATCCATCTATTTTATTTGCTCTTACTTTATAGGATATTTCCTCATGTGTATGTTCTAATTCTTCTATTGTTTTCCATTTCTGCAATCCCATTTTTAATTTTTAAGAATTCTTTTGCTTTTCTGTGTTATTTTTACATAGTACATTTTATGTTTCTTGTTTGACTCTCTGAAGCCATGAGTGATAGCTTCTCTTTGGGAAGGTTATTTCCCTCTTCGTACGCAGGCTCTGGTTTCTCTAAATTGCTTTCTCTATTTATTTCATGTGGTCTCTTTTTCTTATTAGAGATTTTCTTCAGTGGTCTGGCCATCTATGGTTGTTTCCTTGTATTTCAGAGTAGGAGATCATTATGTTGGGAGAGAGAAGTGCATGAGGATGCAGTGTGTTAACTGAGCTTTCGAGAAGGCCAGGCTGGCTGAGTTGCTGAGTTTGGGAACTCCCTTGGTTCCCCTGCTCTCCTGTCTCCTTGGCTTGGAGCAGAGCCCACAGAAAACTCAACCGATCTCTTGTCTAGGGGTGCAGGCCTGACTCTGAGTTCTGACAGGAAGGGTAGGGGGAGGTCCCTGCATATATATAGATCCATTTATCCCTTTCATCCACACCTCTAGTCTCCCCCAGATACTCATATGCAAGGAGAAGTGATTTCTTAGAATACATGTAAGAAGGAAGCTGCCACTTAAGTGGAACAGTAAAGTCTGATTAGTTTATCTGTGAAGGTGCCTTTCAGCCAATGTTTATCTCTGGTGGCAGAGGGGGTTTAGCACAGACCAGCGTGACTTTGACTTTGACATGCTCTGGGCCTGCCCCCCTCTGCCTCTTTGCTTGTGTCGGGAGGTGTGGTCTCCAGATAGGACGCATTGTGTCTCCCTGGTCTGCTTGCTGATTCCTGGGGCAAACAACATTCTGCTGATGGCTTGAGGCCTTGAACTAGATCAGTCATTTTTCTAACTTGCCACTTATCTTCTGGAATAGAGACGGGAAGAATTGTAACACAAATATCCGAAGATGCAGGAGAGACCTACCAAGTAATCAGCTTTCCGGTTATCAGCGTCCGTGAGCGGCAGTGTTACGATTCCTGACTGAGCACAGCGTGGGGACAGGTCATGCATGTGCCAGGGGAGCCTGCTTTCTCAGACACTCGTGAATATATGCACCAAATTATCGCAAGAGGAATACACACTGGACAGTCTGTTGGATTAAATGAATTCAGCTCAACTACCGACTGACAGAAGAGGCAGTTACAGCTGCAAACCCAAGAGGCGAGGGAAAAATATTGCCTCTAAGAACACGAGCAATTTTATACTCTATTTTCTCAAGAACAAATGATGAGTGTGTCAGAATAAGAATGGCCGAATACTTGAGAATTTTTGTCTCCAGAAATGTATCTTTCATTACTGCTTTTCATGAGCATTTTCTGAACAGGACAGTGCTATGGCATCCTGTCTGTCTGCGCCATGCTGAGTATATTTTGCAGAAGCCATCCATCATTTTGCTTCCCCCACTCCCACTTTTTTTCTTTTAGCTATCACAACGCGTCTAAATAAACCACTGCAATGTTTCCTTAATTTTCTCTATCAGTAAGATACATGAAAGCTTAATGGATTCCCCAAGTAGTAAGGCCTTCCAACTCAAGGAGCAAAGAAATGAATAGATATTAAAACTGCCCAATATCAAATAGCTACTGATAGTGATATCATTTCCGCTCTGGGAACGTAATTATCCCACTTGAATAATACATTAAAAAAAAAATCACCTCTAAGTATGAGAGTCCCCACATTAATTCCTCTTATCATTTGCTAGACTTTAACACCTTAGCTAAAAACAAGTCTGTTTTCCCTCAAAAGTTGATATTTTTTAAACAAGCTTTGTTGAGCTATAATTCACATACCACAAAATTTACCCTTTTAAAGTATGTAATTTTGTGTTTTTTTTTTTTTGTATATTTACTGAGTTATGCAACTACCACCTTAATCTATTTTTAGAACATTTTCATCACACTCAAAAGAATCTCTGTATCCATTTGCAGTCACCCCATTCCCCCAACCCTCAGCCCCAGGCAACCACTAATCTACTGTCTGTCTATAGATTTGCTTAGGCTGGACATTTCATAAGAATGGCCTCATCTATAAAACATAGTCTTTTGTGACTGGCTTCCTCCACTTAGCATAGTGTTTTTGAATTTCATCCATATTGTAGCGTGTATTAGCACTTCATTCTTTTTTATTGCCGAATAGGAGTAGCCCATTGTATGGATGGACCACATTTATAAATCTGTTCATCAGTTGATGAATATTGGGATTATTTACACTTTTTGGTTATTATGAATGATGCTGCAATAAAGTTTGGTGTGTAAGTCTTTGTGTGGACATATATTTTCATTTCTCTTGGGTTGATACCTAGGAGAGATACTGAGTCATACTGTAATTACATATTTAACATTTAACTGCGAACTGTTTTCCAAAGTCATCGCACCATCTTCAATTTTTACCAGCAATGTATGGTGCTTCCAATTTCTTCACATCCTTGGAAACACTTGTGATTGTCCATGTTTTTAATTTCAGCCATCCCTGTGGGTGTGAAGTGGCATGTCATTGTGGTTTTATTTGCCTTTCCCTAATGATTGAGCATCTTTGAAGATCTTATTGAGTATTAGTGTATATTCTTTAGAGAACTGTCTATTCAAATCCTTTGCCCATTTTTAAATTGGATTTTTTTGTCTTTTTCTCATTGAGTCATCAGAGTTATTTATATATTCTGGATAATAAGCTCATATTGGATATATGATTTGCAGAGATGTTCTCCAAGCCTGTTGGTTGTCTTTTACTATCTTGATGATGTTGTTTGAAGCACATTTTTAATTTTGATGGAGTCCAATTTATTAATTTTTTCTTTTATCATCTGTGTTTTGGTGTCGTGTCTAAGAAATCATTGCCTAATCCAACATCATGAAAATTTACTCCCATATTGTGTCTGAATTTTATAGTTTTCTTTCATTTAGGTCTATGATCCATTTTGAGTTAATTTTTTTGTATGGTGGGAAGTAGGGGTTCAGATTCATCCTTTCGCATATCCAGTCGGTATCCATTTGTTCCCAACACCGTTTGTTGAAAAGATTATTCTTTCTCCATTGAATTACTTTGACACCATTGTTGAAAATCAGTAACCACTCACGTAAGGGCTTATTTCTGAATTCTCTTTTCTATTGATCTGTATGTCTATTCTTATACTTGTACCACACTGTTTGATTATTGTAGCTTTGTAGTAGGTTTTGAAATCAGGGAATGTAAGTCCTCTAACTTAGTAGTTATTAAAAAAATGATGCCTATTTTTAAATAAAGCGTTGTTTGTCATACAGTTTGTCTATTTTTTAGAACTTTTAGATTTTGAAAGGTTGGCGGAAATCAGTTGATATTCTTTTGTGGAGGTCCAAAGCTTCTACATACCCAGCTGTCCAACAATAAGAAAATTGTATACCATGGTTTCTCATCCGTTTGTAATGGGCATGTGTCAGCCTTTGGCTGGTTGTGGAGACCTTGAAGAGCCTTACTTCAGAAGTTTGGTTTGTTCAACAGACATTTACCAAGCACCTCCCATGTCATGCCTGTGCAAGAAGTTGAGGAGAGAAAGATAAATGGGACAGTCTCTGCATTCAGAATGCTTACAATCTAGCAAGGAACCAGTCAGAATGTGATTGCTGACTTTCAGATTGTCAACTTAACTCCTTCAGTTTATAGATTAGAAAAGGAAGCCTAGAGAAAGAGGCTTGTGTGAAAGCAATAGTGTCCATACAAGTAAGTAACTGTGAGCGCAGTGCCCTGCACATAGTAGGCCTTCAACAGATGTTTGCCATGATTGCTCACTAGACGATGTGGAGGCCAGTGGCTAGCACGTCTCACCATGGAAGGACGGGCTCAGAAGGCTGAGAATATGCTCCATCTCTCCCTGGAGGCTGACTCCCACACTTAAAGCTTCCTTTGTGCTCACGGCTCAGCCTCAGGTGATTGGCAGCACTCTTGGCAGTCAGCTTTGCCCTGGAGTCTGCATTTGCCGGTTCTTTCTTTTTGGGCCTGGGTATCTTGAGACAGGTTGAATAAGCACCCTGGAGTTCTGCCAGAGTCACAAGACGAGGAAGGGCCAGAAGACAGAGGAGCAGGGTGAGGAGGTGGGGGTGGGGGGAGTGCAGAGGAAGTTCACCATCATGTGGTTTCAATGGCTCAAGTATGCTTAGGCGCCAGTGTTCATTCAAACAATTTAGACTTTCAGAAAGCCTGGCTCTTCCTCGCGGAGTCATTTGTTTACTCCTGTCTGGTGGGCTTCTCTGGCCATTTCCCCACACTCATGAACCCAGAGTGCTCCAGGCAGAGCCTTTCTTCCTGCTGGGAAGGTGAGCAATTCCAGGGGCCCGAAGTCCTGCATGAAGTCAGCTGTAACCCAGATCTGCTGTGGCCAGTATCCGGCTCCTGAGTGGGTAATAAAAGGATGACCAGGTTTTGTGTGCACCTGTCTGCCACTTGTGGAGGAAATTAATTTGAATACAGAGCAAGGTTAGCTGCACAGCAGAAATGAAAGAGAAAGGCTTGTCTTGGTTAAAAGCAGGAACTGGAGACTGATCGCCTCAGCTGGAATTGGGGCTCCGTTAGTATCAACTGGAGATGTTGGGCAATGTACATGTCTTTTCTGTATCCTGATTTTCTCATCCAGCACTCCCAACCTCTCTTTCTTTTATCCGCAGCACTATTATATTAT
This sequence comes from Rhinolophus sinicus, assembly GCF_036562045.2. Classification (NCBI taxonomy): domain Eukaryota; kingdom Metazoa; phylum Chordata; class Mammalia; order Chiroptera; family Rhinolophidae; genus Rhinolophus; species Rhinolophus sinicus. The sequence continues at coordinate 103,847,577 of NC_133752.1, read as the reverse complement.
CTTTTAATATGCTATGCCATTTATTTGTTGTGTTTATTGTTCACTGTCTGTCTTTCTCATCGCCCACCCGTAAAGGGCAGCCATCTTTGCTTTTGTGGCTGTTGTTTTTTGATGTATCCTAAGACTCTAGAAGACTTAGGACACATAGTAGGTACTCAATAAATATTTCTGCAATGTGGTTACTAATAGTACCAACGTCAGCTGGACAGTTAGGAAGATTAAATGGGTTAATACTATAATAGGTTCAGGGCAGCGCCCACCACCTGGTAAATGCTACACAAGTAAAGTGACCACACGTCCCATGTCCAGTTGGCCTGGGACAGTCCTGCTTTAGACTCATGTTCTGGAGTAATTACTAGTAGAGCTCTCTTTCAGAAAAAGAGAAGACTTGTGCTAAGTGACTAAGACTAATGCTAAGTGACACGGTTTTCCTACATGTAAGTGTTTTTACTTATCTATTTATGAAACTTAAAAAGAATTACCTGCTATTTACCAACTACCATGTTAGAGGCTAAGAGCAGCGGCCATAGTTCGTTCCCTTCCATGACTTCCAGTCTGTGGACTCTCCCACTGGAGACCTTGAAGAACATGATTAAGTAGACAACCACATGACTCGAACACGTGGCTAGGAAGAATAATTGGATTTACATCCATGCTATTCTTTGCTGTTTTGTGAAGAAGCTGTTTTTCATTTATCAGTTTATACAGCAACCCAACAAGTGGAAATGATTACTATCCCTCTTTACTGATGAAAAACAGGTTCTGAGAGGCCCAAGAACTTGGTGAACGTGCAGAGCACTGGTCCCAAGGCTTGGATTCCGCCATGTTTTCCTGCTGAGTAACTGTCTGCTCAGAGCTCCCACCAGATGGCCCGGCAGTGCCTGTGTGACTGGGACTCAATCATTCCGCATTGCTGTACGATAAGCAGCCTTTTCCCTATGAATTCTTTAAAAAACACCGAGATTACACTGATTAAAGTTAGGATACACCGTTTGAATTAAAGGCAAGGCACAAGAATCTAATTATTTTGATTTCTAATCTTGTCTGGTCAATGGAGCACATCCATCCTCAGATCACGTCTGAGACAGTCCTGTCTGGTGGTGCAGGACTTGCAGCTTTTCTCACATTCCCCTGCCTCCCCCTAGTGACTGAGTCCAGAACTACTATTATATGTGGGAGTAATGGGTAATGTATTACTGATACATATTTCTATTACTATCATATATATACATAAAAATATTTGCAGTAAGAGTTATTGCAAGAACACAGAAGATATGAATAAAGCCAAACCTTATCTATTTCCGTCCTTTCCTCCCTCATGCCTAATCTCTGTGAAACTCTGTACTACATACCAAGGACACAAAGATAAAAGCGTGACCCAGCATTTCCCCACTTTGGGCGCTTTGACAACCCCTCTTTGTACCAAAAGAAACAAAGAGGATTTAAAATTTCAAAGAGGAGTGGAAATAACTACTCTTACTGTTTCTAATGTTTCCTATATAAAGTTAAACACCACGTGGCACTGAGACTTGCAGTAAGGGAATAGGACCACTTTTTTATTCTGTATCTCACTTTTGTCCTCTTCTAACCCCCTTCCCACTCCTCTCCCCTCTTCTTCCCTCCTCTTCTCTCCCTTCCTCTCTTGTCCTACTCTTCTATTCGTTTGTGTTTTATCTCCTCCCATCATCAAGATTCCAAGGCCAGGCAGCTGAGGCCAACACCCTGAGGTTGTTGTCATGCCTGCAGCGATCGCTCACCTGTGTGTTAGGACAGTTTCCAGCAGTTTGCAGATGGTAAACACGCAGAGGCAGGGTGGGCAGGAGTCAGGCTTCTCATGACTGGAGTCAAATACACACCAAGGAATTTGCAATCAGCCACTTAGAACAAGGCAAGACTGCATTCTATGTACGTCCTGCCCTCCACTTGGAAACCAGGAAAGGAGGGAGAGGTTCTAGTATGTTCTCTTTACAAATGGACCCTGTGGCTCCATTCTACCACCTAATACCCAGAGTGTAGCTTAGCATCCAGGCCTCCATCACTGCTCTGCTGCCCCTGGGAGCTGCCCAGTGTCACTGGACCACTTGTTCCTGGGTCACTCCCAGCCTACTGCTGTCATTATGGGTCTCAGATGAGACCTTTGAAAGCCACAGAAATAATGCTTCTCGCCATGCTAGTGGCTTGAGGAAACTTGAGAAAGGTATTCTATGGGTGTTGCAAATAGAATACCAGGTAATTTTTATCTGTGTACCTCGTATTATTGTAGCCAAACACACTGAAATTAAATCCAGTGTTTCTCTCTCCTGCCAGAATGGAAACAGCCACAGAGCTTGAATTATGCACATTTATCTTTATGTCCCCAATGTGTGGGACATGATTGGTGCTCAATAATTGCTTGTTTTAAGAATGAATGAGTGAATGAATGAATGATGAACCTCAGCAATACTTTGTCATTCAAATCAGAAACACAAATAATTTATTTTTTTCCTAAGTACGGTTTCTAGGCCAACAGATACGTGTGCTATAAAGGCTTTTGAGAATGGTCTTCATGACTTTATAATCTTCCTGGTGAGATACAGGACATAAAGTCACATGTGAAGAAAAGATAGAAGATACCAGGCTCCAAAGGCAAAATAAATAAATGAAACAAGAAAACGCACAAAGGCAAACGGTCTAATAAAGAGTACCCACAGATTCTGATAACCTAGGGAGAGTTTCCAGCCACGATGGTCACTGTGTTAGTAGTAAGAATAAAAAATGCAGCATTCTACCCTTTCCTCGCCAAGGTTAGTCAAAGGCACAATCTCTTAGTGTCATTGTGGAGAGAGAGTGTGGGATTGTCTGGAAACTGAGGCAGGCAATAGCCAGAGGACTTACTCAAATTCTCACATCAAGTTAAGATACCAAACTCTGATGGTGGGTGGATTCTGCTTTGCTTGTTGACAGCTGAATAATGAGCAGATACGCTTATTCTGGGCAGTAGTTTTTCTTCTGGCACGCCTGCACATCAGGCAACTGTTTCGCCTCTTCTCACTTGACTTTCAGGAGCTGTTCTCCTTGTTTGTGTCCTGGGCACTCCTCTGTCCCCCACCGCCCCCCAACCCAGGGCTTTGTGGGCTTCCTTTCTGTCAGGTTGTCAGATTGCAGATTGCAAAGTGCCATTGGCATTTTAACCTGGGAACGCCCTAGCTCTGAAATTCTTTTCTGATCTAGGATGTCAACTCAATTCATTGTGGTAATTATTTTGCAATATCTACGTATGTCAAATCATTATGTTATACACCTAAAACTACTGTCAATTATATGTTATATGTCAATTATATGTCAGTAAAAAAAAAGAAAGATTTTTAGTAGAAAAATGTTAAATTGGGTTGGTGGGAAGCAGAAATTTTGGAAGAGGGAATTGGGTGTTTTCTAAACTGATAGGGTAGGTGGATAGATAGAAATGAGCAGGGGAAGGAGAGACTTAGCCCCAGTTAGAAAGCCCCTCGCTGCAGCTCCTACCTGGGTCAACCCCTGGCAACTGCCCAGCTGGACTCCAGCTTACACATACCTCTAGAGATGTGTTTTCACATGCCGCTAAATCAAAGAAATGCATTGTTAAATGCCAGAGGAGGGAGGACTCGGCACTTCAAGGGGAGGAGGAGGAGAGAGAAGGGAGAGCGGAGGCAGTTCTACCCACAGGGATAAAGAAAAGCCGGGTCCCCCATGTGAGGCGAGCCCTTCCAGGTCTCGGCGTGTGCTCGCTTTTCCTAGTAAACTTCTCGCTGTTCTATGCTGCACAAAATTCTGTCTCTTGACTGAATTCTTTCTTCAAGAAGACGAAGAGCCGAGGTACAATGTCATTCCCGGTAACAAAACCACTCCCAGTAGATGACTCAGGTCTTCTCCTGCTCTTTCCAAAAGGACATCACGTGACTGGACATAGGGGAGGCTGATGGCTGCTCTAGGAGGCGCTCGGCTTTGAACTGAGGCTGCAGGGTGCTGGCTACTTTGGGAGACTGCCCGGGTTCCCATTGTGGCCTTGGGGACGACGGCAGCTCCAAAACCTAAGGCATCTATCTGCTGCCAGTGGGCACCTCTGGTGGGAGTGATGATTTCAGCTTGGTGGCGTTTCAGGTCAGGCATGTTGGCTGCCTAGAGCTTGCACCATTGGTGTCCATGTTTGAGGGCAGTTTGGCCATTTGTGTTGGGCCGTTGTGGTGACCAATGCTTTTCATATTTTATCAAAGTGGAGAAAAAGCACAATGAGAACTATGTCCTTAGGAAATGACATGGGTTTGTGAAGGAGCGAAGTGCAAAGCAGGGTGTGGCTTTCAAATGACAGCACATTAAAAAATCCTTGGCTTAGACTTAATTTATGTTAGAAGTGCAGATATCTGAGAGCATACCTACGTCAAATATCATTCTAAGATTATTCTTTTAAAACTCAGAGTTGTGTTCTAGCCCAGTCTCTGCCACCTACTGACCAGGTTACTTTTAGGGGGCATCTCTAAAAGGATAAACTTGCACAGCGGAGCCCCATGTTCTTTTGAGCTTCCAGAATTTAGCTCTGAAATAATGTTAGCTTTAGATGTCCTCCAGTGGCTAAAATTATAATTGCAGGTTACACAAACACAGAATTTCTGGTTGCAAGAAGAAACCTAACTTCTACAGTAACACAGAGATTAATTACCCTTCTAAATGAAATCATGCAGGTACCACAATTGCCACACAGGCCCTCAGCAAACAGTGCAAATTAGTGCCACAGAAAGCTTGTCCTCACTGTACTCCAGAGGAACTTTCACGTAAGTGTCCAAAGAAACCTTGACAAATGTATTGACTGCAGTATTGTAATAGCAAAAAATGGGAAACAGCCCAAATGTCTATCAATGGGATAGTAGCATATTTGCACACTGAAATGCTATACAGCAGTGAAAATTAATTACCTAGAGTTACAGCTCTCAACCTGTGAGTGGAACTGTTAGGTCACAATGTAAGTGCATCTCGAATGCAAATTGCCCTCCCATTAACTCTATTAGTTTTACCCATTAACTCTATTAGGTTGGTGCACAAGTAATTGTGGTTTCCGCAATTATTTTTAACCTTTTAAACCGCAATTACTTGTGCACCAACCTAACAGCTGTGTAGGAGAGGTTCCATTTCCTCACATATTCACCCGATACTTGGAATTGTCTGACTTCATTTTTTCTGTCAATCTGATGTGAAATTCTATTTTATCTCTTAAAATAAGTTTTCTCCTCATTACTAGAGAAGAGAAATGTGGGGGAGGGGACGAAACTCCAGCCACAGCAAGTTCACAGATAAACCCGTGGACCCCTTCCTTCCGCCGCTCTCAAGGCCGGGATGTTGTCCGTAGAGGACCACCTGGAGGTGATGGAGCAGCTGCCAGCGGCCTGCGGGGCCACTTCACCGAGATGCACGAGCTGAACCCGCGGGTGCAGAAGACAGTGGCTCAACTAGAACAGCGAGTCCGAGGATTCTTTATGAATGTAAAATCCAAACCAAACCAAACCAAACCAAAAACGGAGAGAAGAACGAATGGCGTCATCATAAAAGATTCCTGTAAGGCTTCAGGAGAGGCCGAGGAGAAGGCGCGGCTGGCAAAGAGATCTCTGAGGCAGTGAAGTGACCAAGCTGGGTCAGGACGGGGCTAAGTTTCACATGGAGCTGGGAGCTGATGATGCTGGAATTACAGAAACACTAGCGAGGTGCTCTTTGGAATCAGATACTCCACAGCCAGGGAACGGTCACCAGCTCACTCACGTACTCCCACGGGAAAAAGGGAATATAATCCGGTTTCCCAGCATCCGACAGCAGATCATGTTCCTGAAAAGAAGCTTATGTCGGAAGCTCTTCTGTCCACCCCGACGTTAGATGCCTGTAAGGAAAACCCACTAGGTCGTGGGCATAACAATTCCACAGCTTCTTGCAGCAGCGCTCACAGCGTGAGCCCTCTCCACCTCTGGCATCCTGGCTCATTACATCAGGAACTTGTGCAGGGGCAAGTACTGTGGCAACAGCCCGCAGTTCACGCTACAGCTCAGATGAAAGAGGGGCAAAGAACATCAAGTGTGAATTCCAGTTATGAAGCATTCAGCTGCGAAGAGAATTTCCAGTGCCCAGGGAACGGCTGGCTGGTCACCATCTTCAGTACTCGTGATGATTTTAGCACAGATTGCCAGGTCCTCAGCAGTGGACTCGCGCAGTGGGAGAAAGAGCAAAACCAGCAGGACTTCAAGCCAGGAATCATCATCTTCCTCCTCCACTTCTCCTCATCACGTCCCTCATCATCCACAGTGGCCTGGAACTCGCTCAACAAACAGCTGTGGTACCAGAATCTGATTCCCCCTATGAGGTTGATTGGACCGATTGCCCCGAGGCATTATGGTGTTGCCCTGGTCATCAGGTATCCTATGGTGGGATGGGCTGTGATCACCGAGGTCACCCCGTGGAATGGTCCCAGGAGGGGCGCCCCGACTGACACAGGCACCGGAGGGAAATGGTACTGCCCACAATGCACTGCAGCAATGGAGCGCAGAGGCAGGTGGCACAAACCAACGCGGTCACTTCATTTGAGGAAGAAAACAACTTCAACTCAACATCTTACAGAGGACTTTAAAAAAGGAGACAAGAGAAAGAAGAAACACTGTATTTCCAAGCAACCACTTAAAAATTTTCATAAGACAATCCTGTAGGATCTTGAACTTGACTTTTATGGGCTGTATTTTAATAATGTAAGGAAATTATTTATGCACTTCTGGTGTGCCATGAATATTGTTCCAGTTAGTCTTGGATTATTTCAAGGGCTAACATACGCAGATATTTGTCCTCCGTCACCATTTTCTCTATGGGCATTCTATAATTTAGACTTCAGGGAATTCCAACGAAGAAGATTTTAGGAAATATATTTTATATTCAACAGGTATATCCTGCTGCAAGTACTGTACTCCAGAGCTGTTCTGTAACACTATATAAATGGTTGCCCCCCCCAAAAAAAAAAAAAAAAAAAGTGCTCCTAAAAAGAATTTAAGACAATGGTTTTATAAGTGCCTTTATAATAAGCTTTGTTTCCTTGTGAAACTAATTCAGCAGGCTGAAGGAAATGGTTCATGTGATAAAATGGGCTGGTATCCTCTAGCGTATTTAGGTACATAAACAGAAATGCCTGTAGGTAAAAACTAATCTGTGCCACTAGTCTTTATATATTTCTGTATCCAGACAGTGCAGTTCATGAGCGTGGGAATGGCAAGGGCTGAGGGGAAAGGGTATTAAAGTAATACATTTTTATACCAAATGTGTTTATTTTTGTGTGTGAGTAATCCTTATAATTGGAATTGTACTAGGTGTTCAAATAAAGTTTTTTAAAAATTAAAAAAAAACACGTTAAGCATATTTTCTACTTTTGCCATGTGATGTTCCTCTGTGAATAGTCTGTTCAAATCCTTGTTCTATTTTTCTACTGATTTGAGTGTCTTTGTCTTATTTATTTGTATGAATTCTTTACAGATGGATAAGAAATTTTCTGTGGATATACACTTTTCTCCCCAATGTGCAACTTGTCTTTTAACTTTTAAAATGGCCTTTTTTTCATACAGAAGTTTTACACTTTAATGTAATCAAATTTATCATTTTTTTCCTTTATGGCTTGTTTTACCTTGTGTATGTTGTGTTTAAGCAATCCTTTTCCACTCTTAAGATACAAATATCCTACCAAATGTTCTTTTGAAAGTTCAGAAATTTTTTCATCTAAGTATTTAATTCACTTGCAATTATTTTTTGTGTATGGTATGAAATAGGAATCTAGTTATAGATAAAGAGAAAGTTCTTTTTATCTGTAACTAGGAGCCTCTTTCTCTCCTCCATCTTTATGGTGTTGGGTTGGAATGGGAAGTATCATTATAAACTTATGTTTTTAAATTATATAGATGTAGACATAAATATATAGATAGGTAGATATCGAAATATTTATTTGCACATGCTTTTATTGTGTTACATATTTCTTAGCCCTATCCTCTGAGAAATTCTAAAAACAAAGACACCCCAGTAACAATGTACACAGTTCCCAGATCTTGGTTTCTAAATCCCATTTTCTACTAAAAGGAACCAGGGTTCTTTGGAGACATGGATGATTCCGTCGAGAGCAGGGAGAGTATACGATGAGTCTGGAACATCTTGTTTAGCAGAAAGTAAGGAAATGTTCAGAATGATGGGGACATGTCAAAAGAAAACAGAAGCCAGCTTAAAGAAGCTTCTACTGACCACGTCTGGGGCAATTTGAGCCTTAGTATAAATAATTATAATTAAGGATTATAAAATCCTTAATTATACAAAATCCATAAAATAAAATAAGAATGCAGGAAGTACATACTGATATAAATAAATGCATCAATAAATACTCAGATAAACATAACAAATAAAGGGGAAAGAAAAGTAAATACATAGTGGAAAAGCTGGCCAGATCACTAATTTAACTAACTAATCACAGTTAACATTACCAGTAATGGGACAAAAATGCATCCTGTGCTAAAATAAAGGCATTGCATAAACTTTGAGTTTTGGATTTTTTCATTTTTTTTATAATGGCTTTAAATTTCTCCTCTCTCTCTCTCTCTCTCTGTCTCTCACTGTCTTTCTCTCTCTCTCTACACACACACACACACACACACACACGCACACACACAAACACACACACACACGAATAAAATAGGTATAGATGTATCAAGGTTGCATATACTGTTTTTTCTTAGTGCAGAATCTGAAATTTTTTCATGGCTATCCTTTTCCTCCTCATATCAGGACCCCTCAGTCCCTGTGTTAACAATTTAATCTGTATCCTCATATTTTCCACACTCATATCATCCTAAATAGACCTATACATGAATAAAGGTATATTGTAATTTTTCTAACCCAAACTAGAAACCTAGAACTTATTAAAAAAAAAAGAGACATATTTGATGCATAAAATGAAAACTTTAGTTTGGCAAAAGAAAAAAAGCTCCTTATAAATTGAGTAAAATAAAACAGAACAAATAATGTAATGTAACCCAGTAGAAAAATGGACAAATGATATGAACAGAAAATATAAAAGATCAAATTTGAATGGGCAAAAAGTACAGAAAGAGGTTGTGGTTTATGTGTAGTCAGTGCCAGTGGCAGTGAGGTAGCACTTTATACCTATCAGACAAGAAAAATGAAAAAGAACGATGTTGCTTGTGGGAACAGGTTCTCACAAGTCATCATTGTTGGAATTGCTAAGTGCAAAGTGGCAATAGACATTCAACCAGGCACTTCCTCCCCTGAATATCTGTCTCTTGGAAATAAATGCAAATATACAAGGCTATTTATTACTACATTGTTGGTAGCGGCCACTAACTGGAAACAAACCAAAGGCCCATCGATGGGGAAATGGTTGACAGAATTATGAATACTTACCATAGAATATGATGCATCCAATAAAATAAGGGAATTAGAAATTTACCAGATGACTTGGAGGGATTTCCAAGAACTGTTGACTGAGAAATATATACATTAAAGTGTATATAATGATTTTATTTTTATAAAACAGAGAAGACCTCAAGCATCTTAAAGCTTCTGTCCATGAACGTCTTATTCTCCTGTGTCCCTATTTAGTCTTCTACCTCTCATCCGATTTGGTTTCCAGCTCCTTCCTTCCATGAAAATGGCTCCCGCCAGTCTCCACTGACCTCAGAGGTGCCAAATCTAATCGTCACTTTTTAGTTCTTGTCTGATTAATCTCTCAGCAACGCAGGAGACAACTGACCACACCCTGCTGCTTGAAATGTTCTTTTCATTTCACTTTGGTGACACCATGTGCTCCTGACTTTCCTCTCTGCTTGGTCCTTCTCGGGTTTTCTTCGTCTCCCAATTCAGTCAACCTTGAATCTTGGGTCTTCTTCTCTCTAACATTTCCTCCAATATAATCCTCCCTGGTGACTTGAAACAGTTTCTATAGGCTAAGACTCCGACTTTTTAAATTTCCACCTCAAAAATTTAATCTCCAGGATCATATGCTAACTATTGATTAATATCACCACCTGGTCATTTTGCGTTTCTCCCCAGACCTTTCTTCCCTGTTTAAGTAAATACCACCCAAACCTTGCTCATGCCAGAAACTTGGGAATTGTTTTCAGCACCTCTCTTTTCTTCCTCCACATGTAATCTATAATCAAATTCTATAGATTCTAGCTCTAAAATATAACCCAAATTGATTTATTTTCCTCTTCCTCTGTAGTTGCCTCCTCCCCTGGCTGGATACTTGCAGTAGTTTCCTGTCTGATTCCCTACTTTTACTCCTCTCCACTCCAAACTATTCTCCAGTATCACATGAACTTTTGCACATTTATATGTATCAATCTGATCATGTTACTCCCATGTTAAGACTTTCAGTAGCTTCCCATTGCAATGGGAAACAACACTCGCTTAATACTGCCTAAAAGTGCCTACATGCAATGCCCTACCTGTGTCTCTAACTCAGGCTCCAGCACACTGACCTTCTTCCAGATGCTTCAATGTACCAATCTCTGTCCTACTTTAGTACCTTCAAATTCACTATTTCTTCTGCTGGACAAGCTCTTTCCCTCCGTTTTGGATCTGATGAATGCGTACTTATTCATCAAGTCTCAGTTTAAATGTCACTTCCTTAGAGAAACTTTCCCTGACCGCCTATCTAAAAATCTGTTATTCTTTCTCATAAATCCCTCTTTCTTCTCCTCCCCACCCGTTCTTCCTTACAAAGCACTTAACATGATCACTAGCTATATCAATCTTTTTACTTTACCGGACTGCAAGCTCCATGAGGACAGCGACCAGTGTCTGTTTTGTTTAAGGTGTGTCCCTAGCATAATGCCTCAGTTTGGGGCCTTGTATTCGTTAGGCAACGCTGGCCATTGTAAGAGAACTTGGGACTCTTAGTGCTAACACAATAAAACTTCATTTTTTGCTCATGTTAAGTTCAAAATGGATGTTTTTGATGAACAGTTGGGTGGATGGAGGATTCTACTCCGTGCAGTGTCCAAGGAACCAGGCTGATAGAGGCACCACCATATTCAACGTGTGGCTTCCATAATATCCTTAGATGTAAATATCCTGTGGGAGACAGCAAAAAGGGAGAGTGGAGAGTGTTATGGGAGGTTTTTGTGGGTCAGGCCTGGAAATAACTTGCATTATGTTCTCCCACATTTTATTGGCTAGAGGCACGTGGCCTCATCTAACTGCAAGGGAGTCTGTGAAATCTAGCCTAGTTGTGTGCTCATGGATAAGAGGAAAAAGGAATTTGGAGAACAGATAGCCTGTCTCTGCCATGGCACTCACTACATTTTTGTTGGATAAATTAGCAACAAACTTTACATATGAATGTGGGATTTATTTTCTTCTTCTTCTCCTCCTCCTCCTCCTCCTCCTCCTCCTCCTTCTCCTTCTTCTTCTCTTTTTTTAAAGTGCATTTGAGAACTACTGTTGGAGATAGTAGCTATCCAGTCAGTGATCCTCAGTGTAGCCATAACTCAAGATTCCCCCGGAAATATCTTCATTCTGATGCTTACCCTGAGTCAATAAGACTAACTGAACTTTAATTCAGGGAACTACACGGTACAATTTACAGATATTTCCGTCAAAAGCAATTATAATGCTTTCTGGTACTTGAATAATTAACTCTCAGGAATAAGTAGGACTCTGTTTTCTGGAGCAAATCATTCTCTGAAGGTTCTTTTTCTGGAGCAAATCATTCTCTGAAGGTTTTGAATAGGATATGAATTGTAAAACATTAAAAAGAAAACCCTAGGCATACTAATCTTTAGGTGGCTTTATTTAAATTTAGCAAGCTGTACATCTAGTTTCCAGATAACATATGGATGTTATAGGGTTCTTAGGTAAAGGGGGTCAAATGTGTGGTGATGGAGAACTGACTCTGGGTGGGGAACACACAGTGTGATATATGGATGATGTATCACAGAATTGTACACCTGAAACCTGTGTAACTTTACTAACCACTGTCACCCCAATAAATTTAATAATAAAAACAGGTTCCTGGGGTTTGTGTGGTATTGGGAGTAACATATTTTGGTTTCTTTAAAAAAATTAAAAAATATAGCATACATAACAAAGAATATAGGCAAAGGCAAATGTGCAGTTTAAAGAAAAAAAAATCCATATATCCATCAAAAAAGCCAGTAAGTAGAATATAACTATGCCTCAGGAATCCTGTGTCCCCCCCGAATCTCCCAGAGGTGACCACTATCTGAATTTTATTTTAATTTCTTTTCTTTATTTTTAAAAATCAATTCTTTGCTTCTTTGACTTTTGTTTATGACTTTTACATATACAGAATCAAAGTGTATATATTCACCTGTGACTTAGTTCTTTTACTCAACTTTATGCCTTTGTGATTCAAAAATGCTGAGGCGTGAATTGTACATCATTTTTAACTGTTGTATTTATATTTCATTGAATGAATATGCTATACATAATTGTCGATTTTACACAACGTTTTACTACATGGAGAATTCCAACCACACATATACATAGAATAGTATAATGAATCCCCCTGTACCCATTATCCAGGTTCAACAATTATCAAATCATGACCAGTCTTGTTTCATTCATATCCCTAATTTATTCTCACCAGTATTATTTTGAAGCAAATCCTATATATCATCATTTCACTGTATCTAAATACACAAAATAGTATATATGTATTTCTAAATTTCTCTGAACAATTAAAAAAAAAAACAATCGCAATACCATTATCATACCAAGAAGATTAACAATAATTCTTTTCTTTTCTTTTCTTTCTTTCTTTCTTTCTTTCTTTCTTTCTTTCTTTCTTTCTTTCTTTCTTTCTTTCTTTCTTATTTTTTAAATTTATTGGGGTGACACTTGTTAGTGAAATTACATAGGTTTCAGGTGTATAATTCTGTATTACATCATCTATAAATCCCATTGTGTGTTCACTACCCAGAGTCAGTTCTCCTTCCATAAACAGTAATTCTTAATACCATCAGATTTTACTCTTCAAATTTCCAATGACTCACTTTGTTTTTCTTTTTTATGTTTTTTTTTTTTTTAAGAAAAATCAGGATCCAGATAAAGTCCATACACTGTGATTAACTGATGTGTTTAAGTCTCCTTTTTAAAAAAAAAAAAAAATTATTATTAGTTTCATGTGTACAAAACAATGTAATAGTTAAACATTTATAACCCTCACAAAGTGATCTACTACTCCCCCAATCAACTACCCCTCTGACATTGCACACAGCCGTTACATTTCCACTGACTCTATCCCTTATGCTGTACTCCATATCCCGTGACCATATACATACATATATTATATATATATATAATATATATATATTATATATATATTATATATATATATATATATATATATATATATATATATATATATATACATACAAAATTATAGTTGACATTCATTGTTATTCAGCTTCAGCTTCAGGTGTACAGTGCAGCAGTCAGGCACCTACACCATGCATGAAGTGGTCTCCCTAATAAGACAAGTGTCCATCGGATACCCTACAAAGTCTTCTTAAATCTATAGTTTTACCTCTTCCCCATTTTCCTTGCAATTTATTTATTGAAGAAAACCTTTATCATATACAATTGTCCGCTTTGGATCTTGCTTGATTACATCTCCAGAGTGTACTTTGACATACTATTCTGTGTTCTGTATTTTCTATAAATTAATACTTGGATATAGAGATTTGGCCAGATGCAGATTTTATGTATGTATGTATGTATGTGTGTATGTATGTATGTATGTGTGTATGTATGGCAAGGCTACTTTATAAACAATGTCCTGTTCTTTCATGGGACAAATAAAACATGGTTGTCTTTCTTTTGGAGATGTTAGAAGCTGTTGATGCTTAATGCCTAGATTGATGAATTCATTAGATGTTACTATTTATCCACTCAAATATTGGTGGGCATTGGGTTGTTTTCAGGTTTTTGCTGTTGTGAATAATGTTGCTATACATATTGTTCTGCTGCCTTCTGGTTAATAACTTGAACAAGAATTTCTCCAGAAATGGGATGGCTGAGTTGTAGGGTATATTCAAGTTAAACTTGACTAGCCAATGCCTAACTGTTTCCCAAAGCAGTTGTGCCAGTGTATCCTTTCAGCAGCAGTGGAGGAGAAGTTTTGCTGCTTCACTCCCTTGTCCAACTTGTTTTGTCCATCTGGTGGGTGTGTGATGGTATTTCATGGCAGTTTCCATTTTCACAGTAATGGAGAGAAGTGAAAGGAAATTTAGTGTAAAAGTTTTATGTGACCAAGGACGTCCCTCACCATCCAATCTGAGTCGGCTTTAATAGGACTTATGTAAGAAAGAATTAAATCCAGATGTTTGTTGCTCTTTATAACTTCATAAAACAGGACTTAATACTGCTGCTCTCTGTCCACCCCCAAAGTTGGAGTACATATTTCTTTTTCATTTTGTGTATGCCTTCTGGAATTTTGAATTGGAATTCCATTTCAACTATTCCTAGAAGAACTTTCAAACCCCACAGTTTTGATAATAGCAGTATATTCTCCATGTGGGTTAAATTGAGTAAACCTACAGATGGGTAGCTCCCATTTTGTAGCATGGAGGACACATTATAGCAAGAATGTTGTTATACAGAAGCTATCATTTTCATGGAATGGGAAACATAGGATTAAGGTAGCAAACCAAGATGAAGTTCTTTTGTTCAATTACTCCAATGGCAAAATTACAAATCTTGTAATGTAGAAGGTTTAGTTCATTATGCCTTTGGTGAAGTGTGTTAAAAGGCCGGTTGATACTATGACAAACACAACATTTAAGAGACCTCGTTTAATTCTGGACTCTCCTCCATTAGAAGAAATCTGGTAGTAGCTCATTAACGGTGTACGAGAAGGTTGTAGGACAGAGTGCAAGCCAGTCCTTTAATACTGGGCACTCACTTCTCAATAAATGTCTTCATTTATTGGTCGGTTGATTTTGAGAAGATTTGCAATTTGTTCTCATTGAGGGATATTTATGGGATTGGTTAATGTGTTACCAATTTGGCAGGACATGCGCTTCTAAACTAATGTAAATCTTTAAGTAAATGAATAAAGCTCCAAAGTTGGAATTTCAAGTGCCAGAGATCACGGCTGATTTTCTGTTTGGGACTCTTCATTACACTGGCTGAGAGAGGCTGACAAGAAAATACCTTTTTCTTCAATGCCTACCATCTTCTTGGGAGGAAATCTAGGGCAGAGGGTGGAGCTTTATTTCTAGGTCAACAGCTGCCAAGGTTGACCCCAAACAGCTTCATGACAAGGGCGTTAAGTGTTTGGAAATGCATAGCGGCACTTTTGGTTTTTAAAAATGGCCCCGGAGGTGGTGGTAATGGGCATTGTTGGCAGTGAGTGCTTGGGGGGTCAGGGAAGCAAACAATGAGTTGAATAGTTCCAACCAGCAAATAAGGGTTCTTCCCCAAATGCTAGTCACCCTGCTGAGAAACATTGCAGACTTATTCTGGGGAGTCAGTGCTTTGGCCTTTGGGTTTTATAGAAAATCCAAAAACTTTTAGGCAATAAGTGATTTTTAAGTCTCTACTTCATAATGAGAGAAGAGTCTAGAGTTCATAGCCCAACTCAGTTCTCTCATAGTGATGTATGTAACCTCAGCCTAGTTACTTAGCCTCTCTCTACTTCAATTCCTCATCAGTTAAGTGAGGATAATCTTAGTAGTTATGAAGATTAAATAAGTGAATGCGTTTAAAGTACATAATAGGCACTCAAAAATGCTGGCCATGGTTATTTTTTTCCCTCATTCTTCTTGGGAACACTGGCCATTGCGCGGCAATTATTGCAGAAACATCACTCTGACATGGGAACTCTCTGGAAGAGTCCAACAATATTTTCTCTAGGGTGAGACAAATTCCTGTGATGCCAAGTCACTGCAAAAGAAAAAAAAAAAAAAAAGGACAAAAGGGATCATTGTAAGAGAACAGAGGGACATCATAAATATAACTGACTTTCTGATTTTTGTCTAGGGGTTGGCAAATTCTAGTCCTTAGATGAAAGTCTGCTTTGTAAACAAAGTTACATTGGAACAGCTGTTTATTCACATATTGGCTATGACGGCTTTCCTATAGACGAATTGAGTTGTTGCAACAGAGACGGTATGGCCTTCAAAGCGTAAAATATTTACTGTGTAGTCCTTTACAGAAAAAGTTTGCTGACCTGTGGTCTAGCACATAATTTACCTTATGCTATGGCCACTTACCACTGTTACCTGGTGGCCATTTCTAAACATAGTTCAAAAAGATAAAAACAAAGGGTCTCTACAGGGATAATAACACTGATGATAATAGCTAACATGTATTTGCTTACTATGGCCAGGCACGCTTCTAAGTATTTCACAGGTCTTAACCCCTTTCAAATAAGTACCTAAAATAATGCTTGTCAGTACTGCCCTCAAGTTTATTCAGTTAGCTACTGGCAAAATCAGCCTGTGAACCCAGGCAATAGCCAGATGTTGAGGAGAGACTTTTAAATGTGATCAATTTATGGTTAGAAGAATCTAGGACATGATAATTGGGCAAAGGAGAGTTTAATTATCTTGGAATTTGCTTTAAGATGTAAAATAAATTCATTATCCTCAGATCAGTGTATAAATTCAATACAATCCCAATAAAAATATCAAGTGGGAATTTTAAAAGTCAAATTTAAGCTCATTTAAAATTTATTTGTAATGGTAAATATAAGAATGGACAAGAAGTTTTTGAAAAAGAGCAATTACCTTACATGATATCAGATCATCTTATAAAATGATTTTAATCAAAACAATTAGTTCTTGGTAGAAGAATAGATAAGTAGCTTGATAGATCATCATGGAGAACATTCAATGATCTGTATGGTAAAATAATACATGACAAAGACAGAATTTTAAATCAGTGGGGAAACGTTGAAGTATCCATTTGATGAGCAGTATTGAGTGACTCGGTTTTCCATTTGAAAAATCAGTAGGGCTAGCTCCCTACGTCACCCCATAATTAAAGAAATTCTTAATTGATTAGATCAGGGCTTCCTGCCAGTGTGCTGCTGCACTGCTAGAGCACATGTTTGTTACAAGTGGCTCGAGTTACTGATCCCTTCAACAGTTGGGCACAACCAGTGGTGTCAGAATTCCTAGGCTTGTTGCTGTTTTCCACAATCATTCATGAGCCCAACTGCTCATGTGCCCTAGTTTTCTGTGAAAAGATTTTAATTTTTTATGCGTTTCAACAACTCTAAAAAGGTTAGGCTTACCTTCAAAAACAAAAACAAATGCACTATAAATATTAAAGCTTCTTATTAGTGTCACGAATAAGAAAACGACCGACTCTGCATTCCTTGGGCCCTTCTTTAATAGTCTGTTCTTCAACCTAAGTATTTTAAGGCTTCAGGTAGATACCGACATGGGAAGATAAAAAATTATCACACACGCACATACACAGAGTTAGGAAGCATTGCATTAAATGTCTAAATGAAAATGTATTAAAAATGTTTGAGCATTCCACGTCTGGTCAAGATGGAGGAAGAAGGACTAGATTTACCCTCCTGACTGAGACAACTGAAAACCAACAAAATCAATGACAACAGCTCTCAAGACTTGCACACCAGGTAAGAATGGGAAGCAAACGAGGGGAGCCTTAGGACTGTACGAGCTTTCTGCCTGGAGAAAGTTTCCCGGTCATAGTGAATGGAGGGGGAACCCAAGAAGACTGGCAGTTTCCTTGAGGTAAGTAGATGCAACAAGCAGGGCAGAGAATCCAAGGCAGCCAGATCCCTGAGGATGGTGTATGAGAGAGGAGCGGGAAGACACACACACACACACACACACACACACACACACACACACACAGACCGAGAGACAGAGAAGGAGAAAGAGAGTATCTCCTGAGACCATCAGAAGGTCCCACTCAAGGAGTCAGCTGAGTACTGTATAGCGTTTGTGCATGAGGAAATTGCCCACGGTGGGGGAGAAACCACCAGAAAAGACTAGAAGGAACAGTGCCTAGAGCTCACAAACATCCCGAGATGGTGCCCGTTTACAGCAACCAGAGTACAAAACTTCATACTCCACGGAACAGTGGCTACAGTACAAAGAAGGATCTCCCCTCAGTACCGTGGGAAAACTAGCCTTAGACTAAACAGTTTTCTAGTCTTGTCTATCAGCTTCAAGCAAGATTTGAAAGGATCAAACAATTTCCAAATAACTTTACCACAGCATGGGACAAAGGTCAAAAATATTTTCTGGAGTACAAAAATATCCAGGACCCATGAAAGAAGACTTTCAATGTCTGATACCCAATAAAAAAACCTACCAGGCATACAAAGAGAAGGGAACATAAATCCCACAGTGAGGAGGAAAAAAATCATTTAATCAAAATGGATTCAGAAATGACACAGAGAAAATTAACAGGCAAGGACACTGAATGTATTATTATAACTGCATTCCATAAGTTCAACAATGTAGAAGAAATATTGAACATGTTAAGTATAGACCTGGAAGGTATTTTAAACATCAAATTAAACTTCTAGAGGTGGAAACTACAATGTCTGAGATGAACAGTACATTAACTGAGATTAATGGCAGATTAGATATCTCAGTAGAAAATATCTGTAAACCTGGAGAGTAGCAATAGAAATCATCCAAGATAAACCCTGAGAGAAAAGTGACCAAAAACAAACCAAACAAAAAACCAATAATGACTGGACATTAGTATGACCTACTGGATGCCTTTAAGTGGATATATGTGTATATATATATATATATATATATATGTAATTAGAGTTCCCAAAGGAAGGGAGGAGGCAGAAAACAATATTTAAAGAAATAACAGCCCCCAATTTTACAAATATGATGAAAACTTCCGAGTCAGTAGGCTCAATGAGTCCCCTACACAGGGAGCCATGAAATCAACCGCACCAGGTCATCAGGACATCTCATGATCAAATTTCTTAAAACGAGAGAGAAAGAGAAATCTTAAACCCAAGAAAATACATACAGACACACACATTCAAAATTTGCAAGAAATATTGGCTCATTCACAAATCTCAGGTAAGAACCCCCTAGTTTAGTTCAAGAAGGTGAGGGCACGAGGACAAGGTGAGGGGACGTGACAAATCGTACTGCAAGGCTTTGTTTCACGTTACTTCCAGCCATAAAATTCCCTCGATGGTGAGACTCCTGGGGCCATACGTTTGTGTGATTCTGGGGTTGGTGGGGTCACAGTACGGATGGAGCTCCTTTGTCGGCAATTGTCTAATGTTTTTCTCCTTTGAGAAAGGATTGGACCAGTTTATAGGCTACTTGGCAAACATGCCTTCTGGGGGAGTCAAACACTGACCATGATAAAGCAGTGTGGCTTCTTGCTATGGTCGACCAGACATGTAATGAGTGCAAAATACACAAGATTCTTATTTTGGTTCCCCTGTGGGGTTCAGCCATTTTAGGACCAAACCCTGACAGTAGGATCAGCTTCCCTCTTAATAAATTGACCACATGAACACCAACGGTGTAATTTATTCTTGGAGGAAATACAAGTTTGGGGCACTAGAGGTCTCCACTCTACCATACAACAAATGACATCTCAGGAAAACCTTAAAAGAACAATTTCCACGGCAACAATGAGTGGGTGTCTTGTCCCTGAGGGGTAGGATGGGAGGGGTTGAGGAGAGGGTAATCTGTGTGACCCTGGGGCAGCTCAATAGGTAGTTTCTACTTACTCTTGAGTGGATGTCATCTGTTGCTGTTTTGAAATACTGACTGAAATTTGAGTAGGCTTTGCTGGACTTAGATTTTCCACTTGTTTTTCAGATTTATATCTTTGGTTGGACACCCAAAGCTTCTTAAACACTGGAAAAAACCAATAACCACGCGGTCATAATTACAAGCATTTGCAGAGAAATTCTCTTCCTCTTTGGAATTTAAACTGACTTTTTCCAAATAACAACATCCCTGTTTTTAAATTGATTACATGCCCCGTTTGCAGTTGAAAGGACCCCATGTGAGTTCAGAGAACTTTTGGGTTTATTAAGAAGAAAGGAAAAGATGCACCTCTAAAATCTGTGAGGTCAAATCAGTCTTTGAGTATGAAAAATTCTCAGATTGATAAAATTTCTTGGTAATTGTCCTTGCCAGAGGATGCTGGCAAACTACTAAGAACTGACAGGAATGCTTAGAATTCTGCGGGGTGTAAATCCCCACGTCCTCTCTCCCATCAGAAATCAGTCAGGGTGTCTCTGACTTCCTCAAGGAGACAGGAAGCAAAGCTAAGCCTGGTTGTTCCTTCTTGTTGCCATCATTTCCTTCTCTTCTCTCTCTAGCCTTGGTGGTCTACTGCAGTAAGGGGGAAGGAAACCCTCTCTACCGTTCCATTCTGTACAGGGTGCTTTCCAACCCTGACCCCACTCTTGGCACTCAATTCAGGAGCTGTGAGTGCCCCTCTCTATCCAAACTCTCATGGCTACTTAAGGATTCATAGAGGTTAAAGGAGACTTGGCGACTGACTCCATTTTAACTAGAATCGAATGTTTGAAAACTCTCTAAACGTCTCTGACAAAGTGCTTGTATAGTCTGTGCTTGATTAGTTCCAGCTCCAGGGAACTGCCTACCTCCCAAGGAGCCTGCCTGTCTGCCTGCCTCTCTATCTACTGTCTGTCTGTCTATCTATCTATCTATCTATCTATCTATCTATCTATCTATCTATCATCTATCTATCTGTCTATCTATCTACCATGTTTCCCTGGACATAAGACCTTGCTGGACAATCATCTCTAATGCATCTTTTGTTGCAAAAATTAATATAAGACCTGGTATTATATTAAATTATATTAATTATATAAGACCCGATCTTATATTATAGTAAAATAAGACTGGGTCTTTCTATTAATTTTTGCTCCAAAAGACACATTAGAGCTGATTGTCCAGCTAGGTCTTATATTCAGGGAAATGGTATCTATCATCAGTCTATCATCGATCTATTACCTCTCTTCCTTTCTCTCTGTCTCTGTCTCTGTCTCTCTACACACACACACACACACACACACACACACACACACACACACAGTGTATGTTAAATGTCTGAGTTTAAAGTAATAAATGCAAATAATTTTAAATCTCTAGCTGTTTCTCCTTAATATATCTCAAGCAGATATGTGTACTGCTATGTCTTGATTTTTAGACTTTCAGGTTATTTTTGTGCTTCATACTGATAAAGATGAGAATTTATTGTACCTTCTCTCCCATACACATACCCTCTACTCACCCTCTATTTGCCCAGTTAGGTTATAACTCTCAATTTGATTAATTTTGCATGTATATAATTACTGTCATGTGATTATTACAGTGGATCTATTTAATGTATTATGGTTACCTTTGCATTTTTGAACAAATTTTTATTTTATTTAGGATTAAGAATTACCTGATTTATTAATAAGCTTGGTTTTTGGTGTATCTATCACTAATTCACCCTCAAATCTTAGACAGAATTGAAATCTCTTATAATGCGCTTACGTACACCAGATATTCCCATCTGTATGTTTGGGTTTTTTCCCTAAGGGAGAACCTTTTTATAGCCCTCTGTCGTCCTGCTATAGTCTGAACTGGTTGCTCTCCAGGGCTCCGCTACAGCATAGCTACTGCCTTGCAACTTCTTTTTATAATTATTCTGCGAATTGCTTTTGCTCCATTCACTCTTCAGTTGGGTCCTCTGTTTCCAAGTTCCTCTGTCTTTGTCTTTCTTGCTTAAGTTCCCTTCCCTGGTATTATAATGCCCTCCCCCGTCACACTTTTTTTTTTTTTTTTAATGTAAAATACATCCTCTTGATAAAGGGTGCAGGGGAGATAAGTTTTTTGGGAACTTGTGTCTTTATTATATCCTAACACCTGAATAACAGTTTTGGTTAGTGATGGAATTTTACGTTTAAATTTGTTTTCTCTCAGGGATTTTGAAGACATCATTCCATTGTCTTATAGCTTTCAGTGTTACTATGAATAGTCACATGTCATTCTGTTCCCTGATCCACTGTATGTGGCCTCTTTTTTCTCTATGGAAGGTTTTTGGATCTCTCTCTCTCTCTCTCTGTCTCTCTCTCTCTCTCCAAGTCACCAGTGTTCTAAAATTTCTTTATTATGTGCTTTAGTGGGGATCTTTTCACCATTAATTTTACTAGTCATCAAAATAGTTTGCTAAAACTGAAAACAGTATTTCGGTTCTGAGTGGTTTTCTTGTACTATTTCTTTCATGACTTCCTCCTCTTTGATATTTTTGTTTCTCTATTTGAAACTCCTATTATTTGGACATTGAACGTCAGGACTGAAACTTTATCTTTTTTTCTAACTTTGTCTAGCTCTTCTTTTGATCTATTTTCTGGGGGATTTCTTTAACTTTATTTTCCAAACTATTGGGTTTTTAAAAAAATTTTATCTTATTAATTTTTCAAATTTACCAAATAATTTTTCTTTTGAATGCTCTCTGAAATTCTTTTTTCTTTATAACATCCAGATCTTTTCATGGATGTAATATAGAAGCAGTACTTTCTTTTGTATCTCTGAAGATAATAATAATTGTTATCATTTAGTTTTCTCTTGTTCCCATATTTTCTCTGTTGTCTTTGTCTTCTCCCAGTTTTTTGTTTTTTCCTGTTAGTTTGGTTTCTGTCTTTTAGGTGAGAGCTTTTCTTCAAGTGCTTGGTGATTCTTAGTTATCTGTTCACATTTTGGAGAAAGACTGAAATGATGATTGGGAATTTTCAGTGCCTGTGACGAGTTGTTACATTGGTGGAACTCACTCAAGTTGAAAGAGGCAGAAACCCAGCCATTTCCATGAGAGTCCTAAATGGCTGGGTCTATTGGCCTTGTCTCTTGAGCAGACCAGTTTCCTCAGAAAGGAATCCCATAATCTCCAGCTATTGGAGAAATAATTGTTCTGGAAATGAAGTGAGGGAAGGTGACTGGGGTGGCGGGCGTCTCCCCATTCAATATATAGACTTTAACTTAGTCTCCCACCTTTTGACATAATAACTTATCCCCAGTCTCCACTGAGGGTCCCTGAGTTCAGATCTTTTCAAGGGAGCAAATCTCGCGTCTTCTGTTGGCTGCTAGATTCAGTGGTATCTTTGCTTAATGGAGAAGGTAACCCCAGAAGACGTAACTGCTGCCTTTAAAAAGTTTCAGCCTAGCCTCCCATCTTCGGCTTCACCATACACAGCTGTTGCCTTCTAGGATCTTTTGTGCACTTTGAATTTCTGCTTCTTTCTAATCTATGGAATAAATAGGCCTCAGATTTAGGATTTCTCTCTTTACTGGGCCAAGTTTTTTACAACTGCTTTCTAGCTTCCAAAATTTTAACATCTCTCATTTCTGTAATCTCTTTTCTTGTTCACTTTGTTCTTTTAAGTAATATAGCTTTCTTTCAAAAAAGAATTAAGTGAGATTGGAAAGGCAGTGGATGAAATGCTCTGTTCAGTGCACTGTGTTTTTATTCCCTCAGACAACATGATAGCTAAAAGAGTCTTTTTATTTTAGTTGAGATATAATTCACATGTGTCTTTCTTATGTTAATTACAGTTGCTATCATTTTTACTTGTGCCAGTGTTCTGCTTTCTCTAACTTCATGACTGTTCTGATGTGACGTAATTTGGTGTCCTTCCATCTTCTTGGTAACCTTCCTCTTAATGAACTTCAGTTCTTTGAACTTCAGTCCCTCTTAAATTGTAACCCTTAAACTCTTGGCACTGCCTGATAATTTCAGCATATGGCATTATTACTGTTCCTAGATTCTCTACTTTACCTCTAACCCACTACCAGGTCTTCTGTGGGGAAGCTGAAGCCTTAGTGTGCAAGTCTGGAACTAAATAAATCTTCCCAAAAGAAAGAGCACAGTATACTATAACGCAGTATTCC
The DNA here is from genome assembly GCF_036562045.2 of Rhinolophus sinicus. Taxonomy (NCBI): domain Eukaryota; kingdom Metazoa; phylum Chordata; class Mammalia; order Chiroptera; family Rhinolophidae; genus Rhinolophus; species Rhinolophus sinicus. The sequence continues at coordinate 103,823,638 of NC_133752.1, read as the reverse complement.
TCAAATTAGGAGAGTGGTAGTGGTCTGAAGGTTCTTGGTACACATTTGAAAGTTTTGTGTGCATATATATACACACATATGCATATACACATATGCATGTTATTTTGGTCTGATATCTATATCTATCTATCTATCTATCTATCTATCTATCTATCTATCTATCTATCTATCATCTATCACAGATGACTGCCTTTTAACCAAGTATTACCATGAGATGTCCGAGCTGCGCTATCCAACACGGTAGCTACTAGACACATGTGACTGTTTAAATTTAAAATAAGGTGACTAAGATGAAGAAAATTTAAATTTAGTTTCTCAGTCGCAGCCACATTTCAAGTGTGCGATAGCCGCCTCTGGCTGTTGGCCACTGTTTCGCACAGCGTAGATACAGTCCATTTCCATCACGGCACTGAGTTCCGTTAGACAGTGTGAAAGCCAGAGCTTGTGCTGCACTTGTTCACGGTGACGTGGGCACCGCTGGAATTACACTGCCATGTGCTACTATAGAAAAGAGCTGAGGGGCCCTTACGCACTTATGACAAATGATGGTCACGTGCATCAAGACACATAACTGATTCTTCTTTGATAGTTCCAGTGGAGAAAAGCGATGGATGGATTGAGTCCTCACACCTGACCATGCTCAAACTCAAAAGAATTTGCATTGTGGTAGTCAGGACACATTTATATCAGCAGTGGTGGTTTAATTTCAGCCTCCCAATGTCACTATCACATAAAGTTAATATTGTTAATTTCAATGTTATTGTTTTTGTAGTTTTATGTTAACTTTTACAAATCATACTGTTACTTTGGTTTTATAGCTGCATACGCACAATAAGGTAGAGTTTATGTAATTTTTTTTTTGCTTGTTCATATTTACATTTGATCCCCATCTTTGGTGATCAGACAGAACTATTTTTCGTATAATAGTGGTCTCTAAATTATTTCTGTGGGATACGTTAGTATAACAACAATATTGATATGTTAGTGGGTGCCTATTATACACTAAGTGGTCTTCTAAGTGCTTTGCATGTGTTATCTCATTAATTTCTCATAACAAGTCCCTGTTATGGCACTGTTATCATCCTCATTCTACAAATGAAGGGACTGAGGCACAGAGTGCCTGAGTGACTTGTCCAGGGTTAACGCATCATGTAGTGGTGAAGCAGGGATGTGACATGGCCATTCTGACTCCAGAACCCACCTGCTCCACCATGGTGATGATTTGCACACCCTCACAGTGATAAAGAGCACGGGCGTTATAATGAAACAGCTCTTTTTTTAAGACTGTGGGCAAGATATCTCACCTTTCCAAACTTCAGTGTCCTTAGGATAAAATGGGGCAATCATGCTGTCCTCAAAGGGTTGTTCTGAGGAGTAAGGGAAATAATGTATGCAAAGCATCTCACACGGCACCTGGTACTTGGCAAAATTTTTCCATAAGGAAATCTTTTACTCTGCACTTGCCAGCTAGAGGCTGGACCAGGAAGCACTTCAGTTAATGAAGTGAATACATTCTAATGATGTGTTTTTTTTCAGCGTCCATAAATACAGTTTTATTGGAACACAGTTCCATTCATTCATTGACATATCGTCTATCGTTTGTTTCCTGTTGCAACAGCAGAGTTGAGATGTTGTGACTGAAATCACATAGCCCACAAAGCCTGAAGTATTTACCCTCTGGCCATTTACAGAAGTGTACTCACTCTGGCTTATGTGAGTCTTTTCGTTCCTTGGGGAAAGGTCCACTTGCCTGGGTCATATTGCTGCCTGCATGATTCTGGAACAAAATCAGTGTTCTGTTAACAGACCCTGGGGGGTGATTGCTTTTGGGAGACACGTAACAGGGTGGGCTTCTTGGGAATGTTATTGTAGCTAACCCGTTTCTCTGCTGCTGTATTTTATTGCCAAACCTTCATCAGCAAGAGAAGTGATAGAGAAGGCAGAGAACGGAGAGGCAGGAAATAGATTCCCTGTCTCCCCCGTGGGATGTCACCCCACCTCCCGATCAGGCCCCCCTTCAAGGGTGTTCTCCCTACACAGAAACAACCTTGGGGGTGCCTGCTCCGTCCCTGAATATCTTGGGGCTGTTTGGGCCTCCTGTAACCACTATCATTTGAAAAGACATCATGAGCAGGGAAGTATTCCTGACCACTGTCACGCTGCGTGGTCAGCAAAGGCCTCAGGCTGGAGGCTGAAGCATCAGCTGGGCCCTGGGGAGTGGGTCTGTTTGAGTTGTTTACTCCAAACGATGTGGGAGGGCCTCTCAGGCTGGGTGGAGAAAATGAGTCAAAGTTCTGGGATAGGAATACACATCAGGTATGTAGGGAACAATGAGTCAACAGAGTCTGATGCTAGTAACTGTGTGTTGTGTTTGTAATGGTTTAGTTAGTTCTCTCTCTCTCTCTCTCTCTCTCTCTCTCTCTCACACACACACACACACACACACACATACACATACACACACATGAGACACACTCACGACGCTGGGCTCAGGGCTTATGAGGATACGTGGCGATACAAAGCAGTCAGGACTCCGCCTCATTGCTAACCCTTATGGAGACTGGACATGTGTCCCTGAGGAATTGAATGCATCTAGTAGCTTGAGTTCCCTGGCAGGCTTTCCACTTGGGGGGTGCTTCCATCTCTGTCAGGATGGCTCCCTGAGTGAGTTAGAGTGAGTTCGGTGAGTTAGAGGATTGACGCAGGACTGAGTTGAGTGTCGCCTTCAAAACTAACTTCCCTGAGCTTGGAGGACCCTTCCGTAACTCCAGGATGTTAGAGCAACTGTAGGTGTCCTCTGAATTGGTTCTTGGAGTTCCCCATTATGGTGACAGACAGACTCTCTATGGCGACTTCTGTGATGGCTCGCCACCTCCTGGCTTCTGCTAGTCATCTCTTGTGCTGCCTTGTGGCTTCTGCTTTGATAACTTTGCTCTTGGTCACCAAGAAATTCTCCAAGAGAGACAATCTGACCCCAAAGTTCCGTGAATCGCTGTTGGACAGAGAGCACTGACGCCTGGGCCTTGTCAGCAGCCCGTCCCGTACACTGAGAGATGGGCACAGCTGGGTGCTCACCTCCACTCCAGTTCACTCACTCAACAGGTATTGGCTGAGCACCTGCCTGGGTGACAGGACTGGTGACAAAGGACAGGTGACCCATGCATCTGAAATCGCTCATGCAGTGGGAACAACGTGATGTTGGCTCCATTACACGTATGTGTACAAACAAGCAGAGCTCGTAGGGTGAAACAAAATAAAAAATCTTAATGAGTTTTGCCTACTTTATTATTTTTGTCCATTCCAATTTGCTCTGTGAGGCTAATTCTTCCAACCTCTGAACTCTCATGAGTCTAAAGACTTTTCTGATTATTTTCAGGTGATTGACAATGTCCTCAGTCACTTACAGTTTCCCCTCAAGTCTCATTTCAGCAATTGCAGTGTTTGGTTCCGTGGAATAATCCAAACCCACTTACAGTAAATCGTCACCCCTTCTCCAGGCCAGGTGGGCTGCGTGTGGGCTGCTCGCTGTGGGCAGGAGGGAAGTGGTCGGCTTCTTTATGCTTTGTCACTTCTCCAGGCTTTAGTCTTCTTCTTTTCCGCCTTGATAACCATGGTTTTTGCTGCCCCCCAACCCCGACCCACCAAGTTGGGAGAGGAGAGGTAAAGAGTAAGGAAGGGGTGGTGGGAGAAGTCTTTTTTGATTTGCACTGTGGTGAATGGATTCTGGCATTTTGTGGGCCTGGTAGGTGATTAAAGCAGATGCTTTCTCTCACAAGGGTCCTTGCTGGGCCCTCCCAGACAGATGTTCTGAATACGGACACCTCTGTTTGCACTTTTTGTACATGTGCAAAGCCATCTGTGTTCTGGCCGGTGCTGTGCGACTTCTCCCCGTGCACGTAGGCACTGGTGGGCGAAGCCCCAGCACAGCAGCTGCTCCTGGTGGGCTGGCTAACAGGCTCCGAGAAAACCCTGGGCAGCCTCTCTCAGGGGCCCATATCTGGTACACGGAAGCACTCACGCCTCCCCTCATTTGTCTGCATACGTAGTAAAGAGTCCATTAAATCAGTGAAATGCTCAGTCCTTATCTTCCTAAAAGAAGCACTGATTGTTCTTTTCCGATACCTTTGACTGGGCCCCAAGGAAAAGTTCTCATTTCTCCCGGCAAGACTGAGTCTAGGCAGAAGTCCCTATGGGAAAGAACCGGGGGTGGCCGTGACAGGGCCCGGCGTCTGTGACACTGTCTCCCAGTGCTTATTTCCCTAGAAATGGGCCAGGTAAGGCCAGTTGTGAACCTGAACTGGGTAAGTCTACTTACCCCTCTTCCTGGTCAATAACAGGGTCTAACACTGTTGGAGAGATGCTGCTGCCTGGAGGAGGCAGGGTCTCACGTGCAGACATCTGTGTTCAAATCTCCTCTGGGCAACTTTCTACTGTGATTGTAAGTCACCATCTCCCTGAGCCTCACCCTCCTCATCTGCTAAGTAGGTATTTTAGTAAGCATGTGAATGATGTTACAGGGTTCCTGTAAGGACAGCATGGTATGTGTAAGTCCTTTGTGTACTCTAATAGCCAAGGCGAATATTAATATTGTGAGTCATCCAGCAAATTTATACAGGCAACATTTAATAAAGTCAATTAGGAATTAAATGGCATTTTGGGTACTGTGGACGGGGGGATACAAATTTGGATGTTATTATATTTAAGAGCCAACTCTTAGAAATGTGTCCTGGGTCCTGGGGGTGGGTCTCCAGGCAATGAGAACGCTGGCTCCACGGGCAGGGGTGTGCAGGGACCCAGGACGAGGGAGAGGACGGCTGAGAGGCCAGGAGGGGCCTCAGGCTGCCTCAGGGCTGCAGAGGGTGGAATCAGTGAGTGTCTGTCTGTGTGTGGAAAGTATTGCTCATCGACCTTTTGCAGCTTCTCAGATTAGAAGCAGAAAATGTCCGCGCTGGAAGGGCCCCGAGATATTATCTTCGCCGACCCCCTTATTTGGAGTCCCTAAAAGATTAAATGACTTGGTCCAGGTTTCAGTGAATGAGAAGCAGAGCCGTTTGAGAACTCAGCTGTCCCCTCGGGGCGCTTGTCCCTTCTCGTCCTCCTTCAAGTGGGTGCATTTGCTTGACGTCTGTGAGCACTTTCATCTGGAGGGAGGGAATCAGAAGCATGGCCTTCCTATAACAAGAGATCTGTAGACTTGACACTGTTTTCAGAACAAAGGACCCAGCATCTGAATTGATGCTTCTGAAGCCAGGGACCTGCTTCCACTGCATTTGATGGGGTCCTCCGTGTTCGTCTCTGCAGCATGTCTAGTTTTTACAATAACAGTAGCCTCAATCGAGCCATGATAATTTCATAGCATGTCTGTCAGACTGTCACCTTGCCTTTATTACTGCCTTAAGGTAGCATGACATCTCAGTCCTTTGGCCTCCTGCAACATTTTATTTTCCTCCCCAGGCTTCTCATGTCTGGAACAGCTCAGTTTCACATGCATTTGGAGATTACTCTGCATATAGGTCACTGATGGCACAGTGGGAAATGAAAAAGGGCAAGTAAACAGAGCAGTCCATCAAAAGTTTAGCTTTAGACTCACATTTAATTAGAAGTCTGAGACACTAACTTTGCCCTGATTGTTCTTTCGTTCTGATCACCGTTTCAGGTTTCGACCCCACAGCAAAATGAACACAGCTTTGTCCACTGATTCCAGCCTGAGCTCAGATTGCACGCAGCTTCCCATCTTCTATCGCCTTCCCCGTCCCAGGGACAAACCAACTATTCCCACGTCCCCTTTGCTGTTCCAAAATGAGGCTACAGGTCGTCTTTTACCACACACACCTCACTGTTTCCTCCCGCTGGAGGGCCTGTTACTTTGTCTTGGCAAGTTAATTTCACCTCTCCTTAAGATGATTCCCCTTTTGTGTCTCATCTTACTCAGGACTGGTAGAAGTGCCACATGCTGGGCCTGGTTTTAAATAAGGGGAGGTTAGTCACCAGCAGCCGGGTTGTAAGAGCCGTCATTCCCTGGGTGACACACGGCGGACAAGCCATGCCTCTTAGACAAGGCTCCATCACCTCCATTTAGTAACTCGCTCTGCTCTGCATGGCTTTGCGTGTGCGCCCCTCGTCGGGCCTGGGAGGAAGGGGAGGGCCAGGTGGTCTAGACGTTTTCTCAGTGCTGTAGCCTCTGTAAATGGACTCACTTGTGAAGATGATGGGTCGAGAAGCTGTGGGGGGAGGAGTGAGGGTAACATTGCCGGATACGAGCCCGCCCATCCTGTCTTTACCACTGCTCAGTGACGAAACACAAAAGAAGGTGCTGGAGAGAGAGACCTGGTTAAATTGTAAGTCCCTTGGGGGCAGGGATGATGGCCCTTCCGTGTGCAGTGAAGGTGGGATGTAGGTTTAGTCAAGGAATGTTGATGGTGTAGCATGGAGGCGGAGGAGACATGGTCCCCCACACAAAGAATATGTATAGTTCAGTTTCAAAAGAGAGAGAGTTGGGAAAAACACGTTGTTGGGATAAAAGCTGGAGCTTTGTAATTAGAGAGACCTAGGTTCAAATCTGCCTTGGCTAATGACTAGCTGTGTGACTATGAGCTATGCCTAACTCATAGGGTTATTGTGAATATCTACTCTCCTCCTGGATCATAAAATGCTTAATAAGTGTTGGTTCTTTACCCAGCTTCCCTTCTGTAGGCCAAAGCTCTGCTAGGGAATTTTGGAATCCTTCTCCCGTTCTAAATTGTTGAGGAAGCAGTGAAATGGGACATGAAGATCCCATAGAAGGAGCTCAAGAACGGGCTTCTCCCTCAGTCACTCTCTAGTGGTTTTAGGGGTGCTACTTGTCTTCTAGAACCTTCTATTTCCTCAAAAGCAAACTGAGGGTTTTGTATAGCTGACTATCCCCAGTTCTGAAATTTAATGAAGCGTATGTTTATTACTTTAGGAGACAATGGCTATCTGCCTTCACGTCTCCTATCTGGGAGGACGATAGAAGATTGAAAGAAGAAAGTAAAGCTCAGTGATCAAAGCTACACAGATTCCATCTCTGGAAATGAAATCTGTACAAAATGAACAAAACATTTTCATCCCATTGAAAAAAAATCAGATCATCATACACCACTATCATAGACTATATACGTATATACAAATGTTTTAAATATATTTTTGTCACAAAAGCTATGACATGAAATGAACAAAGAAACTAATATGGACACACATTTCTTCTCTGAGTTCCTGCACACATTTGGGTGTGTAAGTTTTACATGTGTAAGTAACATGCAGTGTGGGTGCTGGGGGAAAAGTAGAGCTCACTTGCTAAGAAATGGTTGGCTTGCGACCCAGAGACCATGAGTTTGTGAGCCTGAGGGCAGAAGTCTTGTCACTTTCCTGCTTCAGAAGGAACCTCAGTTCTTCTGAAAAAGGCCAAGAATACTGCGTTGGCCAAAAATAAAACTGGCCTCAAATTCATTCTAAAAATCAGTGTAACAAATATACTAAGAGTTTGAAAAGTAATTGGAGGTCCCCTTTTGCTAATTGCCCAGCCCACGAGGAATGAATTATGTGGCATAGTCACATATCTTTGTTCTGGTGAGAGGAGTGGATGTGGCTCTTCTCTTTCCCCCAGCGGTGGAAGTGGGGGCCTCTCCTGGGGCAGAGACGGGTTTCTGGGCTCTCCTCAGGCAGGGGTCTGGCCAGTGTAGTCTTCCATCAAGGAACAAACAGGAGGAAGCTCTTGGTGAACAGTGACAGAACCACAAGGTCTCAGCCCAGGTATGGGGAGGGGTGGCCAAGCGATGGGGAACTAGGTTCTTGAACTTTAATTCCAGCTCAGCTACCATCACTCCAGTTTCTTGGTCAGTGCTTTTCTTCTCTTAGCATCTTCCATCTGTAGACGCTGAATCAGTCCTTCTGGCATTGATGCCTCAGGGAGCTACTAGTGCAAAGGGCTTAGGAGATGCATGTGCCCCTTCATTCATTAAATACAAATGCACACACAACAAGCAGCTATATGAAACACGTACACAGCTAATTTAATATGTAGGTATTATTTACCGCATTGTATTTACAGTTTGGGTTGTTTTTAATTTAGAAAGAAAAATTTCCCAGCTTTATCGAGATGTAATTGACAAGAAATTGTGTATACATGAGGTGTACAGCGATACTTTGATACACACATACATTGTGAAATTTTCACCACAGTCCAACCAATTAATGAATCCATGTCTTTACATACTTACGCTTTTCTTTTGTGGTAGGAACACTGAAGATCTACTCTGTTAGCACATTTCAAGTCTACAATACAGTGCTGTTCACTAGGGTCAAATTACTCTACATCAGCTCTCCAGAACTTACTCGTCTCGCAGAACTGCAACCGTGTACCCCTTGATGAGTATCTCCCCACTTCCTCCTTCTCCCAGCCCCTGGCACCCACCTTCTACTGCCTGCCTCTAGGAGTGTGTTATTTTAGATTCCACAGATAAATGAGATCATGTAGCATTTGTCTTTCTCTGTCTGTCTTATTTCCCTTAGCATAGCGTCCTCCAGACTCATCCATGTTGTTGCAAATGGCAGAATTTCCTTTTTTAAGGGTGAATTCTATATCTATATCTCTATATCTATATCTATATCTATATCTATATCTATATCTATATCTATATCTATATCTATATCTATATCTATATCTACATATATACATAACTTTATATATAATATATACTTTATATATATTATATAGTTTATATATATTATAAAAAATGTTATATAACATATGATATACATTATATATAAAATACATCCATTTATTTTATACTTTCTTCATCCATTCATCCATTTATGGACTTTTGGGTGTGTCCACATCTAACCCATTGTGAATAATGCTGCAATGAACATGGGGGTGCAAATGCCTTCTAGATACTGATTTTGTTTCCTTTGGATCTATTTTCCATAGTGTTCCATAGTGGCTGCACCAATTTACAATCCCACCATCAGTGCACAAGGGTTCCCTTTTTCCACATCCTCACCAACACTTGTTATTTCTTAACTTTTTGATAATGGCCTTTCTAACAGGTGTGAGCTGATACCCTATTGTGGTTTTGATTTGCATTTTCCTGATGATTAGTGATGTTGAGCATCTTTTCATGCGTCTGTTGGCCACGTGTATGACTTTTGGGTAATACCTATTTTAGCTCTTTGATCGGTTTTTGATCAGAGTTTTATTTTGTTTTGTTTTTTCACTGTTGAGTTGTACGAGTTCCTTATAAAGCGTGGACATTAGCCCCATACCAGGGGTATCGGCAGCGGTGGAGTGGCTCCCGTTCTCCTTTTCCCTCTGCATGGAAGAAGTTGGGGCCAAGAGGCCTCTTCTTAGGGCCAAGTGGTGCCAGTCTGAAAGATGGGGTGTCACAGGTAAGCCACTTCCTGTACTTTTCTGCGTGACCATCCTCAGTTTTTTCCTTCCACTGGGTCGTGGCAGCTCCTTAACTGTACCCCGGAGGACTCCCAGAGCCACTTTCCTCCATGAGTAGTTGTGAAGTCATTGTTTTTGTGGGGGTACCAGGGCTGAGAGTGCTGAGTCCCCCACCTCGCTGATGAGCTCATGGAGAAAATGGGGTGGAGCTTCACTCCAGAGAGTTTCTTCCAGGTTTGCAGGAAACTCTTTATTTCTTAATTAAAATTTTTTTTTTTTCCATTTGTGCCTCTGGTGCTGATGCTTTGAGGATTTCATGGCACTTGTTGGCATAATTTCAGTGGCTTCACCTGGCCGATGGAATGACCGTCAAATTCTCCAGCGCTGGAAACCTGGCTCTACTGTACTCTTCTATCTTGAATCTTCTATCTTGAATCTTCTGTTACTCCATGTGCTTCCACTCGCCCCTCAGTTTGCTGACTCCCCAAAGGCCAAGCCCCACGTGTGCAGTGTTTGCCGTAATGTGGGAGGTTGTCACCAGCCCAAGAGCAGCTGATCGCGACTGCAGATGAATCCAGCACCAGGCCTGGAAGAGAGTAGAGTCAGGACTCAGAGCCAAGGGGGCTCTCTGGGAGGAAACCGCAAGACGAGCCCTAAAGACAACTTTAGGGACTTGTTCAAGGAATACTGTCACCGCTTAAGAAAACAGTTTTCAGTCTGTGGGAGAAAAATACATGGATAAAAGTAGTCACGTTTCTGACAACTGCAGGTACCAAACTTCGGCTGGTGTTTTGAGTAGCACACGTCTTAGATGGATTAGGGCATAGAGAGGAACATTCTCAGAGTTTTTTGGGGGGGCATCCAGAAGACAGGCCAGGTATTTCCAGGTGCATGGTAGGTGCACAATAAATATTGGCATAATTTTCTGATTGGAAAGCAAAACAATGTCTAATGAGTAACAGACTGACTGCATGGTTTTCTAATCTCGTATTACAATATTTTAGAAGGAAGCACAAGAGTGTGATTTTAAATACAGTGTTAGAATTGGTTTTATTCAGGCTGTCTTTAGGCTAAACGTTAGCTCCATGACATCTGCAAAGACACTTTTTCCAAATAAGTTCACCTCCTCAGGTTCCAGGTGGACATACCTTCTGAGGCACCACTATTCAAACACTACACAGTGAATTCATGTGTGTACTCATTTCCCCAACAGCTCCTTTGAGCACGAATATACAAAGGAATTGTGGGGAGTACAAAGATGAACTGGAGAGAGATCCTGCCCCTTGGGATTGCTGCCTAGAAAGGGAGGCAAAGCACACGCCTTTACAGCCTGGCAGAAAATGGTGAGTGCCCTGAGAGAAGCTTAGAGAAACACAATGCGATGGGAGCTTGGAGAAGTGAGAGATGCTGCGGCTTGTGTGGGAGGTGGGCGAGGAGAGGGGGGGCGCCTCACTGCAGACCTGCGAATGGAACTGGATCTCGAGAGGCAGGAAGACATCAAACACGTAGGGATGAAAAACTAGCATCACCAGGGAGACACAGAGTTGGGAAAGGACGGTGTGTACAGGCAGTGCTAAGACATTCAGACTGACTGGAGCACAGGCGAGTGAAAGGGAGAAATGAGAGGTAAAGGCAGAGAGGCTGTCTGGGGATCGAATGGGTGAGTGGTCCTGAATGGGTGTTAGCCAGTGAGGGTTACACAGGGTTTTGAGCATGAGTGTGGTGGGATAAAACTTTGATTTGTGAAGAAAGTATTTTTATAGTTCATAAATAATAAGGATTATCTTAAGCTAAAGATATTTAAGATGCAACAGATGCAGAAAGAGGCTTCCTTGGAATTTTCTTATCGGACTGAAAACAGAAACTGCAGAGAAACAAGGGCCGCTGTAATTCCTTCTTTGGGGCATGAGTGAGACTAGGAGTAAATCTACTTCCCATAAATTCCCTCTCTGGGGCGTTTTATGGCCCTGAAGAAGATGGAAAGACCACACATACCTGTATGGACAAATATTATCACAAACTTTCTTATTTCCTGTTTGTTCTCCTGAAACCCCATTTGTCTTTCCTAAAGAAGCCTATTTGTTCTTCCCACAAGAGCTTTTGCTTTCTCTCCCCTCCCTTTTCATGCTACGTTAGGCAGTTCAGCCCCAAGTTCTAATCACCCCTTTGAGTTATTCATCACTGAGCACTTCACCGTGTATGCACATTGCATGTATAAATAAAAGCATGCTTCTTTTGCTACTCTATTTTTTTGTCAGTTTAATTTGCAGGCCCCAGGCACTTGATATAAGAGGGCAGACAAACAGTTATTCCTAGCCTAAAGTTTATAATATATGTTGTATATATGAATTAAAATGGAGAGAGAGACTAAAGATGGGGAGATTGATTCAGCCATGATTAATAGGAAAGAAAGGAGAGATGGTTACGTATTTTGGAGACTGCAGAGCAGAATCATGACAATTTAGTTTAAAAAAAAAAAATAGAATGAGAGAAGGGGATGGCCAACTATTCAACCATGACTGAGATTCTGAGTCTGGATGACTGGGCCTGTGATGGTGCTATTAATAGAAATAGGAAATACATGAGAAAGAAAGATCGTAAGAAAATAGAATGAGTTAATAGAGCCTGTTCGAAGCCTGGCACAGAGGTTAGAACTGGTGATATGGATTTCAGATGAACTGTATTGAGTGATCCTTGAAGACAGGAGGTGGAAGGAGAGAACCAAGGGAAAGGGAAGGAAGGATGGAGGGGCCTTGGAAGTGATTTGGGGCAGGAGGAGGAAGAGGGGCCAGCCGAGAGGGTAATCAAAGGTGGAGGGCATGAAAGAAGGAGGTGCCGAGATCAAAGAAAGGGTCTTTCCTGGAATAATAAGGTAGATGAGGACCTAGAACATTCCTAGGGCCAGAAAGAAGGTAATCCTTTAAGGAAGCAGTGGCAGGAGAGAGGTCGGAGGGAAGAGCTGAATTCGGGTGTTGGAGAAGTAGAGACAATACATGTAGACCACTCCTTAAAGGAATCTTGTGAAGGGAAAAGAGAATAGTATACAATGACTTAAGGGTTATCAGACTTTCTCAGCCATTTTGGGATTTTTAATGATTCCCAACATTTAAAACATCAACTCAGTGCTAGTTACATTTTGATGATAAACCACAACAGAACTAAGTTCTTGGGGGGTGGGGGTGGGGTGTGACAAGAAGGGAATTAAACTGTTAAAATGCCACTTTCTTTTATTTCATCTTTACATATCCACCTCTTTGTTATTGAGTCACAACATTTTATCAAAATATACAAACAGCACAGATACTTGACAATGTATAGCTAGAATTCTAATTAAACAAGATTGACTGCTACAAGGTAGCATGCATGGGTCTTTCATCTTGAGTGATGCCTAAAGAGAGACTTATGAGTCAGCAGATCATCAGTAATGATACAATTAGGGATTGGTTTTCTTTTCTCTCAGAAGAATTATGCACTTCATTTCTTTTCTTGTTATAATGTGAGGATGGCAATGAGGGACTGCCACTGATACAGAAATCAACTGAGAGTGGATGATGGAAAGGTTTTATTGGCAGGAGTACCACGATTCTATCTTTGTTGGACTCTAAATTCAGTATCTATGTTGACGAGATAACCAGAGGAGATGTTCTATCAAACCTTCCATATCAGTGACAGAAGCTCTTCCCACCGCCCATTTTCCTCTTTCTCGTGAATTTCATTGCTCATCAGAATGAATGGATTTGTAAATCTCAAGTTACAAGCTGTGTTTATTGTGAAGAATTCCCATAAAAACCTATTCAGGGCTTTGCCCCCCTCCCCTCCCCCCCATTTACACTTCCACAGATGTGCACAGAATACAGTAGGTTAGTGGTTACTTGTCTGCAGCTGAATGAAATCCATTACTACCCCAGGCAATGTGCTGTTTCAGTCTCGTGATGTTTGCTCCTTGAGTCATCAAGTAGTTCATTGATCAGCAGTTGGTGCCCAAGTAAAGAGCCATCATTTAGAGCAGGATTAAGTTTTCAAATCTTTCACAGTGTGGAGATCCATCTTTCAAGTAAATAACTATGATTAGTAATGACCTGACTTCAAGAGTGGCTGTGAAAGATGACAGGGGAGAAACCATTGTCATTAGTGAAGCTGAGTTGGATTCTGCTGCAGATTCAAAGTCAGTGAGGGGCTAAGACTCCTCAGCCTTTATATTGTTGAGTGTTTCTTTTCTTCTCCAAGTGGTGAAGGAACCCAGGGAGTGTCACTGGAACCAGTTCCCAGCGCGGGGGAGTGTTGCTTCGCGTGTCTGGAGGGCCCTTCAGGAGGACATCAGCTTCTCCATCCCTGGGTTAATGAAGGAAAAGTTTCGGAACATGTTCTGGTCCATACTGTTGATCAGTGCCCTGTCGGCGCATGACAGCCGGGGCTTCTCGTTCAAGAATTCCTTGTCGAAATTGCTGCAGTCATACGGCGATTTCTTGATCGGAGTTGAAGGGGGGGAAAGGGAAGAAAATCAGCCACTGAGTTAATTACCTTTCCTTTTATTCCTTTTATGATCTCGGCTATAACCTGTATATGCCAATATTGGTGTCTGTGGATTAACTAGACTGAAGTAATACAGTGGTACTTCGGTTTTCGAATGTCTCTGTTGATGAACATTTCGGTTTACGAACGCCGTAAATTATATGCATCTATGGTATCATTAGATAGTAAAATTCATGCTAAATTTGCAGTTTTAGGGGTTGATTTTAAAGGTCTGGAACAGATTAATCCGTTTTGCGTTACTTTCTATGGGGAAACTGTGCCTCGGTTTTCAAACGTTTCAGAACTTGAAGAGTCTTCCGGAATGGATTACGTTAAAAAACCAAGGTACCACTGTACTTACCGATGATCTGTTATGGTTTTTATGGAACCTCCCTAAGATCCCGAGTCATCAGTTTATCAATAGTATAATTAAATGCATATAGAGGCATTCCATTGTATAAATTCACATAGGATCTAATGTTTCTAGCTAATTGGAAGCAGGATTGGCAACCTTTGAAAAAATGGGGAGCCCAAATTTGACCTCTGTCCTTTTAATCTACAGGGGAGCAGAGAGGAGTTCTGCAGATTATATATTCCTCTTCTTTTATCCACCTCCTTCACTACCATTGGTTCCCCTACCCACTTTGACTTCATTATTAAACATATCAATTGTCTTCCATACACAACACTGATTGGGACAAACTCGCCTCAAGCCAACTGGTCCATTTGGTGCTCATGACAAAAAAAGGAGAGAGAATGAAAAAACAAACACTTATTCATAAATACTGTTCAGTATGGCGTAGAGCTCAGCTTTCTAAGATTATCAAAAGTCACTTTTATGTGGCAGCATAACTAAGACTTGGGCCCTTCCCGCCCTCCAGGGGCCAGGCAGGCTGCCTGGGAGCAAACAGAGACTGGCTGGAACCAAATGGTCCCCGGAGGCTTCTTACCACTTTAGGCCTGAACGGTGGGTCAATCTCCTTTCTTTCAAGCTCTTCCCAGTTGATCTCTCGAAACAAAGGGTGCTGTCGGATGTCTCCCCTCACTCCCAGCCTTTTTTCAGGTTCCCTCACAAAGAGCTGAAAAGGAGCAAGGAAGGGAGCAGTTACTTCTCCAGGGAGGAGCATTCGGCCTCAGATGCAGGTTGCATTTCTTAATGTAGGAGCTGAGCTCGGAGCCACAGGAATTCGATTCTAAAAGATAAAGGCCTGGTTTTTGGCCACTTGCTTTTCAAACCTTATTTTTCTCCTTACCGTGATAAACTGTTCACTCCAGTCGAGTGGCGGCAACACTCTCCCTCCGACAAGCCTTCTGAATATTGCGGAGCCTGAGCTCTTGCTTCCTTATGCACGGCCCTAGCATGCTGTCTTTTGTTGTATAGACCTGGTTGGGAGCCAGCTGGGCCCTGTGTTACTTATAGGACCTCTGGCAAGTTACAGGGCTCTCTGAGTTAGTGTCCGCACTGGGAAAGGAGTGCGGTGTCTTCCTCACAGGGCTGTTCTGGGGGTGAAATGAAACAACAACAACACCCCCCCACACACACACACTCACACACACACACTTGCACCCACACACACACACACACACACACACACACACGCACGTGCACGCTCACACACTCACACACACGTGTACTAATTCCTGGTCTGTAAAACCTAACAACATAGAGGAAGTAATCAATTTACTTATTGTTTGGTTGATTGTCCATTAATCGAGTTCGGTCTGTTACAAAGCTGCCTTCTTAAGATTAGTCTCGCCACAGGAAACGCTCACATCAGGTATAGTGTGAACTGGGCCCTGACAGTCAGATTTGGGTAAGCAGCTGAGTATTGAGAATCACTGGTGACTCCTGCAAACCGGCTGAACAAGTAATACTTCATTCAAATCATCTTTAGTCATCTCTGACCTGCTGTATTTTCTCCTTTGCACTCTCCCCTCTCCTGTTACTTTTCCCCATGAGGTTAAAATGAACAATGGCCAGAACGGGAAAGAAACTTGGAAACTCTTCAAACTTAAACAAAACATGTCAAAGACATTAAGGAATAAGAGAGTCCAAATTTGCAACCTAGAGAAGCCATGGGTCCCCTGAGTGTGTGGAGTAGTCACTCCTCTTTCCTACATCAGCTAGATGTTTATTTATAAAGTAACTGCTAGTTACAGGGTGTCATATGAGGCTGTGGGTCTTAAAGAGAAACCACGGTGAGACAGTTATTTTCCAGGAGGTTCTGGCAGGACTTGATCTCCATTCGTACCTACATTGCAGGGATCTCTTGTTTTTACCTCTTATCGGAATAGCTGGTCTGTGTGATTTAAAACACTGCTCTACCTATGTTACCTTAGTACTTGAATATCTTCAAAGTCTCTATTCTACCAAAATAAATAAATAAACAACATACTGTAATGAGAGATTTTTTCTTTCTTGTTTGAATTAGGAGAATCTTTTTAAAAGTCATTGGATGGTCCCAACTTCCTCTCCTGTTATTATATGGTGGCTGCTGACACCTCCCAGTGGAAACTTGGGGTTCCAAACCACAGCACAGCAGAAATAACATGAGACTGTCACCCAAGAGGCTTGCTACCCATGTGTCCTTGGACAAGCTGTCTGAGGTGCAGTTTCCTCACCTGTAAAATGCAGGGTGAGGGAAGGTGATCCTATGCCCCCAGGGTTCTCTGAGCCCCCGGGGGGGTATTCCAGGCTCCCTGTAGCCAAATGCCAATACTCGTTTCGATTCCCATTGTAACTCTCTCTGCTGTTCAGCCGTGTCTACTCATGGAATGTGTCACCTGTCTTTCCTACCTCTGGCACTTGCTAATGAGATGTCCATCTTGGAAGAGGATACCTCTCTCCACATTCTGCTCCCATTTCCTTCTCATCTTTCAATCCTGACCCACCTCTCAGGGTTCAGCTCACAGCCCCTCTTCCCTGTGAAGGTTTCTTTATTTATTTTTTATTTTTTTTAATTTTTTTTTTATTTTTTCCATCCCTTGAGGGATTCGAACCGGCAACCTTGTGGTTGAGAGCCTGCGCTCCAACCAACTGAGCCATCCAGGAGGCAGCTCAGCTCAAGGTGCCGTGTTCAATCCTAGTTGCAGGGGGCGGAGCCCACCATCCCTTGCGGGAGTTGAGGAATCGAACTGGCAACCTTGTGGTTGAGAGCCCACTGGCCCATGTGGGAATCGAACCGGCAGCCTTCGGCGTTAGCAGCACGGAGCTTCAACCTCCTGAGCCACCGGGCCGGCCCTGTGAAGGTTTCTTTAATCACCTTGACTCATGGCGAGCTCTCCCTCCTTTTCAGGTCACAGTTATTGTCACATGATTGATTTGAGTCAGGCATTGTGCTAGATGCCTTAGCTATTATCATCCTGATTCTTAAAAGGCAGATGTTGTTATCCCACTTGTCAGTTGAGGAAACCGAGGCTCCCAGTAGCTAAGTAACTTGTTCGAGGAGACAGGTCCAGCCAGTGGGGAGCCTAACTTATAAGCAGCCCCTTCCTACTTCTGGTATTGGATAGTCTTCCTCTGCGCTCCATGGGACAGCTTCCCTTCATTAGAGAAGTAGCCATATATACCAGGTCTGACAATTAAGTTCGCGAACTTGTTGCACCGCTGTTGCTAACCTTTTGTGACATCAAAGGGATTACTCATTATGAATTTGTACCAATTGGACAAACAGTTAACCAAGTTGACTATTTGGAAGTGCTGAAAAGGCTGCGCGAAGAGGTTAGACAAAAACGACCTGAACTTTTCGCCAACAATTCATGGCTCTTGCATCACGACAATGCACCAGCTCACACGGCACTGTCTGTGAGGGAGTTTTTAGCTGGTACACAAAAAACTGTATTGGAACACCTTCCTTACTCACCTGATCTGGCCCCCAATGACTTCTTTCTTTACCTGAAGATAAAGGAAATATTGAAAGGAAGACATTTTGATGACATTCAGGACATCAAGGTAATATGATCTGGCCCCCAATGACTTCTTTCTTTACCCAAAGATAAAGGAAATATTGAAAGGAAGACATTTTGATGACATTCACGACATCAAGGTAATATGACGACAGCTCTGATGGCCATTCCAGAAAAAGAGTTCCAAAATTGCTTTGAAGGGTGGACTAGGCGCTGGCATCAGTGCATAGCTTCCCAAGGGGAGTACGTCAAAGGTGACCATAGCGATATTCAACAATGAGGTATGTAGCAGTTTTTCTAGGATGAGTTCGCGAACTTATTTGTCTGACAGAAGGTGCCAAAAAAATGTATACACATTTTAAGAAAGGAAAAAAAAGTGTATTAAAATTGTAATACTCGATGTATACCAATAACAAAAGATGAATACAAGTCACGTGCATCCTTATTTGGCACCCAGGTATATGTGACCGTCTCCCCCGCTGGAGTGCCCGCTGTGGAGGGCAGGCACCATTTATGTTTCTCCTTCTTGCAGAGCCTAGAAGCGCGCCATGCACAAGGTCGAAGTTCAGTAAATGTTTGTTGACCACATGAGTAGCTGTCTTTCGACTTTATATTTGCAGATTACGTGTCTTCAGCCCTCATCTTCTGTTAGCCTCTTGCTTTTAGCAAAAAGGGCAGCATATAGAAAAGGCACAAAGTTCACAGTAAAACATAGTTTTCTGTAGACTCAAACACCAGGATGAGTCACCGGATGGAAAAGCAGGGTGATGTTTTTAGAAGCAGAGGGAGTAAGTGACTTGCTCCATATCCTTTCCCTTGGAATGGTCATAATAACTACTGACCTCCACTTCTTAAGGACATTGTGATGAAACAAGATAAGAGAGGAGATGTAAGTGTCTCAACACCACGCCAAAAACTAGCGTACGTTATTACAATGAAATGCTTTAGTGTATTAAGTTAGATGTAACTTCCCTAGGCCAAGTATGCACCATGCTACGTTTTCCATTAGATTTTTCCAGTAACATGTGGCATTTGTACCAAGAGAATCATGACAGAGAGCCTTCTGAACCTGGTATATGTACCTGTGAAATTTTAAAAAAGTATTTAAAAAGATAAACTGTATAAGGAGAAATGTAATACGATCCTTAGTTTCAAGACTCAAAATTCTTTCTGGTTTAGCACAGAAGAGTAAATTGTCAGCTTCCTGCCCTGCAGCAAATCAGCCCCTCCCTCTCCCCAGTCCCAAAGATGATCGGTCACCTCACAGGAGGTCATCGGCTCTGTGGCAGGGAAGTTGCGTCGGGGGAATAAATGTTCACGAAGAAAGACTGGCTTTTGTCCATAAAAGCCGTCAGAAAGGTGGTTTACATTTATAGGAAACAGTACACTGCTTACATGAATGGCCAGGATGTAGCTGGAGTTGTTTAAACTTATTCGACTGTCTGGGAAAGCAAGCAATGTGGAGTTGCCGAGGATGGTCCCCAGTGCTTAGCACCTGTCTTTGGAATCGTCTCTTCCTCTTCGTTTCTCTCCTCAGATTATCTTTCTACAAAACGGAGAGGTATTTCTGTTTGAGGTCATTAATTTTCCATCATTTCCCAAACAAATGGACAGGACATCCTGGATGAATAAACGAGGAAGAGAGAGGCGTTCCTTTGGCAAGAGTCAACTGGACAGCAGCGTCCCCACTGTAAGTCTTGATGGAGGGCAGCCTCCCCTGGGGCACACTTGTTCAGTGTGCTCCATGCACCCCTGCACTACGAGAGCTAAAACGGACAGAATCTGGCTCTGATGCCACTGCTGTAACAGATGCCACTAAATGCTGCTTTGTTCAGCTTTTCCAAGAAGACCCATTCATTCTGGGTTTCACAACGTGAGTGTCTCAGAAATGATATTACCTTGGATGTTTGCAAAAAAACCCAAAAAACAAAAAACAAAACAAAAAAAAACAAGTGAGCTCAAGGATATGGTGGCTGTGGGATGAAAGTTATAGAACAAGCGAGGAGCACAGATGAAGCCAGAAGCTGGTCTTACAGTCAGTAAATTGCATGAGAGAAACTCATTTGTATCACCCCAGCTTTTAGAACTGGGAGAGAACTATCTTCCCCACGGAGCAAGGACATGGAATTTTCACGAACTCACGTGAGAAAGAATAGGTCCAAACTCTTCCCTGTTGATTTGGAACTCCTTTCACTAACCAGTCCCTTTTCTCCCCTTCTTTATCCTTAATTGCCTTGGTTTCTGCTCTCTTCGACCACATTTATTTTCTATTCTTGCGGCAAATCTTTTTCCTGCTTCTGGAACTTGGTAAAAGATATTTTTTGGCGTTTGCTGGCATTTCGCCTTAGATTTTGTTTTGTTTTTTTGACTTTTTTATTTTGAAAGAATCACAGTGTCTTAATCTGCTTGGGCTGCTATAACAAAATGCCATACACTGGGTGGCTTAAACAACAGACATTGATCTCTCACAGTTCTGGAGGCTGGAAATCCAAGCTCAAGGTGCCAGCCGGGTCAGTTTCGGGTAAGGACTCTCTCCTTGGCTCTTAGCCACCTGTTTACTGTGTGATCACGTGGCCTTTCCTTGGTGATGCACTTGGAGAGAGAGCTCCTTTTAAAAGGGCACTAATCCTATTATGGGGGACCCACCCTCATTAGGTCATCTATACCTAATTACCTCCTAAAGGACCTACCTCTTATAACCTTCACATTGGGGGGTTAGGGCTTCAACCTATGAATTTTTGGGGGGAGGGTCACATTCAGTCTATACATACAGAGTCACGGTATGTTAAGAGATGGTATAGAGATGTCCTGTGAACCCTTCACCTAGTTGCCCCTAATGCTTATATCTTATATAATTGTATTACAATATCAAAACCAGGAAACTGGCATTGGTACAATGTGTGTGTCTGGTTCTATGCCATTTTATCACATACGTAGATCTGGGTAACCACCACAACAAACAAGATACAGAGCTGTGCCGCCACCACAAAGATCTCCCTTTATAATCAATCCCCAGCCTCCACGATCCCTAAACCCTGGCAACACTAATCTGACTTCCATCTCTACAGTGTTGTCCTTTCAGGAATGTTACATGCATGGACTCATACAGTATGTGACCTTTTGAGCGATTGGCTTTTTTCAGTCAACATAATGCCCTTGAGATCAATGCAAGTGTTCTGTAGGTCAATAATAGTTCATTCCTTTTGAATGCTTTGTAATATTCCGTATACATGACTTTTCATCTTTCTCCTCTAATTGGAAGTAATCCTTTCTTCCTACCCAGTCTTGCTCTCCTTTGAAACCAATGCTCCCAGCATCTTTTCAGGGAGTTATTTCTGCTTAACTCGGCCTCAATTACTCCTTCACTCTCACTCCTTGCTGGGAGCTCTTCCAGACTCTAAGGTGCAGCTGGGTTTGTGAAGCACAGCTGTTCGGCTTTATGCAAATCAACAGGTGAAGGTGGATTGCTACTGTAGTGCTGCGGTCTCCGACAGCCCCAAAGCCTTTTCCTTATTTCCTTTTTCTGGTGGGTTTTGTTGGCTCGGGCCTTCTCAGCGCAGCCTTCATGCTGTGGATTGAATTGTGTCCACTCAAACTTCACTTGTTGAACCCTCCACCCCATGTGAACGTACTTGGAGTAGGGACGTAATTAGGTTACGTCCTTGGAGGAGGGACGTAATTAGGTTACGTCCTTATGGGTGGTCCCTGCTCCGATACGATTCGTTTTCTTGTAAGAGGAGACAACAGAGAGCCCCCTGCCTTGTGAGAAAGTGGCCTACAAGCCAGGAAGAAAGCCTTCACTAGAAACCAACCCTGCCGGACCTTGATCTTGGACTTGCAGCCTCCAGAACTGTGAGCAAATACTATTTTATTGTTTAAGCTGCCCAGCCTATGGTATTTTGTTACATCAACAGAGCCGACTAACATACCTCATGTTAAGTCTTTGGAAAAGCCAAGTGTGAAATAAATGTAACAACTGTAATAATGTTGAACTTGCCTTGATATGAAGAAAATTGTTTACATTATAATCCTGCTCTCATTTTTACTTTCATCTTTTTTTTTTTAATTGGTTCATTTTGAAATCAGCTTTCATTTTATGTGTGTTTTGTTCTGTCATTGGAAATCCTTTTAATGGGTCGTTTGGGGAGCTAAGTTTATTGCCTGTTTGGATCACAGCAGAAAGTGAAAGCTAAGTTGAACTGGCTCAGAGATGTAAATACCACCAGGCTTGAGTGAGGTATTTTATGGGGATTTGTCAGCACTTCAGAGTCACCATCTTGATTCCTCTGGGAGAGCTCTGAAGTGGCCTCCACATTTCAAATACCCTAGACAAATGGTCAGTTGCATGAGCCAGGTAGAAGTGTATGCCCTTTAAATTTAATTCCAGGTATTCGTCATGAGAAAAAAGTAGACTAGTGAAAAAGATGGGCCTGGTAATCTTTTCCCGAGTTTACATTTAAAATCCACTGATAACTTCTAATGTTAGAAGCTCTTACCCTATGTCCCTTTTCAATACAGGAAGCACAACGCTAAAAATTAGTTCCCTAAATTTTTGTTTGTTTAAGTCAGCTGAGATATGAGATACCAGAAATCAGAACACACAGTTTTGTTCAAAACACCTGTATTCTTGGTCCACTTTTCTTCGATTTGTCAGCGTCCTGATCACACTGGAAAGTCTCTTTTCTCCAGATAGTTGCTGGGACAGCTCAGTAAATGCAGGTGGTTATTATTATTATATGTAATTGGCATGTCGTAGTACCATGATTTATTTTCAGTTTTCACAACTTCTGTACGTAGATGGTATTTTGCATCCTTAGAAAGGATAATCCGAGACTCTTCCTGAAGTCCAATTTTTTTTTTTTTTAATTGGGGAAGGGGAACAGGACTTTATTGGGGAACAGTGTGTACTTCCAGGATTTTTTCCAAGTCAAGTTGTTGTCCTTCCAATCGTAGTTGTGGAGGGTGCAGTTCAGCTCCAGGTTGAGTTGCTGTTGTTAGTTGCAGGGGGCGGAGCCCACCATCCCTTATGGGACTCGAGTTGTTGAACCAGCAACCTTGTGATTGAGAGCCCACTGGCCCATGTGGGAATCGAACTGGCAGCCTTCGGCATTAGGGGCACGGAGCTCCAACCGCCTGAGTCACCGGGCCGGCCCTGAAGTCCAAATCTTGAATGATGGCTTTTAGGTGCTTCTTATGTGTCTGTGTTGGTTTGCCCGGGGAGCTGTCTGTTCATGGCTGATACCCCTCAGAGCTCAGTTTACACCCGTAGCACTGAACACCGATTCTCTGTTGATTCTGGCTATCACGGTCGGGGCCTCTGACTCTGGCTCTGATGGTGAATTCTGGAGATGCCGCTAAGATGGCAACAGTCTGCACTCTTATAATTTCAGGGTGAAAAATGCATCAGTAGTTCCAGTGGACACAAGGAAGGGATGTGGCAGGAAGGCTGGTCTGCCTAAGAGACTCTGCTCAGCAGGCAACGGGCAGCGAGAGAGTCAGTGAGATGGAGTGCTGCTGAGTTAGCACTTGGTACAGGAGCTGGGCTGGGGAATGCATTGTGTAGTCTGTATTTCAAGGGCTTCAGCCAAAAATGTCTCCAGTGATGGGTATTTCCAAAAACCCTACTAGAATGCCTCACCAAAAGCCTTGGCTTAAACAACCCACCAGACTGAAAGCATGAAGCCACCCAGCCATATAAGAACAGTTCTTTCTCCTTATTATTCCTCTATCCTCTCCCTGGTGTGCTCTGAAATACAAACTCAGGGGAAGAGAACAAGACACACAGTATGACCAGGACACACAGTATGACCACACTCCTGTCTCTACAGGTGAGCGGCTACCCACCATGAACTTGACAAGAGGAGAGGGAGC
The DNA here is from genome assembly GCF_036562045.2 of Rhinolophus sinicus. NCBI lineage: Eukaryota > Metazoa > Chordata > Mammalia > Chiroptera > Rhinolophidae > Rhinolophus > Rhinolophus sinicus. The sequence goes on along the minus strand of NC_133752.1, from coordinate 103,799,943 downwards.
AGACAGGTCTTTGCTTTAGAGTTAAGATGGATGTAGTGACTCATATCTTGCACTGAACAATTTTGTGAATGGAGGTGGTGGTTTATGACTTCAGAGTGACGAGTGATTTGTCTTTTGCCTCAGACTGAGCAGAAAAGTCATGCGTCCTGTCCAAGTTTTCAACCAGGGACAGGGAAGTTTAACGGGACTGAATAGGTTTAACAGGGACTACGGGAAACAAAAAGTGGTTTTAAACCACAGACTGTGCTTGTTCAAAGGACTAATTACATCTCAAAGTGAGGGCATCCAAGAGTCATGGAACTGGTTCCTGGGCATTTCTTTGGTAAATTATGTGCACAAGGGTTTATGTTACCCTCATTTTGCTATCCAATGTCCATCTTGCTATCTAATGTTGGTGCATCAGTTAAGACACAGATGCCAAGCATCCCATTTTAATTAGGTTCGATACAATTGTTGTTTACTGTGTATAAATCAGAGCCTGGAAGTGGGTGGGAATCCTGATGAGAAAACCAATCTGATGAAGTCTCCTTGACTTCACTTCTTACCTTCACCAAAAGGTCCTTAGCCTCCTTCTCAAGCCACCGTGGGTAAAAGGGGCTGTCCATACGGATGGAGTGGAAGAGCTCTTCCTCATCTTGCCCGTGGAACGGTGACTGGCCAATCAGCATTTCATAGAGGAGAACGCCAAAGGACCACCAGTCAACAGAATGGTTGTACTTCTGACCCAGCAAGATCTGTGTGACCGAAAGGCAGAGACGCAGTCAATAACAAAAACGAGGTTGGGGAGTGAAAACCCCGCATGGACTTCTCAGCGCCACTCAGCAAATCATGGAGGGTGATGACAGTAGGTGTGGTTTGGGCCAAGATCACACTGACAACTACATCTTTTGAGAAACCTGGATAGAAGTGAGTGGGCAATGCCAAAATTGAGTAGACGTTTTTGAGTTTCAATTCTACTTTTCCTCTGGCCTTAAGCAAAACAACTGACCTGTGCCATTAGCTTTCATTTCCCACCTGTGATATGAGAACTGGTGGATTCAGACGTAAAAGAGCGAGTATGTATCCAAATGCTCCAGTGCCAATGAGGGGACTAAACCCAATCCACGTGTTTTTCTCCTACTGTCCTGAGTCTTTGCATGAAGTTTCCGGAGGTAATCAAGCACCCAGAGAGGTCATCGGACCAAGCCCACTCCCTAAAGCCTAACTGGTCGTGGTTGTACAGCTAACGGCTCACCATTTTGGTCGTCATTTGTGGTTGCCATTATGGACAATCAAACATTGTGACTATGCCAAGAGACAGAGTAGGTTACCAACGTGTTCAGACACAGACGGCAGATCTCTTAAGCGCTATGCACAGCTGGATAGCAGTGTTTTGAGTAGAGCTGGTCTGATGTATTTTTTAGGGAAGTGGATTTAAAGTTTGGAAGCCCAACTAATTTTTAAAAATATTTCTACCCTTTCACCAAGCCACTTTCCTGGCAGAAAAGGCTGGTACTTTGGACTTTCAGCCACTTCCGTGTTTAAGGTTGGAATACAGAAAATGTACATGTCACTCCGCTCAATGCTTGTCATCCCAGCACACCGTGCTGTCACCTTCTCTAAAACAGTATATAGGGTCCAATGGATGAGTGGATAAACACAATGTGGTCTATACATGTGGTAGAATATTATTCAGTCTGAAAAAGGAAGGAAATCCTGACACAGGCTACATACAACATGGATGAATGCTGAGTGAAATAAGTCAGTCACAAAAAAGACAAATATATGATTCCCCTTGTATGAGGAACCTAGAGTAGTCAGCTTCATCGAGACAGAAAATGGAGTGGTGGATGCCAGGGGCTGGGGGGAAGTGGGGAGTTGTTGTTTAGTGGGTGTAAAGTTCCCATTTCGTAAGATGAAAGTGTTCTGGGGGCCTGTTACACAACAATGTGAATATCCTTCATTCTACTGAACTGTGCTCTTAAAAATGGGTAAAATGGTGTATTTGATGGTCTGTATATTTTACCACAATTAAAATCCATACATAGGAGCACAACAACAGTTGTTAAATGGAAGGGGGAGATCCTTGTCTTTCATGATGGCTGCTGCCAGGATGGGCTGGGGCCAGCTGCTTTATTGCCCAAAACAAAATAAAGTATTGGAGTACAGAATTTAGAAAGCAAGACTGGGACCCTCTTGGGGTGGCCATCCTTTTCACCCTGCAGTTTAAGGCTTAGCTCAGTGCACGTGTGTGAGCATATCCACATAAACACACACACACACACACACACACACACACACAGAGGTCATTTTATGAGAGCGTTCCTTATGTGAAATGGAATCGTCCGCCCCCCCTTTGGGATAAATCATGGAATTGTAGCATTGATGGCATTACAAAAGAAAAATGACACTACAGTTCTAGACATTCCCGTATTTTCTAGCAAAGTGGCGTGTCTTGATGCTGGTGGACTTTTCATGCAGCAGAGAAATGTGCAGAGCAGCTGTCTGTGACCCCGACCCCACCCCAGGACTGTCCTTGGGAAATGAGAGAAGCTTGAAGTGAAGTTTAGGCATACTGTGAAAGCGTCTCTAACAAGACTCGCTAAACAAACACCCACAACAGCGAAGCAGCCATGATGGCCAGCCGAAATGCTGCCGTTTTCCTGCTGGCTTAGTCCCTTATTGTGTAGTTTCGGGCAGAATCCCCGGCCTCTCTAAGCATCTTTTGTGAAGAGTGATAATATCTGGCCAGCTTTTCGCTGGGGTTGTTGTGAAGATCCAGTGAGAAGTAGGAAAGACACAGTGCTTTGTCACATGGAAATGACTAGATGTTACGTGATAAATATCTGTCTCGATGAACTGGTACCCATTTGTGAAAATAAAGAGCTAGTTGCCAACAGAATCTCAATACTTAAATGCTAAAGTTCACTTTCAAGTTTAGAAAGTTAACTTGGCCTTAAGGAATAATCTAAAAGTAAACCCAGGGAGAACTGGCAAAGAAAATGAAGATGCACACACAGGCACAACCGGTTCTGATAAATTTGACTAAGGAGCGGCCCAGTTCACAGGCAATTCCCAGGATGTGTCACCAGGGGGAGCCCAAAGCAATCAGAAACTGCTGGAGTATGGTCACATCTTTGTAAACAACTTCATTTGGCAGGACAAGTGAAGAGAAATTTGGAAGACGGGAGACAGCTGTGGTGGAAATGAAGCCTTCTAAAGCTAGGTGATGTTAAGAAAGAATTTCAGCCTTAAGTTAGGAGGAAGCAAAAAATGTAGATTCATATTCAATTATATGCTGTTAGAACGTCTGCAAATGCTTTGCTGGTGTGCGTGAAGGTTTCCCATACTTTATGTGTTTCATTTATAAGACCCCCTGAGGTAATTGGACTTCTGGAGGTCACAAGTCTTACTTCAGGTCTCCTAGTCAGTGAGTTGAAAGCTACGGTATGTTCTGAAGCCTGGTTTTTTGGTTATTTAACCTCATTAGTTTAATGAAGCATAAATATGTTTGTACTATTAATAAAGGGAGTGAAATTTAGTTATTTAAAAACTATTTCATCTTCAGTTCAACCTGATGATTTTTTATGCATATTTTATAACACACAGACTATATTGGCAATAATGTATGAGGTGATATATAATAAATATATATGTACTTGGGATGCTTTTTTAATTGATGAGGGAGCATGGTCAAAACGTTTGCAAATATATAAAGAAGATGCACTGGCAGTTGGATGGTGATGGAGGGGAAAGCCAGGTAAAAGGCCTCACTGGGGTCCAGACAGCAGATGCCAAGGGCCTGGGGTGAGGTACCAATAGTGAGGAAGGGAAGGAATTGGAGAAGCATGGGGGATTAACGCAAAGGGATTCATTCTGAGGACTGAGAGGGAATAGACAGAGAAGTCTCTGTGGTCTAAATTTAAAAGGTCTGTGTGTTTGGACTCAGGAGGGGTAAGGAAGAAGGAGGAAGCTTGGATAAGTCCTAGTGTTCTGGCTACATGGATGTGTAATTCACCAAGAATGGGATAAAGAGCAGGGTGGGTGGGAGTGGAGCAAGCTCAACAGAGACAGGAGTTTGGGACCTGTTATGTTTGAATGGCCTTTGCCAGTTAGTTGGAGATTTCAAGCAAGAAAATGGACATATGGGTCCACAGCAGGAAGAAGTAGTTGGTTTGGGCTGGCCATATTGCCTTCGGAGTTAAAATCATCATCATAAATACAGTTGCTCATGGAGAATGTCGATAGGAAGAGAAGAGGACCAATGATGGAATCATGTGAAGGCAAGCATGCTGGAAGATGAGAGAAAAAGACTACAGTTGCAAAGAGAGAAGTAAGTCACTGAAGCTAAATTCTGGAAGATGTCGAGGGAAACAGAATCAGGAAGGAAGGATTGCCAGAGGAAAGATGTGGCATAAGGCGTTTGTAGGCAGGGAAGTTAAAAGCTGTAATTTCTTGTTGACCAGAGGCCAATCTTGCATTTAGACCAGGTTAAATCAAAATTAAATACCACATCAGCCCAGGGCAAAACCACATACTTTTGAGAGTCAGGATGGCACAATTACTTTGGCAATGACAGAGATTTGCTGCTGTTTGTTTGACCCAGGAAATCAGAGGTCCATCACTGCCTATCAAACAACTAGCACCATTCACACATTTACTGATATTCATTCATTCTTCCGAAAGACTATTTGTTAGCACCGAGCCCTGCAGTCTGTCCTTGCATGTAAGAGTGAACAAGATCACAGTAATCTACATGTGATTCTATCTTAACAAAACTGCATGTGATAAAATGCTACAGAATGATACACACTGTGTGCCAATATCAATGTCCTGCTTTTGAGATTGTAGCAGAGTTATGTAAGATGTAATCACTGGGGGAAGCTGGGTGAAAGGTATACAGGGGTGACGTTTCTGTACTATTTTTGCAACTTCTTGTGAATCTATAATTATTTCAAAATAGAAAGTTAGTAAAAGTGGAATAAGAAATAGCCCCTGACTTGGCTGGTAGTGCAGAGAGATTCAAAGATGAGAAAGCAAGGATGATAAGTGTCATGCTGTGGGGAGGACCAGGTGGTATGGGGGTGTCTGATCTCCCGGAGGTGGCAGCTGGGGAGGACTCCATAACAAGGGGAAGGGAGGGGAGAGTTGGATGGATGGATGGATGGATGGAAGGAAGCCTTCCGGGCAAATGACCTTCTTCTGGGGGCTCAGAATATGAGAGTGATGCCTTTATAAAATCAGCTTTCATAGGTTCTCCCTTTATGCTCGTAATAACGTGGCGTAAGTACTATCCTCATTTTGTAGAAGAGAGAATGCAGGTCCATGGACTCCAGGATCCTCTCTGTGCTCACACAGTGGCACTTGGGGACCACTGTGTAGGTTTTTCTGGTCCCCAGATGACACCACTGGACTTATTCAGGTGGATACTTATGAGCGTGTTCAGCATCCACCTGGGTCCTCGCCGCTGTTGCCTCTGGTGGGTCTGGGCAGAGTGGATATATTTTAAGGCCGGGGGTCGGGGGGCCGTGAGTGAAGGGACGTGCTGCATCATTCAGAGGTGACCTGAGTAGCATGAGTACTGTGCTCCATGACACAGTAACAGCAGCCCCTGTGTGTGCGCCACGTGTATGAAATACTGGGGAAAACAAAGTCAAGTCCCCAGTGAGACTGCCTCAGATCTTCTGGTCAGCAGGGGAGGAAGAAGCAGCGGTTGGTGCACGTGTGTGGGATCGGGAAGGAGCACTGCACGTCCCTACCTCCGGGGCGATATAATCAGGGGTCCCACAGAAGGTGTTCGTCCTGGCATCTCCCAACATGTTCTCTTTGCACATCCCGAAGTCCGCTATTTTGATATGTCCATCTTTGTCTAACAGGATGTTATCTAGCTTCAGATCCCTGCAAAACAAAAGCAAAGCAAAACCTCACTTTAATAATGACAATTTTGTTAAGATAGAATCGCCGTAGGAGGGGTGGTCTCTTGTCTCATCACTCGTAGTCAGGCCGCCCTCACTTTGGCTACACTCTCTGGAAATGGTTTCCCTAAGTGAACTGTCAGCCTAGTCTGTAAGCACCCAGCCTGGTACTGAGTATCCCTGATGGAAAACTTCAGGGCTGGATTACACAGCTGCTGTCTTCAGCAGTTGGTGTGGGACGTCCCCTACCCCTTATTGATGACCCTGGGTCGGGACCGTGAACGTTTGCCACAGGAGAGCATTGTCCCACTCTCCTCCTAGCTGTAATGTGTCTTCCCTGTATGTCAGGTTCTCAATGTCCCTTCTCACTGCATCGTGGTGCTGGCCTCCAGCAGCTCAGCCACACCCCCGTCTAGCTCCTTTTTTATATTTACTTCTCCCCCTTAATCTGCAGTGAGTCAGAAAGCAGGCCAATCAGCTTTTGAAGATTTGTATGTCAGCGCTGTATTGAGAAGTAAGGAGAGTGAAGTACAGTAGCTTTCGTCTAAGGAGGATGTGAAGGAGGGTATCCAATGGGACAGACACCCATTCAGGAAAGAGGGTGCGTGTGGCATCTCGTGGACTCCCACAGGTTTCATGGGTGTGTCTGAGTGTTCAAGGCGGACCTCCCCTCTGCCTCCACCCAAAAGGAACACTCAGCCAGCGTTTCTGGGTGGCCCAAAGCAAATCCACGCAGACACAAGAGACACGAAGGGGACAGAAGAGAGGGAGGAAGCAACAAGGTATCAAAGACAAAGAGTGATCGAACGAAAGGAGAGGAATGGAGGTGAGAGGCAGAAGAAGAGTAAGGACCGGAAAAAGGACAAAGTAAGCTCGGGACCTTAGTGCGTTTGAGACTGGAATTTCTTCCTTGGTTGTTACGGAATCATCGTCTGTGTTATCCCTATGGGCAGGAAGCCTGGGTGTGGAACTTTCTGCCACCGGGCCATTTCACGTCACTCAAATACCATGATTACATTAACGGGACCAGGTCATCCAGATATCTCAGTGTTTCTCTCTAAAGAGTAAAATTTACCTGTAGACAATGCCTTTGGAATGAAGGAACTGCAGACCGAGAATGATTTCAGCAGCATAAAACCTGAGGGGAGGAACATGAGGGTTCACATGAGAGCATTAATGGAACCAGACAGCCCCCCACTTTATCTAGCGAGTGCTCTGTGCACACACACAACTCTGCTTCATCCGAGCAAAGGGCAGATGTCAGCCCTGACAGACAAAGCAGAGCTGGCATCAGAAGTGTGTACTCCCTGCTACCTGCAGCTGGTGCTTATATTTTAAACCACAATGCTCACACTGTCATTTTCCCCCTAATAACACATACACGAACATTAACTATATAATAATAGTATAGCATAATAGGAAAATAATTTTCCCTTTTATTTTAAACTCTGCATCGAGCCCTTAGACCTGTATGCAGGGTCATTCCAAATAGACCTGCCTTATTTACGTGCAAGAAATGCAGCCCAACAAGGGGAGGAAAGGCTGTGAGAAGATGGGGGTGATACGGGGCTCTCCATCTTCAGGGACAGAGGAAAGGAAATGAGTTTACACCATCACTGGTGGGATTACAGCTAGAGATAAGGAGAGATTCCTGGTCGTGCGGTTTGCTGGATTTCACAGAAGAATGCAAACACCGCCCGCGAGGATGCACTAGCTAGCGTGTGTCTGATGGCTTGCGTGTCGTGCAGCGCTGGAAAGGACGCAGGACCCAGTGAATCCTTTCTGGCACGAAAAATGCCTGACGGTTTCTCCGCTGTGGAAATCCCAGACAGTTATCTCTGGGCACTTGGCTGATGGCCCCTGAAGGCAGTGAGGTCAGCGGCGTGCTCCTCAGTAGCTGGATCTCACCAAACAGCCATTTCATCAAGATTTCTGCAGGAGCTGGTGGGCAAGTTCATCTTTCAATCCAGCTCAACCTCAATCAAAGCGTTCCTGAGGGGCGAGTGAAAGATGATTGAAGAAATAAAGCTCATGTGTAGCCGGCATTGGTGAAGGCACCTGCTGGCACAGTTTGTGTTTTGGATGTCACCGTGGTTCCACCACCACTCAGGAAACAGGGCCCACGCGAGGAAGAGTGGTGGGAGTCCCGTGGGACTCAGCTGCCATCCCAGCGGGTGAACGCAGCCAGCTGGTTCGCGTTTGCATCCAGGTTGCTTGCTGCCCAAGGAGGTGAAGATTTATTTTCACACTAAGTGCCTCTTCCTGTTTCCTGGTTCTCATGCTTCATGCTCACGCTGGGCTTCCCACTGAGGGCCTCCGCGAAAGCTTCATCCTGTGACCCGTGTAAGATCTGTGCTACATCTGACTGCTTTCTTTTCAGGGGGTGACTATTTGCTTCCGTGCTCAGATCGTTTATAACAGAAGCCGGATGAATTGAGGCATCTCCCTGAGAAACTAAACAGTTGATTTCAAAACACAGATAAAGGAAACAAAGCTGACATGCATGTGAGCTTCATAAACTGGGAAAACTGTTGCCTTGTGTGATTTGTTCCCTGGGATTACTGTGTCCTGGGAGTCAGGCGTGCCAAGTGAGGAAACAAAAATGCCACCGGGGAAAAGTATTCCGTGGGCATTGTGGGGAGACACAGAAACTACCAACAACGATGGAAACACCCCAAACCCTCCCAAGGAATCTTACGTTGCTCTGGAAAGATCAAACTTGTGGCAGCTTTGGATATGGTACATTAAGTCTCCTCCGTTGAGATACTCCATCACGAAAAAGAGGTTTTCCTAGGGAAAAAAAAAGCAGTCCCAACCCTTAGCTTCCTTGAAGAAAAGAACACAAGGATTACTTTTTAAATGGGTTTAGGTTATTTCACAGGAACCAATTCTGTCTTGAGATCACTTATGAAAAGACTGTCCAACGAAATTGGCCGATCTACAGCATTTCTGAGCCCTGAGAAGCCAGCAGCCTATTGGACATTTGCTAGGATGCTCGTATGCTAGGATTCCACAGACGGGCACAGCACGGCTGAGGGTCCAGCTGGACTCGTTTGCCTGGCAGTGGGGTGATGTTGGCACTTAGTGGGTACTAATTGTCTCCCTTCTGAGATTGCCAGTGTGTGGGATGGGAGACAGAATCCACATCGGGGATCTGACTTCAGGGGTAGGCTGGAGGCATCCCTGTGCTCAACACTCAGTAATAGCTCTGAACGTGTTCTACAGGCATGGGCCTGTGGGAGGGATGAGCGTGGACATGCTCCCTGCTACCTCTGCCATCAAAGATGGTGAGACGCAGTCCTGCCTTCAGGGAGCTTACAGTCAACAACAGCCATCTCTCTCTCCAGTCCAGGCTTCGCTGGTGGCAAGTCATGGCTTGCAAGCATGTTGCCCCTGTCAGAGGACTCCACGCATGTTATTAGAGCTGGTGCCCTTGAGTGACAGCTGTCAAAAGCAAGGCTGAGTGGTCTGCAAGGTGTGGTCACACTGTCAGAGGTGGCTATGATTCCAGGACGTCTGAGCTCCTCCTCCTGCATGAGTCAGTTCGTCCTCTGTAACTATACTCATAGCCCTTTGAGCGCCCTGATTTTTAGAGTCCCCACGGACCACAGAATTAGTAATCCATAAAGTGTAAAGACATTGTGGCATGTCTGTGCATAAATTTGCACCTGCAAACCTCACCTGGGTGATTTTTTAACAGAATTAACCTTTAAGTTTCGGTGTGAAACTAACTGTGGCCCCAGGGTATACGAGGTGACGGTAGAAATGGCATCCTGTTCTGACAATGAGTACATTGCCTGTTATTTTAATGGAGGCCAGGTCTTCACAGAACTGGGGAAACCAAGTATTGTGGCCCTTCTCTCAAAAATGCAGGTAAATGTAAGCGTCACTCTGCTTTTTCAAAATGGACCTCAGACAGGAGGCAGTGGAGCCCACTCTTGGTCTTGTGGACAGGCCCAAATTCTCTGCTGACATAAACCCTAACATTGATATTTCACACATACTTTGAGATGAATCATTTGCCTCATTTGCACACACCTGCTTTCTCATTAGCACCGGTGCCCTGGAGCTCTTGTAGCCGTAACTATTATATGAACACTTTCTAACCTTTATCTTTTTACCCACAACTACGATGGCCCTTACACGCACAGTGGTGGGATCACCCAAGGATTCAGGAGAACGAAAGGTATAAAAGCTTAAAGTGACACCATTTATAACAGTGCTCAGATGAAAGATTCCCTTTCCGTGTTGGGATGCTTACAAATTCCTATAAGGCTGACATTTCGGAATTTACAAACTGTCAGTTTGGACTTGTTGAAAGTGGGGGAAGGCGATTCGGGGCAAAAGGTGAACTCTTACTCCTGCGCGTTCCCGGCACAGCAGGCCCATCGCTTCTTGTGTCTAGATCAGACTCTGCACCTGTGGCAGGGATTGGGAATTGAATTTGTGCCGCGAAAGAGAGTCTAAGAAACCATGGGACTCGGCCACTGTTTACTCCCATGGGCATCCCGAGAAGACCACGCTGCCGTATAGTGGTTACTAATTGACCAGTAATGGAGATTTACAGCATGTTGGATGCCATGCTTAATTCCACTAAAAGACTTTATGGTTCCACAGTAAATCTTTCGAAACGATCTGTTACATTTCTCATCTTTATATTAAGCTGGGGGCACTGAAAGAAGCCCACTGATTTTGGTTACTTATGATGGCATTTTGCTTTAGTTTAAGTCTTTGGTTTGGGTGAATACCAGCTAAAACATGGACTTAATTTTTAAAGGCCTGCTTGGGTGGGCAGGAAGGGCGACCTGTTATTCCTCTAGAGGGTGCTGTGCTGAGATCTTTGCCCCCTCCTAGGGGTTCTGATAGCTGTCTGGAAGTCTCTGGGATCCACTCATCCAGGGAACCCGTGGGTCCACTCTGGGCCCAGTGAGATGGCTCTGTGATGAAATTAGCATCCACATGTGCACATACAAACTACACAGTCCCGGGGTTTGCGTTTTGAGTATCGCAGTTTGAAAGATGGGTAAACCTTTTCCAAGTTGAATCGCAAATCCCGGTCATAAAAAGTAAATGCAAATAGAATAGCCTCAAACTTTCGGAAACATCTGGCAAGGAGTGCTCAGAGCTGAAGGTGACCTGCCCCTGACCTGGAACCCTGCAGGACCACTATCGAAAAGACAAGTCTGCCCACTGGAGAAACTCCAGATTGGGTCGCGTAGGGCCAAACCCAGAGGACCGCGGTGCCGTGGGGTAATTGCTAAGGCCACAGACTTCGCCCTTCCTCAAACCTGAATTCAGATCTCCTCTGTTTGTGACCTTGGAGAAACGACAAGGTCTTAACTTAGCTTCTACCAGCCTCATAGTCTTCATTTGTGAAATGGAGGGAATGGTATCCCCACCTCCTAGGGTTGTCCTAAATATTACATGAGATGATACACGTAGAAAGCTGGCTCATGGTTGGCACTCGGCATGCACTCGCTATATGCTAGCTGTTGTCATTATAGGAGACAATTTCAAAGCCAGTCAACAAATAAAAACACACAGCAGCTTTTTCAGAGAAAGGACCAGCACAGTCTGGTGGCTCTTGAAACAAAGAGGGAAATGGAGTTGGCGCTCCTCCAGCCTGATCTTTCTGTTCTGATCCCGAGCTGGAAGAAAATGCAAAGCAGGCTTCCGAGGGGGAATATGGACTCGCCAGGGTAGACCTCTCTTCTTTGGGTCTGGTCATATGTTAACTGATGCCCACGATTCTTTCAGGAGAGCGAGAATGGACACGTGATGGTGGTGGGGGACCGGATGCTCCATCTGCCCTAGACTTAGATTTTTTTCATCCACAACATTTGTGGCGTGGAGATGCTGTCTCTGTACTGTCACTAACTGGCTTGAGATCAGATAAACCTCACCATCCCCAGGCTTCAGTCTCAGCCTCTGGGAAATGAGAAGGATTGGCAGGACCCTCAACTACATCCCCCTTTACTGGCCTAAAGACTCCCTGATTTTCACTGTACATTTAATTTTCCCCCCTTTTCTTGGGGGAAAGATGAAATGAACAAACTGTGACTAGTGAGCACATTGCAAGACTTATATAGTGCTTCCCAAATGATAAACATTGGTAAGAAGATGGTATGCTTGTAAAATTCTTAACAGCAGTCTTTGACCAGAAGCAACGCATATTTAAAGACAAATGAAAGGAGTAGAGATGAGCCTTTCCTTTGAACCTCCAAGGCAGTAAGTACGATGGCTGGGTTCATTATGGCCCACTGTGACACCCAGAGAAGGTCTGAAAACACCAGTCAGAGGCCCTCCTGCCATCTAAGTAGTCTCCTGGTTCTGCCAATAGACCTTGGTTGGCTATTGTTGGGGCCAGGACCTCTGTGTCCGCGTCCTGGCTGCTTTACCATACGCATGAATCCCACCGCAGGCCCAGGGCTGAAAAGCAAACTGGGTTAGAACAGACTGTGGCTTAGCCCTGTTTTGGGTAGACAAGAATGGCAGGAGAATGACTTCTGGATTGGTCTTTGCATTTTGTTTCTGAATCGTGCGTCTTATTCTTTTAGGAAGAACTCCCGCAAGCCTGCCCGGAGAAGAGTATTTTACCTCTGACTTTGGAAACGAATTGAAACAAAGGAGTGGACCTCAACCCCTAGGACCCGCGCCCCAGTCCAAGCAGTCGGTGAGTTGTTTTCACTTTGCCTACCTACTGGCTCCTTGGAAAAGTGAATTTTATAATTTGGAAGGTTGCCTTACTTGGCCAAGTTTCCTGCAGGAGGAAACACACTAAGGTTCTTGCAACCTCTGTTGGTTGCAAGGTGGACTGATTTGTAAAGTGAGTGTTCCCATAAGTCTTCATGTACATGGTCCTCAAGGTAAGTTCTCTGACTGTTCTTCCTTCATCCACTGATCTTATTAATGAAACGATAAAACACTGGGCATGTTTGCGTCCTGTCGGTGAAGTGAGTTTGAGTTGGGGTTTGACAGTATAATTGCATCAGGGCCACTGAAAGAAGTGGTTCATTGACTAATGCTGCACAACCTCTGGCGAACAAGAAAGCATTTGATATACCATTCAATAACATTTATTTATTGATCAGCTCTCCAGTTTACAAATATACCTGTGATATGGGTGCTGCTCTGTATGCCAGACCATAAAAACAAGAGAGTAATGGTTATTGCTTTGCTGTGATTTTCTGACAACTGAAGGCAATAATCAATGCTGATATTCTGTAGCTAGATGGGTATTCAAAGCTCTGTGGCTTTTTATTTTTATTTTTTGGTGCTTTTAAAAATGGTATTTGTTATATTCCTGCATAATCATTTAAATATATATTGAGTACTTTCAAAAATTCAAAATAGCCTCGTGTTTTTGCAAAGAATTATGTGTGTTTGTGTACAAAGTACTGAATTTTCCAGTTTTCACAAGTATCTTTCCTTACTTGATTGGAAGAACTGTATAGATGGTTCCCCTGTGTTCTTATAAAAACATGAGATCACTTTAGGGGGATTCTAAATTCCTTTGTATTCATTTTCTTTGTGAAATATCTATATGAAATTTAGCTGTAAAAGTAATTTATACTGGTGAAAAAAGGAAGGGAGGTAAAGGCTGTATACAAAAATGGACACATTTAAATAGTCTGCTAATCCAAGAGCTGGAAAAAAAATAGATTTTGGATAACATATATTATGTACTAATTTCAGTGGTTTTCAAGGCCAAATCTTTTAAATCAGTCCGGTCTAAATTTAACCAAGACATTGACTTTGATTCTCTGCCTTTGTGACTTTTTACTTACACTGTTGATGCACTGAGTCTGAATTAGAAGTGGAGGTGGGGTCCCCTTCAGTGAAGGTTTGCATTTTTACTTCTACTTCCTGTGCCCCCAAAGCAAGGTTGTAGTTGAGAATAACAACCTGTGAGTGCTGCCTTTTTTGACATCCTGAGCTCTGTGGTCATGAGGACATGAAGGGACTTCCTGTCTCAAAATAGACTACGGAACTGGGATCAGGGCTGCCCTAGCTCTGCGCTCAGAGGAGCGCCCAGTTGAGGTGGAGCTTGCATCCGGCTGGCATACCTGCTGGGCACACTGGATGCTGGGCTCACCCAAACAGCTCACTGGTACACTTACACGTCCTGCATCCGTGTGGTCACACCAACACTCAGTTCCTTAGGTATGCTTGTAATTTAGAAGGCTGGAGCAATTCTGAACTTGGAGTAATTTATTCCTTTCTTCCGTATTGAGCTATAAATTAAAACATTCTAGAAAAACAGGTGTATTGCCTTTTTCATAAAGAATATAGTATAACAAACTTAACAGATAATCACTTATTTACTTTCTATATAAAAATGTAGAGATAGAGTGTGTGAGAGAGAGAGAGAGAGAGAGAGAGAGAGAGAGAGACAGAGACAGAGTCAGAGATGGAGAGACAGAGAGAAAGACAGACAGACAGAGGGGGCGGAGGAAGAGAAGGGAGAGGGGAGGGAGCGAGAAATGGCTTTCTGTGGACTAGCAAACTCATTTATTAGGGCCTGTTTATATTTCTACTGTAAACTCTAATTAGTAAAATTCACTGCCTTCAATAGATTCGTTAGTGTATGTCAGAAATAATGTTCCAGTTTCTAGAGGTTTGTACCTTGCAGTGAGAACTCAGCCTTTGTTGGTGTTTACTGGCTTTATTGTTCCACAGGATCTTCTTGCATTAATAACAACCAAATTATTTTCCTTCATCACAGAAGTACAAACAGGACCCTATTTCATGAATTTTAAAACTGTTTTCTTTGATATGATTAGGTCTCCAAATGAGAGGCAATGTAACAGTTAGGCCTATGGACTTTGCCACCAAGCTGCCCAAATTCGGATCCTGACTCCCATACTTAGTAGCTGTTTGACCTTTAATGTGTTGCCGACCCTCTTAGGGCCACCTCATTTTCCTTAACTGTGAAATGGGGATAATAATAGTGTCTACTTCATAAGGTTACTGTGAAGATTAAACGCGCTAAAATGTGTAATGTGCGTAGAACACGGACTTGGACTGACACCGTAAATGCTCTATAAATATCAGCTGTTATTATATGTATGATGGTACTTATTACATGTGATACACGTGCCATGCACATTGTATTGAGACATGCATGAGTATGTCCACAGGTACGGGAGGGTCTCGGGAGCAGATTGAGTTTTAACATAAAGGGCAAGTTTTAAGGAATATGATTTTGAGGTGAAAATGACCTACTCTGTGGAAGATTTTAAAGTTACTAAATTATCATTGATATAAGAAAAAAGGTGCAAAAAGAAGAAAAAGAAAGAAAATGTTCCAAAATCCTACGTCTGGGTATCCTCGAACAATATAACTGGGAACAACTCTCTTCTTTTATAATAGTTTTGTGTACTTTCCAGGGTTGAAAGGATGTTTTGGTGTAATTACTTTTATAATGAGGGAAAGTATTAATGAATTTTACTTGAAAGTTTTAAATGAGTGATTTTTCTACCCCCTTATGTTTATATGGCATAGATTCTCAGTATTTGCCAAGGGAGTTGATTATTCTTGTTCAGATTTAGGCTGTGAAGAGCAGATTCCCCAAAGTACAAGGAATAGTTAGGGCCTTGTACTCTAGTCAATTTCATTGTTAGTCACCCCATATTATATTATATTATATTATATTATATTATATTATATTATATTATATTATACTATACTATACTATACTATACTATACTATACTATACTATACTATACTATACTATACTATACCGGTCTTTATAAGACTGGGTCTTATATTAATTTTTGCTCCAAAAGATGCATTAGAGCTGATGGTCCGGCTAGGTCTTATTTTCGGGGAAACATGGTACTCCTATTTGTAGTGTTGGCCTGGAAATTTACATTCAGTGTTGGATGGCAAGTCAGATGCCATCTTTCTCAGGTCACTTAAATTGAAACTGGCAGGTTTTTAAACATAAATAAAGTATATCCAAGGCACCGGGTAGTAGAGTCATCTGATCACATACTTTTAAAATCACATTTCATCAAAATAATGCAAATAGAATAATTCTTTCAAAGAAGAATAGAAATATCAGAAAGATTTAAAAAAGGAAGCATCATTAAAATAAAAATCTATGTTCACAATATAAAAGAAATATGACTAAATGCAAGATTAAAGTGATAGATTTCTCACAGGACTGTGTCTGCACACACAAATATCATTTAAAGAAGTTAAAAGTCCTAGGGCTGTCAAAATATATCAATATTTATAATGTGAGATAGTTCTTTAAAAGAACATTTTTTGAATGGATATTCTAGAATTAGTAAAGGGGAAATGTAAAGATGGACTCAGAAGTTATTTTGATATGATCTAACTTCTACACTGCTTTCTCCTTAGAACGATTACATTCCTTTTTAATAAGAGAATGAAAATAAGGAGCTCAGAAAATTATTTAGTAACGATGACTATTCAGTATAGCTAATGGTTGCCAAATGTGCCTGTATTTGTTGAATACAGGACAAGTTTATACAATTAAAGAAATTAGCTAATAATAATTTTATCAAACCAATAACAATTAATTTTGAAAATACACAGAGAACTTGGCAAATGTCATGCAATTGAGGTCAGGAATATAGACTCCCTCTCCAGAAAAAAATAAAGTGGGAAAAGAAGGAAAAGAATAGTTGTAGTCATTTTTTCCTACTATTTTTTTCCTTTAAAGGCTAGTAAATTAATGTGATGAATTTTATATGAGAAGATTTGCAATGTCTGAAGAAGAAATAAAATTAGAAGCAAAATATTCATTACTGGTACCCCTTTAAGAATATCATATGTTAAGCATATGTAATAAATGTTGTAGCATCCAAGATTATGGTATAATATTGAAATCAGAGAATAGAATTCAGCTCTACTTTGGAACGTATCCTGTTACAGCCAATGGAAAGTTCTGGAAAGTGCACCCTGAGGAACAATGGGGAGCCAATCCATATCTAAAATTAAATGAAATAATGCACATACAGTATGTAGCCCTGTACGTGGCACATAGTAAGGACTCCTTAGTCCATGTTGAACTTTGTCACATGCATTGTTGTTACTCTGTCACACAGGAAAGGAAAGCATGTAGTTGTATTATGGTCAGAGCATGGAGGGCCCCACCATTTACAAAGTCTGGAGCAAGAATACAAACAGGTGCCCCATACCATGTGTCTAAAATTTTAAATGTTATAAATCAAGCTCATCAGCCATGAAACTAAGTATGTATATCCTAGTATATTTCTATGAAATATATGTCAATCATGACCAAGACAGCCAGTGACGAGTTTAGAACTCCCCCAGGTCTCGCCCCAGTTAAGTGGCCTCAAGGGGAAAGAATTCCTGCCCGCTCCCACTTCCCACAGCAGAATCTAGGAAGATGTTCACACATGCATTGAGCTATTTGGGTCTGGAATTCTGGGGTTCTGGAGCATGGCTTAGGAACAGGGATGGGGACAGAGAGGGGCATGACTCCTTGCTCTGTGGGGAGAAGTGGCTGGAGGAAGGACAGAAGGAGGCTTCTCAAGTGAGAGGGTGGGGAGAGCCCCTCTTGCTTGGGTCTAAATTTAGGACATGCAGTGGCTAATTCTCCAGTTAACTGAGCCATGAGTTGGATTTGAGGTTTAAGTACCTTGAAATTTCAAGGTTATTAACAATTTTGGGTTGAGAGTGTTATCTAGAGAAGAGCACTAGACTGTGATCGGCTGGGCTGATGTTTGGATCTCAGTTCCTTTGGTGTCAAAATAAGGGGATCTGCCTCCTTCTTACATTGAAAAAATTCTTTGTCTGTTGAGTCTGTCATAAGAAAAAGAAATGAGTACAACTAATCAAATTAGTAGCTATCAGCAACCAAGATGTACCCCAGTAGGTGAATGTATAAACAAACTGTGGTCCATCCAGACAATGGCATATTACTTGGCAATAAAAAGAAATGAGCTATTAAAAGCCATAAAAAGATATGAAGGAAACTTACATGCATATTACTAAGTGAAAGAAGCCAATCTGAAAAGACTGTGTGGTTCTAAGTATATGACATTCTGGAAAAGCAAAACTATGGAGATAGTATAAAAAGATCAGTGGTCAGGGGCGGCTGATTAACTCAGTTGGTTAGAGCACGGTGCTCTTAACGACAAGGTTGCCGGTTCGAACCCCACATGGGCCACTGTGAGCTGTGCCCTCCACAACTAGATTGAAACAACTACTTGACTTGGAGCTGATGGGTCCTGGAAAAACACACTTAAATAAATAAAAGTTTAAAAAACAAATAGAGTCCTCAGAATAAAACAGCTCCCTTCCCACCTGCGATTTTCAGGCATTGAAACAATTGTGTGTGACACTATAATGGTGGATGCATGTCATACATTTGTCAAAGCATGTAGAATGTTCAATATAAAAAGTGAACCGTAATGTAAACTTGAGTGAATAATAATGCATCAATATGGACTTAGCAGTTATAACAAATGTACCACCCTAAAGCAAGATGTTAAAAATAGGGGAAGCTATGCGGGTTAGGCGGGAGGAGGGGATATGTGAGAACTCTCTGTACTTTCCACTCAAGTTTTCTATAAACCTAAATCTGCTCTAAAGAATAAAGTCTGTTTATTAAAAAAACTTGTAGACATAGACCAGCCAGTACATTCAAAATAATGCTAATGTATATGACTAGAAGAAAAACATTCTTTAGAGTCTTCTTCATATGGAATTTATACAAATATCAATAAAATAATGACAAGAATATGGAGACTAATAAAGTTCTGCTAAATTCTCATAATGTTTATTTGCCCCATAAAGGCAGAAATTTACACAAAAGAGGTAGCGTTGTAGGTTCTATTTAAAATCTCTCTTGAAATGATGACTTCTAGAAACATGTTTTAATTTATTTTCATTGACAGTGTCCACTTAAAATATTTGTAAGTGCTCTTCTAGAAACAGTTTTTTTTTCATAGTGTTTCCTAGAGAACTATTGCTTATTTTTTTTAACCTATTAAGCACTTAGGATTTAAGAGTTCATTCCCATTCTGGATAAACACAGATGATGGAATGGTTGTAGAAGTCACACAGTAAGTTCTATTTCTTTGTCTTGAAGGCTAATCTCACCTTGCCAATTTTCATTATTTTCCATCCCTGGGAAATTCCCAACAGACGCTTTCCCTTTTAAACGTTGGTCCTTAGATAGTACCTCAAAATTTCTTCTGTCTCTTACTGTATCTTTCTTGGTGCCCCTGCTACTGACATTTCCAGTCTTTTCTGTGTCTCCAGGGTCTCAGTCCTGTTCCTGTTGCTCTCATTTCTAGCCTGAGGCAATGTCCTACTTTGTTGGGGTGATTGCATTCACTGTGAGCACCCTCAAATTTCCTCTCCTGCTAACCGAGTCGCTCTCTCCTGCTTCCTCCTTTTACTTCATTTCTCAGAAGTAAGAACCCTCCTAACCCCTTTCCTTCCAGAATCTTCCACCACAAACTCCTCCCTATTGTCTGGTTTCTTTCTCTGTCTCAAGCAGTTTTCATTATTTTCAGCCTTTAAACCCTGTTGATCATAGCAGGCTTCTATCTTCTGAAACATACTTTCTGAAAGATTTCTGTATGACCACCACCTCCACCTGCCTGCCTCTCACTCCTATGTCTCTGTCAACCTGACATATGCTGTCATCCTCCTGCTAAGATGCTTCTGTCTGCTCCTCTTAAACGAAGTCAACAGTTGGCTTCTTTGCCACTCTGAATACACGGTCAGTCCTCACTTTCTTGAAATTCTTTCCTCTCCACTGGCTTGACTCTGCTGGTCTTCCCCTTACCTCCCTGAGGGATCTTTCTGTCGCTTTCCCCACTCTTCCTCCTCCTGCTTCTGAAGAAGGGGCTTTCTTTGGTTTGGTGCCTGAGCCTCTTCAGTGGGTTTATCCCAACTCTCAGGTCTTCCCATGATTTCCACCACTGCCTGTTTGCCGAGTCCCACATCTGTCCCTTCCTCAGGGGATGTGCCGTCACCCCTCAGGTGCTGTGTGGTTTGGGTTTAATATGGAACCGCAGCTCCAAGTGCCCTAGTTTAGCGGGAGTTACTGCTCAGAGCACGTGCTGCTTATCATGTTTCCTCTAACACTGCTAGCTGAGAAAAGGGCATTGTGGTGATGGAAGCTTTAATGAGGAGAGATGAAGAGGTAAGAATGATGTGGGACCAACGCAGAGAGTCGGGCAGCTGTAGTGGGCACAACAGGCTGGGAACTCGGGGTGAACGACAAATCAGGATTGAAGGGCATGAGAGCTGGAAGCGGCTATGCTGAAGGTGGACGTCCCCTCGTCTGAGGTTGTCCAGGACTAGCCCCTCTGGCACCTGAGGATTCTGGCAGATGTGTTACAGTCAGCCAAGGTAATTACTATAGGATGATTTCTTTTTCTTCTACTCCCACACCCCAGAACATTATCTAGCATTCTGTGGGAAAATGAAGCAAAGGAAAAGAACAAACCGTGCTTCTTGATAATCAAGGAATGTATTGCTTACATGGAGAAACAGAGTAAGTGCCTCTGAAGGCAGTCCCAGAAAAGGCCAGGAACAAAACCACCTTTCTGGGTCTTGTAAGCTGAGACGCCCGAGGGAGCCAAAGGGAATGGTTATTAAGTAGGATTTAGTGGATTTGAAAGCCATTATGAAGGAGAGAGTTTTGAGCAAGCTTTCCTATAATACTCTGGAAGCAGATGTAAGAGGCTCATGTCTTGTGGGAAGCTGGGGACAATCCTGTGGGGGCTTTGAGAGAACAACTAACAGAGGAAGTAGCTGTGAGCGTACAAAGCAGGTGTGCAGAAAGGGCATGACACTTCCAACTCCCCAGGCAGCACTCGTGATCACCGAACACCTGAATGTTTGCTCCTTAATCGGTGATTATCTCCCATGTCTTTGGGGGGGAGAGGGTGCCACACAAATTTACCAGAAATCTTTAAATTGACTGTAAATCGAACATCTGCTGAATCACAGTTGAGTTGTGCATCAAAGTGATACGCAGTTTCTGAAATAACATTTTCCAAGCATTCTTAGTGTCAGAAAACTGCCGGAGGACTGTGAAGAAAAGAGGCTTATCAGTCACTATGAATGAGGATGACACAAAAAGTTAATTCTTGTCTTAGTTCATGGATAAGTGTTTTGGCATGTGTGGTTCGTGTGCTTTTTCTTTTCTTTGCTAAAATTGTGATAATTGCCAGAGCTCCTAACTCAGCTGGAGGGTTTATGGATTAAAGCGTTCCTGAGATGAGGCAGTTTCTGAATGAAATGCTTGAAATTAAAACCCTTCTGGCAATCTTAGATGGATTTTTGCCTTCAAAACCATGGAAACTACCAGAATGACATACTTTTAAAATAACTGCCATGTGAGTTTTTCTTTTATTTCAAACAATAATAAAATCTTGCAGTTAGTATGGCACTTTCTCCACAAAGGATTCAAGCTCCTCTGCAGGTGCTTTTTTTTGGTTTAATTTAAAAACAAAACAAAACAAAACACATTTGTTTTTCTTTTTGGAGGCAAAAAGAGGGCAAAGTAAAGAAATGTTAAGTGATTTGTTGAAAGTCACACGAAGTGTCAGGCGTAAGTTCCTAACCTGAAACCATAAACAGAGAGAGGGATGACTCTGCTGCAGTTGGTCGGGAAGTCAAGCTTTGTGTGTTCTGTAAATGGAAAATGAAACTCAGGTTTCTTTTCCATCAAAGTACTACTGATTGAGAAGGTTGAGCTGGTTCAGATGGGGAGCGTGGAAGCCAGGGCAGTGGTGTCCGTGGGAATGAACACTCATGTCGTGACTCCTGACGTGGTGCCGGGGGGTGCGTCTGTGTGGAGACCTGCCACCCCACAGCGCCTCACCCCACCCAACCTGAGGAGGAGCTCAGGGGTGTTCTCATGTGACCTAAAACATGACCTAAAACCTTAAGGTGTGAAATGGCAACACTTCTTAAATTACTTGAATATAGATAGACTTGAATACAAATAGACCTTTCAGAATTCAAAGACACAAATAAAGGTAGGCCGTAGAGCACTTTCAGTTTCTAAGGAAAACTGCCCCCTTAAAAAACAAAACAAAATGGTGTTCTCACAGTGTGAGACACATCTTTCCTTTCCAAACTCATTTTGGAACTAAACCCTCTTATTTTTCCATAGTTTTACCAGAAATAGATCAGAGAAACTTTGGATACTTGAGTTATTGACTTTTTGTTTTTTTTGTTTTTTTCCACTCTAACACAATTAAAAAGAGAGGAAAATTATTTTTCTCAGTGTGTTTTCTTCCCCAAAGGTGAGCATTTAGTTACTACAGAGATGTCATGTCATTAAGATACTTACATGGTCTAAACATGTAAGAGGCCAATAGCTGGACACAGACACAGGGTAGGACTGAACACTGTTCCCAGCTCCCAGTTGAATTGTCTTAGCAAAGTTCACCTTTCTTAGAAAATAGGTACTGGATATATGGGTTTGAAATCCAGTAGTGGGAAAGTTAGCCGGTGTACATGCTGAATTTGATACGAAGCGGGACTGTGCAATTCAAGACATACGGACTTTCATGTGAGACACAAAATATAAATATTACAATAAAGAAATGTTAGTACAAAATAAAGGAAAGGGAACAAGTCATTCCCTCCTCCTGCTAAGACACCAGCCTCTCATCATGGTGATTCCTACTGGACTCTGATGCCAGTAACTTGTGTCACAGCCGGAATGAAGTACAAAGTCACCTTATCTAGCATGGAGGGAACAAATGAATTTCAGAGATCATTTCCTCCTGTGCTTCATTGAGATGCAGCATCAGATCCCGTAGACACTGCCTTGCACACCTACACCCCGGGCACAGCTATCACACACGGTGCCAGGTGACTCGTACTGGTCCCGTGCAGGGAGGGGAGGAGGCAGCCCCGGAGCCCTGCTGATCGGTGAGTGAGCTGGGACTAAACTTCAGAAGGTCAGTCCACAGCTATTGTCACTCTTTGTGGCTTCCTACATGACTTTTCCTTATTTTCACACTTCAACAGGTCATAGGGCCCCCATACACGAAACTCAAAAGCCTCTATAAAGATTTAACGCACATACCCTGATCAATAACACGGGAATACCATCCTCAGAATCTGCCGAATTATCTGGCATTCAACAGGTGAGCTCTTTGGAGGCAGAAAGCAAATGAATAACTTTCTCCAAAAAACAACAATTCCCTAGAAAAGTAAATAGCCGTTATCTTATCTCACATCCTCACTAGTATGCAAAGGGGACTGACTGTCCCCTCACAAAGGCCATTTCTGAATGTTCCCAGAGCAAATCATCGTTCATATCAATTGCTGCTTTGTACACTCACCTGAGGTATTTAATTGGTTATTTTCTTTGACAGGCAAGATCTGAATAATAAATTAGGACATCTCAAAAGCAACTCAAGGTCCTTCAGAAAGTGTACTGCAAGCTTTTAAACTTTTTCCATTTCTTATTTCTAAAAGGACTGACTTCCTTGAAATTTAGGTGGTGAGCCAGTCCTACTGACACCTGTGTGCACACTCACTGCCACGTTTCCCATGCACTGACTCCCTGTTTGGGTGAAGCACTATGGCTGCACGGAACCTTACAAGTGTCTCCTGGGTAGGGAAAGAAGGGAGTCCTGCCTGGAGCCCTGACACACAAACAGAGAAGGGACTATACCTGTGTTCTACAAAGTGGGATTCGTAATAGCCTTCCCCCCAAGACACGAAGACAATCATATATACAAATATTAAAACAACAAAACCAGCAGGGAAAAGGTGCCAAGTGGAGCTTGATTACATTGTGCCCCTAGAAGCCTGGTCCAAGGTGTATATAGCATATATACAAGCTTCCCAGGGTTTCAGGAGGAATAGTGATATGGTAAACAATGCCAGGGTGCCCAGAAAATTCAGAAGACAGACTTGAAGAGTCCCTCACTTTGCCTTTTGGTGACATATCTATACCATCCCAGACCAACAGATGTTTATGATATCCAGGACAAAATCTAATAGAAAATCAAACTCATAACCAGAAATTCCAAAGTACTCCCTGCCCCAGAACATAAGCCTGCTTTCTCATAAGCAGCTCATTAGCCATTGGCCCTTCATTCCTCTGTGCTTTCTCTCCTGTAGCACCCCCACACCTCTACTGCCCCAAGCCCTTTCTGCCTATCCCAATTCCAGAACTCCAGTTTCTAAGTTTTCTCAGCCCTGGTGTTTAGCATCTGCATTCTGCAGCGTAATATTGCTCACCACTGTTTGAAGTAGCACCTGGTCTCTTTTATTAGGGTATGAAATTCTCGAGTTCAGGAGAATAGTGTGTTCTACATTTCCATATCCTCCACAGTGCTTTGATTGCAGTGTATGCTCAGCACCTGCTGTTTTGTGGTCTGGTTCACACCGTTTTTGCTAAGTGTATTTATTCATTCACTCCTTCATTACACATTTGTTGAGAACCCACTGGGAGCTGGAGAAGTGAGGATGAAACCCCTAGGTGCCCTCTATATTTTCTGACCAATTCCTACAGTTTCCCCACTAATACCCACTGTGGCTACCGGCGGCTTAGCGGCCCTCTGTTATTCACACTTCCACTAGCGTCAGGGCTTGAAGTAGAGAAAAATCTCTTCATGCTCTTTGGATCTTAACCACACGATCCCACATGGGTCTGCTTATTAGTCTGTGCTACATCTGATGGAGACGGGGTGAAAGAGAGTAGAAAAATGAAACAAGGAAATCATAATGCTTGTGCATAAAGACTGACCTGCAAGGATGTTCACTTCAGTGTTATTTAAACCAGAACAAAACGTTATACATGTTCTAACTAGATAAGTCACGTTATAGAAGAATATCCACAGATGTGAGGAAATGTGTAACTAGTGTGTTAAAAATGCAGCTTATAGAACAGTTGATATTTACAATAGGTTGCTATTTTATTTTTTAAAAATCTACTCGGGGGAAAAATCTAGAAGGATAAACTTTAAAGTGTTTATAGTGAATATAGCCAAGTTGTGGGATTAGCAAGGATCTTTTTAGAGTGTATAAGCATTTTCCAAATTTTCTAAAATGATCCTGGATGACTTTTGAGTCGGGAACAGAAAAAGTGATTAAAATTGTTTGAAGGATGTAAGAGACCAGGACGACACCGTCCCAGAGCAGGAGAGACTTCTGACAAGATTCACCCTCTTACCTCACTGCTTGGGGCCTCGCAGCCCCCGGTAACGGCCGCTCGTCTCCTGGCCTTCTAAAGGGAAATATCAGTGCACATGCATTTTGATCTGTTTCCCAACTTCTGCCTCTTTAAGTAGATGAATGAACAGGTGTCACATTCCCCTTCCACCCCCACAAAGTGACGGCTTTGTCAAGCAAGTCACAAACTGCCACACGGATCCTAGGTGTTATGTAAGTTAAACCAAATTCTAAAAAAGCAAACAGACAAATCCAGAAGTCAAGCCCTTTCCCAATCCACTACATGGAAAAATTCTGAGTACTGTTTCAATGGTGTGGAGAGGAGAAGAAACTTGTTTGGGTGGCTAGAAGGTGACTGAGAGGTAAAGAAGAAAAAAATGGAGACCTTACCCCACATCTCCCAGGGAGGGCACCAGGGAGGGCACCGTGCTTGGACAGGTGGATTTACTAGGGGGAGGAGGATGAAGGGTTTTCTGTGCAGAAGCCATACCTTGGTCTGGAATGTACAGAACATGTGCGTTAAGAACGGATGCTCCCAGGCCAACGAGAGAACTCTCTTCTCTACCATCGTGCACTCAACATCGTCGTCCATCAAAACCACGTCTTTCTTTAGGGCTTTTATTGCAAAAAATTGATTGGTTTTCTTGAACTCTGCTAGGAAGACCTAGGAGGAATGGGAGAACTTACTTTAGTTTAGAATTTGGATTCATGCTCATTAAAGAAGGGACTAAATCGTGAGGGAGATGTGTTGAGTGAGAAAGGACGATTCCTTCTCCAACCCCCTCCGTTCCCTTTACGGAGACAAAATAGAGTGCTTCACTGGTGTAGGGTGTCACTGACACTTTGTTACTCTCCTTGTACCTTTCAAAGCGTTTCACGAAACTACTGCGCAATTGGATGGGTTATTCTCAGTCCCTGAAAAATTCTGTTTAAAAAGGTATATATGGCCTGTCTGCCCAGGGACCTGAGTGAATTCATAGTAAAAGTCCACAGAGACAGATGTGTACTGAGGGAAGAGGCAGCTCGCAGTGGGGCGTAGGATTTGATTGTACTTGAAACGTCACTGCAAATGAGCATCAAACCCTACTCCAAGTTTTATCTGGTCTTTCAAGGCCAAAAAGGATTAGCGCTCTCTTCCGCACTTAAAGATCACACACCAGCTTATCTGATGGCACAGACCCTTAATCCCATTTTCAGGGCCTACTATGTGTCAGACATTCTGCTTTGTACTATACAGGTGCTGTCTTTTTATCTATTTAATTTGCAGCTCAGAACACTCTGCAAGGCAGATAGGAAAAATGAAACAAGTAGGTTCAAAGAGTAACTTAACCTTATCAAATTCATGGAGCTACTGGGTGGAAAATTGAACTTGAGAGTTTACTTTTTCTACATAACATCATGAATCTCACATGAAAGGACACCAGACAGCACTTGATGGAGAGTTTCTACAACTTTGGCCTTTGCAAACGATACAGCCACAGACAACTGACAGGACCCTGGCATTTGGAGGCAGGAAACTCCAGCTCGGCCTCATTTCACAGCCATTTACTAGCTGTGGGAATGTGGGCAAAGTAGGTAACCTCTCTGGGCTTCAGTTCCCTAACGTATAAAAGTGAGGGCTGTCAGCAAGTTCTCTGACTTACAGGACCCCTGTGAAAATCCCATGGGATACCATGGGACGGTGGCTTGTGAACTATGAAATGCTCTCTAAATGACAGTCACTAAGAGCACTTGCCATTTGTATCTTTTATTGACTTTCTGGGAATACTGAAGTCAGTGATGCTGAGCCAGTAGTGAAATGCATGTGTCTATGTTTCAGAAGCTATAGTGCCGATGTACAGCGTTTGGGTCGCGGGACTTGATAGAGGGGGTAGAGCTTAGATGGGAATGTGAGCAAATGGCTAATGTAATAGCGTCACAAAACATGCAGTTTGTTCTCCTGGGGCTCCAAGTAGATAGAGAACAAGAATATAGAGGCTACCATTTGGGTGGGGAGCCATACTTCCTATAGAGAGCGAAAAGAAAGAAGAAAAATAGGCATTGGAGGATTGTCAGTGTTGTGTGTGAAGAAAGGAAATATGGCTGTTCCCGTGGTGCTCTGCTGCTTTGTCCTTCTCTCGTTGGGTCCCACGGTGCAGAGACCCAGGGCGCTGATGCTGGGGACGTAGAGCAGAGGACACCTGAAGCTCTCACTTGCTCACTTGTCCCTTGAGATACTCACAAAGCCTTGTAGGTTTGTAGGTGTGGATGTTCAAGTGTAGAAATGCACACCGGAACAGAGAAAGATAAACATTGCATTAGCAATTAAAATGCTGTTTTGGTAATTGCTTCTTTTAATAAAGCATCCCAAAACCAGCCATAAAGTAAGAAGCTGAAAAGGTAATTCCTACTCTGTAATGTGTTTTCAATTTTTGGTAACAGGTTATCCTGGCGTATTCATTGATGCTCAATTATAATGAAGACTGGAGGCAAGATTGCCTGTTACACTCAGATCAACACCAAATGGGCTTGCATGGTTCATATTCTTGTGGAAATGAACTAAAGGAATTAGTGGGTATCAGCTACCATGTGCAGGGCAGAATAGGTTTTGCCATAGGCGATGCACCGGTGTTTAAATCCCAGTGTCATTCAGCTGTGACAACAATCAGTTGCATTTTAGTTTGTTTATTATTAAATAAACTGGGTAAGTTTTACAGCCAAAGTCTGGTGAACAGGTGGCAAGCACAATGCTGCTTTTCGATGCACAAATTTATGGGACAGTAGTACCTGGCTACAATTTTCAAAGGCATCACATCCACAAATGTAGTACATTAGATGTCCTTCCTGGCTAAAATAACCTGATATCCTACTTCCCATGTCATCCCTCTTGACAATCACTGGCTTATGAATATTCTCCCGTTACTGATAATTGATTATAATTTCCTAAATGATGTCTTCTTCTTCCCCCTGCTCTCCCTGTCCCCTGTGACTGGCAGAGATAGCCCATAACGTGAGTGTGTGGCAGGAAGAATTTAGAGGAGGGACTTTCTCCAGGGAGCTTTTCCCAGGACTCGCAAGCTACAGCCGTGTTGTGGGCTGAATTGTGTTCCTTCTCAAAAGCTTATAGGTTGAGGTCCTAAGCCCCAGGACCTTAGAATGTGAGTGGAGTTGGGGACAGGGTCATTACACTGATGATTAAGTAAAAATGAGGTCACTGAGGTAGGCCCTGACTGGTGTCCTTCTGAGAAGAGGGGATGAGGACACAGACACACAGAGGGGCGACGACAAGAGGACACAGGGAAGATGACATTTACAAGCCAAGGAGAGAGGCCGCAGAAGAAACAACCCTGCCGACACCTTCATCTGGGACTTCCAGCCTCCTGACTGTGAGAAATAAATTTCGGTTGTGGCGCCTGACCAGTCTGTGGTATTTTGTTGCAGTCATCCTAGCAAACTAATAGAAGGGTGAGGATTTTTGATAGAGAAAAAGAATCATGTAAGAAGTAAAACAACACTCTAGGTGTTAGAAGGGAGCAAAACAACAACCCAAACTGCACCAACCAAGCAAAAAAAAAACCTGTGTGAAATAGCAACTTGCTGAAGCACCTTCCCATTTCTCAGGCGGCCAAAGATTCCAAACTAATAAGCTCGTGGCATGGACACCTTTGAAGCGAAATGGCTTGGGAACAACATTCCCAGGAAGCAGAGCCTGCTGGAGTCCCCGGGCCCCTCTTTACTCCCACATCTCTACCCTCTCACCAAACGTGCAGGAACATGCTCCCTGCTCACCCACCCACAGCTCTGGTCCCCCGAGTTTAGTCCTCCTGGCCAGGAGCTTGGTGCCTCCATTTTTGGAAGCTGGTTCATAGAATTCTACAGTGCAGTATCATACCTTGCCAAAACTGCCTTTCCCCAACATTTTGTGCAAGATAAAATCCTCGATGTTTAATTTCATTTGTAGAGATGGCCTTTCTGTGTTCAGTTCAGGTTCTGGACGATGGCACGTTTTCTCAATCCCGTCCAAGGGAGACTCCCAGGAGATCCCCTGAGGTTCTGTAAAGGGCAACCAGTGGTTAAAAGGAAATGAGGCACAATGGAGGGTCATTGTAACTGCTTGGAGAACACACTTTCTTTTCCATTCTAGGCTCCAGTGCAATAATGCGGAAAAGGGGTTCTGCTGTGTATGGTGGGGGGGGCCCCTCCTGCCTGTGGGCCTGGCGTATGGGGCTGGACTGGGGAACATTTCAAGCTGGGAAACATTCCAGTCAGCAGAAGACTGTATGCGTAACACAAATGAGCACCTCTCGTAATGTCAAATCATGGCCGAATAGGGATTTCCACCAAATGTGAGGAGAATGGTTCTCAGGTGCTCACGTGGCTCACACACACAGCTGTGCCAATTTCTCTGACTTACCAGAGGAGGGAAGAGGAAATGGACGGCAGATTGTTCAAGATCCGAATTACATCATTCGCCACCGTCTTCAAATCAACCCGCTGCCTCCTTGCCTCGTCTCTGAGACACATTCTACTTCTCTGCCTGGACACCCTCCTCAAATCTAATCCCAGCCTTTCTTTTAAACATTTTAAGTTGATTTATTCCTCACCCCATGCCGGAGGAGGTATAGGGAAAATTTTTTGGACTCTTTCCTTCTCTCCTGTCTGTAATTTTTCTTTTTTTATTGAAACATATTTGACATATCTGTCACCTTGTGTTAATTTAAGGTGAACACTACGTTGATCTGATAGATTTATGTGTTGTGATAAGATTGCCACTATCACATCACGTAATTATCATTCCTTTTTTGTGGTTGGAGTAATGACATTTATTTTTCAATGTCTAGGTTTATCCTTCATAATCTCCCTAAATCCAAGGAAAATAAGTATTTTAAAATGTATTCTGAAATTATTCAGTTTCCAGAATCAGGTGGTCATAACTTATCATGAGTGACCTTCAAACAGTAGGCTGGGTAAGCTTCCATCGTGTCCTAAATGTGAAGGACTTTGGGCCTTGCTGTTCTTCCCCTCTCTACTCTTAAACTTCCCAGAACAGTCTCAAGGGTGCAGCATAAAATGGTCTTCCCATCACTGAGCTTTATGGTGGATTTATTTCTATATAATGGTTTAACAGTGATAGGAAGTTACATTCTAACATTCTAAGGAAAGATTTACAGTGGTTTTCTCTGGACCCATCCCATTTCCTCCCCCAACCCCAAACCTCCCACCCTCTTAATAAGGTTTCCTACTGGGGAGCATTTTGGTTTCACTTCTAAGAAATAGGAGCCTCTTAGTTGGTAGCTAGGTCTATAACCTCTAAATAGCAAATAATAATCTCTCAGACTAGGTAAATGAGAATGTAGACACAGAGGACTGGGGTTATCAAGATTAATTACTGCCATTGGTTTCTGCAGGGACCAGGATAGCTACCTCGTTTCCCCGGTGCTGATACATAGGGCAGACTTGCTTCACCTTTTATGGAGCATGGGGGACCAATTTCAACGGGACCTTCTCTGAAGATGTGTTCAGAATCTCTTAAGCAGCGAGCCTAGATTACAAAGAAAGAGTCAGACCACCCACAACTGATGCAACAGCTCAGCCTGTTCTCCATGGGGACAAAAGCCATTTAAGGTTTCTAAAGACATAGGACAACCAAAGGTCTTCGTTTCCTTAAGACTCTTTGGATCCCATATCCTGTGAGAGTCTGTCTATTGTATTTTATGCTCAAGCAGAATGTATTTCACTTCCTTCATACTTTTCCTGGGGGCTAACTGGTTTCTCCCATGCTGTCCACTTCTGTCACAAATAAGAATAGAAGATCATTGGATAGACAAATAGCATCACTGGTTCCTAAAGATGGTTTGTTCGTGGATATACGAATTTGGCATGCTAGTAAATGGCAAAGCAAAAGGTGGCCTGGACGCAGTGTTCTGAGGGCATTCTAGGGATGATTTTAGCAAATAAGTGTTTTCCCTAGGCTATTACATAGCCCTACTGTACAGGTACTGAGATGGTGATGAATCCTCCATAATTTTAATGAATTTATTTATGTCTGCCCCTGCTCATCCCACAAAGAATTTAAGATCTTATAAAGATCTGTACAATGCAAATGCTTTAAATAAATATCTCAGAAGGAGGATCTGGGTGTGAAGGTGAGAGGGGAAAGGCAAGTGCTCAGAAATAGACACCATATCATCCCATTCAGTTGTTACAGATCAAAGAGCAGAGGGGCTGGGGTGGTCCTTGTGGAGATGAAATTGTGGGAACTTGTCACCTAAAGCCTTTCCTACCTGTTGAGTGCTCTCAATCATTGCCAGTGCTTCAGCCATTAGCTTCTGGTTGATGCCACAAAGGTTGGCCACCTTTGTTTGGCATCGGTGATGTACGTTCATGCCACATGCTGAAAGGAAGACAGTGACGCCGTGAGCCAGAGCACCAGAACCAACTCCCATGGACTTGGCACATGATCTGTTTCTGGTACATGATGTTGAGGGAATAGCTGGCAAATCCCCGTGCCATCTTCCCAGCAGAGGGAGACACTGAATACAAACCAGTCAGGGCAGTGCTTTCATGATGACACCGCTCATCTACCTCCCCTTCCCAAAACCTACATGCGTAGACCAGATGGTCCTGGCGTGATGCTGGGACGTGATCCCCACTAGAGATGAAACCAGGGAGGGCAGTCAGCTTGTCAGGATGCATTTAGACTGTGCCTTTGCTGAGGGGAAAAGACTGTGTTGGCTGTCACTGGTGGGGATGTGCAATGCTGGACCTGAAGCTCTTTCATGCCCACTCCAGACCAGAGCCCAAGCGTCGTCTGGCCCACACGGGTGGGCTGCAAGGAGCGGCTCTCCCCTTCAGGCTGCAGCCCAGGGGCAGCCTCAGTCTGCGGAACTGAAATTGAGATGGTGGGGTGGTCTGTGTGTGCTCAGGGCTGGGGGTGGAAGGAGGGAACGTGGCTGGAGAGCTCCTTCTCACGCTATGGGGAGAGCTGGACCAGCTGAGCTCAGTGATGGGTGGAGGCTTCTCGCTCTGACACTCACGATCCTGTGGGAGTGTTCTGACTCCTTCGTCCTGAAAACAGCACGATCGAGGTCTGCCCTCCTCCACTCACTGTGACTGTGTGAGCCCCCTTGGATCGGGGTGGGGGCGTGCGTGCATCTGTGTGTCTGTGTAAAGGCGATTATTACATCACGTCATGAGTTTTAGTAAATTCACACTCTGCTTATGAAACATCACTGTTACAGTGAAAAAAAGAAAAAAAAAAGCTGACAAAGATTTCCAAATTCCAGCTTAGCAGATGTTAGCTCTGTAAAGGTAAACCCATCGGGATGTAGGCACTGTAATGGCGTTAGGCACGAGAAGCCCTACAGTCGCGCAGTTTGAATCTTATTTGCTTATTAGCCCGTTTGCATGCAGAAAACTTAGCACAGTGATTGGCGTCAAACAGTTGCTAATCGGATACAACTTCTCTTTCATCTTCATGATTTATTACAGTGGAATATATATTGAAATATTGAGGTGAAATTTTAGCAGCCTTCACCTTCTAAGTTTAACTCACTCTTCCCCAGGCAGTTCATAACAAAACACAATAAAACAGCATTTTGTACGTGAATAAGCATGAAGCTATGACTTGCCCCAGTACATGTGCATCGGTGATTCGGAGTGTGATCTTGAAAACAGTAAAGGCTCGCTGCCCTTCTGAAGCCGGGGTCGTTAGCGGGGGTTCATTGTGGAAGGCTTAGGGCAGCAGGCTGCCAGGATTTAGCACAAGCAGCTGGGGAGTTTTACTGGCTCCTTAAAATTGTAGCCAGGTCTAAGCTTGTCTCTGACGCGAGGTCGTGAAGAAAGGTCCCCTCCCCACTTGGACAACGTCAAAGTCTTTGTTACTAACCTATCAGGTGATACACGGATCTCTGTGAGTGCCAGTGGTCCCTTTTGATGACTATTTTCATGGGGATTACAGCGGAGAGAGAAAAGCAGACAGGTCAGGGTGAAGGGAAGCCCTACTTAGGAAGGTGGCTTATAGGAGAGCAAGATAAAGAGAGTTGCAGCAAAGGATGAGGGAAAAAGAAAGTGGGGAAGAGAGTGGGAGGTGACAAGGATGAGGGCATGAGGTGAGGAAACTGGACTTTGGGGGTGTTAACAGTGAGAGTAGGGAATGACACAGGGAGGAGAGGGAGGGGAGGAAAGGGAAGAGGAGAGGGGATGAGAGAAAAGAGGGAGGGGCGACTTGACATGCAGGATGTGGGAGAGTGGGGAAGAGAATGGAATGGAGAAGAAAGAACGTTAGAAAAGAGCAGAACAAAGCAGGCCCGTGAGCCGTGAAACAATGCCAAGAATCCTTGCGGAAGTTCTAAGCTCAGAGCGTAATCACGCTGTTGGGACAGGCTGGGCCTCCGCCTGTGGGGCACCTGGGGTTCCAGGGACAGGAACCCTCAACTGTGAGACGCTCATGGGGTAGGAGGCCGTCAGAGGGGTTTTGATGATTCATGTCTCTTTTGTACAATTAGGACGTCTGAAATTGCTTGTTGCCTACTCACTGGTAAATACATTCCCTACAATGCCAGGCCCTTTGGACAGGCGTGGAGGGGAAAGCATGTCGCAGTGTTTGTGGGCTATGGAGGGATCCCTAAGGTGACTTTTGACTACATGTGAGTTTTGCTTTCAGTAATGATTTGAAAACCTGTCCCCTCCTGCCTCCATTAAGGTGTCACTCCCGCTGGCTCCCCAGACACGGGACAGGACTCAACTGGGACAGAGGAAGGCCCCCCACCCTGAAGGTGACCTTTCACCTTAAGTCAGCTGCCTTCTGTCACTTAAGAGATAAGACGATTAGCCAGTGACATAAAATAAAAGGGGGCTGCCAAGAAAAATGGCTTTTATATTTAAGAATTCAAAATAGAAAGGTCTCTCTGCGGCAGGACACCCTCCGTTGTGAACATGTTATCTGGGCCCCCTCCCCACCCTCACCCCCACTCAACAGGCAGAAGTGCTTTGTCATTCTTGTTGGAATTTCTGCCTTCCTACCCCCTAATCCTGGCTTAGCAGCATCTCAGTTTCTAAAGGTTATTGCCTTAGCAACTAGGAATTTTAGAGCAAGAAAGCCCTTTTTGCTTTTTCTCAGGGTCGGTCTAAATAACTTGACCAGCAGACGACTGCAGAGGCCGAGCCCCTGCTGTAAGGAAAGGTCCGAGTGGGAGCCGGGCTCAGCCCCTTCATGGGCATTTCGAGGTGGCAGCCTGTTTGGGGACAGACGCTGTAGCTTAAGTCACAGAATTCTTCTGTGCAGGCCCTCCCATCAGCCAGGGGGACAGGCGGGCTTGCTCCTTGATGGGACTACAGAAAGAATGTCACCAGCTGGTGCAAAGCGGAGCGGCAGAGGCAGGGCACAGCTGAGGTGCCAGAGTCAGGGGCCAGGCTCAGGGAGACAGCAGGTCAGGCAGAGGGAAGGGACCAGTCAGAGGAGAAATGCTTTCTCCTTGCTCCCCAGGGACAGGCACTACAGAAAGCAGCTGCCCAGGAGCCTTGATCATTTAATGGACCGATTTTGCACTTACCTGGCTTCAAGGATTAGGGTGTTGATGGGGGTGGTGGTGAGTGTCAGGGGGAGGGGATCGGGTTATCCTTTAACTGTCGCTCTATCACCCCTCCCTCCCGCTCCTGCTCTCCTTTAAAGCTGCAAATACACTGCCAGGGCTGGGGCTTCTGTTGGGGCCACACTCATTTCCCACTAGACTCACCGTCACATTTCAGTCCTTGCCTGGCCAGGCCCCACAGCAGGGTCCCACAGTGCTCACAGAAGGTTGGGCTTTTGTAATTGTAGACTTTAAATCTGTGCGGCATGTCAATTTTGAACCTCTCCTTGTGGAACTGAAAAGAAAGGAGAAAACAGGTGTGATGCTGTGTATCCCTGGCTTCCCAGCTTTTGACGTCTTAGCAGATACGTTAGCATCACCAGCAGAATAATAAAACGATTGGACCGATGTGTATTTTAAACCACAGTTTTTACTCGTCAAGCTTTAGAGTCCTGTCCCAAGAACCCAGACAGCTATGTAGCTCTTCTGGGTGAGGGGCAAGTGCGTGCTATCCAGTAGCCAAGTGACCTGCAGACAGCTGAAGTCTGAGGAGTCCCCACAGATGGGCTCACATTTCAGGAAGCGGGGACTAGGGCTATTTATTGAAATGGGAGCTAAGTAAACATTGCACTTCCCTTCCTGTTTTAATATAAATATTTCCTTTTAATCTAAATATTTCACCCAGAACTGGTGCTTTAACCTCTGGAAGATGTTATATAAGGCCTCCTCTAGAGGAAACATTGCCATGGGTTTATTAGCATGAGAG
The DNA here is from genome assembly GCF_036562045.2 of Rhinolophus sinicus. NCBI lineage: Eukaryota > Metazoa > Chordata > Mammalia > Chiroptera > Rhinolophidae > Rhinolophus > Rhinolophus sinicus. Next base: position 103,764,570 of record NC_133752.1, on the reverse strand, counting down.
CCTAAAGTGTGAAGCATTTCACACCTACTGTACATGAGCTGAGGAGCCCAGAGGTAGATAACGGGTCTGCTGGGTGCTGTGGACACACATGTCACAGCTATAATCTTTTACACATGAGATATCTCATATAATCCTCAAAATACCCCATTTGAAGCAGCCTCTACCAGTATCTTCCTTTGATAGAGGAGATTAAGCACAGAGAGGGCAAGACGCTTGTCTAGGTCACACAGCCGTCAAGCAAGCTGGGATATCTATGAGCCTGGCCGTCAGAATCACTGGCCCCTTCACTTTCACTGTTACTCTTCTCTCTCTCAAAACAAAAGTATGATTTAGGGGATGGGGAGAGGGGAGATGAGAGAGGGATGCTGGTGGTAGATATGTCACAGATTTTTAAAAACAGTTTTCCAGAGTTTAAATCTTCTCCTTTCATCAAACTTATCACATGAACAACAAGATATCAGGCAGTTTAAATCCTGGCAAGAATACCAATATTCTTGTGCAATAGAAAAAGTTCTGTTTATTTACGATTTATGAGTATAATGTCTGCATGTTTTTAATGAAACAATTCGTTTGGGAACACGCCTTGTTCGTGAGAACGACTTATTCATGCAAGTGATGCGGCCTTGTTCCTTCCCTCTGAGGCTGCTGGTCTTTAGAACGGCTGTTTAGAATTGTTTCCGAGTTGCCCAGCACTTACTCTAGCCATTTTCAACCAAGAAAAAGATAACTTTCAAAACTCATTTCGTATCAACGTTTCCATGTGAATATGAACAGCCAGTGTCAAGGTCCAGGCTAGAAGGCATCGGCTTGAAACCTTGCACCCAAGCCCAAATGGTTCAAGATACATGTGGGAAAGATTATAGATCTGTACTTTCCACTGTGACAGTCACTGAGTCACATGGGCCAGTGAACAAGGGCAAGGTGGTGACAAGATGGGCTGTAAGTGTAAAAACACACCCTGGATTTTGAAGACTTTGTATGAAAGACGTTATGTAAAATATCTCAATTTTTATACTGATTATACATTGAAATGTTAAAATTTGGGCAGATGGGATTAAATAAAATACAATGTTAAGATATTTCACCTGTTGCTTTTTTCTTCAATGTGGCTACCTAAAAATGTAAAATTATACTTGTGGCTCATTCTATTTCTGTTGGACTTTAGCCCCTGAAGTTAGTAGTCATGCTTACAATTTATGATTCTGAAGCATCAACTAAAGGGAGCAGGAGGGTGGGGTTGGGAGGTGGCAATTTGATTTAAACAGATAAAAATATTAGTCGGGGAGATTGAGGTCTGAATTTTAGTCTCAGCTCTGCCTCTTATAGGTGGTTGACTGTAGACAAACCACTTTAACCTCTTTGAGCCATAGCACAATCACTTACAACATGAGAGTATCCCCTTCTGGCTCTAAATTTTAAAGGAAATCCCACTTTGGAAAAAAACTCAACCAATCTGCCTTCTCTGGACCTGCCCTTTTGCTGGAGAAAATCACACACCTGGGCAGGTTGACACCCTCAAACTCAAAAGGACTTACAACTGTGCCCGGCAGTCCTTCTGCTTTTATCTAAACCCTTGCTTTCTCATCTCTAAGATAATTATTTCACAGATCCTCTCTCCTCAAAGCCAGTGTTGCCATCCCTTCTTCCTTCTCTCAACCCTCAGACTTCATTCACTGAGGACATCAGTTGTCCAAGGGAAGCTCCTTCCCCTGCCTGCCCCCAAGCCGACAGCCATCTTCTCCTTCTCCCTTCCTGTTACAACTGATGAACTGTCCACCTGTCCATCACAGACCCATCTCCACACGTGCTTTGGACCTCTTCTCCTCTTGCCAAGACTGACTGCTTTGGTTGCCCCTCTCTCCGACTTCATTCATCTGTCGTTGCTTTCTAGCTATGAGAGTATTTCCATCCCGTGTGTCTCACCTTCCAGCTACTGTGCTACTTCCGTGATCTCCCTCATGGTTAATCTTCATGATAATGGTAATACTTAGGTTGTTTCCATGTCATCAGCTTCCAGTAACCTTCAGTGCTGGCCAATGTGGGGATCACCTCTATAAATCCTCTGAAATTTCTCTGATCAGGGCTCCAAAGATTTCCACGTGGCCCTCATTTTTCTCAACATCTCAGCTGCACTGAACACAATTGATCCTTTCATCCACTCTCAGTATATGAAGAGCCCTCTCTGAACCCTGTTCTCAGTCTCTATCACAAGCTCCTTCTCTTCTACCTAACGTCTAATTGCGATTCCTTTGGGGGTCAGGATTGGCTCTATACTCCCTCACTAGGTCATTCTTTGGCAGCTTCACTTTCTACCTACATGATTGTCACTCCCAAAGTTATAGATGTGATCCATTGGCTCATATGAATTCCAAGCGCATATAACATTGTCTATTCGATACCCACACTTGGGTGTCCATAGGCATCGCAGACTGACCTTGTCCGAAACAGAAATAATGAATTTCTGCCCCCAGACCTCCCCTCCTAGTCTTACTCATGTCCTCAGGGTCCTGCTCACTACCCTGCTGCTCAAGGCAGACACTCAGCCATCATCCTTATTTCTCTGTCTTTCATTCTCCGCGTCTTGTCTACTGGCAAATACAGTCATTCTGAGTCTCGAAATCACCTGAAAATCTGCTCACTTGGCTCCATCTCCACTGTCATCACACTTCTGCCCTGGTGGGACTCCAGCACCTCTGGTTTTTACTTTTACATTGCAACCCACCATTTCCCCTACAGCGGCCACAGAGTGGGCTTTCCATTGCCAGTCAAATAAACTCCAACCACTTTTCCAGGGGCCAAAGGAGCCCCACCTGATCTAGGTCCTGCCAAGTGCCCCAACTTCCTGTCCTGTTCTTGCCCTTGTATCAGCCACGTGGTCTCATTTTACTTCCTAGAACATGCTGATTTTTTCCATCCTCGGAGCCTTTCAGTCCATCTGGGGACTCATTCCTCCGGCTGTTCACACAGCTGGCTCCCTTCACCTTCATCTCTCAGCTTAAATGCTCCCTCCCCCGGGAGAGCCCCTGACCTCCAGTCTAAGTGGGTCACTCAGTTAGAGTCCATCACAGCACCGAATACAAGTGGAAATTATACACAGTCATTTGTTAATTGTCTGTTTCCCCAACGTTACGGCAGAGTCCATAAAGGCAGGACATGTCTGTCTTGTGCTCTGCTGTACACTGTACATAGCAGAGTATCTTCTGTGATTTAGATACACAATATTTATTGAATGAAGATGGAAAGCGTGGGCAAAGGAAGGCTGCCTGTCTTTCTAGCTCAGCTCTCCTTCTCCATGGGGTAAAATCTAACTAGTCCTTAAACTACCCTATACTTCAGAGTTCATTCTGAAAGAAAGATTTATCTCTTAATATAAGAATTATACTACATCTATTACCATCTCTTACTGACCTTGTAAATGCCGATATCTGTATTATCATTTGCTTCTACTCTTTAACTGTCACTTCTAGCTATAGATCTCGCAGAAATTGTCCTCATATAATTGATCCAAACTATGCTTTCTGGCCACTTTCTAATATGTTTTTCTGGAAAAGGCAGAGGCACAAAAATTCTTATTGTGCTTTTCTTATTCATGCCCTAGTTTTGGATTTCAATCACAATTACCGAAAAGGAGAGGGGTTTTTGGGAGATCATCAGTAAGCCTAAGGATTCAAGTTCAGGAAGTATTGAAAAGAATGAGTGGGCTGTACAATTTAATGTCAGCCCAGTGATAAAATGGCATTTCAGCCGAAGAGCAGACTCTCAATACATACCATGGTTTCTCGGCTGTTGATAGCTGATCCTGTGCACTTGGCTATGACTTTATCAATACACTTCTTGTGAATTGCTGCGTTACATTCTGAAAGGAAACAATGGCAGCTTCAGATCTGCAGAAGTTGAGGAACAACTAAACAAAAAGGATGATGATAAGACAACAGAAATCCTTACTTACGTCGACACTGATAGCCCTGTTTGTTCAGACCCCTGCAATGAAACACATGTTTGATTTATATGGATATTTGAACCAGGAGCAGCAACACAAACATGTAACAGGTGATGAGATCGCACAGATTCCTGCTATCGCAGAGCGTTTTATGATCAGCTAGACCTGGTCTATCATTTGCCAAGAGTGTTAACCTGTGTGTTTTATTCAAAATTGCTTTGTGAAAAGTCTGATGATGAAATAAAAGAGGAACTATTGATTTCCCTTTCATCTGAGTATTTTCCAAACAAACATGTAGAGGTTAAAATGCCTCATGGGCGCTTAATAGCAAATTTCCATGTCCTACACTTAACAATTCATTGTCTCACTAAGCTCACTAATGATCAGCAAAGACATTTGTATAACGTTTTATTTCCTGTTTCTGAGTATCTGAAACTATTTGCAACTAACAAATTTAGAAGCTTAAGTCCAATTCCTGAATAACATTCACTATTAGAAAGGAAGGAGGTTCAGGTCATTAGATGAAAACAGGTTGATGGAAATCCACCCAAAGTGTATTTGACCTTGGATATCCTGGTTATGCTTGAATACCTGGGGTCGTGCATTCATGGATTCTGCAGTAGCCCAAATGGAATACCTCATTAGGAGGCGAGGAGGCTGAGACCAGAGATAGGAGTTGTTTCCAGTGTCCACTCTATCACAGACTTTGCTGAGTGGTTACTGAGGCTTGAACCCATCTCTGTTTGAGGGCTGTTCAAACACCCAGGAGTGCCATAAGCATCTAAACCCATGAGCTCCAATGGGCAAGTGTTGTCTGTTGAGCACATTACTGCCAGCACACTTGGGCTGTCGAGGTGGTGGAAGTTTCGACTGTGAAACTGTGCTTACAATAAGGATTGTCCCTCCTCTGTACCTCCCCTCTTCACCTCGCAGCCTCCTTTAATCAGAAACTAAAGGCTTTGGAACCCTTTCCTGATGGAGCTGGCTTCCTTGCTGTACAGCAGCCATGTTATGAAAATCTTTTCTAGAATCACACCCTTTAAGCCTTCTCCATCCAGGTGAGGCCACGGAAAGCTCTCCTGTAGTACTTATTCTGGCACGCTCCCCTCAGGTGGGGCCCAATGGGTTAAGGGGATGAGACAAAATGCATAACCTAAAGCTTTGAGTGAAATGCCAAGTTACCGTACCAGACAAACTCATGGCAGACAGAGCAAAATGTGGGTTGTGGGAAGAAGGTGGCGGTGAACTCGTGGCACTTGACATGATGGACTTTGGCCTGTTTGATAGCTCCTCGGCGGTGATGCAGAGCAAAGAAGCCTTCAGCTTCAAATTCACTCAAGTCCTTTGTGTCTGCAGAAGAGGATAAGGGACAAAGCGAAATTCTGTGACATGGCTGTCATAGCTGGGTGGGGAGAGTGGGTTGCTGGGGAAGGAACAGAGATGGAGAAGGAATTAGACAAGTGTTTAAATCAGTAAAATCCCAAGTACTCACTGATATGTGGGATATAAAACTGAAAATAACAAAAGAACAAGACAAACAAATGAAGAAACAAAACTCATAGACACAGACAATAGTTAGTGGTTACCAGAGGGTAAGGGGGTGGGGAGTGGGAGATGAGGGTAAGGGGGATCAAATATACAGTGATGGAAGGAGAACTGACTCTGGGTGGTGAACACACAATGTGATATAGATGATGTAATACAGAATTGTACACCTGAAATCTATGTAACTTTACTAACAATTGTCACCCCAATATACTTTAATTAAAAAAAAAATCCCAAGTACTTACATATATTTTTTCAAGTACTTATTAAGTTTGCTGCAGTACTAAGCCTTTTTTCTTTAACTCTTTAAAACAGAATCATCATAGGTGTATTATTGTAGGACTGAAACAGTGATTTTGGATTATTGGCTCAATCCTTAACTCTTTGACTGTGCTGAGTTAGCCTCTTTCAATTTAGAACCAGAGGCCAGAACTTTCAAGGTATTTACCAGCCTCTCCTATTCACTGTCAGTGATGAGTCAGCCAGAAAAGGCAGGAAGTGGCAAATACTTTTCTGCCTGTAATTCTAGAGAACAATGTGGTTATTGACAGCAACTTGGAAACACCTTCTTTTTTTTTTTTTTAAGTTTCCAAGATGCTTTACATCTGGTTACAGAAAGAGTTCAGTACACTGGAGGGAGCTGGCCAATTTGTGAGTGAGGGCAAAAGAACTTGGGGAAGTTGTTTATGTTCTGTTTCCTGATGTCCACAGTAATCAGATGCACCTGTTACAGACCACACTGGTCAGTGTGGAAAGGGCCAGAAACTGATAGTTCACTGTCACGTGTGGGTATTGCTGCAGGCGTTTTAAGCAGTTACTGTCCACAGGGCCCTGTTGACATCTTCCCAAAGCTGGTAGAATTCTGAGAATACCAGTGCTATTCTGGCTGAAGTCCAGGTCCAGAGACAACACACCATAGCAAGGAGGTTACGGTTAAACAGCATGGTGAAAAATGCACCATGCGAGAGAGAATGAATGGCACCATAAACAAGAAAGGAATAAAAATCATCATCATCACTAAAATAAGCATAATGCAGTTAATGATGATGACGCTTAGAATTTTAAATCGCTTGCAGATTCTTGGATTACTTATTCTATTTCTTTTATCTTTACAAATACAAAAAATGGAGGTTTGGCGAGAATATGGGATCATATTTCACAAATCTCAAGAATTAACGATATTTAAATTACTTCTATTCTGGCTAAGCAGGCCAGAGGTTTGACAACACACTTGGGGCACATATTCCTGCCAAGGTACCTTCTTTTTCACACCCCTAATGGTGGCGGGGCTAGAAACATAGTGAGTAGACAGAAGTGGGGCTGTGTAGAGGGAGAGGAATCCCTCTCCCCCAGGAATCCAGCCAAGTCCCAGGACACATTTCAGGACCAATGTCTTCTCTACAGTGATCCACGGGTCTGTTTTATGGCAACTCCGGACCCCGGATAACAGGCATCCCCAGAATCACATAAATAGTTCCACAGACGGGGCGTAACACTGCCTCATACTTTAAGGTTAGGTAATTCAGGTCTTTTTATTTGGAACTAGGCTGGAAATAAATTAGGGTTGGTGAATAAGGGGTGAAATTCAGGGTCACTGAGGCAATTGCCTTTGCCTGCAAGTTCTGGAATAAGTGTGGAGATCTATTTACAACTTGTGACTGGTGTAGTAGGTCATTTGTCAGTCAGATTTGACTCATTTCTATTTTGGTCCAGATGAAACAGTATGAAATAAATAAAGTATAAAATTACTTTTAAACCAAGGGATGGAAGTGATGCATTACTATAAAAAATAATATATATATTCTCTGCATGAGACTATAATCCTGTGATTTCTTTTAAAAATGTCAGAAAGTGCTAGAAATGAATTTATTCCCTTGCTGCTTCTTGTGATATCCTTTATCCTCTAACCATCTCAATCATTACAAGAGAGTAAATTTATAAAAACTCAGAATTTCTTAAATTCGTCCGGTATTTACTATGTTTATTTCTGAAGTGATTTCCTCCTCTGTTTCTTAGCTTGATGAAGTTCATTGGTTTTTATATGTTTGGTTACTTCTTGTATAGTAATGGCTCCTAATCTCTTTATTTAGTTTAATCTATCACTTGTTTGTAGTCAATCTAACCACACACGTTTCCTGGGCAGCTACAAGCAAGTTGCTACATGGAATATTCTAAAGAAATATGAAATGTTATCCCTAACTTTTGAGTGGCTAAAAGTCAAGTCAGGGAGACGTGGCACTCACGCAAAGAACAGTATGCGATGGTGTGAAATAGACTTGGAGGTGTGTACACCCATATTTTTTAGGAGGTAGGAAAGGAATGACAAAAGAGACCACAAGGAGACAGCTGAAAATTTAAGAGGAAAACTTGAACAATACCACTTTGGGCAAGCCAAGGGGAAGAACAGGGTTTGTTTTTGTTTTTTTTTTGGCATTGACTGATCTAGAGGTGTCAAGGGAATTGAAGGCCAAGAAACAGGAATTTGTCTTGAGGATTCATACTCTTGGAGAAAGGCATTTAGCAGATTGGTAGAAATATCAGCCAGACTCCTAGGGTTTAAGAATTGACAGAGTAGTGAAGAGACAGGGACTAATAAATAAGAACTACTTTTTCAAGAAATGTGTCAGGAAAGGAGAGGAAAGAAAAGCTGATGGAGGTAAAAAGGTGAAAGAAAAAGATCTTTTTCAAGATTGGAGAAGATGGTTTAATTCAGGATGTCTCAGCAATGAGTGGGAAATCAAAGAGAAGGAACAGCTGAAGATGCTAGAGAGGAAACATGGTTGATGGCACAGAGCTGCTAGGGATGGGAGGCAGGAGACCAAGAAAGGGAGGGACTTTCTCTGAGGCAGAAGAGTGGGAAGAAAATGCAGGGAGAAGCGGCTATATTCTAAGTGCAGACAGAAGATGGAGTCTCTCCCAGTTATATTGGGGATAGGCCAACCTCCAAGAGTGAGAAGAGTAGGATACCCTCAGAAACCAAGGAGCATGGGAATGTTTGGAATAGCCATTGTATGGGAATCAAAAGAGAATAAAATGAATTTTTAAATGCCACGGTGAGTCCTACCGAAAAGTTCAACAAACATTCATTAAGTACCTCCTACATACCTAGTATGCAACCTGGTGCTGGAGTTAGAGACAAGTAAGATTGGTTCAACCATTGCTTTCCTGAAAGGAATTTAGAGTCTAGAAGGAAAGATAATTAATGTAGTAATTGTCTAAATAGGGGTATTCACAGGATGCTATGGGTCCTTGGAGGTGAGGAAGCTACACCAGCAGGTGTAGGTCAGTGGAGGTGAGAAAAAGAGGAAAGTTGGACATGGGACGTACTAGCAGAGATGATTTCTGAGCTGGGTTCTGAAGGATAAATAACTTACTAATGTGTGGGAGAAAGTATGGTGGGGAAAAACAAAAAGTATTCTCTCTAGATGGAAGAGACTAAGCAAGGGTACAGAGATAAGTTATCTCAGGATGTGTATATTGCTAGAGTGTGGCATACGAAGCAGAAAACATCAGTGGTCACATCTAGAAGACATATAGATATCAGATCAGTTTGAAAATTTTCCTGCAGATAATTTGTAAACACTGGAAGGCGGTAGGCAGGGACAGGGGCAAAGGGAGGAACAGATGTATTGCATATTCAGAATGGAATTTTTCATAGTTCATTCTGGCAGCCAAGTAGAATGATGGGGATTTGGCATGAGGTAAAGATGATGTAAGCTGGGGATAAAATTGAAAATGACTAAGTAAACAACATGGGCAGACACTGTTGGATTAATGTGGGAAGTTGAAGGAAAAGGAGGCTATAAAAATTACTTCCAGGTTTCTGCATGGATGAAATAGTAATTAATTAAGACAATGAGTACAAAACAAATAGCTTACTGGTAAAAATGGAGCAAAGGCTTGAAGAAAGAGAGGGGCATATATGTGGTTTGGAGATCAGAACATCTCTGGAAGAAGAGGGTGCTTGTGAGAGCTGAGTACTGGCAAGGGCTCATCATGGACTCCAGGTGAGGTCAGAAGTTAATGTTAGAAGTAGGCAAACAAATGAGTGTGAAAGAGAAACTAGATCAGGGTAAAGTCTGGTACTTACTGTGTGAAAGAGGACAGAATTGACATGGGAGGAGGATGAGCTCTGAGAGGAGAAGGTCTGATTGAGTCCTTGACGGGTTGGAGAATTCTGATTGATTGATGACCTGTAGGGTGATTGTAGGTTACTGAATGGATAAAGAAAAGTGTAGGGAGGTGTGAAAATATGAGGTGGGGTATCAGGTGGTGTTAGTGAACACTGAAAAAGTGATTCCAGCACAGAAATCAAGGAATGGGGATTTTAGAAGAGAAAGAATGGAGTGAGTTGTGTATAGAGAGCTATGAGCCATTTACTTCCCTGGAGAGTAGAAAGGAATTGAGACTTCTATTAAAGACGAGTGTAAAAGACATGTTCGCATCTTAATTGTTATCCAAGATTGAATTCCTCATCCCCTCTCATTTGCCTTCTCTTCCCATATCTCTCATTTCTACCACTCCTATTATCATTTCCCTAGTCTTGGCGATTTTAAGAGATACCATCAACATTTTTTGCCTTCACTCAACTTTCATTTTAAAAGAATTATAAAAGCACCTCAACTATGTCCTTACAATGGGCATACCCTTTCATCTACACTGCCCCAAAATCTTACTCTTATCCTATTTTCTTTTATTTCATTCCTATAACCACACCTCCAGATGAGATTCTCATCACAGTCTATATCCAGGCTACTTCTTTTCCCAAATCAATCCCACATTCTGTCACAAGCAATTGCCCCCAAACACTGCTTTCATTATATCAAGTCCTGCTCAAGAATGTGGCTATGACTCCTTGTTCATGGTGACTTCCCGATGTCCACACACTCTTCTTGCCTGCCTTCCAAGCCCGGATCTGGCTTTGATTCTTCATTCTGATTTTAGCAGGGGCCCACTAATCTACCTCCACTGGTCTTCTCACAGTCCTCTGTCCATTCACATTTTTGCTCAAGCCTACATTTTTTTCCTCCTAGATGTTACCCGTCTTCTTTGCAGATCTCAGTTTTGCCTGTCCTTCAGTGCCTGCAGTGTGGAATTTTCTGGAATGACGGTAACCCATCAGTACCTCTTGGTTAATTAGTGTTTATGTGGTTTAGGGTTTAATTCTATAACTGTCTAATTTACACCAAGTCTCCAATTTGGGTTGAAAATCCCTAACTGTAAGAACTCTTATATGTAGTCGTAAACATTCTTAAAATTGAATGATATCCTATACTTCTTGTCATCAACAAGGAATTTTCTAGTTAGGTTATTCCATAATATTGCTTGTTAAAAAATTATGATTTTTTAATATGTGAAAATTTAGAGATGGAGTTTCAATTTGGGTCTAGATATAAAAATTTTTAAATGCTACAAAGTTGTATTCTTTAAAAAAATTTCCTGGGCTTGCATAATTATTGTTTTTAAAATATCATTGGTTTTTGGCCACCTGAATTTTCTCTCTCATTCTAAGACAAAATTTAAGTTTCATAATAGTAGGATGAATATCCGTGGAATTATTTTTCAAAGCAGTGGTCTTTAAACCACTTACCAAAAATACTTGCATTCTGATAGAGGACTTCTTCGATTTACACTGGGCCACGTTTTGAATGAATGGGAGAAGTATACTTTCTCTTATTCAAGGAATTAAACAGTATTCGTATTATCATTTAGGCCAGTACTTGCACTTTTTATGGAAACTTATTTATTCAACTGTCCTACAATCACTCTCTATCATTTGGCAGACTCAAAAATAGTATAATGACATGTACCATATATTTAGAGCTAGCAGAGATAAAAGAAAAGTTCAGATTGTATTGTTCCCTCTTTAGGAGTTTTTTCTTCTTTTTTGAAAAAGGTTTATTATGGAATATTTCAAATATATACAAAATTGAGCAAATACTGCAATCAACTTCCCAGTAGCTGTCACGCAGCTTTGACAATTACGAGTTCATGGCCACTCTTCTAATATACTCCATCCACACCTCCCACCCCATTGGCCCCACGCTAATGGGTTATTTCGAAGAAATCCCTGGTATTATATTATTTTATCTGGAAATATTTTAGTATGTATCTTAAGGATGAGGACCATTTCAAAAATATAACCACAATATCATCATCACACTTAAAAAATTAACAACAATACCTCAACAATGAACAACTATCTGGTGAGTGTTCAATTTTCCCTGATTATCTCATAATCAGTTTTTTCCAGTGTATTTAAATCTGGACTTAAAGGAATTGTCCATGTGAAGCAAAACGCAGAAAGCAGCTTAAATCTGTAAACTAAAACTTGTTTCTTGGTGGTAATTTAGACAATTACTAAAAAGCTAATTTAGAAAATAATAAAATCAGTTGATCACCAGTGAGTTCACATATCCATTCTGAGGCTTAGGATTTTATGAGCAGTAGCATTTGATTCATTCAAACAGTAGCATTTGGTTCTTTTAAACAGAAAGAACTGATAGGCTGTCATAGACACAAGCAAGCACACACTCGTAAATGTAATTCTGTGACCAATGTCTGTGTGTGATGTGGAATGGAAACTCTTTAGCAATGCATTTTCCTTCCTTGTTCCTAAAAGGATTTTGAGGTGACTAACTTGAAGACAGTGGTATTTTGCACTAGCATTATGGGAACTATTTATTGGTTTCTTATTTATTTTGTATTCTACTGATGTGCAATAGTTTGTTATATCACATCATTTACACACAGTTTGTAGACACATCGTGGCACATAAACAGAGCCTGTTTTGAATTTACATTAAATTCTCAAACTAAAATACAGACAGACTATAAATGCACTGGGCATATGCGTCCACACAATTGAAAAACTAATGCTATCAATGTTTTACATTTCTATGTTTCTCTAGCCCAGATACGTGTCATTTCAACTAATGTTTGAGCACCACTGGGAATTTTAAGAACATCCCTTGGGCTTCCATTTTCTCCTAATTGTTTTCTCTGCTGTTGTAGAAGGTACATTGAGTTGCACATAAGGAGAAGGGACATGTCCTCCTCACCCCCCAACAGGAAGAAGAAATGTCACTTGCCACTCATTTCCAGAAAGTATCTTGCGTTCATTAGCATTCGGCCTTGAGGTTTCAGCTCTAACTGGTTGAGAGAAGGAAAGAAAGATCAGTCAGCATGTGAAACAAAAGCTGAGTTTAATGACGTCATTACTGCCCAGTTTGGTGATGGCAGATTTCCAATGCAGGACGCAAGCGTTGCTCCCTCTCATTTAACTCACACACATTATCATAATAGCACAGCATCCGTGTACAGTCTTTTATTAAAACACCTCAGCAGCTCATTATTTTTCCTTGGAGATCAAAACTTCCGGAAGGAAGAAACAGAATTCCAAAATGGATTCTGTCTGATTTACTTGCCCAGGGCTGCTGCTTATCTGAAGCATTGTAAAGGATAGATTGAGGTCTGAATCCCCGCAAAAGAATGATGATGCTGGGACTAGCTCACTTGGGGAACAAGTTGGTCTATAGAAGGAAAGAGGAATTCTTTACCAAGCGTGATTCCACACAGGCCTCTAGGCTAATCAGGATATGAAATGGGGGTGGCCTTTTTCTTTCACAAGGAGAGATTTTCTCCTTAGGAAAGTGCTGGATAATACGTCAAGGGAAATTTTAATTTGATTGGTTTGAGAAGGGATAAAATAATATATTCCAGTATCATTATGTAGAAAGGACCAGAGCAAAGTGACATTTTAAATGATGCAGGATATCTTGTGATGTGACTTAAGGGGAAAAATGGCAAATCCAAGGTAACCTGACAACTGTTGCTAATATATTAAGTCATAACACCGTATTGTTACTATGCCAAAAAGAATACAAAGATGAATCGAAGGTCCTTATTGATAATTACATCCATGAATTAACTAGAATAACTGAGAAGTAGTAAGAAGTGTCCAGTTGAGCCCAGGATTGAATATGAATCGTAGCTAAATAATTGACTGGCAGTGTGACCTTATGCAAGTCACTAAACGCTCAAAGATCACTGAAAGGCTATTATCATAGCAATACTTATGTCACAGCATCACTACTATTAGAATTTTATGATAAAATAAGCTGTACTTCTTGGTCAACTATAAATTCTCAGGCAAGCTTAAATAGATTAATGAAAAGAGAAGTGCTTTTGATATCAAGTATATACACCGTTGTTCTCTGGTTTGTGGAATACACAATAAAGATGGACGCAAAGATGTAACTAGAAGAGCCAGATAAGGGCTCATTCCCAAACAAAGTGGGGAAAATTGGTATCAGGTGACCACAAAGTCATCAATATTCAGGACTTAGTGGTGATGGAGAAAATTAAACTAGTTTGCTGCTGGGAAAACGATATCCATATAAAGTTACAGTCCATCATGTTTTTGAGGGTGAATAAGAGATAATGATACAAACAGTGAAATCCTTGAGAAAGCAGGAGGCAAGTCTCCATGTGGTGTTTAGAAACTGGATGATGGTGTCTGTGGAGGTGAAAGGCAACTTTGAGAAAATAATTTTTTTTTTAAATAGAGAAATTAATTTTTGGAAAGCAGATTTCAATAGAAGCAAGGGCAAATATAAGTCCAAAACAACCTGCTGGCCCTTAAACACTACAAATAAAAGTAAACCAAGGAACAACCTTAAAAAAAAAAGATGGAAAAATGTGAAAAGGTTGCCAGTTAAATGAGGATCTGAAGGCCACCAAGTGTTATGACTAAATCATGAATAATAAAAAAAAGTGAAAAATCTGATAAGAATAAAATCAGAAAAAAAGCCAAGGCTAGAAATCAAATGCATTTGAGTTATAAATAGAAAAGCACCCTGATCATCGGTGACGCTTAACAAAAGAATTAAAAAATTAGTTATCTTTTCATTAATTGAGAAGGAAATCAAATAGCATGCTACTTTAAAAAATTAGGAATTTGACGACTTTTTAAATTTTTTTTTTTTTTTTTATTGAGGCAGAAGGCAGAAAAGAAATGGGAATGGAGGAAAACTGGGGAAGACTTTCTCTAGTTAATCTCTTCTTTTTCTCAGTTAGATGTTGCCGTTTAGGCCCAGCTGCCACTTCACCCCTCTCACTCACCCGGTCTGTATAAACCTTTTAACACTAAGTTACACACCTGGGACATTATCCAGTTTTTTCACGGCTTCCTACTTGCCTAAACAGTGATCCAGGAGGAATTCTGTTTTCATGTCCCCCTTCCCCAAGCTGAACATGGAAATACTCAATAGATTCTGCTGAACTGAGTGATCTAAACACATCTAACAAAGCATGGGAACTTTTTTTTTTTAAAAAAAACCTTGGTATATGCTTATTGTTAAAGATGATTTTAGTGACACAAAGATTTATATACATACACACTTTCCTAAAAAGGACTGAATTTTTTTAAGGTCACAAATACAAAACGGACACAAAATTCTTTTTTTGGCTTATATTATTCCCATTTTGAAACCTGTGTCTTGAAAGATTTTTGGGTGGAGTTGTTAAAAATGTGAACTATTGGAAATAAACAGAAAGATAAGATTCTCTCCTTTTTGCATAAATGACATAAACGTTTGAAAACATGTTCTGGGTCTCAGATCATTTAAAAGCAGTTTTTACTGGTATATATATGTATATATTTTCATTTTGTGGGCCCCAGAAATTTTCATTAGAATTTTTTATGCTTTCATATTCTACTCTTCCCTTTAACATTTCTAAACATTTGCTACCAAAACAGTAACAACCTAAGTTTTCCAAAACTTGGTGTAGTAATTGTAACATGGATTTTGCACGATGTACTTTTTAGTAAAAGGAAGCTAAGTGAATACATTATAGCTAGAACAATTTATAGGGATTAGCAAACTACTTTGGAGAAAGAAGACCAAACATTAAATGGATCTTTGTTCTATCCTCTCACTTATGGATCTATTGTCTTATCTACCTTATCTTAGTATAAGATATCAAGATATCTTGATAAATAGATAACATGTTCTGGGTCTCAGATCATTCAGGAAGGGTGAGATTCCCAAGTTAGGGGAAATTTGTGATATTTCTGAGCTTACTATTAGTTATAAATCAGTAACAGTACTACATAGCCTAAGATATCTTCTTCACCTTACACAGGAATCAGAGATTTGAACAGGTCAATACGTTCCACAATGAATAATCATTGTCATTGTCAAGTCACCAGTAAGTAAGTGGTAGGGAGTCTGTTTACTCAAAGCTAGTGTATCATCATTTTAGGATAACGTTGCAGTTTTGAGCTAGTCTTTAGCTCATCTGGTACTTACCACGTCATGATATACACTCGTTAAGTAAAGCTCTCAGCTCAGATATTTACCCATATTTCTGTCTTTCCGTTGTTCTTTCTGCATCTCTCAGCCAGGGAGTAGAGCTCGACAGTAGTTTCAGATATTAGGTCCACGTTTTTGCCCTTCACGATGATCTGCATTACCCTCCCCTTGTTGATGTGGGCATCAAAAGTGCTGTCCCAGGGAGGGTACATGGTCGGCTTTTTCTGGATGTACATCTGCCCATTCTCTACGAACAGAAAGATACGGTCTCGTTACTCCTTTAGCCAGCTCTGGGAGAAAAATTCAACTCAGCAGTGGCACCCATTCCCTCTGCTCGGTAGGGTATATAATTCTGTCGGGAAGACAAAAGTAACACATAAAACAATTCGAGACAATATAGGATAGGATGAAACAGTTCCAAGGTCTGCATGCAAGGTAATGTATTGAAATGTGAAAGTCAATCTATTAATAGATAAGTTAGGCAACAAAAATATGACCATGGCTTGGACTACCAGTGTTCATTTTTTATTCAATAGTTAGTTTCTTCACTTTGAGTGTGAACACCTGAGCCATATAAAGAACTCAGGCTAAGCCTGGTATATTTGGTAACATAGAGTGACCCAGACCCCATTTTTTACACATTTTACACTTTTATGCCTTTTAGGAATCCTCTTTTGTTAATCTCTAAGGTGTGGGTACATGACGGATTAATTTCACTGACATCTGGTAAAAAATAGTTGATACAAAACTACCTTGTATTCATCTGAAAGACACAAAGGCATAATTTAAGGTTTATAATGAGTATATAAAATGATATATGTAAAAATTTTCCATTTGCCATTAATACACTAAGAGGCAAAACCTTTCAAACACAGTGAGCCATTATTTCCTTCTTTAATTCTCAAATGAGGGTACATCTTACATGTCCTGTGCACCCTAAACAGAAACTGACAAGTAACTAACTCAGAGAGGTGGTGGTCTTCCTGCCTGGAGCCCGTGGCGCAGGCCACAGACCTGCAGGTGGGGAAGGGAAGGTACGCAGGGCTCCTGGAAATGGTCCTGACAAGAAACGTGGTCCGGATGATGGAGTGTAAAGGGAGCGTCCCCAGACCAGCAGGAGACTGGGAAAGAGCTCACTAGTGGGATTAAGGGGTGCGTATCCTATCTTTTGTCCAGATTGGATTTCTACAGTCTTTGTTCTTTAATCATTTCAGAAGCAGAGAACTGCAGCTGTACTTGAGTGCTTGTTTCTTATGATAACGAGCATGTTAAGTGGCAGATTTTGATGAGGCAAAAGGGAAAAATCCATTTAAAGCAGGGAGACAAAGCAGTTCTGACCCCTGATAGCCCTTTCTTCCCAGTGCATAATGCTAAAACGGAACAGGCATTGAGCATGTGCTAAATTATTATTCGGGGGTAGGCCGGGATTTGAGTAGCCAAAACTTCAAATTTTAGGTAAAGCTGGCTACTAGAGGTATAAACTCTGATCATATGAAGCCGTAGGATAGGAAGGGGAAGATTTTAATGTCTCGTTTAAAAGAAATTCAACTGGAGATTGGACTTAAAAAACAAACAAACAAAAAAATGGGGGCAGCCAGTTAGCTCAGTTAGTTAGAGCTCGGGGCTCTTAACAACAAGGTTGCCGGTTTGATCCCCACATGGGCCACTGTGAGCTGCGCCCTCCACAACTAGATTGAAACAATTACTTGGAGTTGATGAGTCCTGGAAAAACACACTTAAAATAAATAAAAGTTAAACAAAAACAAACAAACAATGGCAATATTAACGATCATAGTAACATTTTACTTCCATGGACTTGAAGCCTCTCCTTCTCATAATTCTTTTCAACATAACCATTTTCCACGCCCGGCAAAGGACAGACATTTCCACAGCAAGGCATTTCTCATACTTTCATTCACTAGGTTTGTAATAACCTAAAAGAGGACCAGAATTTAGGATCCTGTCTATTTACAGTGAGTTTTACATTTTCAAAGGCTCTGGAACGCACGGCACTGTGTCCTGTTTGTCTCTGTTCTGTTGCCTCATCACGGAAAACATAGCCTCACACCCTCAAGGTTGAAACGTGTTTAAATTCTGTAGAAGTAATAATTGAATTATAATGTTGAGAGAGATTTCTTTTCAGAACAAAACAAAAACAAAATCAAAAGCAAAAATCTCCAAACTCCGCAGGCTAACCTTTTGGAAAAACAAAGTCTTCTTCTTTTCTGACAAGGTCTTGATCCACATGGCTGATTAGACCAAGTTCAAAGGCAAGGCCAAAAGAAGAAGAAATTTTAAAAAGGCTCTCGGGAGGCAAATGTCAGGGAGACCTGTGGTTGTAAAGAGAACTGGATCCAGGAGACCCATTAAGTCCAGAGTGGCTTTGAAAAACTCACACATTTTACACTTCAAAGATTTCTGTGACATTTGAAAGGTTTTAGCTTGGGAGCAAGTGCCATTCTTACTTTTAACTAAAAAGGAGCGAAATCTGGACAGAAGGGAAATCAGGGTGATTCAGTGGCTGAAAGGATGAAGTCGGCCATGAGACCTGTTCTTTTAGGGGAGGGAATGCCCAACATAGGAGGGTTTGGAACCCCAGGATCCTGATCTGGAAACCCCCAGCTGGAGGTTCTCAACTGTGCAATCAGGGTCCCCTGGAATCTGTGAGTGTCACACCCCTAGAGGCCTTCTTAGGACTACCCTGTGTGAAATAGCTCACATCTCTCTGTCCCCAATGCTTCTCTCCCCCCTTTACTCTGCTTCACAGGAGGGACCATATTCCATTTTGGTTCATTGCCTGTCTTCCTCCGCTAGCGTAGAAACACTAAAGGAAAGGCACTTTTGCTGAGCCAGTATGCCATGGGCGCCCCATTTCTGTATAAATGAACGTAATGGCTCCTGTTGTTCTTGAAAACTTGCACGGGGTAATCATACTTCTCTCCAGAGTGTCTGCCAAAATGAGAAATGTGTGGCAGGACATAGGGAAGGTAATGAGGCTGGGAAAGCCTTGGGCTGTAACCTGCCTCCTTCCTTTCTTTTAGAAAGTCTGTAAGAATCTTAAAATACAGAGGCAGGGAGGAGGAGAATGGAAGCCAGTTGAAGTGACCCTGGAGAGATTCCAGACAAAAAAGAGTTATTTTAATTGAATGATCTAAACCTATACAAGGAATCTTAGAAGACTGTCCCACTTGCCCTCTTACCATGAACTGCCTATATACATTTCAATTCGACAGAACGTGACTATTCTTTCACTCATCCAGGGTCTTAGTAAACGCAAAAGTAAGTTATCTGAAATTTGGATTCTAACGGCTAATATATATTCTTTGTAACATTCGTCAAAGCTTAGCCAAAGAAGCAGTAAGCCAACTTTAGAGGTAATTCTAAGATTATGCAGACTTTATCTATAATCACTGAAAACAATTATAGGTCCCTTGTCCTGCTTTAGCTCACTACATTCCCCCCCCATTAACTCCTCACACAACGTCTGCAAACCCATGTCTTATTTCCTTTGTTCCCTTCATTTATGTGGAAAAATAGTGCAGTGAAACAGAACATGAGGCAGCAGAGCTGGCTGTAGTTCAGACACGACCACTACAGCCATATGCTCTAGGAAGTACTTGGTTTCCCCTGGCATCGGTTTCCTGGACTGTGAAGTTAGGTTGAACCAGACGACCTTGAAGAACCTTGAGAGGCTTCGCTTCATAGTTCATAGCAGGGTCTCCCCCCACCCCCCACTCAGGCTTACCTGATTCAACATATTCTTTGACAAGCACGGCACAGTAAGGGTTAACAGCCTCTCCCTGACATGGCTGGCAGGACCCACAGTCAAAGTGGGATAAACCGATTCGAAGAAATGGTGACATGGTCGTTCCCTGTAAAGCGACAAAAGACAAATGCTATTTGGGGGCTATAAACTGTGTTACTTTTGGTGTCCCATCTCCACTTAAATAGTGCTTTATCACAGACGCCCAATGCTTCCAATGGTTCAGCTATCCATTCGAACAAATGCTTTGGCTTCCCCTTCTGCAAAATACATTAGTGGGCTCATCCCAAAACACAGACTGACTTGCCAAGGGAAGAGTCTTTCTAGAAGTCTGTGTGATTCAACCTCGTCCGCCAGGACGGTAATTCCATTCTTAATTTAAGGGAGTCTTTAATAGTTGCAGAGAGAGGCAAATGTTTTCCAACAGTTTATTTCTTCTGTTATTCACGTAGGTACCCAGGAACCCACACACAATAATAAGAAAAATGAGTTTATGAAGAGTGAGCCTATTTTAGTCACAGCAGTTAAATATGACACCAGAAAATTCTTACATGGGCTATTTATGTGTGTGATGGAATTGGCTCTGGGCACTTAACAGCTGATCCCTATTTACTGGAGACATTTCAAAAAGGTTGCTTTCTTCACAGTCATATATATGTGTATGTGTATGTATGTATGCACATATATAAAATAAGCCTTTGACCATCATGAACTACTTAAAAAACCTTAAATCGAAGGATAAAATAGTGCTTTCTTGTGTCAGGATAAATACAGTACTTCATAAAATCCAATTCACTGATAATTACGCTTTCCTAGAGATCTAGGTGAAAATCATGGTGTTGGCTACAAATTCTGGGATTCCAGTCTTCATCTGCTATTCTTTCCTTTCCTTGTTTGCTCTGGCCACCACTTACCTCAACCACACACCCTTTTTTTTTTTCTTTTCCTAAACTACTTTTCCATGAGGTCCCATTACTCTGAAATCATCATCTGATATTTAATGCCAAAGTTACTTCCTTGCTCATTCTGTGTTTTTGAATCATTTTCTCCTCCTGAATTTCCCCAAACTTTCTTAAGTATGTTCATAAGAACAAAGCATTAGCTGACTTTTCTACCTTTTATAAAGAAAGAAAACGGCTCAGAATACTAGGAATCTAGATGTGAGAGTAACGTAGCTGGAAACCTTGGGCCCAGAATCCCGCATCTAGCAGCGTGATGAAAGTTCACCAGACCTCAGGAATGCCGGTGGTCTTTGGGGGTTTTCTGAACCCAGAGAGAGACAGCTTAGGGGCGCTTAACAACTGCTATTTTCATGGATTTTAAGGAAGTCCCAATTTCCTGCAGAGTTTAGCAGGAGATGGTTACGGAGTCCTTGTGATTTGTTCTTAGTCTCTGAAACACATTCTCTGTAAGTCACACTGTTGAATCAGCAGCTAGGTGACTTTCAGGTGTGTCTTTAGGGGGCCCCCTTTACCCTCGGAGCTTAGAATTCTAGCACAAGAGCGGGGCTAATAACTACGAGTTCTCCAGAGAGAACTTCTTTGAGACCCCACTGCCCCCTTTCCTGGGCGAGATAGCACATAGGTCTTTTGGACAAATCTGTATTTCTGCAGTAATCAGGAAAAATCACCAAGAACTATCCTCATTAATGGGAGTATTTACTATGTGTGGACTTTTTGAAGATTTCCTCAATACAAGTCAACATAAGCAAGTCATTCTTATTTGCGTTTGAAGGGATCACTGACTCATAAAGCCTGAGTTAAAGCGCTCTGACCTTTAGTGAGGGATGTGTCACTCTGCTATTTCCAGGCTGGGTTCAGAGTTAGGTGACAGCAGCTCAACAGGCACCTGGGACAATCTGTCTGGGAATGGAAAGAAACCTCTAGGGTACCCAGGGGTTCTGTGTATGGAAGAGAGGTGCAGCGGACCTCCGTCCCCCACAGGGCTTAGACCTCAGCTGCACTCCTCATTCATTAGCAGTCCGGATTCACTTGCCATTTCACCAGATTCACTTGCCCATGAGCATTTGACAGTTTACCTAATGCACGCACCTGTGTGAGAGCCCAGCCATCGTCTCTCTTTCTAACGGCCTAGACACGGTGACATAGTCTGCCATTTTGACATCTAGTAGGCAGAACTGAAATTGTGTGCTTAACCTCACACATCGTGTAATAAAGCCTCAAGCTCAGGGGTGTGTTTTTAGGTCAAAGGTAGCATTTTCTCCTTGAGCTACTCAGAATTCCTGCCCTGCCCCCGCCCTGCCCCCCCCCCCCCCCCAACAGCAGTGTGATCCTTATGAAAAACGAAGCAAACACACGAAATTGGAACATCTCCTCACAGTCCCACCAGGAAAAGCAAATTGCTGGTACTATTTCGATGTGTTTTCTCTAGTCTTTTTCATCTACCGGGTTTTGTATTTTTTGTTTTACATGTTGTGCTCGTATGTGTGTATGAGATTATATTTCGCTTTTTAATTTAAATTTTACCATAAAATTGTCCAAGTTCCTACATCATCTTTGTTACATCCTTTAAATTCTGGCATGACACGGTACGGAGGGACAGTTCCAGGGTCTGCTGTACTAAAGTCTTGTAGTTTCACATGTAGGCCGCTTCCAAGTTTCCCACACTAGAAATAATGCTGCGATAAGCATCTTTATACAATTTTTTAAAAAATTAGGACTATTGCATCAGACTAGGTCACTAGAGTACTATAATATTACTAGGTCAAATGATGTTCCAATTTTATGGTCTCACACATTGAAAAAAAGAAAATAACAAAACATAAAGGCAAAAACCTAATGGGAAATACTGATGGTGAGTGCAATAGACAACAAGTTAGCGTCACCATTCCATAATGAGCGATATGCAAATTTGTATAGATAAATACTACCTACGACCCAAGTAAATAAGTGGTAATAACGCAAACTATACAAAACACATAAAACATAGCTGCAATTAGTTATGTGGAAAATTGCTCAACCTTGTGAGCAATTTAAGAAATACAAAATAAAACAAGATACTATATAACTGCATTTATATGACCTTCTTGAAAAGACAAAATGATGTGGCAAAAATAATATCAGTGGTTAGCAGGGGTTTGGGGAGGGGACAGGGTATGGCTCTAAAGGGACAGCATGAGCAAGTGGGGGGTGGGGTGGGGAGGGAGATTGAACTGTTGTATAGCCCGATGATGGCAGTGGTCACAGAAATCTAAACTTAAATCAACAGAATTAGACACCAAAAACAAAAGTCAATTTTATCGTATGCTAATTTAAAAACTAAATTGAAAAATAAATGCTTTTGGCATTTTAAGGCATGGATTATAGATCCAGAGGTTATATACATAATATACAAAGAATATACATTAGGAAACTGGGATGTCATATAATAAAGTATTAAATTTAGATTGTAAGGTAGTCAAGAGGAGCCTCAATTTCTAAAGGGAAATGGAGCCTTAAAAAAACAAAACAACCTTTATTCTGTAGTATTTAAGCTCTTTGGAAATTTTGCATTTTGATGCAAATAGCTGAGAAAAAAATAGCATTAGAATTTGATAATGCCTTTTTTGAGGTACTACTACCATTCAATGCTTAATTTAAACTGTAATGACAAGAGTTAAAATATCTAAAATAGAAAATAGAAAACAATAATAGTGTTTTACCTGGGCAGTTAGCAAATAGTTTTGAAATGGTCTTACCCAACTAACACTGGCAAGGACCACAGGATCGTGCCCTTTATACAATGTGGTTTGGAGTGTAGATTTCCGCACCCCTTTTGAGAGCCCATGTGTGCGCGCATGTATATCTTGAGAGCCAAGAGTATGTGCCGTGAACACAAGAGGCAGAAATTAACATGAAAGCTTTCCGCGGGCTGGCTCTTTTGTGCTCAGAGCTGATGGTAAGAGAGAAAGGGGATTTCCCGGGTGCTAAAATAGAAAGGAGAATTGTTTGTGTACAAAAATATATGCACGGGAATAGCATCTGTCAGGCTGTCCTCCCCCGGTCTCTCTGTGGAGCGGAAATTTCATACATCTCCTCTTGACTGGCATTGGTGATGGCCTCACCCTTTACAACAAACAGTGTGTGGAGAAGACGGACTGACCAGGCTGTTCCTGACCGTGCAGGGGCAGGTCCCTGTGCACACCTCTCATCTGCGCAACAAACTCTCTCCTGGACAGCTCCCGGGCCTCAACCTGCCGGGACCAAGCGGAACGCATTGTCCTGCCTTTCAAGTCTGCCTTTCCTTTATTTTGCCAGCTCAGTGACTGGTGCCATGACACTCAGCTGAGCACTCTGCTTACACATCAACCCTTCCCGCAGGCGCCACCACCAACTTGCTTTTCTCCCTCTCCACCTCCTGCCCCCTTCACATTGCTTTAGCTCAGTTCTACGCCTCTCTTGTTTGACACATTGCAGCAGCTTACCCAGTGTCTCTGTCTGCGGTCCTGGTCACCTTCCATTCCCAGTCAGATTTCCAGGCTGCAGCCCGAAGGGCCATTCTTTGGACTGTGCAGAACTGCTGCCATTTCTCCAACTGTCATGCTGTTTCATAGCTCCAGGCTTTTAGTAATACGGCTGCCTCTGCCTGGTCCATCCTCCATCCACCCCACCCCCACTTCCTCATCTGTCAAGTTCCTGCTCCATTTTTATCTCCTCTTTGAAGCCTTCCTTCTCCCCACCTCTACCATCCTCCCTCCAACACATCTTGGTGGGATTTACTTGGCCTTCCAGGCTCCCGTGGGTCCCTGCTACGTTGCAGGACAGCACCTGTCACCTTTATTTACCTCTCCAATGCCATTTCAAAAGTCTCAGTACGGTAAATCTGTCACTCCCATTCTCTGTCTTTGTCTCTTTTTCTCAGTCCCCAAATTTGGGGGACATAGAGCCCCCCACTGGATTTCTCCTATTTAATCCTTAGGGTACCACATGTACTTAGAAGAAGTCCCTCTAGTTTCATCAGCTTTTCATCTAGCAAACCCCTCCCCCCAGAGTGGGTGCATGTGGGTGCCTGACTTCCTGGCTCCTAGCCGTGGTAAAGGATTTTCTCTGTTATCACTTTCCTCTGGACATTTCCCTCAGCTTCACGGGGTGGGCTGCTCACACAGCATATTTGCCTGGAACCCTTATGAGATTTATTGGTTCACGTCGGTCCCCCCACAAGACCATGGGGCTCTGAGAACGGGGACCACGTCCCAATCAGCCACGAAGCTCCAGGGCTGATCCCTCTGTCTCATGTACAG
Organism: Rhinolophus sinicus; assembly: GCF_036562045.2. Lineage (NCBI taxonomy): Eukaryota > Metazoa > Chordata > Mammalia > Chiroptera > Rhinolophidae > Rhinolophus > Rhinolophus sinicus. The sequence continues at coordinate 103,739,768 of NC_133752.1, read as the reverse complement.
CAGATGCTCAATGCAGTGTTGCTAAGTAACTTAATTTTCAAAAGCAACTTTTTATTTTACATGATCTCTTAATCTGCATGCCTTTCATTTACCTGCAGGGGGTGCACTGTGGTCCAATTAGGCAGCAGACAGCTATCGGGAAGTCAGTACAAAGGAGGTGTCCCAGGCATTGCTACGGGTGGAGAAAGGATGCTCACTCAGCGCTCAGCAGCAGAAGTGAGTCCACCTCGCTAAGCCTGTTTCCGCATTGGAATATAGTGATGATACCATTACTCGTCTCAGAGCGCGATGAGGCCGAAATGGGCAAATACATGGGGGTACCTTAGAATGGGGCCCGTACCTAGTAAACACTCAAAAATATTATTTATTATTATCATTACAACTCTGATATATTTTCTAATGGACTTTATTGACTTTACTGATTGTACCACAAAAGGGCAGGAGAGAGTCAAGCATATCTAGGCTGAGTTATGTGACCTCCCTCTGTACCCTGCCACCGAGCTCCCATAAACCCCACATGCGTCTCTCCTACAGCACGTATTACCCTCTAATACAGTCATCTCGATGCCGGCACTTAGGATGAATGATCAGACTATCCATGCAATCGTCTGTGCTTTTGCTATCCCAGCTGTGAAATATCATTATAATAGGAACTTTAAATGTGTCGAGAAGCTGTACTTTTCCAGCTCAGTGTTTTCACTTTTAAGTGCGATCGCATTCATCTTTAGCAGGTAGCTATGCTGCAGGGAGATGGTCAAGTGTAATTGCTCAGCGGTGTGTTTAAGGTTACACATAATCAAGTACCGAACGGAGAATTCTGGTCTCTTGACTCTCTGGGCACTGACTCTCCTACTTACTGACTCACCTGCCACAATTCAAACCTGCCAAATGCTTTCACAGTGATTTTCAGGATTGCTACCACATAGCAAAAGCTGATGGGGGAAAATTCCATAGAAACAGAGCGCAATGAAAGTGCTGTATACTCCCATCAGCTAAAAAAATCCAGACTTCTCGCCCACTGCAGCAAATAAAATAAGAATGAACATACCTCTTTATTTAAAAAAAAAATCTGGACAGCATTTGTATTGCTGTAATCTACCTGGAGACGTCTCAGTGACATCTCAGGGAGAGTCTCACAGACTTATCAGAACCTCTGACATGTACCAGAGAGAACACAAATGAATCGGCAGTCAACTTGGGAATGAGGAAAAAAAAGCATTCAGTGGTTTCCAAATGTGTCAGTTCAGCTAAAATTTGGTAAAGTAAACAGCAGGCAAATTTTGGCAAATTAAGATCGACCTATAGCATTTACATTTCTTTGTGAGATTGAAAGGTTTCTTAGGTAAAGGTGACTGCTGAATAAAATGACCTAATGCTGTAGAAAATAACTAATAATATAATAATAATAATAACCTGCCTGGCAACATGCACAAAGAAAGATGGTAAGCAGTGAACAATCATAGGATCGAAAATTGTATTATCCTGTTGCTAGGACTTCTACCAAATAGTATAATAAAAACAGTCAGGTTAAATATTAGTCTCTCACCCACAAATATGATCTCAAAAGTGAATTAACATAGTAAATATGAACTGAAGATGGTATTTAAAAGAACCGCTATAGAATATGCTGTAATGACAAAAGAAGAAGCCTAACCTTCGACCAGCTGTTAGAACTAGTAAAGAAGGGGGGTTTGTCCACAGAGCTAGCCCTGCCCTCCTTCTTGGGAACATTAACAAGCCCCTCCCCCATTAGGGAATGAACTGTGTCCCCCAAATTCATATGTTGAGGCCCTAAGCCCCCATGTGACTGTATTTGGAGATGGGGCCTTTAGGGAGTAATTCAGGTTCAGTGAGGTTGTAGGGTGGGGCCCTAATCAAATAAGACGGGTGTCCTTATGAGGAGAGGCGGAACAACCAGACACCCCCTCCTGCCTCCTCCCCTCCCTCACCCCCCGCCTCCCCACCGGCCATGTGAGGACACAGATCGAAGGTGCCATAAACCAGCCAGGAAGAGAGCTTCATCAGAAGCCAACCTTGAGGGCGCCTTGGTCTTGGACTTCCCAGCCTCCAGAACTGTGAGAAAATAAGCATCTGCTGTTTAAGCCTGTTGTTTAATACCAATCTGTGGTATTCTGTACGGCAGCCTAAGCAGACTAATAAAACACACCCCCTCCTTCATCAAAAAACAGTGTAGAAATAAAACAAATATTGAAATATAGAAAATAAAGCACCTGGAATGACATTATTCATATTCTGACACTAATTTTAATGCCACGTGAATAATAGTTCCACTAAAGCGTGGCTCTGATCGAATACACAAGTACTCAAGAAAACTGTCCCAGTCCTCAATGAGTTAAGTCGTGACTTCCTAACCTGTTACTTAAAAGCCTCCAGGTGTTGGCTTCCATTGCCCACACAGCATGATGGACTTTTAGCCCCTCTCAACTTCTGTTCGCTGAACACATCTGCTCTCCATCTCCACCGCCCTGTTTGCACCCGTCCTCTGCGGGAACGGTCTGTCTCCACGCGTGCACAACTGCCATCCTGCAGTCTTTCTCATCTTTCACGGACCTCACTTATGTTCTGCCTCATTCAGAAGTTCTTTCCTGCTCCCCACAGGAAGGAGTGATTTATCTGATTGATGAATTTTAGCAGAACAAACTGTAACTGTACCTGCCCAGCCAGCCCAGCGCCCTCCTCTCTTTTGGGGGGATCAGCTGACTTCGGAGAGTCTGTTTCTCCACTCTTCTTTGCCTTGCCATAAGCAGGGTGGGGCCGGCCCGCCTCAGTCCTGGGAGGGAGGCCATTGTCCAGCATTGCCTAGGACTCTGTGGACGATGACCAGTCCATTGGCTGGAACGCGTCGGCCCCACTCCCCCATCCAGCCTCATTACTAGTCCAGTCAACATGTTCTTTTCCATCTCCCCAACTCCTGTCTATCTTGCCGTTTGTTCCAAGCACAAGTGTCGCCTAGAAGGGATATTTATGGGGTTCCCTACAATACATAAAACTCTGCAGAGTTTTACAGAGCTTCTATTATTATTCAGTCTTCTCACCCATCCCCCGAGGTAGGCATAATTAACTCCATTCCACAGATAAGAATGGAGTGGGTAAGCAGTGTGGGTTAGGTCACACAGCGTGGTTGCTAAGTGTCCCTGCCCAAATGAGTCAATTATTTCTTGTTAGAAAATGCCTTTTAAGATGAGGTCAGAGAGGAAGTGAAAACATGGAGATCTCACCATAGATTATTATTATTTAATTAATCAATTGTATGAGTTTCAGGAGTACAAAACAATGTAATAGTTAGACGTGCTGACTTCTTGCTTAATTATCTAAGGTTCTCATCAGACATTTCTCTTTGTCAGTACCTGTGCTTTAATGATCTCTCTTTCTTAAAGATCTTTCTTCCTACCCCATGACTATAATCTGAAGAGTTAAAAAGTGGGTAATATAAATGGAGTTGAAGTTTCTTGGAATAACTTAAGCTCTCTTTTGGAGGTGAGGTCAGCGCCGCTGCCAGGGGTAGTCTGCCCAGGGCGTCACCAGCCTGTGCCGTCTCACCTGCGCGCTCTAACACTGCTACTGATGGCAGCTTAGCATCTGTGAGGACGGCTGGGGCAGAGTCTTGAATAAAACTAACTGCTTCACGGACAATTGGAGCAAATCAGTCTCCTTGGCACCATTGTCCAGCCATAGTTAGGGTAGTCACTTACTGAGTCCAAAGATAGATGCTGCCTCGTAGAGGAAGCAAATTTAATTTACAGCTCTGTTTACTGTGTCAAAATGACTTTTAGAAGACAGTCTTCACTACACATAAACATACATATGCACAGACACACACACACACAAAGGAAAAGAAAAAGGTAACTATGAGGTGATGGATATGTTAATTAGCTTAACTTGGCGATTATTTCACACTATACGTTTATTAAATATCAAGTTGTATACCTTAAATATATCCATTTTTAACTGGCAATTATAGCTTACAGTTGGGGGGAAAAGAGACAGTTTTCTTAGTGACTCTACCATTTTATCAACCCAGTAGCTCTAATGAGAAACAGTGCGTTGTGATCTTCCTAACACATGAGAGGAAGAGTTGTTTTTCCTGCCCATGAGGGACCAGAGAGGGAAAGCACACATCTGAGTCAGGGATGGTACATCAGAGCCAGCGCCCAGGGCACCCTGGTCCCAGGGCACCTTGACTAAGAAGGCAAAGCTGACATCCCTGGGCACACGGTCCATTGCCCTCTGGTCTTCGCATGGCAGTCTGCAAAGAGGCATGGGGACCCAGGGATGAGGGGGCACACGGACGAGCCCACAGGTGTGTACACGCAACTGCTGTGGTATAAAAGCCAGCTTTTACCAACTGCATAGTCTCAGACAAATGCCCTAATCTCTTTGTGACTGTGTATCCATATCTGGGGAAAAGAGTAGACCCACTTCACATTAATTCATGGGGAATGCTTACAACAGTGTTTGGTGAAAAGGTAGCTATTATTATCACACAGGACTTTTCCAAAGGATCCTTAGAAATTCTCCATGATGAAGATGAGTTATGGATGATGATAACTTGCTCAGTGGATTATCCGACATGGCCTAGAATACATGTAAGGTAATGGCTAAGTAAATGAGGTGACACACATGTCTCTTTTTTGCCATTACTCAATAAGCGTTTCTAAACCTGCCTACTATGTATAAAGCATGGTCGGTGCTGGATACAAGAACATGACATAGTGTCTGTTCTACATAAACCTGGGGATCTCAATGGGATAGGCCATCTCTGACTAGAGGGGAATAGAGAGGGAGGTTTTGAGAGCCTGGACCACACTTTCTTTCCTTTTATCTTGTGAATAAGTGACCTGGCCAGTTAACGTGGCCCGTTAACCCGGACTTTGTGTTAGAGAGAACAAAAAATGGCAGAGTGGGCTGTCACTCCTACCTACACCAGTCACAAAATCCCTGTCCTCTTGGCACTGCTCTAACACTACACCCCACTTTCTCTGGAGGGTGTGTGATACTTTTTAAAGAAAATACACTAATTGGTAGTTATCACCGCAGCAAGGGAAATAACAGTATTCGGACCATTGACGAGCTAACAGTTTTGTACAGAGTATAAACAGAGTCGTGCGTGCTGCCACGACAGGGTGTGCTGGTCTGGGTCCCGTCACATGCAGAGTGCTAAGGGTGAGGGGATAGGGTGACCGGTGATGAGGGCCAGGAGAAGGAAGAAAAAGACGGCTGAGGGTAATGTGTGAGTGTAGGTCGAGGTGAGTAGCCCACGTCGTCTCGTTACACACAGAAATGTCCCCACCTTGGAAATGAGTGGGTTGTAAAAGCCTGTTTGTAACTGGAGCTTAGAATCCACAGAAACTGTGAGACTAAAGATGATTTACGTCCCTGGACTGCCCCGCTAACTATAAATCTAATCTGTTCATCCAGAATGAAGACAAAAATTCATTTATGAAACTCACCACCCCCTGTGGTCATGCTAGCTTATGAGAGCCTCTGCTTTTTTTTCTTCCCAAGGCATTTCAGATTTATTGGGGTTCAGTAGCCGATTTGGGGTCTAATTTCTCAATTAAAAAAGCACAAATTACTCTGGTTCTCATGGAACGCTAGTTTCACCGTGTGAGGAGAGACCACCCGTATTCTCGCAGTGGACACGCACCATCCCGCAGGACGGGCCGCAGTAGCTCAGCAGTTCTCAGCGGTCCTGGAGAAGGGGCAGCCTGGGCTAGGAACTCATTAGAAAGCACATCCTCCAGCCCCACCCAGACCCAGAGTTAGAAACCGAGGGGCGGGGCTCAGCAATCTGAAGGTTTAAAAAAAATGTTTTTTTTCCATTACAGTGTAGGATGAACCTACACTGACAAACAATATTGTATTAGTTTCAGGTGTACAACATAGTGGTTAAACATTTATACAAATTACAGAGGGGTGCCCCTGACCAGCCTAGTACCCCCTGGCACTATATGCAGTTAGCACAGTCCTGGTGACTATTCCCTGTGCCGTAATCTGAGTTTTCACAGGTCCTGCCTGTGACTCGCTGCACACTGAAGTTCCAGAAGCACGGCACTGGTGTGAATGCCACAAGGCCTGTGCCTTTTTTTTTATTTGCTCAACATCTAGCACCATACCTGGCACTTAGCTGGCTCTACACCACGGCTTCTCAACCAGGGCGCTCTTGCCTCCAGGGGACACTTGCCAACATCTGGAGACATCTGTGGTAGTCACAAGTGGGGGGAGAGGGTCCCCTAGGCAGGTAGTCGGTTGTGGCCAGAGATGCTGCTAAGCCACCTACAATGCACAGGACAGCCCCCTGCAGCAATTAGGGGAAGAGTGCTGAGGCTGAGAAACCCTGTTCTGAATAAATATGTGAAATGTGGTGATGCCAAGAGTGTTTCCCGTATTCAGCCCTCACCCTCTCTCACCACTTCCCCACAATGAGAATTCCAGCCCCTCAGCGAGAAGGGAGTACGGTGACTTGGGGCAGTGTTCGCTCTTTTTTCCGTAGTCCTGTCTCATGTGGGGCCATGAGTAGCACAGTAACCGACACGTAATATGCCCACCAGCAGCGTCTTTTGAATAAGTAAATGGATAAATCAATTATGAATGAATTAATCATGGAACAAATCAGTTGATCTGTTCTTTTGTTGTTGTTTTTGAAAGCTGGAAGGACGCTTAGTGGTCAAGTGTTCTGTCCTCTCATGTAACAGAGAAGGAAACTGAGGTTCAGAGAAATTAAGACAAACGGCCAAAGTTACCTACATATCTAATTAGTGGCAGAACATTAGTAGGACCCAGGTTTTCTCACCCTTATTCATGCATCTTTGCACTTTATTTTACTTTCACTCAGAGAGGAATATGATTTGAACAAATGCACAGAATATTAGTAATCCTTATACTGGTTTTAAACAAGCAGATGTCAGACCCTTGGCTCACTCAGACTTAATATTTGTGATGTATACTAGTTTTGCTAATTTTGAGCAGTGTACCAGCCTCAAATGCAGGCAGGCATTTAGTTAGTGAGTTAGTGCCAAAACGGACTTTTCTGTGTTCCTCCTGTATTTACAAAATGTGAAGAGATTTAAAACTTTGCTTCATGAAAGAAAAGCATGGAAAAAAGAAGAAAAAGTACTTGGTCACGGGGGTCTGTCTCTTGCAAATGCCAAGCTTTGATTTTACTGGGTGAATTTTTAGTGAGCTATTAGGTTATTTTGTGATCAGAGCCATCATTTGAAATGTACTTGAGCCTGTTCTTATAAGACAACACTCTCTTAAGAGGCCATCACAGTGTTTATAACTGCAATTTCATTGTTCTCCAGAGCTGAAGGCAGGCAGTGTGAATAAGTATCTTCATTTTAACAAGGAATCCATTGCAGATTAGAGGCGAACAACTAATATGCATAGAGTACTTGACAGTTTACAAACAGCTTTTCCAAGATGGGGGTGGTAAAGAGCTTGTGTCCCAATAGATATGGACATTGTCTTTTTCTTTCTTTCTTTTTTGTAATCAGTCCTTCATCACAGAGTTTGAGAAGCATCAGTGGTTTTTCAGTACCTATTTGTGATTTGTATCGCAATAGTTGCTAAATTGCAATCTATTCTAATTTTCTATTTATCTTTCTATATTCCCCCTTGAGTGTAAGCTGTGTCATTTCAGAAGCAATCTATAGTTCTTTTTTTTTTTTAATAGACTTCATTTTTCAGAGAAGTTGTAGATTCACAGCAAAATTCAGAAGGTACCGTGTTTCCCCGAAAATAAGACCTAGCCGGACCATCAGCTCTACTGCATCTTTTAGAGAAAACATTAATATAAGACCTGGTCTTATTTTATTATAATATAAGATCAGGTCTAATATAATATAATATAATATAATATAATATAATATAATATAATATAATATAATATAATACCCGGTCTTATATTAGTTTTTGCTCCAAAAGACGCATTAGAGCTGATGGTCCGGCTAGGTCTTATTTTCATGGAAACGGGGTATAGACAGTTCCAGTACCACCACATCCCCCAATGCACAGCCTCTCCCATTGTCAACATCCCCACCAGATGGGACATTTGTTACAATGGATGAACCTACACTGACATGTCATCACCCAGAGTCCACAGTTGACATTATGGTCACTCTTGGTATTGTATATCCTATCAGCTTGGATGAATTGTGTAATGACATGTACCCACCATTATAGTGTCATACAGAGTAGTTTCATTGCCCTAAAAATCTCTGTGCTCCATCTATTCATCCTCCCCTTCCCCCAGCCCTAATAGATTTTAAAGTAAAGATGAAAAAATAGAAATAGTGTGGTGTTGGTGGCAGAAGAGTTGGCTAGACCATCAGAACAAAACAGATCCAAGTACTTATGAAAGTTTTGTATACAATGGAGATGGTATTTAAAGTCAGTGGGAAAAGAAAGGATTGCTTAATAAATGGGACTGTGCCCAGTGGGTGAAGCCTCCACGAACGGCCAACATCCAAATAGAACTCAGATTGATGATACTCACGTAGAAATAAAACCTCTAAACCAAGAAAGGTCCTAGATATGTAGATTAATGATTATATCCTTTTGGAACTAGGAAGGACTTCTCAAATAGGATGTCAGAGACAAGCTGCATGAGGGAACACATTTCTACACGATTTTACCTAAAAAGTTATGTGCGTTCAACAAAATATAAGACAAATGATAAACTGGGAGATAGAACTATAAAACATGTGGCAAAATATTTAACAAATATGAGAAAAGCTGTTAAATATCAATAAAAAGGGATCAATATAATAGTGAAATATTATTTGCCTAATTAAAAATAGGCAAAGTCTAAGTACAGGCATTTTACAAAAGAAATATTATAAAAGGCCAATAGAACAGGAAAAAGTTCAACTTCACTAGAAATAAGAGAAATGTAAATTAGCAGTTCCATAATCCCTTCTCTGCAATTCCAAAATCCAAAAAGCTCTGAAAATAGAAAAAAAATGTATTCTGTAGTGCAAACTCATTTTGTAGCAAACTCTGAAGTGCGCTTTTTATGGCTACTTACTGCACTGGACGTAATTCTTAACAGCCTCCCCTGCGACATACAGCTTTTTGGGAATATTTTGTAACACATAATGTGTAACTCATTACCTTTATAAAGTATGAATTCTGAAACAGAATTGTTTCAGCAGGATGGTTTGGATAAGGAATCTGTCCAATCTATTTTTTCCCCATAGAAATGTTCCCCATGATGTTGAAACCACATATGCACATTTTTTTCAAGTATTAAACGGTACTAAGAAATCACTTACAGTGGATTTTCAATAGATAGACTAAGAGATACCGCCTAAGCTCCCATTTGGGGTTTTAGGAACACATCCTAGGGTAGCCGTGGCAGTAGAATCGAAGCTTGCTCTTCCTTCCTACTCAGTAGTGGGGGCAGGTCCTCCATCCAGCTCCAGGTGGCTTGAGGGCCTCCCATGGCCAAGGGCTGTGAGACATTGAGGTCCAAGAAAAGGGCTCTGGGGAAGTAGATGGGAGTCAGGGAGATGCGTCCTCAGTTGATGCTGAGTGGGGAGGGCAGAGGTGAAGTGGGGAAAGAGGATGGACGGAAACAGGCTCCAGGTGGGGGTGGGGATGAAGACACAGGACAATGGGGAGTGGTTCCGGGAAGGTGAACTAGGAGGGTGAGAAAAAGGAGAATGAAGGGAAGAAAGGGAACATGTACAACTGGTGTTCTCCTACAAAGGGCATTTGAAGGTTGGGCCGGCCTATGGCTCAAACCTTACCACCCACACAGAGACTGAGAGCTGGTAGCTTCATTTTCTGGCAGCTGGATGTGGCTAATGACAGGAGAGCCAAGCGGATGTGTAACTTCCAGGTTGGGCTCACTTGCCTACCACTGGCTACAACCTGGAGGCTATGGCGTTGAATCACCTTGGCGATCACCTTGGTGATGCCCCAGACCACCTGAGCCTGGGCTCTTATTTAGGCCACGGTTATTTTAGAGCCCTGCAGCAGCAGCCAAACTTAGACTAATACCACACTTCACAGGACTGTAGTACAAAACAAATAATATAACTGGAAGCGTTTTCTGAAAGATAGAGAATTACCCTAATAACAAAATATAATTTCATTATTATACTCTAAAATGTCTTCCTCCTCCTCTTATCCCCTTCCTCCTCCTCCAGACTGACCAGCCAATTCGCCCTGTCCTGCTCACAGAAAAAAAAAAAGAGGATGTCACAGTGGTCACCAAATGGGCATCCGGCCTCAATATCCTGTGCCCTCCCCACAACTGACAGACACCACAAACAAATCCGATCCATCTTCTGGGCACAGATATTTTCCTGAGGTTTACAAATTTGAAATTTAAATTTGTTTGCCCGAGTAAGAACTTGGGAGAGAATTCAGAAGAAGATGCATGGTGGGTACCTAGCACCTCTGTCACGCTCTTGGGCTGCAAGAGCAGGAAGGCTGAACTCTGGGGGTGCAACCCCTTCCTCTTTGAGACAAAACAAAAACCTATAATACCTTAGAATACCCCACCCCTAAATCTCAACCTCTCCCAACCTAGGGACTCAGAGTGGGATGAGCACTGATGAGGCTGGAACCCGCTCAGACACTACGGGACAGAGAGAGACAGGCATCAGAGTGCACGGTGGGGGCAGGGTGGGCAGGGGTGTGGATTGATGGGCAGGGATGAGCATCCATGGACTCTTCCGGGCTCTTCACTGGGGGCATTTGTAAATGGCTGCAGGGAAGCGGGAGATTCTTTTCCTTCTTACTTTTGTTTGTGTTTAAAACAAACATTTCACCTTGTTCTGAAAATAATTGGAAGCAATAATCTATTTTGTTAATCTGTACCTCAGTTTACCTCTTGGGGAAATAAATGAGACTGAAGAACAGGAAAATCTGACATACATTCAAAGTGCTTTCACATACATTTCCTCCATTTTAATGCCACAGTTTTGTGGCATATCCAAGTTGATACTCTTCCCCGTATTTTACAGGTAGAGAAAACAGGCTCAGAGAAGTGAGGACATTTGTCCAAGGTCACACCGCTAATCATGGCAGAGAGCCACTGGAGCTCAAGTGTCACAGATGCTAACCTGGGGGCTCTCTGCTGTACACATTTTCTTCCTTTCTCAGGATCTGCTCTGAAAGCAACACAGTACTTTGATCTCCTGTAAGCTAAGTTCTGTTCTGTTGATGATTATTTTCAATTACATCTGACCGTTTTATGTTGACATCTTTGTCAAGAAACTTTGGGTTCCCACTGAGTTGGCTGCAGCCGGTCTTGACTGCAGATGATGCTCTCCAAAGACACGTTCACCTCAGTTGCTCTCAAGAACGAATCCACCCTTGTCTCGGCACAGCTGGGTCAGGGAGAGCAGGATCAATACCCCCTCTTTCTGCTTCCTTTTCCACGGCGGTGCCACCCCTCCCCACACTTCCTCCTCTGGGCCCTCTGTAGTTCAGTGCTTCCTCTCTGGTGATGGGTTGAGGATAAAAGATAAGTGACAGAAACAGAACATGTGCCTTCAGGCAAATCAGAGGGAAGAGAGGGAGGAGGGGCTTTGCTTCTGTATCCCGGTGCTGTCCAGGAAGGGTGTGCACGGGGGTCTCCAGGGGCAGTGAGAGTGGCCGGAGGTGGCTGCCAGCTTCCCCCAGGACCTGCCTTCTGATTCTGGCTAAACGCCCCTCCTCTGAGGCCCTGAGATGGAGTCGCTGGTCTAGGGTGAAGGCCCACTGTGCTCCAGGAGCCACCCTCTGGGCTTCCAGGACTAGGGCCTCGGGTGGCTGACTCTGCGGGCAGTAGGCAATGGCTGTGTAAGTCTGGTCTGACGTGACCACAACCAATTCCAGTCATTTCCTTGCTGGGCCTCCAGTAAGCCAAGGAAGTAGAGCTGGTTTCTGATGGGAGGTAGGAGGCATTCTATAATAACAGGAGGGACCTCTTAGCAGAGAGAGAAGAAACATCATATAGAGGCTATTCCATTGGGAAGTGCTAAATATAGTTCTGACTGCTTAGAGACTCTTTCCTGTACTGAAATTTACCTCTCCGGATATCACTTCCCCCATCGACCCTGGTTCTGTCCCCAAGGTTACTCTCAGTAAGTTGAGTAAGTGACTTCTGAGTCTTCTGCCTCAGAAGGTCCTCTCAGCTAGCCACGGACAGCTGACATGCTTTTCTGCCTTTTCTTCTCAGTAGTAAATCCCCCGTCTCCCTTTAGTTACCTTTACTTTGTCAGAGTTTCTAGACCCCTTGTCTCGATTACCTTTGCAAGTACACAATGACGTTTGCCAATATGCTTTTTGTTGTTATTGTTGCCAGGATAATGAACCCATATTTAATAGCATTTCTATTGTGGTAAAATATATGTAAAATATTTCTGATGTGGTAAAATATTTAAAATTTACCATTTTAAAATTTACAGTTCAGTGACATTAGAGATATTCCTAATGTTGCCCAACTATCACCACCATCCACCTCCAGAACTTTTTCATGTTCCCTAACAAACTCTGTACCTGTTAAGTGGTAAGTCCCCTGCCCTTTCTTCCCTTAGCCCTTGGTAGCCACCATCTGACTTTCCTTTTCTAAGAATTGGACTATTCTAGGTATCTTTCTTCAGTGGAATCACACATTTGTCTGTTTGTGTCTGGCTTATTTTGCATAACGTTTTCAAGATTCATCCATACTGTACCATGTATCAGAATTTCATTCCTTTTTATAGCTGAATAATATTCCATTGTACGTATAGACCACATTTTGTTTACCATTCATCTGTTGATGGGCTCTTGGGTTGTTTCTGTCTCTTGGCTCTTGTGAATAATGCTTCTGTGAGCATGGGTGTACAAGTGTTTGAGTCTCTGCTTTCAGTTCTTTGGGGTATATCCCTAGGAGTGGAATTGCTGGATCACATGGTAACTCTATGTTTAACTTTTTGAGGAGCTATCGTACTGTTTTCCACAGCAACTATACCATTTTACATTCCTACCAGTAATGCCTGAGGGGCCCAGTTTCTCCACAACAGTTATTTTCTGTTTTTCTGACAATAGCCAACTTAATAGGTATGAAGTGTGTCTCCTTATTGTTTTGATTGGCATTTCCCTAATGATTAGTGATGGTGGGCATCGTTTTGTGTGGGTCCCTGTGCTTTTCAAAAAAAGAAAAACATGTCTGGAATAATCAGGACTCTCCAGATACTGTCAGATTAACAAAGGATTGTATTCTGTGGTCCACTGACAATCCATCAAGGCAGGCTCAGAAGAAACTGACTTTTGTGGAAGCTGCATTCCAGTAGTTACCTCATACAGAAGTCTTAACGGAAACTCCTGAATCCTCACCAGCAGAATATTCTAAAGCCATATTTGCCCCACCCTGCCCTTGACCAGTTAGGTTGTTGAATCTAAATGAAGGCTTTTACCAAAGTTAGGTCTCTATTTGGTGTTTACCTAGCTTTCCTGTTCATGTGACTGTTTTGACGCTGCATTCTCTCAACACTTCTAGTTTTGTGTGGTCAGCTGCTAATTTGGCCTGACTTCTAAGTCTTCACTGAAGACATTTATTTCTACAAATGCTGATGACCAGGGCAGAATCTGGTATAGCCTCCTACGACCTACCACTAAAGACCTCTCTTTCTTGAATTTGAAATGAATTATTGCTCCCTGGGTACCAGCTAGGTATTTTTCATGTTTTTAACAGGAGTGTTATGAGACATTGTGTCAGGTATCTTACTGAAGTCAAAATACTCTCATTGGTTTAGCATTTCACTCGTAACTCTACAAAATGGAAATTAGATGGGTTTTGCATGAGGCTTAGTAAGTCCATGCTGAGTCCTGCTGGTTATCACTTTTTTCTTTCTTTTTTTTTTTTAATAACTAAAACAGGAAATTTCCTGCTATAGTACAAGCTTGTTTCTCTCCTGTAAGTGAAGGTTAGAAAATTGCGGCTTAGGATTCTTTTTTCAATTATCCTTCTTCTATTGATGCAATGAGGTGAAATCACCGACAAGCCTTCTCTTTTCCATAGGAAGTACTATCTGCTCTTTACTCTTTTCTCCAAAATGTATTCATATGCAAATTTCAAATGATTTCCCCCCATTTCTGGCTAGTGTCTGATTTCTGTATGAACCGATGTCACAGAGCCACGGGCATTTCTGCACTGTTAACTGCCCGGGCCAGGAAAGCAAGCACCCCTTTTGAACACATTCCTCGATTCTCTGTCACAGGCAGGAGCCTGGGCTGTGCAAAGGAACCGCCGTTCTGACTGGCCAGTTCTGGTGTTCTCACAAAGAATGAGGAAACCCATACACAGCTCAAGGAGGAACCAGTAAACTTGGGGGAATTATTTCACCTCTGCGAGTCCCAGCTTCTTTGCCTCTAAAATGAGGGCGTAGAGATTAATCCTTTCAGTCTGTTTTAGTCTCAACGCCCTATAGTGGGTGATGGCTTCCAGGCTTCCTGAGGCTAATGGCGTTTACAGACAGAAACCTGCTGTCTTGCAGAAACACCCTTGCATTCTGATATGGGAATAACAGCAATGGTCTGTTCAGTGATAATGTTCACACAATGAATATTCTTCTAGCATGGATTGTAGGTGTTTCATCCTCGAAACACTCACATTTTTTAGTGGAAGCAGTAAAACACGAAGCCCACAGCGCTGATAGAAGCCATGGAGAGGTGGTAACTTAGCTGGCGTCCATAATCAGAGTTAACAGTTCTCACTCTAAGACTCGTAGAATTTGAGGGTAATTCAGCATCTGGAGTGGCAGGTGCGCTTTGCCTCCTAACATCTTGTGTTGTTAGATTGTAGCCCAGGGGCCCATCTCAGGGGCCCAGCATAACGTTCAACTTGATGTTCAAGTTCACTCGCCTGCTTTGGGCTTCAAATTCCTTATCTAAAAAGAATGGAGGTAATAAAGGCTACCTAGATGTTAGCTTCCTTAGGTAATCCTAGGAATACGTTGGAAAAATACATAATTCGTAAGGTGTAAGGTATTTCAAAGTCAAGTTCACATTCTTCTCATTGTTCCTGCCAAATAAACTAATATAAAGGTTACTTTCTCTGCTTGGGTTCAGAAGGTCTCAAAGCCAGAGGGAAATCCTGCTGCGAATGTTCCTTCTGTGGGGCTCTAAGAAAGGTCAGGGGCTAGGAAGTCAACGTGCTCCCTCCCGGGGAGAGCACAGCCCTTTGAATGCCTGGCAGGGAGGCAGCCAGCTCCTGCCACCATCCTTTGAAGTTGTTCCTCAGCCCACAGTTCCCCTACTTCTTTGTGCTGGGTACTTGGTGTGCTCATGTCCTGCTGTGTTTACTTTTATAACGGAGAAAAAGCCACACAGGTGGAGCCCAGGCATCTGAAAGTACCGTCAGCGTGGCATGTGCTTCCTACCACTTTCTGCTGAGCCCACTCTGGTTTCTTTCTAGCTCCAAATGGAAGAGAAAAACGAAAAGGGGAAGGGCGCTGTTGGGAAAAGGGGGACAGAGGACAAAGTAAGCACTAGGTCTGTCATGACTAAACTCACCAAGTTCATTCTCAGAATATGAGTTCATACATCATCTTAAAGCCAACAGTAACTTCTGTCACCTTATCTATTAGAGAGAAACTAACCGCTGTTTTGTGGTTACATCAGAAAAGCAAACACACCTCCAGATACTTAAACTCTGTCATCAGTGATGAAATAAACTCAAACCTAAACAAGCAGATTCCTGACAAGGCCGCTCTGTGCCCGGTGGAGCTGTTCTCCAGAGAAACCCACCCCGGGGCTGGAATGAATACCAGCCTGGGGAGACCTGGGAGTCAGCCATACTCTTTCCATGGACGCTTCTCCTGTCACTCATTCTTCAAGCTCATTCTTCCTGGTTGAGATGACAGTGATCTTGTGTGACTCAGGCTTTGTGTACGCATTTTTCAGGTGGTTTGCATGTAGCTTCAGAGCAGATTCCCACTGTCCTTTCAGGTAAGTAAAATTGATTATATCATGTGTCTTAGTGCAGTAAATTAGAAACCTTATTAAATTAGTCCACCCCTCACCCCTGATTCTTTGGAATATGTGTTCAATTTCACAAGGAAGTAACAGATTGACATTTACCTTTGGGAAACATGCTTCATTGAAGGTTTTGCTAAGTACTATACCAAGACTATTTTAAGTCTTAAGGGGATGTGTTTAAGTGTGTAAATTGCAGATATTCATAATGGAAATGGGAGTTAGATTACATAATGGAAACCGATTGAGCAGCTACTGGACTGCTTCAAAACCATTTAAAAAAAATGCCCATAGTAGCTGTGCAAGGTTTCTTCACTTTACAGATGAAGAAACTGGGCAAAGTGGTTAAACATTGACACAAGGATTTCCAGCTAAACAGGAAAGGATTCAGCATCTAAGGCCCTTTCCACTACACCTGCAGGCAGTTTCTATTTTTAAAGATGGGTGCTCCTAGACAACCTATTTGTAACTATTTAGTTGCTTTACGGACCTCTGAATTACTAAAATGTAGTTAAAACAATGCAACTACTCTAAAACTTCACTTCTTTTATAATTAGCCTGAAATACAAAGAAGTCACAATATTCTGTCTATTTTGGGACAAAGGCAAGACAGCCAAAATGTCAGTGCCACATTAATTTCTATTTCATCGTCATGTGCAGGCCTGATACAAAGATCTGAGGCACTTTTGCACTCCCCTGCCCCTTCCCCTGCAAAGGGGTCTAGTGCTGCTCTGTTTGTCTCCAAAAGCAACTGTTGCCTAATTGCTAAACAACGCTATTCTTCAGGAAGGTCCTGTGTGACCCTTAAGGATGAGATCCTAGGAAGTAAAGGAAGGATACGATATTTGTCTGTATAACGTTCTGTTTCGCCTTTTCTTTAGTTTTAGAAAGATCCCCAACTGTGTAAGACCTACAAATGATTTTGCTTTCCGGGTTTAGCATGGTATACATAAAGCCTTCCTTTATATTCCGGTTGATTGTGGGCTTGGCCGCTCTGAAATATGGAGCGTAGGTTTCTAACACTTTCAGGAACCTATTCTTTAGGGAAGATGACACATTTACTTTCAGTAAATTGGGAATGCTACATTATTTTCGGTGCCTAATAAAATATTCACCAACTTTCACCAGTCCATTTTTTCCGAAGAGATGATGAAATAGGCTTGACATTATTTTCTACATAATAAACGTAAGCTCTTTGCTTTTTCGATTTAGATAGTCAAGCTTCATTGAATGGAATGTAGAATTTTACAAAACTTGACTTTTCTCCCTGTGTATGCTCCTACTGTTTCATATGAAAGACAAAAGAAATTCTTAAGACAAACAACTATGCATTAAATTATCATCTTGTGGGGAGCGCAAGAGAGAAAGTTTGGAGAAAACAATACTTTAAGAATCAAAAGAGAATGTGGAAGGAATTTTTTCACAGAAGTTTTACGAACGAGGAAAACCAATCTGATGGAAGTTAAACTGTCTGTCACAGAGTCAGTCTTGAGTTTAATTCCTGCCGCTTTATATCCATTCTGGAAAGTTCATGGATGGCTTTATGTTTCCACTAAAATCAGCATCACTGAAGATTCTTCATCAGATTCGCCCCTTTACAGACCTTCCCACTGTCAGCTGAAGTGCTCATTGGCCCATTTTAATGATGCAGTGACCATGGAGTGTAATTAATGGTAACAGCAAGGTACCACAATTCCACAGCGATTACCTCTAATTGATTTAGGCCAAAGGACAATTGCAAATTAAGGTAAATGAAAACTGGAATCTTGCTTGTGGTTTGGATTCATTTAGTCTGTCAGTATTTGGATTTCTCAGATAACTGTTCAGCCTTGTCTCTTACCTAAGCTATTAGAGACCCAATAGCATAGTGGGTGACCTCAGCTTTGTCTTCCTGAGTGACAGGGGTTTGCTATTATTTTCCTTATGTTATTAATCTGTGGGGGGAGGGATTATCAGGAAGTTTGAAACGAATGAACGCTTTTGTAATGCTGGGATGCTGAGAGCAGCAGCTCTCTAATTTACTAAAGAAGGAGATTCTTCAATTCAGTTAAACATAATAATTACTGCACATTCCCTAATATGTGAATCAGGAACTAAGGAAATGAGAAAGGCATATTGCATGCACCTGGTCCTCATGAAATTTAGGATTTAGAAAGGGAAGAGAAGGGAAACTAAATGAGTTTCTATCATGGGCCAGAGCAGTGTGCTAGCCCTGCTCATCCTTTCTCATGGTCTCGTTAAATCTTCACAGCAACCTCTGAAGAATGGGCTATGCACCCCATTTTACAGAGGAGGCGACTGAGGTCTAGAAAGATTTGAGAATTATTCAGCCCGCAACAGAAATGAATTTCTGATACAGGCTACAACATGGATGAATCTTGAGGACATTATGCCAAATGAAATAAGCCAGTCTTGAGGTTCCTAGAATAGTCAAATTTATAGACACAGAAAGTCTCTAGAATACATAGCTGTCACCAGGGGTTAGGGGAGGGGAAGGGGACATCGTTTCTGTTTGGGAAGATGAAAAAGTTCTGGAGATGGAGGGTGGTGATGGTAGCACAACTAGGGTTTCCAGGCAGGAATTCCCACCCGTTCTCAGGATTTTTTTTCACTTTTTTGTTCCCGAATCCCGAGATGTAAACTGTTTTCTGTTCTCCATGATGAATCGTGTTTCTACAAAGTGATAGCTGATACTACCAACAACCTGGGTTCAAGGAGGTGATTTTCCCGATATCCCAAGTAACTTTTCTCGGGATTTGGGAATGGAAAAGTGAAAAATGTTCCTGAGAATGGGCAAGAATTCCTGCCTGGAAACCCCAAGCACAACCATGTGGACATACTTAATGCCACTGAACTGCACACTTAAAAATGATTAAGATGGTAAATTTTATGTTCTGTATGTTTTGCTACAATTAAAAACAAAGGTTAAAGTAAATTGTCCAAGAAGTCACAGCTAGTACGTGGAGTAGTGAGGAATGAAGGGCAGAGATGTCTGACATCAAATACCTGGCATTAGTCTTACGATGTTGTACAAACCCTGATACATATTATTTTTGTTACCTGATATCTGTTTTTCTGTATCCATTAAGAGTAAACCCTTTAAAACAAAAGGGCAGTAAAATGGGGTGGCAATGGGAGTGGGTAGGGGAGTAAGGACCGCGTCACCCTCTCTCCATCCAGGGTTGGGGTAGAAGTACCTCTTCAGATGAAGCAAGATGGGGCTGTTGAGAGGAAAGCTGGGGCTTGGTGCATGGAATGTAAGCGAGGCGAAGGGAAACCAGAGCTGTAGCAGCTCTGGGAAGACATTTTACTTAATTCTTATCACATTCCATTAGGTTGCATCTTTAAAATCTTATCCATCCATCCATCCATCCATCCATCCATCCATCCATCCGTTATTCATTCATTCCCCAGTCGTATTGTGGGGCAGCTCTATGCAAAGCTCAGTTACAGGCATGCAGAATTATCTGTTATTGGTTCCTGTCTTCCAATGGCCTAAATTCTAGTTGGGGTGAGGAAAAAACCAGCAAGACGTGGGACCAGATGAGTAATGGATAATAAGTTGTATACAAAATAAGTGTACTAGGTCCTCAAGGCAGGAGGAATCCAAATGCTTAGGACGGTTCCTGGTCAGGGAGAAAGCAGACCTTGGTTGGGCATCTTCCAGTGGGGTTCATCAGAATTCCTTCAGGTAGGATTTAGGTAGGAGAGAGGAAATAGAGGGGATTCTGGAAGGGCAGGATGCCCAGGATGAGAAAATGTCCAACACTGGACCGAAGCAGGAAGTCTGAGCAAGAGATGCAATTAGATAATTCAGATATGGCTAATTTATTATTTTTTATGGTCACTGGCATGACAGCAAGGAATCTGAAAATCTCTTGGTCAGAAAAAGTCTTGTAGAGTTCTGTCGTATTAAGTATATTCACGTTGTTGTGCAACTAATCTCCAGAACTTTTCATTATGCAAAACTGAAACTTGATACCATTAAACAATAAGTCCCCATTTTTGCCTCTCCACACCACCATTCTATTTTCTGTTTTTATGAATTTGACTACTTTTGATACTTCATGTAAGTGGAACCAGCCAGTATTAATTTGTCTTTTTTCATGACTGGCTTATTTCACTTAGCATAATACCCTCAAGGTTCACCCATGTTATATCATGTCAGAATTTCTTTCCTTCTTAAGGCTGAATAATATTCTGTTGTATATTTAAACCACATTTTGTTTATCCATTCATCCATTAGTGGATACTTGCGTTGTTTCTACCTATTGGCCACTATGAATAATGCTGCTATGAACATAGGTGTGCAAATATCTCTTTGAGACACTGTTTTCAATTCTTTTGGATATATACCCACTAGTGGGACTACTGGATCATGCAGTAATTCTTTTTAAAAACTTTTTGATGAACTGCTATATTGTTTTCCATAGTGACTGTACCATTTTACGTTCCCAACAACAGTACACAAGGGTTCCGATTTCTCACCTCACCAAAACTTTGTTTTTTGTTTTTGTTATAGATAGTAGTCATGCTGATGGGCATGAGGTGGCATCTCAGTTGGTATTCATTTGCAGTTTTCTTAGGTTGGTGATGTTGAACACTTTTTTATATGTTTCTTGGCCATTTGTGTATTATCTTTGGAGAAATGTCTATGTAGATCTTTTGTCTACTTTTTAAATTTTGGTTGTTGTTGTTGAGTTGTATATAGCTATTAGTTTTTAAATTGTTTTACAAAATATTTCAGGCATATAAACATATAAAAATAACCTAATGGATGTACTTATGCTCACAATCCAACCTAAAAAAGAACACCTAATGAATATATTTGAAGTTGCCAGTCCTCCCACTGGCATTCGAGGAGCATTCTCTTTCATACTCCTCGTGCCCACTAACTGAATTACTATCCAGACTGGAGTTTATCACTCCCACCATTTTTATACACGAAATTATCTATCAATCTATCTACCTACCTACCTACCTACCTACCTACCTACCTACCTACCTATCTATCTTATATATATAGCATACTTTACTGGCTTTAAAACTCAGTATAAATCATTGTTTATATTCTTCTGCAACTGTATTTATCATGTTTGTAAGATACATTCTTGTTGATACATGTGGTCTGAATTTATCCATTTTCATTGATCTATAGCAATGGTTCTCAAACCTTTTGGTCCTAGGGTTCCTTTACCTTCTTAAAAATTATTGTAGATGCCAAAGAGCTTTGGCTTATGGGGGTTAAATCTATTAATATTTGCCAAGTCAGAGAGTAACACTGAGAAAATTTGGAAACAATTCTTTATTTATTATAAATAACAATAAACCCGTTATATGTTAACATAAATACCATATTTTATGGTAAATAATGATATTTTTCAAAACAAAAAAATAATGAGAAAAGTGGTACTTTAAAAAATTTTTGTAAATCTTCTTAATGCCTGGCTTAGTAAGAAGACAGCTGGCTTCTTGTTCCCTATTTCTGTACTCAGTCTGTTGCTAGCCTAACATGTAGTCTCTGGAAAATTCCACTGTACAGAATGAGAATGAAAAGGTAAAGAAGACCTTAGTAGTACAATGAATTTAGTTTTGACATGAAAACTCCTGGAGTCTTAAGGACCTTCAGGGTTCCCTGGACCCCACTTTGAGAAAACTGCTCCTTAGTATTCCATTGAAATAAATATAACCTTTTTTTCTGCTTTCTGCTGATGGTCAATTTTGTTTGTTTTATAAACCATGCTATTATGAACATTTATATAAATACCTCCTTAGGCACATATTTGAGAGTTTTTCTAGAATATGTTCAAAGTAGTAGAAAAACATGGTTTTTGTGAATACACACCTTCAACTTTTGTAGTTATTTCCAAATTGCACTCTAGAATTTCCAATCTGTACATGTGTCACTAAATAGTTTCCCAGTACCTAAGACTTCAGTCAAAGTTATCTCTGGGAGGCAGGAAATGTGATTATAATTTAAAAAACTGAACTATAACTAATAGTATAGAATCTTGTCTTATGTGGAGAAAGGTCTCCTGAACAAAAAGGTACTGGTTAGCCATGGAAACAGCAAAAACCAGAGCCCCAGAGACAGACTCTGGCAGAGCTCGTTCAAGTGTTTCTAGGGAAGAAACACCCCCATCTCCCTCCCCAGCCTCTTCAATGCCAGTTCAACCACCTGTCTGCTGAATTCGGCTCTGTGACCTTAGGCAGCTACTTCACCTCTCTGGGCCCAGTGTCCCCCTCTATAAAATGTTAATACTTAACGATTTTGTGGATTAAAACACACCATCTTCAAGAAGACTGTAGTCTCCTCAGGATACAGGACTTATACACAAAGCAACAAAGTCCAATTGGTGCCACAATCCACACAGATTTCTGAAGGAATCATAATTCTAAAGAGAGAAAACTCCTAGCAGTAGCTTTAGGGGAAAACTGGGGCTCAGAGCGCGGAATGAAAGGGCCCTGGAACAGGAAGAGGGGGGAGGCAGGTTGGGGAAGGGGAACGATAGGAAAGGCAGTTCCCTTGTTTTTATAGCTTGGTCAGCATTATGTAGAGGGGAGTAGCTAGCTTCAGGGGCCAGGAAATGCGGTGGCTGCTGACATTTGTATCCAGAGCCCTAAATTTAGAAGGCATCTGGTAAGACCAGGTCTACTGTATATATACTGCTATAGAAAGAGGCACAGCTCACTCATCTCCTCTGCAGAAATTTTGTCAGCTCTTTCCCCAGAAAATGAAAATGAAAGTTGTATTTCGTCACAGAAAATGAAAATGGAAGTTGTATTTAGAAGATGATTGTAATATCAGACATTTCTTCCAATATGTCTCTTATTATAATTTACTGTCACTGGGAAGAAAAATGATTTCCATTAAAAATAACCCTGTGCAATGCTAGGGTGACTCAATTTAATCTCCTCATGAGAAGTAAGGATCTGTTCATGTCACCTTTCACTGACATTAGAGTTGTTATTTGTTTGTGTAGCTTAGTTGTGAAACCTCTTGTCTTTCTAAATGGTGCACATACAAGCTATTTTTAGGAACTTCTATTTCAGACAATACAAATTCAGATGAATAAAGCAATCCTCTGAAACAGACTGCTAAACAGAAAAATATTTACCAAACTGTAATTCTATGCTATCATTTGGATGGAGGGAAAAGACACCCATTGTCATGTGTATATATTATAAATAAGCATCTAAGTAGAATTTAAGGGGTTTCAAAGGCTGCAGCACATTTGAATTACTGTAGGGTAATACAATATACCAATTTTATAATGTTAGAGTAATGTTTTATAAGCAGTTACCATATGGTGGTTAAAAAAATAAGGAATGGTTAAAAACGACCTCTTCACCTATAGGCCATTATAGTAAGAATTATTAGCTTGTTGTTATTCCCTTTTTTCGTATTGTATAGATCATGTTTTAAAGACAGCAGATAATACGAGATATGTAGAACAGACAAGTCTACCGATAGCTCGTTGCTTCTTCTGCAGATGTGGCTCTACCATTCTCCTACTTCCTGTGCCTTTTGGTGACCCCGCCCACCTCTTGCTTTCTCAGAGGGCACCGGGGATGCCGCTTTGCAGATCTACTGGCTCATTCTCGGTCTTCTTCCTTGATATTATATATAACACTGCCGGCTCCCCATCTTCCCTCCTGCTGTCCTTCCATCACTTTGGTCATCCTCAGCCTAGTGTTTTGGTTCAGCTTTCTTTACCTAAATATATATGGAATATGTCCAGTGTGACTTGATTCCTTTCTGGCCAGTCTCATCCACACTGATGGCTGCAAGGATCCTCTACTTAGTGGTAACTTCAAAAAGCACATTTTTCTTGAACTATCCTCCTGCTTCCATCAGTCCTCTCTTTTCAGCTACATAGCAGACCTCTCCAAGTGGTGTTCCACCAGCTCTTCAAGCACAATCCAAACAAATATGAATTTCGCCTTTTCCTCAATGCCTCTACCTCTCTTCTCTTCCTGTCTTGAACAACGGGATTCCTATCTGCTGAGTCTTCCGAGCTAGAAATATTGGAACTAACTGGGAGTACGCCTTCATTTTCATTCCTTACATCCAACTATGCAACAAGTCTTACAGGTTTTATCTGGTTATTTCTTTTGCACTGGATCCCTCCTCTTCAGTCTTTTAGCTTGAGAACTTCAGCTATTTTCTCTAGATTATTGCACTGAATTTCTAATTAGTACCAACCCCTGGGTCTCTGCATGCTGCCTCTTCTTCTTGCACATTAGCCCTCAGAGCTGTCTTTTTAAATCTCTTCCATGTTGAAAAACATGAAACAGCTTCTCTTTGCCTGAAGTTTGGACTCAAAATCCATGTGATCTCTTCATTATGGACAAAATTCAAAACTTTAAAGAAACTCAGTTGTGGCTAAAGATATAGGTTAAACAGGACATTTACAAAATGTTCTGGTTTCTTACAGTGTGCTCGTCTCAATAGTCTTGAATTTGGTTAAAAGAACCTTCAGCAAAACAAATCTTCCCTCACACAGTGATAAAGATGAAAACAGGCAGGTGATGCTAATGAAAAAAAAAAGAGCTTAGTAAACACACGGAGATGTGTGCAGAAACCCACAACTGATTTAATTTGCAAAACCACAGCTTTAGCTCAACTAAAGTAAAGATGACTTAGATAAAATACAACCAGAAAACTGAGATAAAAGATATGGCGTAAATAACTTAAGCTGATGGTTTAGCAAGCAAACATCATGGGTAGAATCTGAAGGCCCAGGAAGCACCTTTGGGGAAGGATGCTGATGGATGGGCTCCGGGAGCTCCTGGGAGCAGCACGTTCTTAGGGGAACCCCTGCCTGCTGGAAGGTCGTCACCTAAGGGAATGTGTCCCTTTCAGTTGTGAGGATACCGTTACCTTGATATACTAGGAGGAGAAATAAGATATTTAGGTTGAAGTTGAATTTTTGAGGTTGAAATGGAAGACCACCGTTGTTCGCTAAGGCTGTTTTAGAGCCATCGTTAAACAGTGGGTGCCAGGAGGCTTTCGGTGTAATCTTGACTCTACCCCTAAGCAGCTGTGACACCCCGAGAGCCTGCTCACCTCCTCTGTGCCCCAGTTTCCTTCTACTCATTTCAGCAACAAAGGATTGTTTTTTAAAGGGACAGATCCCTACTACTAGTAGGAATTATAATCATCAATAGTCAGAGTCCATATTTTTAGTAACAAATGTTTACTGACCACCTACTAAGTGCCAGGCAGGTACTACAAGGCCTCATCCTCATGAAGGAATAAGACAAAAATTATGCGTTATCTGGGACCAGGGAAGGACAGACTATGCCCTTTTTAAAAAATCGCCGATGACTTGTCTGCACCCTCCATTTTTTTTAAGCACAATTTTTGTGGCAGTGAGTACATATCAGATATTTCTCCTCTCCCTCAGTCTCTATAAAGAGAAAGCATTTAGTAATGGAAGTGCAAGGCAGCTTCCAGAAATCTGTCCCTGTAGTTCCTCTCTCCCTTTGCAGTTATTTCACAGCTCTTGGCGTCATCTAAAGAATCTCATTTACGTGCTGTTTCCTTTTTCTTATCTGCATCCTCCGAAAGAAAAGTAGGCTTCCTGGGCCCTCTTTTCTCTCCTGTACTCGCAACACCCAGATCAATGATTCGTTCCGGGCTTGATCAGGAAATGTTTATTGACTGACTCAATCACAACCTTCCCCTTCCCCATAAAAATTCCCACTTTCTCTAAGTTACTGATTAATCCATGCTAATGTGTAAAGGAAATCTCAGCAGTACTTGCATTTTTAAGAGGATCTTGCTCCTGAACTGGTGGTTGGCAGAATTTCAGGTACTGACAACTTTCTGGCAGCGTAATGGAGGGTATTTCGAGACCAGGTGAGAAGTTAGCATTCCAGTGGCGGTCAACTTTTGATTTACTAGGAAGTCTACTCCAAGAAGAGAAAATTCTTCGTACTGTTCTGGTTTTTCACAGCTTCTTCCCCTTCTTCTAAAAGTGCTGCTGCCCATGCGGGGTCCACGAGGAACAGAAGGATAAGGCTAAAATGGAAGCCATGCAAGTGTGGATACTCTGTTTCTGCCCCCCCCCCCCATACAATAAGTCATGGATGCTCTGTGTGGTTCTTATTATTTTCCTATTTATTCATTTTCAGGGCTAATATTTATATATTTAAGAAATTGCTCAACCTTTGGAAATTGTCCATTTGGTCAAATATGAAGCATCTATTGTATTGCCGATTTTATTTTGCAAACCAACCAAAAAGTAATAAAGTACAGATTTCTTGAAATTTTAAAAATTATTCTTTGGTCAATAGTGGCAAAAATGTTTTCTTGAATAAGGATAGCTGTTTGAACTTTTTGGAATCTTGTGCTTTAGAAACTTGTCAATAATAATAATAATTTCTAAATATTAGACATACAAAGTTTCAGAAACTTACTATGAAACTTCTTAGTGATTCATAGATATGAAGACAGACTGACTAAAAAGCAAACTACAAAGTTACATCAGGCATATGCTGAAAAACAATTTATCTCACGGTATAACAATATCTTATTCTTCTAATTTCCAGAACAACCCCATGAAGTTGAAGTTCAAAGTTATTGCTCGAGAATGTTAATCTGGCTGCATTTCTCACTCATTTTTAATTAAACAAATCCTTCTTCTTAACAGCTCTTTGCAAGTTACAGCAATCCGTGTGTGTGTGTGTGTGTGTCCATATGTGATAGAATTTGCCATTTTTAATCTGTTTATTCTATTGTTAAATACAGCATTAAATACATGAAAGAACTAACGAAAGAGTAAAGATATAAGAGGAAAGTTCAAGGAAGGTGTAATGAGAATTTGAGATTAATAAAAAGGCGGGAGAATGAATTGGGATTCTGAAATACATTGTTCAAGTTGACTTAAAATATATTTTTCCTTTACAGTATTGTCGGTTTGAAAAATAGCTGGCAGAAAGGAAACACACAGAGCAGTGAATCTGGTGTCTGGCTTTACTGAAAAGGAAACGCGCAGGCAGGAAAGAAGTAGGAATCCACGTAGACATTCAAGGTTGAGGACGAGAGGACCAGGTAGAGAAATTGGGCCGTGTCTGTGGGCTTCATTCAGGCATTTCTGCCTCCAAGGGCACTTGGAGCCCAAGTGAAGCCCTGCGGCGGTCCCCAGTTCTGCCTCAGCAATTACCCTGAGAGGCAGAAACTTCGAGAGTTCCATGCACTTTTCTAGGCTTTTTAAAAGTCGCTCTAAATGCCTGGAAAAATTTGCAAGCTGCCTAGGGTGCAGAGATCCACCCTCCAGGGCCAATGACAAATGCCTTCGAAGGCTCCAGAAAAGCAGTGTAGGTCTCAGCAGGGCTCCTGGCTTGATGTATGAAGCTGAACCCGAATGAGTGTTCTCTGTTACTAAAATGAGTAATAAATTGCACAGCAAAACAAGGAAATATGCCCCAAACAGTACTGGAGATGTAAAGAGGGAAGGAAGTGTCAAAACTCACTTCTTAGAATTAATACCAAGGTCAGGTAGTATTTTTAAAAAATGAGTCAGTAGATACAGTATCTTGCCCAATTCAGGCTTGGTCCTGGAGAGTGTCGAGAACACTGACTACGGCCTCAAACTGCCAGTGTTCAAATCCCAGCCCCGCCGTTTTGTTTAGTAGCTCTGTGACTTGGAACACGCTACTACAGTTTCCTCATTTGTTCAGTGAGGACAGAGGACTGATGTGAAATGCCTGAATGGGTGTGAAGTGTACAGAGCAGTACCTGGTATACGGAGAAAGCTCAATATCAGATAGCTATAATTATTAGTACTACGTTTATGTACTCAGTACAGTCAAAAGGATGATTGTCCTGTTTTCTTCTTCCACTGCTTAGCACAAAAAAGATTTTCTCCCGACAATCACTTCCTTTAGAGTTGTGTTGTTAAAAGAAGGCTATGGGTTCTTTCAAGCTAGGTGTTCCTGGCTGGGGCTCAGCTACCACCCGACCTGTCCCCAGTCACACCATGTCCCCTGCACCTTGACACCAGAGTCAAGTTCATCACAGTCAGCTTCACTTTCATGTTATTCAGTCAATTTGGCACAGGAATAAAGATACCCAACCAAGAGAAATAAGCAACATTTCGAATTGAGGAGTGACAGCCCCGTGGGTTTTCCCCGAAGCCTCGAGTTCCTTTCGCATCATTTGGCCCAACTTCTCTCCTGCCCTCTTAGGTTGGGCAGTCAGTCAGTCACCTGCTAAGAGCCACATGGTATCTGGAGGAGGGAGGTGCTGTCTTGTTTGGATTCTGGGTGTCCTGCCTGGTAATTTCTTGGGGTGCCCTTAGGGTGTGCTTTCCTCATATCTCTGTGGATGCCGCATGGCCATGTCTGACGTTAGGCAGTCTATCAACTCCCTGTTTTCTTCCTTCTGAACCATGACACACACTTGCTCTCTCTCATCCAATTGAATTGTCTGTTTTACTTGCTGTGCTCATTTCTTGTCGTTCATTAATCTAGTATGCGCTCTCCCTGCACTTTAGAAGTGTGGCACTGACCACTTTGGTTTCCTCACACAGCTCACTTGGACCCTCCTCTTCATCACACCCGCCTTCTTCCTGTTTGGGGTTCTCTGGTCTTTCCCCCAGGCACTCCGCTGCTCTGTCATCTGCCTGTGCTACACTGACATTCAAGAAGTACTTCTTGAGCACTTGTGTGGGGGACTCTGGAGAGAAAGGCAGGGCCAGACTGGAGAGAAAGACACACAGGCCCTGCCCTCAGGAGCTCGCGGTGTGGTCAGGGTGAGAAGGGGGGTGTTGTCACTGCCGAGAGGCTTCCTGTGCAGGACGCCACGGCACCAGTGGCAGGATGTTTAAATACAGCGCTGGGGGGCCCTTCACAGAGCAGGTGATGTCTGAGGGGTTAGCAGACTGAGGACTCGGACAGGGAAAGTGCGTCTCTAGCTTGTGGTCCCATTAAAGCCTGACCAAGTGCTCAGGGCGTCGTGAGACGGAGGCTGGAGAGGCAGTGAGGGACCGACGGGGAAGGACCCAGCAGCCAGTGAAGCATCTGGATTTTATTTTGTAGGTGATATAGAGCTACCAGGAAGTTTTTAAAGCAGAGAGTCGCGGTCAGATTTTCGTTTTGGTCAGAACCTTCTGTAAGCAGGGTGAAAGTGGGTGAAAAGAGTGACTAGAGGCTCCCACTCAGGAAATCAACTTGAGGTCACCTCTGTGACCTGTTAGATTGACGGCCTACATATCTGGGCTAGACCATGTTTCCAAAGATGGCTGCAACAACACCTGCCACTCCCCAGCTGTTTTGCAAGGCCTCTCGGCCATGTCCTGCCGAGGGGTGCTGTCTACTGTCCTCCCCGTGAGCTCAGCTGGCCTGTGACGTGTTCTGACCAGTACATGACGGAACTGATGCTCTGTGACTTCCTAGTCTGGGCCTAAAGACACCTGAGCTTTTGCCTTTGTGTGTTTGGAACACTCACTCTTAGGAGTGTTCTGAAAAGAAACCCGAGGTGGCCTCAGAGAGAAAGAGGGGATGTGGGGCAGTTCCTGTCTTCTAGCCATACCCACTAAGCACCATATATGTGGGGGATCCCGTCTCAGATCTGACCTCAACCTCATGAGAGACCCCAGGGACGCCATGAGAAGCAGAGTCAGCCCAAATTCCTGATCCACAGAATCATGACCAAATAAAATTGGTGTCATTTTAAGCCACAAGGTTTCGGGGCAGTTTGTTACACAGCAATTCATATGCCAAGCAATACTCTGGGTCAAATAAATACACGTCAAATAAATAGGAGACTGCCACCTTGCCACTTTCAGAGTGATGGCATTCGTTTACTGTCGATATGTATCAAGTTGTAGTTCAGCCCTAATTACTTAATACCAAATCTCATTTTGAGACTGTGTCACACTTCACTGATTAGCGCTCAAATTTTTTAAAAAGGGGTTCTTAGAAAATGTAATCCTCTGAGTCTGTCTTGAAAAAGGCTAAGAAACTGTGGTGTGTGTATTAAAACCCTGGAGTTGAGTCTGACCTTTCCCATTTGGTAGTTTTAAGACACATGTCTGAACAAACAGGTTTCATTTTTGGAGCTGCAGAATGTCTGCTGATTCTTTATAATTTGCTTTCTTTGTGGCATGGCTAAGTGTCTTGAGATAACAACAGTTCGCAAATAAATAGAGATCATAATCTCTCTAGGTCTAGCTATTTAGACCTACAATATTTTTCAGGAGAAAATAGATTTTTACATGTTTAAATAAACATACATTCTCTCTGTCCTGAATACTTCTAGTCTGTTGGCCAAAGGCCAGGGGCTTGTCTCCCTTTCATTTCTATTGAAATGATGAGATTCAAGTGTGTGATGTGTTGACATTCCTCTCTAACAGCTCTACCTATGTGAATTTGTTAACGGATGAGTTTTATTTCATTCATTTCTAAAGTTATGAGGTAGTTTATGTTTAGAAATATTGGCAAATTTTTTTTGTCAAGTAAGTTGCATTTATTTTATTTTAATAAGTAACAGGAAGCATTTTCCTGTTGCTCAGATGCCTTCCTGAAGTGTTTTTAGTCATAGATCTCAAGTATACTACATATGTTAACTAATCTCAGTGCCCTAGAAGTAGGAGAGATTCCCAGGAGTAAAATCTTCCTTTTTACTGGAATAGGGGGAGGATGGTTAAAGTACCTCATGCTGTACCCTCAGCAAATACTTAAGCTGCCTCTGCTGTGGAACCTGGAATTCTGCCAGTTATTTCTGACTGGATTATTTCATCAACGTTCAAGGATTTTAATGTAGATGCCTGATCACTGCACTGTACACCTGAAGCTGAAGCTGAACAATAATGAATGTCAACTACAAGTTTGTATGTATATGTATATATATGTATATGTATATATGTGTATATGTATATACTTACAAGAAGCGGAGTACAGCATTAGGAATAGAGACAGTGGAAATGTAATGGCTGTGTGTGATGTCAGAGGGGTAGTGGATGGGGGGAGGGGGGTTCACACAGTGTGAGGGATATAAATGATAAACATCTAAGTATTGCTTTGTCTTGTGCACCTGAAACTAATAATAAAAAAAAAAAGGATTTTATAAAACTCTCTTGGATTGGCTCCGTTGTATGTGAGGGGTGGAGTAATTCAAATTCCTCTTAAAGACTTTATGGCTACTGTTAATATCACCCCTTCTGTAGCTGACTATGTCCCGAAAAAAATCCAGGCCAATTTATTTTTCGTTTTGAATGACTAATGCAGAAGAAGTGAAACTTTCCTAGAAGTGAGAAGATGCCCTCTGGCTGCTATTCATCATCATCTCGTCTTCAAGAAATAAAGTCCACTGAGGAAATCAAGTTCTTCTTTTTTGGAGAAGCAGCATTTTGAGAAGACTTGGTTGTTATAACATTCCTTGTGTTACCATCACCAACTACACAGTAGAAGGAGAGATGTTTTGTTGTTACCGTACGAAAATGTGATTTTGGAAAACCAGAAGTGATTGTAGCTGAATGACTCAGGGTGTGGATGACTGCCCTTTAGTTTACGGGTGAAGGGTTACGCATTCCACTGTTGGGTATATTCTCTAATCTACACAGGCTATTCACCAACACTCATGAAGGGCTGCCTACCACCTGGAATCCTTAAACTGTATCCAGTACTGTACCGGCCCCAGGTACCCAGCAACACGTGGAAACCAAAAGAACAACTGCAAACAGCTACAATGCAGTAGGATCATGAGGGATCCAACTCACTCATCCATGGTCAGTATGGCAGCACTAGAATGAGAACCTTGATCTCCTGGCTCCCAGTCCTGTGACCTTTCATTCTGCCTTCACTGGTAGACGGCTCTGAAAGACGGGCAGGGCCATGGAAGAGCAGGACAAAGAAGGGGGCGTGATGCCACCAGATCCTATGGCCTCTCTGCAGTGTCTACTGAAAGGGATTCTTCATATCCTTGTGTGCCAGCTCCCATGTTTCCCTGTTTATTGTCGGGAAACTGGAGAGCAGTGAGGTACAGACACTGGCACCTTAGAACCTGGGAGGGGAGCAAGCAGCAGATGATAAAGTCAACAGACCAAAGAGGAGCTATGTACTTGGCCCTGTAAACCACTCTCTGTCAGATCCCTAAAATTCACCTTGAGAATATGGATAAAAATTGGAGTGCTTAGGGCTCTTAATATTGATGATTAGGCCTGAAAAGTGTGGGTCATACTTAGAATCCGTCACGTTGATGACTGGAGGAAAATAAAATATACTCCCTGACTCTGAGTGGCTTCACAAGCTTCCCCGAACGTGCAGTCTGAGCTCTGTTCCAAGAGTTAAAGGAGAAGGAAATAGAAGACCTGACACATGCCCTTAGGCCAGCTTACTCAGGAGATAATAATGGCATTAAAATATCATTACTGAGCCCCGGTTAGGAGCTGGATAGAAACCTCAAGTTCCCTGAGATGTAAGAAAGCATGAGGGAGGGTAACACATGAGAAAAGATAGAACACAAAAAGACACTTTTTTTTTTTTCCTCTTTTTGCTAATTGCTAAAAGGGATTCTGGTTGCATTGAACAAAGGAAGGAATGCACTTAGAATTTAGGTGGCCACCTTGTTTGCCAAAGGAAAGCAGGATGCTTTGGATGGAGAAGCCACTAGGGCTGGAATGCAGAGGATGTTGAGTCTTACAGCAAGAAGCATCTCCCTTATTTGCAGGCAAAGGAGACCATACTGTTTGGTTGCCCTTACCTGAATTTGTGCTGGTACTCGCCATGGAGGGACATGTCACGGTGGAACTCACCGTGCATTTCCCCTGAAACACGGTGACATTCATGAAGCCAAATGCACTCTGTAAACTCTGAAATCCTATGGAAGTAACGGGGGCTTGTGCAGTACAAGCCGGAAACCTAAGCTCCTGTTTCCACAGTGTTTTAGCTGTGGCTTAATTGTTTGGAACTCACACTGGTGCCCATTTTATTTTATTATTGCTGGGATTTGTTTTTAATCTCTTTTAAAAGATTATGTTTTTACCCAGTTGGTTTCATAGCTGTGGTTATTCTACCTTTAAATGAGTCCTCTAAATAACTTCCCTTTATTTTAAAAACATTTTTCTCTGAATGCTTTCAATTATTTTATCTTTGGCATGCTTTTTTCATCCAAATTCTTGAATCTAGTCTTTTACTTTGTATCTTTTTTACTCTTACCTGCTTTAATGAGTTTTAAGGTAATTATGATTTTGTTCTGAAGAATCCTTGCAGTCTTTTGTTGTTTCATTAAAATCTGCTAACCTCTTTTATCCTTTAATATTTTCTTCTTATTAAAATAATTTTTGAGTTCTCAGTATACCCACATTTAATGTCTACCTATTGCCTTGTCCTTTTGCTTGCAGGATATTTCAGAATATTTTAATATTACCTTTTATTTCCTGACCATTCTGATCTGAGTCTTTTTTCCTTTTTATCATTGGCATAATAATGGTCAGCAAAGTGAGAAACTGAGGATGACAGAGGGAGAAAACCCACACTGTAGACAGGGAGATGGAACTTTTCCCTGGTAGCAAGTTGCCTCTTGGAATTTTACAATGCTGTCCATAACCTTCAAGTGTGACCTTCTAGGAGAATTTCTCTTTGTGATGCTAGAGAACCACAGGCAAAAAGTGCCCGGGATGATAATGATTCTACTTGTACAGACATTTAAATGTCTGGATTGGCATTCTTTTCTCCTAGCACTTAGCACCCAGTTCCTTATTTAGTACAGGTTCTAACATTTATGACTTACTTATTTATTCCACTAATATTTATTGAACACCTGCTGTACGTCAGATGCAGTGCTAGATGCTAGGGATTCAACAAAGAGTAAGAGAGAATGAGGCTTTTGCCCTCATGGAGGTTCTAACCTACTGGGGAGTCTAAAGAAAGCAAACAATGGTGACATATTCTAAGTGCCCTGGTGGTTAACAGTTATTGATTGGTTACTGTAAGCACTTTATATAGATGATTTCATTTGTACTTCAAGAACATGTGGGAGGAAACTAAACCCTAATTTGAGGATCAGGAAAAGCTTTCCAGAGGAAGATGTCTAAGGTGGGGACAGAAGATCTGTAGGAATTAGCCAAAGGAAGGAGAAGTTTAAGGATTGGATAGAAAGTTGATGAGGCAGAGGACACATGGAACTGCTAAGAACCCAGAGAGGCCAGACTTGGAGCAGTGTGATGTGTGTGGTGTAGGAGAGATGAGGCCGGAGATGACAGGGGGGTGCAGACCAACTAGAACCTTCCAATTCATGTTACAGAGTCTGAGTTTTATTCCAAGTGCATTGGGTAGCCATTGGACAATTTAAAGCAAGGGAGTGAATGCTCAGAGCTGGAATCTAGAAAGACCCTTCCAGCTGCAGTGTGGACAACAGTCCACAGTAACTGAGACCAGTTAGGAGGTTCTGGCAATAATCTAGAAGAGAAACAGTGGTGGCTGGTAAACAGAGCAGAGGCAATGGAGGTAGAAAACGGTGGATGGAACGAGGAGATAGTCAGGGTGGAACTAATAGCACTTGGTTTGGGGTGAGCTATGGATGTGAGGAGTCGAGGCAAAATATTCAGATTTCTGGTTATGTGAGACCAGATGATGCCAGAGCCAGATATAGAAGGAAGTGAGAGGGGAAAGTTTATGGAAAGAGGAAGGAGGAAGATGCTACATGTAGCTCGGGTCATTGTAGTGCTGGGTCTGCCCACATTAGCTCTCTGTGGAAGAGGGTCAGTAGGGCCTTGGATAGGTCACGGTTGGGTGGTGCTCAGCGAGGAGATGGCTGGTGAGCTCACTGAGGGATGCAGTTGTCCATGGTGTTAGAAAATTGAAGAACATCAACCTCCCAGGGGACAGAAAGGAGACGAGGAGCTTGCAGAGGAGAAGAGAGGAAGGAAGGAGAACGGGAAGGGAGGAAAACATTTCTCCAAGTAAACGGGAATGCTCAGTGCATGGTCTGCTACAGAGAACTCAAGGAAGAGAGGAGTAGTTAGCAAGAATCAGCAACACGGAGTGTGAGTGCCATAGTTTCCCAGAGATAATACAGGCAAGGCCAGATGGCTGTGGCCACGACAGGGCGGCTGGTGCAGAGGACAACGTGAGGACTTTGGCTGGGAAGAGGAGGAAAGAGAGAAGGAAATAGCTGGCAGGAGGAATAGAAAGATGGTCTTTTTCTTCAAAGGAGGATGGGGGTTAAGCATGTTTAATGCAGGGAGATTAGGACTAGTAATGAGGGAGGAAAGGAAAATACAGGTGAGAGAGGAGGTAATCAAGAGAATGAGATTTCCAACAATGAAGAAGAAATGACTTCCAAGGCACTGATGGAAGATGAACATCAGACAGGAAGTGAGGCTCTTTTTCTTTCCGTTGTAAAAGAAGGGAAGGTGGACCCAGATAAAACTTGATGTATAGCCCTGTCGTCAATGATTACGTTGTTCTTACGAGGAAAGCTTCCATTTTCTCAGGGAAGCAGGAAGCAAAGGCAGTGTGCTAAGAGTGAGGGGATATTGGTGGCGGGAGAAGGTCTGAAATAGCTGTTGTAGAAAATGAAAGAGAGCTGAAAAGTCTGAGAGCCTGGCTGGAGGTGGAAATCATGGAATTGTAGCATCATGAATTTGTATAGTTGCATATTTTTTTCCTGCGGAGCTCACCAATCTCTGTTTAGACCCTGGGAAAGTAGGCAGTTGGATTCAGCTATGGTCCCAGGGACCCCAGCTTTAGAAAGGGAAGCCCATCATTTTACGTGGCACTATCAATGCTTGTTTTCTCCCAGCATTGAGGGGAAAGCCTGGGGGAGGAAAGGGTGGCCATTTTCTTCTTTGTCAACTCCTGGTTGAATGGTCCCTGGTCTGTGTAACCAGTACGATTTCTTCCTAAGCGATCATTCTAAATCACGTGGGCAGGGGCCACCCTACCTAGAGGGACCTTTGTTTATTTTTTTAGGAGCCCCCATCCATGGTTTCGCTAGTCCATCAGGGGATGCTTGAGTCGTAGTTACCCCAGTGATTCCACACTAGAGAAAGATATATAAACACAGGGTGAGACAGGAAAGCACAGTGGATTCAGGAGTAGCATCAGCCCCTAGACCCCTGACATCGGGCAGCAAATGATGTGATGTCAGTGGTGTAGCTGCTGTGGAAAACAGTACGGTGGTTCCTCAAAAAATTAAACAGAATTACCAGTTAATCCAGCAATTCCATCTCTGGGTATATAGCCAAAGGAATTTAAACAAGGGACATGAAGAGGTATTTGTACACCCATGTTTATAGCAGCACTATTCATAATAGCCACAATTTAGAAATAACCCAAATATCCATCAACAGATGAATGGATCAGCAAAATGTGGTCTATACACATAGGGGATTATTATTTTAGTCTGAAAAAGGAAGGAAATCCTGACACAGACTGCAATATGGATGCACCTTGAAGACATTATGCAAAGCGAAATAACCCAGTCACAAAAAGACAATACCTGTGTGATTTCACTCATATAAGGTATTAAAAGTAGTCAGACTCAGGGGCAGCTGGATGGCTCAGTTGGTTAGAGCGCAAGCTCTCAACAACAAGGTTGCCAGTTCAATTCCCACATGGGATGGTGGGCTGCGCCCCCTGCAACTAAAGATGGAAAACGGCGACTGGACTTGGAGCTGAGCGCGCCCTCCTCAACTAGATTGAAGGACAATGACTTGGAGCTGATGGACCCTGGAGAAACACACTGTTTTCCAATATTCCCCAATTAAAAAAAAAAGAAAGAAAATCAAACTCATAGTGACAAAGTAGAATGGAGGTTGCCAAGAGTTGGGGGAGGGGGGTCGTGGGGCATGGGGAGTTAGTGTTTAATGGGCAGTTTCAGTTTTGCAAGATGAAAAGAGTTCTAGAGATGGATGGTGGTGATGGTGGCATGATGTGAATGTACTAATGCCACTGAACTGTATACTTAAAAGAGATTAGATGATAAATTTTACCTTATGTATATTTTACCACAATCAAAAAAACTTAGGGGTAGTAGATTGGGGAGTGGGATTATCACTTTGTGAGGGGTATAATTGTCAAACTATTACAATGTTTTGTACACCTGAAACTGATTTAAAAAAAAATGTGGAAAAAAAAACGTTCATTGGTAGGTCGTCCAGCTCTGTGGTTTAATGACAAGTACTGGGTGGTCAGATAAATTGGCCCTAACACTTACCAGCTGTAAGAGCTGGGGAAGTGACTTAACCTCCCTGAACCTCAGTTTCCTCATCTGTAAAATGAGGATGAGGATGACGATGATATCTCATTTATCAAAGCTTTGCCAAGGTTAAATGAGATAGTAATGTTTGTCAACTAGAAATAAAATTCTGAGTACAATGTCTGGCACATAAATCCTAAATAATGACTCAATAAAGCTGTGTTTTATTATTTTTGATGGCCCTGATTATTATCATTATCAATATTATTAGCTTAGTTCAAAAGTTAACAGACCCGTGGCCACCTGCAGAAGTATGTGCTGCCCAAGTGAGAACCTTTAAATATCTGCTAGTTTGTTCCCAGAGCGGAAGCCTCCAATCCCGGCCTTGGGTGATCGCTCCCTAATTTGTTAAACCTCTGATTCTCCGTTTGCCCCAAGGATTGATTGATTTTTGCCCCAAGGATATTTTTAGATGACAGGACAATATGAATCTGTGTATAAATGCTTGACATGTTAAAATAATGAAAGAGGTTTCCATGATTGCAGAGAAATACCCTTTTCATTCACCTTTCTGGCTCAACACCATGTTTTTCTATGAATTTTTCATGATTTCTGCCTTAGTAGCTAGAATAGTTACAAAAAAGCAAAGTCAGATGCATTGCTGCTTGAAAATGAGATGCTTAAAATTTCAAAGTATTGGATGTAAACAGAAAGAGTGAGTTTAATGCTATGCATGTCACCACAAGACTAATTTCTCTCCTTTTAATGACAAATGTGACATGGGGCAAAAAAAAAAAGTTATAAATATGGAATCACATGATACATCTGTGTTCTCTGGGATTTTTCATCATATAACAACTTTTTATTTTAGACTATTTGGGGAGATGACTTGAAAAAAAAAAGATCGAACCCTATAAAGAGGAAATCACCTGACATCAGATACATCCTTATTAACAGTCACATCAGATTCACCTATCAGCGATCGTTTCAGGGGCAAACAACATAATCAACAACTCAAACATGAAATGTGTTAAAAAGGGAAGCACTCATTCTAATTCCTATTTTAAAGCAGGCAAATGGCCTATCATTACATAGTGCATTATGCGGAGATTTGTGGAGCTTTAGTCCTGAATGCCAGTCACAGATTTGTACCATAAACCCACACACTCAAAAGAAAATCCTGGACGCAGCGCACAGGCAGTTTTAGATTAACCACTAAATTCATGATACAGCAGAATTCCATCTTTTCTCCAGAAGAGAGAGAATATATTACAGTGGAATGCAGGATCTTTATAGAAATGACCAAAGGCCCATGGGCTATTCAAGGGAGCCTCCAGGCACCTGCTACCAAGAAGAGACATCAAATATTAGGGTTGAAGGGGATTGCTGAGGTTATAAGGACTGAGGTGTGAAGAATTGAGCAGTACGCAGGCGTACCTGAAGGAGGAGTGGGACATCAGCTAAAGAAATCAAAGTTCCAGTAGTTGACCACTGCATTTTCAAAGCGGACTCAATAAGGGGTTGTAGGGACGAGGCGCTGGTAGGAGAGAAGACAAGAAATTGGCCCAAGAGCTCCTTGCCATCCTAAGCCATCTACCACAGCACAAGACAGTGGTGGAAATGCACACGACAAAGACGAGAGAGTCCTCCCTGGACATTTACGTTTTAAAGTTTACAAGAAAATGACGGGAGGGTGAAACAAAGACTGGTGATGTGGAACAGGTTACTCTTGAAATCAGAGATAAAAGTTTACGAGCAAAAAAACCCAAACAAAACTTAATTTAGACTTAATCGCGGAGTTGGAGGAGTTTCACAGCTGAGGCTTTGAAGGTTTTAGAAGCTCTTCCTATGCTGTGTCTTTAAATATATGTACATTCAATCAGCAGAAGAAAGAGATGACAAGATCATTCTGTGACAGACACCTGCATCAAACAATGGCACTGATGGTGGAGGGATTTTAAACAGCTGTGCATACACTTCAAAAGTAATTTGCAACCAAATTAGTAAACGTCACCCTCCTTCCCACTAGACACAGCATTTTTAAAAGAGATCAAGCGTCCATGGTAAGCCTGCCATTTTATAAGAGTTACCAAAGATAAGTTAGTTAGGGGAAAAATGGTGAATCACAAGGTTGCGGTGTGGGGTGGGAGAGGAGGCACCCAGGACCTTGCACATAAGGCTGGCCTATGAGACATCCCCTCCAGGAAAGGGCCGGCGGTGGTCACAGCTTTTGGAGAACAACGCAAGGGGGACCAGCAGCCGAGTGGAGCTGCCGGACATGGGTTCAGAAAGGGCACTGGCACACGCAGGCCCTGCCCACTGCCCGGGGTGGTGGTTCTCACCACTGACAGCGAGCTGCAGCGAGCGTTCCTTCTTCTCTCCATGTCACCACCCCTCCTTGTCAGCTTGTGCCATTTCCGAACTGTCTTTTATTAGCAACTTTGAGCAGGACAACCCCAAGGGCAGGCAGCTCCTTGCACAAACAACCAGAACCTCCTAGTTGAGCCAGCCTCTGCGTCTCTCTTTATTCATGCCCATGGGGATGCCCAGGCCTTTAGCACCCACAGTCCATTTCACACTGATCAACTTAAAAATTCAATGAAATAAAGACATTTAACTCCACTTACTACATACGTGATCCCAAAGCTGAAAAACAAACAGTTGTCCCTTAAGGTTACAGGATTGAGCACCAGACTTTTTCTTCTTTTCTTTTTCTTTTTTCTTTTTTTTCTTTTTTTTGCTATCTATCTCAGAGCCACTTCACCCTACCCCAGGCCCTTGAAAAGAAACTCGGTTTGTTTGGAAGTGTGAGTGTTGCCAGCCCCTTCAGCTGCTAGCAGTAGATTCCAAGAACACAAGTTATTCTCTGTGGACAGGTTGACATCTGTGTCAAACATCTCTCTTTACTAATGTTTGCCAAGAATATGAAACTTTCCACCTTCTTCCCTTCTTCCCTCCCACCTCTAATTAGTTCACGTGAGAGGTGGGGGAAAAAAAAAAAAGGAGGACCCCAGCCCCAGGCCCGGTGGCCTCCTCACAGGCCAGGGTCCACAGCGCCCTGTGCAATCCGCACGCAAGAAGCCCCGGGAAAGAAGTGACCAAAAGTTTGCTTCTCTGGGGTATCTTTTAGATTTCGCTGTCATCCTGCTACCCTCTTCCTGGAACATCTCACTGCCGCCGGAACCGGGGGCCTTACCCGCTGGACCCGCGGCCGTGGACCCGCGCAGACAGACCGCCTTCCCTCCCCCGGACTGCGACGAGCCAGCACGCGAGGACCTACCTGCTGGGTGGGCTGCCTGGGTCCGAGCGCGCGGCTGTTCGGTGGTGGCACAGGCACTGGCGGGGCCGCGCGGTGGGGCGCCCGCGGGCGGCGCCGGCCAGGGGGCGCTCGTCACCCCGCGCCCAGACAGCTGGAGCAGGTCCCCGGACGCCCGGACGTTCGCCCAGGAACCAGCCAGCAGCGAAC
Organism: Rhinolophus sinicus; assembly: GCF_036562045.2. NCBI lineage: Eukaryota > Metazoa > Chordata > Mammalia > Chiroptera > Rhinolophidae > Rhinolophus > Rhinolophus sinicus. The sequence continues at coordinate 103,699,176 of NC_133752.1, read as the reverse complement.
ACTGCCGCTCGGCGCCTCCTCTCCTCCCGCGGCGCCTGCCCCTCCCTCCAGCCTCACTCCTTACTGGCCCTTCTCACCCCGCTGCAGAGACCAGAAGCCTCGGATGGGACACCCCAGGGGTGGGATGCTGAGGGAGGGCCCAGAAGGGGCGCTCAGCAGGGGCCACAGGCTGAGTGCGAGAAAAAAGGGGCATGAGACCACATGACTCTGCAGCTAGCCAAACTGAAAAGCGAAAACGATCGTTCAGTGGGGAAGCTGTCTCGGTGAAAAGCACTTTATGTTTTGTCGGGTTTTACACTAGAAAGGACTTGTAAACATCGTTCATTTACAATTACCTGCTTGAGGAGGTTTGGGTGCAATTCTGTGCGATGGATAATCTTTCCTAGATTGTGTCTGACCTAGGATTTTTATTTTCTCTACCTACACACTGGCATTTTATTTCTATGTCCTAAGGTGCCCTGCTCTAAACCTGACAGTCCTTGAAGTTGCAATATAATGTCTTTACAGTGCATTTGTCATGTGAAGACTTTTATGTCCTGTTGGTGACACTAATGATGACCATGATGAGGGTAGTTGGGGCGTTTTTCCTGTACTCCATAGAATTCATTTTTTTCCATTCAGGTTAGAAATCATATGTCTGGCTACCAATACTGTTACAGAGCCATTCCCTCTCAATTATGACATTAAATTATTAAAATGTATTTGGTTAAGGCTTTTGTTGCTATACAAATTAAGACCAGATTAGCCTGAAACAAAACAGTAATCCTTTTTTAAAAAATTATTTTTTGAGAGAGAGAGAAAGGGAGACAGAGAGAGAGATGAAAAAGGTAGAAAAGAGCCAAGCTTTGGACCAGTAGGCTTCTGATCATTGAAGGATAGAGTGTCAGCTGAAAAGGACCTCAGAGTACAGATAGTTTAATTTAAAGATGAAAAACGGAGGTCCAGCAGGGTTTGGTGACTTGATGGAAACCAGATGTGAGGGTGACTCTTTCCCTTCATCTTATATGAACTCTGCAAAGGGAACACATGCACCTTTTAAGGATAAAAAGATATTCCATTAAAATGAGCTTGTCTGCCCTATCGTTAATATCTAACAGTGCTGAACTGACCCTCAGGCTAGGATGGTCCAACAGAGATGCTGCCACCTCTTGGAAGATTCCAGCCAGAAGGTGTGAGGGGGCACAGAACCTTAGAGGTGCCAGCTCACCAGGCATTGCCAGAGCCCAGCACATAGTAGGCACTCACTTTATATTTGCTATTGAGATTTGGCAGAAAAACATATCTATGGCTAACACACTGGCAGAGCTAGAACGACAACCAACCCCTGGTCCCCTGAGAGGCCCAGCGTCTCTACAGACTGCAAAAGAGTAACCTCCTCCTTCAAGATGCCACCCTCCTAGCTCTTCTCCAGCCATCCTTACAGGAACCCTGTCACATGAAGAAGAGGGGGTAGGCAGTCAATGGCTGCACTGCCTAGGAGATAGGAGACCCACTCATCCCTCATTGCTGGGTGGTTCATTGACTATCTGAGAGGGGGGCTAAGTACATGTAGGGCTCAAGGGAAATTCACATGTCCTTTTCATTTAGTCAATACTAATCAGTGGCTTTTTAAAAAGTTTCAAGTAATGGTGATTATGTACTGAGTACTTATATGCTTGTCACCATGATGACCACTTTTGATGCACTGTTCATTTAATCCTCGCAGTCTTATGAGGTAGATGTTATATCATCATCATCATCTCCATCTCTGTTTTAGAGGTGAGAAGAGGGAGGCCTAGAAGGATTATACAGCTTGCCCAAGATCACACAGTTAAAGTACTGCAACCAGGATTCAAACTCAGGCAAGTGTGAAGCAGCCCCATCAAGCATTGTTGAATATTGCCCCCCGCCTATAGCTGTACCTTCTATTTCATGCTTCCCTCTCATTGGACAACTGGTCTCGGAGACCCACGCTACTCTAGTTTATAACCACATAGTCCTGTAATTGAAAAACTTATTCATCTGAAGACTGGATCTTCTAAAGCAATATTCATCCTTTGTCTAAAAAGGATTTTTTCTTTTTGGTCTTGAATCTCATCTAAAAGAAAAAGTCCACATCTGTTCTTGATACGTGCTAGGTGTTAGGGATACCTCTGGACCCTTTTACCCGGCATCCTGTCTGGCCAGCCTTCTCCTTCGCCTGGCTACAAGGCATTCTGTTTGCTGTCAGGTATTGTCTCATTGTTTTATAAACACGGCTGATGCTCAGAAGTTCTCCACACCTTTGTTTCCTGGAAGAGGAAATGGCATTTCCTGGAGAGGACTGTGTGTGGGTGGTGAGGTTCCACTCATTACGTTAAACACACCCGCACTTTCAGTCACTCATTTCTTTTCCTCCTTCAGTTTCTGGCCCAAAGTTTCCTGGAATCGTGCTGAGCACAGACCATGGGGCAGCTGCATCAGTTCACTGTAGCCGGGAAGACACGATTCCTGCTTTGGATCCAGAGCTAAGGAGTGGTTCCCAGGAATCTGACCCCCAGAGGTACCACGGCCCATCTTCCTTCAACTTGGAATTTGCTAAAGGGAGCCTAGGACATCACTTGGCCTTTATTTTGGACCTAGTTGAAAATTATGCCCTGTCTCCCAAAGAGACCACCTCGTTCATCCTTCTGCGGATTGACCTTCAATGAAGGATTTAGGATAGAGAGTAAAAAGAAAATGTTCTTATTATGAGCCTCAATTTCGAGAAAGATGGCATTTGGGGAGATAAGGATATGACAAGCAGATCACTTAAGCACTGGATTATATGACAAGGATACTTCCATCTCTGCAGGAAGTCACCACTCAGAGAAAATCAAGTTGGACTGTTTCATGAGGTGTTTGACTACCTGGCCGTCTACTTCTCCAAAGGCCTGGCAATGATGTTTTTAAAGTGGTCCACCTGAATCCTCAGAACAACCAGCATGGAATTAGAAGACAGTGATCCACCCTGACCAAAGACTTGCAGAAGATGTGGAGTCTAGTGTAAAATTACTCAGAAATTGTCAAAATTATTCTAGGATCTATGGGTCAAAGTGACAGAGGTGCAGACATAAAACAGGTATTTTTAAATCGACAGCTTGGACAAGGGAAAGGGAGGTTTGTTTTTTTGCTTTTTTTCCCCCTCTTCAATCCAACTTAGACTTCCAAGTGGGCAAAAAGGATAATTAGAAGTTAGAATTTGTTATTGTCAGAAGAGAGCTCTAAACCCAAAGCAAAAATTGGTCTTCCCCTTGTGAAGTAAATAAATCTTGGCTACTGTTGATAATAGGATAGCCACTCTTCCAAGCCATGAGGGGGAATGGTGAAAGGTAAATGCACACCTCCCCTGGGGGTAAAAGAGGAACAAGGTTCAGAAGAGAGATTTTTGAAAAGTTCCATTGTTATCATACATGCTTCGTAGCATTAAGCTAATTTAAAAACCTTAGGCAAGGTGAGGAAGGTAAATATTCTGTCTTCGTTTAAGAAAGAGATAATAAGTGACCCTGACATTAGCTAATATTTATTGTGCATTTAGGACTTATGTGAGGGCAGGGAGTTAAATACTTCATTAAAAAAATCCCTTGAGATGGGTAATATTCTCTTCATTTTACAGATGTGACAGTTCGTTCTTAGAGGTCAATCAAGTCACTTTGCCAGGATCATTGAGCCAGTAAGTGGTGGGCATGCTCTGACTCCCACTCTGCTGACCCCTAAATCCATGAGTTTTGCCATCATATAGACAGAAGCAAGAGAAGACCTGAAATTATAGCCTGACTCTTGAAACAGTTAAAAAATTGTGTATGTTTGTGGATGTCCCAATTATTAAGGTATTCTAAGAAGAGTCAACACATGTATAGATGGTCAATTTGTAAATTATAATGTATCAACATGCTCACTTACTAATACAACCATAGAAAATAAAGCAATTTTAATCTTGAATGATACAGACCAGTTAGAGTAGATTTTTCCCTGCGTGTGAATTATTATTGCATTATGAAAGAATGAAATTGAGCATGCAAGTCTTTCTCTTACTATTTTTTTTTAAAAGGTAGGGGAGTTATAAAAAGCCAATATTGTAGTCTCATTTTAACTGTGGCTTCTGCAATCCTAAAGATATTGATTATTTTTTTAAGACATCACTGCCAATAAAGAGACACTAATGATCATATAAGTATATGAATCAGATCGTGAATAACATTTTCAGTGTTGTTTTAACATAGATAGAAGTTCACACAAACTTGCAGTATGTTTGTAAGTTCTAAGGGTAGAATCGGAGCAGAAGGGGAAGGTCTGGTATTTCTAAGGATCGCAGATGCGGTGCTGGATTTGGTGAGTCCGGTGATACCAGAATGATGAAACTGTGTCTGAAATTAAAGAGGTGTTGATTAGATAGAGTAATCTATACAGACCACTTTTTAGTGATTCTGTTCTAACAGCAGAAAAGTAACAGCAACCCCAAAGTCTGAAAGCCTATATGTTTTGGTGAGAAATCCTTCCCAGGAAGGATTAATAAATCTGAGAATTGATCTGTGAATCCAGAAGGAAGAAATCAAGATAAAACCTTTTGTCATATTTATAAATTTGCTTATTGCAATTCTATAATATGACAGTGCTGTTGCCCTCGGATTTGAAAAATCTATCAATGAAGGCTTTACTTTACTTTAAACTACTATATATCTATATCTATCTATCTATCTATCTATCTATCTATCTATCTATCTATCTATCTATCTGTATATATCTCAGTCTCTTTTTCGAAAATGCAAATGTCATGCCTGCTCCTCATTACTTCCTTCTCTTTCAGTCCATACCCCTCAAACATATATTATTTATGTTTTTTTCTGCCATTAACACACACACACACACACACACACACACCCCACACACACACGCATAGGGAGGGAATTTTTCATTTTACAAAAGTGTTTTGGACTACACGGTATTCTGTCAGGTTTCTTCCAGCTATAAAATTCTGAGAATAAATATCAGTTAAAAGAAAGCTCTGTCAGTGATGAGGAATATAATATAATTTGCCTCTAGTTGTAGCATTGCTAATTTAATATATTCACTGGTATGAAAACAATGTCAAATATTCTCAAGGAAATCATATACTGATAGCCAGGAAAACATAGCATATCATTACTCTCTGTTTTGTCTGTAGCTTTCTTGACTGCACCATCGTTTCAACCATTCACCTTAAAGTAAAACATTTGTGCAACAAAACTCTAAGGAAGTTAGAGTTTTCTTTTTCTCTCAGTTTCTTTTTCTCTCATTAGAACAGAGGCCTAATGAGACTAGGTACCATTTTTGGCTCTTGTGGGAGTTGGTTAGGTGAGCTATGTTGCATGGTCACCTTTTATCCCCCAACCTAAGCATCTTACCCCTGAAATGTTTGTTGTTAGCCTCAAATGGCAACCCTTGAGACTGGTTATTTCTTTAAACTTATATTGGCTTGTATGTGTAAGTAGATCTAACCTGACGTTTTCTTTTTTTTCCTTCTTCTCTTTTTTTCTGCTTGTCACTAGGCAGAGTCAGCAAACAAAAGAAGGAAAGCTCTATATTTGGGGTTCAGCATATTTTCAGAGAGCAGTTGTTTTATCTACATGTCACACACTAGAGCACACACACACACACACACACACACACACACACACACCTGGGAATCAGAGAAAAGTAAAAAGAGAAGAAAGATTACCTATAATTCCATCATCCAGACACTTGACATTTGGTATATTTCCTTGCATTCTTTTATCTATACATAATGTTTGCAATTATTTCATTTAAAAAATGACTTTTACTTGTTGCCTGATTGTAAAGCAATGAGTAGTCATCATAGAAAATTTGAAAAATACAACAATGCATGTAAAAGAAATTTTAAATCCCTCATAATCTAAAAATATAAACGTAACTATTAAAACTCTGCTGTCTTAGCCTAGTCATGGCTCAGAGCATGTATCTTGATACTAAAGCTGAAACTATCTACTCATACAATTTGTAGTTTATAGTTCACAACATCATTTTTTTAATTGTTTGTTTGATTTTTACTTGATTTGTTGATGTTTTATTTTTTAAGAAATTACAAACATGATTTTAGGAATGTTCTGGGTGCTCTGATTGAGACTAGCTCCTTTGCTTTTTTGCTAAAGAACAAAAATTTATTTACACGCACACAAAATACATTAAAAACGTGAATAATGATATTGTTTAAGTTTGCCCTTATAACTCCACATAATGGCTTAATTTTTTTTCTTCAAATGTAACTTGTGTGAATCCATTTCCAGTGTGTTGTGAAAGAAAACCACCAAGTCGCTATTTACTAATTGGATCCTGCACTTAACTGGAGGAAAAAGCTTTTGGTCCAGCTAAAGCAATTGATACTGAATTGTAAGACTAAGTTTGGATGTTACATAAATTTGAGAGGGCTGCAGAAATTTGGATTCACTGTTAATCACACTAAGAAATTTTCTCTCCAAGCAAAAGGCGAGAAAGCTGTTGCTTGAAGAGCTTTATGTCATGTGACCTGCCCTGCCCGGGGGACTTAAAAGGACTTAAATACTTAAGAACACAGAAAGGCTTCTGGTTGGAACACGGCAAGGTGCAGTGCACTTTAGGGGCTCCAGCTTTGTCACCCGTTTTTCCTAGGAACGTAGGGAGCACCAGAGCTAAAGCAACCAAACAAGAAATCAACTGGAAGTCTTTCAACACGGGGTCTTGAGGTTATGATGGCCTTTTGCACGTTCCATAGAGCGTCATACCGCTACAAAGAAATATTTAAAAAACTATTGTACAGTGCAATTTGCAGATTCACATTTCCTCTTTTCCTTGCAGTTTTATTTGGATAGAAAGGAGATCTCTTCTAAACTAGGAGTCTTCCTTTTATTTCTTAGCTAAGAAAGAAAACTCCTCAAATACCATTACCTTCTCTGTAACTCCCTGGACATAGTGAATCCATTATGTGCATTATGGGAGGAAGGAGAATTCTCATGCAAATTAGTACAACTTTGGGAAACTGATTGACAGTATTCGCTGACGCTGAGCATGTGTGTGCCCTGTGTGCCAGATATCCCACGAATACATAACCCACAGAAATGTGTACATCCACGCACTAAAAGTCACATACAGCATACCATCGCAGCGCTGCTCGCAGGAGACAGCCCACGTGGCCTTCCACTGTAAGATCCCTAAACTGCGGTCCGTCATCAGCGGACACAAAGTGGCAATGACAGTGAGCGAAATACTGACACAGCCATGAACAAACCTGACCATCATAACGCCGAGTGAGTAAAGCCAGGTCTAGAAGAACACAAAGTGCATGATTTCATTTACGTACAGTTCAAAAACTATGTAAAGTTTTTGAAGTCAGATGAATTTATGTTATGACAAGTCAGGGCAGTCGTTAGTACATGTGGGGAGGCAGGTGGCATGGTGTCTGGGACACGGCGTTCTGAGGGTTTATGTTGAGCTGGTGATATTTATCACTTGTCGGAGGCAGTGGTTACACAGGTGTGTCCACTTGGTAAAACTTCATCTAGATGTACCTTTGTGGCTCGTGTGCTTTTCTGTGTGTGTCAGCCCCAATACAGAGGTTATTTAAAAAGGGGACGCAATAGTATCATATTTATAGAGCCCTTTCTGTGTAGCCAGAAACAGGGTTGGTGGCCCAGGTAATGGAGAGTTCATGAGTTCCGTGAGTGCAGACCATGTGGCTGATGTGATAATTCTCTCTGTCTATATCTGAGTCTCTGTCTGTATCTGATTCTCTCTCTGTCTTTGTGTTTCTCTTCCTTTGTTTGTCTCTCTCCCTGTCTCTGTCTCTCTCTTTCTCTGTCCTTTTTCCTGTTCAGCATGCCAACAAGTTAAGCTTAATGACAGCGTGACTTCAAACAAGTCATTAATGCCTTCTGAATTCTTTTTTCCCCCTCATTTGATGAGTGAAGGAGTCAGACAAAATGGTGACCAGGACTTTCGGACCCCTCCTGTTCTGATTCTAGGCTTCGCGGATTATTGCAGGCTTCGTATGATGTCCTGTTTTCACAGCAGTCTCTCTCCCCTCCCCCTCTCACCCTGTCACTCTAGGACACACCTGGCCTCTCCTGCTCTGAGCGGTGACCCACTGACATCACCTCAGCCATCGGTTTGTGCATCCTTCCCCCTGTACCTCCCCTGCTTCCCGAATACCATCCTCGTACAGAGTAGATAATACAAAATATCTGTTCTAGAGGCAAAATTCAGTGACGAAAAGTCCGAATTCCACAGTATAGTTGGTGGATAAATGCCTGAAAAACTAAAAAAGTAGGATATTTCCTAACTGGGGCGAAGGACAGCTCATGCCAATTTCTAAATGGAGTCCAGTAAAGAATGCACAAGTACAAATGGCAGCAGTTATGACCGACCCACCTGTTTTTGGTGGTAGCATGTCCATGAGCTTGAAGTGTCCCGAAGTCACTGCCACAGAATATACATAAAGGCAATGAAAAATCACACAGAATTTTTTTTACATGAGTCAATTAGAGATAAGCGTTTAATGACAGAGGTCCTGGGGACTGATAAAGAATATTGAACACGGAGTGCTGGCTGATAAGAACTTGTCTGCTTGTCTTCCAAATTGTTCAGTTGTACTTAACTGTTCTTAAAGAGCTGAAAATACTTATTTCCAAAAATATGTTGCTAAACTGCAAAAGCTTACGCCTCTATTAGCTTGATAGAAATATCCTTTTGAAAAAACCCACTACCTTTTGTTATCGTTTTTTCAGAAATTCCTTTGCTCCCCAAAAAACTGATTCAACCTGTGGTTTATTCTCCTGAATGATTGGAACCATGCCGGTTAGCTCATGAGTTGGTCTCGCCCCCGCTGTGATGGGGACTGCACTCTTTTTCATCACGCATGCATCACCCAGACAAAACTGAGTCTCTGCAACTGCTAAACCAGGATCGGTGCTGGGAGAGGGAGCTTTCAAGGAGCAGCCACCCGAGGGGCCAGCTGCTGAGAGCAGAGAAGGACATAGTGTGAGAGAATGGATGGGACAGAGGAAGGTCCGTGGTGCAGGCTAGCGGGGACCGCAGGCTCCGGCCGACCTGTAGCCAGCTGGTCCTCAGCCTTTCCCTCACGGACACCAGCGACGGCTGCACTGTGTCCTTCACGGTGGCCGGCCTCAGCTCAGACTGCAGGCCTGGGGGTTTTCTGGTGTTGCTGAGCAAGTCAGAGAAATGGAGAGAACTTTCCAGCTATGTTTTTAGAAAAGTGTAAATGTTAATTTATTTGGTTTCTGACTTGCATCTGTAAAGAAGCACTATCACCTTCTTTACCTTCCACACTAGTGGAATCCTGATTCTGAGTCTCCCTATGACAAAGTGCCTGCATACTATAATACCAAATTTCCCCGAACCATCAGCTCTAATGCATCTTTCGGAGCAAAAATTAATGTAAGACCAGGTCTTATTTTACTATAAGACTGGGCATAATATAATATAATATAATATAATATAATATAATATAATACAATATAATATAATAATAAAATATAATACTGGGTCTTACATTAATTTTTGTTCTAAAAGATGCATTAGAGCTGATTGTCCCGCTAGGTCTTATTTTCTGGGAAACATGGTAGGTGCTCAGTACATTTTACAACACATCTCTGCTTCTACTGACCTACCTCACAGGTACAAAGAGTTTAAATAAAACGTGGAAGTTTCTAGGGAAGCACGCAATCTATCCCCCCTTACCCTTTTCTGCTGTATTGAGAGTGGTGCAGTGGAGGCTGGTGGACTTCAGAGCAGTGGAACTCCAAGTTCACCACTGACAAGCCACGTGGATGTGTGGGTTCCCATCATGTCTCTGGGCCTCAGTTTCCTCAGCTTTAAAATGAAGTGATGGGTTAGATAATGCTCCTTTCAATTTTAAAGATCCATAAGGTACCAAATAACTAACTCTGACAAATATTTGTATTATTAGTATTACTTTTTTACTTTGGATCGTTAAATGTGATTTGTATTCAGCTGAGATTGACAACTAAAAGTTACATTTTCAACTTACTAGAATTTATTGCCACTGAGGCAGCAGTAAATAAAATATTTCCATTGCCAGTGACAGGTACCCAGTATTTTAAAGCCTTCCATCTCATTATTCACTTTAATGTTTTCACTAAAACACATGTGGTTTTCAAACACAGGAAAGAAAACAAGGTAACCTGTGGTTATAATTTCCACTAGAAAATAGAAAAAGAGTAGCTCCGAGAGAGTGTTGTGGGGAGTTCCTTTAAACATGAAAACCCGTGTTAGTAGAGTTTTTCTTGAGAAGAGCACTGTTAGTAGTTGTTGCAAGTTTCAAAAGTTGTTGGAAAACAAGGCCTAACTGCATCTGTTGTCACAGGACAGAGTAGTGGTCACACAACTGCAGAAGCTTCAGTGTCTTGGATGTCTCCAGTCCTCCAGCGTGTTTTCAGGCAGCCACTCTCTTTTAATTCAAATGCTGGGAAATCTGGAGAAAGTGGTTCCAGGTCACCCTTCCCATTTCCACGTAGCTCTAAGTATCCCTCATCAAATCCCGTCTTGAAGCACTTAGCCTGATCAAAATAGTTCTTCCTCTAGCATTTCACCTTCACAGCTATTTTCAACAAGGCATTCTGTCTTCCACTGTGATCAGCTGAGTTTACTTTGTATCTGAAATGAATTACTTCCTCAATAAATATTTAGAGAGCACCAACTAGTTCACAATGTGAGCACTTGTCCAAATTTCACAGCAAATCAGAAGGAAATGCAAGAAACAAGCAACAAAAAAGTCCTATGAATTTCCTGAAATGTTACCTACCATCCAAAGCTATTAAGAGATGTGGAGTAAGTTTGATGTAAATTCTGTTTTCACGAGACACTGTTATTTTCACTTTGGAGATCCCCCTTCAGATGTCGTGTTACCTAGTAGTGAGGGAAAGCCACTCTTGACTGCATTTCATGCATTGATTCAAGAAGCCATCTGCCAAAGCTGCCAGAGAAAAATGCATAAGTCGAGGAATAAATACACGGTAGGTTTAAATTTTTTCTTCCGGCTGTGTTACTGATCACAATCAAATGAAGAACATGGTAAGTGAAGCTCTTTAGTGTGTCAGGAGGAGCAGGTACAAACGACTGTCACACGTGAGTTCAGTTTTACAGCAACACATGTATAAGGAGAAAGCCGGAGTGAGCGGTTCTACATCTGTCAGGCTCTTATCTGCAGAGATGGTATCAGTGTGCGTGTTTAGACACAGGCACAGATGCGTACAGTAAAACGAGCATTTCTGTCCTCCCAATTGGCACTCCCGCCTCTGCTCCGACGCCACGCCTGCCTCTCCTCCCTCATGTCACTCACGCGAGCCGCTGCCCCGCCCCAGCCCTCGAGGGGCTCCCTTCTCACTGACGACCTGCTCGCGCCCCACTCCCCACGCACCCCTCTGACTCATCTTCCTCACCAGCTCCAGCCACATGGCCTCGTCATGCTCCTCAACACGTCAGACAGGCGGCTCGGTGCATCAGCACAAGGCGGTCTTTGGGTCTTTGGGTCTCGGCCTGGACATCCGTTTCCCTGTCACTCTTTAAAATCGCAGCTCCTAAGACCCGCCCGGGTCCATCCTTGCACAGCATTCTCTGTGTCCCCTTCCCCGCCCTCCCTGCGCCCCTTCGCAGTTTGTTTCTCCTTTCTGGAACATGTGAGCAGAGATACGTTTTCTGTTTGGTTTTCTGTCATATCAACGACCTGGCACACGGCAGCGCTTCAGACAGTATTTGGTAAATGGATGAATTAATTACAGGCAGCTAATCACAATACATTGACCTATATATGAAATACATTCACATGTATTTAGGGAAAAGACTAAATAGCTGTAGATTTAATTAGTCCTCTAAGATCATGTGAAGTTAATACATTTACAAGTAAAAACAAAGAGCAAATACTTTTAAAAAAATTATTATTATTTTTTTAATTGGGGAATATCAGGGAACAGTGTGTTTTCCCAGGACCCATCAGTCATTGTCCTTCAATCTAGTTGTGGAGGGAGCAGCTCACTGGCCCATGTGGGAATCAAACCAGCAACCCTGTTGTTCAGAGCTCACGCTCTGACCAACTGAGCCATCCGGCAGACCCCCATGCTTTATTTTTTTAAATGTACTTTTCTTCCAACTTTATTGAACTATAGTTGACAATTAAAAATTGTATGTATTTAAGGTATACAAAATGATGATTTGATATATGTGTATAAAACAATATTTCAACTAGAGTCACATGTTGTATATTATCAGATTTTGAGTAACTGGTTTAATGAGTCTTTTCAGATCCCAAGAATTATTTAATACATTTACAAATCAAAACAAAGAGCAAATTCTTTACTTTAAATGGACTATCTTCTTTCAGAAAGTTGGAATCAAATCACCTCCATAAGCATCGGTAATAAGTCAATGAAAATATTCATTAATTGATAATTACTCAATGGTGATGACTCAAGGAATCCCTGTTGTCAAATACTGGTTTTCTGTTGCTGCTGTAACAAATTACGATAAATGTAGCAGCTTCCAGCAACCCCAATTCACCAGCTCACAGTTTGTAGGCCAGAAATCAGGTTGAGTCAGCTGGTTCTTTTGCTCGAGGTTTCACAAGGCAGCGATCGGGGTGTTGACTGGCACGGCTGGTCCTGGGGGGCTCTGGAAGAATCTGCTTCCAGCCTCGTTGAGGTTGGTGGCAGGGCCCAGTTCCTCCAAGCTGTAGAACCGAAGTCCCCATGTATTACTGGCTGTCCGATGGGAGCTGCCCCACTCCTAGAAGCCCTGCTCTAGTCCTTGCATGTGGCCCCCACGTGGCATGTGCAGCCAGGGCATGCAGAGCCCTTCCTACCCCTGGAATCTCTCTGACTGCCACATCTCCTACCTCCAGCCAGAGAAAATTCTCTGCCTTTAATGGCTCATTCGGTCAGATTGGGCCCCACCCAGACAATGCAGGATAACATCCCTATTTTAAGGCCTGCAACTTAGTTACTGTGTTTCCCCAAAAGTAAGACCTAGCTGGACAATCAGCTCTAATGCATCTTTTGGAGCAAAAATTAATATAAGACCAGGTCTAGTAATAATATAATATAATATAATACCCAGTTTTATTTTACTATGAAATAAACTGGGTCTTATATTAATTTTTGCTCCAAAAGATGCATTAGAGCTGATTGCCCGGCTAGGTGTTATTTTCGGGGGAGCACGGTACACCTGGGGGTTAGGGAGCAGACATCTTTAGGAGGGGCTATTCTGAACTGTGCACTACAGGTGCTCATTCTTAATTGATAGTTTCAGAAAAATATTACCTCCTAGAATTAAAGGTTTAGTTACCCAGAAAAGGAACTGCCAGTGAAGGATCTTAAAAATAGGTTGCTGCCGAGACTAGAGTGCTTCTCGGTTGTCATAAGGTTTTCATCAGGCTTCAAGTCTGGGTTGAAAGAGAGAGAGACAGAGAGACAAACTGGTGGCATCCTAGACTAGATACAGCATTGTACCAAAGTCCTGGCACAAAGTCCAGGCAACTTTGCATATTCATGGTTTTGATTGAATCAAAATCTATCAAGAAAGAACAACCCCTGAGAGACCAATTTGTATGTCAAAGAAGCTTATAAGAGATTGATGTATAAATCAGAAATTTCAGTAATAACATTTTAGTGCAGTCTTTCACAAATATTTATTAAAGCCTTTTGGTGTCAGGAACTATTTCCAGTACTGCTTACAGTCTAGTAGGGGAAGAGATTGCCATCAAGTAAACAACTAAGGGAATGAGATCACTCCAGATAATAATAAATGCTGCGAAGAAGGTACAACAGGGGAATGTGATAGAGATGAGGTGCCAGAGTGATGTGGAAAGCCTCAGTGAGAGAGTGACGTGTAAGTAAGACCAGAATGGCGAGTGTGTCAGCCGTGTGGATAACTAGGGAAGAGGGATACAGCAGCTGAACTTTCCAGGCAGAGAGAACAGCAATCTCTAACCCAAGTTCCTAAGGTTCAGACTTCCAGTATTAAAATAGCAGAGTAAAAATAGTACTGCTTTTTTCCTCTTATCAAACATCGCCCAAAAGCAACAATGGAAACAGCAAGACCACAATGAACCTTAACTACATCTAAACCATAGCGGACACAGAAACACTGAAACACTAGCTGCAGGCAGATGGGATGCCCGTAAGTGTGGACCTTAGACGGGAGAAGTGACATCTAAGAAGTGACTCACACACAGGACTTGGATGCTATGGGTAATTCCTACTGGCCTGGAACGTGGCTTTGCAGCCGCCCCCACAGTGGACCCCTGCATGTAACCGGTCCAGGAAGAACCGCTTCTGCATTGTGCCGAGTGGAAGAAGCTGAACATAGAAGGAGAGCCCATATTGTGTGCCTGTCTTCATTTATGTGAACTGCTCATCTGTGGGGAGGGAAATTACATTAGCGGTTTCCTGGGGCAGGGGCTGGGGATGGAGACCGACTACACAGACACACAGACCTTTCTGGAGAGTTGGAAATTCTCTGCATCTCGATTGGGTGATGGTTCTGTTACACATTTGGCAAACGTCATTGACTTGTACAATTAAAATGTATGACTTTTACTGCAGGGGAATTATTCCTTAATACAAGTGTTAAAAAGTAATAAAATAATTTAAATCTGGTGCCTATTCTTGACCAGGAAAAAAATGTGGGAGACATTATCCCAATGTATTTTAGGAGGCTTTTTATTTTTTTAAGTGAACACTTTTTATTTTTTTTTAAATTTGATTGTGGTAAGAGCACAACATGAAATCTACCCTCATAACAAATTTTTAAGTGCATAATACAGTATTGTTAATTCTGGGAACAGAGTTTTACAGCAGGTTTCTGTAACTTATTCATCTATAACTGAAGCTTTACACCTGCTAAATTGCAGCTCCCTGTCCCCCTCCTGCCACCCCACCCCTGACAACTACCATCTTACTCTCTGTTTCTATTTTAGATGCGCTATAAGTGGAATTGTGCAGTTTTTGTCTTTCTGTGACTGACTTCTCTTAGAATGATGTCCTCCAGATCCATCCATGGTGTCACATGTGGCAGGATTTTCTTTTTTCCTTCTTTTTTTTTTCAAGGCTGAATAATATTTCATTGGGTGGATATGTCACATTTTCTTTATCAGTTCATTTGTCAAATTTGAGGACATACAGAAAAATCACAGTCCAATCTTATAAATACAGATGCAAACTATGAGCAAAACAATTCCAGTAATATTTAAAAACTATAATCCATCATGGCTTACTGGGGTTATCGAAAACTGCAGGGTTAGTTTAACATCAGAAAGTCAATCAGTGTAATAAGCCACCACACTAACTGATTAAAGGAGAAAAGTTACCCTCATTTTAAGAAATGCAGAAAAACATTTGATGTATGTGGACGTCCATCCATGATAAAACTCTTCAACTTAATGATGGAAGAGTACTTCTTTAATCTGATAAAGAGTATCTAAAAAAACCTAGAGTCAATATAATAGCCAAACATTGGAAACTTTCTCCCTTGATATTAGGACAAGACAAAAATGTTTGCTTTCACCACATTTCAGCATTATACTGGAAGTTCTAGCCAGCAGAGTAAAATAAGAAATAAACCTATTAAGGATTGGATAGGGAAGAAAACTTCGATCATTATTTGTAGATGAGATGATTGTGTACTTAGAAAATTAAAAAGAATGTATAAATCAAGTATAAGGTTGAGAGTTTAGGTTATTGTACATAAAATTAATATATAAAAATTAATGGATTTTAATATAGCAAAAATAAGTTATAGCTAACAGTTATTATTTAAAAAATTAATAGGGTAGATGGGGCAAAAACTGACATTTATTTTTTCCAGCTTCATTGAGGTATTATTGACAAATGAAATTGTAATGTATTTAGAGTATACAACATGGTGATTTGGTGTACACATACATTGTAAAATGATTCCCATAATCAAGTTAATTAACACATCCATCACCTCTCATAGTTATGTTTTTTATTTTGATTTTTTGGCAAAAATTCTTAAGATCTACCCTCTATCAAATTTCTAATGTACAGTACTGTATCATTAACTGGCGTCACTGTGCTGTGTATTAGATCCTCAGAACTCATCCATCTTATAACGGAAAGTTTTTGCCCTTGGACCAACCTCTTGCCCTTTCCCCACACCCCGCCCCTGGCAACCAATTTTCTACTCTCCGTTTCTATGAGTTTGACTTTTTTTTTTTTTTTTAATGTTCCACATATAAGTGGAGTCATACAGTATTTGTCTTTCTTTGTCTGGCTTATTTCATTTAGCATAATGCCCTCCAGGTTCATTCATGTTGTCGCAATGGCAGGGTTTCCTTGTTTTCTAAAGCTGAATACTTTCATTGTGTATATATGCCACATTTCCTTTATCCATTCACCTGTTGACTCTTAGGTTGTTCCCATATGTTGGTTAATGTGAATAATGCTGCAGTGAATGTGGGAGTACAGATATCTCTTTGAGTTAGTGATTTTTTTTTTTTTTTTGACACATAGTCGGAAGTGGAATTGCTGGATCATATGATAGTTCTATTTTAATTTCTTGAGGAACTTCCATACTGTTTTCCATAACAGCTGTACCAATATTGCCACCAACAGTGTACAACAGTTCCCTTTTTTCTACATTCTTGCCAACATTTATCATTTTGATAATAGACATCCTAACACATGTGAGGTAACGTCTCATTATGGTTTTTATTTGTATCCCTGATGCCGAGTGAAGTTGAGCATCACTTCATGTACCAATTGGACATTTGTTTCTCTTCTTTGAAAAAATGTCTATTAAGCTCGTTTGCCTATTTTTAAAATTAGGTTACTTGGGATTTTTTTTTTTTTTTTTTTTGCTACTGAGTTGTAAGAGTTCTTTATATATTTTTGGTATTAATCCCTTATTGAATATATTTGCAAATATATCCCATTCCATAGGTTGCCTTTTCATTTTGCATTGTTGATGGTTTCCTTTGCTCTGCAGAAACTTTTTAGTTTGATATAGTCCCACTTATTTATTTTTGCCAGTTTTTTGCCTTTACTTTTGGTGTCAAATCTAAAAAATCATTCCAAGAGTAATGTCAAAAAGCTTACCTCCTATGTTTCCTTCTCGGAGTTTTACGGCAGGTCTTACATTTTTCTTGTTATTCCATTTTGAATTGGTTTTTGTGGATAGTGTAAGCTAGGGATCCAATTTCATTCTTTTGCATGTGGATATCCAGTTTTCCCACCACAATTTATTGATGAGACTATACCTTCTCATTGTGTATTCTTGGTGCCTTTGTTGAAAGTTGATTGACCAGGTATGCTTAATTTTATTCCTGATGCCTCTATTCTGTCCCACTGGTCTATGTGTCTGTTTTTATGCCAGTACCATGACGTTGGATTACTATAGCCTGGAGTATAGTTGGAAATCAGAAAGTGTGATGCTTCCAGCTTTGCTGTTCTTGCTCGAGATGCTGTAGCTATTCGGGAAGCGATTGGTAGGCTCTCCGTCACTTTGGTACATTCGGAGCCCTGTCTGTTCTCCCAGCCCGAGCCTGCCCTGTAGTCCTGTAGCTGACCTCGCTATTCTGGGTGGGCTGAGAAAGACTCAGGCCTGTTTGGCAGCATCCCACACAACAGGAAGCTGGGTGCTCACTCACAGGCTGTCACCCCCCACCCCCCCAGCCCCCTGCCCGGGAGGAATCACAGGCCATGAAGGTCTCTCTTGTTCCTGAGCTGTGCCACTTTGGGGAAGGGGTGACACAAATAAAAGTGAAACTATTCCTCTTACCCTCTTCAGGGTATCCAGTCTCAGTATTTTTGCTCCAAAGTGTGCTAGAACTTCTCTGCTGGACTTTTGGACTTTCATGAAGGTACTCTTGTCAAAAGGCGATTGTCAAAATGAGTGTTCTCTGCTGGGGGGAGGTGGTAGAAAACTTCTATTCTGCCATCTTGTTGCCACCATTCCCTAGAGGTTGACAATTGTTAATCAAAATCTTCCTCTCTTTCAGGGCACATGGCTAAACTACCTCTCCCAGGCTCTTGTGAAGTTAGGTTTGGCCATTTGACTAAGTGAACAGAGGGGAGCAGTATCAGGAATTTTGTTTAAGCACAAGTGTCAGTGAATTATGTGGGTTCTTTTTACCCCTTGCCATGAGAATGATGTTTCCCAGATGGGGGCTGTTCCTTGACCCAGATTCTGGATTAAACGGAGTGATAGCTGACCTACAGCCAGTATGTAACAGAAAAGAGACATGAACGTTTGTTCAGGTAAGCCATTGAGATTTGGGGATTTCTTGTTACCACGGAAGCATCAGTATCTGACACACCTGATCACTCTCTTATTCTTGAAATGTCTCTTCACTTGGATATCAGGATACCAAACACACCGGATTTCCTCTACTTTGACTACTTGCTTTTCCATATCTTTTGCTGACTTTACTGGCCATGCAATGTTGGGGTGCCCAAGGCTTACTCCTGGGGGTCTTTGGGTCACTTCTACTGATTCATCTCTGAGGTATTTCATTATCTCCTGGTTTTTAATACCATCTAGATGTGGATGAATCTTACAGTTATTTCTCCATCCAAGATCTTTCCTTGAACTTCAGAGTTGAATAATCAGATCATCTACATATCCACTGACATGTCAAATAGCATCTGAAATGCACCTGTTCAAAACTTAAGTTTCTGATATTACTCACCCACATTTGCTTTTCTCCCAGACTTCCCTGTTATGGAGCTGTCAACTCTGTTCTTCCATCCCTTAGGCCACCATCTTGCAATCACCCTTGACTCTCCCTCGTGCATCCCACATTCCTTTAAAATATATCCAGAAACTACTTCTTCCCACATCCAGTGTCATGACTCAGCCAGATGAATACACTATAATGAAAGAGGCATAAGGGGGCTAAGGGTTTATGTGAGGAAGTGCATGTAGTTTACAGTGGAATTTATGCATGACAAGGAAAGAAGTTGGGATGTGACGGGGAGAGGGACAGTAAAAGATGGTGGCATGAGCGATGGATTGAAGGTTCTGTGTTGGCAGAGTTTACAGAATTGTTGGGACAAGAATACAAGAAAGGATGATTTAGAAAGACAGAAGATGATGGTCAAGGAATGGAAGGCTTGTAGTTATTTGCGATGGCAAGTTTAAGAGGGGGACCATGGGAATGAGTGAGTTACAAGAAATAGTAGAAGAAGAAAGTCAAGGAACTATGAGCATCGTAAATAGAAGGATCATTGATGTGTATATGGGTTTATGACAGAAACCATGCTACAGAAAGTACCAATGAGAGAGGAGCTAAAATATTCAAGGGTTTAGGGAGAGTGTCCCCATGGGGCAATGAGGAACTGCAGCAAGGAGAAGAAATTGTGCCAGGGTTATTATTGATGGCATAAAATTCAAATGTAGGGAGTTGTAGGAAGGAGGAAGAGAGGATTATTTGGAAGCAAACATGAGGAATAAGGAGAGCACCAACCCAGCCTCGGGATGGGGTACCATGAAGGGTATTGGGGATAATGCAGAAACCTCGTGGGAAGGCTACAGGTAAGGCAGGTTCTCAGAAGAGATTCAAGGCAATGAAAACACATGCACAGAAGATGTCACAGAGGGAGGGGAGTTCCCTGATGATTGACTGGAGTTCCAGTGGACACAATAAGGAGAGCAATGGAGTGGGGGAAGGTTAAAAATTATCTTGGACAGAGAAAGACTTTTTCAAAGTCTGACTCTGACACACACAGGGGGCTGATGGGTTTGATGTAGGGAATGAGTCAAAGAGAGGAGCAAAGGTGAGTCTTGTAGATTTTGCTTATGCGTCTGGACAAGTGGTGGTACTCCTTTACTGTGATGGAAAAGACTATAGATACAAAATTCAGAGTTCTGTGTTGGCCATGTTACTTTGGAGCAGCCTGAAACATACATTTGGAGCTGTCAAATCGGTGGTTAGATAGATCTAGGACTTCAACATATAAATTTTTTTTGGGGGGCGGGGGACACAGCAAAAGGTAAATGACTAACTGTTCCATTAGGGGCCTCTGGGAGAACGTCTTCCAAGGGGAGGTAATGTTGTGAACAGGATCTGGAAGAATAAGTAGGCTTTCTCCAAGGGGAGAAATAAACACAAGTCATTCCCGGCAGAGGTAACAGCATGAGCAAAGATAAGAAGCTGTGGAAGTTCCTAATGGATTTGGAAAACGTGGAGACGTCTTACTTGAATGGAGTAGCAGATGGGTGTTTGGAGGTAGGGGACATTCAGACCTAGGTGGTGATGGCAGCAGTGATGATAGTTGGCATTGTATTTTGGGAGAAGAAAACTGTAAACTCAGTGGGACAGCCTGAGTAATTTGATCGCGTCACCACCCATTGCCCATCGTATATAAAAGAGTTCTCTGTAGAGTCATTTACTTTGCTTATTTGGTTGTTAAATTACTGCCTGTGCCTGCTGATGGGTTTGCAGAGAAATTCACAGCTGTTACTGATATTGTACACCTCGCCATGTTGGTTTTGAACAGTCACTGGTTTTGTCTTTTGGGAAAAAAATACTGGCTTGCACAGCATCCCTGGGAGAAGACGTTATACGATCTCAACATTTTTGTTGGATGCCTCAAGCTACTGATTGAAATCACATTTTGCTACATACATTTGCCCTCCTTTCTAACTGATGGAGACATGTCAACTATGGGAAAATATCATAGATTTTCTGCCATTTTCAGACAAAAAAAAGCTCTTGAAACTAAGGCTACATATAATGTTCCTGATGTGCTTCCATTTTGTTATTTTTCTGTAGGTAAAAAATGACACCTGGTAATGTCACTCTTAAGTGTTTCTCCAACTTGCACAAAGCCTTTTTTTGTGTGTTGTTTAGAAATCTTTTTATCATTAGGGCATTCATTACACCTTTTTTTTTCCAAAACAAGTATAACTTATAAAAATTATACAAGACAATTTTTTATTTAAATCAGTATCTAGTAATGTTTTGTTTAGCTGAAATGTTAGTTCAGTTGCAAAAACCATTTCTGGTTACAAAAAAATAATCAAAAACCTTATTGAATTTAACTTGCTTTTATAAATGCCCTAAGAAGTCTTAATCTAAACAATATTTTAAGTAGAAAAACACTAATTTTAAATAGTTTGGTGTACTATTCCTGTGGTGTATGTACATATATTACTTGGTTTCTTTCATAGGAAACCTGACTGGAAGTTTATCACATTAAACATTGTGAAACAGAGGCCAAATCTTCACCTTTTAACAAAAAGACTTTATATGCAACAATTGCAAGTATCAAAAATCTTATTTATTTGTTGATAATTGACTGCTACAAAATATGAAACAAAATACATTTACTGGATTGTTTTTCAGAGTGCAGAGCACCCAAAATGAGGATTTCTCATAAATAAAAACTCCAGAACAATTCATGTAGTGGTTAGTTTAGGTCAATACTATTTTCCCTCCCTATTATTCTTTCCTTCTTCCTCACCGCCCCCACACCCTGCAGTGGCACCACTTTATTAAGTACCTGGGATTTATGCTTCAGATCAAGACATCATTTGAGTGATTTCAAATGATGCACAGCTCCTCATGTAAAAAAGATGTTCTGTGGTTACAATTAGTTCAAAAAGTAATTATATTCAAATAACCTGAAATATCATACTTTAGGGGTTACAGAATCAGGATTTTGACACATGGCAATTTATAAGTTAGGCAAATGTGAACTACTAGAAGATGTAAGCAGCTTCTGTTTAAGTTTACAGTGCTGCAAAATTCCAGTAATGACTTTATTTTTTTCAGTTAATATAACCAGCCCAATATACAGCATACTAAGTCACACAATACAAATCCAAGGAAAGAAATTCCTTTACTAAGTTACAAAACTTTGGCAAATTGATACAATACTCTAATACAATAAAATCGTATCTTTGTTGGCATTATGTATTACTTTAGTGATATTGTTCACTCCAAAAATGTCATTTAAGTACTAAATTAAAACAGTGTGGTTTTTAGTGGTGGTTTATAGCAGAGCAAGTTACTTTTTTACAAATCAATGTCTTTTAAAACTCTACAATTTCTCCTTTTAAAGTGAGTTCCCTCTTGAAGTTTGCTGCAAAGGGCAATTGCATATATTTAAGAGGTGGCTCTGCTTTGCTCTGTGGTTGGTTCAAAGCCAGGTAGAGTTCCAATACATGTAAAGTTTCGAAATTCTACCTTAAGGAGATTTACTAGGCTAATACCAATTTCCAAGTACTTTTCAAAAATCGTTAATTTTTCACATAAATAATGGGATCCTCAAAACCAGACAGTCATTTCAAACAACACTAATCATTTCGGATGATCCCTTTTATTTAAAACCCTGTACTTCTTGCTTTTGATTGAAAGTCACATAGCCTGTCTTCAGCTTATTAAAAAAAAAAAAATTTGACCTAAAATACAGTTGTATTTTTAAATTAAATAACAAATAAATATGTTGCCAGCTAGCGAGACCTGGGGTACTGGGCCTTGTATATGAACTTTCATCGTCATTTCCCTGCAAATGCTGCCACTGCCACTGTTGGTGTCCTTATGCGTCCTCTTGCCAAAGCCGTCAGTTCTTCAGTCTCAGCATTTAATCAGTGTGTTGCCTGTTCCATTGCTTCTTGGCCCTTGTTAGCATTGGAAGATACCATGCTTGCCATCAGTCCTTCGAGATTACTACTGGGACTGACTCCTTTATTAGTGATTGTGGGTCCTTGAGTCAAAACAATTGTTTCTGGGGCCTGAGGATGTGGTTTGTATATAAATGTCTCATCTACTGAAACCATATTTGTAAGTGGAATATTAGCTGATTTGAGTTCCATTGTTTTCTCTACAGAATATTCTTGCACGTATGTTTTGGTTCTTGCTGCACCAGTAAGCAGCTCCCACTCAGTGCTAAGTCTATGGCTGTGCAGCTTTCCAGAAGGATCTATATGTCTGTCCAATACATCAACTCCAGCCACACTTGCGTTCATGGGGTTTGGGTATTTCTGCATTGCAGCTGTTTTAATAGTTTCCCGTGGGTGGTCAAAGACGTGCTCCGAAGTCCAGGTCTTCATGGCGCCTGCGCGATGTCCGGCGGCTCAAAGAGGCAAAGAGACCAAGCCATTTATTCAGTATAAACATTACCACAATATTGTCAAAGACAGCAGGCTTATTAACGAGTATTAGGGATTTAGCTAATTTTTGGAATTTTTATCAGTTGTTTTGTCTCTGCCTAAAGAAATCTAAGTATTAAAATGCTTTTTGCAATGATAAGTTGTGGAAAATTTTCGGCTGAATTGCTGATGTAGTAGAATTGGGATGATCATTTACTAAAAGCTTAAATAACCGAATCTCAATGAATTAAACTCAAAACAGAATGGGAAGAGCAAGATAGAAGTTATTCTATATTTCAAGATTGCTTGAAAGAATTTTTAAATGCTTAAGAAGATAGAAAGCAGACATGCCAAGTGATTTGAGTAGAATCACATGAAACAAATAAAGTGTTCAGTTTGTTATTTTCTTTTTGAGTCGGAGGAGAAGCAGTGAAGCCAAATCCACGGGAACTGAATTGACCAACCCCTAAATGACCAAGAAGTTATCATTGATGTTTCCTACAGACGTTTAAAGATTTAATGGAGACATTTAAATCCTAACCAAAGCTATTTCTATAGGAGGAACCCACCATAATTGCTGAAATTGTGACTAGGAAATTAGTGAATGCTCTATTCACACAGTGGTAAGTCTTTTCATAGTATTTCGATAACATAGAAAATGAAACTTTAAAAATTTTAAGCTTCCTTTAATTGGTCACGTACTATAGGCATTTTATAAACAAAATTCTTATAACAGACTCTGAGGTGGATATCATTTCTGCTGTTTTACAGAAAAGGCGATTGAGGGCCACAGAGTCCATACAATTTGCCAAAATCCCATGGCCAGAAAATGGCCGAGTGTGGGTTTAGAGGCAGCTGCGACTCCCAGCCTGTGTTCTGACAGCCTTCCCATAGTACGCAGTAAGCATTCATTCTAAAAATATTTGTTGAGTGAAGGAGTTTTTTATATATAGAATTAAAAACATAAAATAAAAAGGAAGAAAAAATAAAAATAAAATAGAGGCAGCTCCCTTTACCCTCTGGTAACCACTAAACTATTGTCTGTGTCTATGAGGGGGTTGGGGGGTGGGAGATGAGGGTAAGGGGGATCAAATATATGGTGATGGAAGGAGAACCGACTCTGGGTGGTGAACACACAATGGGATATATAGATGATGTAATACAGAATTGTACACCTGAAATCTATGTAATTTTACTAACAAGTGTCACCCCAATAAATTTAAAAAATAAATTAAAAAAAATAGAGTTAGCTGAGTCCATCCTCCTGCTGCAGATGTTAAAACCTTTTTCTCGCTCCATTCTCACCTGCCTAATTATTTCATCATTTTTAACTCTTTGGTGCATTAGGTAGTTGAGCTTTGAATGCTTCGCAAACATCTTACAAGTATCCTGTAAGTCTTAGGATTTAGGGGTCATGATTTCTGTAAAAATGAATGACTTTGTTCAGAAAAACCACTGATATCAAACCGAGCTGGAAGCTTCCGGCTCAAAATATAAGGCCTTGCCTTTTGCCTCCCTTGTATTCAAGCCTTATTTAAAGTCTCCACATTCACTTTTCACTCTTCCCAACATTTGAGGGGAGCACTGTTTGATTCTAGAACAGACTGTGCTCTCTTCTTTGTGTTCTCCTATATGACCTGAGATATTTTCTTATTACTCCTGGTCCACTGGATTCAAGGGTTATTCATAGCAGTTTGAGCCAACAAATAGTCAATAAGACCCGGATTGTGGAATTAACATCCGGACTTCTTACTCTGATCTTTGTCTTTCTCCATAGTCCAGTCCCATCCTGTCTCTCCCAGTTTACCTCCCTTTATTTCCGTAAGTGCCCTCTCTCCTAAACCAGTTGACTAATTATTTCTTGACCACGTCATGTACATTCTCAGGCTGCACTTTTCTTCTATGAAAAGTCTCATGTCAATCACCCATTGATTTTAAAGGCCCAGGGGAACCAGGTGATTTGTGGCTGGATCTGTATAATTGTGAGAAAATTTGGGTATTTTTCCTGTACCTAATTATCCCTATTGAATTTCTACAAATGCTCAAATTTACTTCTAGACAACATTTGGCTTTTAAACCGAGTCATTGGAGGAAAATGGGATGATTTCTTACCATGATTTGGTTTGGGGCTTAGAGATACCTTTACTTTTAAGCTATACAAACCTCAATACACATCTGAATGAATGAGCCCACGACAGTCTTTCTTGGTGTGAGTTGAGAAAAAAACTTGTGAGTGCAGAGAGAGCAAATGGTTTCTGCAGGAAGTGTGGGAGATAAAACAGCTTCTGTACCTGTTACTGTACCTGTGATTAATTAATGGCCTTTCTCTTGCTTTATTGTAAAAGTCTGAGGTAATTTGATGATTTCAGTGTAGAAAACAGTACACAGTTTAAAAATGCTTCTGGGAAAGTGGAAAAAGGTGTAGAGAAAACAAGACCAGTCTTAGTCGTTGGAGAATCTGCCAACGTGACCTGCCTGGGGGTTTCTCAGGATCATTGCTCTTACAAGAATCAAAAGGCCGCATGTGTGCAATTTGTCAGAAGCACACTCATTCTCTTTCACATGTGTACATCCCATTTTAAATGTATTATTTGATTTAATATTAAATAGTTATTCTTCATAGGTTCTCTTAGGGAATAATTATACAATTGTAGGCGTTAAAGGTAGACATAAATGAAAGTCAAATATTTTAATTTGCAAATGCTAATTAATTCTGCATAACTAAGCATTATCATGTGAAGATTGATGGAAACTTCATAAACCAGACAGTTTTTCATGCAGCTGTGATCAGTGAGTTTCCAGTAGCAGAGAAAAACACAATTTGCATATGCAGACTAGTGGGGCATGAACAATGGTTTAATTGTTGATATTTAAATGAGGAATAATTAATTAGCATTCATATAGCATGCTGGCTTTCACTTAATTAATTGTATAGATCCAAATTTCAAAATAAAAACAATGCATATTTGGCTCCCATTTACCAAATTCAGCATAAACTGAGAAATCTTAAATTGAGAAGCTGTCAGGTGGAATTCCCCTATGGTAGGACCCATTTCTCTCTCAGTATTGCTTCGACTATGTGTATCTTGAATATGGCAGAGAAATCTTCTTACCCTTTCTGTAATAAAATTTGAGAACTTTTAAAAACAAGAGAAAGTAACTATGAAGAGAAAACCCACATTCCCAAGGATAACAATGGAGCACCATTCAGAGTCCAAATCTCTGTGCCAAGTGACACCTGAGCTGAGGTTGAGTTGTGTTCCTCACCTGCAGGACAATGGGTCCTGCCTTTCTCTCCACACTTGCTCTGACTCCCAGTTCATTTGCCAAGGAGAGATGCCTGGCAGGGCCCCGCATTCACCAGTGCAGCCATTTGGCTCAGATTGCGGGCACCGCATTATTTTCCAAACAAGGCCTTCCTGGTACCTCATTTAGGAATCCTCCAGAGTGAACCAATACTGTAGACTGGTTTCTTCAATGGCCTGCCTGGAGCGAAGGCTGGAACATTCAAAATTACATCGCCTCAAACTCCCTTGCAGTCAGGTTTTTAGGAGACAATTCAGGTTCTGTTGAGCAGAAACACTTGGGACTTGAATCTGAGATGGGCAGCGAGTCTTTTTCCTGCTTGTATGGGTCCCAGCAGAGCCAGCGTGGTTTTGGAACTCAAGTGTGGAGGCAGTTTTATCCCTCGGTTGGCAGCCTCCTGTTGTCGGATTGTAGCAGAAGTACAGCTCAGCTCTCGTGACTTCCAGGCACGGCAGTGCAATTTAAAAGTTGTTCTTAGAAACACAGCCCAGAGCTTGTGTTCTACAATCTTTCTAATGATTCTGGAATGTGTTTAATAGCCTACAATAAGAGTCTTTTCTTAAACCATGTAGCACGGAGTCTGTTCTCTGCAACTGAACTGTTACCCTATAGTAATTACCCTGTTTCCCTGAAAAGAAGACCTAGCTGGACAATCAGCTCTAATGCGTCTTTTGGAGCAAACATTTATAGAAGACCCAGTCTTATTTTACTGTAATATAAGACCCGGTCTTATGTAATATAAGATCGGGTCTTAATGTTTGCTCCAAAAGATGCAGTAGAGCTGATTGTCCAGCTAGGTCTTATTTTCAGGGAAACACAGTAGTATCAGTATCCCCAAGAAAATGGAGCAATCTGGGGCTGGTAATCTTATCTGGTTGAATTTAAAAGCAACAAGGATACTCTACATTCAGAATATGGGTTACCCGTTTTTAGCTGTGCCAGAAGCGTAATGAAAAAAAAAAATATGATAAGCTCAGGGTTTAAATTCTATTTTTAAGAAACAGAGAAGCAAGGGACATCTGTGGATGCCCGGAGAACTTCTCTTATGTCTTGTACCACAAGCTGAAGCAACTGCAAATCAGATGTGGTCCGCCTTTGTGGGTTGCTGATTTATGGCAGAGGTTGTGCATTTCTAGCCTCACACCATCTTTTTTGGTGAAAACAGGACAATGCTGGGAAAAGAAGCATTGGAGGAAGAGGTTGGGCAGATTCAAACCCTGATGAAACTTCCTCAGCAGCAGGGGCAGGCCCTCTTCCCCTGTGGCTTCATGGGGAAGATCTCACCTGGGGCGATGACCTAACGAGGAGATGCCTGCTCTCCTCACAGGACCTTGTTGTCACCACCTCCAGATTCCCGATTTCTCTATTCCTGACAACACCAGAGTCGGGCTCCCAGTAAGACCCAGGGAGACAGCATAGTCTCACCCGGGCGGAGAAGGCTCGCACACTTCATGGATTGCAGGATTTTGCTAATTCGTATCAGCAAAAACCAGGGAAGAATGGTGGCAGTGGATTTTTTTTTTTTTAATTTATTGGGGTGACAACTGTTAGTAAAATTACATAGATTTCAGGTGTACAATTCTGTATCACATCATCTATAAATCCCATTGTGTGTTCACCAGCCAGAGTCAGTTCTCCTTCCATCACCATATATTTGATCCCCCTTACCTTCATCTCCCACCCCCACCCCTCTTATCCTCTGGTAACCACTAAACTATTGTCTGTGTCTATGAGTTTCTGTTTCTCATTTGTTTGTCTTGTTCTTTTGTTGTTTTTGGTTTATATACCGCATACCAGTGAAATCATATGGTTCTCTGCTTTTTCTGTCTGACTTATTTCACTTAGCATTATACTCTCAAGATCCATCCATGTTGTCACAAATGTTCCTATATCATCTTTTCTTACCACCAGGAAGAAAAGACTAACACTTCAGATTAGGCTGAATTTATCAAACAGGGGCACGTACTGGAGATTCTGGATTCAGTGTGTTAACACGAATAACTGAGAATGGTTCTCACCATGTGCTTGGAGGGTTGACTGAAATGTGGACTCGGGAGGTCGTACCCCACACTCAGGACTTTGAGATGCCAGAAATCCCTTGGCTTAAGGCAGAAGAAGGAATCAAAAGAGTTAAGGAGATAGGAGCGCTGGAGTGGGTTTATCATTTCTAACTTGCTCACTCACCTGCGTTAGTTACCGATAGCTGCTGCGACCAATGGCCACATACTTAGTCGTCGAAACAACACAGTGTATTAGGTTGTGGCTCTGGAAGTTAGAGGTTCTGAAATCAAGGTGTCGGCCGGGCTGTGTTCCTTCTGGAAGGTCTGGGGAGGACCTATTCCTTGCCTTTTCCAGCTTCTGGAGGCCAGTGTATTGCTTCACTAGTTCTTTTCCCTCCATGTTCAGAGCCAGTCGTGTAGCATCTTCAAATCTCTCTCTCCCTCACACACGTATCTGGTTTCAGCATCACCTCTTCTCTAACTCAAACCCTCCTGTTTCGCTCTTCTCAGGACCCTCGTGATTACACTGGGCCCCATCAGTCATCCAGGACAGTCTCCCCATCTCAAGACCCTTAACTTCATCACACCTGCAAAGTCCCAAGCAAGATAACATATTCACAGGTCTGGGGTTTAGGATGTGGATACCTTTGGGGGCAATTATTCTGTCTACGACACCCCTAGCTATGTCCCCTGAGAAGGGCCAGAGAGTTTGCCCTCCACCAAGACACTGAGAAGTATGCTACGGAGGAGAAGTAAGGGTCTTTAAAAGGCGCTGAAAGGCAGGCCTCTGAGGCTGAGGGCTTTGGGAAGGGCTCCCAGGAATCCCAGAACATAAATAGGATCTGGAAGCCAACCGAAACTTAGTTGTTGGGGGACTGAGCGGCCAAGTTCTGTTACTCCAGCGTGTTTCCCAGTGCAACTTCCGCGAGTCCTGGGAAGAAAATGGTTGAAAATAAACATCAGCAATCAACATGAGAAACCAAAATGAAACAGCAATGACTGAGAGAGGCATCTTTTGAATTCTGGGAAATGTAGGGCATCAGTGTTGGCAGTGTGGGCTCTGGGGCCGTGTAGGGGCCGGGCCAGCACAGCTCCTGCTGGGGTGGGTGGGTTCCTTCTGGAAGCTCTGGGGGAGGACCCTGGGGCGGATGAGTGCCATCACAGTGACGATGTTGGTTGCAGGGGCTTAATGCATAGCAGGGGATGGCAAAATACCCCGTAAAGATGCAAGATAGGTAGGTACGGGGTGGACTTTTAGGAGGACTGAGAATGGGAGAAGATTATGGCCGGAGAAGTAGTACTCCTGCTAGCTCACACCGATCACTTTTTATGTGCCAGCCTCGTACTCAGCTCTTCACATACGTTACAGAATTTAATCAGTATTTTCTCTGTGGGGAGGTGGTAAGTGAGACTTAGGAGAGGTCAATAATTTGCCTGACGATCCCCAGTTGGGAAGTCGGGGAGCAGAGACTACCACTGGGTCCTTCTGTATACAGTTCAGCAGTTTCACCACCTTCTACCCCATAAACATGTCCCACATTTCCCTCAGACTGTGCAGCTTACGGAAATCAAGTTACACTGCGTGTACAAACTGGGGCTGGCAAAGGTGAAATAATATGCCAGAGGACACGTGGGCTCTTCCTACAGGCCTGGGACGAGAATCTAGGTGTCTGACTTCCAGCCTAGTGTTCTTCCGGCAACAATATGCTGTCTGATTACAGTCTCCCTCAAGAAGCAAACAAAGCTCAGGAAATGAGATCAGCCTAGTCTACATGTGATAAAACAGACCACAGATCCCCCCAGCCCTGTGACATCCTGGATACACCTTTACCCTGAGATGAGAAGAGGCAAAGACCTGGGTGTAACGTGTCCTCTGGTTCCCCACCCACCGGCCTCACATAATACACGTAACACGTTTTGAGCCGGCAGCTGTCACATTTGATATTCTCCCAGGGGATTTGATATGCCCCAGAAAGTGCCACTGGGCATCATGAATGAAGCAGACTACAAATATCCACGTGGATAAACTTTACAATGCTATATTGAGAAGACACACTAAGTTTAAGTAAATTAAAGATGACTGTACTGAACGTGATGTAACGTCAAGTTGGGAAAATGTAAAGTGACAGTAGCTTTAAGAATATATGCATGTGTAATTCAAGTATAAAGCAATGCCTAGGGATGGTAACCCTCAAAGTGGAGAGGGTGGTTCCCCTGGGTGCAAGTTGGGTGGGGGGATGGAAGCATAAAGGGACGGGAAGGATATGATAGCAGGGCCTCGAATTCATGGCTGCAACCTGGAGGAAGAGTTTCTCTCTTTCCAGGCAGTGTCATTCAGTGCTCTGAGAGCCATGTCTGGTATTGGGATTAGCAGGGGTGGGGAGAAGGGTGGAAAGTCTTGGCCTTGGCCCAGCTATGTCTAGATAAACTGGAAATTTGCCCTGGCAGTTTTTTTCTCCTCTACTGTGCAAGGCAGGGCCAAGTGATGTCATTGGGACATGCAGATGTCTCTGTCCTCTTCTTTGACTAGTGCCAAGAAAAATGATCTTTGTAATCAAGTGACATTCCTTCCCCAACCCAGATCTAGCCGGCGACCGCTTCTGTACCTGTGGCCACAAGCCAGACTCCTGGAAACTCAAGAAAACCCTTTGGTTTAGAGAAGTCATGTTCTTTGCAGCTTTCAGCTGTAAAAGGGTGTGCTGGCTTATCTCCAGGACAATAGAAAAGCTGGTTTGCATCTCAGTTGTTACCAGGCACCCCCCCCCCACACACACACACAACAAATTAATTCCTTCCCTCCTACCTTCTTTTACTCATTTGTGTATTCATTCATGTAAGGAGTACATATTTATTATCTACTCAGGGACTACAGAAACAGAGTAAAGATACAGGTCCTACCTACAATTAAGGATAGACAACACAAGCGACCAACCAGGGAACAGACAGCTGTCGTACAGTCTTGTGCAGCCATAGAGGTAAGAAGAGAGGGAGACGGGAGCCCAAAGAAGGACCACCTAACAGATTGGAGGAGGGCTTTTGGGGGAAAGTTTCAGAAAAAGGGCCACATGAGATTAGTCTTCAAGGATAAGTAGAGTTAGCCAGGGGGAAAGTGGGCAGCAGCGATTTTGGACAGAGCAGCAGGTGGAAAAGGCCAAAGGGCCATGAGAGAACATGATGCATTCTGGGAACTGCTGGGGCAGGTGTCCTGGCAGCGATGATGTGAGGACATGCATTCTAATCAGGACAGCGCTTGTCCTCAGTTCCCGGGAAACCATGCCCATGATGAGAGAAGCTCCCATACACAGACTACCTATTACATGCCGGGCTTGATACTCTGAGTTTCATACACATTCATATTTAAACTCTGAAGCTTCAGTTTACAGACGAGGAAGTGGTCTAGACAAGATTTGACCCTGATTCGCCTGTCTTCTAATATCTGCCACTTGCACCCTTGTCACACGGGATTATAAGGTCCACCCTGCCTACTGCCCAGTTACGGTGATGACCAAATGATAGGAAGTAGGTGAAAACACTTGGAGAACTAGAAAATACTTTCTATGTAAAGGTTTTCTAAAAATGGTACAAACCTTTAAGAAGAAAACTAAAATCCGTAATAACGCAATGAAAATTCCCACTGTACTTCCAGCTGGTGTGAGGGCATGGATCTGAGGCAGTGGAGGAGGGAGGGGACAGCTTACATTAAAGTACATACACTTTTTTTGTCTCCAAAGCAGACAACATGCCCCTGCCCTCATTTAATATGTGCAAGCTCATCCTTAGAGGATCTATTAGTTTGTGAGCCCTGTCTGGAGTGTGTGAACTCCTCTGTGCTTATCGTGTAGCAGGACTTCATAAGGGCAGGGACAGAAGTCCCAGGAACTGGGAAGGGAGTGGACATTGCACCGTCTAAGTTCATGTGAATAAAATAAGGTTTTCAAATGAAACCCAGGGCTTAGGAAGATATATGTTCTTTCAGTGTGATACCGCCCAGAAATTATACTATAAGCAAGACTGGCTTCATAATTTGTGGAGTCTAGTGAAAAATAAAAATGCAGGCTCACTAGTTCAGAATTAGTTGAATTTCATGACAGCAACAGGAGGACGTTAGAGCTGCCCTTTGGAGCGCGGGTCCTGTCCGACTGAAGGTGGTACGCCTACGAAGCCGCCCCAACTACCAGTTACCAATTTCCCATGTAATCGAGTGCAGGGTACTGGTGGGGACTACACCTTGTAGTGCAAATGATTTGGGTTAGGCCAGTGAAAACAAAGAGAAAAGAAAAGGGACAAAGTGTAGGTTGATTTGGATGGTTTTGTTTCCTTAGTTCTCTCTTCTCCTTTCAGGTCCCAAACATTCCCTTCCCTCTGCTGAGTCGAAGGTCACCAGCCTCTTTGTTAATCATTTTCAATGACACGTGGCTTTTGTTGGGATATCTTCCTTAGTGGCTAAACTAGAATGCTACTGCAACGAAAGCTAACCCTTTTTGCCTGGTTCTCAGGGGAAACCAAACAGCTATGTATCCAGTGCTTGCCTAGCAAAGTCTCCATAATCTGAATTTACCGTACGTGTTTTCCAGTTCCTGCAAATATCCACTTTCTAGGGTTCCCCCCACAAATAATTATAGCTCTGTTTCTTAAATTCTTTCCTAATGCAACTCCAGAGACAGAGCACCTTGCTTGCCAGGAAAGCAAGAAAGCAAGAAAGCTATCCTCCTCACTAGGCTTCCCACACTCGCTGACCCAACACCTCCACACCCCAGCATGAATTCTTTTGCGGGTGAATATGACCCTCCTGCCAACACAGTGAGTTGGTTGGTATCCTTTCAACCCCTATTTATGAAACGTTAGGAGCTGCGCTTGTTAGGTGTTGTGTATGAAATGATGAGCAAAGTAATTTGTGTAGCTTACAGTCTACTGATGGAGACAGACATAAAACAGATATAGGCACACGGATAAACATATGATGAATATCTACCAGCAGCACAACGAGGGAAAAGAGCAGTGCTGTGAATGAGGGTAGGTTGCTGTCACATGGCTGGGGAGACCCACTTGGGGAAGAGTTAATTCAGTGAAGACTTAGAGACGAGCATGAACAGGTGAGGTGGAAAACTGGGATGAGGGGCGGGGAGCAGTCCCGGCAAAGTGTGAGGATCCTGAGGCAAGAATTTCTTTTGTGGATTTGAGGATGTGAGAGTTAGAATGGCCAACACACTGTGAGTTGGGGATGGAGATCAGAGAGCAAATAGGGTCCAGAGTTTATAGGTCAGAATAACAGGATGTGCGGGTGCTGAGGAAACAAGAGTGGACTGTGCTGCGTATTCAACTGTTGTTTCTTCGCTTATGATTTTAGAAGCCTTGCTCTTTACTGTTTGTAAATAAAATGTCGTGCTGTAAATAACATTAATGAAAGTAAGTTCGTAATCTTTCTTTGAATTAACTCTATGGAGCTCAATTTAGAAAAATGAAATTCTATTTTGGCGTAAGCTAGTTACTTAGCAGAAACCCATTATATTTGCTTTATGAGGGTTGAAAATTTCTAAAAGGAAAGGAAGAGCTTAATTTTGAGAAAGGTAAACTAAGCTTAACTACCTGTGTTTGTTTTTCTCCATCAAAGATGGGTTGAAAAGTCATTTTGCTTTGTTTTGTTTTAAACAAGGAAAACAAATTTCCACTTGCAAATACTATATGCCACATATATCATAGTTCTTTAACCTTTTGTATCCTGAAAATAATTTAAAGGATTTTTCCAGATTAAAAAGATTGAGAAAGTCTGCTCTGGGAAGGCTGTCAGTTGTCATCTTAGAAATTTACCTGTCAGTGTGTCTGAAAGGCCACAGTTCATAGGCATTTACTTCAAAAAATTTAGTTCTTTTTATCCCTGATCATAGCAGGCTTTTTCTCTCATTAGCATAATGACTGTTCTCAATGCATTTTTATTTGTGAAATTAGAGGCTCATGAATTTACCCAACTGTTGGAAATGGGTGATCAGCGATAGAAACAGTGGTATTTAAGATATACGGGAGGCCTAAAATATTTTGGAGGCATTCTTTGTACTCATAGGAGTGAAATATTTCCCTAAATGGACCTGGGTCTAGATGTTGGTCCAAGGTTTTCTAATTGTCTGCTGGCAAATGTAAGGGTAACAGAATCCTGTTTCTGCAGAGTCGTGTCTGCTTCAAGTTGGTTTCGTGCAGGATGTGGACAGATCTCTACAAGGTCAGAGAGCTAAAGTTACAGAACCTTTCCCACCTGCCTGCTGATAAATGACTGTACACAAAATGTCTGTATGTGCCACAGTCTTTGATCTGTAACTTGATTTCATTATAACCAGCTGGTAGATTTGTGAGGAGGTAGCCAAACCTCACCCACTTCACACTTTTCACACTTCCCTTATCTGTCAAAAGTAACCAAGAATATTGCGTGGTCAAGTGTAAGCAGACGTGGCTCCAGATTTGCAATAGCCAGGTTTGTCAATGGATGGCATTTTGCAAGGCATGTGGGACCTAGAAACAAAGGACAAGAGACCTGACATGTTAGCGATGGGGGTGATTGTGCTATTGAGCTATAGAATATAAAACAAATAAGGAGCACTGTGGAGCCCAGAGGCTGCTTACACGCTGAGAAAATACGGTGGAATCAAAGATTGGTAATGAGAAAGAATTGCTGCCTGCTCTTTAATGTTCTTCTTCTTCGCCTCTCTTTAGTAGTGTGACTCCAAATGAAACCTCAAGAACCTCCATATGGAGACTGGCCCCTTTGGTGGCTTTATTGTTCAGTACGGTAACTTGCTTCTTATTTCTGCGGAGCAATTGTTATCCAAAGCTGACTTTTTACATTCATGGTTCCTTTTCTTCTACGCAGAGATAGGAAGACCTAAATGAATATAAAAATATTTAGCAGCACTTTTTACAAAATTTTGGAATTGAGGTTTGCTGCAAACATCTATCGTAGAACATTTTCTATGGAAATGAATTTGGGGTGAACCAGGATTTTACTTTATATTGAAAATGGAAATTCAAACAGCTTGTTGTCCACATTAGTGTAACTTTATTATTCCAATCTATTCATTAACATAATATTGCTCTTCCTCCTTCAGGAAAATAAAATTTGCAGGAACCTTATTGCGCATTTCAAGAATTTCATGAAAGACCCATTGACTCTCCTTAGAAAACATCAAACAATAGTTCATACCCCAAGATTATTTGAACCCTTTGCCTGGAAACCCATGCATTGCTATAATCACCAATCCTGAACTTACAATTATTTCTTGGTCTTTACCCACTCCTAATCAAGCCCCATGTTGAAAGGCAAACCTTAAATCAGACTTCAAAATCTCAGAAATATCCCGAGTCCCTCTTCTGAGATGCTACTAAGACTTCAGTAAGAGCAAATAAAAGTATATTCGTAAACTTGTTTATACTAATGTTTGTTTTTTACATTAGGTTATCATTTTCTTCTTTGTAAAATCATCAACTAACTTATATTGACCATTAATAAGTATTGTGGCTGAGCAGTTGATAAGCACTGAGTTCTCAAAACAGCATTATGTGATGGGTACTGTCATTATACCCATTTTACAGAAGGGGAAAATGAGGCTTCAAAGGATCAAATACTTTCCCTAAGGTATAAAACTAAGAAGGATAAGGGCCAGGATCTAAAACCTGGTGATTTATCCTCAGAGCCCACCTTTTAAACCACGATGTCTCCCTTGCCATCCTTTTAGACATGAATGGTTATCAACCATGTGAGGTATATTTTGTAGCCTTTTCTTCTTATCCATTTTCTAAACTATACCAAGAGAAGACCTAATGTGATGTGTAGCATCCTGACCCAGCCCAAATGCTTGTTGCTGTAAAGCTGAGAATGGATTCAACTCAGTTTCAGAGACTTAATTCCTAAGAGTTGTGAATCATCCATTCTCCTTGTAAAACATGCAATGACTATGAGGAAAAGCGATAATGACGTTCAGAGTGATCGAGTCTATCAATAGGGATGAACTTGCTTTGGTTTGAAGCAATTTACAAAGGGATTTGTGCACCTCATTTCCACTGTTCCACCAAAGTCTTGACTCATTGCTGTAGATTGTATAATTAGTCACATTAATGTAGCAAATGATGGTAAAATGCTTAGTAACGATGTCTAACTGGGGCATTTCTAGGGAACCTTTGTTGTTCAATTAGAGGTTAATGGATGAGAGTGTAGGGGGCTCAGGGTTATAAAAGGCGTTTGCTTGCGTATTAACATGTTTACGCCTAGTTCAATACAATGGCTTTCTAAGCCAACGATTCAAATAAATCGACACCATTGTGGTACATGAATTTAAAAGGGGTCATTATTCATGAACTAATTTTATTTTAACATATACTTAGGAGCGACAAATTCTTGCTGGGATAATAAAAGCTGCCCAGTGAACAAACGCACTGAGTACAAAGGATGGTGTCTGATCCTTCCTATGCCTCTACTTACCCGCCATCTTTCCCCATAGGGTAATAGGTTTAGAAATTTCCCTCTTCTTGTATATGAAACACCAAACCATTAAATTGCAAAACATTTTTGTATTTATCATTTCTAGTTGCAGTTCCTTTGAAAACAAATGAAGTTTGTCCTCCGATTGTGTTTGTACTGTTTGTTTTTCAAAAGGTCATATTAAAATTTACGATTCAGTTTGAATGCTTTTAGTTGCAAATACTAGAAAAACAAACCCAGATTATCTTAAAGCAAAAGGGACATTTGTCGGCCAGGGACAGAGGAGACTTAACTGTTTGATAAGACATCAGGTTCTAGTCCCAGATGTTTCTGTCCACTTTGCCTTCCTCTGTGTCTCAGTTCATCCTCAGCTGCCTTTTCTCTCTGTCAGGGCCTGGCTACCACTTAGAGCTGGGCCACATGACTCCTGAAAAGGGAGTGGGTGACTTCTCACCACCATCTGGCATCAGCGTTGAGCTTCTCATGAACTGGCCCACACCTGTGAATCCAGGTGACTACGGGACTGATGTGTGCTGACTGGCTAAGACCTGGGGCGCCAGAACCAA
Source organism: Rhinolophus sinicus (assembly GCF_036562045.2). Classification (NCBI taxonomy): domain Eukaryota; kingdom Metazoa; phylum Chordata; class Mammalia; order Chiroptera; family Rhinolophidae; genus Rhinolophus; species Rhinolophus sinicus. Next base: position 103,661,725 of record NC_133752.1, on the reverse strand, counting down.
GAGGGGAGAGGGGACTACCCTGCTTGGCTCAGACCCGTCAACCCCCCCAGCACCCCGCCCCTACACACCGAGAATGGGTTCAGACACACTCAAATTGTATGGATGCTATACATAGAGGGAGGGTTGCATGGATGTTATGGAGACAACTCCAGTGTCCTTTGTAGTCTACACCAGTCACCTAGTTCCTGTGTTAGCAGAAGCCATATACGAGGTCAGACCATTAAAGTCACAAGCTCATCCTAGAAAATGTGCTACATACCTCACTGCTGAATATCACTATGGTCACCTTCCAAGTACTCCCCTTGGGAAGCTATGCACCGATGCCAGTGCCTAGTCCACCCTTCAAAGCAATTTTGAAACTCTTTTTCTGGAATGGCCATCAGAGCTGTCGTCGTATTACCCTTGATGTCCTGAATGTCATCAAAATGTCTTCCTTTCAATATTTCCTTTATCTTCAGGTAAAGAAAGAAGTCACTGGAGGCCAGATCAGGTGAGTAGGGCGGGTGTTCCAATACAGTTATTTGTTTACTGGCTAAAAACTCCCTCACAGACAGTGCCTTGTGAGCTGGTGCATTGTCGTGATGCAAGAGCCATGAATTGCTGGCAAAAAGTTCAGGTCGTCTAACTTTTTCATGCAGCCTTTTCAGCACTTCCAAATAGTAAACTTTGTTAACTGTTTGTGCAGTTGGTACAAATTCATAATGAATAATCCCTCTGATATCAAAAAAGGTTAGCAACATCGTCACAACAAGTTCACGCACGAACTCAATTGTCCGACCTCGTAGGACAGTTGTGTCGGGACACTGGGCTTCAGGGCTGCTCGGTCAATCTTACCAATGACAAAGACTCTCTTTTGGATCTAACTCAGGCTCCTCTGAGCCCTCTTCTCAATGAGGCCTCCAGCTTGGCCAGTAAGGAGGGTAGACCCTTCACACCAGGAAACCTGAACAAACACTGGCATAATTTCTAACAGCTCCAGGTTCCTAGGATGACCGTGGCCCACCTTACGTTCTGGGAAAGCTCCAGGTGGCCAGAAGAATTTACTGTTTGCTCCAGTCACCACCTGAAGACAGGACCCTTGTCTCCAGCCTTTGTGGGAGGGCAAAAGCCTGACTTGGACAAGCACCAGTTACCACACCCATGACCTGATCACACTGACCAGCGCTTTCCCTTCTTTTTGTAGATTTCCACTTCCCTGACTCTGCCTCAGCCTTCCTTGTTCCCCTTCCTTAGTCCTGCATTCTCCCTTGAAAATGTCCAGTCACCTCTGCACAGATGGAAGATAATGTTGATTTGTGCTGCACTCTCTTCCCTGTCGCAATAAATCTGTTTCATTGCCTTTCACTATTGTCCAGGCTTTGTTTATCTTGGACATCATGTTTTTTCAAGAATGACTTCCGAATCCCTACTCCCTCCCTGCCCTCCCTTGACTATAATGTCTCTGGGTTTATATCACACCGATTTTATAGTAATACTTATTTCTTTGTACTTTGAAGAACTGCGGAAACCAATGCTCTAGCAATACCTTGAAAAAGTAACTGTGTAGATTAGAGACACGATTTGAATTACTTGTTTCTATGAGTGGCAATGTATTGGCTGTGAAGAAATACACAACACGTGTATAACAGAGCTGATGTTGTAGTTTAAAAATGATTCATGAGGCTTTCATGTCCCACATCCTGATTCTTGGGTTTACTTTTAGAAGACTAAACCCCACTGAAATAAGTCTCCTGAGGTTTGCCTGGAGTTGGGAGCATGTCTCCTTTACTGGAGAAGCAGGGAAGCGAAGCTGCCTTCTTTCTAATGGCCTTGGGAAGTTGTAAAGTTCAAGATATTAAGGAATGCCTAGACAGATAATTTATGAAATACTTGCATCAATGAAGTAATTCATTTATTCTGTCAGTGATTTTTCAGGCAAAGGCCACCCCAAACATACCAGTAGTTATACACATTGCATTAAGCGAGGATACACACACCTTGGGGGGAAATGGGGTGTCCCAGTAAGAGGGTACTAAAAAGAACCAATTATGGGATTAGTTTGAGTTGCAGGAGAGTCTAGGGAAGTAGAGGTTTTCTCTATATTGGATAATGTCTCAATACATCCTACATACAGGGAGGGAGACCTCAATGAGAATAAAACTGTGAATTGGTCAAGAAGTAGCAGTCACTCCCTTTGGTCAAAAGAGGAGGCTGTTTGGTGTTTGTAGGTCACACAGTGACCTTGATTTTGTCTGCACTTGGACAAAATTATGAAGTTGCTTCATCTCATTTGACCATGGCCTCGGAGTAAGCTTGTTTGAGGTTGGTATTCCGTGAAATTGTTTATGTCTAATTGGAGAATAACAGCCAGCTTCGGAAGGTCAGGGGCTGCTCGTCTTTCCTTTCTCAATTCATCCAACATCATTAATGCTTACTGTGTGCTGGAATATCATCACAAATTAGAAATGGTTCCAGTCTTTAAGGAATTTACAATTTAGTCGCAAAACAAAGAAATAGACAAGTGACATTTATTCACTAAACAAGTGTGGGCTGTGTGCTGGCTACGTGTCAGGCTCAGTTTTGGACACGGGATACAATGGACAATCAATAGACATAAAGAAAGATATTATCAATTCTTTCAGTTAATTATGGAATATAGAAAAAGTAGACAGAGTTAGAGAACAAGACCTGTGAGAGGCAGAGACGGACTGTAGTATTCAGTTGGGTGAGAAGGAAGCTTTACTATTGTGCAGGTATATGGAACCGTTAGGTGAGGGAAATGTATGACCATTCAGAAACAATTTGGGCATATTTTACTCATTTTTCTTTGGCAGTATTTGAGCCAGGGGAAAATAAAATCTGAGTTGTCTTATTTATGTTTTATACTAGAAGTCAGGTTGGATATGTCGAGTCAGTATGGCTTTCCGCAGGTCCTTGTGTGTGGCTCCCATAGGTAGTTCCCAACATGGCCTGTTGTTTTCTTCCTTCCAGGCCAGCAGGGCTCCTGCTGCTTCCTTTCTCTATAAGGACCTACCTGATTAGGTGAGACCCCCCGAAGATGGTCTCCCTTTGGCTGAACGCATAGGCAACTGATTTGCAACCCACTTATGGGAGCGTATCTGCTCACATTCTCAGTCCAAGCCCACAGTCAAGGAGAGGGGTTCAGACAAGGCTTGTTCACCAGGGGCAGGAATCTTGGGGACCATGTCAGGATTCTGCTTACCACAGTCCACTCTTTGGCTCTCGATTGTTCATGTGCAAAATACATCCACCCTCCAAAAGTTCCCATGAGTCTCATCCCACTGCAGTATCAACTCAAAGTCCACAGTCTCACCTAGATTCCCCCAACTCAAATCCCTAGTGGAAATTGGTGCGGGAGGTGGCGGGGTGGGGGTTGGTGGTGGGTGGGGAGGTGGGAGTGGGGGTGGGGTGGGGGGGCAGGAAACCCCTGGGTGTAATCCGTGGAATACAGCTGCTAAGGCACAATTGCTCTCCATCTGTGTATGTGAAACTAGAGATATATGTAAATTACTTGCTCCCAACATACAGTGGTGGGACAGGCAATGAATCACAGTTGCAGATATTTGCGATTCAAAAAATGGGAAAAGGAAGGTAAAAACCTACCTACATGTTAAAGGCCCAAATCTGGCCAAACACATGGGAATTTTCTGATTAGATTTCGAAGCCTGGGAATCATTTTTCCTGGCTCGTGGGTCCTCCCTCTGGACTCTTGGTTCCGTCATCCTTCCTTTTTCATGCAAGGAAGCTCATGTTTGCAGCTGAGTGGTTTTATCAGCCCGCTTCCTGACAGAGAACTTGGGGAGCCCACCAGGGTCTTTTTATTCCTTATTATCTTTGTCCCTTTTAGCTCAAGCTGGCAGTTTCTACTAAAACAGTTTGCTTAAAACGTTAGTGAATCTTTGGTGGATTTTTACTGATTTGACTCCATTTGATAAAAGCCACAGCTACAAATGTTTTGAAGATAATCATTTTCCTATCTTAGGCACTGGTGAGACAGCTGAAGGAGAACCCGTTAAGCTTCCTGAGAAGCCTCCTGGTTTGAAGAACATATTTAGTCTCTTGAAAGAGCCCTCCATGGGATTGAATACTCTAACCTTTTCATATTTCTGAGGTTTATTCATGCATCACTTGGTTGGGTGGTCTCCAGTCCTGGGCTATTATGAATAAAGCTTCTGTAAACACTTATTTGCCAGTCTGTGTAGGCATATGCTTTCATTTCTCTCGAGTAAATATTTAGGAGTGGAATTGCTGGGTCATCGGGAAAAAAAACACGACAAGAAACAGCTAAACTTTTTCCAAAGCGGGTGTAAACTTTTTGCACTCCTACCAGCAAGACATGCAATTTCCGATTGCTCAGTATTTTGAATTTTAGCCATTTTAGTGGGTGTATAGTGATATCTGTGATTTTTAATTTGCATTTCCCCAGTGACAACATATTGAGCATTTTTCTTATGCTTATTGGCTGTTAATACACATTCCTTTGTGAAGTATCCATTCAAGTTGCTTTGGCCATGGTTTTGTTTTTTTATTAATTTCTATTAAATCTATTGGGGTGACATTAGTTAGTAAAATTATATAGGTTTCAAGTGTACAATTCTATAATACATCATCTATATATTGCATTTGTGCTCACTACCCAGAGTCAGTTCTCCTTCCATCACCATGTATTTGACCCCCTTTACCCTCTTCTACCATCCCCTCCTCCCTCTGGTAACCACTAAACTATTGTCTGTGTCTGTGATATTCTTTGTTTGTCTTATTTGTTATGTGGGATATAAAAGTGAAAGCAACAAATGAACAAGATAAACAAATGGCCATGTTTTTAATAGATTGTCTTTTTATTACTGAATGGAAGGAATTTGAAAAATATTCTGGCTATGGGCTTTTTTTTTTCAGATAGAGGTATTACAAATAGTTTCTCCCAGTCTGTGGCTTACCCTTTCATTTTATTAACAATGTTTTTCATGAGATGTTTTTTATTTTGATGAAATATAAGTCAATATTTTCTTTTACAGTTAGTAGTTTCTGGGTCCTACTAATAAATATGTGTCTACCCTCAGGTCACGGAGGTATTCTCCTACGATTCTTGTAGAATTTTTATAGTTTTAAATTTTTCAGTTAGCTCTCTAATCCACCTTGGCTTAATTTTTGCATGCAGTGTGAAGTACGCAGCAAGGTACATTTTAGTCCATATGGATATCCAGTTGTTTCATCACCATTTGTTAAAAGATTTTCTGTTTCATCGGTCTTAAGGTAGTATCCTCAGTTAGGAATTCCTGTGGCACTCACCTGGGCACACATCATTCATGGGGCTCTCCACAGACTTGGCCTCCATTGGGGCCACTATTTATGGCTGGGCCAGCTCTTGTGGTTTTTATCATGACCAAAGGATGCACTTCAGCCACAAATCGTTAGGGTACTTTGAGGAATCAGATTTACTACTCACAGCTCCCGGAGGGTATAGGGCATACTTGAGAGGCCACACAGTGAGGTCTTGAGAGGGAGGAGGGGACAAAAGGAGGAAGAGAGAGAGAGAGAGAGAGAGAGAGAGAGAGAGAGAGAGAGAGAGAGGAAAAAGAAAGAGAGGGAGAGGGAGAGGGAGAGGGAGAGGGAGAGGGAGAGGGAGAGGGAGAGGGAGAGGGAGAGGGAGAGGGAGAGGGAGAGGGAGAGGGAGAGGGAGAGGGAGAGGGAGAGGGAGAGGGAGAGGGAGAGGGAGAGGGAGAGGGAGAGGGAGAGGGAGAAAAAGAAGAGAGAGAGAACCTGGGGCTCTGTCTTTATTAGGGTCCAATGGTACGTTGTCTGGGGTTTTGTGGTTCATTCTTAATATTGACTAAAGCATAAGAGTGGGAATTATGGTGTGGGAAGGGATACTAATGTAAGCAGAAATGTTTTTAAAATTTTCATTTCTGATGGTATAAAGAAACAACTAATTTTTGTGTAGTGACTGTATGTTATAACCTTGATAAACTCAGTTATTAGTTCTAGTACTTGATTTGAAGATTCCTTAAGATTTTTTTTAATTGATTTAGTTTTCAGAGTAGTTTTAGGTTTAAAACAAAATTGAGCAGAAGATGCCAGAGATTTCCCGTATAGCCCCTGTCCCAACTCACGCACAGCCTTGCCCATTATCAATATCCACCTCACCCCCCCACACACCAAGAGTGGTGCATTTGTTATTCCTGATGAACCTGCAGTAACGTGTCATTATCACCCAAAGTCCATCATTTACATCAGAGTTCACTCTTGGTGTTGTATGTTGCACATTCTGTGGGCTTGGGCATGTATCTATGATTTAGTGTCATACAGAGTATTTTTACTGCTCTAAAAATCCTCTGTGCTCCACCTGTTCATTCCTCCCCCATCCTCAACCCCCGGCAACCACTGATTTTTCTATCTCCATCATTTTGCCTTCTCCAGAATGTCATATCGTTGTAAACATATAGTATGAGGCCTTTTCAGATTGGCTTCTTACGCTTAGTAATATGCGTTTAGGGTTCCTCCATGTCTTTTCATGGCTTGATAGGTGATTTCTTCATAGGTCAGAATAACATTCCATTGTCTGGATGGACCACAGTTTATCCATTCATCTACTGAAGGACATGTTGGTCCCATCCAAGTTTGGGCTATTAAGAATAGAGCTGCTATAAACATCTGTGTTCAGACTTTTGTGTGTGCATAAGTTTTCAGCTCTTTTGGATAAATTCCGGGGTGTGAAATTGCTGGATTGTATGGGAAGAGTATGCTTAGTTTTGTAAGAAAATGCCAAACTAGCTCCCAAAGTGTCTGCACCATTTTGCATCCCCACGAGCAATAAGTGAGAGTTCCTGTGCTCCACATTCTTGTCAGCATTTGGTGTCGTCAGTGGCCATTTTAACAAGTGTATAAAGGTATCTTGTTGTTGTTTTACTTTGCATTTACCTGATGACATATGATGTGGAGCATCTTTTAATATGGTTATTTGCTGTCTACTATCTTTTTCCCCAGTTTCATTGAAATATACTTGATATATAACATTGAGTAAGTTTAAGGTGTACAGTGTGATGATTTTACGTATATATACATATATATAAATGATTTCCTCAAATAAGGCTAATTAACACATCTATCACCTCACATAGTTATCTTTTTAGTGGTAAAAACTTTTGAGATTTATTGTCTTCTCAACTTTTAAGTATATAATACACTCTTTTTAACTATAGTTACCATACTGTACATTGGATCCTCAGAATTTAATTCATTTTGTGTTGGAAGTTTGTACCCTTTACCACCTTCACCTATTTCCTTCACCCCCTTGCCCTTGGCAATCACCAGTTTGCTCTGTTTCTATGAGTTCAGTTTTTGTTAAGATACTACATATAAGTGAGATCATACAGTATTTGTCTTTCACTGTCCGACTTAGTTCACTTAGCATAATGCCTTAAAGTTTCATCAGTATTGTTGCAAATGGCAGGATTTTCTTCTGTTTTTAGAGTTGAGTAATATTCCATTGCACATGAGTTGATTTTCCTCAATTTACAATGGGGTAATGTCCTGATAAACTCATCATAAGTTGAAAATATTATGTCAAAAATGCATTTACTACATCTAACCTACCAAGCATCATACCAAGCATCATAGCCTAGCCCAGCCTTCCTTAAATGTACTCAGAATTTTATATTAGCATACAGTTGGGCAAAATTATCTAACACAATGAACATACTATAATGTACTAGTTGTTTATCCCTGATGATGTGGCTGACCGGGAGCTACAGCTTGCTGCCACGGCCCAGCAGCATGAGAGAGTATTGTACCAGGTATCACCAGTGTGGGAAAAGAGCAACATTCAAAGTACGGTTTCTACTGAATGCATTTTGCTTTCACACCATCATAAAGTTGAAAAATCCTAAACTGAACCATCATAAGTCAGGGTTGAACCATCGAACAACCGTCTGTATATAACACAACTTCTTCATCCTTTCATCCGTTGATGGACACTTAGGTTGTTTCCATGTCGTGGCTATTGTAAATAATGACGCAATGATCATGGGGGTACAGAAATACCCAGAAGGGCAATTGCTGGATCATATTGTGCCATGTTTTCCCGAAAATAAGACCTAGGTGGATAATCAACTCTAATGCGTCTTTTGGAGCAAAAGTTAATAAAAATATAATATAAGACCCGGTCTTATTTTAATATTTTAATATAAGACCGGGTATTATATTAATTTTTGCTAGACCATCATCTCTAATGCGTCTTTTGGAGCAAAAGTTAATAAAAATATAATATAAGACCCGGTCTTATTTTAATATTTTAATATAAGACCGGGTATTATATTAATTTTTGCTCCAAAAGACGCATTAGAGATGATGGTCTAGCTAGGTCTTATTTTGGGGGAAACACAGTAGTTCTATTTTAAATGTTTTTTTGGAAAACCCATACTCTTTTCGATAATGGCTGTGTCAATTTACATCCTACTAACAGTGTACAATAATTCCCTTTTCTCTACATCTTCACCAACACTTATTTCTTGTCTTTTTTTTAAAAATCATAACCATTCTATTAGGTGTGTGGTGATATCTGATTGTGGTTTTGATTTGCATTTTCCTGATGATTAGTGATACTGAACACCTCGTTATGTACCTGATGGCCATTTGAATATCTTTTTTGGAAAAATGTCTATTCTGTTCCTCTGTCCAATTTTTAATCGGATTATTTATTGTTTTGTTGTTGATTTATGTAAGTTACTTGGATATTAACCCCTTAGCAAATACATGGTTGGTATATAATTTCTTCTATTTCATAGGATACCTTTTCATTTTGATGATGTTTTTCTTTGCTGTGCGGAAACTTTTTAGTCTGATATAATCCCACTTGTTTAATTTTGCTGTGTTGCTTGTGCTTTCAGTGTCATATCTAAAGAATCATTGCCAAGACCCATGTCAAGGAGACTTTTCCCTATGTTTTCTTCTAGGAGAAGTGTGGTTTCAGGTCTTACATTAAATTCATATTTCATTTTGAGTTAATATTTGTGTATTGTGTATGATAGGGGTAGTTTTATTATTTTGCATGTGAATACCCAATTTTACCAACATTTATGGAAAAGGATATCTCTTTCTCATTGAGTATCCTTGGCTCTCTTATTTAATTTTAGTTGACATGGGTTATTTTTGGGCTCTTAATTCTGTTCCATTGGTCTATATGTCTATTTTTAGGCCAGTATCATACTGTTTTGATTACACTAACTTTTAAATATAGTTTGTAATTTAGAAATGTAATGCTTCCAGCTTTATTCTTTCGCAAGAGTGCTTTGGATATTTGAGGTTTCGTGGTTCCATACAAATTTTAGGATTGAATTTTTTCTATTTCTGTGAAAAATTGCCATTGGAATCTTGATAGGGATTGTATTGAATCTGAAAAATTGCTTTGGTTATTATTAAAATTTTAAAATGTCAACTCTTCCAATCCATGAACACAGGATATCTTTCCATTTATTTCTATCTTCTTCAATTTCTTTCACCAGTGTCTTAAAGTTTTCAGTGTATAGATCTTTCACCTTCTTGGTTAAATTTATTCCTAAGTATTTTATTTTTTTGATGCTATTGTAAATGGGATTATGTTTTTAATCACTCTTTTTGATAGTTCATTATTAGAGTATAGAAATACAACTGATATTTTGTATGTTGATGTTGTATCCTGCAACCTTACTGACTTTTTTATTAGTTTTAATAGTTTTTTGGTGGTCTTTAGGGTTTTCTATATATAATTGTGTCATCTGCAAACAGAAATGTTTTTACTTCTTCCTTTCCAATTTGGATGACTTTTATTTCTTATTCTTGCCTTATTACTCTGCTTAGGACTTTCAGGAACCTGCTGAATAGGAATGGTGGGAGTGGGCACCCTTGTCTTATTCCTGGTCTTAGAAGGAAAACTTATCCTTTCATTGTTGAGTATGATGTTAGCTATGGGCTTGTCATATATGGCCTTTATTATTTTGAGGAAATTTCCTTCTATACTCAATTTGTTGAGAGTTTTTATCATGAATAGATTTTGAATTTCGTCATGTCACATTCTTTTTCTGCATCTATTGAGATGATTATATGGTTTTTATCTTCCATTCTATTAATGTGATGTATCATATTTATTGCTTTGCATATGTTGAACCAGTCTTGCATCCCAGAGATGAATCCCACTTGATCATGGTGAATGCTCATTTTAATGTACTATGGAATTGGTTTGCTGGTATTTTGCTGAGAATTTTTGCATCTATATCCATCAGGGATATTGGCCTATAGTTTTTCTTTCTTGTAGCATTCTAATCTGGATTCCATATAATTGTAATGCTTGCCTTGTAAAATGACTTTGGAAGTGTTCCTTAACCTTCAATTTCTTGGAAGAGTTTGAGAAAGATTGGCATGAATTCTTTAAATGTTTGGTAGATTTTACCTGTGAAACCATCTGGTCCTATGCCGAGCTTTTCTTTGTCGGGAGATTTTTGATTATTGACTCAATCTCCTTATTAGTAATTGATCTATTCATATGTCCTATTTCTTTATAATTCAGTCTTGGTAGTTTGTGTTTCTAGGAAATTTATCAATTTCTTCTAGGTTATCCAGTTTGTCGGCATGTAATTGTTCATAGTAGCCTCTTATGATCTTTTGTATTTCTGTGGTATCAAATGTAATGTCTTCTTTTTATTTATAATTTTATTTATTTGGTCCTCCGTCTCTCTTTTTTCTTGGTTAGTCAAGCTAAAGTTTTGTCAGTTTTGGTAACTTTTCTTTAAACAGTCATGCCTTTTAAAAAATATTACGTATATTTACCCATATATTTAACATTTCTGGTGCCTTTCTTTCCTTCTTGTAGATCTGTGATTCCATCTGGTGTCAGCTCTTTGCAGCATGTATAAATTCCTTTAGTATTTCTTTTAGTGCAGGTCAGCTGGTGACAATTCTGTCAGATTTCCTTTATTTTCAATGTCTTTATTTTGCCTTCATTTTGAAAAACCCTATCTCTGGATATAATATTCTGGTTTGACAGCTATTTTACCCCCCTTTCAGAACTTTAAATTTGACATTCCAGTGTCTTTGTGCCTCCATTGGTTTTTTTTAAGTTATTTGTGATGGAAGAATGATAGCTGGAACACAGAGGACTTTTAGAGCAGTAAAAAAATACTCTGCATGATAGAGTAATGATGGCTGCATATAGTTAGAAGGTTATCCAAACCTGTAGAATGCACAAAACCAAGAGTGAACCTTAATGTAAACTGTAGACTCTGGGTGATAATAATGTGTCAATGTAGGTTCATCAGTTGTAATAAATGTTCCACTCTGGGGGGGCATGTTGATAGATGGGGAGGCTGTGCATGTGTGGGGGCAGGTGGTATGTGGTAAATCTCTGTACTTTCTTCTCAGTTTTGCTGTGAACTTAAAACTGCTTAAAAAAATAAAATCTAAAAAAAATTTAAGCAATAACAAAAATGTTAGTCATATTTCTTGTCTTCTATAGGTAGTGTGTAATTTCTCTCTGTCTTATTTCAAGATTTTCTTTATCTTTGGTTTTTACTAGTTTGCCTATGATACGCTCACAGCCAAGTTTGTTTTGTTTTGTTTTTATCCAGCAAGGGATCAATGAGTTTGTTGGATCTATACAGTTATGTTTTCACTAAATCTACACTAGTAAAGAAACTAACGTTTAAGTGGGTTTTAAAGCATTTTAAGATGTTTATAGTGGGAAATGTTTTAGAAGCATGATATAGTACTAGATATTATTATAAGTAGACAGATTAGGAAGAAATAGCATGTAATCTATCTGATGCAATGTCTAATTTATAAAGTAAAAATATATTGACATGAAAAGGATAAGACAATGAATTTTTATAGTAAAAGTATTTTCTTTGACTGAATTATAAATTTATTCTTAGTGTAGCTACATGCATTCCACACAATAGATTGTGAGATGATTCAGATTCTTGCTCTGACAACTCTTGTCCCTTCCCTTCCCTTCCCTTCCCTTCTCTTCCCTTCCCTTCCCTTCCCTTCCCTTCTCTTCCCTTTCATTCCTTTTCCTTCCCTTCCCTTCCTTCCCATTCCCTCCTTTTTCCTTTCCTCTTATCTTTCCTTCTTTTTTCTTTCCTTTATCTCCTTTTTTTTTTTTTTTATCTATAGGCCATTCAGAACCAGGCATTTCTAATATATCATAGGTATTAATTTTGAAAATAGAATAAAACTACAAATTCTAATACTGAACACTTAAATGAAGTTTGGAAGTAAAGCTAATATACCTTAAATCCATGTTGAATTTCATAAAACATAGAATTCATTGCACTAATCTTTTGCATATTAAAAAACTCAAAGAATAAGAAAATAACATTGATTATAAATCAAAGATATTGTCTATTCAAATTCATTGCAAAGACAAGAGAGAAAAATATTGATATTAATGAGAGAAAAGTTCATTATACGTAGAAAAATTATTTATACTAAACCAAGTTCTTTTTTTATAAGTAATTCCAAGAAAATAAGATGTTTATTTCCATCGTCCTTTTCTCTAGTCAGTATAATTTACCTCAAATTAATTCATGTTTCTGAAACGTGGCAGTCATGAGATGTTTATGAACAAAGAACAATTTGTAGTAAAGATGACATCAGTGTGGCTTTTGGTATATGCTATATTCTTTTTTTTGTTTTTATTATTTTATTTTATTTTTTTTTATTAGTTTCAGGTGCACAAGACAAAGCAAAACTTAGACGTTTATCATTTATATCCCTCACACTGTGTGAACCCCCCTCCCCCCATCCACTATCCCTCTGTACGTTCCCCAAATTAATTTTCAAAACCCCGTGGCCATCTTGTGGTTACCGACTATTTTCTAAACCTCTCACCTTCCCCTTATCCCCACCCCCCCCGCCCCTCTAGCAACCCTCAGTTTTTCCTCCATGTTTCCAAAACTGTCTCTGATTAGTTCATTCACTTATTCTTTTCTTTCGATTCCGCATATAAGTGAGATCATATGGTATTTGTCTTTCTCTGTCTGACTTATTTCACTTAACATAATGTTCTCTAGGTCCGTCCATGTTGTTGCAAATGGTAAGATTTCTTTCTTCTTTATGGCTGCATAATACTCCATTGTACATAAAGTATTTTTTCAGTCCTTTTTTAGATTTGGGAATCTAATTTATAGCAGAAGCTGAAAGCCTGATCTCTACCTGTGGGTCCTTCTTGAACTTCACAATCAAGCGTTCTTTCTTGGCTGCCAATTAATCTTGGGCAACCTTCTTTGTTTTGGGCCACCTGTCCTCTCCCTCTGCACCCCTAATCACCACCGTACTTATGCTCACTGCATCTCTGAATCTGCTGCTCCTGTGGCCTGAAGATCCATCGCTCCCCCTGCCTCTTCTCTGCTCAGTATTTGACCTCTGCAGGATGTGTGTCCAGACTCCCCTGTCAATTGGCTTCCCATTGGGTGCAGCTAATTGATGAGAGATTGGAGGGAGAGGGAGGGGAGAAGACAGAGCATTGCTGCCCTCCCCACAGTCTTAGGTGGCACATCAGACAGCAGCTGCATCTCCTTGCGACTGCAGCTCCTACCAGACAGACCTGAGTTGGTTCTAGTTTCCATTCGGTGGTGCTGGTCCCAGGTCTCAGGTGGCGCTGCTTCTTCCTTTTGTCCCCAGCCTAAGGGCAGCAGTGACTTCCTGCTATTGCTAACCTCTGGGTTATCCGCTGCCTCATTTTGGTGTCTCAGCTCTTAACATCCATGTAACCACTTCTCCGTAATAAATTCCTATTGTCGTAAATATATGAAGAACTTTTGTTTATCTGGTTAAACACTAAAGGATGCAATCACTTACAACTTGCCTTTTCACTGATTGTCTATAACAGGATTTGTTATCATAATTATGATTCTTAGTGGTAGCACTAACCAACACAGAAATTCAAGGCTTTCCTTTAGTTCTTAGAGAAAATGAAAAGCAACTCCATAGACTAATTTCTATGTATCATAAGAGCTACTTACTAGTGATCTAGTAGATGTATTATTAAAGGTTACAAACATTTAATACACATATAGCAAAATGCTTTTAATAGCATTGATGAAAAGACTTCTAAATATTGTGAATATTAATTCATAGTGGTGTGCTGTTATATGTTGATTTATCGAGATAATTATTTACAACATGAGATACCATCTCCCTAATTAGCTTGTGAACTTCATATCTGACCATGTATTAAATTTTAAATTTAGAAAATAGAATTTTTTTTTTAGAAAAATGAAAGCTTCTGAAAAACACAGGTTTCTGGAACTATTACCAAACTCACTGGAGACTCATTGGAGAAGGGAGGCCAGGAAGCTGTGCTTTTAACAACCTTCCCAGGTGACTCTTCTGAAGCTAGCTTCACATTTTCATTATGGGTGTTTAGGAAGATAGCATGACAAGTAGAAGACTAAACACAAATACCATTTTCCAAAGTTCCAATTGACTATTTGATTATTGCTTATTTCTGAGAAGTTCACAGGGACTGGAAATAAACATTGGACATGGTATTTGAAACACCCAAATCCACTTAAGACATTTATGGTGCAGTGAGAGGGGCCCGTTATTTCCTTGAAGCTGTTATCTTCTGAGGGTGACTACAAAAACACTTAGTCATTCTGAGGTGTGACTATTTCTGTCTGATGGACAGGAAAGGGGGAAAATTTTACTCACATCAATTAATAAAGAAGTTCTGGAACGATCTTATATTTCCAGAAAATAAGTCAACCTAGTAACACCACGAGTCTTCTTTGTACTTGTTTTGAATTACCTGCAGCTCAGATGTAGTCCGGGTGTGAAACAGGGGTCACAAAACACTATTTTCTGAATGTGAATCCATCTTCAAAGTTCCTGTAAGCTCTTCCTTGGGGTTTTCCAATATGTGCTCACCGTGGGAGAGATTGCTAGCTGCCCTTCAGTGGTCACTCTCCCCATGTACATTGGTGTTAGGACTTTCAGATGGGCACACTGCTGCCCGAACATTTCCCAGTCTTACTTTCAAGGGTGCAGCCATGTGATTTAGCTCTAGCCAGAAGGTTAAATGTGGAAATGATACATGTAATGTCTGGGTTTATGAGGGGAAGGGCCATGCTTTCCACTTTCTCCTTTCCTCTCCGCTAGGGGTCGGGATGCCGATGGGTGGTAAGGGGGCGGGGTGGGGCTTGCTGAGAACTAGGAAGAAAGAGCAGCTGGAGGGGTGGGGCCAGGGATGGGAGGTCTCCAAAGTGCATCGCCGCTGTATCAGCTAGGATTTTGCAAGAAAGAGAAACAAGCATCTATTCTACGAGAGGCAGTGTTACTGGGTCAGTTGCACACCGCCACACTCGTGCTTGACTCTGGTAATGTAGTTATTTTAGTCACCACTCCATCTACTCCAGCAGTGTCGAGGCCACACAGAGTGCCAGGGCCTGTGAGGCAGCTCGACTGGCACTGGATGGTGGAGGCACCTATATACTGCTGTGAAAGCAATTCCCACAGATGCCAAAGGTGCCAGAGCCTACTCCACCCAAAGCTTACCAGATGCTGCTTCTCTATGACAGGTAGGACTTTCTGGGTTAGTGCTCAAGCCACTAGAACTATTGGCCACCTCTCAGACAGGGTTAGCTCTGTCACAATCCTGGGATGTTCAGGCTTATCTCAAGTCAGTCAATAAGCAGATAATTATTGAGCAACTATTATATTTGGATTTCTGCCAGATTTGACTGACAGCAAGATATAAAAGAGAAGACTGAGTCTTTGAGGATCTTATTTAGGGGATAGGATATGCAAGTATTAAGTCAGATGGCACATGAGAGCTCTTCTAGTCCAATCTCCCAATTTGCAAATGTAGAGAAATGAAGTCTCAGAGAAGCTGTGATCTGCCCAATTCCGTATCCTATTTGTGTTGTTTTATTTTCCAATACTGTCTCTTTTTCATCACACTATATCATCTGTCATTCAGAGTAGGGCTTCTCAAACGTCCCTGAGTATGTGAAGTGCCTGGGATCTTACAACACAGATTCTGACATTCGTTCTGGGGTGGGGCCTGGGACTCTGCATTTCTGACCAGTGCCCAGGAGATGGCGATGAGGCTGTTCTTTGTACCCGGCTTTGAGCAGCAAAGATTCAGAGAAAGTAAAGGTAAAATGCTAAGGAAATATTACAAATAGTCATCTTGGAAGAGTTCCTAGCAGTCTTCCTACTTCCTGGGGGTTGGGAGGCAGACAGGCATGGAGGACGGGCCACATATGCGCAGACTGTGGGGACAGCTTTGCGTGTAAGACAGTGTGCGGTCGATGGCATGCTGCTGGCTTGCTAGTTGCCTCCTCTGTACAATGTGATCAGGCCCCACCCTCCTCTGTTGAGAGGAAACTCCACCCTGGGATCACTGTGAAACTGAGATTGGACTTGAGCCACACTATAGAGAAGCTTGAAGGAAAGCATGAGGGGTGGGTCCTCTGAGCGCTCGAGCAGCTAAGGGGTTGGCTTGTCCTAGTTAACTTGAATATATGCCCACTACTGATTTCCAAGCCTACTGGAAAGATTTATGCATGTTCAGACTCCAGAAATTAGCTAGTACAGGGAGGGTGTGGCCACTGTCAGCTCCAACTGCTGTAACAAAATACCACAGACTGGGGGCTGAAACAACAGTCATTTAGTTTCTCACAATCTGGATCCTGGAAGTTCAAGATGAAGTTTCCAGCAGGGTTCAATTTCTGGTAAAGCTCTTTTCCTGTCTTGAAGGCGGCCACCTTCTCGCTGTGTCCTCACATGGTAGAGAGAGCAAGCAAGCTCTCTGGGGTCTGTTCTTATAAGGACATTAGTCCTATCCTATCGGTGCCTCACTCTTGTGACCTCATTTAACCTTAATTGCTTCCTTACTCCAAATACAGACCCATCAGAGGTTGGGCCTCCAACATATGAATTTGGTGGGGGGACATAAATCAGTTCACAGCAGCTGCCTTAGTCGGAGGACAATCTGAGATGTTGATCACACTAGATAGAGAAGACTACGTGTTTCCCCAAAAATAAGACCTACCTGGACCATCAGCTCTAATGTGTCTTTTGGAGCAAAAATTAATATAAGACCCCATCTTATTTTACTATAAGACCGGGTATGTAATATAATATAATACCCGATCTTATTTTACTATAAGACCCAGTCTAATATAATATAATATAATATAATATAATATAATATAATATAATATAATATAATACAATATAATACAATACAATACAATACAATACAATATAATATAATACTGGGTCTTATATTAATTTTTGCTCCGGAAGACGCATTAGAGCTGATTGTCTGGCTACGTCTTATTTCCAGGGAAACATAGTAGTAGTTAAGCTTAACAAGCCCTCCTGAAACTGCCCCAACCAGTTTTCCTTCTAGAGCTCATTGGAAATATAAACTGTGAGAACTTGAGTATGAAGTAATGCTGTTTGGAAATACGTTTTTTTGCGAAGCTCAGTATGTGTCTGAGATTGATGTCTTCTTTGCAATGTCTTCTTTATCCTTAAAGGACTTCCCCTTTGTTCATAGCTCGTCTGTATAGAAAAATCAACCTACATTTTCTCCTTGTTGAGGCCTTCGGACCTTTTTCTTCCTTGCTCAGGGGTCTGAAACAAATTACACTGTGCAGCCCTTCTCATCGCCAAGGAACCCAACTGAGAGGACCTTTTGCGACCTCAAAGGGAAAGCAGGCTGGATATTTAGTTAGCGCATGAATAACAGATTGCTGTAGTGTGTATAAAAATCATCTGAATTTCTGGGGTTTTAATGAGATAACTGACTTATACTATGACTTCCGTGACATTTAACTGGTAATGCTGAAACGCACAGTACATAACCATTATCCCCGTCACCTGGCTTGGTCGTACAGGTTTGAATTGTGACAGTAGTGGGGAGAGTAGGAAAGAATATCAGAGACCTGAGAGCAGCTACAATAGACAGTAAGCACTAAAACTTTCTCCCTCAAGTTTTATTTGCTTGTCTGCTATTTATTTGCAACAGAATTGTAATTCTGGAACTTTGATGATCAACAGCTGCAATTTATTGTGCCAGCGACAGCTGTAAATGTTTTACATAGATTCACTACCACCAGGCTGTGAGACATTGATAATCCTATTTTACAGAGCAGAAAACTGAGGCGCAGAGAGTACATCACTGCCCGATATCACAGCTAATAAGTCCCTCTGGCCTCTGTCTGAGTGTGAGCTGCCGCTTTTGGCCAGTGTGCCATGTGGCTGGTACTGCTGCTGCTGCTGGGTGGGGGCTCACATGCCCAGTTACTGGAACGTTATACGCTGAGCCCGAGGGCACTGCCAGCTTCGCAGAGAGCCAATCCGAAGGACAAGTCTGTGTTGGCTAATTTACTGCAGGTTTCACTGAAGGAGAGCTGTGATAGCCCTTGTTCAGGGCAAATGGTGGTGGCTGGCCCATTTGTGGTTCTTCAGTGTGTCTCAAATCTGGCTGCATATTAGTCACGTGGGGAGCTTTAAAAAAATCCCATTGCATGGTCTATGCAGGGATTCTGGTTTAATCTTTTTCAATGGGACTCAAGCATCGTACCATTTATGAACTCTTCAGGTGAGCCAAGGTTGAGAATCCTGTTCTAAAGCCTTCTGAGGCTCAGAACTTTAATGGTTGATGCAAGTATCAATGTGTCCTGTATAAAAACACTTTGAATTATGTAAATTAATTCTGCAACCTTAACAAGAGTCTGGAAGGTTATAGCAGTTGTGAAAAATGGGCTTTATAGAGGAACTCTGGAATTTATTTACATGTCCCGAGATCAGAGGGACATAAATCCTGTTCTCAAGTGCACAGCAAGCAGCGTTGGAGGGAACAGTGCGGAAAAGTCTGCCCAGGATTCCCAGGCTTCTCCTCTCAGCCTAGGATTTCCCTTAGCAATGACATTGACAGTCTGCCCAGTTTGAAATCTTGTAAGTCGTGAAGTCACTGCCACCTAGTGTTGCTTCTTTTCTTTTTTTTCTTCCTTTCCTTTCTTACCTCCCTTTCCCATCTTTCCATTTTTCCTTCCCTCTCTCCTTCTTTTCTTCCTTCCTTCTTTTTCTAAAATTAACTGATGTTTTACCAAGGCTAGGAAGTTAGTTGTGGCTTAGATAGACGGACGATGTAAGCTCATATTCTCATATCTATTGTCAGGGCCCCTGCCAGTGAGAGTTTTGTCTCTCCCAGGTGAGTGACTAAATGGCCATTTTCTTACAGGGGTCACTTCCAGTTTGAAATCAGGTAGCCTATGAGGAATTGCCATGAGGAATTCCTATGAGGAATTTATTTTATGTCCTCCATTAATTTTTCTGGAAGGAAAATGGTGCTTAGCGCGTATTTCTGGAATCTGCCTGATTTTGTTTAGTGTTGGCCTCTCCTTTATCTGTTGTTAACCCAACCAGAACACCCTCACAGAGAGACATTTAAAATGCCTAGCCTTGTGGACAATGGCTAATGTATGCCTAAGAGTGATAAGGGGGGTTTGACTTATCCTCTCCTTTTTTCAATCCCCACATCAGGTCTACCAGCTAGTCCTATCAACCCCACTTCCAAAATATATCCCTAACCTATCATTTCTCTTGGTCCCCGTGATTGCCACTTTGTTCCATGCCACTGTCATCCTTTGCCTGGCCTACAGAAAGACTCACCTCTTCTCTGCATCTCCTCCTGCGTCTCCAGACTCTTCTTTACTCAATTGCCAAACAGCCATTAGAAGTAGGAATCTAGCCATGAAAACCCGCTGACATCTTCCCTTATCATGACTGGGGGGGTGTGTGTGCTGTGTGATCTGTGCCCCCCCCCCCCCGACTTCCTACCTAACAGCCGTGCTGCTCTCCTCGGGCCCTTTGTACTCACTGTTCCCTCTGCCCGGAACCCTCTTTCCTGAACCACACAGCCACTGTCCTGTAGATATCAGTTTATATGGCAACTTAGGGTAGGTTTGGGACACCCAAATCTCTCTCTTTCATGTAACCCTCTTATTTTTTCAAAGTACTTATCGCTGGAGTGGTGAGAGGTGAGGCAGGGGGGTTGAGATTATGCAGAATTCTGTGTGACATAGAATTTAGACTTGAATCTTTTATTCCTGACATTTAACCTGCTACATATTAAGAGTTCAACAAATGTGAAGAGTCTAAGATTTTACCCTATTGCAAGCTAACAAATTAGTCTGTTACAATTTCACGGATGCTGGTGGAAGGCATGAGACCCCTAAGTCAACAATAGCTGGCACTAGTAGTAACCAAGTGTGAACATTTTAGGGGCCGTTTCTCCAATTCCCACGGGTCAACTCAAAGAGGGCCAGGTGGTACTTGGTGTTGAAGTGGTTTGCATTACAGGAGAGGAGCCCTGAGTTTAGGGAACTGAGTCTTTTATAATGGGAAGTAGGCATGTCTGCCCTTTGCTTGGGGGTGGGGGGTGCTATCTCTATCTTCCAAGGCTGTTTGCTATAAGATGATACTGGAAAAGATAGCCTACAAGAAAGGGTAGTCAGTATCTTGCTTCGAAACTGTGCAAAAACATGAGAAACCCATGGAAGATTGTCTCCCAACAATGTCTTGTGTAAAAAGATCTTAGAAAATTCACGGCTAATGTATCAAATTCTGGACACCACATTCCCTGAGAGGCTGCAAGTAACTGAAGCAGGAATATGGGCGGTTATACGGAATCACCCTGGCAATACATAAGTAAATATTATCTCAGAGCTACAGTGTAGGGACTCAATAAATGATAGTTAAGTGAATAGAGAATTAAGATAATCCTGTATTTTAAGTGATAAGGATGATTTATTTAACTGGAGAAAGTTAGTGGGGTAGGAGTAATATTTCCCTGCATTTTATACTTTATAGATTTATATATTTTTAGTTTTCCCTGAAGAGCATTTCTTATTTTTATAAATACCTGCTAAATAAATACTATTTTAAACAATATATTTAAATAAATGAAAGAGCTACATATAAATGGCAGCTTTATCATGAGAATTTGTTTTAGGCAGACGAATAGTGTATCGACTAGCTCTGACCTTGGACAAGCCACCTAACTTTATAACTTAAAAAAATAGCACAGAACTTTTTATGTGCCTTGTTTTTTACTTCTATTAAATTTATAACTGGGACTAAGTGCTTTTAAAAATCTCTTCCTTTATGATGTTATAAAAATCCTACATCTCAGGAAGAAGACTTAGGTTGTATATTAGGCATAACTTTTATGCTGTAAGAATTGTAACACTGAACTTTCAGTGTTGGGAGTTTTGTAAGTTTTTTCTCAAGTATTTTTAAGCAAAGGTAGCCTGCAGCCCTGCAGCAGTGTAAATATAGTCCAAACAGGATGCAGAGGAATTGATTCATGGTTCCCTGTGTGTCCATAAAGCATAAGACCTTCTCTAAACGAATGATCAGCTTTTAACAGAGTCTAGATATGGATTTTAGGTCTTGACCTACTTCTTTCCACATTTTTATGCATTTACTAAAGGGGAGTGGTGGAGTAACAACCCCAACTACCTGTCAGTTACACAAGAGGAGGTGTGTTTGTTTAGCTGAGAATTAGATATTAGCTAACCGTGAGGCCCCCCGACTTCCAGGCTCCCATTGGACACTGTTGTCTTCTAGTTACTTCTGTGTAGCTATAGAGGTTCCGGCAAGTAGCTTTCTGAGAGAAGCCGAAAAAGGAGATCAAAGACCCTTGAATGGATTATGGAGTGAAAAGGGGAGGGAAATGAGGGTGATTCCATGTCCAGTGGTGAACACCAAATATTCTTGAATGGGTATGTGTGCTTGTACCTTAATGGGTCCCGCCGTGACCATTACTCAATCTGGAAGTCCTACTCTGAAAATTCAGCCGGCTACAGTTTTCATCCATTTCCGAAGATTTTCCTTGAGGAAAATGTCTACTGATTCAGCAGAAGCCATTTCTCCTTCACTCCCCCTGCATCAGTTTCTACTTCACTCTCCATCATCCCTCCATCCATGAATTATTACCTATTTTTGCAATGGTTGTAATGGCTTGTGACTGCTGACCATGTTCTCATTTAAGTGAAAAGTGAATTCTTTTCTGTTATTGACTGTGTTAACAAGAATTATGGAAAAAGCGAAAAAGTGATCGCTTGTTCATGGCACCAATGTGAGCATAATGTTAATTATTACTATAATAGCTAACATTTGTGAATCGTCACTATGTTCGTGGCACTGACCGAAGCATATAAGGGCACTGATTTAAGTGCATAATCCTCATATTAATGCCCTATGGAGGTGCCACTATCATCTCTATATTATAGACAAAGAAACGAAGCTGCAAGGTTAATTGATGTGAAACAGGAAATGACAAGTCCACACGGGGCACGATTCTGCAAGCAAAAGCCTACTTTGTGCTCCATTACAGCAGAAGCTTCTGTCCCTGGCAAAGATGGAACAGGCCTACCAGTGACCCACTGAGAGGCAATTTCTATAAAGGTACCTGCAGGTTTCATTACCTGTCATTGGAATCCTACAGGATGTCCAGGTATGCCACCTAACTGCAAAAATGGCACAGATACCTCTATTTCAGATCATTGTCTCTAGCTGAAAAGGAAACAGTGCCATCGGTTTGGTTTGTTAGCTGAACTTTTGCTAGCAGTGAGAACTTTGCAAGGGTCCTACATGACACTGTGGTTAAAGTTTGGGCTCTCGATCCAGAGTGTGTAGAATCGAATCCCAATTCTCCCACCTCCTACTTGTGTGACTTAGGGTACATTGCTTAATCTTTAGGAACTCGGTTCTATCATCTGTAAAACAGGGATGGTAGCAGGACTTCATATCTTTTCTCCTACCCTTTGAAGTGTGTAATTCAGTGGATTTTAATATATTCACACAGGTTCACGTGAAATAGCACCGTTATGGAATTCCAGAGCAGGGTCACCATCCCCAACAGAAACCCATATTCATTAGCAGTCATTCCAAAATTTCCCCCTCCATCCCAGCTCCATGACAACAACTAATGTACTTTTCATATCTACAGATTTGCCTCTTCTAGACATTTCATGTAAATGGAATCATACAATATGTGATCCTTTGTGTCTGGCTTTATTCATGTAGCATAATGTTTTCAAGGTTCATCCATATTGTAGTGTGTATCAGTGCTTAATGCATTTTTGTGGCTGAATCATATGCCACTATGTGGCACCTTTTGTTTATCCATTCATCAATCAATGGACATTTGGGTTGTTTCCACTATTTGGCTATTATTAATACTTCTGCAATGAACATTATGTACTAGTTTTTACGTGGCATATGTTTTCAGTTCTCATGGGTATATATCTAGGTCTGAAATTGTGAACTCAACTCTATTTTAACTTCCTGAGAAGCTGTAGGAGTGTTTTCCAAAGTAGATGAGCCAGTTTACATTTCTACCGGCAACATACGAGAGTTCCAGTTTCTCCACATCTTGCT
Organism: Rhinolophus sinicus; assembly: GCF_036562045.2. Taxonomy (NCBI): domain Eukaryota; kingdom Metazoa; phylum Chordata; class Mammalia; order Chiroptera; family Rhinolophidae; genus Rhinolophus; species Rhinolophus sinicus. The sequence continues at coordinate 103,638,289 of NC_133752.1, read as the reverse complement.
CAACACGTGTTATTTTCTGTCTTTTTCATTCTAGCTATCCTAGTGAATGTGAAGTGTCATATCAGTGTGGTTCTGATTTTCCTTTCCTAGTGACTAATTACGAGAGCATATTTTTATATGCTTATTGAACATGCACATATCTCCTTTTGAGAAATATCTATTCAGATCCTTTGCCCATTTTTAAAATGTGTTATTTTTCTTTGTAGTGTTGACTTGTAGAAATTCTTTATATATTCTGGATACTAGATCCTGATTAATCTATGATTTGAAATTATTTGCTTTCATTTGGTGGGCTGTCTTTACACTTTCTTGATACTTTCCTTTGAAGTACAATAATTTTTAATTTTGATTAAGCCAGATTTATTTTTCTTCTGTAGCTTGTACTTTTGGTGCCATATCTAGGAAGCCATCACCTAATCCAAAGTCATAAAGATTTTCCCTATGTTTTCTTTTAAAAGTTTTATAGCTTTAGCTCTTATATTTAGATCTTTGATTCATTTTGAGTTAATTTTGTATAAGGTGTGATAGGCATTCAACTACATTCTTTTGCATGTGGATATCCAGTTGTCCCAGCTCAATTTGTTGAAAAGACTGTTCTTACACCATTGAATTGTCTTGGCAACCCTGGTGAAAATCAACTGGCCATAAGTGCAATGGCTTGTTTCTAGACTCTTAATTCTATTCCATTTGATCTATATATTTATCTTTATGCAAGTACCACACTGTCTTGATTACTGTAGCTACATATTAAGTTTTGACATAGGGAGGCATGAGTCTTCCAACTTGGTTATTCTTTTCCAAGATCATTTTGGATATTCTGAATCCTTTTGGTCAATTCCTTTGTAAAAAATTAATGGCAGCTAGGATTTTGATAGAGATAGCATCGAATCTGTAGATCAGTTTGGGAGGCAATTTTTCCAATATTCTTCCAATTCATGAATAGAGGAGGTCTTTGTATTTATTTAGATGTTCTTCCATTTATTTCATCATCATTTTGTAGTTTTTAGTGTACAAGTCTTGCACTTTTTTTTGTTAAATGTATCCCTAACCATTTTATTATTTTTAATGATATTATAAATGGAATTACTTTCTTAACTTTATTTTTGAGTTGTTCATTTTAAATGTATTGAAATACAGTTGATTTTGTATATTTATCTTATATTCTGCAACTTTGCTGAACTTGTTTATAAGTTCTAATACTTTTATTTTTGTGATTCCTTGGGATGTTTTATATACAAAATCATGCCACCTGCAAATAGAGATAGTGTTATATCTTCTTTCCAATCTGGATGCACCTTTTTCATTTTCTTGCCTAATTTTCCTGGCTAGAACTCCAGTACAATGTTAAATAGCACTGGTAAGAGCAGGCATCGTGTTTTGTTCCTGATCTATATGGGAAAGCATCCAGTCTTCACCAACAACTGTGATGGTAGCTGTGGGTTTTTGTGGTTGCCCTTTACCGGGTTGAGGGAGTTCTTTTCTATCCTAGTTTGTTTAGTGTGCTCACTCTGAAAGGGTGTTGGAGTTTTTGCATCTATTGTGATGATCCTGTGCTTTTCATCCCTTATTCTATTAATATGGTGTATCACCATAAGCTGCTGGTTTTTAAGACTACTGTGGAGCTAGGAAGAGGGGGACGGGACTAGAGGAAGTTAAAATGACACAAAGCTCACTGTGATTTGAGTTTTGGTTATGTGGGCATTTACCTTTGTCAAAACTTATCAAATTGTACACTATAGATCAATGAATTTCATTGTATATAAGTTTTGCCTCAATAATAAAAAATATATATTTCACTGTGCCTCTTTGAAATATTTGGTACTCGTGAAAACTCAGAATGCTGAAATGACTTATTTAGAATCATATAGCATCTTTGTGTTGGGTCGAGAATAGAAATGGGGCTTTTGGACTCCTATTTCATAGCTCTGTTTACCAAATTACGTTAATGAACCTATTTCCTACAAAATTGGAAATAGTCCTATCCAAGTATCTACCAAATCAACTCTCTCTCATTATTTGAAGTGATTACTTTGCTGGCTGATGAATTAGATTACTGGCAATTTGAGAGGGCACAGTCAGTATACATATTAGGAATATATTTAGGCTAAAGATTGGTCATAATTAAAGTTGCTAGCCCTGAGGAACAGTTAACAAATAAATTAATTAGAAGTCTATTTCTGCATCATATGTCAATTCTTAATTAGTTTCTTATTTTCATTATTATCTTATTTTGCTTCTTTTAATTATAATGTGCCTACGTTTCCATGTTTACCTTTCAATCTTGCCTACTCCCAGAGAGGATCATTGAAAAAATTTATTATTTTGCTGTTATCATCAAGTTGATAGATGCTCCTTAAGACAACAAGTGATCATAATTTAGAATAAAAATATAAATAGGGACACAGTGTCTGTGAGTAGACAGTTAAGGAAAGTTTTGGTTAAAAGAGCAAGTAATGATGTAGCTAATATTTTCCTTCTTGTAATGCTCAAGGCATATACGCTGATCAATATTTTTGTAGGTGATGTAAATATTATGAATCCATAATGTCTTATTTAGTATTCTAAACTATGCTTTTGTAATAAAAAATGTTTGAGAAGGGAGATCAACTTCAATTTAATTCAAACATTTCAGGCAATTCAAAATACAAAGGGTGCTAAGAAAATGTATGCACTTTTTAAGAAAGGAAAAAACTCTGTTAAAATGGTAATACTCAGTATATATCGATAACAAAAGATGAATACAAGTCATGCTTGACTTTTGCAATTACAAGAAATGCTCAAAGTGGTTACCATCAGTGTAATTTTAATGCAGTTTTTTCCTTTCTTAAAATGTGTATACATTTTTTTGGCATCCCTCTGTATATTATATTTAGATGATATCATCTAATCAACCTAACAACTTGTGAAGAATTATAGACTTGATACCTGTAAATATTTGTTTTTTAAAAAGGTGTTGGTATAATTTAAAGGTGTGTTTAAATATGAAGTTATTTTATTCCCAGTCTTCCAGGTAAATAGAAAAATTAATTAGTGATATATTGAATCTTGACTTTAAAGAGAAAAGAAAGACTGAGAAAATCAGCAGTAATAATTACTTACAAACGAGCTCTCTCTCTCTCTCTCTCTCTCTCTCTCTCTCTCTCTCTCACACACACACACACACACCACAATTATCCATTCATTGTTTTAAATAGCATGACCCTGATTCCCCCCAGAGTGCACTTGTGCAAAGATGGAATCTGTTCCTAAGTGGGTGCATGTGTCTGTTCCTTGGGACATTCAGTTTGACACTAAGAGAGTCAGCTTGCTGTCTTGTGGCTGAAGCTGTAAGGTAGAAAGCTCAAGAGATGTTCTTAGCTATGTTTCCTGTCATGTGTTTCTGCAGAATGAGAGAGGAAAACAAATCAGATGTGCAGATATGAACTGAGAGGCTAGTCTGAGGAAGATGTCTGACCTCATTCAGGCTCCTGGTTCTCCTGTTTCCTGAGGTTCAAGTGCATTCCCATTTTCAGTTTCTGAAAGACACGTCTGACAGTCTCATTTTTTTTTTTTTCCTTAAGCCAGTGTGAGGTTTATTTTTATAAGACAAAAAAAAAAATTGGTAAAATGTTAGTATATATTTTGGATATACTTTAGTATATCCAAACTGGGAAGACTTTGGAAACAAATGAAATGTCAGCTTGTTTAGTAGGCAATAAATTCGGAACGCAAATATGCAGTTACCCTATCTTCAGTAAGCCCAGTAAGCAGTAAAATGCAGTCGAGGCCTTGTTGGAGGTTGGTTTTGAAAAAAACAGAAGACACACAAAGGCAGTTAAAATAGCTCTCATGTGGTTTAGAGATTTTTCTTCCGTGTGGTATTTTCAAATAAAAGCAATAAAGTAGACGCCTGACATTTGGGAGGGAAAATTCACAAGAGCTGTATCTAGAAGCTCTCCATTCCTGCAACACTACTCTAAAATATACCCTTCTCAGCTTCTTTGTCAGTGTAACGGGGTTGATTTGCTCACTCCCTGGATTTACTATAGGGGCCAAATGAGATTGTGTAGTCAATGGGACTCAGATGTGGGCAAGGTGGCTGGGACCATTGGAGATCCAAATCACGCATCCACCAAAGGACAATTAAAATTTCCTTCATGTGTGGCCCACTGATAGATGAAGCATGACTGAACTCCATGACTTCAAGTCTGCCCTGCGATTTTAGGAGCTAGAAGGGCTCTAAATGTTTGCAAATGTGGGGTACTGACACATTTCGTGCTGTGTAACGCCTCTCGCTATGTGGACCGCTTCCTGCATATGGAGCCCAACGCCCATGGTTACATGAGCCTGGCGCGTGTTTTTCTCTGAGAGTACAGACATCGGGTACTTGGGAGGGAGGCATTACCATGTTTCTCTGAAAATAAGACCTAGCCAGACAATCAGCTCTAACGCGTATTTTGGAGCAAAAATTAATATAAGGCCTGGTATTATATTATATTTATTCTTTATATTATATTATATTATACCGGTCTTATAGTAAAATAAGACCGGGTATTATATTAATATTATATAAGACCCAGTCTTATAGTAAAATAAGGTCTTATTTTCGGGGAAACATGGTGTTCATGTCAGGGCACCAGAGAACCACTGCAGTGCAGTATGCTAAAGGGAACCATGTGCTCATGTGTATGAGTGAGCAAATGTTCTTCATGATGAGCTTCCTATTTCCATAACGCACTTGGTATTTTTACTCATCACTATGTAGCTGACTGTCCCTCTACTTTTGCATTGTGGGGAGTCAGAGTCAGGCAAAGTCCGGAAGACTTCATCTTCTGGAGTTCACTTTTGTGACTGTAGTCCTAAGTCACTTCTGTGTATTGGACGTGTGACATTCCAGACCATCCCATAAATGTACTTAGATCTCTGCATAACTTGAAAACTACATAGTGTGATGTTATGTATATCTGTGTAATATTTTGTACATAGCCTTGAAAATTTTATAGTGTATTCTTGTGTATATTTTGCTACAAATATTCCACTGGGGTTTTTTTTTTCTTCTAAAAATACTAAGGTTAAGGGTGTTGCAAAAGAGTTTGAGTTGTGAAATAGTCGATAGTTGCAGCAACACTAGATTTCTATTTTGGTGCCTTAAGCCGGCTGCAGCTCTGCAGGACCTAGTTTCCTGTAGGGGAAAAGTCACGGTAATGTCAGGATCAGAGCTCCCCCTCCTGACCCTCTGTGATTTTTGAGTCCTGCTCTTTTTCTGTTCCCTCCTTTCGTGCATTACACTCAACCCCTTACAAACAGAAGGGAAAGCCCTTCAGGTATTCTCAGTCTCATTTCTCGGACATTAACTCTGAACTACTCCGAGCCAAGAAATTTCATGCGAAATGTGGTCTTCCAGATGCACTATCTTTCAGAATTTTCTGTGATGACAGAAACATTCTTATCTGTGCTCCCACAGAGTAACCAGTAGCCACAGGTAGCTACTAGTGTGCCCTTAACCTGTGACTCATGCAACGGTGGAACTGAATTTTCAGTTCTATGGAATTTTACTTAGTTTTAATTTAATTAGCCAGATGTAGTTGTGACTACCATATTAGATACTATAGTTGAGACGCTAATAATGTCTCTGCATAAATGCCTCTGATCTGCTGGAGTGTTGTTACTTTAATCAAATTTATTAATTTCCCTGATTAAGGGGGGGAGATAGTTGCCCCACACTATGCAACAGCACCCTTTATTCTTTCTGCTCTGTTACTTCACAGCACCTGCTTCTTTAGAGGTCAGGCCGTGGCTAGCCAGCACCTACAGCTTGGAGATATGTCTGCTTCCTGGCATACTTTCACCCTGGAGTAATTCAGATACAAGGCCAGCTCTGAACGTCTGAGACGTAGTCATCTGTAGAAAGCTACTGGTTTGGGTCACACACTTAGTCACACTAAGCTACAGAGCAAAGGAAAAGCACAGCATATAAAGGGGGGCATCTTGACTTTAGTCTTACCAAGTTTTGTAATGGAAATGGGAGATATTTCATGATATTTTCCGTGGCAGTTGAAAAGGACTGGAAATGGGAGATCCTTGAGCATCACTGCCAACAGCATCTATAGCTGCCCCTAAAACCACCCGGGAGAAACATGCAATCTAAGAAAAAACAGTGGCCAGATCTTCAGCCTCTGCTCCAAACTTGAGTTGTACCCGTAAGATCCTTCTATATGACTGTTCTAGAGCTTCCTCCAGTTAACCTCATCTGCAGCAAAAGTGGATTTGTAAAGCAACGAATATCCAGGGGTCGTTATTTGCCTTAGAAAAATGATTCCCTAAAAGTTTTTTTTTTTAATAGAAAGTCCTTCTAAAGCATTTAATGATGCAATAAATAGCATGGTTTTTCAGAGACATAATGACATGGAAAGCAAGGCTATACCCCTGTATTGTATAAACCAGTAGCTGATGCTCTCAAAAATAGATCCAAAGCCCATGGCAAGGTATTCCTTCAGGTTTCTTCAGAGAGGCACTTCTAACTTGGTAACAGCGTTACTTAATATTGAAAATTGTTTTGAGACAGTTTGTATGGAAGACATGAGATAAAGAAGGTTTATTGCATTGTGTTGTATTGATTGAATCTTATTCTATGATACCCTGAAATTGTTGCTTGTAAGAAAGTAGATGCATTTTACTGAGCTCCAAGGGAGGCGAGGTATACTTGTGAACAGATCAGATTTTCAAATTTAGGCTTTTCCTTCATTCAGGTGGAGAAGAAATTGAATAATTTACAGGATTCATAAAAGGAGAGAGAAAGGAGCTATAGAAGTCAGTGTGCAGCTCTTGAAGTTGTCATTACTGGTCTCTGACACAAGAGGGAGGCAGAAATTAACTCAAGACTGCTCCCTGTTTGCTACCCAAGTTATCCACAAATAGGCGATCTCCGTATAGTAAAGTGGACATTTAAATAAAATAGTTTAATGTTCCCCTTATGAAAGAGTTTATTATTACTTTAATATTGGAAAGAGAACCCCCAGTACCTGTGTTTGCTGCCAGGGGAGCGCATAGAAAGCAATGTACACAGTATTTAAGAGATTAGGACCCCACCATAAAGCTGTTAGAAACAATCAACGAATACAGTAAAGTTGCCGGCTACAAAATCTACATACAAAAGTCCATTGCCTTCCTATATACTAACAATGGAACCTCAGAAAAAGAAATTTAAAAAACAATTCCTTTTGCAATTGCAACAAAAAGAATAAATTACCTAGGAATAAACTTAACCAAGGATATGAAAGACTTACATACAGAAAACTATTAAGACATTTTTAAAAGAAATTGAAGAAGATACAAAGAAATGGAAAGACATTCTGTGCTCATGGATTGGAAGAATCAACATGGTTAAAATGGCTATATTACCCAAAGCAATATACAGCTTTAATGCAATCCCCATTAAAATCCCAAAGGCAGTTTTAAGGAAATAGAACTAAAAATCATCAGATTTGTATGGAACTGCAAAAGACCCTGAATAGCCAAAGCAATCCTAAGAAAAAAGAAGAATGCTGGAGGTATCACACTCCCTGACTTTAGCTTGTACTACAGGGCAACAATAATCAAAACAGTATGACACTGGCAGAAAAACAGACACATAAACCAATGGAATAGAATTTAGAATCCAGAAATAAACTCACATAAATATGGATGGATAATTTTTGACAAAGAAGCCAAACGCATAAAATAGAGAAAAGACAGCCTCTTCAATAAATGGTGCTGGGAGAATTGGATAGCCACATGCAAAAAGAATGAAACTAGACTGCTATCTGTCACTGTGGACCAAAATTAACTCAAAATGGATCAAAGACCTAACTATAAGATCTGAAACAATAAACTGCATAAAAGAAAACGTAGATACTAAACTTATGGACCTTGGGTTCAAAGAGCATTTCATGGATTTGACCTCAAAGGCAAGGGAAGTAAAAGCTAAAATAAATGAATGGGACTCTATCAAACTAAAAAGCTTCTGCACAGCAAAAGAAACCATCAACAAAATAAAGAGGCAGCCAACCAAATGGGAGAAGATTTTTACAAACAATGTCTCGGATAAGGGGCTAATATCCAAAGTATGTAAGGAACTCATACAACTCAACAACAACAAAACCAAACAATCCAATTAAAAAATGGACAGAGGACCTGAATAGACATTTCTGCAAAGAAGACATACAAATGGCCAATAGACATATGAAAAAATGTTCAACATCACTAATCATCAGAGAAATGCAAATAAAAACCACAATGAGATATCACTTCACACCAGTTAGAATCATCAAGACAAATACTAACAAGTGTTGGAGAGGTTGTGGAGAAAAATGAACCCTCATATACTGTTGGTGGGAATGCAGATTGGTGCCGCCGCTATGGAAGGCAGTGTGGAGGTTTCTCAAAAAATTAAGAATAGATTTACCATATGACCCAGCAATCCCTCTCCTGGGTGTCTACCCAAATATTCATTGCAGCTTTATTTACGGTGGCCAAGACATGGAAACAACCAAAGTGTCCTTCAATAGATGAATGAATAAAGACATTGTGGTATATATACACAATGGAATACTATTCGGTGGTAATAAAAGATGATATAGGAACATTTGTGACAACATGGATGGATCTTGAGATTATTATGATGAGCAAAATAAATCAGACAGAAAAAGTCGAGAACCATATGATTTCACTGATATGTGGTATATAAAACTGAAAACAACAAAAGACCAAGACAAACAAAGGAAGTAACAAAAACTCATAGACAATAGTTGAGTGGTTGCTAGAAAGTAAGGGGGGAGGGGCGTGGTAGATGAGGGTAAAGGGGATCAAATATATGGTGATAGAAGAGAACTGACTTTGGGTGGTGAACACACAATGTGGTTTATAGACGATGTATTACAGAATTGTACACCTGAAATCTATGTAACTTTACTAACAATTGTCACCCCAATAAACTTTAATTTTAAAAAAAGAGATTAGGATCAGAAGTCAAATTTAAAGTCAAGTTATTGTTCAAGTTCATACTAACTGGGTTACGTTGGACAAATCCCTTAGCCTCTCTGACATCCAGTTTCTCCATCTGTAAAACTGGGGTAATCATATCTGCCCACATCCCAGAATTGTTGCAAGAATCCATGAGATGATGTGTGCAGGAAGCACACATTTCCAACCATAGGCGAGTCCCCTCATAAATGGTAGCTGCTATGATTTCTTTTTAAATGTTCTTGACACAAGCCTGTGTCATTTGCTACTCTTGTGAGAATTAAATGAAAGCATTTCTCTAGAAATTATATTTTGTGTTGTGTGCAGGATCTGGTTGCTACCTTTTGTCATGAGGTGTGTGTGTGTGTGTGTGTGTGTGTGTTGGGGGGTGGTATTTCCTGTCTTTGGGGAAATCAACTTTCATCTCTCTCACTTTATGATGCCCTGTCAACTTTTGTCTTCTTCTCTCCTGAACTTCTAGTAAATCAGAAGAAATCTCCTTTCATTTTCAGCTATGGGTGTTTATGTGAAATCTGGGGTTAGGGGAGTTTGGGGCATGTGTCTCTTAAAAATATAAGCTGTGGTTTGCATCCCAAGGAGGGAGTTGAGAAAATCTGGACCTGGCTACTTAGAGTTACTTTGTGTAAAAGGAAGTGAACTGAATATGTATAGCTTAAACAAATTCAACATACATTTTACAATTAAACAAAATGACCAACCCGTAAAAATTTTAAATGCATAAAACTTTCATGCTAAAATAAAATTTACTTAAGCCTATTAAAATTATTTGTGATAATTCTTTATTTTAAAAATTCTCTGTTTACTATATAGTATTAATCAAAAGTGCAAACAAACCTCTAGAGGGAATGCTTAAAATATTGAGAACATAAATTGTTTAAAAGTACATTAAAGCATTAGTCAAACAAAAGATGATAACTGTGAATAATTGTTTTTCTAGTCATCAGAAGAGATTTTAGAAAGAGCTTGTAGTTGGTCGGCAAGAGATGACTGTATAAATGCAAAGAAACACAGGTTACCTAACATAATCACAATAAATTATACTGAATTTCTTTACAATTTCTTTAAGATTCTACTAGGTCACAGTCACCAAGCATTAGTGAGATTTTATTCATCTTCATCTCTCATATTTAGTCATAAATCGTATCATTTTTCTCCTTCAAAATGCCATGGTATTTTTCAGTTTTTCTGGTTCTACCTAGACCCAGCCCCCACCACTCCTAACTTTTATCACCTCTCCCAAATAACTTGCAACAGCCATCTCCCTAATATATCAAGTTGCAGGATCTTTAGTCCCCCAATTTTCTCCATGTTTTGTCAGATTAAGTCTTGAACCCACTTGCATCGTAATATTCCTCTCCTTTAAAATCTTTATAACCTATTTCGTCTTTTAATATTACCATTTCTCGAGCTAGGTATGGTGCCTAGCTAGGATGTTTATACCTATTGTATCTAATCTTACAACCATCCTTTAAAGGATTATACCCATTTTAGAGATGAAAAATGCTTGGAGAGGTTGAGTAGCAACATGTGAGTGGTACGTGAATACCCGGGCTTGCTCCTAAGCCCACTCTTTTTCAAGGTGAACTCCATCTTGTGGTGACACATACATATGTTTTACTTCTGCTTGCCTCTCAAGACCTTCCAAAGATGGGTTCATGGGCTGGCCCGGTGGCTCAGGTGGTTGGAGCGCTGTGTTCCTAACACAGAGGTCGCCAGGGCAGCCAGCGAGAGCTGCCGTGAGCTGCTGTGAGCGGCCGACTGGTGACTGGCCACCGACCGCCTCAGCCAGGGCGAGCGCAAGGCTCATAATACCAGCATGGGCCAGGGAGCTGTGCCCTACACAACTAGACTGACAAACAATGGCTTGAACTGGAGTGGGGGAGGGAAGGCGGAAGAAGGGGGAAAAATAAAAAGACTGGTTTAGCGCTACATTTTCTACTCTTTTTCTTCCTTAAGGATCTTCACTGTCTTTTCAGACCATTGTTATATTGCTATACAAATATATCATGTGTATTTCATACTCAAATTGGCCAGCTCACAATAAACGATCTTTTTATTTTCTTGAACAATGTTTCCTTGCCTTGCCGACGTTAATTATGGTAGAATATCTTCACAATCTTTATAAGCCATCTTGTTTTACATTTCATTGTTAAAATGGTATAAACACCACAGACAAGATGGAATACACACCCATCTCTCTATCCTTCCTGCCAAGCACAGCTAACAACCCTGAACATCATGTGTAAAACAAAATAAGACTCTGTAAGGTGGAGAGAAGAAGGCAGACCAGGTCCAGAGAGCTCAGGATGCCAACGATGACACGGTGGTGAGGCCCCCATGTCTTCCTGTCGCTTCCCGTACCCCAGGCTGGGTCCTGGAGAAAGCGACCATATGGAAACACGATGGGCACAGACAGAAAAGCCTCGAGGAATGCTTGCTGTCTCCAGTCAAAGGATCCGGAAGGGGTGGCATAGCAAGATGGAAAACTCTGAGATGACAACCACTGTACCCAAGCCAAGTGCCACAAGGAACAATGTAGGCTGCTGGGGCTGCCTTTCTATTTTCTGCGCATCTGTACCAGCGTGGATGCGTGGCACTGTGGCCCCTTCTCCACACCTGCCAGCGGGAGGAGGGAGCTTAGCCTTCCACCCTGGAGAGGCTGTCCCAGGCATCCCATAGTCCCCACTGGAGTGGTACGGGAGGCCAGGTGGGGACCGCTGTTCTGAGAAAGCAGACTATGTCAGATGTCACTGTGTCAAAGTCTCGGGGCAGTGAGAATCTACACTTCAAACAGGTGGGAAGTCAGTGTGCATCCAGAGGGCAAATGAGGTAGATGAAGCTTTGGGGGTTGTCTTCCAGTGAAGCATGAGGGGGGGTGGGCAGTGTTCCCTGACCCTTCTCTGGTGCTTTATCCCAGAGATAGGAGAAACAGGAGCTCGCTGAGACACTCTACCCCAAGGAGTGCCTGTGCTTTTGGGCACTTTGACTGGTAACCGATGAGGAGGGAGGGAAACTGAGGCCAGACAGGACAGGTACTGGAAACCTGACTGCGCTGTAGGCTGTGAGAAGTCTCTTTGCTCATCTCATGTAGGTGTTTGTACAGAGGCCCAGCCTGACATGTGGCAGATGCGCAGGGTGGTGACACAGTAGACACTGTGTCACCACCCTGCGCATCTGCCACATGTCAGGCCTGTCATGATAGGATTATCACCCGTGGGTAAGTAAGGGATCCAAAGCTTCTGGCCCACTGGGCTGGCGTTTAGAGCACGCCAGTGACTACCTAGGGGAACTGAGGCAGAAAGTCAATCCTATGGACTGGGTTGGAATAGTGAGGAAGGAGGTACAATCTGTGGACACTCTGAGTTTCTCTAGGGCCCACTCGTTACTAAATCTACGAACAGCAAGATGAGGCTTTGTTTCTGCTGCTCAACTCTGTTGGGACTGGCCCAGGAACCCGCAGACAGATCCAACAGTGAGCAGATGGAGACGAAAAAGGTGGGGAGATAGGAAAGGGGCTGTCGTGTGCTCCCTAAGTTGTTACTGTCACAAAGATTAGTTTGCCTGCTTAGTTTTCTTGCAGGGTAATTGGAAAAGCTCTTAATTTTCATTTGTAAAACTATAAAGAATGTATTTCTTTGGTTAGTGGCCAAACGGGAAAAGAAACAGGAAGTCACAGTTTCACTCTAGGATGTGAAGGGATTCCCCAGTCTAGAATCTAGACGGAAGGTTTTAGCCAGGTCATTTTACTTGGTTAATGCTTTTTATTCAACGTAAACTCATGTTGCAGATTTGAGAAGGTGTGACAAGGGCCTAAAGTAGAACTCAAAATGTCACTCCTGTAGTATGTGATCATAAGTTAAAGACGTCATCATTCATAGTATGGATTAGCGTTTGTAGATCTGGTCATTGATAAAGGGCCCTGAGTGGTGACAACTCGTTTTAAGGGAAGCAGATGCGACCCATGCCCTGTTGATATGCTTACTCACTATTTCTCCGTATGTAACTAAAGTCCTCTCTGTTATGGAAAATTCTGATTGAAATCATGTGAATTATAAACCATAGTTTCCCCGTTTACAGCACTATCTATAGAGTTAGTGATTTTCTGCCACTGGTGCTATCTTTTCTCTGAAAGTTACATATAGAAGAATTAATAATTTCCCTGGAGATACCTGAGATGCTGGAGGGAAAATTGTTTCCAGAACCCAGATCTTCAGTGCCCTTGCCACTCTCAGAGGGCAAAACCCAGATTTGGTCGCCTCATTTTGCCTCTCTGTAAAATATAGATGCACTTATCTCTCTTGGCTGTTTTAAGGAGTGGCTGATGGAGACATATGGGGAGCATAGTGGAAAGAAACAGGTGAACAGCAGGGTGTCAGAGTAGAAGAATCCAAATACAATCATGTCAGCTTTATACAGATACATGTAACAGTTCCTGGAGCCCCCCAAAATGGATGTGATAAAGATACTAAGTCTGGAGGGAACCTCAAATCCCTTCTAGAATCTTTCCTGGACTTCTGGGCATGGTGCCGAAATGAGAAGGGAACTCTCTTGACTGTCCCCAGGACTTCAGGGTGTCTTATGTCAAGTTAGAAGGTGTTTGACCTCAGCCCTTAGAAATCTGACAGGTCTGGTTTTTACCAATCCTAGAAATTCTTCCTGTTCAATTATTTCTACAGTCCCCACCCCCAGTCCCCACCGTTCACTGGATTTTGAGCCCCTTGAGTTCACATCCCTGAAGATGAATAAACGTCTGTGGAATGAATGAAAACTCCGAATGTTTTTTAGTGGTTGTCATATGAAAACAATGGTGGATGTCATGCCATTACTCTGGGAGCCTACATCTTATATCTACTTTCTATTAAAACTTCCAGTATGATTATTCTTTTAAAGATAATTTGCTTCCTGTTGGACCTGTCTATAAATTTCTGTTTCTAGTGCATGTTCCCATGTAGTTCCCAGTTTATTGGCAGAGCAAAGACAGTGGACGTCGTCAGAGTCTGAAACACAATCAAGTCGTCACTGGCTGTGATCACCACCATCAGTGACCTTGGTTCTCACTCCGTCGTTATTCAGTTTCCCTCTCCTCTGTGGGAGGGGTTTATACAGTATCAGAACACCTCAAATATAGAGAAATGTTCACAGTCAAAATTTCCATCAAGGGGAGAAAAGAAAGCCACTTTTCCTTTCCTCATTCGAACTCGGCATTGTCACCCCAGGTAGAAAATGTGCTGTTCCTGCAGTTCTTCCTAATTACCTGTTATTGCTGCTGCCTCTGCTCTAAAGAGGACAAGGGAACTCTTCTGGAAACTATAATTAGATCGTAGGTATGTCAGCTGAGGCCAGAGGTTATCATTTGTTTTAGCAACTAGTGGGTCAATAAAAACTATCTGTAACAAGGCAATAGGAAGCCATCTCTTTTAGTGAACACAATTATTTTGTACTCAATTCTTAAATAGCGTGTCAATAGAAATAAAAACACATTTCTGAAGCAAAAAAAAAAAAGGTGGCTGGGTCAAAATTTTTGTCTCAGCTCACCTTGCTTAGTTGAGGTAAGACCTACTGAGGCAACACAGACATGTGGCCCAGAGTGACAATTGAATCACACCTCAAATGACCTTGAACCTGACTCATGCACCTTTTAAATGTTCATTCCCAAAATATCAGACACTTTGAGAATAGATGCACTTAAAATTCCCGTCTCTTCTGTGAGTATTGGTGACACTCATGATTATATTAGTTTAGATGTGTGAAACTGTTTTGTGTTGCAGAAAGACAAACCACAGAATTAGAGTTATGGTAGGAATGGGTGTTTCTGACCTTCAAAACAGGTTTGACATGAAACAAAGCAAACAAAAACTGTAAACATTTAGCAGGAAATGTTACCCATTTTTGGAAGGGAAAGATAATAAAATCTTTGAAGGGTCATTTGCTGGGGGCGGTCATGACCTTGAGAACCCAGCTCCATCAACTGAGCAGTCACTTGTTCCGTCCTTACAGAGGGCCTCCATCTGCCCATACCCGTTCATGTCAATTGGATCTTATGAGAGTAGTTTGTATTTTGTTTTTGGTTTTCAAAAGTAATTTAGAGGACAAAAACAAAGAAAAACCCCTGCCTTCCTTTTTTCTTACTCCTTGCTCCTAAATAACACCCAACTCCTTTTCTGCTTCCATCTACCTTTGCAATTTCTGGCACATATGTGCTATGTTGAATGCCAGCTTTAGGTCAACAGATGTTGTCATGAAAAACAGGAACTAGAAAATTAGAAAATCTCACTGCTTTGTGGTGCTTATTAGCACGAAACTGCAACAATATGCTTTATTTTTTTTTTAATACAGAGCTCGTTGTGGGCATTCTACTCACTGGCTTGTGGACTTATTAAGTAATGGATCGTCGTTCTCTGTAGATCTGTTTAATTAATTAAGAGATTTGTTTATGTGGCTTAACAAAAAAGGCTGAGACTCTGGGACATGATTCCTGAGTTGACTGTCAAAACACTAAGAATTTAGAGGGTGGAAGGAGCCAAGAGTCATCTGGTGTATAGTTCATTCTCCCTCCTGATGTGGAAATCCTCCTAACAGCATCACGTAATCCTTGAGTTTGTACAACCTTCTAGAATCTACAACCTAGTGTAGAAATTCTCTTTAGAACATTCTAGTTAGATGGTCACTTAGCAAGTACTTACTAAGCTTTCCAAGATGGAAATGTGCACAAGGCATACCATTTACATTTGGGGAAATCTCAATTCTTAGAAACAAATTAATTTCAGAGAGCTGTCTTCTAGCCCCTTGGTGAATCCACATACGGGTTCTGGAGATGCCCCTTTAGCATTCCATCTTTCAGATAGCTGAAGTCTACTGCTATGGCTCCTTTAGAGTTTCTCTATTTCCAAGACAAACACCTACGTTCATTTATCCACCATTCCTATCTCATCTTTGCCACCAAGCTGGGTGACTTCCTCCTGAGTAAGCCACAGAATGAGCGCGTTCTTTCTAAAGTAAGGGCTCAGGTCCAAACACCCACTGGATGTGACCTGATTTGTGAAATTTATCCTCTCTGAGGAATCACCTTTTGTTACATTAAAATGGCCACACCCTTCTTGTATGACAGTTAACATTCTAAGAACATTTCTAGTGAAGAAATGCTGTGCTGCTTAGTTTACTATAAACCGTTTGCTTTCTAATTCTCATTTCCCTTCGACCCCACTCCTGTCTTGCTAGATTGTTTTTTGGCTTCCTTTGAGAGAGGGACAAGTTTCTGAAGTGGTACTCTGGTACCATTTCAACAATTCCAGTGAGTTAGACTTAACATTAAAGAAAAGAAGAGGCAAGATAAAAGGCAGAGATTTTTATGGACAGAAACTCATTTTAAAAACCTGTCTTCAGAATCTTGACACAAACCATACTAAAACACCAAAGATATTAGGTAAACCAATGGTAGGACTTAAAGATACTTTAAAGCAGGAGAATTTGAGATGTTATTCCAGATAATTCAAGTACCTCACACTTATTTACATCTCTTATCCTACAGTTCTGTTTTAAAATCATTTTTGTGACAATTTTAGACCAAAAAAAATTAAAAATGGAAATTAGAGAATTACCTCAGAAAAAACGGACGTTGGAGAATTACCTTAAAGAAAATATAATTGTTGACAATGATTTAATAAGTTATGGGTAACATTCTTTTAATTTTTATATTTGGATATTTTTAAACTTTCTTTTTTGAATATGCGTTATTTTTCTAATGAAAAAATATTTAATTTGAAAATTGTAATGACCTTTTCATGAATTTCTCTTTATCCTGTTGTATGTGATAAAAGTCTGATATAATGTGCAAGTACCTAGAAAAACTATGGGCACTAACATAAAAAGCTTTCCAAGGAAACATGTTTTTGAAGAAATTTTAACTGCAGTTTTGAAGATATTTAAAACCTTCTCTTTGCTGAACAGCAAATTCTTTGAAAAATGGCTAATGGTCTCAAACAGAGTCAAAGGAAAACACATTTGGATCCTATCTTAAAATAGTTGCTTTATAAATAAAAAGCCTGAAATAGTTTTGAATCCAGATTCAAATAATTTCAAAAGCATTTTAGATTTGTTTGCTGTGTACAGGGAAAACTTAAGCTTTGAGAAGAAAGCTGGCTCCAGAAACTCATGAAATTGTCCCATATGACACTGCACTGAATTTCCAAAAGTAAGACGCCTCACATGAAATACATATGATTCTCAGTTTGGGGCTGATGCTGTGCAAAGCAGTACAGCACAGAAACCGCCCAATTTTCAGGTCGCTGAAAACGATACACAGCCTGCAGCACCAGCACGGGGATCATCCACCCTGTGTCTCATTTCATTAGCATACTCATTTGTTCTTGTTGAATTGTAATGAAGGGAAAACAGATTTCTGGTTCTGGGAAAGTATTTCTTAGTTTCTTTATCTGCATAATGAGGGATTTGAACTAAATCTTTCCCAAGACCTCTACCAGATAGAAAATTCTGAGGTTCTCACATTGCAACACATAATTTTGGAATTGTTCACAGATACACATGCCTAGAAACTTTCAGCCAAACTCTGGAACAGAAAGCCAGAGTATTTGAAGTTATGTAGTTTTTATCTTTGACATTTTAATATGAATAATAATAGTAATAATTGTGATACAGGATCTGCCAGGCAATTTCTGGGTGTGGGCTGGGATCGTGTCTCGTGAAGCCTAAGAATGGACACACGGACCAGGGAAAGGCAAGGAGTTGTGAAGGAAGATAGTTTATTAGAGGCAGGGGAAGAGGTTGCAGCTCCCGAGCGGGAGGGGGTACCCGAAACTGGGAAGCCCACTAGGTAAGGAGAAAGGCTTTTATACTTTCCCCTTCCTGCTTGGGGAAGGGGGCTGGAGCCTTCTAATGGAATTCATCTATCAGGTTTGTCCTGTTGGCTCATCCTGAAGGGATTAATGCACCAACCCACTCCTATCCATCAGATCTGCTCCTTTGTCCGGCTAAAGGGGATGTGAGATAATTTATTAACCTCAAGGCGTATTCTCATATCTCTGTCCTGGAGTGAAGTAGACATTCCAGAACCTGGAGTTTCAGGATATGGCTGCTTTTTGTTTATTCCGCCAGGGACCCCCCTGTCTACCTAGTAACATGCTAACTAACCTGCCTCAATTGTTCTGTTTCTTTGTCCTATGCAGATGGGAGACCATATACTGTTACAGATTTCTGAGGCATCTTTATAATCACTTTATTTTATCCTTATATTGCTTTCTGTTTTATTCATTCATGGTTTATACTCTTTATCCTATTTTCCCCCTTTTGATTCTTTGTTTTCTCTCTGCTTGCCGTGATGTTTTCTCTTTTCTTGTCTCCTACTTGAGATTTATGAAATTAGTCGTCCCTTGGATAGACTAAACACCAAAGTACCAGCATTCTTCAGTTTCAAAAAGAACATTATTTTTCACAGCACTAAATTATAACCACTTAAATGGTTGCTGAATCTGTACCGTCTCCTGTTCATTTAATTAAAGTGCCATCCTGATTGTGCTAGGTCACCATGCTTTCTTAACCTCCCTGCTCATCTGAGTGTTCATTGTACTCTCATTTCCCCCTAAAAACCTCCTTTCACAAAGAGATCTGACATTTTGTGAGCATTCCATTCTACTTCAGGCCCGCTATGTACACTTCCAAAATGTTGCTTGGAGAAAAGCTCCCTGGATTTTTAAATTATTTTGGTATTTATATAGTCAAATCAAGACAACACAAGGAGAAGCAGCACAGATAATCCTGGATTTGGGAAACATAGGACCTTTCACCTTGCTCCCCACCCCCACATATGTAGAGGATTGTTGGGCCATTAGGATGGGCTTGAATTTCCTGAGTATCCACCTGTGTACAGTGTCAGACTTGTGGACATGGCGGAGGGAGAAGGATAGCCTAAATGTCTTCTAGGTGACTTTGGGGAGAAGAGCTTGAAATGCACCAAAAAAAAAAAAAAAAAAAAGTTGTGCTCTCTGAGTGAAAAATTTAATAAGTAATTCTGTCAGTCTAATGGAATAGGCCATCCATCAGAAGGGAACAAACACAGAAAAATGACTGGAAAATGACTGATTCGATGACCTTCTTGTTTTTGTAGTTCAATAGTAAATATAGGGTCGCAACACATAGATTAATTTTATCAGGATAAGATAGCAAGAAATTTTGAAATTCAGAAAAAAATCATAGTCTTTTAGACTCATCTAGAATTTATGTCTACATACCTCTCTTTTTCTTATACATGCTTCATCCCTGAAGAGCATTTCTACACTAGAAATTCTGAGAGAAATTTCTCAGAAAGACACTCAGTAGAAGTGGTGATAGATGGACGGGGGTGGGCAGGTGATCGTGAAAGTTTAATAAAAAAATGTATTGTCTGATCTTTCTTTTACAGAACACAGTTTTACCTTTTACCAACCAAGAAAGTGTTCTGATGCCTAGCAACTAAACAGTTACTTTTGTTTTCAAATGTCAAATTGAGTCTGTGTTCCGATTTATATCAGTAAACTAGTGCAGTGACCCCACTGAGAAAGAAAGAAAAAATTCTTTGAAATAGCATGTTTAAGACGTCCATTCCCTTTCTCCCTGCCCCCAAGAAACTCAACATTGCTACAGAGAGCTGAGAGTGGTTCTGTTAAAAGAGACCAGCTCTTCTGGGGAGGGGTGCCACTGACATTTTCACTGTAAGTACTAAGCATACATTCATAGTTGACATGTATATATTATATAAATTTAATAGGTCCTGAAAATCTCCAACTTGATATTGACGTGCCAAGGTGATTTCAAAATCCCTGGTGATTTCATGCTCTTCAGAATGCACATTTGGGGAGCTGTTTTAACAGTGGGCACCTGTGGCTTGTGTGGTAGTAAACCACCCTGGCAGCAATTTCGTTGTCATTCAGGAGCTAAAGTATCTGACAAGGCTAGTTTTCCTGTCCCATTATCAACTGAGATCAACCACTGCTTAAAGGTTGTGACAAATGACAGAATGGCTCCTTTCTCAATCTTTTCTGGCTTACCAATAATGTTGGTCAACGTGGGGCTCTACTCTGTCGACATTACACAGGATGATTCCAGAATGCATGGTCTGCTGGCAGGCATCTTGTGCTTGTGAATTTAACATGCCCAGCATCTCCTTTCATTCTCCAGAGGAAGGTAGGATCCTGGGTCCTCAGAGTTTACAGCTTTATTGCAGTAAGAGGATAAGGGGAGGCGGTGAGAGGGAGTGTCTCTGGGGGATTCTCACATTCACATTCAATCTTGAATTGAGAGCAGTTGCCTGGGAAACAAAACCTAAAAAGATTCATTTTTGCATGCATCTTCAAACAGCAGACTGCGCTTTGGTGCTGGAAGGGAGTCCTCTAAGTCTAACAGCCCGGTAAGGTGAGGTGGATTAGCTGCCCCACTCACCTCAGCAGACCACGGACACTTTCTATCACACTTTTATTCAAATAGAACATGCATGTGTTAAAAACAGAAACAAAAAAGATTAAACTGTTCTCTGGTCACGTGAGTTGAGAGGCATCAGAGAGCAGCAGAAAAGATGCTGCAATGCAGTCAGAAGACTCATTTTTAGAACACACCTCTACTGGTAACTTACATTTTAATTGACGGGTAAGCTTGGGCTACGTGTCACAAATAAATCTCCCAGCCTCAGCATCTTTATCAGCAAAAGAGAGGGTTGGTCTGATTTCCAGGACACCATGTCTCCCCACCCCCATTCTAGATCTAATAATTCTTTGGACCTGGGGGAGTAGTGTATCTTAAGGCTTCTGAATACACCTTTATTAAGTACCGAGGGTGTTGCTAGCATAGAGATGGGAAAAAACTCTTCCTTTCCACTCTTAGGTTCTGTAGCTGGAGCCTGTGAATTAAACTGACAAGACAGAATGATAGAAGAAAAGGTTTATTTTGTTTGCACATGGGAGCTTCATGTGAAAGAAGTGAAAACTGAAAGAAGCAATTAGGTTTGAGAGCTTATATAGCATTTTAACAAAGGGTAAGAAGTTATAGAGAAGTCACTAGACAAAGGAAGAGGGGTTCAATTTCTAGGGGCAGTAGATCGTGGATAGGTAAATATATGGGGGAAACTAATGAAAGAGACAGGTTATTTAGTAAGGTTTGTTATGCAGACTCAAGTCAGGTGTGTCTCCAGTGGAAGAGTTATCTCTGGTGACTAAGAGTCCTTCCCTTCTTCCTGGCACAGAAGAGGGAGACACTCTGGCAAATGGAAATGTATGCTCTGCTTCTAGGCAGAAAGGAGGAGAGCAAAGTATTCCTCCTGCATCTGCTGCTTCTCAACTGCCTTCAGCTCAAAATAATCCCTACGCTAAAGCTAAAGCGGGATAGTTTGGAGTGGCATATTCTGATCTACTTCATTAGCATAGCATGGGATTTTTTTCTGGCCCTCCTTTTATAGGCTAACTTATTGATCCATTACTTATTGAAAGCATCGATTATAAAAGCAGATTTCTTGCATTTAAAGTATCAAAGCAAGACACTAATTTTTCAGAGATAATGCCAGGTCCAGTGTGCATATTTATTAGGAATTTTTTTTCCTTCAGAAATACATTCAGTAGAAATGTTGCTTATGCCAGAGATAATTGTCATAAGGAGTGTGTGAGTGCATGTGTATGTCTGCCACTAAGTATATGAACACAAAACAAATGTTTGGGATGGAAATGATGCTTTCCTTGTAAAGGGTGGTATTATGTGTTTTATTCTTCAAAACCATAATATGGCAATAAGAAAGCCTCGTTCTCAGTCTGTGGGAGGGGAGGGCAAGTACTTTGCTGGTTTTATTGTTATTTGAGTTATATAAACAAAAGACATTATTTTCTTGGGGATGGGGATTCAATAATTCATTATTAAATAGGTAATAATCTGCATTTTCATGAGCAGTACATCTTTTTTTTTTTTCATGTTCTTAGAGTCATAGCCATGTAACAGGAGTGCTCTAAATTAAAACCTGTTATGTAGTTTCTTCAAGAGCAGATAACTTACTTTCAAAGGACTGGCTTTCTCTGCTTGGCATTTCTTCTTATCTCCAAATGTCCATATCCAACCCACTGCTTCCGGCCTTTCTCAAATGCTCCCTTACCCATAACCTCCTTTGATGCTTCTCTCCCCTGTTTGAACTACCCTGGCAGACAATCTTTTTCTATGTCTCATTTACAAAACTATCACTCTCTCCCATGTATACCAGTCACTTAGTTGCAGGACTTACAACTTCTACTGAAGTGTGAAGACAGTCACAGAGACCAGTGCAGCACCTTGCCCAAAGCAGTCCTCAGTAATATTTCACCAAAAACATGAAAAAGGGGACAAGATACAGTGAGTTCTTGATAGTTCTTAGATAGATTATACACCCTATTGATTATGTTTGGAAAACCTTTTATTCACTTATTTTCAGTTGGTAGATACTCAAGGAACATGATTTAATATTAATAAAACCTGAGCAAAACCACAGCAACAACAAAAAACCCCCAAATCAAGCAGCACAGTAAATCTTACGCAACATGACAGACAGCAAACCCAAACACATGTTTTGGTCTAACATGATATAAAAGTAGTTTAAAGGTCATTCAAGGTCTTTGGATGACTTAGTGACTGATCTCCCTATTAGCATGGAGCAGTGGAAGTTGACTGTTTGTAATGTATGGGTGTGTTGGGGGTGGGGAACAATCTTCTTGGAACTTAAACAGATAAAACCTTTTTCAAAGGACTACAGGCATTCAGTTACTAACGGTGATGCTGAGCCACCAACATCAGTAGTATAATTAGGAGTTACCTGAACAGCACTTTTCTTGAGGGAGCTGGA
Source organism: Rhinolophus sinicus (assembly GCF_036562045.2). Taxonomy (NCBI): domain Eukaryota; kingdom Metazoa; phylum Chordata; class Mammalia; order Chiroptera; family Rhinolophidae; genus Rhinolophus; species Rhinolophus sinicus. The sequence goes on along the minus strand of NC_133752.1, from coordinate 103,615,449 downwards.
GAAGAAAGGGGCCTCGCCTTCTCTGTCTGACTTACTTCGCTTGGCATGAGAATCTCAAAAAGTCGAGAACCATATGATTTCACTCGTATGTGGGATATAAAACTGAGAGCAACAAATGAACAAGACGAACAAACAAACAAAAATTCATAGACACAGACAACAATTTAATGGTTATCAGAGGGTAAGTGGCGAGGGGGGTGGTCGAAGAGGAAAAGGGGTCAAATATAGGGTGGTGGAAGGAGAACTGATTCTGGGTGGTGAGCACACAATGCAACATATAGATGATGTATTATGGTACACTTGAAATTGCACACTTGAAACCTATATAATTTTACTAACCCTTGTCACCCCAATAAATGTAATAGATAAATAACTGAATAGATAGATAGATAGATAGATAGATAGATAGATAAATGTCAAGGTAAAAAATGAAAGAAGGATACGGAAGGACAGCTAATTGTCTGGGCATCTTCACAAGTAAATGTTTGAGCCTCCGAAAAATAACTGCAGGGACCACGCATTACTGGTAGACAGGGAAATAAAGCCTTTATGTGAATTTGAGTGGAAAAGGCAAGTTTCCTGATCATCTTATAGTTGCCCAGAGAAATAAGTCACTCTCATGGTGTAACCTGGCTCAAAGGAAAGACTGACAAGCACATTTTTAGATACTGACGAAGCCATCATGGAGCTAGAAAATGAAATCTAATAAAAACAATAAAAACTGCTAAGGACAGTAACAAGAAAAAAAATGTGTAGAGCACGTAACGTATTCCATAGATTTGTACTCAGTATTCCAATAAAATGACAATTCACTTGGTACAGAGAGCAAAGTTTCATTGCTCCTGTCAGTCAAAGAAAGTAACCAAAATGTTGACCTACAGATTAGGAAAGCTTTTTCTTGTAATGAAGATCCTGGCCCTGAGAAGCTGAGTTTGCAGAAAATCTGCAAACACCCTTGTCCCGAGCTTGGAGCTCTGAGTATTTAAAGAGGTTGTGCTCTTAAACCTAGTAGCCTTTCTGTTAAACACAGACAGGTCAACACAATGCTGCCTGCTTCTCAGTGAAAAATAATGTGCATTGCCAGTCATGCCCTATGTAGGCTGCAGACGACCGACCTACATGTTACTATTCTTAGTTGTTGCCATGTTCAAAAGCTGATACCTGTGGGGTGGTTCCATAACTCCACAGCAACTCCTATGCTTCAACCCTTGGCCTTCTAGTTGCAAAAGGGGTTCCCTTGGGGCCGGGAAGGGCCCCCGCTGAGCATGAACCGGAACTATTTGCTATGACAGCACTAGCGTCCTATGGCTACTGAGCCCTTGAAATGTGGCCAGCTGGCTTTGAGAGTTGCGGTGAGTGTAAAATGCAAGCCAGTCTGAAGACTTAGTATGAAAAAAGAAAGTAAAACATTCCAGTATTTTTTACATTGATTGCAAGTTGAAATGACAATATATTGGATATATGGAATTGCATAAAATATACTGTGAAAGTTAATTTCACCTGTTTCTTTTTATAGACATGTGGCTTTAATGTGTGTGGCTTAATTTAATGTGGTTATTAGATTTAAAATTATATCCGTGGCTGGCATTTGTGCCTAGCATTATATTTCTGTTGGACAACTCTGGTACGGGGGAAAGGCCTTGTTCTCTTTTTTTTTTAAAAAAAGACCGTGTCCACTTTCAGGTCCCGGCCCATCCATGATCTTCAAAATGCCCAGGGCTAGAACCAAGAGGCTGTGGGAGACTCTATCATCATTTGGGAATGTGTATGAGACACAAAGCCAGTGAGAAAAGAGTAATAACCAGTCTTGAGAAATATGCTCCTTCTAGTTCTTCAAGCCTGAAACTTGAACTCCTTAAAACAATACTTAATATGAACATTTTATGTTTTAAACAACTCTAGCCATTTAAAAACAATTCCTTTTGGCTGGAGGCTTTTGGACTTAAGATGTGACCCACCGCTCACGCGATAGAGTTAGTGCCCTAAGGAATGAGGCTCGCATGTTGTATATTCATTAGAATAAACCTGGTGCCAGTGATATTAAACATTATGAAATTGTTACTGAATCCAATAGCTACTGCTGCGTCAGGGACCCAGCAACAGGAAAACGTTCTAGAAATTCTTTCATTATCTTTCTTTCATCCTATTTTTCCTCTGAATAAAATCCACTGTGAGAACCCAAATATATTCAGTAGGTATTGCCTTACCTTAGTTCATTCGGGCTGCTATAACAAAGTGCCATAGTCTGGGTTAGGTCCGTGCAAAACGAATTGCAGTTTTTGCAATTACAGTAGTACCTTGGTTTTCGAATGTTTCCGTTGATGAACATTTCGGTTTACGAATGTCATAAATTCTATGGATCTATGGTATCATTAGACAGTAAAATTCATGCTAAATTTGCAGTTTTGGGGGTTGGTTTTAAAGGTCTGGAACGGATTGATCCATTTTGCATTACTTTCTATGGGGAAACTGTGCCTTGGTTTTCGAACGTTTCAGAATTTGAACGGTCTTCCGGAATGGATTACATTAGAAATCTGAAGTACCACTGTATTTTCAGCCTTTTAAAATGCAATTACTTTTGCATATTTCTTACAGTGCTGGAGGCTGGAAGTCCAAAGTCAGGGTGTCAGCACGGTTGGGTTCTAGGGAGGGTCCTCTTCTGGGCTGCAGATAACCACCTTTCTCATTGTATCCTCCCATGGTGGGGAGAGAGGGTGCTAGCTCTCTGGCCCCTTTATATAAGGACACTAATCTCATTCATGAGGGCCACACGCTCATGACCTCGTTACCTCCCAAAGGTCCCACTTCCTAACACCATCACATTGGGGGTTAGGTTTCAACATATGAATTTGGAGTGCGGTGCTTAAACATTCAGTCCATAGTAAATGTCTACCTATTTTTTATATCAATTTGTAATTTTAAAGTATTTTCATTTAAATGATCTAATTTGAATCTTGTTAAAATCCTAAAAAGTCAACAGAGGAGATATCACTGGCTGTATTTTAGAGACAAGGATACTTGAGTATTGATTCACTTCCCCTAATTAAACATCTGGGAAAGGTGGAAGCGGGACTTTGGCCTCAGGGCTGTGACTGTCAGTCCTGTTCCCCTGCTACACAGTGTGGTGGGCTGCCGTATTACAGCGGTTAGGGGTGCAGCCCTAGGGCAGAACTGGCTGGTGGGGATCCCAGCGCTCCCACTTACTAGCTACGCAGACTGAGAGGCCAACTCTAAACAACTTCTCTGTGCACAGCCTCCTTATCAGTAAAATATCAATAGCTATTATACTTTTTACCTGAGAAAATTGTAGGGAGTAAATAATTTCACACCTACTTCCCGGATGCAGAAACTGAGGCTCAGAGACATGAAGTAACTGGCCCAGGCCACACAGCTCCTCAGTAGGAGATCCAGGGTTTGAAGCAACGCCTAACTCTGGACTCTTTTTTTCTGAGAGGCTCTCAAAGTGTCACTGTAGTTTCCCACTCTTTGGTAAGCATAATCAATTTGTTGATTGAGGTGGACTCCATGGGGGGGGCAGCCATAAAGCCCCCTATTTCCTGTCTCCTACTGTACCTTCAAATCCAAGTTTGGGCCGATTCTTGATCTGTCCCAACAAGCAGGTCCTATAGCTCTCTGGTCCATTTCTCCAGCTTTATTGAGGTAAAGCTGACAACATTCTAAGATATTGAAAGTGTACATTATGGTAATTTGACATACATACACATTGTGAAAGGACTGCTCCCATCTAGTTAGTTAACACATCCATCATCTCACATGTTTATCTTCTGTGTGTGTAAGAATATTTAAGCTCTACTCTCAGCAGATGTCAACAATACAACAGCACAGTCAGCTGTAGTCCCACGTTATACATGGGATCCTCGGGGCTTATTCGTCTTCTAGCTGGAAGTTTGTGCCCTTCTACCAACCTCTCCCTAGTTCTCCACCCTCCCAGCCCCTGGCAACAACTTTCTATTCTCTGCTTCTATAGTACAATTTGACTTTCTCTTTTTAGATTCCACATACATATGAGCTCGTACAGCGCTGTGTTTGTCTGGCTTATCTCACTTAGCATAATGCCTTCAGGGTCCGTCCATGCTGTCGTAAATGGCAGCACGTCCTCCTTTCCCATAGCTGAATACACCACATCGTCGTAGCCATTCATCCACTGACAGACATGGACGTTGTTTCCATGTCTTGGCTGTTGTGAATAATGCTGAGCGTGGGGTTGCAGATATCTCTTCTAGATCCTGTTTTCATTTCCTTCGGATAAACACCCAGAACTGATACTGCTGGGTTATATAGTAGTCCCATTTTAAAATTTTCGGTAGGACCTCCATACTGTTTTCATAGCGTCTACACCAATTTCCATTCCTACCTGGTTCGTTTTAGTCACAGGAATGTCCCAGTGTCCGTAATTAAAACGTCTGGTTCAGCGTAATAACACAGACTCACAACTCTCATTCCGTTCAGAGCTCCCCCTTCCCTCTGTTACTTAGACATGGAAGGCCCAAGGGAAAGGGGCGGGGCCTCCGGATTTGCGCCCCCTCGTGCCCCACCCCCACACTCAGCCCTGACCCCTTCCTCATAAGGAGAGAGGATGAGGAGCTGAAGGGGCTGGTCCTGTCTTAGTCTAGCTCTCTGGCTTGTAGATGTCCCCAGCAAATGGTGTCCATGGGGTTCTTCGGTGGCTTGTGGAGATGGGACCATGCTCCACTCCTCCCTGCTTCCTTTGACCTCTGCAGTCCACACTTTTGTGTATCACATTCCCCAGGTGGTCATCTTAGCCAGAGCCCACTGGTTCACAGGACCGCCATGCCTCAGGACACATATACCCATCCCTGGGCAAGTGCAGGTCTCTCCAGGGTGGCACTGTGTCTCCCTGGCCTGGCCATCCTGGACATTGCCATCCCCTTTATATCCTGTAGGCGGGCATCAGACACCCATCCTCTCTGTCTCCCAAACTCCAGCAGACACAAGTAAAGGTGACCCCTTGAAGCCCATCTCAGTAGTCAGGTGAGGAAGAGGTGGCCCCCTGAGGAAACGCCTCTGGTGTCAACAGTTCTCTCAAAGGATTATCTCTATGCTTCTCTTTGACCTCCAATCAGTTTCCAAGAACTCTGGGAGACAGCAGATGAGCAAACTATCCTAAAACCTGTTTCAGGCACCACCTTGCTCGTGCTGCATCTGGACTTCACCTTGGAACAGGGATACTTGACCCTTTTTTCCCCTAGGCCCTTGAGGCCTGAGTCAGAACTGAGACGATGTCCCTTCCTTTGTACAGGTCCCAGTCCATGTGTAAAGCACTTAGAACTGTGTCTGGCACATAATTAGTGCTCAGTTAATGTTTGCTACTCTTATTTCCCAAGATATGGTATGTACCTTAGACAAGTTGTCTACAGTTCACCCTACTTTACTTTGTCGGTGTTCTAGTCAGAGGCTTCCAGAGGGAACTCCTGTCCCAGCCCAGACTGGACAGTGACAAAGTATCCCCCAGCGATGGACAAAGCTCCCTGCCTGTCACAAGGCCACAGCAGCCCTTTCTGTAACAGACCTGAGAGATGCACCCAGGTTCAAAGGTAATTTCAATACCACAGGTAAACGCTGTGATAGCTGTACCATGGAAAGTAATTCAGAAGAGCATGAAAGGGTGCACCCCAGTCTCGACAGGGAGAGGATGGCCCCCAGGGGCAGGAAAGCAGAAGCAGAGTTGAGCACAAGTTGCGGGCAGCCAGAGAAGAAGCTATGGACATCCCAGCCAGGGGCATGGCCCCGGGCTCGGGACCAGGGGGATACGCCACCTCCACAAGACTGAAGTAGTTTCTGTGACATTGGCCTGAAGGGTGAGAAAAGAAACACCTTATTACCATTGAGGAAAGATGTCACAAATCCGTACTTTTTCAGCTGAGGTTCTGTGTCTCTGGGCTGACAGTGTGAGATACTTCTTCACGTTGTGCCTTTGAGGACGATCAGGTGATGCTTGCTAAGTTCTGTGGGCTTGAAAGGGACAAGGGAAACACCTTCGATTACCCCCCATGCTTGCAGGCGTCAGCCAGCAGGTCGGATTCTGTCTGTGGACCGAATCATTTCCATACGAAACGGAGAGAAGTAACGCAGTTTACTTGGCAGCATGTTTGCTTTTTTTCCTAACAAGCTGAGATGGAAGTCGGAGCCTGGAATATTTATCCTGATCGGAAATGTATGAAAGCACCACTTAGAAAGTAGTTTTTGGTGTGGATGGGAAGATGTCCTTAATGAAGCATTTACTTGCGCCTGATTTCTATTTGCTTTTCCCCGATTCATTTAATGCCCTAGATCATCTCAGCCTCAGAGTCACAGCACTGAAATCTCATCCAGATGTGGAGTGCTGGCGCGTTCACGCTGACATGAAGCCTCTGTGCTTGTCACAGTCATTGGGCCTTGTCTTAGCCTGGGCCGCCATAACAAGATATCACACGTGGGGGCCTAAACAACAGACATGCATTTCTTATGGTTCTGGAGGCTTGACGGTCAAGATCAAGGTGCCGGCAGGGTTGGTTTCTGGTGAGATCTTTCTCCCTGGTTTGCTGAGGGCAGCATTGTCGCTGTGTCCTCATGTGGCCTCCCCTCTGTGTGTGCACGCCTAGCTGGCGCCTTCTCATCTTCTTACAAAGACACCAGTCCTATCAGATCAGGGCCCCTGACCTGACCTCACTGAACCTCTGTTACCTCCCTGAAGGCCCTATCTCCAAATACAGGCATATGGGGGTTTAGGGTTTCAATGTGTGAATTTGAGGGAGATCCAGTTCTGTCCATAGCAGGGCTGTTCACGCATGTTCCATTTCTTCTGTTGGGCATGTGGAAAGATTGTACATCCCTGCTCCCTTTGCACTTAGACGTGGCTCAGGGGTGAGAGTATGCCACCTGTTTTGTAATTGTCACGGTCAATGAAATGTGTGATGAAGTGACATGCAGCCTTCTGGGAAGAAGCTTTAAAATCCCAGGCATGAATACCCACATTCTCTTCCCCTTAAAATAGAAGTTCTGGAAATGAATGTGAGATGGAGCCTGCAATGGAGGCTGGTGAGCAAAGCTTGCCTACTGACCAGTGCGGTCCATGTAGTGTGAATGAGAAATTCAAACAAGCAGGGAAACAAACTGGTGTGTGTGTGTGTGTGTGTGTGTGTGTGCACGCGCGCGTGTTTTTTAAGTATAAAAGTATCTACATCTATCTGTCTATCTATCTATCTATCTATCTATCTATCTATCTATCTATCTATCTATCTATCTATCTATACATTTAAATATGTTTAGCCATTGAGATTTGGGGATTGCTTATTGCTTGTGCATAACTAGCCCATCCTGACTGACACAGTGGTCAAGGATTCATTTGCAATGACATTTGGGACTTAAAAAACTGAACATGACCCTTTCTATCCTCTCTATGTCAGAAAACAGTATATTTGGTACTTATTCTAGCAGTTGACTTTTATTTTTTTGGATCCCTTTTTAGCACGTGTTTGTTATTATCTACAGTACATGTTCTCTCATACCAGCTTTTCTTGCAAGCTGCAAACCAGCCTTTCCAATGCTTGCCTGGAATTCTTCCCACGAGTGCACTGCCAGTGCCTTAAATCCAACATGTTCGAGAACAAACTTATTCTTTCCCTGGATGCCAGTACTCTCTCCTGGTCACCATTTTTGTAAACATCCCAGCTGCAAACCTCAGAAACATTTTGGGTGTGTGTTGGGAGGAGGGGAAATGTCTTTGAAAGCTTTCTATTTTTATAAAAATTGTTTTGGAAAATTTCAAACATTTTCAGAAGTCGCCAGGATTGTATACTGAACCTCCGTGTAACTCCTCATCCGCGCGGTCCTATCTTTTTCTGGACCTACCCACATCCGATTATTTTGAAGCTATAAATGTTTCGATGTGTATTTCTAAAGGACAAGGATTGTTTTCAAAGGGCAGCCACGACACTATTATCCACTGAAAAATAATGAACAGTATAAGACGTTTTGAGTCGGTGTTCTTTTTGCTGGTTGTCAATTGTCTCATATTTTGTTGTTGTTGTTGTGGTTTTCATCTGTGTGAGTCAGACTGAAATAAGGTCCGTGCACTGCAATTACTCAACATGATTCTTTAGTCTACAGATGCTCTCTCTCTCTTTTCTTTTCCTTACAATTGATTTGGTGAATAACACAGTGAGTTTGTCCTGTTGGGTTTCCCACAGTCAGGATTTTGTGGATTGCATACTCAAAGAAGTTCATCTAGCAAGTCTAGATCAGGGGTGTCCAAACTGTGGCCCATGATCCATTGTTAATTGGCCCGCAGCAAATTCCAAAAATATATTTAGTTTACTTAAATAAACCAGGTGGGGCAATACGTACTTCACCTCGAGTGAGTGGCCCGGCTGTTTGTGTGTTTTACCGCATATGGCCCTTGGTGAAAAATGTTGAAAAATGTTTGGACACCGCTGGTCTAGACGATGATCTAGATTATGGTCTCGGGCAGCATTTCTCAGTCTGACACGTGGTGCAGCAGAATCGCCTGGAGAGCTTGTTAAAACACAGCTCGTTGGGCCCCAACCTGAGTTTCTGAGTCAGTGGGCCTGGTTCACACCCACGAATGTGTATTTTTCACAAGCCTCCCGGTGCTGCTCTGGGGGCCACACTTGGGAACCACCGACCTGGAGCTTGTACTTCATTCGGGTTGTAAAATGGTGATGTTCTTAATTCCTCATTTAGATACTTACATAAAGGGAAATTTTCCAAATCAATTATTTGGTTACCTTGAGGTAGAGTTTGTGTAAGAAAGGCACAATAACTGATCCTTTTCCTTGATTTACCAGTTTTCAAAATAATGAGTTTGTTAACTGATATCCTCCAAAGGTATCCAGTGGAGTGTGTGTGTGTGTGTGTGAGAGAGAGAGAGAGAGAGAGAGAGAGAGAGAGAGAGAGAGAGAGACTCCATTGCAGTTATCGTTTCTATTGATGTTCAAATTGTCCCATCTGTAGGCATGGGAACCTCAGAGTCATTTCGAGTTGACCTTTGTCCCTGCCAACTATCGTGTCATTGGTTAGAAAGGTACATGCCTGTGTTCCATTCTCACCGTCTCTTGCCCACCATGCCCCTTATTTCAGTTCATTTTATATACGAATAGGTGTTGGTGAGCCTCTAGTCATGTCATTATCTGTGCAAGAACTTCTCAGTGACTCACTAAAGTAAATCTAAACCAGTGACTGACACTCAAGTCCTTACCAGATATTGTACCAATATGCCGTCTAGTTTCCTCTCTAACTCTCTTACTCTGACCCTGAAGAAATGAAGTCCCACCTCTGAGCCTGTGTGCCTTCTGCCTGCCTCGGTTCTCCCTATCCTCTCTGCCAGTATTTCCTCCATTCCCTACCATGCATCCTAAATAGCCCTCATCTTACCACTTTCGTCCTGATTTCTTCAGCTGTGAAGACAAGCTCTTCTGCATTTCCCTGCATTTTGCACTTCTCTTGAAAATGTGTGTTGTCAGGCTCTATATTCTGGTCACTACCATGCTTGTCTGTTACTTTCTGCAGGACAAGTGGTCTCTTGGTTGTTTCATCCAACTTCACACCTATGCCATCTCACTTGCAGGTGCTAAATACATATTTGTAAAATTATATTGACTATGAAGTATTAGTCGCAAAGTCAACTACCGTGTTTCCCCCCAAATAAGACCGGGTCTTATATTAATTTTTGCTCCAAAAGATGCATTAGGACTTATGTCCAGGGGATGTCATCCTGAAAAATTATGCTACGGCTTATTTTCCAGTTTGGTCTTATTTTCAGGGAAACACGGTAGTATCTCATTCATTGAAATAGATATGGATTTAGAGATTTATATATGTGTTTATGGTTATATATGTATCTATGTAAATATATTTACTTATATCTCATGTCTATGAATTCTAAGGCACTAAAAATGTCCATGTTTTTCAAAGCAACAACATAATTCTGCAGAGACAATTTACAGAGCCAGTACTTCTCACGTTCCCATTGAGTAAGCTAGAGGACAAATAATTCTCTCCTTGTCTAGCTCTAACTTTCTCTTCTGTGAAGTCCTTGCCCTCACTCCATTCCACAAAGATCTGACCCTCCATTAGCAAATTCGGGTGCCTCATTGATTTGATGTGGTGTGTATACACTGCTCTGTCTAGTTACACGTCTTTCAAGGATGTTTGTGTTTGGACCCATCCACCAGGCTACAACTGGAAAGATGGGATTTTTGAAAATCAGCGTTTAGGGGTGATAGGTGAGAAAACTCACCTACCTTTGTTGTGAGTACATTGGAGAGAGGGTTTCCCACACCTCACCGTGCTGTATCCTGAAGACCCAGCAGGAAAAATCAGGTGCATAATTTTTACGTCTGTTGCTATGACAACTAACCCAGCCACTTCCGAGAGGACGTGGACAATTATGCCAAAGCAGGGAGTCTCAGCCTTGAGTCCCCCAATCACACAGCCAAGTCAACCCTCCAACCCTATCCCCCTCCCCCTTGGCAACACGCGAAACCAAATCAAGTGCAGCAGAATTCACATCCCGCTCTGGAGAAACACCTGTGCGAGATGCCGTAAGTGACTCACTGACTCGTGCTGGAAGCCAGAATGAATTGCCATGGTGCGTTATTATGGCACGGGCCATCTGGAGGGCCATAAGAGTCACAAGTCATGCCCAAGATCGCGCTGGGAGAACTGCTTATAGTCACAGAGAAAATGTCCCTTTTCTCGACTTTTCTCACAACCCAAGAGCTGTAGGTGGCTGCCAGCGTATCACTGAGAAGGAGTTTAATTTCAGGGGTTGAATAAATGCAACTCCCCGTTGTATCCTCACTATTATAAGCTGGAAGCCTGAGAATACTTCTGTTCGTGATTCTAACTGTAGTGAAGGATTGGAGATTAATGATAGAGCTCTCTTGAGAATCCATTTGGGGTTGAAATGTAATCCCCCACTGCATATCAGTCCTTCGTGGTGGGGTGGGGGAAGCCACCATTTTATTTTATGAATCTAGGCAAATAATTTTTTTTTCCCTCTTAAGTGAGGAAAATACTATCTGTAGAAGGAACAAAAATCAAATATACAATTTGCAAGTAAATGACTTTCACTTTTATTTTGAAAACAATACCAAGTTTGAAATGGAAAGGTAAAAATATTTCTGAAAATGATTTGTGTGTGTGTGTGTGTGTGTAAAGGGGGATAAAAAGAATTGGAAACCATCGGAGGAATTTAGAATTACTATTTTCTTCTGTTTTTTTTTTTTTCTTTTTCCTGAGGTGCTTAAGTTTAGCACAGCACTGCTTGTTCCTTAATTAATGATTAACAGATTCAATTCATGATTTAACTTAATTACACAACTAATGAATTTGTGTATGCAGGAGCATTTATGTGGTGTCTGAGGCAGGCCTCTCAGGCATGGCTAACTCAGTTTTTCACAGCTCAGTAAATTGTGTCTAGAACTGTATAATGTCTCTTGTTATATGCCACACCCTGCTATGGAGTTTATTCGCTCTCCTTGGTGTTAGCTATATGCATGGATGCTCTATGCACAGATCACCCTTTATGTGTGAAGATAATTTTGCTGGTACATTTTCTAAAGGATCTATATTTGGAAATGGATTTCTAATAGTGGCAATCAGTTTAGTTATTTTTTTAAAAGCTATTTAGGCCCATCATAGAAAGGCTCATGGATAACTCATTTTAGGAGGACAAAACATAATCTTGTGATATTTTTAGATATGCTCATTTTATTTTGAAAGTACAATTACATCTCACAAATCCAACTTAAAGGCCACTTGGCGAAATGGAAAATTTGAAAAGAAATCGTTTTCATTACTTTCAAGAGGAAGTTACATTGGGATAACTAGGTGTGTATATCTCCCGGGTGGAGGTACAATTTTGGAATAAATGGAAGAGAGAGAAGGGGACAAGCAATCAACATATATCAAAACTTAATATCTCTTCAGTGCTTCAGATACAGATATCACTCATTTGAGATAGTTTCACTTTGATTTTCAAGGAGGAAACCAGGGCTTGGAGAGATGAAGTCACTTGTCCAAGGTCACCCAGCTCGTATGCAGGGGAGCTGGAATGCCTCCCCAGGTCTGTCTGAGTCGGCACTACACATCCATTTAAACAGTGTCTGGCGCACCCCTAATTGATAGCTGGAGGTTCTAATGTACTTGACAACAGTTTGTCTTCTAAAGTAGGCAAACATTTCCCTTGGAATCTCATTGACACTATTAATTTGCTCAGCAAACCATTTTATCCCTGAGCAGTGCCAAGGAAAACTTGAGTGATCCCCTGTCTTAATTATCACCGACTTCCAATTAGTGAAGTCCTGTTTAATGAGGTCACACTGTAGATCTGTGTAAAAGATGTGGGCGCTTCCTAACTGGGTTGTTCTTTAGCGCAGGCCCAGACTTAGAATAAAGCTTGGATGAGGAAAACAGACTGCAGTTGGCAGTATCTCTGTGGGAAAAGTCAAGCCGGAAGCTGGACACTTGCCTTTGTAATTTGGAGAACATATTTAAACAGCCAACCTGGATACTTAAGGCTACTTTCTGTGTATCAATATTTTGGAGATGGAGTTGTCTCAACTCATCACTTTTTTCATCTGGTGAAGAGAAACTCCAGGACCTTTTGATTTTAATCTGGGACCGTCTCTATGCTGATTCTAGCCTTTCTACCCAAGAGCAGTAGCTCAGTGAGAGTAAGTGGATTAAAATAAGCCTGTTTTAACAAACTTCTGGGTCTATATTTATCAATCACTCCTGGACTTCTCTAAACTGTGCCTTTTTCTTGTACAGGCTCACGGCACAAGCAATGTGAAACATGACCTTAGTCAACAGTTGCTGAGTTCACAGAACATGGAATCTAAGTAGTAGAGATTTTTTAGGGTAGGTGAATGGCCAATGAGGCTTTGGATCATGTAGAAAAAGCCCTAAATACTATCATCGTTCCGCTCTTGATAGAATCAATAGGACTCCATTTAAGAGCCTGGACAATTCCTAAGAAGGGAGATGCCTGGGTTTGAGCTTCCAGAAAGTGATATCTTGAGGTGGATTAAATCTTGTCATGAAAAGGGAAGGCCAAGGTCAGAATGGAAATAGACCTCAGCTACCTACTGCCTCTCTCTCTCTCCTCGCCTTCCAGACTCCCTGGCCAAAGAAAGAAGTTGTCTAGTTCTAAATCAGGATAAGAAAGAAATTCTAAAGAACATTGATTTGTCCTAGCTCTTCACCTTGGCAAATGTTTTATCTTGCTTTCAAATGCATAGTTTTTATAATTTGTTATTATTCAACCATTTCTTTCTGATCACCTTGAGGGAAATTTCTCTCAGATCTTAGGACCAAAGAAATCTGTACCGCTGAGTAATGACGGATTTGTTTTAATTTCATGTACACCAGGACTCTGAAATCTGATCAGATTTCTCCCACCGCTTTGCCTTTTAAGGAGCTTAGAGGAAAATCTGTGTCCAAATCTTAGCGATGGCATACAAAATACAGGCTTTTACCTGGCTAAGTCATATTTTCCTACCCCATATCATTTCCACGCAAATTTTCTCCGCTACATTTTTAAAAACTTTGTCACAATGGTAGGCCAACTGAGAAAAGAATCCTTGGACCACGCACATTTGAATTTGCATTTAGTAAGCTACTAAAATTCCTTTTTGTATGAGCAGAGTTTACCCAGATAGTCTGCATACATGTATAAATACATGAAAGGCCTGTATATGTCTTTGAGGCCTTTTACTCCATAAATGGAACACATTGTGAGTGTGCTTGATGACTTCTTGTTAAGACTTTTTTTTTTTTAAACAGTTTTAAGTTCACAGTCAAATTCAGAGGAAAGTACGGATTTCCCACATGCCCCCTGCACCCACACATGCATAGCACCGCCGTTAATAACATCCCCACCAGATGGTACATTTGGTACAATTGATGAACCTGCATTGACACGTCATTGTCACCTAAAGTCGACAGTTTACCTCAGGGCGCACTCTCGGTGCTGTACATTCTGTGGGTTTGGACAAATGCATCATCTTTACGGTGTCATACAAAGTAGTGTCACTGCCCTGAAAATCTGTGTCCTGCCTACTCATCTCTCCCTTTCCCCTTCATGACTCTTTGATCCATGAATTCATCAGCATGTCTTTTTGCTTCTAGCTGAGGATCTTGGCAGGCTTAACACTGAGGGAACCTTTCCTTTGCTCTCCCAGGGTCTGTCCCACTCTATTGCCTGCTAGGAAGTCCATAGGATAACCATTGTCTAAATACAGATAACGACAATGGCTGTGATTGCTTAGCATCCACTGTGAACCAAGTGTTCCCCCAGGAGGTTAACTCTTTTCCTCAGAGCATCCCTGCAAGGTATAATTTAGGCATTATTTACAAATGAAAAGTTTAGAGAGGTTAGGTAACTTGCCCAAGGCTACACTTGTCAGTGGTGGAATAGGGTTCCAAACTCCTGTGTCCTGCTGAAAGCTCTCCCATTCTCCTTTCTTTCCTGGCCTTCACCAGTACACCCAGTTTGTCCTTTTAATAGGAACTCCTGTTTCTCAAGTCCCTGTTCTGAAATTTTCAACACATATTAACACTATGACTGAAGATGAGTATAATCTGGGCATCTTTTCAGATTGTACACCATATAGTTCTAAGAAGTGCATTCACACAGGCTCCAATCTGACCACAGTGTGAATGGTGCCCCCTAGAGTTGCTCAGTGCAAAACCTGCACAACCATTCATGGGTGCTGGGGAACAAGGGTCTCTCCCAGAGCTTCCATTCGGAGATGGAATACACTTTCCTTTCACAGTCTGGGGTTCTTCAAAAACAGTGGCTCCAAATAATGTGAAACATGACTCAGAAATGCCCACCTGTGATTCTTTTCTTCCCTTGTGGTTTTCCTTGTGAAACTAAATGAAATGCAAACAGCTGGGAGAAAGTTCTGAATATAAAATGGCACCATTGTATGAGGTCAGACAGTTAAGTTTGCGAACTCATCCTGGAAAAAGTGCTGCACACTTCATTGCTGAATATCACTATGGTCACCTTCAAAGTACTCCCCTTGGGAAGCTATGCACTCACACCTGTGCCTAGTCCACTCTTCAAAACAATGTTGGAACTCTTTTTCTGGAATGGCCATCAGAGCTGTCGTCATATTACCCTTGATGTCCTGAATGTCATCAAAATGTCTTCCTTTCAATATTTCCTTTATCTTTGGGTAAAGAAAGAAGTCATTGGGGGCCAGATCAGGTGAGTAGGGAGGGTGTTCCAATACAGTTATTTGTTTACTGGCTCAAGACTCCCTCACAGACAGTGCCGTGTGAGCTGGTGCATTGTTGTGATGCAAGAGCCACGAGTTGTTCAGGTTGTCTAACTTTTTCACGCAGCCTTTTCAGCACTTCCAAATAGTGAACTTGGTTAACTGTTTGTCCAGTTAGTACAAAGTCATAATGAATAATCCCTCTGATAACAAAAAAAGGTTAGCAACATCATTGCAACAAGTTCGTGAACTTAGTTGTCAGACCTCGTATGTGTTCTGACAGAACACAGAGCTTGGATAATTCTGTTTTCGTTCATTCATGTACATTCCTAGAAGAATGCCTGGTGCCCCCTTTGCTGAGACAGCCTTCCCATGGCTGTTGCCCCATTTTCCCACTCTCTCTGTTTGTCCCTCAAGGAGACGACAGGGATCAAATACCATTCCCACACAGCTCCCTTAAAGAGATTACCATGTCAGAAAATTTCTTCCATAATTGCTGGACTGATCGCCTAGCTTTTCCTAAGCACAGTTGTGGGGACACTTACTCGCCTCTTGGTCTATAATGAGAAAAGGAGGAAAGACTGTTAGCGTTACAACCAGTGAGAGGTATCTCATGTCATGCTCTCTGGGTAGCAGATTGTGTGTCATGTTCCCAACACCAAACACGTGTTGCTCCCAAAATAGCCCCCTCACATCATCTTGGAGTTTCTTTGAAAGTTTTCCCTGTTTATTAAGCCCCCCAAATCCCTATCATTCATTCATATGATGAGAAACATCTTATAGTCAGCACTTAATCCACCTGCTTTTATGATTCTTCTCTGTCCACAGTAAGCGGACAATTCAAACCAAAACATGCAGGGGCAAAGTGGTAATTTAGCAGAAAAATGTTGATTTTACACAAAGACCCGAGGAGAATAGGTTTTAAGTATCAGGATTTAAAAGTAGACATATAATTGGCATGCATCTTAGAGAGAGTAGTGTAGGCAGGAAATACAATGGTGGACACAGCATTTTCCTTCTTCATCTACACAGGTTTTGGGAAGGTGGGATGGGTTTAAACTGAGTGGGGGAGCAATGTGGCTTCGGCGAAGGTACAAACACTCGCAGTGGAACCCAGAGACGGCTGGAGTAGTGAAGGCAGCATTAGGTTGGAGTTCACCGTCTGTGACCCGGTTTCCTCTCAGTAGAATCCAGACATCTGCCTCGTTGCGTTGCTGAGGGGCCGAATGAGGGGAAG
This sequence comes from Rhinolophus sinicus, assembly GCF_036562045.2. Lineage (NCBI taxonomy): Eukaryota > Metazoa > Chordata > Mammalia > Chiroptera > Rhinolophidae > Rhinolophus > Rhinolophus sinicus. Next base: position 103,598,940 of record NC_133752.1, on the reverse strand, counting down.
TATGTGACCTCGTCATGTGGGACACTTCCAGGCAGAACAACAATCTTCTGTCATGTGCACAGCTACACTGCTTTGGGCCCTGGAACCATGATGATTATATTATGTAAGGTGCCCCCAGGGATTAAAGATGACCAGCAAGAGTTGTTAACAATTAGTGGATACAGAAAAATGGAATGAAAACTGTATTTATTTCCCTTTGCAATTTACCCTAGCATAAATGAATATTGCTCTGTGGGGTGCTATTATAGACGTCTATTTCCGCTTCATTAAGAAACTGGGTTAAAAGATTTCTTAAAGAAAAGTGAAGAAAAGAAAAAGGGAAACTCTTCGCAGGACGTGGCTGGGAATAATGTCTCCTCTGCTCCTTTTGTGCTGACCGCCTGGCTGCAGACCCCTCAGGTGTCTGCCTGTGCTCTTCTGGCCCTTCCTGCCTGTGTTCTGGTACTACGTGCAATGTCCAAGTTTTCCATCCCAGCCCACGTGCAAAGTGAACATCAGCTCTCATCTTTATCAATTGCATTGTTAAGTAGGTCTGCTTCCTCCAATATGCTCTGCAAAGCAACACCTGCTGCTCACTACTTGCTCCGGGGAAAGCCTTGCTCGGAGCTGCCGGGTGCAGTGGCCCTGCCGTGGTGTGTGCCACTCCCAACAGTCTGTTCTGAATCTGGTTATAGAAGGACAGGCGCTGGCCATTGTATGTGAATTACTGTGCTGAGGGCTCACTCAGCCTCTTACAATCGCCCTCTGGAGGGGCCCCCAAATTACCCCATATTCAGGCAGGCTTTGGAGACACAGAGAGGAAGGGGGCAGGTCCAAGGCAGAGCTGGAATGGAGACGCAGGCAACCTGACCATGACTCCTGCTCTCTCGATCCCATTCTCTCCCTCGTTGTACTGGCTTCTGTACCGTGGTCACGGAAAGGGTCGCATGCTAGATCTTTGTGACGGACAAGTCACTTCTTCTATAAAGTCTGAACTGAAAACAGATCCTCTGTTTGGAAGGAACACGGGCGCCAGCATGTTCCCAGGGAACCCCCAAGATGTTTGCTGCTCAAACTCCTCACAAGGCCCAATAGCCTGGATGCTTCCAAGTACCAGCCTGCGACCCAGCTCACTAGGGAGCGCTGCGTGAGGGCTAGCTCTCTTCCTGTCTTGTGGCTGGGGGGGGGGGGGGGGAGGGTGGGAGAGGGGCGGGGACAGTGTCATGTTCCATGTGAGACGCGCGTCCCAGCACCTCTTTTGGTTTGTTCTCGGGCTTTTGATTCATTTCAGGTGTCTGATTAAGATGAACGTAAACGACAGCGAGGGCCCCGGGAACGACGCTGCAGTCATGCCCACTTTGCCCTCCGTGCGAGCGGACTGTCATCGGAGGTGTACCCTCAGACAACATGCATGACAGTGTCACACGGCTTAGCAGCCCCTAAGTGCCACAGCTGCTGCAGCCTCCGCAGGCAGACGGCAGTGGAGACATCTGTTCATGTGAACTCAGAAATATTGAGGTTGCTGCATAACGCGAACGCCTCCCAAGCTTCGTTTTGTACTCGTGTCAGGGGCAACATCCAAGCGCTGGGTCAGGCAACAAATGTTTCCCGAGAAGAGCGTGTATTCCTGGGAGAGCTCGGAGCACGTTAGCGCTCATTTTCCCGGGCACAGCCTCCGTTATAGTTATGAATGTATTTCGAGAAGACCCAGTTCAGCACAGGATGTGCTAACTAGTCTGAGAAAACGCAGTGGGTGCCACATACATCCTTAAACTCTCTGTCCAACTCACTTTAAGCTGGAGTTTTAAGAAACCAGTTATGATTGAGAAAACCTGTACCACATTGTGGGATCAAACTGGAAAGCTGGAGAGGTTTTTTACAATTCCGTGCGTCCCTCTAGCCTTGTCTGGGCTCCTTACCTTACCCGCGCTTATTTTATTGAAAGGAGGGCATTGTCAGAAATTGTCAGTGTCAGAACCAACAGGCGTAGTAACGACTGGACCCAGACAAGCAGCCTGCCTTTCTCAATGGAGCAGTGGCTTTTCCCAGACTCAGGGAGGCAAGTGTAGTACGCTCCGCACCCGGCATTTCCAGTGTGGCCCATGTGTTCTGCAGAAACAACATGTTCTGGAAGCAATTCACAGTCTCTTATGTGACCTCCAAAGGTGTTAGACATGATTTGCCTCCACATGATAGTCCAGCGTGAAATGAAAACCATGTCTTTTAAAGTGAATGAAAAAATCCACATGTAGTCAGACCATTATGATGGTTATCTGTAATGGTTACTATTAGTAAACTAAACTAGACCAGTAAGGGACTGCGCTGAAGCCAGAGGTTTGCATCGCGTACTATTCATGAGTCCCATAATACTCAAGCTTTACGTGTATGACAGGAAACATTCCCCCCCCACCACCCGAAATATAGCTCTGGGGTTCCCTGTCTGCTTCGAAGCCTAGTTTATAAATATCGGGTTTTGGTGACGCACTTTCTGTTTTAAGGACCCAGTAAGAGACACTAACCTACACACTGATTTTTACCAGTAGAAGAAAAGGAAATGCAATTAACTACCTGCAACGGGAAAAACTCAACAGGGCTTTAAGCAGAGTGTAACTAAATTAACTTGGGATAGTGAAACCGACTATATTTTGGAAAATTAAGATTTAGCAGACCAAATGTTGATGTTTTTCCTTCTCTTCATCTGACCTAATTTCTATTCAGAGTTTGAGAACAAATATCGATGAGCAGGACAGAAACCCATCCTGAAGCAAAGGTGGCTGGCCTCGGGTGTCTCTCCTGTCCCAGCCCAGACCTTCTCAGGCATTGCATCGTGTGAAATGTTCCAGGACGGTGTCCTCGTTAGGCCTGCACCGGCCTCTGAGAGAGGACACGGAAATCGCCCATTTACTTTATGTTAGAAAAATGAGCGTTCCACTGGCCCGTGTCTGATGACAAACAATAAAGGCACCTCCTCCCTCTGAGTTTTGTGTGTTAAAAGTGCAGTGAGGACGTGCTGCTCAATGCCTTTCTCCCATTCTCTAGACTTTTATTTTAATGAGAATTTTTTTTTTTTAATTAGGGCAAGAGCTCCATTTTTTAAACAAACCTCCATCCTCCTTTTAAACAGACACAGGAGAAATGACTAGGAAGCTTTGATGCCTGCTCTCTTGATAACCTTGATCATTTCGGGGATAGTTGTCTTGTTTTACTTTTCCATTTTCAAACAATGCAAGGAGGGTGTGGGATGGTGATGAAGCTGGTGGCTTGGGAATTGGACTGAGAAATGTCAAATGGTGGCCTCAGATCTTACAGTCTCTGCGACTTTGGGTAAGGGAGGCCAATATTAGCATGCATCCCACACAACTGGGTGAGGATGGAAAGGTGGAAAAGTCAATACATTTTTTATGCAATTTGTGAGCAAAAAAAAAAAAAAAAAAAAAATATATATATATATATATATATATATATATATATATATATATATCTGCTTGGTCTCTTCTTTTGTAGTATTTGGGCTTCCTATTTATCTTTATCCCGTTGCATTGATTAAGGTTCGTGGGACATTATTGACCAGCAATAGTTACGGCAAGTAGATATCTTGCCTTTTTACATTTTAATGGGAATATGTATTTCTATTATTTCATTTTCAAGTATTATGTAAAGAAGGTTTCCCCTCATTCCCAGCTTGCTGAGCATTTTATCATGGATAGGTAATGAATTTTATCAGATGCTTGTTCAGCATCATTTGAAAGGATCGTATGAATTTTCTCCTTTAACTTGTCCATTTGAGTCAATTACATTATTAATATAGCAGAGGGTTTGCTTTCTAGGATAAACACGACTTGATCACAAAGAGGAATGATTTGGTCATTCTTTTAATATACCATTAGATTCAATCAGTTAATAGTTTATTTAGGATTTTAGCATCTACGTTTAAATAAAAGGCCCATTAAGGACACCAAAGACAGGTCAGCTAATGGCACCTAGGTGGCAACAATTGGTTGTCGCTGTACAGAAAGGTAAATGGATATAAAAAAGAGATACCCCAAGTATTTTCATGAATTAGCGACAGATGAATTTCTCGTGCTAAGAAGATATGGACTTGATGTACTGTTGTCCAGAACCCCAGGTGGACTCTGGGCATAAATGCTGTTCTCCTTTTGACGTAAATCCTCACGGAATTTCTTCTGCAAGTCAGTTCCAGAGAAGATGAAGGAATTCTCCTATGACACAGACAAAAGATTATATTTCAGCCTGGAAATTTAAGAGAAGGATGAGTGAAGATATTATTTGAAGAAAGAAAAATCTATACAAAGACATGGAGCAAATGAACATGGACTTAGATACTGGAGCACTGTGGAGAGGAGGCAGGGTGCTGGGCTTGGAGCCAGAAGAACTAGGTTCAAATCCTCGGTCATTCAGTTATCGTAGGGATTCTTACGCTGGAACTCTGTGAATGGGCTTTGTGGGAGACTATAAGCCCAGAACTAAATGGAAAGTAGATGTATCTCTGTGTTTTTCTGGAGCCAGATTCTACAGCTTGCATTTAAGAAATGGAGTATCACTGATCTTCTCATCGTTGGACTTTGGGTGTATAACTTTAGTTCTCTGAGCTTCTGGCTGCCTTCTCTATGAAGTGAGGGCAATAAGCCCTAATTATTTCAAAGACTAGATGTGGACTCAAATTATAAAAAGTCAAAGTAAGTATATATGTACTGAAAGATGTTTTGAGAATAAATAAATACAATGGGCAATAAAATCTAATGAACCATTTACCTTAAAAGCAGATTTATGAAAATGTTCAATAAATATTTTGGGTAAATTGAGGCATTCAACGGCACAAAAGTGGGTTTGTTCCTAAAATTTATATATACATATATGTAAATATATGTTATATATATATAACTGTGTGTGTGTGTGTATATATATATATGTATATATATATAATATTCTTTCCCCCCAAATCCTACTACTTTCGCCACAATGGAAATTGTACTGGGCTGGATTGACCTTATCTATCAACCACAGTGTTTCTTAGCCCAAAGAAAACATTTCAGCAAGGACTCCTGACTTGTTAATAGCAGAATAAACACACATCCTTCCTTTCATGGAGACAGTATAGAGGCTACTGGAACTGTGGTCATTAGAGTCAGGAGAAAATAAAAGGGGCATTTAGCTGGCAGTCTCTTTCAGACTCTTCATTGTCACTTCCATTTGACCTGGGTGGATTGGTTGCTTCAGGCTCTTAACTCAGAACCCCCACATTTTGAAGGGTCAGCTTTGTTTTTTCTTGTCTAATTGCTGGGTTTCTTGTTGAAGCATATGACAACTTGATTATTCCACCCTGTGATTTGGGAATATCAAATAAGGTGGTCCCCATAATGTGTTTCTAATGTGTTTCCCATCTGAACTAAATTGCAAAATTCTGAATAATTAAAGGGAATCAGGGTAATGGTCATCAAGCCCACTATTTTTCCATTCTTACTTTGCAATTCTCGGTAAGAAATTCCATTTTGTGAAATAGTTTCAATTCAACTCCCCAAATCAAATTTGTCATAGACATGTTAAAGAAGTAGACTCATTTAGAACTATTAAGGATCAGAATTGTCTCTTATGTAATTGTATGATTGAACAATGGCAAAATGCATACTATGGAAATTCTAAGCGCAGTGAATATGGAGGCTTAAAGGGGAGGAAATCCCTTATACTAGAAGACAAGTAAATTATAGAGTAAGAAGGAACAAGCTGATTAGATATTAAGCCAGTGCAAAACTTATTAGAAATCTTATTAGAAGAGGGGGGCATACAAAGTATAAATGTAATTAATATCACATTACCTACAAATTTTCCAAAAGTTAAGTATGTGATCTTTGAGTATTTGAGTCGTGTGTGTGTGTGTGTGTGTGTGTGTGTGTGGAGAGAGAGAGAGAGAGAGAGAGAGAGAGAGAGAGAGAGAGAGAGAGAAACTCACAGCGTCAATATTTGCCAAATGCTTTCTGTGTGCCAGGCAATAGCAGGACTAGCATTTGAAAGCCAAGGTAGCTGGACTCCAGATTCTACATTCTGAGAGTTCTTTGCACGCACATCTTCTGAGTACAGCATCAGGAACCGAAATAAAGGGGTTTATGTGTTAGACCCTCAAGAAGTCTGAGAGTTACTGTGAATGGAAACTTTAGATTAGAAACCACAGACAAAGTGTGACTAATTCTGGTCTGTTTTCTTGAAATTGAGCTTTTTGTCTTCAGGGTCTCAAGTTCCTGTGTCCTTTCTTGCTCTTGTTTCCAGATGAATGGGAAAGTCAGCAAAGACCTCAGTGTAGTGCAGTTATTGAAGAGAGAGAGAGAGAGAGAGAGAGAGAGAGAGAGAGAGAGCTAGACCCATGGCAAAAGTGGCTAAGGAATCACCTGATCCATTGGTGTGTCCCCTCATTCAGAAACATTTATTCCTACATGCAGCCATTCTGAATGCTGATGGGTTGTTTGAGTACAAAAAGCACATGTCATGACCCCAGTTTTAGAAGATTTGCATTAATATCTAAGAAAATTTTGTTTGGAAAATATGTACGTAAAAAAATGATAGTGTTAATTTCTGGCTAGCGAGAGTATGGGTAAATGGTATTGTTTTTTTTCTATTAATTTTTTTTCTATGTTTCTAAAATTTAAGTACTACCATGTTATAAAACTGGATGTTTCCAAAAACAATTCAACAAGCAAATATTAATGTCTACTGCAAGCCAGGCATTTTGCTAAGCACTGAGAAGTTAGGAAATTCCAAACACAGGGCAACATCTTCAGGGACCAGCCCTGCTGATGTCGTTCACCTCCATTGATCTCCTGGCCAGGATTGATCCAGAGTAGGGCCCCATACATATTTGTCCAATACACGACCAGAGACAGACTGATAAACAAGTGCAAAATTAATATTTTATAGGGACCGTGATAGAAATAGACACAGGCTAGAGTGCTGAGCTGCAAGTAAGAAGGGGACAATTCAGCTGGTAGATGGGTGGGGAGGAATGTTCTGGAGTGGTGACTTTATTCAGGATTGGGTGCCTGAACTGATTCTTATATTAAGACCTGAGAGGGGTAGGAGGTCATGATGTCCAGAGGGTGAGGAAGGAAGGAGAGGGAGGAAGAACAAAGCAGACAAAGGAAGCTGCATGCAAACAGCAGGCACTGGCTGGCTCAGAGTCCTTAGGAACAGCCAAAAGAGAAGAGGGAGAGAGGATACTGTAGGGAAATGAAGACGCTAGAGAAGTGGAAGTCAACTTTGAGTGTTTGCAGATGCAAAGACTAAGGACTACACACACCCCCGCAAAATTAGATGCTGAAATAAAGTGCCATGTCAACACAGAACGGGAAAGAATCAACAGAAACGAGAAAATATAGGAAGGAAGGAGTTATGGACCAAATCAAAACAAGAAGCATTCCTTTAGAAACTCTAATTAAAGGCTACCATTTGCATAAAAATGGCACAAGTCATTATTTTGGGATGGTGGGAGTTTTGAGTGGTTTTAATGGACTTTTAGCTTATCAATCTTTGTTTTTCTAAAATAACTATGCACATTATCATTGTGTCTTTAATAAGAACACATTTAAACAGGACATATCATAAACTCACTAAATAGGTTATACAGTTATACAAATATTTAGTAAAGTGTTTTTAAAAAGTCAGCTTAGGGATTCAATTCATTTCTCAATAAATCCTTTTAACATCTAAATATTTTAAAACGACAGACAAGTAGACTGAAAGGAAGAAGGGGGGAAGAAGGAGAAGGAGAAGAAGAGAGGGATGGAGGGAGAGAAGGAAGGAAGGAAGGAGGGGGAATCAATTCCTCCAAACCTTGCAGTGTGTACAGTAGGCCCCACGCATGGGCAGAAACAAGTCTCAGTACTGCTTAGACAGCTTTTCTCTGGGCTCCATCCATTGCCACTTACTGCGAAATAACCTAAGTGTGTGAAACTTAGTCATAGAGGAATAAAGTGACTGTCTCAGGCCATAACTAACAGGGTCGTGAAGAATTAGTTGTCAGCTATGGTCTCTTCAATAACATTAAATTGATAATTATCACGCAACAGAGAGCCCACTGCTAATATGGGGAATGTTGTTCCTAACCGGAACAAGAATGTTAACAGCAGTATGTTTTTCCCTGAACTACTTTATCAATACTTAACAGACTTCCTGAGAATCTGAGCTGTCTCCTCCCCTTTTGTAAAAAAAAAGGAGAAATTTCACCTTAAATATTTCTGCTCTAGTTTTTAACGCCATATCATTTTAATCTTAATGACTTTGATCCATAACCACGTATTATGTCAGAACCTCCTCCCACGACTTCACATGCTGTCCCCGGCAGACACGGGGCATGTCATTTTCTGGGTGAGTACCAGGCCCAGAGCGCTTTGCGATAGCTGATTTTATGCTCTGCTTCTTGTTTAATCAAATCAAAGCAGATATGGTTGAATACATGGACAAAAGCTACTGAATAAACACGTTTGTTCAGGAGTAACTAAGCATTAGATAATATTATGTAATGTGGAAATAAGTAACTGCCTGACTTAGGTGTTATGGTTCCCATGGCAACCACATCAGTGAAGGATAAAGGAGTTCAGAAGTATTGGTTTCTTTCGGTGCATAGATGAAATGTCTACATCACATGATGTTTTGGGTATCTTTTAAAAGCTATTCCACTTTTTAAAGTTACTAATAAGCAAAAACTCTGGGACTAAACCTTAGGAAGAATGTAAGTTGGCTGTGGATTTCCTAAGTTCTTTAGGGCTGGAAATGAGGTTCAGATCGATGGAGGGGGAGCAGTACATGAATTTTACCTGTGACGTCATAGACTCGAAGCTTAGCTGCCCTCATATGTAGGGTCCACGTGCCATAGATGTTTTTCTCTTCTTTTCTGAAAGCAAAGACAGCAGTGGCGGTAACAAAAGGGAAGGTCCCAGCCAAATGCTGAGCGCTGCAGAAGGTGGTTCCTGCGAAAAGCAGAACACATTAATTACGGAAGGGGAGACAAAGGGAGGCTTCAGTTTTGTATTCAGCGGGCTCCATAGCCCTCTCTGGTCCCTGTACCTGCTGCGGCCACCAATTCCAGTGCCCGGAGAAAGCAGAGTGCACTGGAGACCACCAGAGCCCAGTTCCGATTTGTTCTGGTTTTATTTGTTTCATTTGAAGGCCCGGCCCCGCCCCCCCCCCCCCCCCCCCCGCACCGTTGGGTGGGGATGCGGTTAAATAAACACAATCTTCAGAATTTCCAGTTACACCTTCTTAAGACTTGGAGAAGTCTCCCACTGCTCTGTAGTGGAGGGGAAGTTCATGTCAGTGGTCAGAAGGCGGGGCTGAGAGTCAGGAGAGTGTCTCAGTCACCTGCCCCCTTCACAACTTGACTCCTAATGGCCCAGGTGTGCTTTCCCCCAAAGCCCGGATTTTTAATTACTGGAGCTTTAGAGGTGACTTCCCATCTGAAAATATTAATATACTGTGGACCTTAACTGTCTCATCATCGGCGGTTCTTTGCTGCCCCACCCCCAAGAAGGTTAGTAGAGAAATGACTGTCTTTCTAAGGCATGTGTGCTTATGGGACACACAAAGGGGTTTTAACTGGAATTTACTCCGCATCTACAGCCAATCTTTACATTGGTTGTCCCACATATGTTGTTTTTCTCAAGTGTGCAGACTCTCCTGGTTTTATTCTAGATACACCACCTCTCAGGGCTCTGCTCTGATTCCTTCTGAGCACACATTTGTAAGGCCACCACACAAAGTGAGGGGAAGAGGCCTCCTGTAGGGCCATGCCCTAAAGATCAGCACACACTATAAGACCTTAGGGTTGCCCCTGAGTTGTGATGAATTGGGTAACGCATGTAAGCAAATACAAACAGTGACTTTCTTCCAACTTTGGTGCAAGTTTTTCCCTATTGGTTCTATAAGAGGACCTCTGGCTTTTGAATGCATCCCCTTTACACACAAAATAAGGTGTGGGGTCATTTTTACCCAGGTGAGCCCATGGCAGGATACTTGCCGTCTCGTTTTCCTCTTTCTTTCAATAACACAAGTAGAATATTCACCAAGTGCTTGGTATGGACCAAGCGCTTTCATTTATTCCTCACACGACACTTCAAGATACGTATTACCCTCTGAATTAGTCAGGGCTCTCCAGAAAAACAAAACCAATAGGGTGTGTGTGTGTGTGTGTGTGTGTGTGTGTGTGTGTGTGTGTGTGTGTTTAAAGAAATTTACATTAAGGAATTGATTCATACAATTGAAGTCTTGGTGAGTCCAAAATCTGATGGGAGGAGCCAGCAGGCTGGAGACTCAGGAAAGAACTGCAGTTCCGATCTGAAAGCAGGCTGCTGGAGAATTGCCTCTTGCTAGGGGAAGGTCAGTCTTTGTTCTATTCAGCTGACTGGATGAGACCCAGGCACTTGAGGGAGGGCAATCTGCTAAAACATCCTCACAGAAACACCCAGAATGTTTGACCATATTCCTGGGCACCATCTCTCAGCCACGTTGGCGCATAAAATTCACTGTCACACCATTGGATTCTCACTAACCAGGCAAAAGGGGCACAGAGAAGTTGAGTACTTGGCCAAAGCTTACCTGAGTAGAGGCTGGTATAGCAGAGGATCCAAACCAAGACTCTGGCCCCATACGCTTGCCAACACATTGTCACATGTCAGAGTGACTGCTGGTAGTGGTCTTGCATTAAGTCTTAAAGTTCCAAACTGCAGCTTCAGGCTCCATAGGAAAGCAGGTGTACCAGCCAGGGGCCTTCTCCCCTAACTGCCTTTCCCGGATGTCCCTTTCTCTGAACTTCTCGCTTAGAAAGGGCTTTCCGATGAAATGAAGTTGGTTAACCGCCATTTTGACCAGACAGAGGAAAGATTTTAATGATACCTCAGTTGTGTACTACAGTTTCCACAATACATTTTGTTCTCACAACAGCTCTGTTGGTAGATACTGCGATCTTCATTTTACTGGTATGAAAACTCAGGCTCACGTCAGGTTAAGTGATTTGCACACACTTAAAGAGCTAGTGAATGAAAGAACTAGGACTACACCATAGCCTGGTGTTCTACTGAAAAATGTGACCATACGGAATCTCCTGGTCTGCTCTCTGATGGGCCACGGCATGGAAACAAAGATAATGCCTTCCCTGACCTCCTCTGCTTAATAGAGGACAGTCTTACTCTGTTCATGAAAGCTAGTTTCTAGCAAAGAAAATAGCTCGTTTATTTTTTGAATGAAGTGGTCATTTACCAAATTCTGTTCGAACTTCTCTGGAAATGTCAAAGACTTATCTGGGCACCAAAGGCTGACCAAGAGCCCAGATATGAGAGCTTGAGTTGTGATTGATTCCTGGGAGTTCTGTGGCAACTTGGCATTGCTCAGCCTCTGTAATGCCGCAGCTCCTGTGTCTAGACCAACTGGATAAGGAAGGGGGTTGCCACAAACAGGTGTACTGAAGTAGCTTATAAAGTTAGCCGTGATGAGGCTTACTGACAAGAGGTGCTCCTTAAGTGTCTAGTGCAAAAACGGTCTACCTTCAAAACCTGCTATCCCATCTTAGGTACACACGGTGATTTGCATCGTACTATTGGTGGGGGAGGGGAGGGCTTGTTTCCAGAGTTTCATGAACTGCAAGCTGAAGCTGAGCGATCCTCCCCATCTTCTCCCAAAGAAAGTAAAATGGCATTGAGATGTATCATGATAGGATGGGAATGACTACCAATATATTGTTTAAAGAAGCTAGGTTTTTAGCATTTCCTAAAATAGGCATTTAAGTCATCTGTGTAGTTTACAAAGGCAGGCTGAGGGGAGCACAAGTATATCCTACAAGAGGCAAAAAGACACAGCCTCTTCTAGTCTAGGTATTGATACAAATTTTGTTGTCTGAGCACTCAGAAGGAAGAACTTGCAATGTTTCTGCCAAAATATCCCCTGCCCTCTTTTTTTAAATTCAGGTCTCAAAAGTGAGTAAAGGTTATGGTTTCCTTAGTATTGTATAGTTTTCTTGAAATGGAGCCTTTTGAAGAGATCGAGTCATTTCAAGGATTTTTGTTTAGATAGTTTTTTCCTTGAGGAGTGTCATAGTCAGCATGGGCTGCCATAACAAAATACCACAGACTGGGTGGCTTAAACCATGGGAATTTATTTCTCACAGTTCTGGAGACTCGAAGTCCAAGGTCAAGGTGCCAGCAGGGTTCGTGTCTGATGGGAGTTTTCTCCTTGGGTTGTAGACAGCTGCCTTCTCACTGTGTTTTCACATGGCCTTCCTTGGTGCAGAGAGAGAGAGAGAGAGAGAGAGAGAGAGAGAGAGAGAGAGAGAGAAAGAGAAAGAGAGGAGAGAGACAGACAGACAGACAGAGAAAGAGAAAGAGGCTGTCGGGTGTGTTTTCTTATAAAGACACTAATCCCACCATGGGGGCCCCACCCTCATGACCCCCATCTAAACCCTAATTACCTCCCAATGACTCCATCTCCAAATGCCATCATATTGGGGTTTAGGGATGAAACAGATGAATTTTTTTTGGAGGACACAATTCAGTCCATAGCAAGGGGTTTTGGAGGTATTAAGGCCAATACCTTTAGCATCAGAATCCTCACAATCATGTACCAGCTCGTGAGATCTTTTCTACCTTTGTGTCTTGTTGATTGGCTGGGGCTCTTGTTGCTTATTTCCCATTGGCTGGCTCAGCTGATGGAGCTATGCTGACCTGCTCTGAGTTGCGTCTTTAATAGGTTCTAGTTTGTTCTCTTTGGCTCTTGGAAAAAATGCTGTCAGGTAGCTCTTTTAGTGGGAAGTTAGTGGCTCACCATTATAAAATGTCCCTTTCACTAAGACTCACCAGAGAAGTCTCTGATTAAATACACACAGGAGAATGTAATGTCCCAGCTCCATTAAAAATAATGAGTAAGAAGAGATAGATGGGCAAAGGAGAGTGGACTTGCTTAAATTCTTAAAGGGTGTATTTGAGAAAGGCCAGTTTTGGAGAAAGATGGACTTGGTTTTGCAATTTGGTGCCACTGTTTAACAATTTAATGACTCTGGGAAAGATGCTAATTAGAATTACCCTGGACCTCTGATTTCTCTACATATAAAATGGGCATTTAAATGCCTACCCTATAAGTGCTATGAGGATTTGCCATTTTATGTAAAGTATCAAGCACAATGTACCAAATAATTGTTAACGTGCATGGTGGTCCTTCATCAATACCATTGATCGGGAATATAGTTTTTTCCAGGGACTCTCAAAATTCTTTAGGTTTCAGTCTTTCTTCTCTAGGCACTCAACTAATATTTGACATACACTTCAGTGGAGAAGATAATTAGTAAACTCACAAATTGGGATTCTGTTTTATCATCATGGTCTTAGACAGGGGTCAGAACTTCTAGCTCTGGAGCCCAATCCAGCCCACTGCTTGTTTTGGTAAATAAAGTTTTATTGGAACACAGCTCCGCACATTCATTTATATATTGTCTACAGCTGATTTGTGCTGCTATAACAGCATTAACTAGTCGTCATCAAGTGTCAGATATTTATACCTGCCCCGATACAGAAAAAAAAAAATTGTGATCCCTCCTCTAGGATAATTATGTCTAAGTTTACATGAAAATACTAACTTGTCTTGGCAACGTGAATACAAGATTAATATAATTTAAATACCCCATTTCATGTTTTAATATCCCTAATAAAGGCATAAGTTCATGCTTCTAAATACTTTGAAAAAATATACAGATCCATACATACGTATAGATGATGAAGACTGTTACTGTGCTGCCAGCCTTTGAGGAAATTCGTTCTGTTTTTGACAAAATGAGCATTAGGTGCTCAGAGTCCCAGCCTGATGAGCCTAAGAACACCAGGAACAAACCCCTAGCCTGACACATTTGAGTTTATTGATCCAATGCAATGAAACACGCTAGAGGGCGTCTCTCCAAATGAAGAGAACAGAGGCATGCTAGGACTCTGAGAGTTGAGGCGAAATTTGAATGGAGCTGTTTTTTTTTTTTTTTTTAGCTGTGTTTTGATAGCATAGTGTGCAGGTCAGTATCAGCTCGAGACTGAAAAGTGGGCCCAAGATCCTGTTTCTGTGCAAACAGTTAAGATAGATACGGACTGTGCGCAGAGACCCCTCTCTGAAGTTCCTGCTTGGGTTGTAAATCGGCACTGCTTCTCGGTATCCATAGTGACGAGGCCCTCCAGGCAAAAATGGGAGGTTTACTCTTGCTGAAACAATTTCAAACAGCAGAGGTTCCGCCAGACTATGATTCTGGAGAACAAAGTTTCTCCGTGAGTACAACAGCAGTAGTCACTGAAAGAAGGGGTTGGTATGACACGTTAGAGTTGCAGTTTGTCCTTGGGAGAAATACTGTTTCCTGGTAGCTTCGCAGTTCCCTGTATCTGTTATTCCAGCCTGGTGAATGGCCAGGCAGAGTTTTACTTTCCCGGTTAGAGTGAATTGTTACTTTTTCATCAGGAAGGTGATGATGGCAAGTGTGGGAGGTGAGGAGGTCCAGAAAGGAGAGCAAGAGGGAGATGGGGTGGAACCAAGACAGCAGAGCGGTAAATTCAAGGTACAGGTAGACTGAAGAGAGCCTTCCTATAGTCTAATACAATGCCTGATGGATAACTAGTACCTAATCTGATAAACATGTACTGAATAAATGAATGGATCTGAAGCATAAAGGAGTAGTGATATTTTAATTCCCCTAAGATTATTAGTTACAGTCTCACATAGAATCTCATGCTGCTCATTTTACCGCTTAACCCCCCCACCCCCCAAAAAAGTAGAATGGAAGTACAGATAGCCAGCAAACATGTTATGGTTTGTTTCCTTAGACACTGACAGAGTTATGTCAGTTATTCTTCATAGTAATGGCAATCAGTCAGAAAACACTGTTCTGAGTAAGGACAGACTCTCCCAAGTCTTTAAAGAGCATATGTTAGAACCGAAGAAGGACCCAGTTTCTGGAGGGGCAAGGTTTCTTTCCTGACGTGTTTGTGAAGGATGGGGTACCCTCGAGACTGGATCAGAAATGGGTCAGGAAATGACCCGTGTGACTCTAGGAATCGTAAGGTAGGAGAATTCAAACATGTCACCTCTCTAATCCTCTAACTTTTTCCCTGTCACTTCATGGAAATACAGGAAGCAAATCTGGGAGTGGCAGTGACATCTGCTCCAAGCTCCCAGACTTTCATTTTCCGTAAGTGGTATCTGGGATGCTCCCTGTCTCCTGTAAGCTCAGAGCGTAGGGTTAGTGCCAAGAGACAAGCTTACAAATGTGCAGAGTGATGCCACCTTTTTGTTCAGAGAGTTCTGGCCACCATCACAAACCGTCCCAGCAGATCTTCATTTCTTTGAAGCCCTTGAGCTCTATGTGTTCACCTTATGCAATCTCTATTTTTCCAGTTTTTCTCCATCTTCCACAAATCACTACTGGTATAAAATACCTTACGTTTCGAATATTGTTTTTAGCCTCCATCCTTTCTCTTGTCCTCCCTCATTGTCAGCCCGCCATGGAGCCAAGGGCCAGTGCAGACCCTTCCTGGCAGCAGCTCAAGAGCCTGAAGACTATTAAGTGAATCAGGGAAGGGAAACCAGAGCGGGACAGCAGTTAAAGCGGTGAAGACAGATTTTACCCAGGAACTATGACAATGGGAGAAAAGAGAGCTCAGTCTAGAACCGGGCTCACTTCCAAGTACAATGAAGACAGTGGGGATTTATAGCCAAGGAGCGGGGCGTGTCAGTGGATGGAAGACTATTAGGAGGAGACATTGGAGATAAGGGGGGATTCTGGCCAAACAGATGACAGGATTCTTGCTGCAGGCAGCCCAGGGTAATCAGACATCTGACCCAGAATTTGGTCACATATCGAGGGTCACCAGATATGGAGGGTGGACGAGCCTCTCTAAACTGACATAGCAGGACTCATGCTCAACCTGGACTATGACAGTCTGGCAAGGATGAGGCCCATTGCAGAGGTGGGCTTAGAGGGGCCTGGCGGAAGTTTGGTTATGGAGAGTCTGTCGGGTAGGGAACGAGTCCTACTCCAAAAAATACTCACACACAGGATATGAGGAGCAATGGGCAGATGAGATTCAGAGTTGCTTGGAAAACAGGTAAACGTACCCTAGGGAGCCAGCAGCGAGCTGTGAGGAAGTGGGGGGAATGGGAGCCTGCTCCCCAAGTACCCTGCGTCAGCTTGCTCAGTGGGCAGACTGGTGCCAGGACTTGGAGCGGGGTGAAGGCTGTGGGAGGGAATTCACTTTGATTAGAAGCAGCTGCGAGCAGAGAGTGACCCCCTGAGGTCCTCAAATATAGGAAAAAGCGATCTTGTGAAATACAGTCCTATAAGCTCAACCTCATTATTCAGCTAAAATAGTTGTTTATAGTGCAAGACAAATATTAAGAGGAGAGGGAAAAAAATCCTAACTGATGGAGACTAACTAGCACCAAGCCAGAGAATAATAATGAAATCCAGGACCAATAGCCGCATGGCCTTCTTAGAGACCCATAGTGCCAGACAAAGTTAATAGCTTGCTTCTTGAAAAGAAATGTGTGCAGGCACGCGCGTGCACACACACACACACACACACACACACACACACACACACACCACCAGAATGAATGGTTAAAAGAAACACAGCAGATGTTACTTATTTGGACTTTACTAAAGCACTTGATAAAAATGTCTCATGAAATTTTACTTGCAAAACAAGTTCAAATTGGCTGGAATAGGAGAATTCCGATGCCGATTAAAAACTGGCTCCAAAACCATAAACCAAAGGTAATGGAACTGATAAATAAATGGCAGCACATCTACATAGTTGCTGGAAGGTGCTTTAGCAGAATGCCCCAGGGCTTACTGGGAGGACTAAGCTTATTAAAAATCTTTATCAGTGAGTTGGAAGAACCAGTCCACAGGATGTGTGTGAATTCTGCCAGGAATACTAAAATGGCAAGTGTCTGAGAAAGCATGGAAAATCAGGTCCTGTGCAGAGGGATAAGCAGAGAGGTTAGAGGTGTGTGTAAGGAAGGGGGGGGGAGGAACAGAATGGGAGCCACCTGGGGAACACCTCAATATGCTGATCTGTGAAGACGGGGCTGGGGGACTGCATGAAGGGGACAGTGGAGATCTACGATGGCAGAGAAAGGCCCAGGAGGCGAGGAAACAAAAAATTCAGTATAAATTGACAATGCTGTTTGGGAGCCAACTCGAGAGGATCCAGGTTCGTGGGCTCTGGAGTTTATAGAGTTTGGGCCACCCTTTTTAAGAAAAAGACGAAACATTATTAATTTAAAATAAGGTAGAGGACCTTGAAAGTGAGCCAGTTAAATGAGGGGCCTGGAAGCATAAGCTCAGTGAGTTTCCATCTCATGAAAAGTTGTTCCCAACCTCAGCTTACTAATTAGGGGCTTCTCGTGGGGTTAGGAGGCAAGGGAGACTTACACATGTAAAGCTACCACGTTTACATGAACAGTATGGAGGTAAAAAAAGTTTGCTGGGACGTTGTGTTTTTTTTCTTCATGTTCCAAGATTTTTTTTGCAACATCGTCTGTCATTGGAAGGAGTTAGTGGAATGTGTGGATACACGAGGGCCCCTTCATGCAATGGAACACTATCAGCCTTTCATAAGAGCAAGGCCATGCCTGCTGTTAGTGGGTTAGGGGTGTCCTTACACCCCTAACTGCTGTAAAGGAAAAGAGCAAGTTGCAGAAAATGGTGCAAAGTATGATACAGTTATTGTTTTAAAAAATAAGTGTCTGATGAGCATACAAAGATTCACACAAAACTATTAGTGGTGGTCACCTCTGGGTGATGGGATGAAGGAATAGAGGGAAAAAGGAGGGAGCCAGTCTCCCTTTTCTACTTTAACTATGTATAGGACGTTGTCTTTTTGGTGAGATATTTATACACCCACATGCACATACACAAAAATATACATTAAATGGCTTCAGAAGGACTTTGAGAAAATTAAGATGCCCTATTCAGTAAATAGTGTATTGTCTTATACTGCCAACTCTTCGGGTTGTTGCTGTATAGACAGATGGAGGTCACATGAAAAACCACTGGCTGTGTCGAAGGGACAGCCGCAGCTTGCTGAGCCCTACAAAGATTCAGTTCTGTTTTCAGAGAAGCCTAGTGACCCGGTGACTGTGTACATGTGTTTGACACACCCACACAAAGCTGCTCCATCATGGAGAGTCCTGAGCTCAGTTTATTTCATGGCAATGTTGAGTTTTCGAAGTGAGACTTGGAGCTGAATACTGCGTGGGGTTACATGGGAGGTGAGCCAGGAGAGGCAAGCAGACATGTTTAGGAAAGATGTTATCTGGGCCCATGAGCTGGGGTTTACTTGGAAATTTCTCTTATTCCCCTGAAGGGTTTGCGTTGAATTCATCTTTGGGTTGGTCCTTACTTTCAAATGTGCAAAATTGCCCTCGAAGTCACAGGAGAACAAACTCTCTTCATGGGGCTGTGGTTACATTTGCTTCCATCTGACCTGGAAACACCTGTAGAAATGCTTTGCCTTGCAACATTCTGTATAATTTTATTCTATTTGGATTTCCCATCATCGGTAAAGCAAATAAATAGCTTTCTGATGAGTTGTGTGTTTGGGGCAGTCTAACTATAATCAGCTTCAATTCTGAGTTTCTTCTGCTCGTCTTTCATTGCAGCCAGAAGTGCTAGATTCTGACAGTGCTTTTTTTTGTATATTGTTCTTGGTCTATAGCAACTGGCTGATAAACGTGAAAAGTCTTGTGTTTATCATCTGCCAGGTTTTTGTTGTGAGATTTAATTTTTCCCCCTTTACAAGCTGTTCAAGTGTTCTAGCTATAGAGACCAGATGGTTTTTCTATCCCCTTGATGTTTCCTTCGTGTGGATGAGGTTCAGAGACGTTCTAAGGCTGTACCAGGAAAGGCTTGTTTCTGCAGTTATTCTGGTTAGGATCACTGCGTTTATGCTTTTGCCAGCATGAAAGAATATTCAATCTATCAAAGTCTGGAAACCACTTCAAATAAATGGTCCTGTGTGTTTTGAAATCATGTGGGGAAACCCCAGGTTTCAAGTAACCATTAATAAATAATTACCCTTTTGTTAATGCATCCTGCCAATTCCATGATAAGAAAGAGTTGATGGATGACCTAGCTGGTTCATAGCTTTAGGCTCATTAGACTGTGCTTGTCTCCTATTCCCCACAGGTGGAAGGTTCCAGACCTATCTCCACTCCATAGGAAGTACTCGGTGAGTAGTTTAAAAGTGTAACAGAAAAGCTTTCCCCCGTAAGTTGTAGCCCAGAGCTTAGCCTATAGACAGATGCTCAATAAATATTTCTCGCTGATTTGGGATTTCTGACTGGTGGTGTGGGAGATCAGGTTTGCTAAAGGTGAGTGAGAAACCACGACAAACAGCACAAGGAGAGGAGGTTTTCGGTGACACTGATTGGCATGTGTGGCCTGAGACACCCAGGGGTTCTGGGCAAAAAAAGTGTCCAGGCGTCAGTAAGCAAAACAATAATTAAACAAGCTCTTAGAACTGTTCTTAC
Source organism: Rhinolophus sinicus (assembly GCF_036562045.2). Classification (NCBI taxonomy): domain Eukaryota; kingdom Metazoa; phylum Chordata; class Mammalia; order Chiroptera; family Rhinolophidae; genus Rhinolophus; species Rhinolophus sinicus. Next base: position 103,579,407 of record NC_133752.1, on the reverse strand, counting down.
CTCTTAATAAGCACTCGACTTGATACTGAGCATAAGTGGTCGGGCAAGTAAGTTCGTGAAGTCATTCTAGAAAAAGTGCTACATACCTCATTGCTGAATATCACTATGGTCACCTTTGAAGTACTCCCCTTGGGAAGCCAGTGCCTAGTCCACCCTTCAAAGTAATTTTGGAACTCTTTTTCTGGAATGGCCATCAGAGCTGTTGTCATATTACCCTTGATGTCCTGAATGTCATCCAAATGTCTTCCTTTCAATATTTCCTTTATCTTCAGATAAACAAAGAAGTCACTGGGGGCCAGATCAGGCGAGTAGGGAGGATGTTCCAATACAGTTATTTGTTTACTGGCTAAAAACTCCCTCACAGACAGTGCCGTGTGAGCTGGTGCATTGTTGTGATGCAAGAGCCATGAATTGTTGGCGAAAAGTTCAGGTCGTCTAACTTTTTCATGTAGCCTTTTCAGCACTTCCAAATAGTAAACTTGGTTAACTGTTTGATCCATTGGTACAAATTCATAATGAATAATCCCTTTGATATTAATAAAAGGTTAGCAACATCATTATAACAAGTTCATGAACTTAATTGTCAGACCTCGTAGGTCATGTCAACGCTGTGCAGCCAAAGGCCACCAGGAACACACCTGCAGCTGAACAGGTGGGATTAGCTGCAGTGAGACAGGACACACACCTTGGGGAACTGGGGGTGTCTTAGGATGACACAGTGTTCAAAGAACCCATTATAGGATTTGGGCTTAGGCTGGGTGGTTTGTGGCTGCTCTGATTCCACTGCATGGGTGTATCGCCGTCTGCTCTAAGTTTAGGGACACTCCTCGTTGACCAGAAGTAGTGTTTCTGTGACCCAGTGTCCTCGTATTAAGCGAGTGTAGGCCAAGATGTATTGTCTCAATGGCTTCATGCCGCGCTATTCAGGAGGAATTCTAAGGTTCTGGAAATTAAGATCAAGGCGCCCAGGATCCCGAATTTTTATACTTTTTCTAGTAAAACAGTTTGTTGGGTTGTAGGGGTTGGTGGGGACATGGCGTTGATAGAAACAGGATGCGCCCACGCGCATGCGCACACATGACTGTAGAAGAAGCATGTCCCTCCCGCTCATCCCCCTCCGGTCCCCATTCTAATCTTGCCTTTATAATTGCCCTGCTTATCAGGACTCCTTCAAGGAGCCAGTCCCCAGCCAATGCCCTTTGCAGGCAGGTGTTAATCAAGCTCCATTTGTAAAGGCAGAAGGAAGAGGCTACACTGGGGAGTCCGTGATTATAAGAGACACCGCGGAAAACAAGAGTGCATCCGTATAGTCATTTAGAAAATGTGGCTGGGGGAAGAAATTCCAACGAAAGCATCTCAAGGTACATTTAAACGTGGCTCCCTGAAGGCCACTAGTCCAAGCTAATTAATATGTGGGGGAGGTTATACTTCAGAGAGATTTCTAATAAAATTTAAAAATGTGAATAAAACACCCACACAGACGACCTATGGCAGCCCAGAAGAGTGCATCTCACATCTCTGTAAAATACAGGGAACTGACAGAAATTCTGCCACTAATGTGTTTCTGTGAGGATGGGGTGGGCTGCTTACAGCGACTTATAGTGTGTTAGTGTTTGTCACAGCTCTGCAGCATTAGAGACTGGCCCCTGGGAATTTAATCGATTACAGGTAAACTGCACGCTCAGAGTAGACTCTGAAATCCTCCCATCTTCTTTCTACAGCTTCCATTCATTAGCTGCTGACTTTTAAGACAGGACAAAAATAAGCCGTGGGTGTCTGAGAGAGAAAGGAGAAGGGCACAGCCAGAGGGGGCGCAGCAGTCTGGGCAGGGAGGGTTATCCTGAGCTGCCTGCCTGGAGAAGCGCGGTGGCCAGGGAGCTGGAGAGGAGTCACCCTGGTCAGTGGAAGCAGGTGCCTTCCTGTCTACGCTCCCCCAAAGTGTGGTCCCTGGACCAGCAGCAGCCTCACCTGAGAACTCGTCAGCAGAACAAATTCTAAGGTCCCACCTTGGACCTATTAGATCATACCCTGGGGGTGGGGCCAAAGAGTCTGTTTGAACGCCCCCCTCCAGATGCCCTAGACAGCTGCTCAAGTGTCAAGACCTCTGCTCGGCATTCCTGGTTCCCGACCTTGAGCCTTTATCAGGAGCCCCAGAAATCCCATTAGGGAGGCAGACCCAGGCCCCATGGATCTGCATTTTTAAGAGTTCCCCAGATGATTCTGAGGGTCTTTCCAGTTGGGGGCCAGTAAGGTCTTTGAAACGGTGTGAAAAGTGCCGAAAAAGAGCACTTGCTCACCCAGCCTTGCTTCCGGCACACCTGATGTCTTACCACCATGACTTGTCCCATTTAGTTACACATTTGCTTTATTGTGTTATCCTTTATTATAATTCAAAGTGCTTTCTGATTGATTGATCAGTCCCTTTGGTCATTCACGTGGTCCATTAATAAGCATGGTGGGGGCCGGCTCAGTGGCTCAGGTGGTTAGAGCTCCATGCTCCTAACTCCGAAGGCTACCGGTTCAATTCCCACATGGGCCAGTGGGCTCTCAACCACAAGGTTGCAGGTTCGACTCCTGCAAGGGATGGTGGGCTGTGCCCCCTGCAACTAGCAATGGCAACTGGATCTGGAGCTGAGCTGCACCCTCCACAACTAAGACTGAAAGTACAACAACTTGAAGCTGAATGGCACCCTCCACAACTAAGATTGAAAGAACAACAACTTGACTCAAGTCAAAAAATGTCCTGGAAGTACACACTGTTCCCCAATAAAGTCCTGTTCCCCTTCCCCAATAATAATCTTAAAAAAAAAGAAAAAAGCATGGTGTGTCTCCTACATGCAGGGCATTCTGCAGCTCTAAGATGGGAGAGGGAGGACACGACACCGCTGTTTCTTCCCTTCAGTGGGTGGCAGTCTATTTACCCCTAGGGGACACACACTGGAATAAGGGAACACACTTCAACAGGTGTCCAGTAGAAATGCTGGATAAATGACTGGTATAGATGCCAAACGGGGAGGGAAGAGAGCCAGTGAGGACATGCCTCCCTCCCTCCCCCAGCCCCAGGGCAGTGGATGCTGTCTTTAGAGGGGGGCTGGGAGCAGAGAGAGCGAGTGGGTGGCCTGCCAACTGCTGACTTCCGGGGGAGGGGAGAGCTTGGTTCTGTGCCCACGTCTCTGCCCCCATGTTGGACATGGTCTGTACCCCGCCCGGGGGATACTCATAGCTGTCTGCGACCACCTGATTGAGTCTTACTTATCTTTTAATAAGCAGTTCAGATGTTCTCTCCTCTCTGAAAATTGCCTTTACCTGACTCCCCTGACCCTGCAAAGCAGAAATACCCCCTCCCTCGTCCAGAAATGTATATAAACTTCGATGCTGGACACTTCACTTGTTTCACAGAACAGTAGGCATGATGTGTGCTCCACAAACTTTGATTTGTAAGAATTGTCATCTTACATAATTTTTCTAAAATCAAATTTGTTTGGACTTAGGACCCCATGTCACAATGTTAGTGAAAATTCAACCTTTTCTGTAATATGTCATCTATATATCACATTGTGTGTTCACTCCCCCTCAATAAACTTTAAATTAAAACAAAAAAAGAAAAGTTTCAGAAAAAAAAAAAAAGAATAAAGAGGATATTATCCAAAAAAAAAGCAAGAAAAGAAAGAAAAAGAAAATTCAACCTTAGCCATAACTGGGGTTCCTTCTCCACAGCCCCACAATAGTCCTGGAACTTTCCATAGAGCAGACTATTGAATCAGGCCCTTCGCTGCCCGTCCACTGTTGTCATCACAGATCCTCTCAGTGGCCACACCCACACAAGACCCAGCCTCACAGTCATTCCACTCAGATGCTTTTGCCAGCTCCCAGGGAGCTGTGAAGGTGCTAGAGGCCAGGAGTATGGGGGGAAAATATGAAGACTTGGCACAAAGCTCTAGCTCCTGAAATCATCTTGCCACCAGTATTTTCCGTGTCCTTCTTTCTTGCCTTCCTCCCTCATTGTCATTTCTATAAAGTAAGAGATTGTGTCTGCCTCCTTGTTTTACTGTCTGGCCCAGCACATAGTAGGTGCTCAATTAACATTGGTTAAACTGAACTTGGTAATGATGGGAAACTTTGTGGAAAGGTAGGATTGAGGGGGACCCTGTAGGATGGTTACAGGTTGATGCAGAGATAGAAGGAGGGGATTTCAGGTGGCGGAGCAAATGCTCCGACTTTATCAGGTGGAAGTAAGAGTATTGCATGTGGTCCAAGGGAAGGTTTGTGTTAAGAAAGTGCTAGGAGGTAGAATTAGAAAGGTGGTTTGCATCCAGGCTCACACCAGGATACGATCGAATTATCCAGAGATTGGGGAGCTGCAGAAAGGAGCTGCAGAAAACCTATGAATCAGTCTCCTGAAGGGGAACTGCATTAAGGCACCAATATTTTATGGGGAATGAGCTGAACCAAGTTCTCCTCACTGGGCAGAGTGGCACCAAGGAGAGCTGCTGTGAGAGGAGGCACGGAGGTACTGAGCACTTGCTAAATGAAGGTCTGACAATTAGGTTCGCAAACTTGTTGCAAGGATGTTGCTAAACTTTTTTGATGTCAGAGGGATTATTCATTATGAATTTGTATCAATTGGACAAACAATTAACCAAGTTTACTATTTGGAAGTGCTGGAAAGGCTGCGTGAAATAGTTAGATGACCTGAACTTTTTGCCAACAATTTCATGGCTCTTGTATCACGACAGTGCACCAGCTCACACAGCACTGTCTGTGAGGGAGCTTTTAGCCAGTAAACAAATAACTGTATTGGAACACCCTCCCTAGTCACCTGATCTGGCCCCAACGACTTCTTTCTTTATCTGAAGATAAAGGAAATATTGAAAGAAAGACATTCTGATGACATTCAGGACATCAAGTGTAATACAACAGCAGCTCTGATGGCCATTCCAGAAAAAAGTTCCAAAATAGTTTTGAAGGGTGGACTAGGTGCTGGCATCAGTGCATAGCTTCCCAAGGGGAGTACTTGGAAGGTGACTGTAGTGATATTCAGAGGTGAGGTACGTAGCACTTTTTCTAGGATGAGTTCGCGGACTTAATTGTCAGACCATATGCTCTTCCAAAGGATAGATTTATGTTTAAAACTCATAACAACTTTATGAGTTAGGTACTATAATGCTTACTTTATTGATGAGAAAACTGAGGCCCAAGACTCAGTAACTTGCCCTAGATCACACAGTGAATAGGTGGTAGAGCTTGGATTTGAACCCAGGCCTTCTGGCTATAGAGCCAGTGTACCTCACCACTGTGCAGTGCTGTCACTTACCTTACCTAGACTAGGGCCTCAACGATGGAGGACTAGACGGTGAACTGACCAGCTCATCTCCAGTCCTTTCTTCAAATGCCCTGGCGAGACACGAGCACAGCCTTACTTCTGCAGAGCAAGAGAGGGGCCAGGTCCAGCCCAGAGCCCAGTCCCTCCCCCCCCACACACACATTGCCACACTTCGGCGGACCACCCATCCTGCTTCCCCAGGCATTGGGACGCTGAGTCTGGTTCCATGCCCATCGGCAGAAATTCTGGGGTCAGGAGAGGGAGCAGCCCCTCTTCATTCTTATCTGTGCATCAGTTCGTTGTCAAGGAGTTCATTGTCAGCCTGTCCTTTCAGACCCAGTTACCCCATTCCTTTGCCATTTCGTGGGTTCTTGCTGAAGTTTAAGACATTGCCCTCTGTTGAGTTGTAAATTCTAAAATGGCAGGAAACACCGGATTGAGCACACGACATTTATTATTAACTCGGAAAGTGAGGCTTTGAGAATTTAAATACATTGGTCAAGATTCCCCAGTTAGGGGGCAACAGCTGGGATTCAGGAAGATAGTCTCCTGAGGTGCAATGCCAAACCCAGTGTTCTTAACAAGACGCTGTTTGATTCCCCAACATTGAAGAATACGCATGAAAATGCATTTACCAAGCTCCCAGAAAGGTAGCCTGGCAGGACCCGTTCTAGGGAGAGAGCCTGGAGCTAAGCGTGTGGGGGAGGCTCTCCGCCCTGCCTATCTATCTATACTCTTTGCCTAATCACTTTGCAGTTTCTCCTACGAAAGGGTGACAAGTATTTTCTCATCCCTTGACTCTGGGTTTGGCCACGTGACAACTTTTTACCCATCAGAATGAGAAAACAGTGTGTGTGGAGGGGTGCCTGTTCCAAAACTATTTCCACCTGCACGTTTGCAGGTGTGCTGACATAATCACAGGTACATGCTCTGGCCAGTTCACTGGTCCCAGGAAAAGGATGAGAGTGGCCAGAGCACCTTCAACTGTGCTCGTCCTCCAGCAGCTGATCCCCCTCCCCGCCCACACACATAGCCCCCAACCTGCCTATACCTGAGAATTTAATGTTGTTGTTTTAAGCCATTATGGTGTGGGCTGATTTGTTATGCTGCATCTTTTTGGCCAAAGCTAACTGATACAAAGTGGGTTTGAATTATGGGATATAATTATACTCAAAGCAACTGCTGTGACTTACTTGCTTTGGCCATTACTTAAACTTTCTGAGCCACAGTGTATGTCACAAAAGATAGGAAAATAGACGTTCCAACCCATAAAATGTTTTTGTATTTCTGTGTGCTGAATAAGTGAGATAATGCTGGTGAAATCCTTAACATAGCACGTGGCACAAGTCCCTTTGTGTTAGCTGTTGTCATGGTGGCCCTGCGCTTGGGAAAGGGCCCTGCAGGCAGGAGCGCCTCTTATTGGGTGCTGACCCAGAGTGGCAGATCTGCGTCTGCTGACTGGTTTGCTGGTGTTCCGGTTTTGTGGGTGTGCCCATCCGTGGCTCAGCGGGATCAACTTCCACGTGCTAAACACCCTTGGCCTGAGAGTGGTGTGTGTGTGTGTGTATGTGTGTGTGTGTCTGTGCACACCTATGTCTGTTTATTCTGACTGGAACGTGAGTAGAGACTGGGCCTATTTCTGCTTCTCCAAGATTCTGCCAAACATCTATATCTATGTTCCCATGATCTCATGAAGTGGGGCACTCCGTTTCTTGGGGTTAATGATGGTTAACAGAGAAGAAAAATCATGAACCACTGGCCTGTCTTCCAGCCTTTATTTAGTTGGTAAACACGCCTCTCCTGAGCGTCTCTGCGTTTGTAGGGTGGTGGGTAACTATCTTCCCAGCCTGAGCCAGAGAGCCAGAACTCGCTACACCGTGTCCCCTGCGTCCGAGTGTCCAAGCAGCCTTGATGTGATTGGATTAGCAGTGGTAGTTGCTTTCCAGGACGAGGCCCTTTTTGATTCATTTGGGCAGTTCCCAGTGAGCTTGTAGAGCAACCCGCGCGGCTTAGCCACCTTCCAGCCTGAAAGCTGCTGAAACGCAAGCAATCCGCACAAAGGCAGGAGGAGGGAGCCATGGGCATTTACTGAAGCTTATAAAACTGTCAGCAAAGCAGGCCCTGCTGCCTGGATTCCCCGGCTCTGTGTTTTACAGCGCTGAAGTCAGCATCTTGATTCAGCTGCGTAAATAACCTCTCAGAGTCCTACAGAGGCTTGGGGGGAAGGGTGAGGGGCCAGGAAAATATGTCAGGACTACGATATAAACCCCAGGGAAAAGGGAGAGACCCACAGGGCTTCAGACTCTGCAACAGGAGGGATCGGGTGGTTTTGTTTTGTTCTAATTTTTCCAGATGATTTCTAAATCCTGTATTGATTATGTCATGTATGTAATTGATCCTTAGCAATTGTTAGCCAAATGACTATTTAGAAATCTGATTGACTTTTAGTCTCACCCTCCCTCCCTCTTCATGGTGTTATTTCTAATTACAGTTTCTGCTCTTTTTTTCAATTCCTCCTGCTCTTTTTTTCAATTCCTCCAACCAGATCAGGCATTTGACTTGCAAATCTAATAATCCCTTTGTATCATTGGTCAGTCCTAAGAAGCCCATTTTTCTTTCTGTCTTTCTCTTTCTCTCTCTCTCTCTCTCTCTCTCTCTCTCTCTCTCTCTCTCTCTCTCTCCCCTTCCTTCCTTCTTTCCTTCCTTCCTTCTTTCTTTCTCTCTCTCTTTTTCTCTCTCTTTCTCCCCCTCTCTCTCTGATGCTTGCAGAATAATTGGCTGAAAATAAGGCTCCACCAGCCTCAGAAATATCTTACCTCACAATTCAGCGACAGAGTAGCCCAGATATCAACCAGCAGCTGCCATCCTTGCCTCCTAACTGTGCCCCACTCTCCACCGCAGCCGGTAGGTGCTGTCACACACAAGGGCAGTGAGTCTGGGCCAGGACGAAGGAAGGTCATATTCCCGCCCTGTGGGGAAGATGGAGCTGGGACAGGGAACAGCATCAGAGATGCACTGCCAGGGCCTGCTGTGTTTCGGGGCCTCCAAGCTGGTGTAGCATCTTGTATGCATTCAGTCACCATGGCACAAAGTCTAGCAATCTAAAACGTGTGTAAAGAAGCGCACAGATAGGACGAGGTAGAGTAGCAGGTGCTCAGGGTTCCAAGTGCCTGCCTGCTTGCTGACGGAGCAGGTTAGCAGGCCCGTGTAGACAGTCCTAAATCAGGTACAGGGCTGCATGATGACTTGGTCCCCTTGGATGACACAGCCTCATGAACGTACCGCGGAATGTGTAAGAAGCTCCTGAGGATGCGTTGACATTTTATCTCTGGAATTAATTCAGACCAAGGCTCTGCAACTAATTTGTTCAAATTGGGTCTAGCTGTGGTTTCCTTTGGTTCCTCTTGCTTTGGTTTCTGCTTTGGACTGAATCGTATCCCTCCCCCAAATTCATAAACTGAAGCCCTAACCCAAAGTGATGGTATTTGGAGATGGGGCCTTTGGGCGGTAATGAGGGTCAGATGAGGTCATGAGGGTGGGGCGCACAGGATGGCATTAGTGGCTTTATAGGAAGAGAGAGTGAAAGAGCAAGAGAGCGAGAGAGCGAGAGAGAGGAGACCTCCATCATGTGAGGACACAGCAAGAAGGTGGACATCTGTAAGTCAGCAAGCAGAGTCTCATCACAAACAGAAGCTGCTGGCACCTTCATCTCGGACTTTCCAGCCTCTCTGACTGTGAGAAATAAATGTCTGTTGTTTGAGCACCGCCATCTGTGGTGTTTGGTTATAGCAGCCCCAGCTGACTAAGATAGTTTCCATTGTTGGTTTAGTTTTCTGTACGAAGCTAATGATGCCCTTGACCCATGGAGGACATAACTTCTAACACTTTCTACCTATTCTTTCAAGGATATAAACAGAACTCCTGTGCCCTTTATAAGCAGTATCCAGAAAAGGGGAGGGTTATAGGATCAGGGTGGGGATAAGAGAGAAACCGTGAAGGAATAACAAGAAAAAAATACATGATACATGTGGAACAATGACTTAGAAATCCTTAAAAGCAACGTAAAAACAAATACATAATAGTTCAATATAAACAGAATCAACTCTGTTCTAAACAGAAGAGCTATTCTTAAATATGTGAATGCCATAGGCTCAAAAAATTAAAACTCTTGTAGTTGGAAAATGTAACTATCCTAGAGTTTTCATAAGTTCAGTACGTATTTCCCTCTTGTTTAACAAAGAATACTACAATTACAAATGATCAAAGGAATTTTTTTTTTACTTTTTCATTATGAATTTTCACTTCTAATGATAGTACATTATTGAGTCAAGAGGATAAGGCTATATCTTAAAGACTCGACCTCATTTAAAAAGAACTTACTTCTTAATCCCCTCTGAAGTTAAATGATGCTATTTAATGAAGTCCATGTGCTACTATATTTTCAAATAAATATATTTTACATGTGGGAAATATTCAAGTATATAAGTTTATATTCAGCTTTGAACTTTGAAAGAGCAGGTTGGAAATTATATTAATGTTAGATCCCAGCTGGGAATAACTGGTAAGCTGGCTTCTAATTACTTAACACAACCGGATAAAATCCTACGTGCTCTTGCTTTGCTTCATGTTATGCAAAAAAAAAAAATATATATATATATATATATATATATATATATATATATATATATATTTTTTTTTTTTTTTTTCAAGCTAACATGGTGCATTGGAAATTGGCTTGTGGTTGTGGTTGTGCTGATTGCTTAAAACAAACAATCAAAAATTATCTGAAACTTGCTGTATTAAAAAGTTCTATCATTGAAATAGATTACTGCATCAATGAAATTCATTTTAGAGATTTGATGAATGGTGAAATCTTTAAATTCTGTATTAGAATTCATTTCTGCAAAATAACACCCAGTTGTTTTTGTTTTCCTTCTAACAGCATTCCAGGCTTAAAAACATTTTAAAATCACCTCCTCTGTGTTGAACCAAGATTGCAAATTCTACAATTGACCACTTTTCCTGAACCGTATTTTCTGTAACCATAAATCTTATATTTTGAATAATATTTAGGTACAGAGATCTAATCAATGATGTATATTAATGGCAAATAGGGAGATGGAAAAAGCATTTTCAGATACTAATCCTATTTTCCAGGGAGCTCTACATAGCATTTTACTTCAGGTAAACCTATGCTTTGAAATTGTAATTTCGCTGGAAGTCACTGGAATTATACGTACATTATGAAACAAGTTAGGAAAAAATAATGTCTTTGCCTATTTATAGCTTACGTGGCTTTTGTAAGCAACACATTAGTATATGCGTATATGACACTAGTTCCATTTACACTAGTTCCATATACACTAGGTCGTTATACTTTTCCCACCAGTTTTATTTTATTGAGCCTGTAGCACTATAAGGCAAGGCATTGCATTCATATGAAATCTGATGACTGGATTTCAGCATGCGTCACCAAAAATGTACTGTTCTTATCTGCATTTGAAATTGTTCTGGAGTTAGACCATGTTTTGCAATTACCTTTCTGAAAAATTCACCAACGTTTTCTGCAGTTTCATAATCTAAATATTTTTTCACCACATGTATCTTGTGTCCATATACTTCTCCCAGTTTGAAAATAATCATCCCTCAGAAATTATACATGGCCATCCAGTCAACTATGTTCGCTAATAAAATGTTTTTGCTCGTGCTACAGACCAGAGACACTCGAATTGTTGGCTGAAAGCCACGTGTATTGAACATAGTTCATTTAGGCACATGCAAACCCTTAGTCTGATGGACTTGACATTTTCTGAGTTCCCTCTGTGCCACCTATGATGTCATATATTTTCATACATTTTGTGTAATTTGACTTTCACAACAACTCCATGAAGTATTGATATGTCTACCGGGAGTGTCAAAAAAACGTATACAAGTGGACACTTCGGTCAACGTTGTTCAAGCAGTAGTTCACCATAATCAGAAGTGTCTGTACACTGGCAACCAGTTTGAGCACCTCTTGTAATTGCAGACGTCAAACCTGACTTGTGTTCGTCCTTTGTTATCCGTATATATTGTTACAATTTTAATAGTTTTTTCCTTTCTTAAAATGTGTATACATTTTTTTCGGCACCTTCTGTATTTCAAAGGCAAAGAAACTGAATCTGAAGTTAAGTCACTTGCCCAAGAGCACACAGCTAGTAAGAGATGGAGGCCCAGGTCTTCCACTTCAAGTCTAGCGCACTGTCCAGTGAGCACCGTGGAATGAGAGCTCCCCACCCCACCCACCCAGGACGGTTCTGCATGAACCCTGGTGCCAGAGAACATGTACACGACCTCAGCAAAGTCTCTCATCAAAACTCTCCTAGTCCCACCCTTCTAGAACTGATATGGTCACTCTGTTAGAGTCCATGCTTCTTATTGAAGCTTCTCTTCTTGGCTTTCCACCATACGTGCCTTGAAATATGTACTTTGTATTACAGTACACCATCCAGGTCTCATCGGCCTATTGCACATTTAATTAATGACTACTCTGTTTGTCCACACTTCATTCCCACTCCGTATTCTTCAGTGTGCTTCTGTATACTTAACATTCCTTCCATACTTCTCTTTTTGTCTGTTAATTCTTTTGTTCCTCTGAGGCTAACTCTCTTTTTCTGTGTTCCTTTCACATCAACTTCCTGCCTCCACCCTCCTCCCCTACAAATGTGGGTATTTTCTTTGTTTTAAGAACAAAACAAAACAGGAAACCAGGCCATCGTAATATTTCTTCGCACCCGAGGCCTTGGCCTGCTCTTCTGTCTTCTTATGGCTGATTGCTTCTCCTGACTGCTGATTTTAAAAAACATTTTGGTAATGAATTTTCCAGTTGGTTAGATTCTGGATTAATAGCAGTTTATGCTAAAATTCCAATTTTCAAAATGGAAAATGAGAGACCAATGGGACAAGAATCGTCCCCGAGTTTGTATAAATCATCAGTATTGGCAGATAAAACAAGAATTCAAGGCCTTCTCATGATCTGAACGGAATTAGTGGTTTCTAACCTTTGGAGAGAAAGAGCTTGGGGTTTTAAATGAGCATACATGGGTGACACCAGTAGGACATTTTTTTGCCACTGAACTGGAAGGCATGGTCAATGCTCCCTCATAGAAACCCCCCTAGGTTTCTAAGGCAAGGCTTTGTAGGAGGGGTAAGAGCCCACTGGACAACAGGGATTTCACCTAGAGATCTGGCTTGGGCTCCGTTTCCCTGATAGGTGCCTATTTAATGGTTAAGGACTCCTGTTCCAAGTTATGTATCTTGGCTCAGTACTCGTGTGCCTGTTAAAATGGAAGACTAGATCCCAAGCGCAAATGCGACAGTAATGTCCACTGATTCAACAATACTCGGAGCACTCACTAAGTACCCTCAGAGCAGGTGGTCTGCAGGGTAGACAGACTATTCTGGACAGAAAACGACCATCTTCAACAACAGTGGGAAGCAGCGTGGGGCAGAGGGGCCTGGGTGAAGGGTCTGGCTCCTTTCCCTCCCTCACTGACGTGTCCGGAAGCAAGCTCCTTCTGTCACCTTCTTTGTAAAATCATATAATAGTCCCCCCCACATGGCATTACTGTGGTTTTTGAATGAAATACTGCACAGAGAGCAATGTCTGGCACACCATAAACTTAATAAATGTTCACTCCTGTTGTAAGGAATTGTCTGCAAATTTTAATGATTTGATCAATATATATGCATATTTCTCTGCCTTTTACTTTTAGTCATGTGCCTTTTGCCCAATGTAATTTATCACCAGTGCCCAAGAGGAAAAGAGATTGATTGACTAAGCTTTTCCCTGGATAAAACTTTGGTAGAGCAGATAAGTAAAGAATAATTTGCAGACTAGCAATGCTTTTAGTCTTAGTTACATGGCTTCTTTAGTCTATATTAGGGCTTATCTTGGAACAAAATACCATGGGTTTCCGATAGGGCTAGAAAACTTTTGGGGGAAGCCAGACACAGTGTTAGAACTTCAACAAGAAGAATGAATCTGAAATGTTTTTTCATGATCACATCTATGTATGTACCCATTTCTTATTTGCAGTCTCTTCTTTGTTCCTCACCTTAGAATAGACTAGAAGTCGATTTAACACATTCTTACTGGAAAGAGAAGAGAACTAATTAATTCCTACCATGTGCTAGGCATATGTGTATATATATATATATTCTTTTTCTTTTTTATTGTGGTAAAATATACATAACATAAAATTTAACATTTTAACCATTGTTAAATGTACAGTCAGTGATACTGAGTATATTCACACTGTTGTACAACCATCTCCACCATCCATCTCCAGAACTTGGCATCATTCCAAACTGAAACTGTCCCCAGAAAACAATGACTCCCTGTTCCTTCTTCCCCACAGCCCCTGGCGGCCACCATCTACTTTCTGTTTCTCTGATTTGACTACTCTAGGGACCCTACAGAAGTGGAACCTGACAGTATTTGTGCTTTTGAGACTGGCTTATTTCACTTAGTATCATGTGTTAAGTTTCATCCGTGTTGTGAAATATATTGGAATTTCTTTCCTTTTGAAAGGTCCAACAATATTCCATTGTCTATACATTCCACATTCTGTTTATCCATTCATCCGTCAATGGACACTTGGGTTGCTTCCACCTTCTGGCTCTAGTGAAGGTCATTTAGTGTTTAAAACCATATGTATGATTATTCCGATTTTATAGATGTCAAAACAGAGACTCGGAAGTGACGAACCACTTACTCAGGAGTATACTGTTAATGCCGGACATTAAACCAGTCACCGTTTGCTGCCAAGGCCCCATTTCCCTCCGTGGAGCTATACTTCGTCACTCAGCCCCACTCCCGACCCTCTGTCGTGCCATCCTCTGGGAACCCTGCACTGTGCCCTGAGGCACTAATACTGGCCCAGTTCATGGAAACGAGTTACGACATTCATTTTCCAGGTGTTAATTTTGTTTGTACACCTTTCAAGATAGACCGACCTTTCACTTACAGCTGTGAGACAGCTCTGTTCTAGTTTTCTCTCATTTATTCATCCATTCAGCAAGCGTTGCTTATATACCAAGGGTACAGGAACAAATAAGATAGGATGTCCATCCCTGAGGAGCTCACGGTACCACTGACGCTTTGGGCTGGGTAGTCTTTGTTGTGGGGCCTGTGCTGTGCCTTGTCGCACATCTGGCAGCATCCCACGCTCCTACCGACATCCCCCGGCCAGGTGTGAGAATCACAAATGTCTCCAGACGTTGCCAAATGTTCCCTGGGGGGCAAAATTTCCACCAGTTGATACCCAGTAAGTTGAGGATACTAATAAATGAGCTGTGATATTCCCTGTGTTATGTGCAAGGAGAGAGGCGTGTGTCAGAAGTCCAGAGAAGCTGTGTCTAAATATCTTGGTGGATCAGCAAGAGTACTGGGAGGAGCCACAGAAAAGTCAGTATCTTAAGTAGTGGGCTCCTATCAGACAAATGGAAAACACTGTAAAAATAAGTTCAATGACCTGCCTTTCCTGTTTGTGCTTTGACCGCATGCTGCTGTGTTTCAATACATAGCCACCTTCCATTTTGCTTTAGCTTCTATGATGCAAAACTAATTGTCTGATGGCAGCTGGGTGTCCTACAATTCAATGCAATTCAATTCTGGCACTCTCCAGAGTTAGTGCAGACCCCACGAGTTAATGGTGTACTCCCACAAGATTATCCCCACTCAGATGCCAGTGGCAAGTGTTGGGTATCCCCAAGCTACCTGTACTTCTGCCAGGCCAATTACAAATTGGGGGTTCCTGTGACCCCCTCCCCAACCACCCAGGTTCAGTAATTTGCTGGAACAATACACAGAACTCACTGAAAGTGTTACACTTAAAATTACAGTTTTATTGTAAAGGATACAACTCAGGAACAACCAAATGGAAGAGATGCAAGGGCAAGGTCTGGGCAAGGGGGCCCCAGGGGTTCCTGTCCCATGGAGTCTGTGCAAGACCCTCCTGGTGCATAGATATGTTCAACAACCAGGAAGCTCTCTGAACCGCATGGTTTTATTACCTGGGCACAGTTGATTAAATCATTGTCCATTGGTGATTGAACTCAACCCCTGGCCCCTCTGTCCTCCCTGGAGGTCGGGGAGTGGGGCTGACAGTTCCAGTCCTCTAATCACATGCTTGTCTTTCTGGAGTGCCCAGACCCTCCCTTGAAACTATCAAAGAACCCACCATGAGTCACCTCGTTGGCATAAACTCAGATCTGGTCTGCTCCATGAATAACAAAGGACAGTCCTGTCACTCTGGAAATCTCAAGGGATTTTGAACCTCTGTGCAGGAACCATGGACAAAGACCAAATATGTATACTTATAATTATAATTATAATTATTATACCACTGCCCCTATCTGAGGAAAATCCCATGCTCTTCTTGCCACCAAGATTCTAAAGAAAGCAGCAGCCCTGGAAACCACAGGACATAGATTTTCCATGCAGATACCATGGTCTAATTCACCTGCTACAGGACCCCTGCTCTTACCTGCCTGCCCTGGCTGGAGGTTTTAGTTACTCCTGGTCGTGGGCTTTCAAGAAATCATCTTTTAATTGAGTGTAGGTCTTCTGTCACCTGGAAGCCTTCACTCTCTGGTGACCAGATAATAACAAATACAGCGTAAATAGATATGAACATTTACTTCTCCTGTAGATATAAGGAGTCATTGTATTAAACAGCTTTAAGATTTGCTCAATGAAAGTAATAGCTGGAATAACAAATGGGATTTAGTGTGTGTGTGTGTGAACCCAGTGAAATGGGGTGACCAACTGATTATAGAAATTAAATCAGTAACTAAAATAGGTTGGAAGATACCAAGGAAGAGGGTGTGGAGTTCCCTGGGGCCACTTAGCTACATGACCTGGGCATATTATTTAAACTCTCTGGGCTCCATTTATGTATAAAGTGGGGACATACCACAGAGAGTTCTTGAAAGGATTCACTGAAATAGTAGACATAAGGCACTTAGACTAATATGTAGCACATAATACGTTTTCAATAAACATTAGCTATTATAGCCACTATTTCTGTCCAAGAGTTGGAGGATCAGGGGCAGTGGGGCTCTTGACTCAAGCGACACACCTTCCATGCTGAGTGACTCCAGCCCAAGGCCCCACATAATATTATAGCTTCTCTGGTTTCAGGACAGACACATAGACAGCCAAACAAATAAAACGACACAAGCAAACACAAAGGAATGCCCAGGGCATGGGTTACCTAAGGTAGCCAAACCAATGAGCAAAGGTAGTCTCAAATCAGTGCAGATTTGCTCGGGGAAAACGAGGTGGGCAAGTGATGCTTCTGGAAGTCGGGAACTGTCTCCCAGCTTCACCTGCTCACCGGGCCAGATGGAAGCAACTCACTTCCCTCACAACTCCAAACCTACGTGTGTGAGTGCACGTGTGTGCACGGATGGCATGTGTGCCAATGTATGTTTGTGTTTGTGTACTTGGGGGAGGGAGAAGAGGATTACTTGAATATGTACAGTGCCTGGTTCCTGGAATTGTCTCAACCAATTTAAAGGAATATTAACAAAGAGAGAAGTGTTTGCTGAAATACTCGGGGCTCAAAGGAACAGGGCAAACAGATGACAAACTCTGGACTCGACAGTGTTTCGCTAATTGGCACCGTTTGCCTGACTCGCCGATGCTTTCTTTGCCCGCTCTCTGCAGCAGGAGGGAATAGCTTGGTTTTTCTCACCAGCACAAATCTCTATGCGAGCCCAATAAAAAAGGAACACAGAGGAAAGGCATTATTAAATTTCCCTTAAGCTCACAAACTCATTTCTTTTAAGCCCATTTAATTTCTTGGAAATGATGCAGTGGGCTGGGGGTCGCACGGTTGTTTAGCCCACCGCCTGCAGCTGGGCGTCAGCACATTTTTCTCGTTTCCCCGGGCAGGACTCTGTGTGCCCCGGGCCCCTGAGGAGGTACAGCTGAGTTCCTGCTGACATTCAACTCCTCCATTCCCAGCACTTCATCCTCACCCTGAAAACTGAGACCACTTTAATTTGCTTGTAAAGAGGGCTCTCCCACCTCTTAAATCTCTTACCCAGAGTTTTAAAAGCCCCCAGCCTCTCGCAAATGCCCTGTGCATTTACCCCCTGGGCATAGCCCGTTTCCTTCAGTGTATGTACCCTGGGCATACAGACACATGTCTATTTGGTATTGTAGAAAAAGCACAAGACTGAGAGCCTGTAGCCTGGGTTTCTGGTCCTGACATTGCCACTCACCAGCTGTGGAGGTTTGCGGAAATCCCACGACCTCTTTGAGTCTCGGTCCCTCCATGTCTGAAATAAAGGATTTAGAGAGTGTCATCAGAGGTCACTCTCTGCTCTTATGCTTGATTCTCCTGTCATCCTGGAGGTCAACCTGGTGTTAGTCGTGGGAAGCACGGACGGCTTAGGAACGATGGAGACTGTGCACTTGGCCACAGCTGGAGTCTCAGGCTGGTGGCCACATAGGAGCCCAGGACAATAGCAGCACACGGCCCTCACTGAGGGGACTCAGGGGGCCAAAGAAAGGGTGTCTCCCTTGGGCTTCAGGTCCCGGACAGGGTGGCTGGAGAGATGGGAAAATGGAATACTGGTGAACTCCTCATTCTCTCCAGAAGCAGAGTGAATGGGCGAGTGACAGATGCCCCATCATCGGCCTCTCCCAAATGCAGCGTCACTTGCTCCATGTGGCTCCCAAACAGGTGTTGTTGCACTGGATTTTAAAAATCAGAGTGGCCAGGCAATTAAGAAATTAGTTAATAAGTACTCCCTAGTAATTGTGTCCCTGCACCAAGTATACGACATGGTGTTAGACTGAGGATAACAGGTCAGCATTTCTCGTTTTATTACTCTGAGAAATGTGTTCTAAGTACATATGAGAGATTGATATATGTTTGTGCATGTATATTTATAAACACAGGACTTTCCTTCCTCCCTCCCTTCCTCCCTCCCTCCTCCCATCCTTCCTTCCTTCCTCCCTCCCTTCCTCCATCCTTCCCTCCTTCCTCTTTCCTCCCTCCCGTACTTCCTTTCTATTTGCTTTGTTTTTACTGAGAACCAATCATTCCATGATGGCTAATGGATGTCTCTGTCAGCATCTCACTTGGAAGTTGCCTGGTCGGACAGGTGTGCGTCTTCATTCAATAAAATCAATGGAAGGGGTGAGTCCCGGCGCCCGCACAACCCGCCCGGGGATCAGGCTGCCCCATGGAAATGGAGCGTCCACCTGTGACCAGGGTTAGGTTTCAGCCACTGGCGGCCAGCGTTGCTTCTAGGTGTCTCTACTTTGGACAAGCTGGCCGACTGTTTTGAGTCTCATTCTTCTGCAAGCTCAGTGACTTATGAAAAGCGTGGAAGAAGAGATTTCTCTGTGGAGGGTCTCCTGAGAGGGAAAATATAATGTTATTCTCTAAATCTCTTCCCGATGTGTCAGGTTCTGTAGCTCTGTTTCTTACTATTTACACTGGAGCTGACGCCTAACCCTCAGGCTGGGGAGAAGGACTACTTTTCAGTGGGTCACATAGACGAGGCCTTATGTTTTCAGTGGAAAAGAGCACGTGATTTTCCTTTCGGTGTTTTGGGCACCTGAATGAATCAGGGTTCTCCAGAGAAACAGAACCAATAAGGTGTTTATATAGAGAGAAGAGACTTATTATAAGGAACTGGCTCACACAATTATGGAGACTGACAAGTTCCAGGGTCTGCAGTCAGCAAGCTGGGAGCTGACAGTGTAGGTGCTGGTCCAGAGGTGGCAGGCTTGAGATCCAAGAAGAGCTAATGTTTCAGTTTGAGTCTGAAGAGAGAAAAAAGCTGATGTCCCAGCTAGAAGGCAGTCAGAGAGAGAGAGAGGGGGGGAGAGAGAGAGAGAGAGAGAGAGAGAGAGAGAGAGAGAGAGACACATCTTTCTCACTCAGCCTTTTTATTCTATTCAGGCCTTCAACTGACTAGATGAGACCCTCCCATGCAAGGGAGGGCAATCTGCTTTCCTCAGTCTACCCAATTAAGTGTTAATCTCATCCAGAAACACCTCACAGACACACCCAGAATTATGTTTTACCAAATATCTTGGGCCCTGTAGCCCATTCAAGTTGGCACATTGTCGTGCGGGAGACCCTGCTCGCTGCGCCATTTGTCGTGCGGGGCGGCCTGCAGGGTCTCTGGTCCCGCTCCCCACATAACGCAGGATATGGTGAGGCCAAAAAGGAACACCCACGGAGCCATAGGTAGGGGAGTCATACCACCACGGTCTCACTGGAGGCTGGGTTCACTGGACGTGCGACCTGCTGTCCGCTCTGTCTGCAACCCACCGACGACTCTCCTTCACTCTCCTCCGTAGCCGCAGCAGTTATATTGACGGCTAATTGGCTAACTGGCTACAGCTGACGGCCAATCAGCCACAGCTGACGGCCATCTACTACCCGAGCCAGCACTCTTCCACGTGAGGCCGAGAGCCTGTAAACTACTTTCTGGGGCTCTGCCCCCACACACATACAAATCATTGTCCCAGCACTCATGTTTAGGTCAATGAGAGGCTGAGAACACACCTTCTTTTACCCATCTCTTTGGAGGCAGATGTCCTGAGCATGTTGGGGCCCAGGGTTGGGGCGAGGGGTACTGAAATGTTCACAAACTTGAAGCCGGAGCCTTCCCCAGAGCTGTGGGGACTGCTGGGATTCACCTAGATTCCTGGGGTTACCAGGGCTGGTTAGGCTGAAGCTGACCCTTGCAGGCCATCTGCTCTTTATTTGGGGGCAGGGGTCCTGAAAACATTTGGTCACTGTGGCCAAACCTGCTCCTGGATCCTGATCCCTCCTGCATCCCTGCTCTGTCTTTCTCCTTTCTCTCCCGACTTCCGGGGCCAGCACCTCCTGTCTGACCTCCAGGCCTCTTCTTGCCCTCATTGGGGTCAGCTCATCCCCAGGGGTCAACTCACCACTCGCTCTTTGGGTGATAAATACTCTTTAGAATCTGACTACATCCCAGAATTATTGCATCTGAAGATTGATTCTTAAAAAAAAAAAGTTCCAGCTTTATTGAGGTATAATTGACAAATACAAATTGTATATGTTCAGGGTGATATACAATGTGATGATTTGATATACGTGTACATTGTGAAATGATCACCACAATCAAAATAATTAATATCTCCATCGCCTCACATAGCTAACATTTTCGTATGTGTGGTAAGAACGTGGAAGATCTACTGTCTTAGCAAATTTCAAGCATACACCACGCTCTACATTAGATCTCCACATCTTACTCATCCTGCATAACTGAAACCTTGTACCCTTTGACCAGTAGCTCCCCACCTCCCACACCCTGAAAGACTGATTTTTTTAGGTGCCCAAAGTCTTCACGTTTCAAAGGAGAAAATACAATAACATTGGAAGACTACTCACCACATAGAGATTTGAGAGTTAGATGCCAGGTTCAATGCTGAATTTTGTATTTCAAATTCTGTGCTCACCAGAATCTGTGGCAGTGGCTAATTCAAATCAAATAAGTGTGTGTGTGTGTGTGTGTGTGTGTGTGTGTAAGCTCAGAAGTTTTGATTCTTATAGTTGATTCAAGTCATCTATCTTTTTATTTGCATATTCACTATTCTCTATTTTATTCACTAAAATATGGCACATTATGGCCCTCTTGTAGAAATATTTATCAGGTTAAGAAGCTCCCCTTTCATCAGTCATAACTTTCTATATCACACCAAAATGCAAATCACTCTGGCGGAAAGAAAGCTGCCATGAACCCGTGCCAGGTTTACCTTACCAAACTGATGGTGAAAACCAAACATGGCTGTTTTTTATCATCATCTTTTGTTATCATTATTACTACTAATTTGAAAAACATGCCTAAAGAATAGGCAGCACTCAGAAGTGAACAAAGTTAATGGACTTTCTCATTCCAAAGAAGTACCTGGGACTGAGGGTCTGCAAACTGTGCTAAGAAGAGGGAGAAATGGGCCCAATGTCATGTTCTCCTAACGACTGGATGACATCAAGTCTGCATCTGCTGTCTAAGCCCCGTGGAGATAAAGACCTGATGTTATTTTTATATTATTAGACGCAATTATGAGAAGCCATAAAAAGGGGAAAAAAACACATTTCTGTATTCAAATGGAAATAAGTGCCTCATTAGTAATAAAAGCTTCAGGTTATGTGACTACATAACCTTTTGTTCAAACATGATGTCTGAAATTTGCATAAGTAGTCAGCTGTGTATATCTCAGGGCTATTGAAATGATATGACTCACCAATCTAGGCAGCCCCATAAACAGTGTTTTTCTCCTTTTCTGGTGCCCTTGTTTTCACAGAAACACAGCTGTATAGCCAGCGTGACGGAGAGGTGGGGAGGGAGAGAGAGCAGACAATGCAGACCCACAATTCCTCCTGAGAGTTTCCTGGTTAATGGAGGCCCACTTGGGCGTACTTTGAATGAACGGACGCAAGGGCTGCATCGGGCCATGTCCCTAACTCCCACTCCGAGTGGGAGCCGAAAGTCCCGTGGGCTGAGGGTGAAAACATGCTGGCCAGCCTTGAAGGCCACTCAGAATCGATCGTCCTGTTCTCTGCTGTGGCCTTGGCAACGATTAAACCTCCTGTTTGAAACAGTGGGGTCAGGGGGTGGTGGGGGATGGTTCAAAAGCCTGCTTGGGCTTCGATGGGATGTACATAATCATTTTCAGGGGAGTTAAGTGTAAATCAATCAGAAACACATGGAATGTGTTTTCCTTGGAGTCCACACATGGAACTAGACATTCAGGGGAAAGAAGAGCTTTGGGAGGGGTGGGGAGTAGAGGGACAAGGGAAGAACGTGTTCTATGGAACTAATCAAGTGCAGAAGGTTCCAGAAGGAATTGCCTAGCTTTGCCACTAGCCTGCAAAGCCTCTGGGGTTCCCATCCCTTCCAAAGTCCGATGTCAAAGGAAAATCCTTTGCCTGCAAGCAAAGTGTGTGATCAGCAAACAGGGGAGAGCTCTGGAGGGAGCGTGCTCTGGAAGGTTCATGGATGCAGCTCTGAAGAAACGCACTTTGCTCTGTGTATCCTTAACAGTTTCCCAAATGAGGTAAGACCGGATGGAAGTCACCATCGGCTGTCTAATGGCACAGCCTTTTATTTTAAATGAATGAAAATTCCTCCCAATTTTTCAGGGAGGAAAATTGTTCAGAGTATTGAGATGGCCCAAGAACTTCTGCATGGATTTAAAAAATAAAAGAAGAAGCTGATGCATTGAGGAGACACACATTCCTGTCCCATTTTGTCACTGACGTGTATGAACTTAGATAAGTCACTTGCCTCCTCTTCGGACTTTAGTCTCCTCAACCATAACGGGAATGGTGTGGTCTTTGTTGCTTCTGGCACTACATAGAGAAAGGAATGTACCTCACCTGATCCAGATCCAGGTGACAGATGCCTGACTCCTGGTGGTTCACCTGCCTGCGTGACCCTCGTCTGTTTTGGGTGGCAGAGTGGGAATCAGGACTCTTCAAAGAAAACTCGGGGGTACTGGATGGAGACACTCTGGCACAGACAGATTGCGCTGTGCTGAAACTGGGACAAATCAAACACAGAAAGGACGGTGAGGAATGACAGGCAAATCTTCAAAGAAACCACGGTGATGGGGGATGGGGTGGTGTGACGAATGAACCGTGTCCTGCCCTGTCTCAGTCTCCTGCACGCGGCACTGGAACTCAGGCAAGAAAGGCAACAGCTTTTCAGGTGGAGAGAAGGGACAAAGGTCACTCCTTTCCAATGGGGCACACTTCTCTCTTTTCATTCCCAAGGTCAAAACCGGCAGCAGTCAGAGACTTACCCAAAGAACCAGGTGCAGTTTGGGGTAGTGGGACCACAACAAACCTTTCTCCTGAGGTGACACATATGATTTAGGGAAATTCCCCAAACCCTTCTCTCAAAAATGGAAAATGTTCAGTTAACATACCACCCAGAACATGTGGCTTCAGAACAATGATTGGATCCAGCCTTGGAAGATGATCGATCAAGTTTTCATCAGGAAGAATTAATCGTGTTTAATAAGGACACCCGAACTTGGCCAGAGGCTGTACTGGTAAAGAATGAATACCTCTCTACACATGCAGACATTGTTCCAAGATTGGGCGAGCTATTTTTAAGTCAGGCTCTTGCCATTCTCTGATTATATGACCTTGAAAATGTCACAGAAGCATTCTCTATCCAATTGCCTCATTAAATTATAATAAGAGCTCACATTGATGGAGCACTTTATGTTACTTTACATTAATTTAAACCTCATAACACCCCTCTAAGTAGACGTTATGATCTCTATTTGCTAGCTAGGAAACGAAGGCTCAGAGCATTGAAGCAACTTGCCCTAAGTCACACAGCTAGAAAGCAGCAGAGCTGGAATTTATATGCCTCTCTCTTTAACTCTGGAGCCTGTGTTCTCAGTTGCTGTGCAGTTTTTACTGCCCCCTCCATCGTCCCATTTATTGGATGGACACAGTAGTATCAGCAGTGCACACGAGGGTTAGCTTACAAATAGCCAATGTCAGGTACTGTATGTGGTGGTGGGAAGTCTCCGTTCTAGATTCTGAGCTCCAAGCCTGCCGCCCCCACCCTTCGTCCAGCACTTGTGACAATGTGAAATCTTTGATTTCTGTGGCTCTTGCTGTTGGGTTGTAAAATGTTTACCCCACTTACCTGGAGATGGGGGCAGGGAGAGGTGGTCGCCTGTCCCTTCCAACTGTAAGATTCATCAAGGTGACATGTCAGGGACGTGTGCTCGTCTCCACCGCCATGCTACTTTCTCCCTAAAAACACAGACCTGTATCCACAACCTTGCTTTAGTTCCAGATCTCTAGTCCATTTTTCTCAAACCCCCTTTATTTCCAGAAAAAAACATGGTCAATGAGTGTGGCAGAAAAAAAAAAAAATTAAGGTAACAAAGATAGTGGCTAACATTTGTTAGATGCACAGAATGTACCAACGAATGTGCTAATTACTTCGGGGGGAAAAAACAACAACAACCCAACAAAACAAATCAAACCAATGATGAAACTTGTCCTGTGGTCCAGGGACAAAGTGGAGCTGTCATCCTTTACTTTTAAATCCTGACCACGTCAGCCACTCAGGCCCAGATTCTGACCCGTGGTTATTCATATCACATCACATGGCATTGGGTTTATGAGCCCTGAGCAGTTAACATCCTCACATTCCAAAATTACATTGCTGTTTGCCCCTCTCTTCCTTTGCTATTCACACTCTCCAAGTGCCAGGATCTCAACTGACTAATCAATAGGAGAACAACAGATTAAAATAACTCACCCTAGATTGTTAATGGCTTACAACAGCTTAACATGCTAGCCTTACTAGAACCAGTCACTTACCAAGTAGGGCGTTTGCCCATATGACTAATGGGCATTCAGACTGCAATGGCCCCAGAGTGTTCGGCAAAGGTCTTCCAGGCATTTTAAATGATTATGATATCAGGATTGGTTCCAGGTAATTCAGAGCACTGGAGATATTAAAGAAATGAGAAGAGTCAGAAATTCCAGGCCTGTTCGGAATGGTAAACATGCCTGAAAGACAAGGCAGGAGATATGGGGGACAGATGGCCTGGCACTAGACTGTGGCGGTATCATGAGAAGATGAAGAGTGTTGGATGTTCTCAGCCCAGCCAAGGCCCTGAGACCAAGTTCAGCTCGCTGGACCTTGGTCCCCTACTGTTGACATCAGCGAATTGGGCCAGGTGATCGCTACTGCCTCTTCCCGGTCAGGTGCTCTAGGATGGCATGCTCCTTGCCAACCTCCTGGTGCAAGTACGATGGGCACCAGCTGAACGTCCACAGGTCCTGGCTTTTAGGATAAATTGAAACTTTCTTGGAGATGGATGGTGAAGATGGGGGAAGAAGAATCGCTAAACCTGTTTGTTTACACGAAGTCCTTTGGACTTTGAACAGCCTAATATGTACACGTTCCCTGGAGCATGGGGATGAAGACAATTAACTCGGGCCTCGTGCTGCTGTAGAAACAGGCATGAGTTTTTAAATGAATCGGCAAGGCAGCCAGCAGAATTAAGAAAAGAGTAGTGTTGTCATTTGTTGATAGAAATGAACTGGACTACACACACACACAGCTTGATTTAACAACCAAAATGAGGACAGGATGAGACTGACAGCATTTTATTATTATTATTATTATTATTATTTTAAGACTTTATGATTTTGTAGAGAAGTTTTAGGTTCACAGCATAATTGAAGGTACAGAGTTCCCATACACCGCATGTCCCCACACAAACATGTCCTCCCCCATTATCTATGTTACTCACCAGAATCGTACATTTATTTATTTATTTATTTATTTATTTATTTATTTATTTATTTATTTATTTATTTATTTGATTTATTTTTTACCAAGGATGAACCCACACTGACACGCTATCACCACCCAGAGTCCGCAGTTGACATGAGGGCTCCCTCTCGGTGCTGTCCGTTCTGTGGGTTTGGTTAAATGCCTAATGACATGTACCCACCATTACAGTGTCACACAGAGCAGTTTCACTGCCCTAAATGTTTCTGTGCTCCCCGTTCATCCCTCCCTCCCCACTGAGCCCTCACAGTCACTGATCTTTTTACTGTCTGCATGGTTGTGCCTTTTCCAGAATGTCACAGAGCTGGAATCATCCAGCATGTAGCCTTTTCAGATCGGCTTCTTTCTGTGACTCACATGCATTTAAGGTTCCCCCATGTCTTTTCAGGGCTTGACAGCTCATTTCTTTTTAGCTTTGAATAATATTCCATTGTCTGGACGGAGCACAGTTTAACTATCCATTCACTTATTGAGGGACATCTCGGTTGCTTCCAAGTTTTGGCAAGACTGATTGCATTCAGTTGGGAGTTTGCCTATCTATTTCCCTACCTGTTTCAAGACTATGATTTACGAAAATCTGGGACCATGTCTTTCTTTTTGTAACCCTGGTACATAGCAGCATCGAACACGAAATGTAGCTCATGAATGAATTAATAAGTCAGTAATTATGGATCCTAGTTGCTTCTGCTCATTCCAACCTTCCAGCTATATCCTATTTTTAGGATGGTGAAAAAATATACTAGTTTTTGGTGATTTCTTTCTCTACTCTTCCCCCTTAAGGTTGCCTCAGGGTTGACTTTCAGAATGTTTCAAATGCATTAATGAACCTGTGTGTAAGTGAGTGGGTTTCAACGTCTGTATGGAGGGGAGGTGGGGCAGGCAATGCTGATTTAATGCAGATCCCTTCGCAATGGTTCAGCTAGGAGAAGCCAATGTATCTGAGTCACTTTGTAAAACAGCTACTGGGAAAGAATATTTGTGTGTCTCCATCTATGACTTTTTTTCTTTTACTTATTTTTCTGAGAATTGAATTTGTGAGGACTAAATGACACGTTGGTCCAGGATTTTATTTCAAACCAAAAACAGTAAAGTTCCATTCTCAATATGTGTGTGGGGGAGGGTAGGAATCTCTTCCCCAAGAGTGTCACTCCCATCAGGTGTCAACTCAGATGTCACTTCATCAGAGGGTCTTCCCTGACCACCTGCATAGCTAGCAGCTACCACCCCTATCCCCATGGCACTCTCTCCTCTTACCCTGCTTCATTTTTCTCCATTGGCATTTTCACATTGTGACGTTTAGTATACTATATTTTAGTTACTAGTTTGTTGATTGTCTGTCTTCTTTACCAGAATATAAGTTCCAGGAGGGTTCCATTCACCACTTTGTCCCTAGAGCCTAGAATTGGGCCTGCCTAGGAAATGCTTTAGAGTTGTGGGGTGAATGAAGAGATAAATAAATGGAGAAATAATTGAATGAATGAATAAATAAATAAGTAAACAAATGGTGCAACAGGGAGGAGAAATTTGAGGGAAAGATTGCCCTTCCTTTTCTCATTTTTAACGGACACTGTGGCTTAACAAACTAATAGGATGGAAAAGAAAACAGCTCACATGAATTGTGTATAGAACAGGTGTCTTAGTCCATTTAGGCTGCTACAACAAAATACCATACATGGGGGGCTTCTAAACAACAAGAACTTTTTTCTCACAGTGCTGGAGGCAAGAAGTCCCAGATCAAAATGGGAAAGATTTGGTGTCTGGTGGGGATTCTCTTCCGGGTTCAAAGACTAGCATCTCGCTGTGTCCTTACATGATGGAAGCGGGAGAGGGTGACCTGGCCTTCATGATGTGTGCAGGATAATGGGTTTGCATAGGAATCTCAGAACACTTCATCAGTCACTTCCAGCCTGAGCCATTCCAGTGACCATAGCAACTGATGGATGTTAGCCTTCGCCATTCCTCTGAGCAATATTATTCTCAGAGTCCCACATCTATCATTTCGTTATGGCTGCCACTTAAAAGTGGAAAATGTTATTGAAAGGGACACTGTGTCACCCAGAAAGACCATCTGAGTTGGTGCAGGGTCCAGGAAATGGGTCTCAGACCCTGATGGTTGCTCTGTGGGTAGCGATAGCCTTTGAGATGAGTTGTTCTGCCAATATGGACTTTTAAATGTTGATACTCCTGAACCTAGCAAATTCACTTCTATACATTTGTCTTAGAAAATAATCAGGATCTACAATCTTACAGCAAGGATGTTCCTCACAGGAAAAAATGGGAGTCAACCCATTAAAAGGGATTGGACAAATTAATTATGGCTCAGTTATTTTGATGGATTACTGAGTAGCCGTTAAGTGAAAAAGACAGGTTACAAACCAGGGTGTAAAGAATGATCCCAGGTTTGTAATAAGAAGAAGTAGGTATATGCTTAAATGGGCAAAATGTTAACGCTTTCCTCTGAGTGATGGAACTATGCAAAGTTTTTAATTTCTTCCATGTGTGTTTCCATATCGCCGAAACAAATACAGAGGGTGCCAAAAAAATGTACACACATTTTCAGAAAGGAAAAAACTGTATTAAAATTGTAATAATATGTACCGATAACAAAAGATGAATACAAGTCATGTGTTTACATTTTGTTGGCATCCCCGGTATATATTAATGTGCAATCCAAAAAGAAACAAATGTTGTTATAAAGGAGAAAGAGAAAGCTTGTTAGGGCTGTGGGTTTCTGTTCTGACTATCAGCTCCAGATGTGTGATCTTGGACAAGCAGCCTGATAGCTCTGTCCTCCCTCAGTTGCCTCTTCTGTAAAATGGGAACAACAGCATGGGCCCATCTGTCACCATTGGGTGCTGTTAGGCTTATAGGAGAAAATAAAGGCAAAGGGGTTTGATGAACACTGAAGTGTGTGTGTGTGTGTGTGTGTGTGTGTGTGTGTGTAGCATTCTATTGCTATATAATGTCTGTTCTCAATTATAGGCTGTAAATTTGTTTTGTGTCCCAGACAGAAACCCGAATCCTCTGTCTTTGAATGAGGTGGGCTTTCGCTTTTTAAGCATAAACCTGAGGCAAGCATTTTGTCTTCTCTTGAGAAATGTGCATTAAAAAAAGGAATGCCACATCTCTTTGTCTTCAATGGAATATTCAACTAATGGGATGAATGGAAACATTCCAAAATGCTGCAAGTTTTCTTTTTTGGAGTTGCCCGGGTTTAGTGGGTAATTTGGATAGAGTTGTAGAGCATACGGGAGCATAAATTATAACCAAAATGGGACCATGGGAAGAGAATGAAGGAAACTGCTATTATAAAAAAAAAAAAAAAAAAAAAAAGCTGAGAGGGAGAGACATTTGGGCAATGGAAATTAGGGCAGGTTTTGAAATATTTTCAAACCTGTTTACTACCATCTGTTAGGAGCCTGTGTTGCTACGGGTTTATTGTTTCCTATCTATGAAATCCTCTGGCTATGGAAAACAAATTTGGTAAAAGATGACAAAACTTCCTTTTAAATGGCAAAGAAAGAAAGCAGGGACATGGTATAGGAGTCGTGAAATCACAATCGTGGGCACAGTGATTAAGGAATGTCCCTGTCCCACATTTTTTTTAAATGCAGGGCATTTTGAAGCTCATTTGTGTGCTAACCCTACTCTACCACTGGGCTTCTTCACTCGAGAGGGGCACCTGTCTGATTATACAGCTATTTAGGAAAATCAGACACCAGGAGATGACTTCTGTGAAGTCATTAGCATAGGGCATCCTGCAAGGTCAATTGGTTGCTGGATAGTCCATGCAATTTCTGAAGATGAAGCCAGTTTAGCATTTGGATCCATTTCTGCAATTGTAGAGTTAAAAAAAAAAAAATCTGTAAACAGAATGAATCTGATTGTGTTGTGAAAATGGAAATCAAGCAGTAAATGAAGACTGTTTTGCAGCAAAACAATGTTTTATTTGGATCTCAGAGATTAATGAATGCATTTGTGAAACAACTTATATTAGCTAAGTGCCTCCATAGCTCCACAGGTCCAGCTAAACTGAGCTGAACATGCTCATATAGATTCCGAAGTTCTGTCCTTCTCTCCACTCCTAATTTACCTGCTCTCAAGCCTCCACTCGTTTTCAGTCTCACCCAGAATAAGGCTGTGTCATCCTGGACTTTCTATGAGCTCACTCTACTCTAGACTACTTGGCTGCCTTGCTATTGCTTAATGATGTCAAACTGCTTTCCATCTCAGGGCCCCGTTCCTGACTATTTCCTCTGGATGGAAAACTCTTTGAATAGATGGCTAGTCCTCTCAATTCATTTCAAACTCATCCTAAGAAAACTTTC
Source organism: Rhinolophus sinicus (assembly GCF_036562045.2). Lineage (NCBI taxonomy): Eukaryota > Metazoa > Chordata > Mammalia > Chiroptera > Rhinolophidae > Rhinolophus > Rhinolophus sinicus. The sequence goes on along the minus strand of NC_133752.1, from coordinate 103,549,377 downwards.
TTGACCACTTATTCAATGACAGCCTCCCATTTCCATTAGAATGTCTACCACCTGACTCTGTACTTATGTATTTACTGTCTGCTTCACCCTCTAAAATGTTAGCGGGTGATGGCACAGGTAGTTTTGCTCACCATTGTGGTCCCAGTATGAAGCAAAGTGCATGAGTAGGGCTGAGATAGATTGGGCTATTTATTGTTCAGCAAATGTTTATTCCCTCCCCTGCCTTCAGAGTACCATGCTGCCATATTGATGTTCACTCGGTTATGCACCTTGCCTTGACCTCATGGTGTATGGGGAATATGTCCCTGCCCCTTGACTTGGTTTTGACCATAACACTTGCTTTGGTTGATCGAATTTTAGTGTCTCTAAACAAGGCGAGGCTCTAACCATCCTTGCCTTCTTGCACAACTGTCTTTGCCATGAGAAGATCATGACTCAGGTAGTTGCTGATATTAAGAGGCTGAGAGACTTGTGGAGCCCACCTGGACCCAGCTCACAGCCCAAAGTCAAGCTCAGTCAATTCATCCTAAATCATCTGGGCCCCAGTTGATCCAAAGACATGTGCACAGGAAATAAATACACCACTGAGACGTTATAGGTTTGGTTTTCTTTCTTTTTTTTTTTAAGCCAAAGCCAACTAAAATAAGAGGTACAAAATACTTATTAAATGAATTAATAGTTAAAATTTTAGTGTTTAAAAATGTTCTATCTTATGAATGCATACTTAAATATTTTACATCCTAAAATATATATATATATATATGAAATCAAACAAAACCCAAGGATCAGGGATGTGATATGGTTCTGTTACCTTGGGATGAATGTTTGACAACACAGACTCTCTTTTCAATGACGTTTGTCTGGTTTAGGGAAAGAAAATAACAAGAATGCCTTAGTTCTAGTTGGTCATTGTCTGCAGTTAAAATAAATATCCAGCAGTTTTCTTTTTAACGTGTGTGTGTGTGTGTGTGTGTGTGTGTATGTTGGGGCAAGGAAGACAGTGGAAGGCAGTGAGCAGTGGGTTGGAGGGAATGGAGAATTTTCCAAATTGAAAAACTACTTTTTCAAAGCATACTGTGCACCTAAATTGAGTTATACTACTATTAATTTTGATGTAGCTATTGGTAGGGACACATACACTGATATATTTAAAATACAAGTGAATGCATTATTTAGAAATACATTTTTCCTTTTAAGTAGATGCAATAATAGTCTTTTCAAGCACTCAAATAGTATATCAAATCAATCTTTCAATTATGAATGGTTTCTTAAAATCTTTACATTTTTAAAGAATTTTCAGGAAAGATGCGATTATAGCTTCTCTAAGAACACTACTTATGTAAGATTTTTTTAAGTACTGTCATATTCCTCTGTATTTTTTATTGACCTTAAAAAGAAAGAGAGAAGCCAGAAACAAGGAAAACTGCCATTTTAAAGAACTTTGAAATAAAAAATGGGTCCATTGTACAAGTGTCTCTGCAGTTTGCTGACAGTAAAATTCCTGGGGGGAGTCAGGGTTCAGAGGTTAGTAGAGTTTGAGTTTATAGATTTGCCAGTTAATGACCTTTAAGAGGCATTTATAGACTGTAGGGTTTTGCTAGTTGTGAAATATGTCCAGTCATAACATGAAACCCCCATTATTGTAGCAACAGAAATGGGACTCAGGCAGTGATCCAGAGCATGATGTCCTGTGGGTGCCAGTTTCTGGAAACCCAGAAATCTTGGAGCATCCCTAGAATGTATTTACTTTCTGATGGAAGAATTCATGTGCATTTGCCAAATCTGCCTTCTGTTTTTCTGAACAGTCTTTGTCAGAAAGATACCATCAATGGAGAGGGGAAAAAAATCACACTTGTTTGACTGTATTTACGAACATTTCTGCAAATGAAACATAATTTTGCCATTATAACAGTCAGATAAATGTGTTTTGTTTGGTTCAGAAAGATTTAAGAACTTTTGACCTAATTATAGAATTTTCAATTTAAATGTGAAACATATGGGTATATATTCAGACATGACTTAACATCCTCCAGTGTGTGAAAAGGAACATCCTGACAGATGTTCACGTAGATTGGATATAGAAGAAATATCAGGTGTGGTGTAAGTGATGGCAGCAGCTAAAATTTGGTTTTGTTGCCAAAGAAGGGAAAAGAGAACTTAACTTCTGCATCGCCTCTTCCAAATCACTGCATTTCTCAAATGCACTTTTCTCCAAGGATGTATTTTTCCTGCCAAGGCTGACCTTATGAGTGGTTGGAATAGATTGGTTTCAGGACTCAGTGTGTTTTTCTGGGATGCTGGGATAGCCTTAGTGCCAATAAAACAAACCAACAGACTCTCTTAACTCTAAGATGAATGTTTAAAATCCTCCCATCCTTTTTTAAGAGTTTGGTTCTTGTTACATAGAAACATTCCTCAAAAAGTGATTCTTTAATGTCATCTCTGACTTTTCAAACTTAGTATAACTGAGAAAGCTTAGTGACTAAATCATTGCTATATGAAAGACGATTGCTCTAGGAATGTTTATTGCAGCTCTCTGTAGGTCTTAGCAAAAAACTAAGAACCACCTAAATGTCTGGCCACAGGGTATCGGTTAAATAAATCAGGCTACTTCTATATAATAGCATGTTATATAGCCACGGAAAACACTGTTAAGAAAGGATTTTTTTATACAAGGAAATATTTACACTGTGCGAAATGAAAAAGGCAGGTTATAAAACACTGTAAAGTATGAATTGCTTATTTTATGTACCATGGCAAACAGGTGAAATAGATACATACCAATAGGTTAATAGTGGTTATCTCTAGGTAATGGAGCCATGAATACTTTTAATGATCTTCTTTTTACTGATATGTATTCTAAATTTTCTGTAAATGAAATCACAACATATACAGGTTTCCCATCTCTATGCTAAAGTAGAGCTTTCCTATGAAACTTTTCCTAGGCCAAAATGGCATAGAGTGAAGGAACAATTACCATTAATTTATATGGGAAAGTTGTTGAGCTTTCCCCAACTCCCAAAATAACCTACCAAATCATACCAAATACACTTAACAACATCCAGTTTTAGTTAGGCTACATGTAACACCCTTATAAGCTCTCTTACGCTTTTCTGATACCTTAAGGCACATCATGCTACAGGATGCACAAAATAAATCACGATAAAGCACAGATGCTGGTGGACACAGCTCCAAGCTATTGCGGAGCTGAGTGCGGCTCCGTGGAGGAAGCTGGGCGGGGCCCCTCTGGCTGCTCCAGGGGCGGCCTCTATAACGCTGGCTGCAAAACACGCACCAAATGTCCTGCTCTCTTTCCGCCTTTTTTTTGTAAAAGCAAAAATCCTCTTCGGGTTTCTTTCAGTTAGCAAACACAGGCACTAATGTAGGTCTTTCCCTAAGAGCAAAGTGGCGGAATGCGAACTTTCAAAAAGCTGGGGAGGGCTGTATCTGTCAGTGGTGAGCTCTCAAGAAATGGTAGCCCTTATTATTATGGTCATTATGATAACAATAATGAATTGTTTATAAATAAATATATGGAATTAATTTTATTACATTTATTTTTATGGAGTGAAAATTCTTTTTAAAAATTCCATTTACATTTCAGAGATCAGGGGTGTGTGGTGTATGTGTATGGAGGAAGATTTCGTCTGGGAGTCAGGGAGTAAAACAGGGAAAGTGTTCCACCCGAGAGGTGTAGTGGGTGGGTGGGTGGTGGGACTGTGAAGCCGAGAGCCACTGGGCACGCTGAAAGCAGGCCGTGCTTGCTTCATTCATGGCGCTGCTGGGGGCCACCTTTGTTTGGCATTCATGTACCCGGATGAAATAATATACTCGCTCAGAACTGGATTCTGCCCGTCTGTGGTTATTTCCTCCAGAGCATTTAACTCTCTTCGGACCTGAGCTTCTGGAGCTGTCTCAGGACCATTGAAAAAGACACGAAGAGTGATTCTTAACTCTGCTTACTTTCTTAATCCCTTCTGCATCTTCACCATATACTATTGTCTCCATCATGCAATTACAATTTTTCAAGTTGCTTTTTTTTAGTTGAAGAAAAAAAATGTAGAACAATTATTATATATATGCTAATTCTAAACACTACCTTCAAGTACCGCCCCCCCTAAAAGAAATATTTAATTTAAAAATCAAAACCGTATGATCTTGGTTTTTCTTTTTTACCTGAATTTCTCTTTGTGCCTTGTGGAATGGTAATTAAATTAATATGACTGACATTAATAATAACCCAAACTAAGTTTATAAAATGTACATAATTTTTATACTTGAAATTATCAGATCTTCTTAGAACACAAACTTGTATATCAAAATAAACTCAAAAAAATTTAAATCAAAGTCAAAGTTTTTATTCCAGAAGTTAATTCAGAAAATACTACTCCGTTAAAACAGGCTGTTAAAGAACTGGTCACCATTTCAAAAATCAGTTAATTATAGGTCATAATTGACTTCGCAGCTTCTAAACCTAGAAAGAACAGAACTTGTGCTTGTGTGATTGTGTTTTTGTATCTTTTTACTTTGCTAAGAAATTCTTATTGAAATTCATTGTAGAAAGTTTGGAAGCTATTTTTCAAAGAAAGGAGGAATACAAATGTCTAGAAAAAATTGGAACATTGTGAAAAAGTATTAGGGAAAGCAAATGGAAATTTTAGGAAAAGTTTAAGTATATTCAATAGTGTTTATGCAGTCACTTCAGACAGAAATTCATTTTGCTTCAGTTGAAGCATGCAAGTGCTATGCAAAAATCAGCTTGCTCATCAAATGTTCATGTTTATTATGTTTAGAGATTGAAAGAGAACCTTTAGGAAAATACTTTATGAATTTGGAGAGGGAAAAACATCCTTGGGGGAAAACATGATTGAACAAATTTATTTTGCTCCCTGCCCCCTGCAATCCCTGCCACTCCCAGCTGCCATCTTCTCAAGAACTCTCTTCAGGTACTATGAGAATGGTTGTGCAGAACAAGCGTTTATTGTGATGGCATCACCCCACAGAAGCACAATGGTCTTACTATTTGCCAGTTTTACCCACTGATAAATAAGCAGTACATGAGTGACAAAAGGGAATCATTTTTATAAACTAATCATGTGTTTTAAAGATGGCCGCAAATCCTTCAATACTCTTCTCACCAAGAGATGGGGGACTAATTGTCCACTCTCATCTCAGTGAATCTGGGCTGGCCTCAGTGACCCATTTGTAACCCACAGATGGTGGCAGAAGTGACATTGTGTGGCTTCCAAGGCTAGATCAGAAGAGGTCATGCAGGTCCCATCTCATTGGCCAGAGCATTTGCTTATCGAGCCATGCCGCTACATGTGAGAAGCCCACCGACCCTAAGGCTACCATGCTGTGAGGAAGTCCAAGCCATGTGGATGCAGTCCCGCCCTCAGTCCTGCCTGAGCCCAGTCTTGAAGTCATCCCAGCTCAGGTGACCAGATATGTGTCCCCCACCCCCGCCACATGATTCTGGCCCCAGATCATCGAGTAGCCCCAGCCTTCGAGTCTTCCCAACAGAGGCCGCAGTCAGCAAGAAGCAGAAAGAACTCATCCTGCATCACCATTTTAAAATTCCTGCCCAACAGAATCCATGAATACAACAAAACTGATTTTTCCATCACTAAGCATGTTTTTTTTTTTTTTTTTTTCAATGCAGCTATAGATGACTGGAGTGTCACATAATTTGGACTTATGAGGAAGTAGAATAAATATCTGAGGAAATAATATGTTGTAGATATGTTACTCCAAAACTCCATTTTATTTCTGAGGTAGAAGAACTTAGATTATATAGTCTCTGTGTTTTAATAAAATATATTAGGTTGGTGCAAAAGTAATTGCAATTTAAAAGGTTAAAAATAATTGCAAAAACCGCAATTACTTTTGCACCAACCTAACAGTTGTGAGGTGCCTTTCACTATCAATATGACAGGTTCATGGGGTGTCTTTATTACAAGTCTTTACTTGGAACACTTCAAACTGGACAGAATAATTGCTTTCTCAGACACTCCTGTAAGGAAATGACACGTGGTTTTCCGTTGGACTCTATCCCCCGTCTTGGCCATTTCTCGTTTCAGTTCACCAATAACTGCTCGTCGGCCTGCTCTGGCCTGACATAGTAACATATGCTCTCGACATCGTCTGCCAAACACATCACCCTGGCAGTTTTGAGCTATTCCACTATGCCAGGGTCTTCGTGGCGCTAAAGACATCATCCGCTTTTGTGGGTTTTGTTTCAGAGCAAGATTTTGTTTCAGATAAGTCGGTTTAATTTTCAACACTGCAAAATAGAAAAGAAATGTGGAAAAAAAAAAATGAACAGTTTAGGCTTAAGCAGCTTTAATCCTGACCATTCTCTTTTGTTGACATAACAGTTCAAAGAAATAGGATGACCGATCTGTTTTTTTACCTAATTATGTCTGGAAAGAAACTGTTGCTCAATTTAATAAGGACACTAAAAACCCCTTGTTTGGCTCTTGTAGTCATTTGTTAGTTAAACATTTTAAAAGATTTCTTTTGTCTTTATAAACACAGAACCCAAATCACCAAGCTGTCTACTTTGGAGGATAGTTTTTTGCATCATCATTATCTAGCATATCTAGCATTTATAAATAGAAATGTCATTTTAAATAGATAAAATATTTATAATTTTCCAGAATCCTTAGAAAATATGTACTAGTCCTGTACTTCAATTACCTTAAAGTTGTGATACCAATTATAAATTATGAAATATATATATGTATATATATGTATACATATATATATATACATATCTATTAATGGCAAATTTTGGTACCTGGCCTGCCCTATAGACAGGAACATAGTGAGTCTGGGAGTCAGAGCAGAAATTCTACCAGAATAAGCTCAAAATGGGGACGTGGGGGGTCAGTAGTCATTACATAATGGTCATTTCTAAAACATCTGTTTTCCTACCATTAAGGGTTGAATTGTGTCCCCCCAAATTCAAATGTTGAAGTCCTCACCTGGAGTACCACAGAATATGACCTTATCTGGAAGTAGGGTCACTGCAGATATACCGGTTAAGATAAGGTCACACTGGAGTAGGGTGGGTACCTGATCTAACATGACAGTGTCCTTATGAAAAGGGGAAATGTGGACATAGATACACACCCAGGAGAACATGTGAAAGTGATGGCAGAGGTTGTGGCGATGCTCCTACAAGCCAGGGGATGCCAAAGATTGCCAAAAACCACCAGAAGCTGGGCAAGAGGTGTGACAGATTCCCCCTCACAGCACTCATGAACCAATCCTGCCCACACCTTGATTTTGGACTTCTGGCCTCCAGAATAGCGACACAATAAATGTCTGCTGTTTAAGCCACTCAGTTTATAGTACTTTGCTACCCTAGGAAATTAATACACCTATAACTGGCTGGATTTTGATTTAACAGGAGTTTCTTTTGTTTGTTTTTTTATTTTGTTTTTCAGAGTCCACATAAGTGAGATCATGTGGTATTGTTAATATGACAGTTTTTAATGCTCTTTATTTTTTTTAACTTGATAGTTTACAGGAGGGTAGATAATTACACACTGCATTTACAGTTTGTTTCGACAAACTCTGAATTCATTCAGACAGCTGTCTTGCCTCAGTTTACATACACATGCGCTTAAGTTTCTATTGGACATTTCTAAAAGTCCACCAAAGGAGCTCGGACATATTGGAGCCAGTGGAAATAGTGATTATCGCAGCTTTTTGCTAAAGAACATTCCAGTGGCCCTTGTGTCTTTTCGCATAGCATTCTCCTGGGTCACGTGTTCTTGTGCCTCCTTTTGCCTTGTTTCAGAGCTATGGCAGTCGTGGCAAGGCAGTATTGTTGGCACGCTCCGTCAGTTCACAGGTAGTCCCACTGAGATCACATGAGCCTGACCAGGTTTGAAAGCATTTCAAGTGAAGCTTGGACATATTTGGGACCTGGCACCCATGGTCAGACACTCACTAATGGGAGTTGAGTCAGATGCCCCTACCAGGCTCCTTGAAAAACTTCAGAACACACTAAGTTGTTGGGGGTGGCCCCCTACTTTCCGAAGATGACCTCTGCTTCTCCAAAGCCCTCCCAATGTCACATTACCATACGGATGCCCACCTCCCTGGGTGGTAGGAAAGCCTAGGAATTATTTGATTCAAGAACGCACACAGGGTGGGCTGTCCTGGAGACTCCGGGTGGCAGGGAAGAGGAGCTTCTTCCGCTCAGACAATACCTGGTGGAGAGAAAGCATGAGGGAAGCCGTTCCCAGCTACAGCACTCTCTCTCAGAGTGAAGAGCCAGTGAGGATTTGCACGTTTTATTTCTGGACTGTTGCTAAGCCCTCACTTAGATACTGAATGGATACGCTGAGGCATCGTAAAACAAATGATGGAGAGCAGGTTTTTCATTCCGGGCTTTGTCAGAGGAAGTAGCACATTTAAAAACCTGGTGCTCTCAATCATATTGCTCAGAAATGCGGTGACAAATAGACAAGTGGGTAGGTAGATAAATGGGTAGATGTAAAGAACGAGAGCAAGAGAGATTGATAGAAAGAAAGATGGACTGGAAGGTGGATTATAGATAGGGACAAAGAAACAAGGCCAGATAAATGGAGTGGTTACCTAATTATCTGTTGTCTTTTGCTCCCACATTCTTCTGGCCTTTTAACCAGCTACTGGAATTGTACCAGTGTGCCCAGCCCAGAAAGTACTTCAATGAGCGCCATACTCATTCTATGACATTCTTTCAAGAAAGTTCCATTAAGCAGTGTTTGTGTCAATTGCTGTGAAACACTGGAGCTATTAAGATGCATAAGTTAGGAAGTTACAAGAGACTCCCTGACTCCCTGAACGGTCTATGGACGAGCAGACCGTTCTGGTGTGAGCGATGGGGCTGCAGCCTGGGAGGGAAAGCTGGGCTGTTCTGTTCTGTGCATTGGGCTTACCGCCATCAGCGAACAGCTGAACGCCCCTGCTGGCCCTCAGGTCTTTGAAGACAATACATATATTTTAAATCTCATAAAAGAGTTGGTATCTGTAAAGTGCTTAGTACAGTGCCTGGCATTGTAATAAGCCCTCGTGATGTTAGCTATTAGAATAGTAGTAAGACAGCGTCTGCACCTCAGGAGGCCATCGTTCATTCATTCGTTCATCTGTTCATTCATTCATTCATTCATTCCTTTATGTATTTCTTGAGTGTCCACTGAGTGCCACCGTCTGACCAGGAGGTGCAGCACTGACCAAGAGAAACATGGTTCTGTCATCATGAAGTTCTGGGTGTAGCAGGGGAGAACCTTATTTTACTCCCCTCGATTTAAAAAGGGCTCCAGAAGGGAAATCATGGAGGGAATGGGCTCAGCACCCATGGAGTTCAGGATAAGCAGTGGCTTCATCAAATACAAGACAATTGTCTCCTTTGAATATTTATGTTTCACCATCAGTTTTTGCCTGATTATCTTCAGTAACAATAGACTTTTCTTGTGGGGTAAAGTTTTCCAAACAGGATACTGGAGATTTCCGCTCTGCCCTTTCTTTTCTCCTTTTTATACGCATAGTGTCCTTACCCACGTCACCACTTAGCAGCAGGGCAGTTAGGATCCTCTACTGTGGCTAGTGATTTGCCCACGTCACCCTCTTAACATGGAGACTTATTTTCCTGGCCAGGCAGTTGTGGGCAGTTTTAAAACTGAGGGTCTCTGTAACTGACACGAAAACCCACAGAGATGGTCCACTTCCGACCTGGTACAAACATTCTTTCTTCTCTCCGACCTTTGGCTATCGAGCCTACAATGGGCACTGAGTCCTCTCATGCGAGGGGAAGTGGGAAAGGCGGGTGCCGGGCCGGCTGGTTGCCGTGACTGGCTGTCTTCTCACTCTTCCCTATGTGGAGTGGGAGTTACAGCATTGAACTGCTGACACAGACATGTTCAAGCCCCCTCGGGTCGCATTAGGAGAAACAAGTCTGTGTGTTAACACAACCTGTCCTGCTTGCAACCGTTTTTCTCTCCCCCTTTTCCTTGTTGAGAGATGGCGCAGATCTACTTAGTCGGCTTCAGATCAGTGTGACTTCTTCTGAGTCCTGAAGAGTTTTCCTCAAAAGGACACTCTTGTGTAGAGCCCTGTCACTTCCTGCCGGCACCTTTGGAAATTCCGCGTTGAGAATGTAAGAAAACACCTAGATTGTGAGCAAATGGACTCACGGGGAAGGCTTAAGAGAAATATGCGCACTGATCACTGTGAAAAGCTTTGGCCTGCCATATTCCTAAGCAGTAGGTAAGCACATCTAAGAATGGCCCTGGCTTATTCTTACAGTCACCTAACAGCAGTACGGCATCTCACTGACATCTTTTCTGCCAGTTCCCACATAATTAAATCCATCTAGTGATTTCAGTCTCATAACAGGTAGATAAGCCCCCGATCCCTGTTTTGGGTGCCAAATATAGTGGTTGCTCAGTAAATACAAGTTTAATATCAGTTGTATTTGTTACTATTTAAGGGTGATCATTTTTGCATTTCCCTCTCCCTTACTAGGCTGTAACTTCCAATGATCTTTGTCTCTCTTGACCATGATTTAGCACTGAGTCTGGCACCAAACAGCCACACAATAAACATTTGCTGAGGGGATGGATGGGTCTGGGTTTGGAGGCATTGGTGTGCTCAGGGAAGAGCTCTGTGTTAAAACGTCCATGTGCTATAGGTGGAAACAGGAGATGTGACACAAGGGGTGCAGCATGTGTGACATAGAACTGCCACCTGTTCCAGACAGTGCCAGACAGATGGCTTGCTGTGTCCCATGGTGGTGGTGGTGGTGGTGGGAGGGGGAGCAGGCAGAGGGGTCACAACCTGCCAATTGGGACTACTGACGGCTCTCCTTTTTGCTCGCACTGCTCTGCTGAGCAAATTCTCACCTAGGAATAGCTTCCATTCCTGGAAATATAATTAAAAATCCAGATAAGTGCCTCCTTTTCTGGGGGTTGTCAAGGACTAAATAAAGTATTCCATATTTTGGAATGTACCTGATGACTGAAGCCTACCCATTTAAACAATAAGACTTTTGGATTTTACTCAGTTTAGTGATTTTTTTTTTCGCCTTTAAACAGTGATGCTGGAACTCATATAACCATTTTATTTATTCTTATTTTTTCCAATTTTATTGAGACATAATTGACATAGGACATTGTATTAGTCCAAGGTGTACAACATGATTTGATATATGTATATATTGTGAAATCATCACCACAGTGTTTATTAACCTTTTTAACGTCACTCTGGTGGTTAGTGCTTTATGGTTTGCAGAATATTTTTATACAGATCAGTGGTTTGTAACTTCCCCCCTTGTATTAGTCAGAATCCTCCAGAGAAACAGAACCAATAGGATATATATGATGGAATCTACCAGGCCAGCAGCCCCAGCACTGAATGGTTTTAGAAGGATGTCCGCTGGGTTTTTCATTTTGCCTCTTATCTCTGTAATAGATGGTTCCTGGACCCATTTGGGGGGGGGAGGCTTACAGTTTCACTCTGCACCTACACTAAAGCCAGATTCAACATTGCAAAAAACAAACGTAGTTCTAAACACTGGTGAACAATCAGGTTTGACTGATGTTTTTTTAGGAAAACAAAGAAGAAAACTAAGTCATCTCCACAAGGTATCACTACCTGAAATCACCTTTAAATATTTCTGTTCTTTCCTCGGATTTCACTTCTGGAAACAGCTGCATTACCCATCCTCTTTCATGGATGACTTTCAAGTACCACACTGTCCCCAATGCCTTCAGTTGCCTTAAATAATTTACCTCTTGCCTGTTGACTGCATTCCCCTTTCAGCACAGTGAAGGCATGGTGGTCACCAGAATCCAGTACAGAGCCAGCCCTTAAGAAACATGGTTAATAAACAGATGGATGAATGAATGAGTGAGTGAATGAATGAATGAGTTAATTATGTCTGCTTATATCATAGCCAGGGAAACCATTCAGCAAAGATTAAGATAGTACCTCATTCATCTTTGCACTCTCAGCACTTAGCACCGTGTACATCCAAAAAATGTTTGTTGAATGAATAAATGAATTAACAGTCAAACACTGAATAAACCCGGCAGGCTGCGTTACAGGGGAGGGGCATCTCCTCAGGTACTAGACTCAGAGTGGGTCATTGCTCTTCATGCCAGGTCATGACAATGAGAACTTAGCATGTTGAGACATACAGAGTTCTAACTGGATTGAATTAAGCTGTGTTTCACCATTGGTTTTCAGGATATTTTGTTTATTGTCTCCTTTGATGGACGATAAAGCCGTGTATGTTTAACAAGACCAGTTTGTACTTGAATCTGAAGGTTTTCCTATGGTGCTGTACCCACAAAGCCTTCCTAAGGTACATGGTAGTCCGTGCATGGCGAGGGGAAAAGTCACCATCTTATTGCCATTTGAAGTTTGCTGACATTGTTCGTAAGCTGTGTACTTCACTTTTGAGAAACTTACAAGGGCTGTAAATAGAAGCTTCCATGATTTTGAGATGACAATAATAAAAATGATAATTTTTATTCAATACTTTTATGAATTTCATATCCTACAGTAAAACTCAGAAGTAGTTACATCAGGCTTAAATGCATGAGGAAAGGTTATACTAAGTATTGGCTTTCACCAACCAACAAAAACAAAACAGCTGCCGTGTTTCCCTGAAAATAAGACCTACCCCAAAAATAAGCCCCAGTTAAGATTGTCAGCCAGACAGACACATTTAGTATGTTATGACGATGTTCCAGAAGATGACATGACTGTATTTGAATAAATGTAGATTGTCGTACATGAAAAAATAAGACATCCCCTGATAATACATCCTAATGTGTCTTTTGGAGCAAAAATTAATGAAAGACCTGGTCTTATTTTCGGGGAATCACGGTAAGAAAAATCAGTATTATCATGTTGTGCTCGCTCATCCAGTACTGAATTTTTCTTTGCTGAGTGTTCCAGAATCTGTCATGAATCAAGTTTATTCTGAAGTGCACTCATCCAACAGGTGTGCCTCAGGGCTTTGGAACAGCCCCCCAAGAATGACCCAAGCTTCAGAGAAGCCTGAAGGAGCGTATATGTTTAGTGTTTAGGTCATTCTACAACCCTAAGGAATGCACTGGAGAAGACATGACCATGGCTTTGCCGAATAACCCCCACCCCACGTCACCACATCATATCTTGTCCACCTTAGTAATGCACCCATTGCATATTTGAGAAAGTTGAGGCAGAGGCTGCGTTAACATAAGTGCTGTACCTTTCCCAGCCTTGTCAGTCATTTACACTCAGAGGAGATAATAGGAAAATGAAAGAAGGTGAGAAATAGGAGGTAACCTAGATATTAGGTATTTCATTTTTATTCATCTCTTGACAATGTAAATCACTTCCTAGTGGAAGACATTTTAAAGATATTCATAGTTTCGAACCATTTTTACCCTTAATTCCATGATGATAAATCCTTTTTCTTCAGAGGACTCTTGATCATCACAGGAAACCTGGATCATCCCAGCCAAGTCATGACATCGCTGCCTTTTCAGCTTATAAATTGGTGCAGGAAATAAGCAGGGCACATTAGTTGGAACTGCCAGTTTGTTCAGGGTTATCTTACTTGTGGAGGGTAATAAATTGTGCTTTAAGTGGACAGAGGAGAGCGATTGATGATTCGATAACTTTACATTTAAAGAAGCTTTATTGGAAGGCAGTGTCACAGCAGATTTTCGTCTTCTGTTAAGCAAGAGCTGAAGGCCCTGTTAGTGCCCAAATGTCATGGAAAATCCAGAAGCTCGTCCATGAAAGGAGGGGAGCCCTCAGAATGCACAGCATCGAGCCCCTGAATAAGAGCTGAAGGACTCTATGAGAGAGGGAAATGAGTGGGGAGAACAGAGAACGACGCGGTTACCTCCAGGATACAAGAATAACAAATATTATGTAAAGAAAACTCACTGTTTTTTTTCCTCTACCCTGAGAACATTTCTATTTAAATGTGCGAGTTTTTCTACATGAAGCAATTTTCCAGTTCTCAGCAGAAACCAATTGGGTGTCGTACAATTCAATTGAATTCTGACATTAAGTACCTGGGGTGAACTCAGACCCCACAGATTAAGGGTTTGGTCCCACAAGACTGCCCCCAGTTCTGATGCCAGTTGCAAGTTCAGGTTGTCACTTGGGCTTCTGACACACTGGCTATAAATCAGAGGCTCCCACAGCCCCCTACCCCGATTTGACAATTTACTGGAATGGCTCACAGAACTCAGGAGAACAGTTTACTTACTAGATTACAGGTTTATTAAAAGTCAGGAAGAGCTAGGTGGAAGAGAGCCTCCTGGCCTCTCCAGGAGCTCCACCTTTCCAACCCTCCACGTGTTCACCAACCAGAAGCTCTCTGAACCCCTTTGGTTAATATTTTTATGGATGCTTCAGTACACAGGCATGATTGATTAAGTCATTGGCCGTTGGGATTAAGTAGATCACCCCCTCTCTCCTCCCCAGAGGTAAGCGAGTAGGGTGGGGCTGAACGTTCCAATCCTCTAATCATCACCTTGGTTCTTCTGGCAAACAGCCCCCCATTTTTAGGGGCTTTTCAAAAGTCACTTCATTAGCATAAACTCAAGTGTGGTTGGAAGGGGCTTGTTATGAATAATTAGGAAATCCTAAGGGTTTTAGGAGCTCTGTGCCAGAATGGGGACAAAGACATAGTTCTTATAAATCGCAATACCTCCTATGGCATGTCGTTCAAAGGGAGGAAGGACAAACTTTCTCTTTATTTTCTTCAGTTCTTTGGTATGTCAATGTTATTTCAAAGAATGTAGGACCACAAGTGAATGTTTAAGTTCTGTTTCTGGTCTGTTGGGGCTTGACGCGTCTCACTGAGAGTTTGCTCTTCTGGCTGGTACATCTGGGAAACGGGCGTTATTCTCAAGGACCCTGGAAGGATCTGAGATTCTAAAAGCCTCTGAGGATCTGGGCAGCTAGGCCTTGAGCTAGAGAGTGGTGGGGTGTGGAAGTACACAGGCTGACTCCAGAGTGATCTGATAATTCTGGAGCATTATTTTAGGATCATATATCAAGATGCATGATTTTCATATATGAGTGTTAGGTTTTCTTTTTGGAAGAAAAGTATTTAACAAGTAACTCGCTATTGAGAAATAATTGTAGTTGACATTTCAGACATTCAAGAATAATTTTAAAGAAGAGAGGTTTTTGTTCTTTGGGTGTACCCTACAGTTTTCCCTAAGGTAAGACTCTCGTTACCCTACTGCTAGGGAAATAGGTGGAAAAACCATGCATTCTCTCTCCAGAGAAAGGAAGAGTCAAATGTAACAGTGGGTGACTCAAATACAGGGGACTTGTGTCAGCTCTGATATGCACAATGACCCCTCAGTTCTTTCTATGGGAAGGGAAAAAATGTGGAGAAAGCTGAAAGTAGTGCCTGTGTCACCATTTCTCAAGAGGTAAGGAACGGCCAATAGTGTTTTTGCTTTTTGTCAGTGTTGTTTATGTAAATATCATGTGTCAATTCTGATTGATCAGTAGTTGTTCCTTGGAACATTATATGAAGAAGAGTTCTGAGTCATGTAGTAAGTACTCAATCAATATTTGCTGAATGTTGAATGAATGTCTGTCTTGGGTAGAAGGTAAGGAGTGGTATAACCTGGCCCATAGTGTTGCCCAGTTGCTGCAAGATGATCCCACGGAAGATGTCTTAATGAGGCGGAAGTTAGGAATGACAGCTAATGTTTAGGCATGTAGTATTGTCGTTGACTATTAGGGAGGAGGAAGGATGTGATTCATCTTAGGTCAGCCAAAGTGTCTATTTCTTCTTAGTCTCAAAACGATGGGTGTTAAAGCTGGTAGGTTATTCCCCTAACAGATAAAATCTTTACAGATCTCAGACTTCAGAACACTTGAGTAGTCTGTTAAAGGTGCCACATTAAAATGGCATTGTGCACCTACACTTTCAAAATAATGCATGTCCTTTCACTCAAATCGAATTCAAGCACTATAACCAAAGGAAATAATTTAGGATGTGTGCGTGCAAAGACTTAGCCACAGTGGTGTTTTACAGAAGGACTTCTTAGCCACACAGAATAGAAATCCATAGACACTAATTCAGATTTAAAAAGTGGTTGCATAAAGCAGAGTTTCTCAACTTCAGCACTATTGATATTACGCACTAGCTCATTCTTTGTCGTGGGGGCTGTCGGTACATTGTGGGATGTGTGGCAGCATCCCTGGCCTCTACCCACTGGGTTACAGTAGCAGCCCCTCACCAGTTGTGACAACCAAATATGTCTTCAGACATTGCTTAAATGTCCCTTTGGGGATGAGGGGTGGGGGATGGGAGGGGAAGTCACGTTCAGTTAAGAATCACTAATGCAGGACATAAAGATAGCTCATAGGAGTCAAGAAAAAGCTGAATAATCAAGACTGAAGGGGTGTAAGAACTTGGGCATCTTGGGGTCAGCGCACTCTCTCATTCCCATCTCTCCCTCTCCTGACCTCCTATTTGCTCTGTAGATCTGCTCCACCCTCTATCTAAGTCTCTTTCCCTTCATAATTACAACATGCATGTAGGGCAATAATGGACATCCCACACCTAACTTTACATGACCTTTCAGTTCAATTGTCCAGCATGAACTGGTAACTTCTTGTTTCCTCAGTTTAAATTAAGGAAAAACGTAGTTGGCTGCCAAAAGATGGCCTTAGCTTGCTCCCAGTCTGTGTCCACCTCTGGCCCACTCAGCTGTGACTGGAAGAATACTGAGATCCTCAAAATGCCACTGATAATGTTGCGCATTGCAACATGTTGTTCTTTGTACGTCTGGCAATTTTTGATAAGATGCTAGACATTGTAATTTACATGGTTTACAATGCTGGATATTTTGATGTGTATATTCCTATTAATATTCTTGAGTTTTGTTTTGGGATGCAGTCAAGTTACCTGGAAACAAGTTGATCCTTCAGTCCTAGACTAAATGTTACTCTAGTCCCACCTAACAAGCCTAGTCTAGGGCTAATTGTTCCCCACTGCTGAGACAAGACCCAGTGCCCCGTGAATTATGAGGCTTTCCAGGCTGGCAGGAAGGAAGAGACACTATCCTGGCCTGGTGTGAGCGCCAGCTACTGTTTCCTCTAATCCTTTCATGTGGTTTCCTCACATGTATGCTCTGATAAGCACTCTGCTGAATACTTGAGGGGGCTCTGCAGATCCCGGAGACTTCTCTGTGTGCAGCGCTCTCCTTCCAGTCTCTGCTCTGTGAACTGTAACCACTTTGATCTCCCTGGGCCCCAGCTCTCTTCAACTCAGGCTCACCTCACATTCCTTCTTCTCCTTGCACTGCGGCCATGAAATCCTCTTAAGCTTTTCTTTGTTGCCTGATGTCCAATGTCTTAAAAAACATTGTTTCATGTACTTTGTCTGGTTTTTAATTGTCTTAGGTAGGAGGATAATGCTGGCCCTTGTTATTTTACCTTGTCTAGAAGTCAAATGCCATGGTGTTTTTTATAATTAAAAACTGGAAACAATCAAATAATTTTACCAGAAAGGATTGTGTATATGTAGGATATTATTAAAATGAAACTCCATTCAGTCATTATCAATGATCTTGTAGGTGACTATTTACTGATATTCTTTTGTTAAGTGAAAAAGTAAAAAATAAGTATATGCCTAATTTGATTTCATATATATATATATATATATATATATATATATATATACTCTCCATACATATATACAGACATACAAAGATGTTATACATTATGTATACCTACATATATCTATACACATATATTAGTATTTACCTTTATATATCTATTTCTATATATATAAAATTATACACACATATATATATTATATGCCACAATTCCTACAGAAATACTCCGAGAGTTGATAAAATTTTTCTTTTTGCAAATCCTTATTTTCCAGTTTTCTACAATAAATAGGAATTATTTCACAATAAAATATATAAACATTACTTTAAATTTACTGCTAGTTGATATTTAATAAAACTACATTAGTACATGCTTAATAAGAATCAAGAATAAAATTCTGAATTTGAGTTTTATGCTTACTTGATATTTTGAATAGATTTATAAAAAGTCTTCCTAAAATAAAATACTAAAAAATTAAATTAAGTACTGTAATAATTAATAAATCTTTGATTATTATTAGGCTTCTAATATTTTGAAAATAATGTTCCCTCCTTACATGGTTATGTACTTGAGTATTCATCACCACTAACTTGTTAAATCTTTGCTATTAAAATGTTTTTAGGCTTTCTTCTACATGCTTTCATTGAAATCAAATATGTGAATGAAGAACAAATGTCAGAGAAAATATAACGTAAATCTATAGATCCAGGGTATATAAGTCAGCAAAGATGAAAAAGAAAACTGACACACAAAACAGGCGACAAGGATAGGGAGTGTGGCCATTCTGAGCATTTTAGAGAAGAATTCTTATTCTTCTCTATTGTGGGTGGGTAAGGCTTCCGGTTCTCACTACTCAGCAACCAGAGCTGATCTCGTGTCTTCAGAGAACTAAATAAATCACTCATTTATTCCTATTTTCACTTCCAGTTCTTTTGGAGCTGCAGAAAGATGTGTGTGAATGTGTGCGTGCATGCACGAGCACACATGCACGTGCACACACACACACACACACATGCCACAGCATCCAAGAACTACCCTGTTTCCCTGAAAATAAGACCTAGCTGGACAATCAGCTCTAATGCATCTTTTGGAGCAAAAATTAACATAAGACCCGATAGTATAGTATAGTATAGTATAGTATAGTATAGTATATTAAAGACCCGGTCTTACATTATAGTAAAATAAGACCGGGTCTTATATTAATTTTTGCTCTAAAAGATGCATTAGAGCTGATTGTCCAGCGAGGTCTTATTTTCAGGGAAACACGGTAGATGCCCTACCTGGTCTGTGACCATGAGCATGGTCAGGGCGACATTCCTGTCTGCATCCCATGTGGAGAATATCATCTGAATGGTGATTTTACAGATGTACAAAGGGGAATACTAGGATACAAACATGAAGCAGCTTTCAGCAGGCCTGTGTTCTCAACTGGAAAGGACATGATATGCAACCAAAGTTCTGAGTGAACACGTTGCACAATCGACTTTGGTAGGGGGCCCCAGAAGCACTGGGCGGGGCATTGCAATCTGGACTTTTGTTTAGAACAGTTCATCTAATCCCCTCAGGTCTTTGTTTTCTATTTCTACAAAATTAACTATTTTCTTTGTCAGTGGCCAAGACTGATGAAAACAATCATCATAAAATAAAAACTTGCTGAGTATGTCAAGATGTCCTAAATGTTGCTTTGCCCTATGGAAGGTGATCAAGAACTATAAGAAATCATGTCACCTGATAAGGAGATAAGCCTAATTCACAAGAAACAAACGGGAATATTAGAACAGTAGTGTCCAAGGATAGGTCAGTTGAGGGCATTGTATGAAACACTTGTGTTTGCACATGGGCACATGCAAAAGCAGTTTAAAAAAAGAGAGAGATTGATAATGGGGGGAAAGGAGGTAGAGTTCTCAGGAATCAGGGAAGACTTGAGCAAACCATGCGATACATTTTTAAATCTTTCATTTTTTTTTTGGAAAATATAATTGCATGACAGAAAACTTTTGTTCAGAAAAAAAATCACTTCAACGGTCATTCCCTATGTTCAGTGAAGTTTTATTAGTAATAGCAAAAAGGAAAGCTGTCCAAATGTCCATCCATAGGAAAAGGAATAAATAAATTAGTAGTATATTCTCACAATAGTACACTAACTCCTTTGCACTAAAAAGGTGTGAGCTGCTGATACTTGGAACAATAAGGCTTAATCTCAAATACAGGATGCTGAATGAGAGACACCAGACAGGAAAGAGCACATTTATGTGAAGTTCAAGAACAGGAAGAATTAATCTATGAGGAATCAAATTAATAGTTGCCGCTGACCAAGGAGGGCCATTGACTGGAAAGGGGCCCGGAGGAACTTTCTAGGGTCGACGTTTTACATCTTGATTGGGGCATTGGGCACATTAGCGCAGACATTTGTCAAAACTCGTACAACTGTACACTTATAAGCTGGGCATTTTACAGTATGTAATCATACCGTAAACATTTTTGTTCACTCTACTTCCCTAAAACTGTGTTATCCAGTCTTTCTAGTGTTTCACTTGGAAGATATAGATATAGATATAGATATAGATATAGATATAGATATAGATATAGATATAGATATAGATACACATATGTGTGTATATATATACACACACACATATGTGTGTATATATATGTATATACATATATACATATATATACATATATACATATATACATATATATACACACACACAGATACAGAGGGTGCCAAAAAATGTATACACATTTTAAGAAAGGAAAAAACTGCATTAAAATTGTAATACTCAATATGTGCGGATAACAAAAGATGAATACAAGTATCATTTGACTTCTGCAGTTACAAGAGGTGCTCCAAGTGGTTACCATAAGCACAGTTTTTATACAGTTTTTTCCTTTCTTAAAGTGTGTATACATTTTTTGGCACTCTCTGTATCATGATTTTTTCCTGACTATATTTGAATGTTGGCATTTCCAACCTGTGGTGTGGACCTACGAGAGCCAAAGACAGGCGTGTGCTTGGAGCCTGTGTCCAGGTCTCTGAACCAAGGTGAGTCCTGTGTGATTCACTGTGTTTTCACACAAGGATGGTGGAAGAGTTATAGATGGAGAGCAATATACAAGTTTGTGTGAATGTACAGAGCTCCTGCATAAACAGCGTGAGACGAGGCAAGAGAAATGGGGTCAATAATCCAATAGGTTTATTTATTTTTTCAATAAAGAGAGACTTCTCTTGCCAAGAATGACTCCGGTTCCCTTGTATGCAGGAATAAAGTGCATCAGCGATACTCAGGAGTGAACAGAGTCAGCCTGTGGAAAATGATGACTGTTGGCTAACATTTATTATTCCTCTGAGCCGAGTGCTTACTTTCCATGTATTAATCACTGAATCCTCCCCATCACTCCGTGAAGCAGGCCGTAGTCCTGCTTGTTTTTTCAGCGCATAGAAATGTGAAATAACTGGCGTAGGGTCACACAGCTAGTCAGAGGAGAAGCTGGATCAAGGTGTTAATTGCGATGAGGACTAAGAAATGAGAAGGGAGTAGACAAATGAAAAAGAAAAGAATTAAAGACTTTACGGAGGTGGGAGGTAATTCAAAGGGACATTGGGTATTATCAAGTGAGCCCTCATTTGCAGGTAATGAAACTGAGGCCTAGAAAGATTATGTGACTTCCCAAAGTCACTCATCTAATTAGGAGTAGAGCTGGGACAAGAAGCCACATTTCAAAAACCCCAGCTCAGAGCTTTTCTACTACATCAAAAAACAAAATTTTTTTAATCGAATTTTTTTCACATTATGTCCAATTTTGAAATTTATCCCTGAGGGGATTGTTAGTTAGATGTTCATAGTATTATAAAATTCAAATAGTGGGAAGGCCCCAAATTTAAGCAGCATCACATTTAAACCATCCATCCAGATGAGACTCTTTCCAGTTTTTAAAGCCTTCCAGATGTATCTCAACTGGATTCCTTCATTTATTTATTAGAGTAAAGGAGCAGAATTTGGAAAATAGTCTGATCTGCATAAGCCATTAATAGCATCCTGGGAGACAGACGAGCCCAAACCCTGAACGTCTGAAGCATTTTAATTCAGGATTCAGTGCACTGAAGCCCTGGGGATTATCTTCATCAGAGTCAACTCTATGAATATGAATTATTTTTCATGCCGGCCTTTTTTACTGAGAAGGAAATCTTATACAAGATTTAACATGGGAACAAGTAGCAGATTTTAGGGAAATATAAAAGGGCACTGGAATGAACGTGAACAAATATTTCCCCCAAACGCCAATTAGCATATCATGGCTTCCCCTCTTCTTTCCTTTCCTTGCCATCCTCACTGAAAAAATGGCCAACCCACAATCTGATGTCCTTTGAGAGTCCCTCCAAATTAAGTCCCAGATGAGTGAGCACTCTGAGCCTCCAACTGGCTTCATTCTTCACTTGTGTTTGCAGTGATGAAAAGATGCTTGGTGAAGTTGGGACATCTGGGCTATGCATTTTCCAGCCACCACAGCTTGGACCCTGTAGAAAACACTGGACATATAGCAGCATTAACACATCCTAAGAATACCCCCTTGACCTCTTCTGCAGGGACTCAACATATGATGAAAAAGACTTGACAAATAAAAGCAAGGAGTTAAGACACTATATGATATGGAGTGACATATACTGCTTCTGGAGTATACCCTGACAGCCCGTGGCAAGTTTAAAGCCAGATAACCTATCTACTTTGAAGAGAAATGTGCCAGCCCCTTGTGTATGCTTCATCAAGGAACTGTCTTCCTCTGTGTGGGCTGTTCAAGGCTAGAAATGATGTGCGTGGAATTTTGAGAGAGGAATCTTGCCTGCCCATCAGATCAGGAAAATTACTTCCAGCAATAACAGAGGGACAGATTACCATCTTATCCACTTTGGACCAATGTCTGAATGCCTGTTCCCAAGCTTAGATGGCTTTTCCATGGCACAGAGGAGCAGGCAGGGGACTTTTCCATGAAGCCATTACACTAGGTCATTTCCAGTTTCCAGGGGGATGAGCTGGCTTCATCTGCCAATTGTCCCTGTGTGTGTGTGGTTTGAACAGACTGAGGAAATGGTCAAGATGGTGTTCTCTCAAGGGCTCCGATGGACGCCAGTCTCAGTCTGCCCTCTCCCTTCACATCTACCCCAAGTTAACGCGTTCCTCGGCTGGCCCTTTGTTCCTGTGGTTCTGGGAATAACCTTCGGGTTGCTTTGCAGACTACAGAAGATCTCTAGTGTTTGCTTCATTTCTGTTCTTCCATCTCCAAAGGCTGAGGTCTAAGAGAAATGTGGAAGTATTTGTTAAAAACCTATTAAGGAATTTCTGCTTCTGAGTCAGATGGGAACACTCATGTTCTTCCCCTAAGAACAACTAGGTAAGCCGGATGAAACCCAAGGGTCACCTGTTTTAAAGGCACCGAAGTGCTGCTTAAGCAATGCCAAGCAGAGGGGTTACAATTCGGGAAAAGGAAGAATCTGCAGCGGGCTTTCATCCTGGGACCCTGAGGATTCTGGGTGAGGGCCAGCTGCTCGGTGTCTGAACTGTACCTGGGAAGAGCTATAGAAATAAACAGCCTGCCTGCAACACAGGATGGGTTTCTCCTGAAGACATTCGCTGAATTCTGAAACCACACAGGGGAGGAAATAGAGAAACTCAGCTGAAAACATGTGAAAAACATGTTTTCTGCAGCCTGGAGATGCTGTGGAGGCAAAGGTTAGAGTTGGGCACTCACCAGAGGTGGGGGTCCTCGGACATACCAGGCTCTCAGTGGAAGCCTGGAGGGCTACGTCCTGGGATGAGGGGCAGACCACAGGAGACTTACCCAAGTGAAAATTAAAGACAAATAGCAAGCTTTCCCCTTCCAGAGGTGGAAAGAAATATGGATGCCTGCTCCCACCACTTCTAGCCAGCACTGGCCTGGAAGACCAAGCCAATTGCAATAAGCAAGGAAACACATGAAAGACAGAGTAATTGGAAACGAAGGGATGAAACTGTCATTATACATAGATGACTTCATTCTGTATGGAGAAAATCCAAAGAAGTCTACAAACAACTTAAATTTCATAAATCTATTTAATATGGTCTCTGGATTTAAGGTCAGTGTAGAAAATCAACTCTCGTTCTGTAGACCTGCAACAAAGAGACAATGAAATCTTAGTTCTATCATTTGCAATAGCATCCAGAAACATTAAATACCTAGGAATAAATGTTTTAAAAATATGTGAGACTTGTATGCTAAAACTACAATGCATTTTTGAGAGAAATAAAAGACCTGAGTAAATGCAGGGACATACGACATTGATAAATTGGAAGACTTAACATTGCACAGAGGGCAACTCTCCCTATATTCATCTATAGTTCATGCGATTCCAGGACATTGCACCTGTGTGTTTGTAAACTGATTAGCTGATTATAAAATGTATATGAAAATGCAAGGGCCATCAATAGCCAAGGAAATCTTGGAAAGAAGTGTGGAGGTCAGGGGAGGCTTTATGGAGAGATATGTGAGCTAAGTCTTCAGGGTTGGGGGTGATGAGTGAAATTTCATTAGGGGCTGGAGCCGTATCTACTTTGTTGGGATAATTCTAATGCCTAATACAGTGCCTGCCTGATGCATAGTAAATGCTCAATAAATATTTGTTGTATGTATGTATGAGCGGGTGGGTAGATGGTTGGATGGGTAGATGGATAGATGGATGGACGCTTTAGATAAGAGCCATGAAATTTAAAAGGACAATAGAAGTAAAGTTAAAGAAATATGAACATACATTACAGTGAAGAGCCAAGTATGTCTTAAGTTTATATGTGGATATCAGGAAAGGAGGCTGGAAAGTTAAGATAGGACCATACTGTGTCCTGTAACCCTAGGTGTGTAGGGTTTGGGCTTTATTCTTTAGGCAGCTAACATTTTAGAAGAAGGTAAAATGTTTGGCAGGTTGGAAGATGAATTGGGCCAGTGATAGGCTCCCAGGATACAGTAATTTAGACTCTATCAATTATAGAGATGAGTAGAGAGCATCTAGTTTGAGGTTCGCAAATATATTTATAAGCTGTCAGCTTTTTTTCTTTTAAAAGAAAAAACAAACAAACAACCCTAAAGGGAAACATAAACAAATAAAGCAAATGAGGCCACCACGGATAAAGCTCAGAGCCTACGTACAGGCCGCCTCTCCCCAAGGCAAATCCTGTAGGAACTCCTTGGGGCACATTTGAAAGGCATGGATTTATGGATTTAGTTTAAGCACATCTGTCTATGAAAAAATTAAGGTCAGATGCCTTTTCCAAGGTCATAGAGAACATAACTCATCTCCTTTTCTACATTTCCCCAAATACAAAGAAACACAGCTAGGTTCTTTCCATTTTGAGAAATCTATCTGCCCCCAGTAGTACTGTTGGAACCAGGATGGGCTGATGACATTGTTTTTTCATTGACCATCATGGGAATTGCTTTATTAATTCAGGAAATTAGTCACCCCTCTGGCTTCAACTACAATTTTAATGCTAGATTGTCGGAGTCTTTACACCCAGCTCAGCAGCTCCCCTTGAGTTCTGAAGTTTTCAACTTTTGGCATCATCTCTCTACCTAGATGTCCACCTACCATCACCTCCATCTCAACCTGTCCCAAACTGAGCACCACTGCCAACTTCTTGATTTCTCTTATTGGGACTGACATTCTTCCTGTCACCCAGACTAACAAACCTGGTGTCATCTTCGATGCCTCACCACTATACCTCCTATATTCAGTGATTTACTATGTTCTGTAAACAGATGTCACATTCATCTTTTCTTTTCAATGGCTGTTGTCAACACATCAGTTTGGGTTCTAACCTCTTACCTGGACAAAAGTGCAGGGGACTGTGAATTGCATAGACATACACAGTTATATTTTTGTATCTCAGTGTTAAAATTATAATTGCATAGGAAAATGTAGGCAAACTATGCCCTAGTTATCTTTTCCCCACGACTCACACATTTTAGTTAAGTTATGCTAAATGCTGGCTTCCACCTGAAGGACTTCAATCCCAGTTCTTCTCTCCGACTTCAGGTTCTTCATCATCCATTGACATCATCATCTTCTGATGCCTCAGACATCTACTCAGAAGTACCTAAGCACCAGGGCTCTTTGGATGACGCCTCCCTGCCTTTGTAAATTATAAAAGGCTGTACCGATATGTGTCAGTGTTGCCATTATCACTATCACCGTGCTCCTTCACCTCTGCTCTCACGCAGTCCAAGCCAAACTTAGCACTGTTTTCCATATTTTTCCTTTCCTGCAATTCCCGCTGCGACTTCCACCTCAGTAGCTCAAGGACCTGTTGTTCCCCTTAAGTTTCCTGATACTCCTTCTGCCTCTTCTGTCACCACCCTTTAACCCTCTAACACATTCCTGCCAGATTCTTTTTCCCTCAAGCACAGCTCTGATATATCACTGCCTTGCTCAAAAAACAAAGGCTCCACATTACCTAATTAAGGACAAATTTTCTTTTCATTTTTTCCTCTCACTAATTTATGAATTCTTCACTCCAACCAAAGATGCAGAATGTACTCCTCCCTCTCATTCCTACACCTTCGAAATGCCCCCACTAGCCATCCTTCAGGGAAATACTAAACTCTGTTTTATTAGAGTTCTTTCTGCATCTCCCAATCATAGCACCTCGTTGAGAATTCCGCTGATACCTTTTTCACGTTTACTTGCCCAGTCATTTATTCATTGAGCACATCAGTTCCTGCCTATGAGTTTATTCCCAGAGAGAGATACTAAACACTAAAAGGTACTTTCACATGTATTTCTTGACTTGTCCAGTGGGCTGTGGTCTTATTATCCCCGTACACCATTGAGGAAAACAGACGAAAAGAATTAAGTGACTTGCGAAATTCAAATTCAGTTATCTAACTTACAAATCAATTATTTTTTTCTATTATCTTATTGTAAGTTGTTTTTGTATTCATTTATGAATTATCCAAATGAGTTCTTCAAGGTATCAATTCTTTGAGGTCAGTGTGGTATATTAAATATTAGAGCCCCTACAAGTTTGCTAAGTGAATGCTTGTTGCGTTGAATTGAGTTTTATTGATAGTCTCAATTCTGGAGACTATCCACTTTTGATAATATGTTTTCCACGCTGTCGTTTGCATACTTGCCATAAATATTTCTGCTAAATATTCTTAGCCCCTGGTGTAGGTCATCTAAATGTCTTTCTCTATTTGATAGTTTGCTTGGCATCTCTGACTAGGCTTTCTCTGAGATTTTCTTCCCTAAACAGGCTGCTTTTTGTGCTTAATTCTTTATACACTTTGTCATCCATGAATATTGCATCCTTATGAAAACACTGACTAAGCAAATTCTCATATGATATGTGCTGTGAATCACAGTAGGAAAATTACTGTCACTCATTTTAGATCCTGAGTAACTTCTAGGGCTCCAGATTAGAGATAAGACTGTAAAATCAGAAGATTGTTTCTTTTGGGACAAATTTATAATATAAGAGACTCCAGTTTGGGCTCAAGATAAATACATATTTGAGATATATGTCTACTAGTGTAAATATTTGTTAACTTATCCCATCATCAGATGGACTTGGATTTATGGTCTCCATAAAATATGTACTGACTCAAATCTAACAATTTTCATTAATATTATCGGAGATCATAGCAGTTTGAAATCCTCTTGAATTGGCCTTACTTCGAGGGCAGTAATGGACGCTGTGAGTGAGGGTCCACTGGGCTAGGAGGTTATATCTTTGGCGAGATAATGCCAGTCTGGATAGAGCAGGGCCTTGTGGAAAGTATGCCTGAATTCCAGCTTTGTGTCTCACCATACAGCAGCTTATTCCAAGTTCATTAAAAAAAATGTAATTGGTGTTAACAAGTCACCAGCCAACACAATTTCACACAAGTTAAACATATTTCGTAAGGAAGATGAAAATTGCAATATTGTGAGTATATGTTGAATAGAAAACAGACGTAGTGAGAAAACTTTAAAGGCTGTATGGTTGGGTGGGAGGAGGGAGCCAGTGTCAACAGCAGTGGCTTCTGAGAAAAAAGACTAGAGAAAGAAGCAACTTGAAAGGGAGAATCGTTTGTTCTATGCCTCTATATTATAAACCCAAACAGAAAATATTCCTACTGAAATGAATGGGAAATGCGACCAATTAGAGAGTGTGGAATTTAGCCTTTGATTTATTTTCCCTTTGATATATCAGCATCATTGCCCACAGCAGGTATGAATTTTATTAACTTAATTTGCCATTAGTTCAAGAAGTCATACATTTCCTCCAAATAAACTCATTTTAAAAGCTGAAAGAACATTTCAAGCCTTGAAAATGCAAATATGTGTCATAGTTTGGCTGCATTCAGCAAGTTCCTAGAATCAATCAGCCGAGAACAGAGTAATTCTATTACTGAAGAGGGAACGGAAAGCATGCAAATTGAAAGCGAGATGAAAAGTAAAATGTAAAAGACAGTTTACAACATCTATAGAAGTATCTTTCTTGTATGACTATGATATTTTGAAAAGTTAAATATGAAACACACATAATATTCATATGTAATATAATACTATTTTCCCTTGATTTGACACAAGACATTTAAACTACTGCAGAGATGATGAACTCAGTTTATTAAGCAATGCATTGCGTAGCCTGGATCTGGTTAAGTCACTATAATAATAATTTTCAGGCCATAATATTTTCCAGTTTGCGAAATGCTTTCACATACCTTATCTCGTTTTACACACACACACACACACACACACACACACACACACACACCCCTAAGATGTAAGTGGTGTAGGTACAGTTATTCTCATTTTATAGATAAGGAAATCGAAGAGCCAGTGAGAGGCACCCGGACATCTCAGGGCTGCTCTTAGCACCACACGTTCCCCACCAACCTGCAGAGGCCTAGAAAACATGACATTCTGTTTATTGGATTCAGCTGCTGCTCTAGCTTCACAGCCTTAGCTTCGTGCATTTACTGAGCATAGTGGCTAAGGATTCGGAAATAGGACAGCATGGTTTCTACTCTTTGCTCCGCCATTTCTCAGCTGGTTGAACTTGGCGAATGGCATAACCCCTCTGAGCCTCATGTTTTCATCTGGGAAACGAGGATTATTGGATAAATCAAGGGGAGTGATGCATCTAAAACATGTAGCACAGAGTGAAACACACACCAACTGTTGGCTGTAGGCGTGCTCCATCCTTTGGAAATCATGAGACTGGTCAGTCATGTTAACTCTGGTGGGGAATAGGATGTTTATTGGCTCTAAAGCAGGACTTTCTGTAATATGAATCTGTCCACGCACAGAGCTCTGTGAGGCGACAGCACATGTGGACTTCCAGGAGAGCTACCTTAGAGAAAGAAGCTGAATGCAGCCGCGTCGCTTGTGCTGTGAGAAAACCGCAGGTGCCTTGGAGGAACTAGAGAGATAAATAGGTTGCAATACAAAACCAAGCAGTGACTTCAGCCGCAGGGAGAGTCAAGGGTCCGGCCAGAAGGTACTGAGTCACAGAAGACCCCATAAAGGAGCTGACATGAAAAATTGAAGCAGAACTTCAAAGATGCACCTTTAGGGTGTGACCATGTTTGCAGCAGACGTCATAGGAAATTCCCATCTCAGATTTCAGTGAATTCTGACATCACTTGCAGACGATGATAAGAATCCCCCCACCTCCCACCCTCCACCCGCGCCAAATTATTAAAATCCTTGGAAAGTTCCTCCCATCTCCCCTACCCCTGCCACCACAGGTAGATATTATCAGTAATGGGTATAGACCCAATTTCCCTAATTTTATAGGTAGCATAATCTTCCAACAGTGTACATAGGGTCTTACGATTATCATTTAAAAAGCCCTTTCGTGCAAACAAACCGGATTACATTTAAGGGGTGATTAAAATGGAACGGGGTGTGTGGTACTTGTCTAAATGTAATCTAACTATGCTATTCATTTAGTGAGCAGTCTAATTACTAGCTCTATAATTACACCACTCAAGAAAATTGTTTTAGTGATGGTTTTATTAAACTAACTTGAGACAATTTTTGTGCCAACACGAGCAGAACGAATGGAATTTAATTTCAAAACAGGGGCAAAGGAAGGTTACCCGGGAGAAGAAAACATCATGAGCGGGACCGTGGGTTTTAAAATTGGTACAGAGCCGAGTGGCGTTGGAAAAGGAGCAGGCTTACATTACAATGGAGAGACGTAGGTAGCCGGTAAGCCAATTTCCTGACTCAGATTCTCAAGAAAAGAATTTGCAAGGGAAGCTCCATAGGCTCTATCTCTCAGATTTCAGTGGATCTACAATGATTATTTCTTACTTATTCTACATGAAGCCTAACTGAAAATATTGTCCCCAGGCCAGCAGCATCCATTGGCATAACCTGGGAGCTTGTTAGAAATTCAGCATCTCAAATATATGGTGCTGGAAGGAGAATTGACTCTGGGTGGTAAACACATTATGTGAGATATAGATGATGTATTACAGAATTGTACACTGAAATCTATGTAACTTTACTAACAATTGTCACCCCAATAAACTTTAATTAAAAAACAAAGAAATTCAGCATCTCAGACTTAATGACAGTCTGCATTTTACACGAATTCTCAGATGAACATGTGCACATGAAAATTTGAGGACTGGTATAAATGACCAGCTTGTGGTTGCAAATTGTAATTTTAATTCTTGACTGTTTTTGAATGCAACATATGCTCAATAAAGGAAAAAAACAAAACAAAAACATGTGCCTAATATTATAAGGAGGAAAATGTACCTGTAATCTTACCACTCTGAGAGAACACCTGTTAAAATTTTGGTGATTTCTCTTCCAGTCTGTTGTTATGCATTTTGTTTTACATTTTAAGCTCATCCTGTAAATACAGTCTTTTTTTCATTTAGTGTTATAAATATTTTCAGTATTCTAACAAAGTGTTGTTGCATCCTACCGTATGAGTGCACTAATTCATTATTACAATTTTATAGTCCCTTTTTGTTGCTATTATAAATAATCCTTTAATGAAAGTGTTTGTTTGTATTTAAACTTTTTATTATTTCATAAGGGTAAATTCCTAGGATATGAATATATTTAAAGCTCTTGATAACAATAACTCCTCTAATAATAATATTCTTTGAAATAAGGTAAACTTCTAAAGAAGCATTTGAACTCTTAATTTCCTGGGCGTTTTGGAGGGGGAGAAAGGGTGCTAATTTGTTTAAGGCTTGGGGTTCCTGACAAAGTCCATTTGCGCCAAAGGTGATCAGCGGTTTGAACCTCAGGCCACTCTATTTCTTAAAACTTTCAGGTGAACAGAGGACATGGTGTGTGCCAAATTACTGCTGTTTAAGTAGACTTGCCACTGACTCCACCTTATAAATAGCCACTCAGTCCTTACAGAGTGAGTCTGTTACACCAGTAGTATAACCAGGGTAGGTATATGGAGAGACAGTGAACCTTGGAGCCAGGTTTATGTTCAGCCTCTATCCTAAGGCTGTGTGATAGCGTGTAAGTTATTAGTTACTCTGTTTGGGAAATAATCACCTAATTTATAAAAGTGTGTTTGTAATTCCTCTTTGGCTGAGTTAATGATTACATCCTCTGAGAGCCATAAAGACCCTTGCACAGAGCCTAGGGTGTGCCGTGGAAAACAATTCGATAAATGGTAGATGGTATTTGTTTTCTCTTTGACTTGCTGGTGAGTTGACCCCATATCAGACGTTTGATGCTAGAAGTGGCAGATTGAGTTTTACAGGAACCAGAAACGTCTCTGAAAACCATGTCCTGAAAATCGTGGTGAACTTCACTTAGAGAAATTTAGCTTCGTTTCAGTTTCTTCAATTAATACAAAACACTTCCATCAGCAAGAATGTAGATAACTCAGCCTTAAACCCTAGGCCGCAGTGGTCCAGGCAGAAGGAACAGGGACCCTCTTACATGGATTGGTAGCCTCAGCAAGGGGAACAGTTAGCACTCTCGGGGGGGGGGGCTCTTATTTGCCTCCTACTGAAAATGAGGATGGTGTGAGTTAAGTTTTCTCTACGTTCTTACAGTTGTGGGTTTCTGATTTATCGACATGCTTGACTTCCAAAAATTGATATCTGCTATTTATAATTAATTAAGAATTGACATTCAGGTGATTTTCATATATACATATTTGTGAATAACACAAGTTTATCACATGTGTTCAATTAAAACTCGTGGACATATACATGTTGAAATGTCAATAGTGAATTTATCTGGGCAGTTGGAGGATAGGTAATTTAGTAGTAGTAGCAGTAGCAGTATTTTCCATGTTTCTAAAATGAATGTGTATTACTTGTGTAATTATAAGGAAGACGTGATAGGTAATTTTTGTGTGTCAACCTGACTGGGCTCAAGCATGCCCAGCGAGCTGGTAGAACATGACTTCTGGGTGTGTCTGTGAGGGTGTTTCCGGAAGAGATCAGTATTTGACCTGGTGAACTGAGTCAAGCAGATGGCCTCATGCAAGGTAGTATCCAATCCAGGGAGAGCCCAAATCGAAGGAAAAGGCAGAAGAAGGGCGAGCTCCCTCTCTGAACTGGGGTGTCCACCTTCTCCTGCCCTTGACCATCAGTGCTTCTGGTTCTGGGGCTTTCAGACTCCGATCGGGACTTACACCCTCAGCCCCCGGTTCTCAGCCCCCTTTGGGCTAGGACTGCATTACACCGGCCTTCTTAGGCCTCCAGCGGCAGACGGCAGGCTGAGGGACTTCTCGGCCCCCATAGCCGCATGAGCCAATTCCTATAATAATCTCCTCTTATGTACATCTCTATACAGCCTATTGGTTCTGTTTCTTTGAAGAAGAACCCTGACTAATACGCAAGGCAAGGGATTTAACTTAAATTAAGAAAAATAATACTTTTTAATAGAATTGTAAGAAGAAGCTCTATTAATTTGTTAATGAGTCTTCCACTGATTTTTTTTTTTTTTTTTCTTTAGCCAAAGGGCAGACTAGTAAATCATCAGAAAAGACATTTCAGCTCCACTAAAACCTTTCTGCCACATTCGCCTACGCCAAGTCGCCAATTCAAAGGCGGGACAGCAGCAGCAGCCTCCCAGTGATGCTGAGAGGTGGATGAATAGCCCCTACCTCACAGAGATGACTTTCTTACTACATTACATCTCATGCATGCACAGAGGCCAAAGGAAACCAGCCTCCCCCGCCCACAACAGGCATTTCTCTAACAATGAGTTTCGGGGCACAGAACACCTGTGTGCTGACAACCCTCTATTCTGGGAATTGCTCCAGTTACTGTCCCACCACGCCTATGGCTCCTTAAGGCAAACACCAGCGTCCCCGGCCAGGTCTGGGGGAAAGACTTCTTCAGGAAACACTGAGCAGCGCACTAGAATCCTTCTTCTGGCATTGAAAGCACACTTATTTCATCTAGTGTGACAGTCATTAGAGGTGAAGAACAAGAAACCAAACTGGAGCAGACCTCTGTCAGAAGCTCGGCTGAGCTGGAGAGAGATCTGAACTGCCAGGCGCTGGAATCGTCCATTAAAAACAAGCCCAAATGAAAGAGCTCAGGGTTTAATCACTTACTGTAATAATATCAGCGAGAGGAGGAAACAGGAATGGGTGCTGGCCCCCCTTGTTCCATTTCCACTCCCTCCCCACCCCACGGAATGGCACACCTGTGAAGGGTCCGGGCACACATGGGGGTCCTCTCGCTGTTGAGGAACCTCAAACAAAGGCTTGGAGGTTTCATGGACCTTGAGGCCAGGGACAGAGAGGAGGGTGAGGGCTAAGGAAGACGCTGACCGAGAGAACCGGAAATGAAGTCCCCTGGGCTAGCAGTGCGAAAGCGTGGCTGGCCAGAGGGGCCTGAGTCCTTGCCTGAATGCACTGCTATACAGGAGTCTGGTGGGGAGAGGGCAGCTTTCCCCGTGAAACCTGCCAGGTAAAGCCTTTGTAACTGCCGGTGGCTGGGCTGGCAAAATCGCCTAGGATTTTGGCCTGGAGCTGGACTCCTCAACCTCATTTACTAGCTGTGTGATTTGGGGCAAGTCAGTTAATTCCTCTGTGCCTCAGCGTCCTCGTTCTCAGTGTCCTCATTACATTATGGATGATATTTGTTACTTCATAGACTGTTTCCGATATTAACTACTGAGTTTCCCTGAAAATAAGACCTAGCCTGACAGTCAGCTGTAATGCATCTTTTGGAGCAAAAATTAATATAAGACCCAGTATTATATTGTATCGTATCGTATCGTATCGTATCGTATCATAAAGACCCAGTCTTACGTAAGACCGGGTATTATATTATGTTACATTACATTATATTATATTAATTACACCCGGTCTTATATTATAGTAAAATAAGACCAGGTCTTATATTAACTTTTGCTCCAAAAGATGCATTAGAGCTGATTGTCCAGCTAGGTTTTATTTTCAAGGAAACATGGTAAGTTAATACCTGGAAACTGTTTTTGTAAACATTCAAGGAGAACATACGATGAAGTTTGGCCATGAGCAGTGGTTATCTTTGTGGTGTTATCATATTAATTTAGGCATTTCTTTCCTCTGTGTTTTCTTCATCTCTTTCTAGATTGGGGCCTGCTTGCTTATTTTTCTGTTTTTCCCTCTGTTGTGTCTATTCTCTAATGTCATTCCTGCCTGCTTCCTAGGTTCTGGAATCTCGCTAATCTGATAACCAGAGTTCACCCACTCATGTAGCAAATATGCATTGAGTGTATATTATGTGCTAGCGTCACAAATATGCTGGTTCTTTTGAGCAACACAAACATTTATTGATTTGTTGAAGGCACGTGTGATGATTCCTCTGTGTTTCTATGTGTCTATCTGAGACCAAACACAATAGCCAAGTTATGTTTGCTGGGTGAATACGTGAATTATTTTCCTTTACTTTTTCAAAGGAATACAAATATAAATCTTTAAAATGTACATGGGAGATCCTAAATCTGACCTAAGCTCCCTCTCAAACTACCTCCCTGGATATCTGAGAGAGTAAATGCTTTCAAACTGATTTTATTTTTGAATGTTAGGGTTTTTCCCTCTCAAGCCAGTTCCTTTTTTCTTTTTAACTGAGGCCTGTTTTTCCTCAGGTGAACGCCGCCAAGGGATTACTGTGGGGCCGCAGTGATAATAACAGAAAGAACTTTTCTTTTATTCCCCCTCCTCCTCCTGCAGAACAGCAGGCAGCCTGGGCTTGGTTCCGTCCCTGTGGTGGCTTCAGCTTGACGCCTGTCTGTGTGCTCTGAGCGGTGCCATGGCTGCCCTTGGCATGCTCCTCTCTTACCACTCCTAGCGGTGGTTCTGTGGGCACAGCAGTGCTGCCAAGATGTCCCCAGAGCTCCTATCTGGGCCATTGGGCTCTGCACATGTATCTGTGGTCAGGACTACATGATTCGTGGGGCCCCGTGCAAAATGAAAATGCACACTTTTTGTTTAAAAAAAATTAATAAGAATTTCAAGATGGCAAAGCATCTTGCCATCTAACACTAAACCAAGTGCAAGGCCGTTGGAGGCACACCATTCACATGCCCAT
Organism: Rhinolophus sinicus; assembly: GCF_036562045.2. Classification (NCBI taxonomy): domain Eukaryota; kingdom Metazoa; phylum Chordata; class Mammalia; order Chiroptera; family Rhinolophidae; genus Rhinolophus; species Rhinolophus sinicus. The sequence goes on along the minus strand of NC_133752.1, from coordinate 103,514,187 downwards.
GAAACTGCTCTGTCTGGACTTTGTTCTCATTCTTGTGTTCTGGCTACGCTGATCTGAAGGCCATGGGTAGGAGTCCTTGGCCCTTTCGACCGACTTAGATGGTCACTGCATTGAAGTGCGTCAGCCGTGATGTACCGTGACGTGCACTGTGTGCGAACACAAGGCCACAGAGCCTGTGTGTGAGCCTTTCTTACAATTTCACTGTCTCAGAATCAACAAGCTTCCACAGGGCTGCTGAGGAAGTGGAGCCAAGCAGCTCACGCTGTGGTGCCCTAAAGTTGCCACATGCTTCTCAATGCCCCCTTCTAAAGCAGGCTCTGAAGCTTTCTGGTCCCACCACCTGAGGCTGATTGCTCCCATTTTTGGTTGTGTTTCTGTGAGGAAAACAAGAGAAATTATGAAAGAAATAGGGTATAGGAATCACAGTATTCCACAAGTGAAAAGCCTATTTGGAAAAATCTAGAATTTTCAGCACTAGGCTAGGTGCTATAATAATTACCCAAACAGGTATAAGACAGAATTTGTGTGTACGTGGATCTCATGAATCTTTAGCGACTTCGGGCATCAAATAAAGGAAACACAGATGGAATGTGATCACCTTTTAGGTTTTGTGATACAGAGCTTTAGGTTAAGGGGATTCCTAGAAGGTGAAGTTCATTGTTGGGGATCAATGATGGATGGGAAGAGCCATGAACCGATTCACAAAGAGATAGGGTTTGAAGTGGGTCTTGAAGGATGCAGGAAAATTAGGTTGCCAAAGGAAAGGAAAATGCAGCATAACTGACACGTAAATTCAGTTTCCGCTCAAAAATATGACGACACTGTGTGTCTAGGTGTAAGGGGGCGGGGGAGGCTGCCACCCGATGAGCAGAGTTCAGGACACAGTGAGTTGAGAACAGAAAGGAGAAGAGGCCTGACTGCCTTGGAGGACTCATAGAAGGTCTTGAATCCCAGGATGAAGAACATGACATTCGATCCCATGTTTTGCAGGCAGCACTTGCCGGTGGTTGAGTCTGAGCGTAACGGTGATGTGATCCTGGGAAGGTAATGATTTGGACGAAAGAGAGACCTGAGTCAGGGCGAGCCCGTATAATTACATTGCAAGGATGCGGGAGAATCTGTCATGGTGGGGTAGACTAAGTTAACAAACAGGTCTAAGTATTAGACCCCTCCCCAAGGCAGCCTAAAGCCTCCGATGAGAGTTTTTGCTTTCAGGGCAAAGCCAAGGGAAAACTGGTAAACTTGAGATGTAGACAAAATTTATTTTTGGTAATATACACTTGAAAAATACTGAAAAGTGGCTTATAATCTGTCATCATACTCTCGTATGATGAATGGGGAAACTGAGGCCTAGAGAAATCAAAACCTTGTCCATAGTCACTTGCTGGTACCCAGGGCCCTTCCAATGTCTTCATCCAACTGCTCATTAAAATGTGCACCTAGTAATTTGTCATGTTATAAATAATCTGCTCTGCTAAATCATAATCTCATGTTAATAATTTAAAACAAGGATATTTTTCATTTTTAAAAATGAAGCTCTGTTGGGACTTTTTAAAGCATCGTCGACAGGCCAAAAGAGGAAGTATTTGATGGTATTTGGTAGAGGGTATGAACGGGACCTTGGCAGTTCCTCAGAATCACACCACATAGCCAATGCTTTCCAGCCTTTTTCTCATTACAGCACCCATTGAAAATGGAAATATTTATCAAGCACAGCGGCATAGATAAGAGAGAATTCTCACTGTGGAGACAGCTATCTGGGGACTCAGCCGGCCCCAGGGACCACCTGGCTGCTGTCTGTGGATACACTCCTCCCATGACAGCTGGGAAGCAATAGGTAGCCCACCTCTCAGGTACCTGCCCCTCAGACCTGCTTTGTCGGCTCAGCCCGTTGTGATGGACTAAGGAAACCCCAGTTGTGGCTGTAACTCCTGGAGATATGTGACCCTTTATGGAACTAAATACTTGAGTTAGTTGCGATTGGGAAATAATCCAATCAAAGCCATCACCCGCCTGCCTGCCTGACCTCGCTACAGAACTGGTCTCAGAGATCATGGGTGTTCATTTCTGAGTCGACTCTCTTCCGAGGGAGGTGTGATGATTTGAAACAAGATTTATGAAGCATAGAAATTCCAGGCTAACTAGGTCAGCTCCTCGTGGGTAGTGCAGAATTATTAGCTACCACGTTTCTCTCAACTGTATACCTAGTTCAATTTTCCATTACTCAAGAGAGGGTGAAATGAATTTGTCATCACCAACATGCACGTTCACCCGTGCAGCCATGCAGCAGGGCAGTTTGACCCACCTGTTTGGAAAGCAAATGAACAAAAGACAGAATGGAAATATGAACGGAACAGATTCCTGGAAAAATGGTAGCGAGTGCTCCTGCGGTAATAAAAGACGGCTCAGCAGACTCGGACTGAGAACAAACAGACCTGTGAGCATTAATTTAGCTTAGTACTCAAGAGCCTGTAGGAAGTAATAGTCTCAAAGACGCAATCCATAAGTACTTAGGGAACTTGTTTTTATTTTACTAGTGTACTGTTTTTCAGGACAGATTAGGTTTCTGAGTGAAACTTGTGCTTTTTATAGTACTTTGGTATTTATTCTACACAAAATCGTTAAGGGCACAAGATGTATTAGGTTGGTGCAAAAGCAATGGCAGTTTAAATGGTTAAAAAATAATTGCAAAAACCGCAATTACTTTTGCACCAACCTAATAGATGTCCTTCCCCACCCCCAGGGGGGGAAATCGTCATGGGGAGTAAGCTGTCACCTTCCTCTGCTGTGAACTCACCAAACTGTACATACATCTGTCTGTGCACCGCTAGAAGTGAACTCCTGAGGGCAGCAAGTGTGATTCACCTCTGTGTCCTCAGAAACCTGCACAGGACTTGCCGGCAGAGCACTCAAATACTGGTGGAATAATCGAACAAAGGACTAGGCACTCCAAAGTACTGCCTTTAAAAAATACACCATGTTTTTGTGATTGTAAAAGCATCATCAGAGAGAATGTTATTTTGAATGCTTTATTTAAATCATGGAACTTGAAGAATTGGTAGGATCATTTCAAATTCCCCTTCTTTAGCAATATCACATTTACAAGAAGTGGAAGCAATTTTTGGCTTTCCTCTTGGAAATGTTTAATAGCTGTCAAACATAAGTATAAAATATAAATTAAATTTGGAGACACTGAGATATGTATGTGAGTGTGTACATATGTATGTATGTGTGTGTCATACACACACGTGAGCATATATATATATGTACGTATGTATATACCGGGGGTGCCAAAAAAAGTATATACATGACTGGTATTCATCTTTTGTGATTGGTATACATTGAGTACGTATTACAATTTTAATATAGTCTTTTCCTTTCTTAGAATGTGTATACAGTTTTTTGGCACCCTCTGTATATACATGTTACCAAATATATATATATATATATATGCACATTTTAAGAAAGGAAAAAACTATTAAAATGGTAATACTCTATATATGCTGATAACAAAAAATGAATACAAATCACGTTTGACTTCTGCAATTACAAGAGGTGTTCAAGATGGTTACCATCAGCGTCCAGACACTTCTGATTACGGTGAACTACTGCTTGAGCAACGTTGACCAGTGTCCACTTATATACATGTTTTTGGCACCCTCGTATATATGTCATTTTTGTATACAAGTCAAAAATTGAAATAGTATTGTTTCTATTCTGAAGGTTGTTTTTAATCAGAGCTAGAAAAAGGGTGTACTTACAAGTTTTTTCTTTCTTTTTTTTTTTTTTTAGAGTTTACTTTTCAATGTAACTCAGCGTAGTATAGATGAAAAAACTTGAGTTAGTCAGGAAACCAGATCTCACTATTATTAACTTCTCCTGTGTCCTTCTATTTGTGCAATGTAATTCAATAACATTTTACACATTCTTATTAAAAACACGTTGTGCAAATATTGTGCAAATCATTGTGCTCAGTGGGTCATTTAACCTTTTGGAATCGTAGTTTTCTAACCCCTGCAAAGGGTGTGACACCTGTTTAGCTCATCCCATAAGAATGTTTTGAAATGATATGGAAACATCTTAAAAATAAAATAGTATCTATATATAATGTACCAGCTATTAGTAGACTGTCTTATTTCAGTCTGACAGCTCGGGACCTGACTGAGGGACCCGATTACTTGGGCGGGAGCTGGGTGGAGCATTTGGATGCTTCCACAGCTGGTTTTCTCCTGCATGATCTTGTTTCCTCTCAGAATGCTGCTGATTCTTCCTATTAACTACAGTGACTTGGATAGCTTGACAGTCCCTCCAATTACAATGCTCATTTCTCTTACCTAGTAGATTTATTCTGGTCTGATGAATTCATTTTAGACATGTAGGACAGCATGGTGAGACAATTAGAGAAAAGCCCTCTATCTGGTCCAAAATTGCCATTAATTAGTGAGTCAGAAATCTATTTAATGAGTTGTGACCAGTATTTAGAAGACATCAGAGTTCCTTCCACATAGCAGGGCTAATAAGCATTGTTTTGATTGAGTTACGTGTGTGTCACAGTGTGAAATATGTTTCTAGCAAACAGTTTTGAAAACCTGATAGTTCCGTTTCTCTATCTGACACATGAAAATAATGAAGCCAAGAAAAATTAAGTGTTGGGTCATCTATCTAGAGACATCTGGGATAAAAATCTTAATGTCTAAACTTCCATTTTTGTTCTTTTTCCATTTTGAAAACTTGGAAGGATACAGTGGATGACACAGGCTCAGACCTGGCATTTAAAAATTATGTAACTCTGTGCAAATTGCTTATTCTATTCTGTAGGCTTCATTTTTCTCACCTCTAAAATAGGGTTAATAACATCAGTCCATTTTCTATTGGATAATTGGGAGAATTATGTAATACAGATGAAAGAAAAAAATACAAAATAAAAAATCTAAAAATCAGCTATGTATATGTATATTTGTTCTCTTCTATTTTTACCCCTAGACAGGGTTGTTTTGTGTGTTTTTTTAATACTTGGCTTCTCCTTTTGTTCTACCCTTAATTTGTTTCTTGACTAAGTCATTCTTTAGCCTCTCCTCATCTATCTTTGAGTATCATCCAGCTATAAACATTATTGTTTTGTATTTGCTAGCATATCATAATTAAAAAAGAATTTCTCCTTAGATTATCTTACTTGAAAATGCTTAGAAATGCCTAAGTTAAAAAAACTCAGTATACCATATATATATATATATATATATATATATATATATACATATATATATATATATATATATATATATATATATATATATATATATCATACACACATACGCACACACACACGTATGCATATATTGCAACAATTTCTGGTCCTATTTGATTTATTTTCAAAATAATTACTTATAACCAAATTGCTTTCAACCTGATTATTTCTAGTCAGATTGCTCATTCTAATCAAGCCGTCATGTAATGATGACATCTACACTACAACCAGGGATTTTTGAGGTCTACACCTACTCGTTTGGTCAGTCCCCTTCTCCCTAACGTTTCCTATTAGCTTCTTGTTCAGATCCCTGTGAAATCGGTCTAGACTATTGCCCTCAGGTCAGCCTTGCATCCTTCATCAGGCAGGATGTCACCTGTCAGGTGTGCTATTGGTCCAAGTCCAGCATAGCAAAGAAGATATCCTATTCCATTACATGAAAAACACAGTAGCTTCCCCAGTCTTCACCAAGTACAGAGCCTTCTCGGTGCTTAGTGTCTCATTGCTATAACTCTCCCGTGGTTAGCATCTTTTCAAGTCGGCGGCTGTGTTGAGACTGTGAATGTGACCACGTGACAGACTGGACAGTGCTATGACTGGTACCAGCAACTCCAAGGGCATGTTCAGAGAACAAGGGTGTTGCATGGATTAGACCTTCTGATGGTGCCATCTCAAGGGGAGGGACTTGGAGCAAGTGTCCAAGAATCTGATATCACTGGGGATATAACTAGTGAAGAGGGTTTTATTCGCTAGAACAACACTAATGTATTATGTGAAATGAATGCAGCCCTTGAGTGGTGTGCTCCCTTTTGGGTAAGCTTTTTAAGGCAGGTTGGTCCAGCTGGCAGTAGGGCATGTACTGTGCAGACTGGGTATACAAGTTTGAGGTGGAAACAAAATCGAACAATGGAGAAGCTGGTGAGTAAGGTCCCTTCCCTAAAGAGTACTCAATCTTGCTCCCAAATACAAATATTAATAAAATACTTTATGAATATGATTTTAAAGAAATGCCAAATTATCAACTGTTCAGAGTGCCCATATATATCATTCTCACTCTGATTTACTGATAGTTATTAGGAAAAAAAATTAGAAATGTCATGTTAGACCTGAATCTTGTAACTGAGTCTTGTTAAACACACTTTATCTGTTTATTGCGTTCACTTGTGTAAAAAACACTTATGCACGTACAATGGGGTCACATCATACATGCATTTAATCTGTAACCTAATCTTCTTGGCCAGTCAAGGCAGAGGTGACTTTCTCTGCACATACCCAAGGAATTTTATGTTTACCTTAAAGATAGAATAGGTTGAATGCTCAGATATCTACATAAAGATTTTCTTTTTGCACCTTCCTTTAATCTAGTTTAGGATGCCTCATATAGTTGGTGTGTAGAAAAATTAGCATATCTAATTATATACACAAAGCCATGAATTCTGTCGTTTATGAGCATTTTATGGAATTTTTCAAGGATAGTTTTGACTACACCTGATTATCATTTGATGTTCTGACTTGACTGTCCCGTCCCTGCTTACGCTTAGGATGGGATATACTGGTGTTCATTTGCTCATTTGTCCATTTATTCAGCTAATATTTACTAACTGCTTCATGTGTCAAACATCATGTTAGGTCCTGGGGAAGCAAACGTATAAGGTATTGGCCCTGCTCTCACGTTGCTCACGGTCTTAGTTAAAAGAGGCAGGCTTGTATCCAAAACCATACCAACCGATTTGTAACGTCCAACTGACCTTTCACGGAGCACTCTTCATAGGGATGGCCATTGGAGCAGGGAGGGTCAGATGGTACGGGGTCGGCTAGGGAAAGCACTACATCCCATAGAGGCCAAGGCCCACTGGAGAAAGTGTCCAGGCCCTGGCCTCTTAAGCCCCCATGCATCACACATCACATACCTGCTACTCGGTAAAGCAGAGCCTCACATGGGCTTGTGAATGAAGCAATTGGCCAGAACTCCTGTGTGCTCATGATCTAATTGTACTGTTTTTCTGCCTCCCCTCTCTCCAAACTCTTGCTCTGGGGCTTCTGGTCTTGAACTCACATCTGACTTGTGTGAGTGAGGTGTTTCCATGCCCACACATGTTACCCCTGGTTCCTGGCCTTAGCTGCCCACAATGGACTTCAGTGTAGCTCACTCATCCAGTTTTCATGTTTCCCTTTTTTTGTGGCCTGTTTAAGATCGTCGCTACCCTATATTGTAAACATATGCCCTTGTGTTTTCATTTCTCTTACAAATTTGCCTTGATGCCAACGGGAATTTATTTTTGTGAATGATAGGTATTAGTATGACAGATTGGCCTTTAACTTTTGCTCTTTTAAACAGGTAATTAAAATCATTTATAAAATAAGCCGTCCTTTCCCCAAATGCCACTTTTTTCATTGTCTAATTTCTCTCACACATAGGAGTCTGTTTCTGAGCTTCCAGTCTGTTCTGTTGGTATACTGTTCTGTGGTTATAACAAAGCTTTATGGCTTTATCGTATGTTCTGCTGTCTGGTAGAACTATTTTCCTTTCTTTGTGTTGCACATTTATTTCAGTTAGTCAAGTTCCCCTCAAAATTATGTTGGGATTTTGAATAAGATGGCACTGAATTTATAGATTGACCTGGCGCAGGTTTGACAGAATCACAATATTGAGTTTTTTCCCCAATATTGAGTTTTTTCCCCCCAATAATGAGTTTGTAAATGATTCAGGTATTATAAAATAGCTACATCCCCCTCAGTCACATTATTCTCTTTACCTCCTCCATTCACTTGTTATTATTTTACTTTCTTGCATTACTGTATTAGTTGGTTTTCTTGTTCAGCTGTCTGCGTCTCCATCTAGAATAGACGCAGAATTTCCTAGGCGTAGAACAGAGCGTGGAACATGGTAGGTGCTCAGTAAATATTACTTTCATGATTGAATGACATAACCTTGGATTTCCAAAGGCCTGGTGACCTCAGTTTAAGAAATTCAATTTCTTTGATTTCTTATTTGTTGCTTGGTTCTTATCCCACTGGTTACCCTCCCCATCGCTTCACTGCCCTCGCGAGCCGAGAACACCATGTGGCCGAGTGTGGACATCCAGCCTTATTTCAGCTGGCCCTTAGCCTGCATCCCCCATTCTCCCTCGAGGCTTGCCCCAATGCCACCCCTGTTGCTTTACCTCCTACCCCCTCTGAGGTACTTTATCCAGGCTTACCTTCATTTCCACCTACATACTGCTGACTCCCACGTCTGTTTTCCTGGACCCAATCTCTTTCTTTGATTCCCAGATGGGAAATCAATTTGCTGGACATATGCACATAGAAATCCGAGAGGAATCTTATTAATAACTTGTCTGGACAAGTCAGGTGAAACCCCACTCCAAAGACTGCACTGTCCTCCAGCTCTCCTCCTCCCTTCCGGTTAGTCTCTCCCCTTACGAAGCCACTTCCTTCTACCCAGCCTTCCATGTCAGGAGACTGGAAACTGTCCAGAAGCTGCTTTCATCCTCGTGCATTTCTCATTAGTCAGCTGCTCCCACAGGTCCCTCAGTTTTCCTCAAATATACAGCCCTTCCCCTCTCCACACTGCTGCTACCATGATTTCTGATCTCTTGTCCAGATCTCCTCCATAACTTCCTCATTCTCTTTTCATTTGAAATAGCCCCCTCTAATCTTCCAGATCTTACCATGTCCCTCTTTTACTGAAAGCCTGTCTGCCTGTGACCTATGGTCACATTTCTCAAGTGTGCTCTGAGCTGGCCCTAACGTTCACGTTCATCTTAAATCAACTTCATATGTAGTATTTTTAGAGCTGGCATCACCTTCGTCCTGACTTGGAAACTTACGAGAGACACACCACGATGACTTGTAGTCAAGCTGCCTGGCATACTCCACAGACATCTGGCTAACTGCCTACTTGTAAATCACTTTGTTCATATTTTTCTCATTTGTAGTGCTGGATCAATTCCAATTAGGAGTTTAATAATGAACTAACTAATGAATTAAGCAAGTTTATAAGATTAACACTGAACCAATGATTTTAAGTAAGTCTAAACACATAAATCCCCCCAAATTATAAATCTGTGTTGCCTACTAAGGAATTAAAAATAATTTCGAGGAACGCAGCTTTGTGAAAGGGGCGGAAGCAGAGGCCTCATTTCAAGTCTCAGCTCTTCTCTGTCCCTTACTGGGATGTTTCGTCACCTTCACTCTCCTTGTGTCATTTTGCCGAGGCATCAGCTGATGAGAGCAAAGCTTACCAGACCTACAAAATTTAAATGAGAGCAGAAGTATATTCACACTATGGGAGAAGCTTAAAGTTTCTGGAATAAGCTGTTGCCCCAAGTCTTGACAATATCTTGCTGTCTGGAAGAGAACCAGTTTGTCGTCAGCCAAGATACACACTCTATATTTCCTACCATTACATCTGCCTCGCACACTGCACATTGATGGAATGCAGAGCAAATCAATCACAAGACTGGAGTTAATCCAATAGACTTCCTCTCAGCTGCTGGAAATCAGGCCTCACATCTGGGAAGATAGTACTCGTTATAACAAATGAGATCACAAATTTGACCATTTTATTAGAAGCCCTCTTCTAATGTTCACAGGCGAAGAGGGAGGTTAAGTTGAAAATAAATGGAAACCTCCCTTCTCTGTACTGATTACAATATCTGATAGTGCCTGCAACTTTCTTGGTGCAGATCGGTTGCCTGGCACTCAGAGCCCAGCTGTAATAGGCAATAACTGGTGTAATTCTAGAGAAGAATCAGTGGCAGGAAAATAAATGAGATTAATGGTATTCAACGAAAGGCCCTACGCATCAGTTCCACTCCAGCCATCGACCAGGTTCTAAGAACCGGACTCAGAAGCAGCATTTGTTTCTACTAGTGATAGTGGACAGTGTCATGATGATCACGGCACTGCATTTGCAGGTGGCCTCTATACAGGGGCCTGACAATTGAGTTCATGAACTCATCCTAGAAAAAGTGCTACATACCTCGTTGCTGAATATCACTACAGTCACCTTCGAAGTACTCCCCTTGGGAAGCTACGTACCGACGCCAGTGCCTAGTCCACCCTTCAAAGCAATTTTGGAACTCTTTTTCTGGAATGGCCATCAGAGCTATTGTTGTATTACCCTTGATGTCCTGAATGTCATCAAAATATCTTCCTTTCAATATTTACTTTATCTTTGAGTAAAGAAAGAAGTCACTGGGGACCAGATCAGGTGAGTAGGGAGGGTGTTTCAATACAGTTATTTGTTTACTGGCTAAAAACTCCCTCACAGACAATGCCGTGTGAGCTGGTGCATTGTTGTGATGTAAGAACCATCACTTGTTGGCAAAAAGTTCAGGCCATCTAACTTTTTCACGCAGCCTTTTCAGCACTTCCAAATAGTAAACTTGGTTAACTGTTTGTCCAGTTGGTACAAATTCATAATGAATAATCCCTCTAATATCAAAAAAAGTTTAGCAACATTGTTGCAATAAGTTTGCGAACTTAATTGTCAGAACTTTGTATATCAAGAAGATGTACAACTTAGGAGAAATTCACTAGCCCGAAAGTCACTCCTTTCATCATGTGAGTGGAGAAACCCAGAGAAATGAGAACATTCCAATATATCATAATTCTCTTTTGTTTCTGCTGATCTCATATTTATATAATATTTAGTATCTAATACTTTCCAGAGAATAAAGAGTATGCATATGGGCTAACACATAGATATACAAGTTATGTCACTTGATCAGTAGTATATTGATGTTATGCAAATTAATTACTTAAACTTTTCATATTAAAACTCTTATCGATGATAAAAGTAATAATAATTATCATTAACTGAAACTTCCAGTGTGTAAAACATTACATTGGTGTCTTATCATCCTCTAAAACTGCAAACTTTTCTTATTTATGTTTTGTAGATAAGGAAATTGAAGGTCAGGGAGATTAAATCAACTGATCTAAAACACTCAGTTAGTCAGTGATGGAACTGATAATTGACCCAGGCCAGTTTGCTTCTAAATTATATGCTTTTCACCATGGTGCAGGTAGAGGTTTTTAAGAAGATAACTTATGTATAGTTCCCATTTGTCCTAACTTACATCATAACCACCATAAACCCAAACTGACACTCAAAGGAACAGCAATTAAAAGCCAAATAGTCTATATTTCTGGGGGTAAGGCCCAATTCAATTGTCTACTGAAGACCCGTCCATTCTAGGAAACATGGGTCTTCCAAACAAGCACGACAAGGCCATGACCAATTTCGCTAGGGGGAGGCAATAGCGTTCAGGAGGGTTATTTATTCAGAGCATGACAGTCAAGGCCAAGTTGGGGCAGCTTCTGAGCAGTGGGCTGGTAAAAACTCAGTGGGGACCCAGGTGCGGGTAGTGGATTCTCAGCTTCACCTAAAATGAGGTTGGAGACCTGGAACAAGGTCACTGTGTGGCTCTTTAGCCAGGAATGAGAAGAAAGAAGATCAATGAGGACAGCAGGAATCGGAGTTCATGTGAGAGTCAGAGGGATGTGCAGTCAGACAGGTTGTCACACCCTGAAGAGAGACCGGCTGCGTGGAGTGGAGTCTGGGTTGTGCATTATGCTCATGTTTTCCCGTGGATGAGACGTGATTTCAGTTGGTACCTATCTGTACACCGACCTTAACTTTAATACACATTATTTAATATGTATTTTTCAGTCACAGAAGGGATTCATGCAAAGGCCCTAGTAAGAAAGTAGCTATAATATTCCACCTGAGTTTTTTTCCAGGAGAATGGGGGTGGTAAACTCATCCGGTCCTACGGTATGTTATAAGGCAACTGACACATTTGAATTAAAGGCGAAGCTTCCATGGGCATTTCCAGGGGTGTACATTCTGTCTAGTGAGGGGAGGTTACTAAGGAATACACTGGAAAACCATCATAGCTATCCCCTGCTCATTCACCCTCTCTACTTGGTTCAGTAGAGACATGGAGCAGAGAAAATACATCTAGAAAAGAGAAATCACAGAGGCAGAAAGGACTCCAGAGATCACCTAGCTCCACCTCTGTGCTTCACAAATGTGGAAATAAGAGAGATGTTTTGTGCCATTAATTCATCGTGAGGCCAGAACTGGAACACCACTCTTCTGACTCCCTGTGAGCGCCTTCCCTCCCTGTATCTGGAAACATTCAGTTCTAGGTAGGACAGCATAGAAAGAGGCACGCCAATGCGGAAGGCTTTCAGTAATTATCTAGAAAACATAAGGGAGAAGGATTAAAACTGACTAACTTTTCAGAAAGTGGCAAGGACGATGGAATAAGTGTGTTTGAAGTGAGGGGGGAGTATTTTGAGGGGCAGTTAATGGCAATGTGTCTTTTACTGTAATACATTTTTTTAGTTTAAACATTCACCATATTTTTTAAATCACTATATATATATATATATATATATATATATATATATATATATATATAATATATATATAGTGACTTAAAATACATATATATCTGCAGAAAAAAACTATTTTATAAGGCTTCTACTTGTGTTTAAAATACAAGAAAATATAATTCTATGAACCAAAAGATGAAATATGAGAGAAAAATCGGTCAGATAAAAATGAAAATTTTAGATGAAATTTTCATTTTAGATGCTTTTGATAAAATACTTTTAGATGAAAAACAAGGTTTGTTTTTTCGTTTTTGTTTTTTTAAGTATCAAGACTAAAAATACAATGACAGCTAAAATCTGCTCTGAAAGTAGTAAACAATAGAACAAAAGCATAAAATTTTATCAGAGTCACAGAGAACAAACTAGCTGTTCTCAAAAAAATGCAAAGGAAAAGAGAAGAGATGAAACAATTAGATACCAGAATAGCTATGTAGGATAGAGAAAAAGACTGCACTTGTACCTAAGCATTGTTTCTGCCTCAGAATAAATGGAGCAGGAATAAAATTATTCATTCACTAAATACTTCGTATATGCCACAAAAGAGCCTTCCCAAAGTTAGAAACAGCTATAAAACTGAGTTTGACATTCTGAAGAGTTCACTATGATTTAGAAATATGAAAATAAGTTTTCCCTTAGAGCTTGACAAAATGTTTACATTTCAAGGATTAAGAAAAAATCTGCCAATCAGGCAGGCAGAAAAAATCTAGTAGAAGCTACTTTGAACCCTGTCACTTGCCACACTCCAAGCTTCCTTTCAAAAGAGTCAAGTTCAGCTGTTTTTCAGCCCTTACTCCTCTAGCTTCTGCTTCTAGAATATACTAATAGTCTTCTTTCTCCTGACACTTGGTCCTTTCTGTCTCTGTGTCTCTCCCTGTCCTTTCCTTTCCTTCCTTTCCCTTCCCATCCCTTCCAATCCCTTTCTTTCCCTTCCCTTCCCTTCTTTTTCCCCTCCCCCACACCCCTCCCCTTCTCTTTCTTTCTCCCCACCACCTCTCTGCTCTCCTTCTCTCTCTCCCTCCCCTCCCCTTTCATCACAAAAACTCTGGGAGCTGGTCTGACAAAGATCAGATCCTCCTACTGGAGAAACTAAATAGCTAAAGATTGAATTCTCTTTAGTGATGGGTGAGAGAGGAGTGATGGAAGAGAGACAAAAATGCTCTGAAGAATTTTGTCCTTGTCACACTTGTCAATTCAATCCCACAAACATTTGAATGCCAATTATATAAATACCAGTAGCTCATTCAGTTGTTATTTCCATAGGGATTGTTAATGATGTTATTCTGTGCTGAGGAGCCATGAGGGAGCAAAACAGTCACGAGCTTGACCTGAGAGAGTCACACCAGGTAGACAGGAGTGCAGCTTAAGTGGAGAGCTAGGTGAACTCTTTATCAAAAGGTCATCTCTGCTTATCCATCAGGGAGACCCTGTTACCTGGAAACAAGTTGGACCTGCACTTGGTCCAGAAAAGGAAGGCTATGTTGTAGATTTGCATAAAATAAATAGGAGTTAAAAAGGGCCAAACACAGATCAGTTAGAAGGGTACTGCAGATGACTTTGGGGTGTGGCCTCCCAGGACAAGGCGTCCCCATCCCTCCAGGTGCTCAGTCAATATTCACCTCCGAGATGTGGGAACCAGGGTCTCCCAAAGAAACTGTGTACCTGAGGTTAGCATTCTTAGCACCTGGAAAAGATTCTCTATGCAAGTCAGTGAAAAACAATCTAAGTGAACTTGACTGAGGTTTTCTGGGCTTCTAATGGCAATTTTATTGGTTTTTAAAATATTTTATTTTGAAATGATTATGGATTCACAGTCATTTGCAAGATAGTACAAGGGTCCCAGATATCTTTCACCCAGTTTCCCCCAATGCTTGCATCTTATGTAACTACAGTACAGTATCAAAAGCAAGAAATTGGCATTGGTGCAAGCCACAGACTTTATTCAAATTTCACTAAGATTGCATGTTCTCGTGTGTGTGTGTGTGTGTGTGTGTGTGTGTGTGTAGTTCTGTGCAATTTTATCATATGAGTAGATTCTTGTAACCACCACCACAATCAAGATACAGAACTGTTCCATCACTGCAAATATCCCTTACACCCTCCACTGCTAACCCCTGGCAACCACTAATGTGTTCTCCATCACTATAATTTTGTCATTTTGAGAATATCATGTAATGGAATCATACAATGTTTAACCTTTTGAGACTGGCTTTTTGACTTAGCGTAATTCCCTTGAGACCCATCCAAGTTGTGTATGTCAAGAGCGGTTTTTAAAGTGTATATTAAACGCCAGAGTCATGTCCTATCAATGCACACTGTTAAAGGCTTTTCTATAACTACATATGATCGTGTGGGCTAGAATCAATGATTCTTAACGGAGCAGGATAATTGGAATTTACAGGTAACAAACGGGCTGTTTTCCTGAGACAAAAGCATTTTCCCCCCCAGAATTGTTAACAAGCAGGCACACAGTTGATTGAAAGGACATGTAGTCCTTTAAATTGTCCAGACCAAAATAGTTTTTCCAAGCTTCTTGGTGCATAGCTTTGGAAACTCAACTGAATACTCACCCAGGCTTTGGGGCCAATTAAAAAAAAAAAAGTTTAGCTCTGAAGCAAGCTTTTTCCCATGCTTGATGGAGATGGGACAGCCCCAGTTTGGGACATCACATGTGTCGGCCGCTCTTTGGTTTCACGGTATCATGTTGACACTGCTTCTTGAACATCTAAGGTCCAGTCTAGCAGATATTAATCACCTGTTCTCCTGAGAGAGAATCTATGCTTTTAAATCATAACTTGAGGGTTAAACCTCAGATGGGTTGCCACTTAACCCATGTCAAAAATGCAGTTGAGATAAATGGTATTTGAGACACCTCCTCATTAGACACGCGTGCCAAACAGAATATTAGAATGTAAACGGCTTGGTTGAAATGAGTTTAGCCCCCACAGAAATGTTTTCGCTGAACTAACATTCGTGACCATGTTTCCAGCTTCATCAAGATCGGTGTTAAAGAATGGATGCCTTCACAGAGTGCATAGATGTATTATTGTTAAACAGTTTATCTTTCCTTATATAAGTAATTCACACTCATTGTAGACAATTTGGGAAGTGCAGGAAGGTAAAAAGAAGAAAAACATAACAGATAGTCTCATTTCCCAAACAGTGTGGTTTATCCCCATTCTGTTTTTCTTTGTTCTGTGAGATTATTTTTAGGATGTTGTGACAAGATAATAAACATCATTTGAAAAGTATATTTTTTCTGGAAAAATAGTTCTGAGGACATTGTTTATGTTATTTTATGTCCTTAATATAAGCGTCTACACAATTTCTTCACAGCATATAAAATTGGGGAAAACGATCTGTCTAAATAGTCAGTATGGTTTCTTTTATCAGACGAAACCATATACAATATCACCTCATTTCTCTGTTTTACATAATGACAAGGAACAGAAAATTTGAGTTCACTCATAGTGATTCTTCCCTAAGTACTGGTATCTTCTTCTCCCTCTCTTTCATACGACTTCCAATCTCTCTTTTGTCTTTATTTTAACTACTCAGAGTATAAACCTATAAGTGAGTTTTTTTGTTTGTTTGTTTTGTTTTAAAAAGGCATGATATCAGTAAATAGATGACAGACAGGTAAAAACATAGGAACCCTTTTACTGCCCTTTGGTGAAAATACAAAGAATAACTCTTTTTGTTTCCCCTCTTTTGTGTCATCTCCTCTGACTAATATTGGGTTTTATTCTTGGTGGTGGTGGTGGTGGTGGTGGTGGTGGTGGTGGTGGTGTGTGTGTGTGTGTATGAGTGCCATGGAGTATCTACAGACTATACAGTTAACCTGACAGAACTAAGACTTGGGTGGATGGGGAAAAAATGCATTCACCAAAAATAAAAATACTTTTAAACAGGAAAGATAAGCAAAATAATGATCACTGAGATAAATTTACATCCTATACATGTTATGTTCTGGTATCTCCCACACAATCCCCACCATCTTCTAACTTCCCCTTTCCTTGTAGATGACTTTTAGATGTCAGACTATAACATTTGCTGCTTACATGTACCCAATGCTATCTGTAAAGTCCACACAGCGTGGGAATGCAAAGGTGAGCTCCAGGCCACCTCGGCAGGTCAGTTATATGGTACGGTGGGAGTGAGCAGACAATAGGGATGGAAATATGAAGGTTAAGAAATTTTAAAGATTCTATGGGGAAAAAGTTAATGGAAAAAATACACGAGTTGAGAAAAGGAAAAGGAAAACAAGGCTTACTGCCAGTCATGGTCTGCTGGACGACCCTGTGTGAGAAGATTTAGAGCAACGTTAGCTGGAGCTGGGAATGGAGGGGAGGTAGCAGCTAGCTCTGTAATCAGGCAGAAGATCACAGAGATGCTAGAAGGCTGTGCATGGTTTGATGAGAGCACAGTCACTTTCACACATTGGAGGATCTGGAAAAATACAATCAGTCATAATAGTATAGTCATAAAGAAAGATAGCAATTTGCAGTTAATACATTGCTTTTGTGTTTGTTAATATTATTAATCCTTAGAAATCCTGATTAGATAGGTTGAACGTATTATTATTATTATCTCCATTTTCAGTGTCAGAAAGTGAAGCTCACGGCTGGTTGAGTGACGTATTCCAAGTCACACAGTAAGTGATGGTATATGTCTCATGAGGTCTGTCTCCTAACAGCAAGTAAATGTTCAGTAAATATTTGTGGCATGAAATGAATGAATGAAATTCCACATTGTACTTTTTTTTCAGTTCCCGTGATTCAAGGGAGCTTTGAAATAGCTCCAGAAAACATTTTTCTTATTCCAAACGAATACATCTTTATCTCTAGAGTAAACAAAACCAAACCAAATAGAACCTTTAATTTTGGAGAGGGGAAAAATTCAAAAGAAAATAAATATTACTCATGTCCCAAAGATGAGTAGTGCTAATATTTTGGTGTAATAGTCCTACAGTTTATTTCCTAGATGTTTCTATACATGATATTTTAAAGTTACATATATCATACATAACTTGGTTTTCTAAATAAACAGCATTTTAAAAACATTTTCCACCTACAAATATTCTTCCACAACATGATTCTTTTTTACTGTGATGAAAAACAAAGAACATGAGCTCTACTCTCTTAATAACATTTCCAGTGTACAGGACAGTATCATTAACTATAGAGACACTATTGTACAGCAGACCTCTAGAATGTTTCCATCTTGCATGATTGAAACTTTATACCCATTGGACAACATCTTCTCATTTCCACCACCACCCACTCCCCAGCCCCCGGCAACCACCATTCCACTTCCTGCATATACAAGAGTGATCACTTTAGATACTTCATGTAAGTGGGATCGTGCAGTATTTTTTTTTCTGTGACTGGCTTATTTCACTTAACATACTGTCCTCAAGGTTCATCCATGTTGTAGTGTGTGACAGGATTTCATATATATATATATATATATATATATATATATATATATATATATATATATATCACATTTTCTTTATGCATTCATCCATCAATGGACACTTAGGTTGCTTTCACTTCTTGGCTATTGTGAATAATGCTGCAGTGAACATGGGAATGCAGATATCAATTTGAGATTCTGTTTTCAATTTTTTAAGATAAATACTCAGAAATGGGATTCCTAAATCATATGGTAGTTCCAGTTTTAATTTTTTGAGGAAACTATCCTGTTTTTCATAGCAATTGCACCAGTTTACATTCCCATCAGCAGTACACAAAGTTTCCAATTTCTCCACATTCTTGCCAACATTGATTATTTCCTTCCTTCCTTCCTTCCTTCCTTCCTTCCTTCCTTCCTTCCTTTCTTTCTTTCTTTTTTTTTTTTTTTTTTGTAATGGCCATCTTAACAGGTATAAGGTAATATTTCATTGTGTTCATTGTGCTTTTGATTTGCATTTACCTGATGCAAATTGAGTACCTTTCCTACGTCTGCTGGTCATTTGTATGTCTTTGGAGAAATGTCTGTTTAAAGTTCTTTGCCCATTTTTTAATTGAGTTATTTGTGTTTTTGTTATTGAGTTGTAGGAGTTCCGTATAGATTTTGGACATTAATCCCTTACCAGATATATAGTTTGCAAATGCTTTCTCCCATTCTGTAGGTTGGCTTTTCACTCCATTGATTGTTTCTTTTGCTGTGCATAAGCTTTTTTAGTTTGATGTAGTCCCAGTTGTTTATTTTTGCTATTATTGATTTGCTTTTGGTGTCATATCCAAGAAATCATTGTCAAGACCAATGTTATAAAGTTTCCCCCTATGTTTTCTTCTAGGAGCTTTACAGTTACAGCATGATTTTTAAAGACTGTCCAATAAAGCTTTGGATGGATTTATCATAATGTATTTAACTCAGTTGCTATACATATAAATTACTTCCAAGGTTTGGCTAGTTTACGTATTATTAGCATAACTATCTTTGCATCTAAGTATCTTTGCACCTATCCATGAATATTTCCTTAAGATGAATTCCTATAAATAGAACTGGTAAGCTAAAAGCATTAAAAATTTCTAAGTCTTTGCATATTTCTGTATTTGCCACAATATGTCCCCACACCAGTGTTAAAAGATGAACTATTAGAAGGAATGGCAAAGAATAAACAGGATGGACTCCAAATTCCATGGTTTATGTACACACCACACTTAACATCCCACTTACCCTGCTGAGGAAGAACTGAGAGAGTTACAAAAAGACCATAGCAGGTTTCACAGAAGGCCTATTGATGAGTGATATAAAACATGAAGGACAAGATATTTAATCAGGCACTCCTGTAGAAGAATGGTATAATCTAAAGGACCAGTATTAGAATGAGCAGAGTTTGGTGAAAAATGTGAAAGGCAACAATAACTACAAAAAAGTTTTTAAGTCTGATCTATGTGGGAAGGATAGGCCCTTGTTTGCAGCTGTCATGAAACACATACAACAGAGAAAATGCAAAAGTACTCGTGTTTGTTTCCTCTTTCTCCTTTTTTTTGCTCTGAATTATAACAATTGATCTATAAGTGAAAAAGAGTGAGCATACTGCAAGAGACATCTCACTATTTCAGATTCGTTTCAGTCTTCAAAGTCAGCTATTTTTTCCCAGGGTAGTAGAAAAGCTTGTGGATGGATGTGAGTACATACTGTTGACAATCTGTAAAGAAATAATGTGGACAGTAGAAGCACTGGAAGTCTTAATAAGGATATATTTTGAGTAAATATTCAAAAAAGGTTTTGGGGAATTGGAAATCATGATACTGTAGGCTTGTAACCTTGTCATGACTCCATGGAAAATACCCAGGCAGATCATTAAAAGGATAATTCTGGAGTATTCTTTAGTAAAATAAGTGACTGCTAAGATCAAGAGGGTCAAGCTAATGGGGCCACCAGCTGCCCATGTGACACCTCTGTGTGGCTCAGATACAGTTTCCCTGTTGGGCTGACACAGTCTTACAGACCCATGCCTCAGTGCACAATGTAAACTAGAGAAATGCTCCCCTTCCTTTGGACAAAAGCAATCCACATCAGAGCACCAGCTGGATTTCTGCTCCCACCGATGGCCTTGGGCAGATGTCCCTGTTGAGAGAGAGATGCCATCATGCTGAACTAGAATGGTGTAGCATCCATGATTAAGACCTTTGGAGTCAGACAGGCTTGGATTGACTACAGATATACACATTCCAGCTTTGTGACCTCCCTGAGACCTTTTTATTCTGTAAAATTTGGTTTCCTCTCCTTTTTTGCTTGAGAGAAAAAAAGAGCTAGGGTAAAAGCACCAATAAAAAAGATTTTGTTTCAATACAAAGAAACCTTTCTTTAAAATCATCAGAATGGGCTGTTCCACACAGCGGGTCCCACTCACAGGTGCATTGAGTCAGAGTGTAGACCATCCTATCTGAACATGGTAGCAGGATGTCTTCTCACTTACATGTGCTTTTCTACTGACCTAATTCTCAGAGTTGGAGAAAAGATTGCATGCACTTGTAAAAGTTGTGTGGACATGTGGTCTTGTAGGCAATGGATGGATTGTGCTTTCTACAGGAGAAACCCCGAAAGAAATAGAATGGTAAAAACAAGTGAACAGCTGACTAGCAAACCTTCTGTTAGACCTGCCCTGGGTCACATTTGGCTACAAACATTAAAGTCAAATGGAATTACTTAATGGCTGCAATGATAAAAGATACTTTCTAACCACCAGCAGGAAGGTGAAGTGATTAAAAAATTGGTATTAGCTAAATAT
This sequence comes from Rhinolophus sinicus, assembly GCF_036562045.2. Taxonomy (NCBI): domain Eukaryota; kingdom Metazoa; phylum Chordata; class Mammalia; order Chiroptera; family Rhinolophidae; genus Rhinolophus; species Rhinolophus sinicus. The sequence goes on along the minus strand of NC_133752.1, from coordinate 103,493,287 downwards.
GTTGATTGTTTTATATAAAATGACATCACACACTTTATTCTTTTCCACCAGGGAACCCATTTAAATTTGCTAGTTCTCAAATGAGTTCAGATCATGGATTTCACCAACATATACAATTAAAAGCTTTGATAAATAGCATATCCACAATAATTCTCTGTGTCCTAAGTTTCTATGGCCTAGATTTAGGGAGGATGTGATGGTTCACTAAAAAGTATAAATTCTGAGGCAATGGTGAGGATTTTCATTAAGCATAAAACGAAAGATTAGTGATTGAAATATAAAGTTGTTTTCGAAATAAGAATGTCTATTTTTCTAAAGTTTTAATATAGTATTAAAACATTTCCAATAACTTCTTTACTCTAAATAGCAAATATTTAAAAAGAGAAATAGGCTTGAAAATCTAAATCTAGAAACAGCTTGTTGTTAGGACAACATTCTGGGCATAAGTTACTTGTAAAAAGTGGCTGTCTCTGGAAAAGTGGGTAAATAATTTACTAGTTTAGTACAGAAGCTTGCTATTATGGGAACTTGGGTGAATTCTTTTATAAAAACAAAAAAGGTTTTTAACAAGTGGATTAGCATTCCCTGTTCTATGTATATTATAACTCTGCACTTCGGTTTTTCTCTAAGTGTATTAAACAAACAATAATAAGCTATGTTCTTAAAATCAGAAAACTCTTTAGTATGCTTTGTCTTATTTATTCTGAGCAGTAGAAAGTTTGGGAAAGTAGGTACCTCGGGTAGAACTGGGGTGTATGCACAGTTATGAAATCTTGAAAGGGTGAACTTGTCCAAAGTCTGTATCTCCACAAATGAAGAAGTTGAATTGGATTAGATATTCAATGCTAATATCCTTCATCTTTTAATAAGCTTTCAAAAATTTTAGAATACTTTTAGTTTACAAAAATATTGCGAAGATAGTACAGAAAGTTCTCATCTACCCCCTCACCCAATGTCCTCTACTGTCAACATCTTATGCTTCTATTGTACACTTGTCACAACTAAGAAACCAACATTGGTCCATTGCTGTTAACTAAATTCCACACTTTATTTGGATGTCACCAGTGTTTACCCAGTGTCATTCTTCTGTTCCAGGACTCCACCCAGGACACCACATTGCATTTAGTTGCCATGTCTCCTTAGTCTCCTCTGGTCAGTAACAAGTTCTCAGACTTTCCTTGTTGCCAATGACCTTGACCATTTTGAGAAATACTGGTCAAGTGTTTTGTAGAATGTCCCTCAGTTTAGATTTCTCTGATATTTTTCTTATGATTAGACTGGGGTTATGGGTTACCGTTCTCATTATATATCATATCAAATTTACATGCTATTAAAATATTATCACCGAAGATGTTGACCTTGATCACCTGACCAAGGTATTGTTTGCCAGTTTCCCCCACTGTAGAGTTTCTTTTCCCCCTTTCCATACTGTGCTCTCAGGAAGCAAGTTACCTAGAGCTGCCCATATTCGAGTAGGAGGGAAGGGATTCAACTTCATTTCTTATAGGGAGGAACACTACATAAATTATTTGGACTTCTTTTTTCTATAAGGAGGATTTGTATCTTCTCCCTCTTTAGTTAGTCAGTAATATACTATTTGTATGAGTATGTACCCATTGATTTTTTTTTATACTGTGAGCTATAATCTAATGCTACTGTATTTGTTTTGTTGTTCAAATTGGCTCCCTTTTGTTTTTTGAGCACTTTTTACTTTTTGGCCTATAAGATGCATCATTCTTAAAAAAACAATTAAGACTTTATTTTCTTAGAACAGTTTTAGGTTCTAAGAAAAATTGAGAGGAAGATACAGAGATTTTCAATATACCTCCTGCTCCCCCCGCCAACAGCCTCCCCCACTGTCAACACCTCCCACCAGACACTACATTCATTATGACTGATGAACCTATACTGATACGCCATCATCACCCAAAGTTCACAGTTTACATCAGGGCGCACTTTCGTGTTGAGACAAATGTATAACGATGTGTACCCACCATAATAGCATCATACAGAGTAGTTCTGCTGCCCTAAAACCCTCTGTGCTCCCCCTGCTCATCCCTCAACCCCTGATCTTTTTATTGTCTCCATAGTTTTGCCTTTTCCAGAATGTCATATAGTTGGAACCATACAATATATAGCTATAATGGAAAACTCAGCTTTTACTTTCCTATATATGGAAAATCTCAGTTCTCCCCTCCTGTCTGTTTCTTCCACATGTGTCTCCTTTACAATTCACATAGAACACTTCACTTCTGACACTTCTGGTCACTGAATGTATGTAGTATTTTTCCCACAACAAGCAAGTCTCCAACACCACTTAACTCCTACAACTTTAACTCAATTCTAACACTGTCTACCAGGAGATAGCATCAGATATCACAGGTAAGGGCTCAGTCCCACAAGACTGTCCCCCTTACCCTCCCCACACACACACCTCAGATGCCACTCATAAGCTCAGGTTGTCACCTGTGATTCTGACCAATTGGCTGTGGATCAGACGTGCCAACAACCCCCTCTGCAGGTTTGATTAATTTGCTAGCACATCTCACAGAACTCAGAAAAACTGAGTAAAAATTAATTTACTCTTACGTTTACCAGTTTATTAAAGGCTATGATAAAGGATACAGATGAACCACCAGATGAAAAGATACAGAGGGAGAGGTCTCGGCAGGTCCTGAGCGCAGGTGCTTCTGTCCCTGTGGAGTTAGGGAATGTCACCGTCTTGGTCGGTGGACGTGTTCACCAGCCTGAAGCTCTCTGAACCCCATGCACTTTGTATTTTACGGAGGCTTCAAGAGTAGGTATGATCAACCATTAACTCCATTTGTAGCCCCTCTCTGGAGGATGTGAGTGGAGTGAGGCTGAAAATCCCAAGCTTCTAATCATGGCTGGGTCTTTCTGGTGACCAGCTCCCCTTCAGGAGCCACCCAGAGTCACCTCATTACAATGAGAGATGCTCCAAGTGCTTTGATCACTTAGGAATTTGAAAGAGTTCAGTAGCTCTGTGCCAAGAGCTTGGGGCAGAGAACAATATATATATTTTCTATTATCTCACAGTGCCTTTTCAGATTGTCTTGTTTCACTTAATAATATGCATGTAAGTTTCCCCCATGTCTTTTAATGGCTTGATGGCTCATTTCTTTTTAGCACTGAATAATATTCCATTGTCTGGATGGAGCACAGTTTATTTACCCAATCACCTACTGAGGGTCATCTAGGTTGCTTCCAAGTTTTGGCAATTATGGATAAAGCTGCTATAAACATCATATTCAGATTGTTTGTGTGGACCTAAGTTTTCAACCTCTTTGGGTAAATACCAAGGAGCAGATTGCTGGTTCCTCTGGTAAGAGTGTGTTCAATTTTCTAAGAAGCTGCCTAACTGTTTTCCACAGTGTCTGCTCCACGCTGCATCCCCACCAGCAATGAGTGGGAGTTCCCATTTCTCCACACCCTGGTCAGCATGTGGTGATGTCAGTTTTGGATTTGGGCCATTCTGATAGGTGTGTCGTGGTATCTCATTGTTGTCTTACATCTTTTTTAAAAAGTGTATTTCTTGTCCACAATTACATAGTTAGTCTATAAATGTCGCTGTGCCATAGTAAACACCCAAAGCAATGGCCATCTCCAGGCCTGCTCCTCGCTCCATCTAGATCTCCTTAGCGTATAAATAACTTGAAGGAGAGATCTCTTTCTTGTGCAAGTCTGAGTACACCATACACTGGAGACGGTTTAGCCCCGGGGATTCAGAGAGAGGGTTGCTGAGCCCAGGGCCTAGGGTTTCATACCTGTCTGCAGGTGTTTCTGCTTCATTCCGGACTTCCTCCCTATACTTGCTCAGTGGACCTGCAGATTTGTGCTGTTGTTTTAAACAAATAAGAAAACAAAGATTGTTAAACCCAGTGCAGATTCCCCACCCATGGCCTGATGGGAAGCGAAGGGCCGGAGGGTAGGAGACTTAAAATGCCACATTGGCAGTGGGTCAAGAGAACTAGTAGGGCCAAGTTTAAATATTAAAGATACTGTGTGACAAATTACTTTCAGAATCTCGTACATAAACCTGAGTTGGTTCTTAGGATGGTGTCTTAGTCAGCTTGGGCTGCTATAACAAAACAACATGGCTGGGTGGCCTAAACAGTAGAAATTTCTCACATTTCTGGAGGCTGGAAGTCTAAGATCAAGGTGCCAGTCAACTTAGTTCCTGGTGAGGGCCCGTGTCCTTGCTTGCTGAAGGCCCCCTTCTGGCTGTATGCTTACATGGGGTGGGGAAGAGAGAGAGAGAGAGAGAGAGAGAGAGGAGGCAGCACACTTTGCTCTCTTCCTGTTCTGATAAGGACACTTATCCCATCGTGGGGGCCCCACTGTCATAACCTTATTAGACCTAATTACTCCCCCCCAAACCCCACCTCTAAATACCATCACATGTGAATTCTGGGGGGACACAACCATTCAGTCCATGACAGATGGATAGATTGGGACAGCAGGTGACATCCCTTTCCAGATGAAACAGTTTAAAGAGACGACTGGTGGCATGCTGTAAGCCAGAGATTTTCAAACTCTAGTTGCCCTGCATTATATTTTATTATAAATTTCTGGTTCAGTGGGGCCCAGGTGTCACCATCAAGTGTTCAGGTGACACTGATACTACTGATCCACAGACCACACTTAGAGAACTGCAGCTGTGTGTCATTGAATGAGTCAGAAGCACAGTTAGGAATTTACCCCTATTTTCCTGATCTATGTCACCAAAACCCTCCATTTGAGAACTCAACCACAGAGATTTGTCATCAACTTTCCTTCTGACAACCGAACTAAAAGTTGACAACTTTTAGTGACCCCCAAATTGTGGTGGGCGTGATTTGGAAATGATTTAAATTGGGAGAAGGGAACGCCAAGGGGATTTTTCTAACCTCCCATATCCAAAGTTCGGTCATTTGCACTTAAAGATATTTGACATGAGCAGATAATTAAGAAAACAAAAGAACGGCTCAGAATGTCAGCAAACCTTGACAACACCTACATGAATGATTATTTGTCTGCACAACAATGGGAAGTCGTCTCTTTAGAAGACTGTATTCTACATGTAACATCAGAAGCTCAGAGGAGGTGACTTCACCGGAGGTTTATCTGTTTTGAGACAGACTCTGTGCTGGGCACTGGGAATAACGCTGTGAACAAGACCAATTTGCGTGTTTTATTTAGAGGGGACACGAGGCAGCGTGAGTCGAGCCAGAAAGTAAGGTTTTACTCCCACCACCACTGCTGAATAACTAGCATCCAGGATTCCTTTTGACTTCTCTTTCACCTGCAACAAAATGAAATTTAAAAAATCATCCAACCTACCTATGTACCCATTTCAATTACTGCAAACATGAGGCAAGACCACCAACAACAGTGGAAAGCCTTATAATATGCTTTTCTTTATTTTCCCAAAATACAAGTACTTGAATGATGTGTTTGCAACCAGAACCAACCATTCTGTGGCTATTTTCCTATCTAAAATGTTTTTGTTTTTCCTGAAAAAGTCTACCATAATTGGAAAATGGAATTACAACAGCCTAGAGCAATCTATGAACTCTGGAGCCCTGAATCCAGACATGTCATTTGTACCAAACTGTATTAAGAATACCGAATAGTTACCATAACCCAGTCAACCGGTGACATTTGCCTTATGAGCCCCAGACTTTAATTACTATCATTTATAAAGCCTACAAAACAATTGAAAACACTTTGTTTTTTGTAGGTTACTTATACCAAGAATGAATCATGTGCTATTATTACTTTTGTTATTTATAGAATTTAATACTTATGGTGGCTTTGTATATTTCATAAATGCATTCTTCCCACAGAATTCCCACAAGAAATAATCTATCTTCCCCTCAACAGAAACAGCCCTGCATTATTCTAAATCTAATCGATTCAAATCAAAGTTTAATTTTTATTGATGGTAGAAGTGGGGGATGATCATAGGTCTGAGTAATCCTGAGGTTTATGCTCCGATGATTAAATTAAATGGTCCATAGGAAAGCACTTTTTAAATCATGAAGAATGATAGAAATATTACGTATTATAAGTATCCCTCATTTAAAACTAGATAGTCAATGAATAGAAACTAACGGCCTATAAAGGAAATATTTTTATCTTCCGCTGTTCCAACCCAATGGCCTGTTTGGTTGTTATTGTTTTATTTTCATGTGCATCTTTGAAGGATGCACATAACAATAAAATAGTTACTTTATATCCTTTGTCATCCTTGGAAAATGGAGCACTGCAGAGTCAAGGAAACTCAGGTGTACATTTTTGTTGTTATTGTTTGCTTTGGCTTTTGTGTTTTTTTACTTCTTTAAAATTCTTACGTATCACAAAAATAATAACTTGGTGCAATGAGGAAAACAAAACAGAGGTGTGCAAAGAAATGGGTGTTTAACTGTCGTCCTGCCTCCAATTCCACCCCCCAAATAATGTTAACAGTTTACTCTGTACTTGTGTGTATTTTTCTGTGCTCCTGTGCACACATAGGTCACCTCTCTCTCCTCCTTCCTGTTCTCCCTCCCTTCTTTCTTTCCATCTTTCTTCCCTTCCTCTTTCCTTCTCCCTTCTTCTCTCTCTCCCCTTCTTTTTTCCTTCTTTCTTTTTCTTCATTTTCAACAAACATGGGATATATCATATATTATTGCGAAATTTGCTTATATTTTACTTGAAAATACAATATAATATACATCCTTTCTGTCAATACACACAGCTCTAACTTATTCTTTTTTAAATCATTCTTTAAGTAGCTACACTATATCCTGAAGTATAAACGCACTGTCATTTCTTCAACCTGTAATCTATTGATGAACCTTTGTACTTGTTTTCTTTTCTTTTTTCTTGTTTTTGTCTTCTGTTTTTGGAGGGAGGGAGGGTTGTTACAACAATTTTGTTGCAGTAAATGCTCTTGTGTGTATAGCTATATGAGCTAGTTCTCCCAAATGAGATTTTAATTATTATTTTGAAAATGGGAAAATACCTGTAGAATTTTGGTAGAAGAGGGCAGAGCTCGCACCCTCATATGACTATGTCTAGATTGGAGAAAATGGTGCACTGTACGTTAGTATGCATATGGTGGTTATTACTTGAACAGCAGAATATCGACTCCATGGTATAATGAGATCCTTCAAGGCTTTTTTACTATGTTATTATCATTATTACTTGCCTCTTGAAATCTATATTTCATTAGGTGTAAATGTGAGGTGGGTGGTGATGAAACCAATTTAGTAATAACTAATTATTAATGGTATTGTTCATTGTTCATTATAATCACTCATTATTTTTATTATTCAGGTAAATCTAATAGCATGCAAATTTAAGTGCTGTGCATATTATGTTGAGATTACATACGGGTCTCTTAAATTCCAGGTGACTAGGTGCCCTGCCTTCCAAATTATCACTGAATTTTGACAGACGGTTGATTTCATTATGAGGGCAAGGGAGTCTGGAATTGGAAGTCACATGCTTAATTAAGGTATGGAAAACCCTGTCTTATTTACAAAATGTGTTTCAAGTTAGCATTTGTTTCCTTTTATGTGGAACTGTGAAATTTAGATAGGGAATTTGGGTTTGTAAATCAAATGCTATACTGAAAGCATCAATTATGGGCAAGTACATTCTGAGTATTTTTGTAAAGAAAGCTTTTGCAACGGCGATGTCCATTTATAAATGACACGTTTTAAGAATTTGGAGTGGTTTTAAAATCACATTCTCTTAGAGGATTTACAAACACAGTTGGAAATTTTAAACCTGCTTAGACTGGAAGCCACAGACCCAGAAAGAGGAGAAGGCGTCACCTCCCTGCAAATACACTTCCCTGTTCTGGTTTGCTCACGAAGCAGACGCAGCCCCTCACTGGCCTTCCCGGAGGTCCTGAGCAAGGGCCCTGGCCTACGGCTCCTCTCAGTGTGTGCTCAGGTCACACAGACTATGAACTGGAGTGTCCTAACTTAGCTGCTGGCAAAACAAAGGAGCTCAGGGCTCAAGCAGGCCGACACCCTCAGAGAAAACGGAGGCGGGACTATCCCTTTGGTCCCCACACTCTTCTGCTCCGATTCTTATCAGAATTGCAAATGGCTCCATTGGTGCAGTTGAGTGTGTTTAATGACGGGGTGAAACCTCGGAGTTCAAACAGTGCACAGATAAAATGTGTATTTTCATAGGATTACAGGACTTGCGATGGGATTTGGTAATTGTCGGTATTGTCAAAGTGGCATTTCTTTTTCCTTTACCATTACAACTGCATCTGTGTAATCTGTCACACTAGCCATCAAACAGAGCATCAGGGAAAGGGAAAAACCAACGAAAGCATATTCATACTCTGTATCCACATCTCTATCACCTGTTATTAAATCAATTATTAAGCTCAGTTTAGAGCAGTTTTCTCAGTATGGAATAGCTCCTTGATCATCTGGCAACTTTAACTCTTTCTTTTTTTTTTAGCTTCAGGTGTACAAAACAATGTAATAGTTAGACATTTACACCCCTCACAATGTGATAACCAACCCCCCAAGCTACTACTCGTCTGGCATCGTATACAGCTGATACAATTCCATTGACTATATTCCCTATGCTGTACTCCACATCCTGTGAATATATATATTATTATATATTAAATATATATTTAATATAAATTAAATAAATATATATATACATAATTATAGTTGACATTCATTGTTATTCAGGTTCAGGTGTACAGTGCAGTGGTCAGGCATCTACAGTCTATGAAGTAAGTGGTCTCCCTAATAAGACAAGTGCCCATCTGGCACCTCACATAATCTTTACAACATTATTGATTATATTCCTCAGCCATAAAAAAAGAATGAAATTTTAACCATTTGCAAGAGAATATTACGCTACGTGAAGTAAATCAGATGGAGGATGACAAACACCGTATGATCTCACTTATATGTGGAATCTAAATAACAGAATAAACGAATAAACTTTAACTCTTTACTGGTGAAACCTTTTTAGTTCCCTTAAGAGAAACACACACACACACACACACACACACACACACACACACACACGGTGCCAAAAAATGTATACACATTTTAAGAAAGGAAAACTGTATTAAAATTGTGATACTCAATATATACCGATAACAAACGATGAATACAAGTCACGTTTGACTTCTGCAATTACAAGAGGTGCTCAAAGTGGTTACCATCAGCATCCAGACACTTCTGATTACGGCGAACTACTGCTTGAGCAACGTTGACCAAAGTGTCCACTTGTATACTTTTTTTTGGCACACCCGATATATGTATATATATATATATATATATATATATATATATATATATATATATATATATATATGTACACACACACATGTATGTAAAATGCAGTAACATAGAATTAAATAGACAAAAATAAAATAAGAGTAAAGTCAGGTATCTGATGCAGAGGAAATGTTTGGTGATTTGTCTTGAAGTAAATAGCTCAAATATGCAAGTCTTGGGGAAAAGTGGCTCACTAGCTTAACTAGCACAAATAACGTAGGAAGGCCATGTTAAACACAGTGCTGATTTATTCTCTCTGTCTACCAGGCAAAATTCCTCCTCGGCTAAATTATTGGTATCTATTGAAAAAGCTCTCCTCCCTTAATTCAATTTAGTCCACTCAATAACACTTATTCAACAAAAATTTCTTTAATGGAGAACCTACCAGAGAGGCAATATTGCATATTATCTTAGAAAATGGGTTGTGAAATCAAATTGTATGAGTCAAAATTACTTTCTTTTCTTTCTTTGTTTTTTTTTTTTTCAATGTTGTTCAAGTGGGCAAGGTACATAAAGCTCTCTATTCTTCAGTTTTCTCCTCTGTGAACGGGGAGTGTGATCATATGTCTCTTTAAGGATTGTCTTGAAGATTAAATGTGTTACAACAGGTATAGTACCTAGAACAATGCCTGGTACATGAAAAAAATTTCAGTCAGTGGTAACCAATATTACTGGCCATGACGAGGGCAAGATGCTGGCAGGGGTGAAGGTAGGATAGACTGAATTCTCAATGTGTAAGAAAGCCAAAATTAGTGGTAAAAATATGATACACAAAAAAATGCTAATGAGGCAGACTCTGCTCCATCAGACAAGAGAAACACAATTCTGTGATAAAGGATATTACCTAAGGAATGAAGTCAGGATGGTCTTGCCTCCACACAATGAGAGTTAAGCTTAAAATGTCAGGCGTGGTTTTGAGTAATTGCATTGGAAATATTGGTGCTTCTGCATGTTGGCTGGGAGGCTTTCGGATTTGTGCTTTCTTGAGCGAAAGGAGTTGAAGCAATTAGAAATTGAACATTATGAGTAAGTTAACGAGTAGGTAGCACCCCACATTTCTAATGATGTAAACTTGGGAAGATGGATCAGTGAGCACCAGATCCATTGCTTTTGATAGCAAAGATAAAAGGTCGATAAGATGGCTGAGTCACACATATACGCGTAGACTGCTGCATAAGCCTTTCTCGGGCCTTCTGCCTGAAGAATGCCCTCAGACCATTCTAATCATCATGACTCTCCCCACTCACCAAGACACTTGGCTCAGTCCGCCCAAAGCTGGGTGAGCCATTGTCCCCTATCTACCAGCCACCATATCCGTTTTGGACATAGCTACCACAGAAAGAATGTCCTGTCCCATCAGGGAACAAAGGTTGGAAAAAAGGGGGTGAAGGCTCCTGCTTCCTTCTCTGGCCCTGGCTCCATGCATCAGACTTTGCACTAACAGCTGGGTGTTGCCTGCTCAGTTTGCTTTGTTCCTCATGCTGCGATAAGGAAGGAGAAGCAAAATGAACTGTTTTGGGAGGGTTCTAAGATGTCAAGGCCACAGCACATACTGTTCACAGTAGAATCCAGGAATCTCTATGACACTGGATAGCAGGTAATATTCCCTGGGTTGGGGATAGATGAAGGAAAGGGTGGCATGCTGCCCAATGTGCCGATTGTCTCTTATGAGTTACACATCCCCTGTCAGGAATCAGCCCATGCATTCTCCAAGGTTGCAGTTTGATTTCACACCCTTTGAGAGACTTGCTTTCACCTTCTCTGGCTTCGTCATTGATGTAACGTGTATAATACCAGAAGCCCACCCGACATGTGGTAGACTACATTTATTTGAGGAAAACCATGAATGACTTCACAAGGAGGTACATTTTATCCAGTTCTTGGAAATAAAAGCAGGGTTTCCCATGGCAGACATAGGAGATGGACATTGCAAGTGGAGAGAACAGTATGAGAAAACATGGAAAAGAGGAGAGAAAGCCTAGGCAAAGTCCAGAGGACAAAAAATGGTGGATAAGTTTGCTGGGGCATAGACTATGCTTTAACCACACATATCTGTTAGCTACTGCTGAGTAACAAATTACCCTAATACTCAGTGGCTTAAAACAATAAACATTTATGATATCACACAGTTTCTGTGAGTCAGGGGTGCTGGAGCAGCTTAGCTGGGTGGTTCTAACTCAATATCTTTTGCCCCCTGAGAGCTTGACTAGAGCTGGTGGACCCACTTCTGAGGCGGCTCATTCACATGCCTCATGAGTTAGTTCTGGTTGTTGACAGGAGTTCTCCGTGCCTTTCCATGGAAACCGCTCCAAAGAGCAATTTGAGGGTCCTTACGACATGGCAGCTGGCTTCCTCTAGAGTAAGTGATCCATGAGAGAGCAAGGAGTAAGCCACATGTCCTTTGTGTTCTAACTTTGGAAGTCATGCATCAACATTTTCACAATATCCTGGTGGTTGCATAGGTCAGCCCCATTTAATGTAGAAGGTACATTAATATCAGAGGCAAGGGTCACTGGGGATTATCTTGAGGGACCATCTACTCCACCATATTAAATAGTCAAGTTATATCCTTATCAGCCTCTATCAGTGGCTTGGTCCTGAGCCTTGTTATAGGGTGAGATATGAATTGTATCTTAAATATCTGCATGTTTCCCCCTAGGAACATCCGTATAAAGTTCAAAGCTCTCTTTATAATCTAGCACCTGCCTATCTTGGTGCCTCATCTCCTGTCATTTCCCCATGGGAGTAGCCATAGTGGACCATTTGAAGTTCCTGAAATGTGTTATGACTGATCACATTTCCTTGGAATGAACTTTTTCATCTTACGTTACTTATGAAATTCTCTTTATCCTTTAAGACTCGATTCAAATGTCAGCCCCACTTGAGCAAATATGTGTATCCCCATTACAGCTTTATTCACAGTAGCCAAAAAAGTGGAGGTAACCCAAGTGTCCATCGAAGGAAAAATAGATGAACAAACATGCAGGTATTCATACAATGGAATATTATTAGGTCTTAAAAAGGACATTCTGACTCATGCTACCACATGTGTCAACCTTGACAACATAACACTAAGTGAAAGAAGCCAGACACAAAATGACAAACACTGTACAATTCCACTTATATGTGGTAACTAGAAGAGGCAAATTCACAGAGACAGAACATAGAATGGTGGTTGTCTGAAGCAGGGGGAAGGGAGGGATGAGAGTTATGTTTTAATGGGAACAGAATTTCTGTCTGGGAAGATGAAGAGCATTCTGGAGATGGATGATCGCTTGACAGTGTGAATGTACTTAAATCCACACTAAAGAAAAAAGTGTATGTTATTTATATTTTATCACACACAAGATGTCAGCCATCACCCCTGTTAAGCCTTCCCTGACTACCTCATCCCTCACTGGGGAAGGTGCCTTTAGGCCCCCTTGCCATTGCAGGGTGTGTCTGTGTAACAGCAGTTATCACACACCTCACAAAAATGGCTGACCTGTCTTTTCTATCCTTTACATGGGAAGCTTCTTGAAGGAAAACTTGTACCTTTATCTTTGTATGCTTGGGTTTAGCAACATGCCTGTCCTATTCATTGACTGACTGACTGCTTGAACAAATGAATCCATATTCTTGTGACTTTCTTCTACCTTCTGTGAACTACACAAGGGCTTATTGTTTTATGTTATAAGATCTTCTGGTTATTTCAGATGGTAAGCGTCTCAAAGTATATAGACTACATCTGTTATGTCTTTCATAACCTGACAGATACTAGTATTTTAATGAGTCCATTGAGTGTGCTCAATAGTGATGAGATAGTTGTGCAGCTGTCTTTCTTAGATGGTATATTTATTAGTCAGGGTTCTCCAGAGAAATGGAGTCAATGGGAGATACACACACACACACACACACACACACACACACACACACACACACCATTTATTATAAGGAACTGGCTCATGAAATTATGGAGGCTGACAAAACCCAAGAGCTGCAGGGTGGGTTGGCAAGCTGGAGACCCAGGAAAGCCAATGGTGTAGCTCCAATTTTAGTGTGAAAACCCAAGAATAACCAATGGTGTAAGGTCCAGTCAAAGGCCAGCAGGCGTGAGACCCAAGAAGAGGCAATGTTTCAGTTTGGGTCCAAAAGCAGGAAAAAGTTGATGTCTCAGTTTGAAGGCCATCAGGCAGGGGGAATCCCCCTGACTGGGGGAGGGTCAGCCTTTTTGTTCAATCAGACCTTCAAGGGACTGCTAAGGCCCACCCACATTAGGGAGGGCAACCTGCTTTACTCAGTCTGTAGATTCAAAGGTTAATCTCACCTGAAAACACCATCACAGACACACCCAGAATAATGTTTGACCAAATGTCTGGGCACTTTGGCCAGTCAAGGTGGCACATAAAATTAACCATCACAAATGGAGAGATGCAGCTAAATTAACTCTTATTCTCAGTTGATAGAAAGAAAAACCTGTTTGTTTGAAAACAGCCAGTGTTTAATGAGGATCCTTACTCTAAATTTTACTATTAGGATTTGGGAAACTTAGTCAATGGGTACTAAAGCTAGGTGATCAATTACCCGTACATATGGATCAATTACCCATATGTCTGGCAATCAAACCTTGGCCAACAAATATTTATTGAGAGCCTACAGTGTCACCACGGGGTATAAAATGGAGACTTCAAATAGAGTCCTTTCCCTCTTAGTTAAACATTTGGTCAACGTCATGTCTATTTACAAGATGCCGACTTAATTACAAATGTATTTTTATTCTAATTACTTTTAACAAAGTTAAATGGATGGGATTTTGAAGTAATTGTGGTTCAAAAAGATTGTCTTGTCTAAAATCAGAAGACATGTTGGCACAGAAGCCATGAGAGCTGGGCTGGGCTGTGTCATTCTAGGTGACATGAGCCCATTTTCAGCCGCCTGTTGACAAGAAATCACCCCACAGAGTGCCTGCCAAACAATTTTAGGATGCTTTTATCATTTCAAAATGCATCTCAATCATTTCATTGGCTCTTCTGTGTAATACCCTCTGTGGTCTTTTGTGGTAGTATTACCATCATTTTAAGGTTAGGCAAAAACAAGTCTTTGTGCAAACTTGGGATGAGGTATGAGTGAAATGAGACTGTTTTGAAGTGACCCGAGGCAGAGAGCCCATGATGGAACTGAGATCAGAACTCATAATCGGTGGGAAGCTTTTTGAGCTCTTCTGTGTCTATCTCCCAGGCTTAATGTAGCTTTAGAGCAGACATGATTCCCCTCCCCCAGGCTCCTGCAGCTCCTGTCTTTACACTTATGTAAAGGCATTCTACTTTTCTTCATTAGTAGGAAGGGCACTTGATTGTAGCATACTGGGGACTCTGTGCATAGACAGGTAAGTCATTCATTTATTTGTGGACTCTTTCATTAATACCATTGGGATAATGACAGGGCATTCTAGCATGGGGATAGGTGACCTTCAGGCACCATTCTGTAAGGATTGCTACTTTACTTGAATGCCCCAGGCTGGGCTCCTGACTCCATCTTGTTGTAGGTACCTAACTTTAGCAGCCTAACTTTAGCAACTTTCATAGGGCGAAAGGAGTGCCCTACACCCTACCTGGAACTTGACAAAGCAAACAAAAACTAGAATTTGTCTACTCTATGAAATGAACTCTATGCATAGAACATATAATCAAATTAAATCATACATTGTTAGATCTCATATGGTTGAAGGGATAGGTGAAAGACATCAAGTCGCTTAAGCCAAAAAAGAGGATGTATGGGTTTTTATAATTAAACCTCCAGGACCAGCGTTGGCTTTAAGCGACGCTGGAGAGGCTGGATTTCAGAAATCGAATTATCTCCTGGTTCTTGCACAGGTTTCATAGCTTTCTCATAGCTCTGATTCCAGCTCAGATCTCGTTTGCCTTCCCTTGACCAATCACTCGACCTAGGAGAATAGTGCACTGTGACAGGACAGTCTGGGTCTTATAGTGACCCAACAAGGCCACCAGGCCAGGGAGGGGCAGTTCCTGATTGGGAGAAGTTCTGGAAAGAAGAAAAAAGATGTCCCCTACAGTGCTATGTGTATAAACACACCCACTCGGGTCCTAATAACACAGTATTCAATTCTTCGTTAGGAATTAGCAAAACCCTTCCTCAGACGTGACCCAGGGAATGTCCATGGCTAGTCCTTCTCATCAGGCTGTCCTCTGCTTCTCACCTTCACCCTCCTGACCCATGTGTCCATGTTGGTACAAATTAAAATGGTCACTTCCCTATGTCTGGGCTGACACCAGTCACAGAGGCTTTCCAGGTTCTCTGCTATCAGTCAGTCATTTTAAGTACAGAATTATCATTAATTGTGATTTCATCCCAACAACAACTTTGCCAATGCAATGGCCTTCGCATCCCCATCCCCAGATCATCCCATGAGTTCCCCTGTCTGGTTTATGCAGTGGTCTGTCTTGTGATGGGTAATTTTATGTCAGCTTAACTGGGCTAACTGGTGCCCAGGGGGCGATAAAACATGATTTCTAGGGGTGTCTGTGAGGGTGTTTCTGGAAGAGATTAACATTTGAACAAGTAGGCTGAATAGAGGAGTCTACCCTCACCAACATGGGCCCACACCACCCCATCCACAGGGCCGAATGGAACAAAAAGGTGAAGGAAGGGCAAATCCTCTCTCTTCCTGAGCTGGGACGTCCATTTTTGTCCTTTCCTCAGACATTGGGAACCCTGGTTCTCAGGCCTTCAAACTCAGACTGAGGTATATACCGTGGTTCTCCAGTTTGCAGACGGCAGACGGTGGGAGTCTCAGCCGTAGTCACCGTGTGAGCTAATTCCTATAATAAAATATAAATATGTTTATATAGTAGATACAGACAGTGCCAAAAATGTATACACATTTTAAGAAAGGAAAAAAAAACTGTATTAAAATTATAATACTCAATATATACTGATAACAAAAGAGGAATACAAGTCGCGTTTGACGTCTGCAATTACAAGAGGTGCTCAAAGTGGTTACCATCAGCATAATTTTAACACAGTTTTTTCCTTTCTTAAAATGTGTGTACATTTTTTTGGCACCCTCTCTATATACCCAAATGTGACTTCTTTTGCTAAAATAAAAAATAAGCCCTCATCCCACCCATAGCTCCACTGCTTTGGTTTCTTCATAACACTTATCATAACCTGTTCTTGTTTAATTGTATATTTTTCTCTCCCAAGTAGAATATATCCTAAGATGAAGAATTGCAGACTGGCAGCATATTTTTCGATCTGAGCAGATGCTTTGTGGCACTCAGGTTAGCTGGACTTTATTTTGTACCCTCTGTATTGCCTAGGGAGCGACTTTCAGAGTACTGGTTTCTTGATCTATATATATTTGGGAAATGCACTCCAGAATATATGCTTCATGAGGACAGACTATCTTTTTATAGCTATAAATAGCATCAAAATTATGTCTTGGTATATATAGTAGGTACTACCTAAATATTTGTTGAATGAATGAGTCTAAGAAAACTTTTCACCTTTACATATTTGGCTGCTTACGGTCTTAAAAAATCAGTGAGAGAGACTTGCCTTACTTTGTTTAATTCAGTCTTCACGCTGTCGTTTCTGTGGAACCTACTGCGGGAAGCCCTTCTATATCTTCTTGTCTGACTCCGAAGCAAGAAGGAAACGTGTCATTAAAAGGCTGTGATGGAGGAGGAGGCGATTGTCATCGTATTGATAGTGGGTTTTTTTTCCTGTTTTAAAATGTTGAAAAGCATCGACTGGTGTATGAAGAGGCACTTGGGGATTCTTCTTGGACAGCAAACAGCTCTTATAAAACAACAATTTCATGAGCTCAGTGCAAATGAATTAGAAACATATGGATTCAATTTCCCTTGAAACACACATGGTTTTAACAATTAAACACCACAGCGATTAGCAGGGAAAATAATACACAACAGGGATTTGTTGGGGTCCAAACATTTGAAAACACGTCTGATGTCGTCTCTGAGCCCCAAATGGGGCCGTTCCCATGGAATACATGGCGTTCTAGTGCACTGGCTGCAGGAAACAAAACATCCTCTTCCAACTGCAACCTGTGAGGGACAAAGCAATAACTGCCCCGGCAGAAATGCTGGAGAGAGTGGCTTTTTTTCTTAAAGACAATGAGTGGGGTAGAATTATGGGGTTTTTTTGGTGATAGTTTCCCATTTGTCAGACTGATAATGTATGCAGAGAGACAAAGTGTATGAGAGAGTGTGTGTGTGTGTGTGTGTGTGTGTGTTTATGGTAATACTCTCCATGAGCTCAAACCCTCCAAAGACATTATCTCATTCATTTTTTGTGATTTGTGCCCAGGAGGCATATGCAATTATTCCAGTTTCACGTTTGGGGACGGAGCCTGAAGGACAGAGAGGTGGAGGGTGTGGCCAAGATTACACAGCTGGCCGTGGAAGGGGCCAGATAAGAGTGAGCCTCTCCAGCCTGCAGTCTGCTGATTTCTACTTCCAGACCACTTGCCTCTAGAGTAATAAAGCCATGCACAGCACAGCTATATATTAACTTGAAATTGGGTCTCCGAAGGGGAATTCTGGCTTTTTCCAGTGAAGCTGTAGCAGTGAGCAACTGGTGACAAAGATGCAATTAATTTTTCCCTCGTGAGTAAAATCATTATATAAATGATCTCAGCAGCCTCCAGGGCCAGATACAGGACACTGAATCATCTAGCACTGAAGCGGATCCTTCCATCAAACAGCTGGGGGCCATCATGAAAACCCAAAAGGCCGTATGATCACATGTCACCATCCTAACTCAATGGGCGTGGCAGTTTCCTGATTGTCTCGGACATGGGGAAAATCCTGCCCTTCCCACTTCATTTCAAAAGGACAGTAAGTGTATTCCTTTTGCACCAACAGGCACTCGTCTATAGGGTCTAATATTCTGGAGCTTTCTATATCTAATTCATCTTTCTCGAATATTTCTGTCCCTACATGCTCCTCCAGGGTTTATCTCATATAATATTTTAAAGCTTGAAAAAACGTCACAGATGCCCCCACACTGGTAGTTCTTAGTTGGGGCTCAGCATTAAGCTCATGGGAGCGGGTTCCCATGAAAAAATACCACACGGAGGTGCTGGCATGCCTGCTCTGAGATGGGGCGCAGGCACCTGCAGTTTCTCAGAGTTCCCTGGTGATTCTCGTGGGCAGCAGGGCGCAGGCACTGACCTACACCTGCACCAATCCTGTTGCCGAAAGAGGTGAGGCGTCTTGGCCACACTCATGGCCATTGCCCTTTCGGTTCCCTGGATCTGTTCATTCCAAAAATGTATTTGTTTGGGCACCTGTTTTAAAATGTACCTGGGATTTGTTTTCATCAGATATGTTAAGACATACAGACATGGAAATGGCTACCATGAAGGAAGACGTTTATAAGCACAGATGCCTAGAAAAAGGAGGCATGCCATGCCATGCAGGGCCACCCAGGGAAGCGCCAGGGCCAGTCAGGAGGCAGAGGAAGTAAGGGCACGTGCGCAAAAACCTTTATTTCCCAGGAAGGAGTGAGCGAGGCAAAGTAAGCAAGTTGAGCAGGCTTAGCGTTGGGTCATTTGATCATGTCGGCAGGCTCTGGGCTGTAGAGGTGGCCCCTACTTATCCAGTACCTGGTCCTGGGGTGATTTATGGCAGGGGAATAGTGTCCCCAACTGCAGAAGCCTGGGAACGGGAGGCAGGTGGAGGTATGGACTTGTGGCTGGTTTGGTTGGTCTGCATATCAAAGGTACATTCACAGGCACGTCTCTTATTGTCTCTAGGAATTAGCTAAACGAGGGAGGGGCCATTCTGTCCTGAGTCCACGAGGCCCCAAGACCATCATACCCTAAAGAAAAATTTGGAAACATAATTACTACAGTATCACATTAGCCATCAGGTGCTAAATAATGATCAAATAGTAATAAAAAGTTTGGACTAGATGTTTTTGGTCTATACATGGTTTTCAGAGTGTCATGCCTTTTCATCTTCCTAGAAAATCTGTTAAGTCCGCGATGATATCATTATTCCTAAAGAGGGACACCAAAGCTAAAAGGGGGTAGGTGACATTGTTTCCTGGTAGCAGAGCAGATCTTTGTCTTGCCAGTACCTGGCTGTACCCATGCCCATCCCGTCCACATGAGCCTTGGGTCTTCCTCTGATAACTGCTGTGCACAGCGGCCGAAGACAGTTTACAGAAGCATAGCAATTTGTCTCCCACACGGTGGCAGGTGAGGCTGGCCTGCACTGGGATCTGCTAGAAACCCAGAGTGAGCACTCTGCTTTTCAGAGCAGGAGGAGAACTTCCCCTCGGTGTCATGGGTGGGAGGTGTGTGTGTTTTCGTGACGGGCATAATTAGAAAGGGGGTCTCTATATCACACATGGAATACTAAGGGGCCAGCCGCAGAGAATACTGTTGGTTTGGACAGACAAGGCAGGGTGCCCCAGCAGCAAATGGGCACGGTGTCACTTCATCTTGAAAGAACTGTGTTCATTTTGATGAGGATAAAGCGTATCTGTAGCTATGGGTCCTTTTGTACTGTGCTTCTGTGGCTATAAGGAGGACATCAAACGAACATTAGATGCCGGGCCCTTTAACCAGCTTCTCAGGGGCAATGAACCAAGTCAGAAATGTAATTCAACCCGCACTCCCAAGGTACAAGGGAAGGGAAGGAAAACTGTTTCTTTAGATTTCATCCTCCCCGTGGAACCATTTGTCAATTTCCTCAGAAAGGTTGCCTCAGTCCCATCTGGACCACACGCTAGAATGAACACCCAGTGGAAATGGAAGCCGGTGCTTGTCTCTGCTCTTCGTGCATCTTCCTTCCTCAGTGTAGCTGGAAGGTGACAGGGGAGGCATAGTGTGCGACAGGGGTCCAAGCTCTGGCAAGCCCTTCTCTGCTCACTGATGGGGTCCTGAGCACCTCTCTCATGGATTCCTTATCCACTGGCTGATACTGTTTAAGTACTGGTTTACAGGAGTTGGACTCTGTAGGATTCATTTGGGGTCCTTACCAAATGAGTAACAAATTCACACGGAAACTTTGCTCGGCACATCAATGCAATAAATCTGAAATGTGCAGATTACCAATGCTTCCAGATGCACAAAACTCAATTGTGTGGATTGGCCACACAGATGGCAGGACCTCAGGAGCAGGAAAGGAACTTAGAATACAGTAACTCAAATATTTTCATTCTGTGGTTTCAAAAACCTGAAGCTGAGAAAGGTGAAGCAACTCACCCAGGTCGTATCATACCACTGGAGAGAAAATCAATGGATGTGAAATCAGGGCTCTGGCAGGACGAGGACCCAGTTTCCTAACTCCTGTGTTTCCCACATGTACCACAAGGACACATGTGGCGTGTGTGTGTGTGTGTGTGTGTGAGTTTCACCAATGGGAGAGTTTTAGACATTGTGTGTCTTGTGGTGTTTACTAATTTTAGTCCAAAAAAAAGAAAATCCTTTTGACGTCGTGATGCTAGTCATGAAAGTGCTAAGTGACACTGGATATATTATCACAAACAAACCAGTATTCCTTGACGAGAAGACTAGTTTCGATTTGTTTTTAGCCCTGACAGCTTCCTGTCAATGAAAGCTTGCCATGCACAGTTCCTTGCTGTAGAGACCAGAATTACATGTGAAATGGATGCAGAACAATTTTAGGGATGGGCATCAGGACTTTCCTATTTCATGCTCGTTGCTAAGGGGAACAGTATGTTAAAAGACACCTTTGGGGAATCCCACTCCCCTTACAGTAGAATAACAGACTCTCCCTTTAAAATTGCCCCTAATGGACAAAAAGAATAACGCTGTGTTCCCTTTCTTGTGAATAAATCGCTAATTAGAAAGAAACAAAACGTTGACAAACCCAGCCCAGACAGGTCCATAAAGCTTGAATTTATTAACGAGCTGGTACTTTGGGGGTGGCATTCCCTAGGGCGGTGGAGGCAGTGTTTTCTTTTTCACACAACCACCCATGCTTCCTCTGGTATAGCCCAGTCTGCTCCAGCACTCTCCCTGACTTGTGCATTTATGGTGATTCCAAATTGCGTTTCTCAGGACATATCCTTACTCTTCTTTTCTTTGCACATACTACTCTACACACACACACACACTCACACACACACACACTCACTCACACACACCAAAGAACATATACGGCTGTTGATGCAGTGAGCAATCTTTCATTGCCAGTTGTACCCTTTTCACGCATGAATGGGTAAGAGCACCCACTACTGGTGCCTTTCAGCTTAATTGGGAAAAAAAAAATTATTCCTGCCTATCACTGAGTGGGATTCTAAGGTTGGGAATAGCACTTTCTGTGAAATGTTCACAAGTCATAGTGCAGGGGAGATAATCTGTGTTAGATTTTCCTAGAGCCATCAAAGCTAAGCAAAGAAGAAAAACACATGGAGCCTTTGCACGCTGTTGGTGGGATTGCAAAATGGTGCAGCTGCTACAGAGAACAGTACCGAGGTTCCTCAAAGAATGAAAATAATATCACTCTATGACCCAACAATCCCAGTTCTAGATAATCATCCCAAAGAACTGAAATCGGGGTCTTGAAGGCTGTTAGCACTCCCATGTCCATGGCAGGCCTACTCAGAATAGCCACGATGGAAAACCACCTCAGTGTCTATCAAAAGATGAATGGAGAAAGGAAATGTGGTATGTACACACAATGGAATACTACTTAGTCTTAAAAAAGAAGGAAATTCTGCAATATGCAACAACATGGCTAGATTTTGAGGACATTATGCTAAGTAAAATAAGCTGGTCATAGAAAAACGAATGGTCCATGATTCCACTCGTGTGACATAGGTAAAATCGTCAAGTTCACAAAATTAAGGAGTGAAATGGTGATTACCAGGGGCTGGGGGGAGGGGTAAAGAGAAGAGGCTGTTGAATGGGGATCGGTTATGCAGGATGAATAGCCCTAGAGATCTGCCATACACCATCGTGCCCATGTCCAGCAATGTACTGTACACTTAAAAATCTGTTAAGAGGATAAATCGCATGTTAAGTGTTCTTTCCACAATAAAATAAGAAAAACATGAACTCTAAATTTCCCGATTCTATCCGCTCACTCCTCCTGCTGGCTCCAGGTCACCATCCCTCTACTGAAATCTCAAGAAAACCTCATTTCCTTCCTCTTATTAAAATACTGAAAAACACAATGGTTCCCAGATGAGCACAAAAGCATGGAAGTCCAGGGATAAAGCTTTCTCCTCCTTCTTCTGCAAACCATAGGAAAACATTTGGACTCCACTTGCCTAGAAATTCTCCCCATAGGAAGAGTCAACCCGCTTAACCCCTCACCCAGGCCATCTCGCTGAAGCAGCTGAAAAGCTGATAGTCTCTTCGAGGAGACAGAGCAAAGATGCAAAGGAAGACCTTCCGCTTCCAGGGCCATGAGGTTGCTACTAAATAATCAAACACACATTTCCTATTTCTTGAGATATTTGGGATGTGCCATTGTATTTTAGCACCATGTTTGGAGAACACAACATTTATACATTAGCATTTGGCTGTCAGTGTCTAATAAAATGGCAGGCCAATGTTAATTTCATATCAAAATTTTGGGAGCCTTTTGAGTCTGATATTAAGCCGTTTAAAGCAACTATTCCCTTCATGTGAAAGCTGTTTATTTAGAGCATCCACTGTTACATTATTGGACCTAGATTGCATTGAATGTAAAAGACCTTTAATTTGGTTACATTTGGAAGCCAGAAATATTACTGATTTATACCTCGTAATCATTTTTCCAATGACGATTCCAAAATATAATTTTATACAAAGCTATTTTCAATTTAAACAGATATTGGAGGAATTACAAGCAAACTGTTGTGATGCAGCGCTTTGTATACCAGGTAGGAGTTCCAGCAGTTACCACAGCCATCTTCTAGTGTGCAAACCAGCGGGTACACAGCAGTCTCTAGCCGTTGACCTTCTTTGAGTGCTTCCTCAGCACTTACCCCTTACTAACGTAAGCAGTCGTTTCATTGTCCAAAGCTCATGTAGTATTAATAAATATTGATATTGAGGCTGACTTATGAACATCTTTCTCCTTTTTCTTTTAAAGTCATAAGCAACAGTGTTAGGCTTTGCTGCTTCTCTTTTCCTCTTATTTTTTCATTCATCCAAGAAATGATCATTGAGCGCCTTCTGTGTGCCAGACGCTAAACTTAGCTCCACAGATAGCAACTGAACTATCGAGATCTCATTTGTGAATTTCCCCCAGGAACACTGTGCTTTGGGAATGAATTTGCTATAACACTTGCAAAATTCAGCAGAACACACACCATTACAGCAGGGCTTAATCATTATGAACGTAATATTAGCACTTGTATATTTATTCATGTTTTGTTAGCTCATTATAAGCACAATTAGCGATATCATCTTTCTTAGATAAAATACTTGTAAAAGTTCCATTACTGAACTGTTCAAAGGACATATGTAGATGTCTGCAAGTAATAGAGGTTTTTTGGAAGATGCTAGAAGATTGTGTCTAATGTCTGTCCTTGAGATTTGTGGATAATTATTCAGAAGACTTAATTGCTTTTTAGCAAATTGTTTTCTTTTGAACAGGGTGAAAAACACCATATTTGTATCAGATGGAATGAGAGGTACACACAGTATGAGAATTACACACAAATTCATAGCACATCACAGCTTTGACTTATTTCTAAAGGGTTCCTTGCCCCATTTTTTAATTGTTTTTTAAATTAAATTTATTGGGGTGACAATGGTTAGTAAAATTACATAGGTTTCAAGTGTACAATTCTATAATACATCATCTATATATCACATTGTGTGCTTACTACCCAGCGTCAGTTCTCTTTCCATCACTGTATATTTGACCCCATTTACCCTCTTCTATCACCCCCTCCCCCTTTACCCTCTGGTAACCACTAAACTGTTGTCTGTGTCTATGAGTTTTTTCTTTATTTGTCTTGTTCCTTTGTTGCTTTCAGTTTTATATCCCACATATGAGTGAAGTCATATGGTTCTTGACTTTTTCTGTCTGACTTACGAGTATTTTGTTTAGCATAATAATCTTGAGATCCATCCATGTTGTCACAAATGGCACTATTTCATCTTTTCTTATGGCAAAATAGTATTCCATTGTGTATG
Organism: Rhinolophus sinicus; assembly: GCF_036562045.2. Lineage (NCBI taxonomy): Eukaryota > Metazoa > Chordata > Mammalia > Chiroptera > Rhinolophidae > Rhinolophus > Rhinolophus sinicus. The sequence goes on along the minus strand of NC_133752.1, from coordinate 103,468,846 downwards.
TATACCACAACTTCTTTATCCAATCATCTATCGAAGGACATTTTGGTTGTTTCCGTGTCTTGGCCACCGTGAATAATGCTGCAGTGAACTTCGGAACACGGATAAATATATCTTTATGGATAAATGTTTTCAGATGTGTAGGGTAGATACCCAGGACAGGGATTGCTGGGTCATATGGTAATTCTATTCTTCATTTTTTGAGGAATCTCCTCGCTGCCTTCCACAGCGGCTGGTTGTTGCCCCATTTTGATTATAGCTTGTTGACTGGTCATACCTGGAACACGTATATGATTTGTTCTCATGCCCAGTCATTCTTCTGTTTCTTCTACATTCCCAGTTCTTCTTCATCACCATAGTGTCATTTTGGGTCTAGTAATCTGTGTCATCTTTACTCTAATATTTTATTAGCATTTCTTGTTGAATTTTTCAGCATTTTTGCATCAGCAGTTTTTCACACCTCTAAAAACTTGGTTAAGGAAACAAATGCACAGAGATCTATAGGCTCCTTGTAAACAGCTACTACCAACAAGTCATCTGTTCATATCAGCAATTTGCAAGCAACATGGTGTGAGTTTTTCATATACTCCCTGGGTGCTGGACACATGAAATTATATAACCATGTGAAAATTATAGTTAGCTTAACCTGAGGGAAACACATATTACTGTTTTATAGGGAGAGATACTAGTAAACCCATCATCGTGTCCAAGGAAGTAACATATAGAATAACTAGATTAGCATTTTCTGTTAAAAGTGTCATTTCTGGATTTGCAGAGTATATTAGTCAAATGAAATATTCTTAGCACAAGATATAAAGAGAAGAGACGGCAGCATAGGGAGGAGGAAAGGGGTGGGCTCTGGCAACAGGTAGTTATGGGTTTAAATTACTGTCACTTCTTCCCAGTGTTAAGACTTGACTCACTCAGCTTCAACTTCTTTACCCGTAAAGAGAGCATAATAATAACACAACTATTATAGGACACCACATGAATGTTAGTTTCTATTCTTTTTCTTCCTTCAAGGTAAAAACAAACAAACAAACAAACAAATAAACAAACATATGTTTAAAGTATGCACCACTCAACACCATAAGACAGGAATACAGTACCAAGTTTGAGCCTGATGTTTTGGAGGATGGAGATTATTAAATTTTCTTGTTCAGAGGAAACATAATTAACATGATCAGTTTGGAATTTTTTTCATGCCAAATTCGCTTTCTAGTCCTGAAATAATCCCATGCAAATTATTGGCAAGTTGTTTCATGTTCATGCTTAATAAAAAGAATTTTTTTTTTTTGTACTTAAATGTCAATTTAGTTCTGTTTGGGCCATTTCCTTTGAACTGAATGCAAATGAGTGAGGGTTGTAGCTGTTTTATGATCTTCCTTTAATCAAGATCACTACAAAGCATGAGCCCACTGGGCGAGGGGTGACATAAATCATATTAACTTAATTCTGTGTTTCATTAAAGGATTTAGTATTTTTATGAACCAGGGTCTCTGGGTCCATGCCATAGAAACTTCAGTCTCCTGCAGGTCTTATGGATTCAATGATCTGTAGATCATTTTCTCAGAGGAAGATGGAGTGTTTCCTCCCCCTCATTCTGGCCTCATTTATACATAGCTGCCTTTCAGGAGTTCAGGGGGTTGGAAGAGGCAGTGGGGTCCCGGACCCAGAATGCAAAGGACAAATCCAGATTTCATACAGCATGTTGGATATAAAAGTGTAATAATTTCTGCATCCTTTTGCCCACACATTTAAAATCCTTCAATGATTTCTCTATCTGCCTGCTTTCTTAACAATCCAGAACACAAAATTGGCAGTAAAAAATCCACTGAACAATACTGCTTAAATATCCTTTTTTATTTAATACCATCTACCATTGGAGAATATATATCTTTTTCTTTTCTATTCCTATAAGATGAATAAACTATGGTAAACCAAACCTGAAAATCTTTCTATATTTCCATCCTTCAGGCACTTCTGTATAGTATCTAAAAATTTATAGTTCCTTTTCAAATGGCACACCCAAGAATGCTTCAATAATATTCATGAGAACCTAGAAATTGTTAAGAGAAGAATCTTTGCCTCCTGAAGAAGGAGAATGAGATAAGCTGGGAGAAGGGTTGAGCCCTAACTTTACAAAGGTGTCAGACTGCTAGGTGGTTATCACCGTAGAAAACCTTTTGACTGGATTGTTTGCAGTTCATAATTCACTGGAAGAAATTTGTGGTGGTTTTCATTCTTTCTTACTCTCTCTTGATTTGGAAGCAATAGATCTTTTTTCTTTGTCAATCTCTACTTTCTCCTTTTTCATTAAATTTATTTGATTCAATTATAAAACCATAGAACTCCACGTTCTAGGGAATTCGAGAGCCTTTGGTTCGACCATTCATTCTGTAGTGGAAAACCCGAAGGGCCGAATGGTGAGAAGTCTTGCCCAGGGTCACGCTGCAGAGCTGGGACTAACATTACCACGTGGAGATGGCTTTGTGCACACTTTCCCTCAAGAGAGAGCCTTTCCTGTTCAAGTCGGCAGACACATTCAGGTTCTGTCTGACCCTCCTCATCTTCTGGCATCCCTATTAATGCAGATGTCTTTATAAATGTTAAGTTGAAAAGTATAGGACCCATTATTGCTTTGCTTTGTGTTGGCTCTACTTAATTTCTCCAGATCTCTAACACTTAATATTTTATGTTTTCTTTTTGCTTCTTGATATGAGTTTTTAAAATTGAAATGCTTATAATTTATATAATTGTTCACTGTTTCTCTCGCTTCTCTTTTCTTTTGTAGCCTGTCAAAGCCAAAATATCATTTGAGGCAATGCCAGATAGTTTCCCACCTGGCCTGAAAAATAAATGTGTTTTGCCCCATTGGATTAACTGTAAGAAATTCATTTTATATATACACATACAATTTAGCCTTAAAATATGTATCCAACCATGATAATGGCTGAATGCAGGGATAATAATGGTTTGTAGATTTATCAGCTGAGTCCTAATTAATAGTCACCTCATTTATACATAATATTTGCACTTAATGAATCAGTTCAATTCTTAGTAAATGCCCCAATCGGTGATTGGCGTTTTTGAGTCCAAATACCCAACTTTAATTCTTTTTTTTTTCAGTATCACAGCATTTTTTAAATTTCAGTATTTTCTATACCTAAAACAGAATGCATTATCCTTTAACTTCTCCATCGTAAAGAAGCTTACCTACCACAATTAGTTCAACATACACTTCTTAGTTTGTCGCATTTTCAGGTAGAGTATTACTATATTTGGCATGCTCTCATGAAACAGCGATGCACACGTAATTTCAAAATTACTCTCAGATTACTAAAATGTTCTTTGCTAGAAATCTTTGTGAATTGATCTAAAAATAATACTGATAGTAATGGGAACTTCCTAATTTGTCACTGGAATTTAGTAAGTAAAATTCGTGAACCACGTTTGGAAGGACAAAACATCCTGCTATATTTCCAACTTTAATTCTTCACTCCTTACTGGCTCTCTGGCTCAGAGAAAGTCATTTAGACATTCTGAGTCTCACTTTGCTCACCTATAAAAGAAGAACAGCAATAATAACAATAATAATCTTCCTACCTATCTCACAGGGTTTCCGTATCACTACTCTGCTTTCCAGATCCATATGAACAGTTGTCCCGTGAGAGACCCACTCTACCGCTATTGCCCCCACCACCGAAATTTGCACCAGTTAACTAAAAACAATAAAAAAGACCCTCGGGATCTATTCAAGTCATATACAGGTTTGAATTAAAACATCATTGCCATTTTTTTTTTTTTTTTTGTTATCCAGTAGCTTACATTTCTATTTTGGAGCCAAGTATGAACCTTTGAAGAGAAAGGTGACAGGATTATCTATCAACAGTGGTTTTTATTTTGTGTTTGAGACACAATGGGGTCGTAACTGTTAGGGTACCTGAACCTCTTATGAAGGAGACAGTTATTTGGCTGTAACCCGGTCATGGGAGAAAACCATCATATTGGCTCAACCACAAATGATAAAGAATGAGATGGGGGGAGAAAAATCTGACCTGAAAAGATAATCAACCTAGAAATCCAGAAACTACAGGGCTCAGGGGAGGAATTGAGTCTGCAGCCAAATCTCTTCTTAATTTTGTTAATCAGACATTTGTCAGCACAGGGCACTTTCTGCAAGGGTTGAGAAAAAAATCAGAGCTTGTGACTCGGGCCTGGGACGCATCTTATTACTTTCATTATCACTGGGGGGCATTGCTCAAGTTGACTTCCTAAGAGGCATTTGGGCTTCTGTCTCCTGCATGAAGATAATTATTTCTGTCATGATGAATAATTTACCATCATTCCCAACTCCCACCCTCAGACCACTCATGGCTTTCAATAAAAGCAGTCTCTGTGACAAAGCAGCTTCTCTATTTTTATGGACCTGGCAGAAAATGTAATGAAAACAGCAATGTTCCCAAACCTTCCATCCCCAAATTATCGGTTGGTATCACTTGCTTTTTCCAATGTAGCACCGTAGACTATTGGCACTGAATGTTCCCTTAGACAACTATAAAAGAGACAAATGAAGCTTAGATTAATTCAGTACTGTGGTCAGGTCACACTGCTATTAATTAGAGTGGAGTTTTAGACCTAGATTTATCTCCTGTTGCAATTATTTTTTCTCATCTATCACCTCTCTAATTCTAGTGAAAATGTTGTGTAACAAAAAAGTCTGGGAAGCAGGGATGTCGGCCCCGAGCTATCACACACAGGCTTGGTAACTTCAGCCATGTCAGAGCTTTGCTTTTTTCATCGCTACATTGGGTCTGATAACTTAAAAAATTGTGAAACCATCTCAAACTTAGAGAAAAGTTGTAACTTCGGTTCAAAGAACTTTTCTTTCCCTGAACCTTTTGAGAACAAGTTGCCAACACAGTCAGTATGGTGTTCCATCAACCTGAATCCTTCAGTGTGTATTTCGTACAAACGAGGGTATAATCTGCCCTACAACCACCCAAATCAGGATGCATTCATGTTTCACCGCTTCTTTCAGTAATGTCCCTTTTAACACACGGAACCAGTTCCAAATCTCACGTTGCTTTCGGTCGCCATGCCATTTTAGTTGTTGTGTCATTCATTTCCTCCAGCCCAGGGGTCTTCTGGGTCTTCTCTTGATCTTGTTGACCTAGACTCCTTTGAATATTATAGGCCACTTATTTTATAGAATTGGCCTCAGTTGGGGTTTCTCTGATGTTCCTCGTAATTCCATTCAAGTCTTTTGACAGCAGTGTCACAAACGTGCTGCTGTGCTCTTTCCACTGCATTCTATCAGGTGGTGTAGGATTTGATTGTCCCATTACAGATGTCATTAATACGTTGACATGATTAAGGTGGATCCTCCACTTTAATGACATTCTCCCTTCATAATTATTAGGTATCTTGTGGAAAGATACTTTGAGACTATGTAACTATCCTGCTCCTTACCACACTTCCAATGTGTTCATCTATTCATATCAAGACGAACTCATGGTTTCCTATTTTATTCAATAGGATAAAGTTCTTTACAGTCATTATTTAGATATTCCAGTTGTTCCTGATTTGGCCATGTGGGAGCCCCTTCAAGCTGCCTGCTGTGTTCTTGTGATATGTGCCCATCATTCTGTGAGTACTTCATTACTTTTTGGCACAACAAGATATTCCAGACTCATCTTGTACTTTCCCAGTGTCAAATCTGTAATCTGTCATTTTTTTTCCAAGGAACCTTGAACCCTGTTAGTAGATAATGGTATTTAGAAATCGTATCTGGCAGCTAAGTAGGCTCACTGTATACGCATACCCACATTTACATCTATATTTATTTCTATCGCTCTCTCTAGACACCACATTGAAAGCCATAGGTTCACACCAATACCTCCAAATCCAATAAAAAACACAGGGGGTAATTCTAGTTCTTTTAGTTTGTTTTATTTTTTTAATTGGTTTTTACAACTCCCTTCTCTGGTAAGGAGAAAGACGGTTTCCATTATCCTTAATATGCTTATTTGTCTGATCCGTGCCCCCAGATCTACCAGGTCTCCCATGCTACTGGCCCTCTCCCCATGGAGATGCCCTCCTCACCCTGTGTGAGCCCCCACACCCTCCCTGGGCCTCTCTCCTACATGGGTTCCCTCCTCACTTCACTGCCGCTCTGATACAGACACCCTCCTCATTCTACTCGGATTCCAAGACCCCATGTGGACTATACACCTCATCACCCCACTTGGGCTTCAGCATTCCACTCTGAGCCACCGCACGTCCCCCACCTCTACACAGACTCCTTGCTCTGTGACCTAAAGGCTTTTTGACTGAATTTGTCTAATAACTTTTTGGTCTTGCCTCCCTCCCAGGATAGCTATAAATGTTAGATGAAACAAGAGGCTTCATCAATGAACACTTTGCAAACTAGGAAGTTTAATGTCCTGGCTAGAGAACTTCTTTTACACTAACAAGCCTGTCACGTGCCACGCTGGCTCTGTTGAAATGGGATCCGTCAGCTCACACCCTTCAGTGCTCTGCTCTGAACTCCTTCACCGCCAGCTTTGGGACAACCCTCCCAGCTGTGCTTACAGCTCCTCTCTTAGCCCCAGTCTCGGCATGCGTCCACCCTCATGCCCAACACCCTACCTCTGCTGTGCTCTTCCTTTCTCCATTGTCCTTCAGGACAATTCCCACAGGACTTACGTTGGCTTCTTGGGGAAGATCGAGACATAAATGAGTGTAAGATATTAAGAGTGATGTTCATGTACTCTTCTCATCTATTCGTTAAGGTAAAACTGGTTTCTATAGTAAACAAACCCAAAATGTACAATAAATCACACGATGTAGAATATTTGTTTCCTACTACCGTGAATTCCAAAATGGGTGTTCGTGTTTGGTGGACAGCTATGTGAGTTGACCAGACCTGCCGCAACAAAGTACCACCAACTGGGTGATGTAGACAATAGAAACGTATTATCTCCCAGTTCTGGAGGTTAGAAAAGCAAACCTGAGGAGTCCGGCAGGGTTTGTTCCTTCTGAGGGCTTGAGGGAGAGTCTGTTCCGGGACTCTCTCCTGGGCTTGTAGATGGCAGTCTTCTCCCTCTGTGTTTTTTCATGGTCTTCCCTCTGTCCAGTTTCCCCTTTTTGTAAGGATACTGGTCGCATTGTGTTAGGACCAATCCTAACGACCTCATTTTAACTTGATTATCTCTGTAGAGACCCTGTCTCCTAGTAAGGTCACGGTCTGAGGTCTTGGGGATTAAGACTTCAACATATGAATTTGGGGGAACACAAGTCACCTCTTAGCCATGGCCCTTCTCCTCGTATTGATTCAGAGACCCAGACTCCTTCAGTCTTGTGGCAGGATCAACTTCAGCAAAGACTTCCAAGGTTTCTGTGGCTGGGTCAAGCTAGTGGAAGGAAAAAGAAGAGAGAATATCAAACATTGTCAGGTTTTGTGGGTCCGAGCTGGAAACAAGCATATCGCTTGCTTTCCATTGGCCAGAACTCAGTTGCATCACAATGGAGAGCAATGGAGAATGTGGACTAACGGTGTGTCCAGCAGGAGAGGAATCGGGCTTGGTGATCAGCTATGTGGTGTCTTCCATTTCCCTTCTATGCCAATGACCCAAGAAGCACACTGTAATTACCCAAGAAAGACACTTCCTTTGTTTCCTGTAGTCAGGAAATTAAAATTAGAGTTTTGATTGCAAGTTCTTCATGGAGAAGAAAACATAAAAGATACCATTGATCTACACGTCTTAGGATATTCCCAATGTTTTAATTACCACTATGTACTTTGCCCAAAACTGATAGTGAAGGAAAGAGAGGTCGCGTGGTGCCTGCACAGTTCAGCGCGTCAGAGATTCTGCTCTGCGGTGAAAGAAAACCCACGTTGGACATGGCATAGTGGCTGCTCCCTTTAATTTGCCTGAATGGATTGTTCAGACCTGGATTAGAAACTCTAGCATTCTCCTGGGAGGTCATTCTTCTTTCCCTGGGGCTCCGGTTATCTTTATTTTATAATAGTGATGATGGCTGTAACCACCAGCTGGGTGCTGGTAAAACAGAGCATTATCTTACAAAACTGAAATTCATTGCTAGGCCTTTTTTTTTTTAACACTGTTTTGCATAACAATATTTTTAATGGGGTGATTCCTACCAACTGGTTCACAAAACTCTTGTCATTTTTTAAAGCAGAATTAAATAATACCCAGCAGCAGAGTGTGTAAGGCATAAATTACAGATGGCAGGAGGGCAAAGACATTGTGTGGTGAATACATTAAAGTCTTCAATTATGAGGCCAGTAAGAGAGGTATGAGGACGGAAAGCTGAGGCCACTAGAGAGAGATGTTTTCAGATGACATTGGAATCGGGGTGAGAGTTCATTAGATCCTAAGACCCAAGAATTAAGAGTGCACCTTTTAGTTCTTGGGTCTTCCTACAGAAGAGGAGCATTTTCTTGGACACAAAACATTACCATAAAACTGTAAGCATTTTAAAAAAATCGTCCACTAGATTGCAAAGTCCTAAAAAGACAGGTGTGGGCCTGGTCATGTTTATAACATAAACAGAGCTTGGAACGCATTATATAGCTTATAGGTGGTAATGAAACATACAGAGGGCTGGACGCTTTGGTCCCAAGAAGTCTGAGCTCACCTTAACTGCAACCTCAAATTAAAATGAGGTCCTGTTCAAAGCCTAGACATTGGATGGATGATAAGCGTGATTTCTCTGCATTCTTTACCTTTGTAGGGATGTTAAGCACTGCTCATTCAGCTCCAGAAATAGCTCTCAAAATTTGGTGTAGGTGCCTGATCACTGCACTGTACACCTGAAGCTGAATGATGCTGACTGTCAGCTATAATTTAATTATATATATATATATATATATATATATATATATATATATATATGGTCACAGAATGTGGAGTACAGCATAGGGAATAGCATCAATGGAGTTGTAACAGCTATACACGATGTTAGAGGGGTAGTAGATTGGGGGAGGAGGTTATCACTTTGTGAGGGGTGTAAATGTCTATCACATTGTTTTGTACACCTGAAACTGAAAAATCAAACAAACAAACAAACAAAAACCTTGGCCTTTCTCAGCATTTATATAGAGTTGATCGTCAGTGTTTCTTGCCAAGGATACTCTCAGACTCTTACTAATCCTGCTGCCTCTGATCTCAGTCTCTTCTCTCATCCCCTCCCCTCCGTACTGCTGCTAGGGTCATAGTTTCTAAAATGTAAGACCGGCCATGCAGGCTCCATCATAGTTTTCTTACATGACAAATTGATCCTACAGGATAAACTCCAAAACCTCTAATATGCCCTAGGAGATTCTACAGCAATCTCCTCAAGCATGGCTTCCTGTGCAGTCCATGCTTCAACTTCACTAGACAGCGCTGCCTTCCTCAAATATGTCATAGTCATTTGCAAACTCGTGAATTTACACAGACTTTTCTAGGGCCATTGCTAGCACATAGAGAGCATTTGTGCAAATCAGAGAAAGGCCCCTTGGACTACCAGGGCACACCCCTGTGCCAGAGCACATTGCCTGTTGAGATGAGCTTGGGCTGGATTTCAGCCTCTGCTTGGTTATCGTCTGCACAATGATTCTCTAAGTCCTGAGCTGTCCTTGTAACAAGCGTGAGCTTTCCCCGTCCTCCTTCTTTATAAGTCAGATCAAACGTCACTTACAGCCGTGTCATCTCTTCATCTTTGATTGTGCAGCATGTTCTTCATACAACTAGTATTTGTCCCTCTACTTCCTAAAAGCCCATAAGCTCAAAGATAACTTATTTGGCTTTTATACCTTTTTTTCTTTTTTTCAAATTCCCAAGCATACCACTTTGTGTTTCGTAGCTGCTCAGTAAGTGTTTAACAGAGAAAGCAGGCAGGAGAAAAGAAAGTCATTACATCTAAACTTGCAAAGAAAACTGGGAAAAGATAGATTCCCAACAATGCTAGAGAATTTAATGATTAGGAAAAAGTAAATTTAGATTACTACTGCACACTATATTCTGAAGGAAAATTTCAAAATAATTAAATATTATATGGAATTAAAAAGTATTTAAATTCTAAAACCTTCAATATTTATAAAGAAAAACTAAATGGAATCAAAATACTTCTAGAAGAAAACAACACTGTGATGGTGATTGCATATATAATATCGGGGTAAGATAATATGTTCTGAGCATCATATGAAAACCAAGAACCATAAAGGAAAAGATTAGTAATAACTACATAAGATACAAAATGAAATGACATATAACAAATTGGAAATATTTAATATACACATGTAATAGATAAAGGGTTTATAACTTTCTTATAAAATTATAAGTAAAAAGCTCTTATAAATCAAAAAGGTAAAAATCTAAAGAGAAAATGTATAAAAAGATTTATCTCTCTTTATTTTCTGTTATATTAGTGTTTGCTTCATATATTCGAAGTGTTTGGTGTATGCAAAATTAGTATTATTATATCTTCTTAATTGATTGACTCTTTTATCATTATTAAATATACCTCTTTAGTCCTAATAACATTCCTTGTCTTTAAGTCTATGTTGTCTGACATTGATATAGTGTATTGTTTGCATGGTATATCTTTTTTATACTTTTACTTGTAATGTATAGATATCTTTATATGAAAGCGTACTTCTCTTAGATAGTACATTTTGGATCTTGTTATTTTATCTACCTTGAAAAATCTCTGCATTTTAATTTGGGTGTTTAGACCATTTACACTTAACATAATCATAAGTCCTGTGTTTAAGCCTACTATCTTGCTATTTGGTTTCTAGTTGACTCATCTGTTCTTTGGAGGGTTCCCACCCCACCACCCCCACCCACCCCTTTTCCCGCCTTCCTTTGTATTGAATGAGTTTTGTTTTTGTTTTTTTAATAATTTTCTTTCATCTCCACAGTTGGAATTTTGGCTATGTCACTTGTTTTGCTTTAATGGTTGCTGTGGGGACTACACTGCATTCTTATCCCTGTTTACATATACCATGATAACAGAATGGCAGGGGGAATTATATAATCATCCCCCCCCAAAAAAAAATATATATGATAAAATATTAACACTTATGTATAATAAAAACTTGTAGAAAACTAGGAATAAGGGGAACTTCCCTAATCTGATAAAGAGCATGTATGAAAAACCTACACACTCCGGGATGAAAGACTACATGCTTCTACCTTGAAATCAGGATCAAAAAAACGGATTGTTCTTTTTCCATTTCTATCCAACATTGTGCTGGGGCAGGCAATGGGGGTTGCAAGAGTCTTGCCCAATAAGGTAAGAAAAAGAAATACAGATTGGAAAGGAAGAAGTCAAGCTGTTTTTATTTGAAGATGATATGATTGTGTATGTAGCTAATCCTAAGGCATCTACAAAGATAGCTACTAAGTATAATAAGCACATGAAATGCAAGCTCAATATACAAAAATTAATCGTATTTCTATATACCAGCAATGAACAATTAGAAGAAAACATTTTTTAAAATAATACTATTTGCAATAGCATCAAAATAATAAAATAATAAAATATAAAATATGTATAAGACCTGAATGCTGAAAATCACAAAACTTCATGGAAAGACTCAACATTATTAAAATATCAATCATCTCTAAACTTATCCATATATTCAAGGCCATTCTAATGTCCTTCTTACATGTTTCCTTACAGAAATTGACAAACAAATTCTAACATTTATACAGGGATACAAAGAATGTAGGATGCCCAAAATAATTTTGAAAAAGGAGAACTCATATTGCCTGATTTTAAGTATTACCAAAAAAAAAACAAAAAAACAAAAAAACACACACTATAGTAATCAATAAAATGTGGCATTAGTATAAGAATAGGCATATACATCAATGGAACTAAATGCAGAAATAGAACCACACATATATAATTAAGTGACTTTATTTTTAAAAATTAGCCAAGGTAATATAATGAGGAAAAGACAACCTTTCAGTAAATGGCACTGAAACAAACAAAAATGAACCACAATTCTTACCTCACATCATTCACAAAACTATTTCAAAAAGAATCACAGACCTAAATGTATTTGATAATATTAGAAAACTTCCAAAAAAAACCACAAAAACACCTGATAATCTCTACAAATTTGTGGTATTCAAAGATCTTAAGTAGAACACAAAAAGTACGAACCATAGTAGAAAAAAAAATTGGTACTTTGGACTCCATCAAAATTAAAAGTTTCTACTCTTTGGAATACACCATTAAGAAAATGAAAAGGCAAACCACAGACTAGGAGAAAATAATACAGAGGGTGCCAAAAAAATGTATACACATTCTAAGAAATGAAAAAAAAACTATTAAAATTGTAGTACTCAATATATACCGATAACAAAAGATGAATACAAGTCATGTTTGACTTCTGGAGTTACAAGAGATACTCAAAGTGGTTACCATCAGCGTGATTTTAATACAGTTTTTTCCTTTCTTAAAATGTGTGTACATTTTTTTGGCACCCTCTGTATGTATGACAAGGATTTGTATCCACTGCCTATAAAGAACTCTACCAACTCAATAATAACCCAATTAAAGAGAAGGCAGCATTTAAACTGACATTTCACAAAAAGAAGATGTATGATTGGCCAATAAGAACATGAAAAGAAGCCAAATATCACTAGCCATCCACAAATGGAAATTTAAACCACAATGAGAGATTACTACACACCTGTTAGAATAGCTAACATGAAGGGATGAAATCGTTCTGTAGGGTAATGTTGCAATACTTAGCCAAAGCCTTAAAAATGTATGTATTCTGTTGTTTTCCCATTCGTTTCTAGGACTTATTCTAAGTAAATATTTTAAGTATACAAAGATTTAGGTGCAAGGATGCTCATCCAAGTATTGTTTATGATAGCAAATATTGAACATAAATTGTCTAACAATAGGAAAAAGGTTAAGTAAATTATATTCGTTCAATAAAATGCCATTCAGCCACTAAAAAGGATGGAAAATTACATTTGTTGATATCAAAATGCATTCATATCTTACTAAGTTACAAAATGCTTATAAAACTGTACGATCTGATCCTACTTTTGTACAACTGCTCACAGTAAACAGGTAGGAAATACAATAAGTTATTATCAGTAGTTTTACCAGGGGGATAGGAATGTGACAATTTTTTTCTTCATTTAGTTTATCTGCCTTTTCTCATTAATTTCAAATGCACATACACAGGTTTGTGTAGTGACGAAATAGGAGTTGATGATATTCTTACAACTGTTGTGTTCTTAAAAAGGAAAATAAAGAGTAGCATGGAGGGGCCAGGTGCCACGTGCTTATCTTAATAATGTTGATGTGACAGAGACCTCACTTTTTTAGTCTGTGTCTTGGACAGACACCAAACCTAGGCTGGGAGCCCTTCCTGGGTCATCCCATTGCCATGACCTCTTCCTACTTCAGGTCTTCCTGACACGAATTATTTTGTCAGTTCCCTCAACCAAGACTCTTTTTGCTAAATCCATTTTGAAAGAAAGATGATTTAGGAAAAGCAAGCAATGTTAATGCTGACAATATAGTGGATTTAGGCTGAAATTACTTCATTACTTGAGAATGTTAACTCCACAGTATTGAAACTCCATGAAAAGAGCTGTCTACCACAAAATTATAAGAGCCTTCCAATTTCACCTGGTGTAAAAGGGCACCTGGGAGAGCGTAGCACCTGGTGGATCACATGGATAGTTCAAGTCATCACAATCGAATACCCATCGTTGGAATTCCTTGAGACCCTTCCAGATGTTTAGTAAGTATCTTTGAAATAATTTGAACACTAGAACTGAGAATTGCTATGTAAATGAGGCGTGACAGCTATGGGAAGTCTGACCAGGAAAGGGTCAAAGAATCGGATTAATTAGCTTGGTGAGAAGAAAGTTGAAGAACAATTTAATAACTGTCCTTAAGAATCTGAAAGATTATTCTCCATAGGCTGTTTCCCAACTGTCCTCAATATCCATGGAAAACAAAGCTTTTGAGGCAGCAAAGAGTTGAAGAAGGCATGGTTGAGAACTTCCTGATTCAGCATTGCAGCTGTCCACCAAGGGATGAGATATTCGTTCCCAGAAACCTTTCCGAATAGAATAGACAACCCACTCTTTGATACCTGGATCTAGTCCTGCATCAAAGAATTAAACAAATGGCCCTTGTGTTTTTTCCCTTCCAGTCAGTCTATCAGAAGCATGTAGAAGAAAGTCACTAAGATGGCCACAAAGTGCTTACTGTTACTTTTTCTAAATATTATGTGTAAGAATGATGCTGATTAAATTTAGAACTCTATATATTGCAGAGGTTGTATATTTTTAGGCTTCAAAATGCAGCCAATCAAAACACTTCCTAATGCAAAGAAATTTAAAAATAACATGTACACTTTGGGCCCTGGAATGAAGTTTCCTATCATCCAGCACCAACCAAGCCAGTATCTAAACCTTTGCCAGTTGTCAAGCCATAAATCAAGAGAGTTTGTGTGCCCTTCAGTAGAAATCAGTCTTCTCCAATTCTGGCCACAAACAATAAAAAAGCTAAGAAAGTTCATTTATTTCCCCCGAACCATTTCAAAATGACACTTTTGTTTGGAACGTTCCAAGACCTAAGGTGCAGTTAGGTCCCAGTAGACAAAATATTCAACAACAACAAAACCACAGAATGGAGTATTAACCACACCCTGGTGAATTTCATAGAAACAGGCCGGTAGTGCATTCAATTAAAACTTCAGTTTATTTAAGACTCAGCCCATGAAAACGTTCCCCAAAGCTTCAGCTATGAATAGTTTTCTTGTGCAGTTTTCCTGCAGCTTTCCAAACCTTAGCCTCAGGGCTCCAAACATTCTGCATAAAGCACAAGAGCTTGGAAGGGGACTCAAGGGTCTGGAGATGGGTTTTTTCTTCTCCTACAAAACCTTTAGGAAAACAAGCTGCTAGCAAACTTTTGTGCCCCAGTCCAATTCCAGGATCCCAGAGCAGTAATTAACGATTAGCATTGGCACCAAAATAAAGCACCAATATCTTTTGGCAAAGAGGCAAATACAACACATGAGGCACTTAGCATTAGTTAATGAACAATCATTAATTAGTCAACTCTGAAATAAATAGCCATCTTCAGTTTTGGCGGAGACTATTTACTTCCAAATTATTCTTTCATTACCAGTAACAAGCAATTTAGGGGCTGTGTTATGGCGTCAATTTTATTAATGTCACACTGGTAAGGCTATTGTAATAGTCATATGGCCCACAGCTGTTAAAAGCGTTTTTCTTATGTATTAATAATGTATGTATGGTAGGTTTTAATATTCTATGTCATAAGCTGCAGTGCTTTATATGTAGGACCGGATAAAAGATTAGCCAGTAATGAATCCATCACTCTTTTCTCATAATAAAGACTTAAATAACATCTCCTTGCATTTTGCAAAGACATTTGTGCATGTATATCTTTATTACCAAAATTTTATTGTTAGGCACTATTATTAATTATAATTTACAAAACTGCTCAAGAAGAGCCTTAGTAATAAATTTCTGCATGTTTTATGGATCTCTTTGAAAAGGAGATGGAATCATATCTTTCTGATTTTCCAGTTGGTTCTGGGTAGAAGGTGAGAGCAGTAAGCAGTTTTCACAGCGACTATTTCAGCTAATTAAGGATGATACTGGGCAGACTCTCCCAGTATTTTTGTTTTACTGGTGAAAAGAGACTTTAGGAAATCCGCGCTCAGCTCCAAAAAAATCAGGACAGAGAAGACAACAAATAGAATAGTTATACATTTGTAAAATCAATATGTAAAAGTCTAGGTATATGTAAAAGATAAATTTAAAATAAAAGTGCTCCTCCAAAAAAAAAGGACTCCACTGGAAAGCCTTACAATAACAAACTCCCCTTGGTATTGTGAACTGTAAATCTTGATATACAATTAACTTGTCAGGAATGCGCATCTTACTTAAGAAAGCGACAGAGGGCATAGCGGGAAGGGGCAGTCTTTGTCATCTAAACAGACCAAGTTCAAAATCTGTGAGTGTGGGAAATTCATTTCTGTGAACCTCGTTGCTCATCTTTAAAAAGGGTTAATAAGCTATACTTTCAGGGTTATCATGAGGACTAAATTAAATAAAGTATGTAAAATGCAAGGTGTACAGACGATCTTCAATTAGTGTTGCACAGGTATCACTACCCCCCACTCCAGGTAGTGAGAGCGTGGGGGGACCTGAGAAGGAACGCCTCGTCCCAGCTACCCACTGAGCAGATTGCAGTCCACTGAGCAGCATGCACAGGCCACAGGTTGTGAGTCTCCAAATCCCTCTTTTTCTCATGAAAGCGTCTATAGGACTCCACTGGGTGTGGACTTGGTTGTCTTTTTTTTTTTTTTTATGGATTAAAATGAGAAAAGAAGAAGGGAAAGGACTTTTTTTAAAGGAGAAAGGGTAAAGTTATTTCAAGCCAACAAAAAAGCATGATGGGACAAAGTCTGCAAGACCTTGGAGTCATTTCCAGCAAGCACGCCATCCTTGTAGAAACGAAGTGAATATTTATAAGTAAATGGAAGGCCAAGCTTGAGAAGGTGACTTTTATGTTTCCAAAGAAATACCAGAAAAACGTCTGAAAGAGTTTTCTCAATGAAGGGATGAGTAAGAGCAGGGTAAGGACGTGTGGTGCCAACAGAGGAAAATAGGCTGACACCAGTGTCCCCTCCCTGCGTCTGATTCCAAACACGGTGTTGTCTCCTCATCTGACTTAAATTTGCAGCTCACTTGTATGTTCCATGGATGATTGCTCATCTCTTCTGTAACGTTAATCTTCCCCTCTCTCCTCTCCCAAGGCTGACGCAGTGTCTGCTTCTCTCTGTCATATCTCCAGGGTCTCCTTTTCTTGGCTTCTTCACTTTCAAGCACCTTTGAATATCTTATATCTGAAAACCTCTTCCCCGAACCCCTGCTTTTCTTTTTTCTCCTTTCCCGTAGAGTCCTGTCCCATGTTACTTGTGTCCTTACTCATCGCAAGTCTTGAAAGGGTGCTTTAGGGGATCCCCTCTCTGGCGTCCATGTCTTCCATTTTTGATCCTAAGAGAATCCCAACTTTCTTAAGGTGGCACACCTAGTATCGCTTTGTTCTTCAGAGGAAGGCGACTTTACCCCCAATGACAAGAAATTCCCTCAATGCCCCATGTCCCCACCCCACCCCACTACTCTACCTATATGTTTGCCATTTCCTTTTGATTCTGAGCCATCCAGGTGAGTATGTCACCTGAGCAGTTCCCATCAGATGAAAGAGGGGAAATTAGATTCCATGATAGGTGATGAGGTTTCACTGTCTCTCTTACTTTATATAAAAGCACGCTGCCCCAGCCATCTTGCAACCATGACAAGACCAAACCTCGGGATAAAACTCACACACTGAGAATAGGCAGGCCAAGAGATGGGAAGAAATGAGTTCTTAATGACATTGTTGACTGCCAGACACAGCAGTCCTGGAGCTGGCCTGACCTCCTTCCAAACTTTTTGTTTGGTGAGATGACCCAGTCCTCCGGCCGATGGACATACTTTTCTATGAAGGGACCCATAGTAAGTATCTTAGGTTTTGAGAGCCACAGAATCTCAGTTTAATTCTGTCATTGTAGTGGGAAAACAGCCATTACAATATATGAAGGCCTGGGCGTGTCTCTGTTCCAGTAAAATTTCATTTACAAAATCAGGTGCTTTGCTGGATTTGCTCCCATTGGGGGTTTTTATTCATTTTAGTCATCCTGACAGATCAACTAACCCCAGACACCTGACTGTAGTACAATCTTCTTGTGCTATAAATGTTAAATATTTAAAAACTTTGTATTGCTGTTTTGTTTGTTTCATTTTGAAATATTATGCTATATTGAATCCTTTTTGGAAACATAAACATGATAAATTTTTTAAAAACAGACAAATCAGCAGAATTCTTTACACAATTAATTATTCCTTCTTTCTCCCAACCTTCAAATGTTCTCTCATTCCCATCAACATTTGGTACATGCTCACGAATCTTTGACCTTAAAATCCTCGTGGCTGCTCAACTACCTCAGCTACAGCTATACTTCTCCCCATCTTTGCAAACACTCTTATCACCATCTACTGACTTCCAAATTCAGCGCCAACGTTTCCATTGAGCTCTCGATGTGCAGATCCAATACTCTAGTTAACATTTCTGTTTTTGACCTCTCAAAAGCATCTCCAAATGAACTCAATGTATGGCCCCACCAACCATCCAATCACTGTAGTCAAAACTAGGAGTCACTGTTGATAACACCCTAATCTTCACCCCTTTCTTCTACTAACTCATAAACCTCTTCTCTTGTTTTGACTCCCAATTACTTCTTTCCATTTCTTCCACCTCTGCCCGAGTCCCAGCTGGTGCATTTCTTTCTTGCCTAGACTGTTGCAAGAGTCTACCAAATAATCTGTCACCTTCTTTTACTCAGGTGCAACCCAGCTTGTTCTCAAGGGTAGCGTGAGCCGTCTTTTCGTAATACAAGCTGTGATCATAAAAGCTCCTTGCTTAAAATCCTTTTATGGCTTTATTGCTCTGGATAAACATAAAGTCTAAAGTCATAACCATGACCTAAATGTCCTCCATGGCCTTGCTCTGCCTGCCTCCCCAGCCATACCTCCCATCCTTACTCTGTGTGTTCCTGCCTCTTAGCTTCTGCCTGTCCTCTGCGTGTCCCGTGCTCTCTCCCATCACAGGCCTTTGACTGTGCCTCCAGGAATTCAGTTATGACCTCAGAGCAGCAGGGAGTGACAGGGGCTGACACATTCTTTTATAGGCACGACTCCTACTTACCAGCCATTTAATCAATGTGTATTGAGTGTTTTGTGTCCTTTCTCTCTTTCTCCCTCCCTTCCTTCCATCTTTAGGATGCTTAGTATTTTCCTTGTGGAAGGCCATGGTTAGAGCTTTTGCAACACAGGATGGCGTTGGTAGCCATCTGACTCGAATTCCATAGAGCACATGATCCTAATAGTAGTAGTTAGAAGCTATAATAATTCTAATAAAGCTAATATTCACCAAATATTTATTATGTACCAGGCACTGTGCTGAGCCCATGGGCTAATCTAGCTGTTACAACAACACTACTGTGTTAAAATTATTATCACCATTTTACAGGTAAGGAAACTGAAGCTTCAATTTTCTCCACGTCCCACTCCTAGCAGTTGTCAGGAATATGACACAAATCCCTTCAACTTGACAGCAGGGTCCCCACTCCTAGCCCTTGCACTGAGTTGCCTCCTAAGCCTCACCATATACTTCTCTCCCGAAAATGAAAGTGGAGCCAAACCCAAGGGGAAGGGCCAGAGAAAGAGGATCTCTTTTTAGAGATTTCAGACCAGGACTCCCTCAACCTGTGTTGTGATTTCCTGGGTGGGGAGACACAGACGTCTTCTGCGTGAAGGAGGCTCTGAGGAAGTCTGGCAGAAGGAGTGGCTAGACACCTCGCTTTTCTCTTGTTGCCTTCAAAGTTGGGACAATTGGGAAAGCAAGAAAATCCCTTTCTTCCCTCAAACATAATAAAACAAAGGAACAATCTGCAGTGATGTTATATGCTACAGCCAAGATGGTCCTTAATATTTTCACAGCGTGTTTGCTCTTTAGTATAATCTGATGATTGCGCTTTTATCCAAGTATCATGACAGCTGGCCACCTGGGATCCTGGACTTGTCCTTCCAGTGGTGACGTGGGAGCTGCAGGCTTCCCTCATCCTGACAGTGGCCAGTCCAACCCTTCGCCCTGCTTTCCATTCATCTATTAGTCCATACCCAGGGGAAGACCCCATATGATTTACTGCTGAAACGATGGACGAGCAGTAGTAAGTGACCTCCTTTTGTCAACGGGGTACTTAAAATCGCCAGGCAGGAAGGTCACCCCGTGTGAGAGACAGCAGTAATTCTTCGCAGAAAGGAGGTGAAATGACTAAAAAGACAGGTCAAGGGATAAAATGGTGTAAGTAGATGAGTAGAGATTTGTGGGTGAACCGCCAACATTTCCATTTTCCCACCACGGCTTTCAGGAAGCAATTGCTCCTTTGTTCATTTAAATGACAGGCTTTTAAGAGGCAGACCTCAGCCATTAATTTTAAACAAAAGCCTCTCTTTGGATCGTCCCTGGTGGACCAAGCTACTTCCATGAAATAGCAATAAATTCCCCGGTTTCTCTTGGAGTAGAGGATTGTCCTATCCCCTCACTAGGCTTGGGACATAGGGTGTTGTTGTGGTTGTTTTAAGGGAAGAAGTTGATGAATCTCGTTGCTGCCATCTTCAAAACGTTTGATGAGAAATGGCATGGCATTTTAAGGATTTCTTTTCAGTTCCTTGTTTTGACCTTTGCTCCAGATTGCATCTGACCTCCCACCCTCCTTCCTCTCCTCCCATACACACACTCAGAGCCCTTTTTGAACTCTTATCACAGTTCCATCTATGGCCAGAGACCCAGTCAAAGTCATTTTCAAAGACCATCCAGGACAGAGATGCAGGGAATCCGTTCCTGAGGTCATTCTCTCTCCTTCAGAGGCATAATGTGACTATTTCCCATTGTCCTCCGGAGGCCAATTAATGGCACTTCTCATCTAGGAGTCCCTCTCTTCTGGCGGATCTTACCCATATTTGCTCATAGACCACATCTCTTCCCTGAAGGATACCCAGGTCTGGAATTCTGGTTCTCAGTGGGGATCTACGTGAACAAGGAGAGCTCAACTTGGTTTTGTGCAAAAGGCGAGCCTGGGTTGTGTTTTCCACATATGTATAGAGGAACACTTGCTGCACAGTGCAAACCAGCATCAATGGGGGTCCCAGTCCTGCAGAGAGAAGTGGTTCCCAGCAGTGGCTCTGAAACCCTCCGATGCCTAAGAAAACAACCCTGGGTAAGTGACACGTGATTAGAGGAAGCACACTGGGGAAGTCAGCATTCTGGACAAGAGGCTCACACTTGCAGTCTTCAGAAAATCTAAGAGATGATGGTGTGGCGCTCTTAAATATTTATATGAGAAGGTGAGAACCTGTCAGTTTCCTCAGCTAGAGGCAGCATATGTTATGCGAAATATGAATCATCCTATAGTTTCCTTTCTCTAAGGGACCATACTACCGGCCATAAATCAGTGTCCCGGAGTGATCCAGACACTTTTATCTGTTTATAATCTCTTTTTCCTCCAGTTGCAAAATCATTTTCATTCTCCTTGCAGGAAGTTCTGCTTGGCACAGCACAGCTGTGCCTCCCCCTCCTGCCACCCGTGCTGTCTTAAGTCAAAAAAAAAGGCTTATCAGACCAACACCAGGGGGAAAATGATAATGAAACTAGTACGGTATGTTAAAGAGCAATATAGCATGGTGGTTAAGAATCTAGACTCGGTTATTGAATTGACCTATATTTCAGGCCCAGCTCTGTCATTTACTAAACATGTCAGTTGAGTAAATTATCCTCTAAGTCTCAGTTTCCTCCACTGTACATGGGGAAAAGGGGGTGCATGAAAATAATGCTCTTTAGCTATTTTTATTGTTACATCCAGAAACCCATCCATTTACAAAACCAGCTCCACACATTCAATATCCCTAGAAAAAATGTTTGTGTCCAACCAAGGTGACAAATGCCAAGCTGCTCTTGGCGTAAAGTAAGCCGCATAAAAAACAAAACAACTAAGTTCATCCTGCTTTGGATCGATTTTGGCTTTTGGGATTTTGAAAGGGAGAGAAAGACAGAGGGGAAGTAATTGTGCTTTGAAGGGTTTACTGACTTTATTTTGCTCAAGTCGGAGTTCAAACCAGCGTAGGTTTTTACATGTGGAGAGATTGGGGTTTCTTATCTTGGCACTAGTGACATTCTGAGCTGGATAATTCTTTGTTGTGGCAACTGTCCTGTGCACTGTAGGATATTTTGCAGCACCCCTGGTCTCTACCCTCTAGATGCCAGTAGCAGTCTCCTCCCCCTGAAAAGTGGTGATAACCAAAAATGTCTACAGATAGATATTCCCAAATATCCCTAGGGGACAAAGCTGTTCATAGTTGAAAGCTACTGGGGTACATTTCTAGATAGATAGATAGATGATAGATAGATAGATAGATAGATAGATAGATAGATAGATAGATAGATAGATTTAGATAAACAGAGACAGAAATAGATCTATATCTATCTCTATATCTCAGTAGGGGTTAAAAAATTAAACAAACTAACACAAGTAGAACACTTCACATAGTATATCCATGATAAGTACTCAATAAATAGTAGCTATCATTATCACTACAATTATGATGTCCCTACCCTCACGTAACTTAAGCTTACATGTGGCTTTGACGTGCCATGGCACCAGTCCTAATAAAGGATCTTCTAGCTCACACCCCTGGCCTGTGGTAACTGTAGTTTCTGTGTCCTTTCCTTCGTTTTGAGACAGAGACGGATGGAATGGTCACTGCAATCCATGAGCCTCTGATAGACTGTGGACAGGGGACATTAACCTTCTGGTAAGGAGGGCTTCAGTGAGTTGAGCATCAGGTGATTTCTTCAGACAGAACTGGGCCCAGTGGGCGATGGCAAAGACAGCAAGGCCTTTCATGCTGTCTCAGCGGGCTGCCATCTTGGAAACAGGCCCCACGTCTCATCACTGTCCACCCAGGTTGAAAGAACAAAGGTTCATACGTCCAGGAGCCTGTGATCAAACTCACACCCTCTCTTATAAGATCTGAGAAACTGAGCAGGTCCCTTAGTTTCTCTCCCCTTCCACTTCCCTCCCTGTAAAATAGACTTGGAAATCTTTGTCCAGCCTTTCATCAGAGGCATTTGAGAGGATCACATGAGATCATACAAAGTGAAAGTGCTCTTTTTCTTTTTCTTTAAAGATTTTATTGGGGAAGGGGAACAGGACTTTATAGGGGAACAGTGTGTACTTCCAGGAATTTTTTCCAAGTCAAGTTTCAATCTTAGTTGTGGAGGGTGCCATTCAGCTTCAAGTTGTTGTCCTTTCAGTCTTAGTTGTGGAGGGCGCAGCTCACTTCCAGGTCCAGTTGCCATTGCTAGTTGCAGGGGGCACAGCCCACCATCCCTTGTGGGAGTCGAACCAGGAACCTTGTGGTTGAGAGCCCACACTTCAACCAGCTGAGCCATCCGGAAGCTCAGCGGCAGCTCAGCTCAAGGTGCCGTGTTCAATCTTAGTTGCAGGGGGCACTGCCCACCATCCCTTGCAGGACTCGAGGAATTGAACTGGCAACCTTGTGGTTGAGAGCCCACTGGCCCATGTGGGAATCGAATCGGCAGCCTTCGGAGTTAGGAGCATGGAGCTCTAACCGCCTGAGCCACCGGGCGGCCTGAAAGTGCTCTTTAAGCCGTACAAGATTATACAAATTTGAATCATTATTATTACTGTGTCTGGAATATTGTGGATTCTAAATAAATATTCAACAGAAAATGTAAAATTTTTCAGCCTTTCAGTTCTGTGGGCTTTTACAGATGTAGTTTTTCTCCTATAAATAAAATGCAGATAGATTTGAGAGAAGAGGAAAGAGACACTGTTACTGCATTTTAATATCCGAAGCCTTTTTTACAATAACAAAGCTTCACACATTAGAGTTGGAAAAACCTGCACGATCATTTCATCCTAGTTCCTCATTTTCAAGGTCAATATACTCTGTCTCAGTAAAGTTGGAAGAACAGCACCATGCAAACAGTTTCTAGGTTGAGGTGACCACTCAACCATACCACATGTCATTTTTAAAATGCCCTATTATAGGTAAAACATAACAACAATAAGCATTTTCCATTTGTTTTTTTACAAATTCAACAATGCATTTCCATATATTATTTCATTGGGTCCTTTACAATGTTGGAGGAAAAATGTCATGACCCATACTTTGTCACCAGCGAGGAAATCAAGTTCAAGTATGAAAGATAACATGTTCAGGAAATAACAAATGATGTGTAAGGCTCTGTTTCCAGTGCCCATACTATATCAAAAGATCTACAATTTCCAAAAACGGAAGCAGAAGACAATAGTCACTTCATAGCACACACTAATGACCAGACATCAAAACAAGGCGATTAAGCAAGATTTCTGGGTCAGAATAAAACAAGTGAGACTTTGTTGGTTTTCAGAGGAAAATATCTGAAGACATTGAAGCCACAAGTGGGTGCCCACTTAGGCTGAGGCACTGATGTTTTGTAAGCTCATTTAGAGAAAAAACATGACTTGAGTCGCCAACAAGCCACTGTAGGCATGTGATTAGATTTGGTATTTATTGTCCCTTGGAGTGAAGCATCACTAAATAGACTGCTCTCTGTAATTTCACCCTAATTTAACCGGAGGGGCTAATTTGTACTATTTAAAGGCAAATGTCTTTCTTTCATCATGGGACACACAGTCAACTAAATGAAGGGACAATGCAGGAAATGAGGGCCATCAGAAGAGCTTGGTGACAGGCAGAGTCCCCAGGAGTCACAGTACCCGATTCTCCTTCTTGAGTTGTCTGCTTCTGGAGACATGGCAAAGGAGTGTGTCCATGTTTTTCAATACTTTTTGAAATGGAGTCATTATTATCCATTAATGCATATTTACCAAGCATCTGTTTTACGAAATAATTGAGAACAAGATGGACTTATATTCTAGTGGGGAGGGCGGGGGGTACTAGTAAATAAGAAAAAGCAAAAAACTGTTTCAGAAAGTGAAGGAAATAAACAGGACAATTGGATTGACAGTGACAGAGAGATAGGAGGGGCTTCTCAGTGGAATAATAATGGAAGGGAGGCCTAAAGGATAAGAAGCCAGCCATGGGAAGAGCTGGGACGAGAGAGTTCTAAGTATAGGGATAGAAGGACGAAGACCCAAGGCAAGAACAGTGAGTATGTTTGAAGAAGATCAAGGGCTGGTGTGGCTACAGTGTGGTGACAGAGGCAGCAAGGGGTTCAAAGCGAACTTGGAGAAATGGGCGGGGCCATGATCATACCCGGTCAGACAGTTAAGTTCACAAACTCATCCTAGAAAAAGTGCTACGTACCTCACTGCTAAATATCACTACAGTCACCTTCTAAGTACACCCCTTGGGAAGCTGTGCACCGACGCCAGTGCCTAGTCCACCCTTCAAAGCACTTTTGGAACTCTTTTTCTGGAATGGCCATCAGAGTTGTCGTCATATTACCCTTAATGTCCTGAATGTCATTAAAATGTCTTCCTTTCAATATTTCCTTTATCTTCAGGTAAAGAAAGAAGTCA
This sequence comes from Rhinolophus sinicus, assembly GCF_036562045.2. NCBI lineage: Eukaryota > Metazoa > Chordata > Mammalia > Chiroptera > Rhinolophidae > Rhinolophus > Rhinolophus sinicus. The sequence continues at coordinate 103,443,606 of NC_133752.1, read as the reverse complement.
TTTGGGGCCAGATCAGGTGAGTAGGGAGGGTTTTTCAATACAGTTATTTGTTTACTGGCTAAAAACTCCCTCACAGACAGTGCCGTCCATGTGAACTGGTGCATTGTAGTAATGCAAGACCCATGAACTGTTGGCGAAAGATTCAGGTCATCTAACTTTTTCAGGCAGTCTTTTCAGCACTTCCAAATAGTAAACTTGGTTAACTGTTTGCCCAGTTGGTACAAATTTGTAATGAATAATCCCTCTGACCTCAAAAAAATTTAGCAACATTGTTGCAACAAGTTCACAACTTACTTGTCAGACCTGTATATAGACGATTCAGGGTATAGAATTTATTTTAAATACAATGGAAAATGATGGGAACAGAGTGGGAGGATTAGTTAAGCAAGAAAGAAACAAGATCTGATTTACATTTTAAGCCCTGGTGGCTGTGTGGAGACTGCATTACAGACTGGCAAGAACGCAAGCTTAGTGGTCATGCAGGCTGCCCCATGTGGGAGATGAGAGGGAGATGAGTGTGACAAAGCTGGTACAGGATGACGGAGGAAAGCCTATATTCAGGAATTTATTTTGAAGATAAGGGAAAGGTGGAAATGAAGGATGACACATAAAATTTTGGCTTAGTCCACTAAGAGGATGGTGGTATCATGCTGAAATAGAGAACGCTAAAGAAGGAACAAATTGGGGGTAGAGAGAGAGAATCGAGAACTCTGTTTTGAACATGTTAAATTTAAGGCACTTCGTCAATACCTAGGCCATAGACAATTGACTATATGAGTTTGGAGCACAGAAGTGAGTTCAGGGTCAGAAATATGCCTGAGAGCCAACATATGGGAGACATTGCCAGCCAGGAGACTGGATGAGGGTACGGGTACAGAAAAGAAGGTGGTGAAACCAGAGCCTTGCTGTTCATAGATGTAAACCCATGTGTCAGGCATGGGAGGAAAACCCAGCAGAGAGAACAGAGAGGACAGTTGATGCAGTAGGGGGAAAACCGGCAGCTACCATGTCCTAGGAGGCAGGATTCTGACTGTCATTGGATTGGTAAGCATGGAGGCCATTGCAAAATACTTCTTTTAAGAAAATGTTAGAAAACAATTGTTATAGATGTTCACTAAATGCTTGCTGAGTGAATGGATGAATGAAAGGATGGATAGATGGATAAATACAAGGCAAAAATAATGGGTTCAACTCTTGGTTCTGTTGATGCCTAGCTGCTTGGCCTTGGGTTCACTTAGGCTGTGAGCTCCGTTTCACTGAAGGTCCTGGAACAGAGCCTACTAGTCTGGGTTCTCCAGAGAAACAGGACCAATATATAAAGATGCATAACAAGATTTATTAAAAGGACTTGACTCGTGAGATTATGGAGTCCTGCAAGTCCCAAGGTCAGCAGGGTGAGTCAGAAAGCTGGACATCCAGAGAAGCTGGTGGTAGGTACAGTTCCCATCCCATATCTGGCGACTTGAGACCCAGGAAGAGCCAGTGTTTTCATTTGATTCCAAAGGCATCCAAAAAAACCCCCAATATCCCAGTTTGACAGCCATTAGGTAGGAAGAATACTGTCTGACTTGGGGTAAGGTCAGCCCTTTTGTTCAGCTCAGACCTTCAACTGATTGATGAGGCCCACCCACATTAGGGAAGGCAGTCTGCTTTACTCAATCTGTTGACTCAAATGTTAATATCCAAAAACACCCTCACAGAAACACCCAGAATAATATCAGTCCCAATATCTGGGCACCCTGTGACCCAGTGAAGTTCACAGACAAAATTAATCGTCACACACAGGCTTGATAACTCCATCCAGGATTATTCTGGATAGATTCTTAGGGTTAAAGTGTGAATTGGATTGCTTTAAAAAGTCCCCTTCACCGAATAGAGTTCATGACTCTAGGATTTATAAGATACAAGCAACGAAACAAACATTTTTAAAGAACTAATAGAAAAATAGTAAGTTCTTTGTTGCAATGTTATCGCAAAATATAAATACAGCCCAGACAGAGGCTAAGCGGACAAGCAATCCCAGGGTGTATGTAAGCGTTCCCTTTTGTAAAGTCAGAATTGTTGCAGCCCTAGGGTTCTAAATGATGTACGAGATTGCTTTTTTTCTTTGGTTTTTCTCTTTTCTCCAACACGGGTGTGTCGAAGTAGATTACTTTATTTCCCCTAAAGGCCCATTAGGTGCCCTAGGCATTCTGATGTTGGCACGACCTGTGGCACAGGCAGAGGGAAGGGTCCCTCTGCTTTCTGTTTGGCACTGAACTACCCTATGCTCATTTTTCATGCCTCTTAATTCTCCTCGTTGTTTCTGTGTTCCGGCTTTCTCTTCCTCCACTGGTGGGTTATCACATGTGTGCAATTGCTAACATTGGCCTATAGGTGGCAGCAGCCTTCTGAAACAGTGGCAGACGAAGATGGATTCCTACCTCACACACTTTCACATGGGCCTTGGGATGTGGTGTGGATCAGCTGGTGGGGGAATGTTCACACAAACTGCGTTTTCCTTTCTAAAGCAAGGAATGGCACTGTCCTCGAATGTGTTAAAATATTTGTTATTCTAAATTAAATTAATGCTCAGGGTGGCAGGAAGGAAAGTAACAGCTCTCATGGTTTTAAACTTGTGGTTCACATCAATTAAAAAGCAAGTTGTACCCCTTGTTTGTGATTGTCGCTTTTACTGTATGTCATGCTCTTATCATTTCCCAGCAGCTGTAAGAGCAAGGACAGAACTAGGCCGTCCACTACTGTCCGTAATCTGTCAAGTACAGATGTCCAAATAGCTGTATCTCCCCCTACACCTTAAAGATAATTTATGTGGAGTAAACAGATCGGTGAGCACATTTGCCCAAATGCAGATGTCTTTGCCTGATAGAAGTGTTACAGAGGTCACTCCGTGTGAAGGTTCAATAACATCACATCAAAAGATGGTCCTTTACCAGGAAAATAGCTGATACCAGCGTTGTTGAGTTTGTCTCTCCACAGTGAATGTTGCTGCAGGGGCAAATGAAACACTGAAAAAAAAACTCAGTCCACCCTGTGGGGACACCCAACAACCGTTTAAGCATTTCACTGATTTGAGCAGACCAGAAAATTACAGCAAGTGTTTTTCTAAAGCCAGGTTCCAGAAAAAGATCTTACAAAGTGTCTTAGGTGGTACATCTGCAGCCTTCCAAGTTCCTTCACACTGTGAGCTTCAAGGTCAAGTTCTAAATTCTGAGTTAAGGCACAGCGATAGATAAACTAGGTTGGAATGACATGCGCCATTCTCTAAACTCTTGCTGTGGGTATTTCTCCTAAACATTTTATATTTATTTTTGAACAGGTAATTCACACACATAGTTTAAAAGATCAAAAATATATTAAAAGGAATACAGTGAAAAGACTCCTTCAAATGCCTGCTACCCATCTATAGGGTACCATAGTCATGAATTTTTGATATATTCTTCCAGAGTAGGAATGCATACAAATAAAGATAAACATATATCCTTATTTCCTCCCTTTTTAACACAAAAAAGGAAAACTCTATCCCCATCATTCTGCATCTTGCTATTTCAAATAACTATAGCTCAGAGATTGTTCCATACCAATATATAGAAAGTTCCCGTATTGTGGTATACAGCTGCAGAAAGCCTCTTGCGTCAATCAAAATATATAGCTTATTTTTAACCATTTCTCCATTGGTAGATATTTCAGTTATTACCAACCTTCTGCAATTATGGACAGTGCTGTAATTAATAATCTTATAATATATCTTTTCATTATCTGCCAGGACATCTGTGGGATAAATGGCCAGAGTATAATTGCTGGGTCTAAGAGTAGATATCTTCTTTTGTGCGCTTCCTATAGACTAAATGTTTGTGTCCCCCCAAATTCATATCTTGAAACCTAACCCCCAAGGTGATGGTGTTAGGAGGTGGGGCATTTAAGAGGTGATGAGGTCCTGATGATGGAGCCATTATCCATCATCATGGGATTAGTGCCCTTATAAAGGAGACCCCAGAGGGCTCCCTCACCCTTCCCACCATGTGAGGACACAGTGAAAAATGGTTGTCTGTGAATCAGAAAGTGTGTTCTCACCAGACTCTGAATTTGCCAGTGTCTTGATCTTGGACTTTCAGTCCAGAACTGTGAGAAAGAAATTTCTGTTGATTAGAAACCATCCCATCTGTGGTGTTCTGCTATAGCAGCCCAAAGGGACTAAGACATATTTTAAAGTTTTCTTCCCCTTAATCTTGCACATTTTGTATTAAATGTATTTCTCCTTTATCTTTAGGTTGTTATTATAAAAAAGGAACCTTTGCTTTCATTATATCTTCTAACTGGCTACTGTTAATATATATGAAACTTATTGATTTCCATGTAATAATTTTGCACTTTATTACTTTAGTAAATTCTCTCATAATTTTTAGAGTTTATTAATTTGTTCTTTTAGTTTTATAAATATTCAGTTTTATTATCTTCTGCATATAGTGATGATTTTACATTTCTGTTGTATTTTAAAATGTGTATTCTTCCTTTTCCAATTTCATATGTAATTCCACAATGAAATATTAAACAATAATGATATTGGTGGGCATTCTTGATTTGATTCTGATATTTAATGGAAATATTCCAGTGCTGGCTTTTGCACTGAGATACACATATTTTTATCAAGTTAAAGTAGTGTCCACGTGTTTTTACTTTATTGAATATTTTCATCAAGAGTGGTTACTCAATTTTTTAAATATCTTTTGAGAGACTATATAGATAACCATACGCTTCTTCTATGAATATGATAAATTATATTAGAAGATTTCCTAATATTGAACCACCTCTGAATTTCTAGTCTAAGCTTTACTTGATAATAATTCTTTTAATGTGTTGCTGAATTCTATTAATATTTTATTTAGGGTTTTGGGATTACTACTTATAATATTTCTTGGTAGGTTTTTATTTCATTACATTGTTATTAATATTAAATTTGCTTTAAAAAATAATTTGGAGCGTTGTTTTTTTCCTTTTTTTCTCTGCAGTAGTTTCCATAACATTGAAAGTATCTGCTCTTTAGTTTGAGTAGAATTCACCATGAAGCTGTCTAGATCTTTGTCCCCTCTGATTTTTCTATGGAAATAAACCATTTTGGATTTTTCTCTATTTCCTCTGGTGTCAGCTTTGGTAAGTTACGTTTTCCTGGAAAATTATCCATTTCCTCCAGGTATTCAGATCATTTCCAGAGAATTGAACAAAGTGAGCTCATATTATCCTTTTAATTGACTCTGTTCCTTTGGTATATTCCCTTTTTCATTTCTTATTTTTATATTGAAATTTTACCGTTTGTAAAAATTAGGTTTTCTAGTAGTTTATGTATTTTTTTATAAACAATGTTAGTGCTACTGTGTTTCTGTTTTCTAATTAAATTTTGCTTCTATTTTTGTAAAGGCTAGTATTGTAGGTCTTTTTCTAATTTTTTGAATAAAATACAAAATGTGTTCGTTTTCCATCATTTTTTACTTTTTTTTATGTTGTGAAGTTTATTATGTATTGCTTTGCTATATCCCATGCATTCTCACATGTAGTGTTTTCATGATAATTATATTTTAGACCAGTACTATTCAATCGAACTTTCTGTGATAATAGAAATGTTCTAAATCTGTACTGTCCAGTATGATAGCTACTAGATATCTGTAACTACCGAGCTCTTGAAATGTGTGTAAGGAACTCAATATTTAATTTAATTTAGTTTAATTTTAAACAGCCAGAGTCTACCATATTAGCTAGTGTCAACCATATTAGACAGAGCGTATCTAGACATTTCATAATTTTGATTTGTATTTTCTCTTTTATTCAAAAATTTTTCAAGAGATAGGGCTTTTAAAAATTAGTTTCAGCTTTAAGAAAACCTTTTAGTTATCCAGTTTTATTAGCTACTAGTTTTATTGCACTGTGATAAAAAAAATATTGCTTATACTTTTGGGAGTTTAGAGAATTATTTAGGACATTTTGTGACTCAATGCATAGTCTATTTTCATGAGAAGGCCGGGGCCATTTAAAAAAGGTAGTTTCTTTTTTTCATGCTAGAGTGTTAGATATATATCAATCATATAATATTATTGAGAGTTTCTATATCCATATTTTTTTGCACATGACTGAAAGAGATGAATTAAGATTTCTTTCTAGTAGTTTGCTTCCATTTATTTCCCCTTGTGTCTCTTTTAATTTGTTTCATGAATGTAGCTGCTATTAAAAATTGAGTGCAGGGCTAATGTTTTCATTGGAATTTTCTAAGTTAGCATTATAAGTGTCCTTATTTGTGTTATGCTGGCCTGAATTCCACTTTTCTGATATTAAAGTTTATGATCCTGCTTCCTTTCCAATTGCATTTGACTAGCCTCTCTTTCTTGAACTTTCATTTTTATGCTTTCTGAGGCACTTTTTCTGGGGGTGCCCCTTTTATCTAGCATAGTGCTGAGTTCATTTTATGATCCAACCTGAAATCTTTCATATTCATAGATAAGTTAAATTCAATTATTGTGATAGATACATTTGGCCTTAGATCTACCTATTATTTTATGTTTATGTATTTATGATTTTTTAAAGGTCTTTTACTATGTAGTGATTAGCACTTCTATCATATACAGAGATTAATTTTTTTTTTTTTAATGGCTGGTTACCTTTAAAATTGCAACTTTATATATTCAGGAGAACTCTATTTAGGTTAGGCCATGACTGTTATTGCCTCCTCATGCTCCATGACCCAAATTCAGTTAAAAATATTATCTTTCTTAGTACTTAACTATGTATTATTAAGTATGCTGATGTTTCTAGTTTCTGGTTTGTGAGCTTTAAATGATATCTTTGATTCCCAGCTAATACAGATGAGGCCATCAGCAAACCTACTCTACTTTTTACATTCTTTTTTTCTTCCTCTCCCATTGTTGTTAAGCATAACATTTGTACTGTGTCTGGGCATATTTTATTTATATTTGATCCTGTCCCACCATTTTAATCTTACTTCTACAATTAAATATATTCATGCATTACCATGAGTTCTTTTGCTGTAGTTTTCCCCATAATCTCTTAGATGGATAAAGTTCATCCTTTAGTTATCTCAACACAGGCTCATGGGAAGGACATTATCTGAATCTTTGTATGTTCAAAATTGGTTTTCTGTATTTGTTATAGAAGGAGAGCTTGGTCTGATGTAAAGTCTTGGCTCACAATTTGTTTTCTTACGTATCTCATAGGTGTTGCTCCATAAGTGACAACACTTACGAATGTTGCTCTTTTTAAGTGACAATACTTTTGTCTGGCTACCCAAAGTTGTTTGGGCTTTTTGTTTGTTTGTTTTGTTTAAGTTTAATAATTTTGCTAGATTATATTTTGGCATTGGCTGTTTTGAATCAATATTTTCTGGTTTGTGGTATGCCTGTTCAGAATGAAGACTTACGTCTTTCACTTAACTAAATGATACCTTTGCATATTTGTTCTTAATTCCTTTTTTTGGGATTCCAATTATATTTATGTTAGATCTACATTATTTATCTTTTAGATCTATCATTTTCTCTGCAATGGTTTTAAAATGTTTGTTACTATTTTATTGTATTCATTTTTTTCATTTCTTTAGGAATTTCTTTAGATCCTTTAGGACCCTTTCTGTCTTTTTCAATTTTGAGTTTTCTCTTGTGACCTTTGGATTTCCTTTTCGTTTCTGTAATGGTTTTGTTTTTCTTCTATTCTTTCCAGAGTTCTGCTCAGTCATGTTTTATAATCTACAGTTGTCTCATTATAGTCACCTTAAGTTCTTAAATTTCTACTTTGTAGTCTGACCTCCGTGAAGTAATTGCTTCACTAGCCTCTTTAAAATCATGGCACAATGTGTGGTCACACTTTATCTTGGCTCAGTGACACCATTTTTATGATGACTATTCTGTATCAGCTGGAAAGCTTTGCAGATCTTTTCCACATTTTTATTTATAATATCATTTTTATTAATGATCATTGAGAGGTTGACATTTCATGACCCAGCTATGTTTCTATAGCAGAATGTTTCTATAAGTGGATGTGGAACAGGAAATTTTCCAGGCCTCACAGGAAAGGTCTTGCTTCTTTTCCTCTGCTACAAAAATTGACTGCTTCTTATAAATATATATTTTTTAATGTGAGTTTGTATTTCCATTTTTCCTCTGCATGTCTGAACCAGACTGAGTTCATCGTGTCTTCTGCCATCAGCTGTCTTCATTCTAGTACAACCCATCCATTGTTGCAAACAAGAGATGTTTGCAACATCTCTTGCAATATCTGCCTATCCGTAATAGTACTTGTGGTACCTCTTTCTAAAATTCGTATGGTTCCACTCACCACTCTCTGAACTTCTTACTTTCATTTCCTCCCAGCTGCTTCTGCCTAATCTTGGGGTTTTGAAAGTCCTTACAGGTTTTTGAAGTCTGCAGATTATCTGACTTCTAAGTTTCTTGGATAGTGGAATTTGCAGGATTTAAAAAATTATCCTAGACACTTTGTTTGCTTTTTCAGGAGAAGAGGAAGAAAGCACTAATTTACACAGTCATTTTCATAAGAAAATCTCTTCCGAGTTTTTAGTGGAATCTCAGATTCATTGTCCTATCTTCTGTTCCTCCTCGCTACTCCTGCTCATCTATACATAATTTATTTGCTGCCATTGGACAATCATAGACAAGCTCTTTGCTGGTGGACCGTTTCCCTCTGAAACCCACGTGTCCTGCTGTCATTTTTGCATATTAATTGGTTTTCAAACCTGAAAATGTATTTTTCCCATTCCCTTCCTTAGTTTATCAAAAAGTTTTGAAATGCATAATATATGGAATGGGCATTAATTTAGTTATTGTTTTTATTGTCCATCAAGAGTACTGAATCCTGACAATCAGTTCACTGAGTATTTCTCAACAAATACTCATACAACGATGTTCAGTGTATAAATAGTCGTTCTTTGATTTCAAGGAGGTTTATGATTGCTGAAAACACCTGCTTCCTTCTATTATCCATTAATTTAAATCAAACATAAAAATAAAAAATGATAACAGATAGCCTTGAAGTTAGATTGCAAACACTGTACCAGTCAATAGCTATTTTTATCAAAACAGCCAAGAAGAGAGCAGCAGCTTGAGTTGTGGTTTCAGCTCTTTCATTTCCTGTGTGCACTCACATGAGCTGTCTGCCTCGTTTGATTCCCTGCCTCCACGTCTATGAAAGGAAGGGTTTGATAGTCTTCAATTTGCCTGCTGTGCTTAACATGTCCCCAACCCATGGGCTAACACTTCAGCACTGTACTGAGAACTTCAGGCTTCCATCCCAGCACCTCAGGGAGCCCGTGCAAGTCCGTCTTCTCCCCACCCTCCCTGACGTCCTCTCTGGGCTCCTGTCTGTATCAGTTGGCCTGTCATCCTGTGCCTGCTTTCGTCTCCTTGTCTCCATCCTTACGACTGATGCTCTGTTTGCAGTGTGACGTCACTCGTGGCCCTATTTTCCGGATCTCGCTTGACTACTTGCTGCAGCTACCCTAAACCCACTCTCATACTAAGCCCCACTTCCCAAAGCAGGAACCCAGGGAGGCGTCCATCTTTCTCCGTGTTCCTCTGCTTACATAGCAGCTCTCTACGAGTCTGGGAATCTACACGATTTTCACAAGCTATGTCTCAGCTTCTAACCAGTGCTTCACATGTGGGGTATTGCCGGGGACGAGGACTGTGTTTTTCTTCTGATTCAAATTTATTTCATCTAAAGACTCTTTTCTTTTAGAGACAAACTGATTTATTTCTGTTTAGTCTCTTGCCTATGTTTTATGTTTACTTCTATACACTGACTCTCTCTGTCTCTGTCTCTCTGTCTCTGTCTCTCTGTCTCTGTCTCTGTCTCTGTCTCTGTCTCTCTCTCTGTCTCTCTCTCTTTCTCTCTCTCTCTCTCTCTCTCTCTCACAGACACACACACACGCATGCTCTATGTACATACCTCACAGGAAACGGAAACTTGCCTCCATTTGCGGTCATGAAACAAAGCTCTGAAATAGAAGTCAGGGAGATAATCTTTTGCTACTCAGATTTTCTACACCAAAAATGAGTATAAATATCTATCCCCAAACACACCATTATTTTTTTCAGAAACAGATTATGAACAAGTGGAAGTCAAAACCCTCCTTGAATACAATTCTTGGAAGTTAGAAATCTCAGTTATTGTTGTTCCCCCATGATAGCTTTTGCAGTGCTAAATAGTTTATCTCCATGACAACCAGAGGAGCCGGATTTTTTTCCTGCTAGATTTTCTTTCTTTCCTTCTTTTTTCCTTCCTTCCTTCCTTCCTTCCTTCCTTCCTTCCTTCCTTCCTTTCTTTTTTACTTCACATGTGAATCAAAGTTAAAAATATGTATCCCAGCGCCTCACAACTAGTCATTTACTGGGCTAGTGTTAGGATGGGCTCCCCTCGTTCGGGGTTGGCTTGCCTCCACAATGTAGGCTATCAAGAGTTTCAAGAGGTTGGTACCTTGTTTAAAATCCAGCTTCCCATTTCCTAGCTATATGACTTTGTACAGTTTAATTTCTGAACTCCCTTATATGTGTATTTCTTGTGCCTCAAAAAGAGCTGAGAGGACGCATTCGATAAAGTGTAAGCAGTGGCCTAACAGTGCTAGCCATGGAAGAAGGGCTCAGAATGTTTTTCCCTGTTCTTTCCTCAGTAGAGTGGCTGGCTGGCTGTGGATGTTCTGAACCCATTGGTTTCCAAAAGGGAGGCATGGCAGAGTCTCTCGATGAGGGCTCTCTGTGCACTGTTGATGGCAAAGCACTACTGCAGTGTCAGAGATGGTTGGCCCATTTAGCTAGTTACTTATGACATACCTGGTTCTCTCAGAGAAGCAACTGCTGCTGTGCACTGCCTTCACAAAAGAGAAATCCATCTCCTCACCAAGTAGTTGTCAAGCATAATGAAGAAACACTGACAAGATCAATGGGGTGGTTGCTGCATCTCACTTAATATCGTGTGAAAGAAAATACATGGAACAACAGTCTATAAAGGGGAGTGTCTACCTCTGTGTCTAGGACACTCAAGCACAGCCATCAAACATGGAGAGTCAAAGAGATGGTTGGAGGTCACTCAAGCTACTACTGGTCAACCCAGACTTCTAGGCAAAACACCGTATGAGTTGAAAAATGAAATATGTGCCTGAGATATACCTCTTGGCCACACCAACTCAGCCATCTTAGTCAGAAACCTCAACAAACAATCAGAAGACAATCATGTAGATATAAATTGGCTCAGTGTGAGGGTATTTGGGGGTTCAAGGCATTGAGAATCGAGAGAATGTGGTCCCTTCACAGAACCATCTTTTAGTAAAGCTACGGTGTAGAGTACGGAGGAGAGTTGTTGGTAGAAGTGAGGTCAGGTACAAGTACAGGGACGAGACCATAAAGGAATCTGTCACCCTCAAGGTTGTGATTTTTTTTTTCTCATCTGGCAGGTGACACATAATGCACCAGAATTAGAATGTTCAGAATTTATAGAGTGGTTCCAAGTTATCGACCTAATTCTATACAGGCATGCAAGACACAGAAACATACATGAATGTATGTCTATTCTTACTGTTACTGTGCTGGGTTAAACTTTCTAAGAAGATCCAGTTCTTTCACTTGTGTCACTGTTTGTATAGGCCTGTCCACTAATATCCTAAGGAAAATATTACCAATATAAAGGAACAGGTTCTGCTTTGTTGTAAAGAGGCAGCGTGTATAACAGTTAAGAGTTGGACTCTGGAGCCAAACTGTCCAGATTCATATCCACTCAGCTAGTGTGACCTTGACAAAATGACATAACCTCTTTACAGATCAGTCTTGCCAAGTATGAAATAGAGAATGTAGCAGTCCCTCTCTCTTCATATTAGAAGACAGTAGGAAGTAAAATTTATATAAGGCACTTAGAACCATCCCTGGCATAAGGTGAGTACCTTATAAATGTTAAATAGTATTGCTTCTCCCACTCCCCCCACTGTTTTTGCATCAAAGCTTAAAGAATTCTTATCCACTGGATGAATTGTCAAGCAAATTTATGTAGTGAGATGCAAGTACAGGGTCAATACCCACTAGATGGAGACAATTTATATGTGATTTCGCCTATAAAGTGGGAAATTGGTCAAATAGCCTCAGGAGTCCCTAACTCTATGTATTCCCATGGCATGTATTCCCCTTGTTGGGATTCTACAGATGCTACACTCTGGGCTCTCAGTGTGTTTCTTTCTCTTTGCTCTTGCTCAGCGGCAGCAGTTGTCTGGCGTTCTGTCAGCTATCCCCATGGCTTCCCCCACCATTAAGCATTTTTCCAGAAGACTCTCCATTACTCTAGGCACTTGTCTAGGGTCTGGCTTCCTTCAGTGTCATTCAGGAGGGACTTGCTACACTCTTCCTCTTGCTTCTCCACTGCCTCACAACAACAACGGTATGCAAGGTGGGAAGTGTTGGAATTAAATCTCATGTGCCATGGGTCACCCTACTCAGGTTAGATAGCTGGTCTGGATCTCTGTTCATCTGGGGCTTTCTGAGTTCACACAGACTGAGCTCTGGTAACCTGAAGGTTTTCCCTTTCTTTCTTTCTTTCTTTCTTTCTTTCTTTCTTTCTTTCTTTCTTTCTTTCTTTCTTTCTTTCTTTCTTTCTTCCTTCCTTCCTTCCTTCCTTCCTTCCTTCCTTCCTTCCTTCCTTCCTTCCTCTTCTTTTCTTCCTCCTTTCCTCCCTCCCTCCCTTTCTCTTTTCTCAATGCAGAATCCTTGCACAACATTAAAATAGATGACGAGTGCAGACAAAGCACACTTAAAGCTCTCAGGCTTTTCACTCTGAAGTGTCTTTGCTTCTGCTTTTTAAGCGAGATCTTCTTAGTGCTCAGCCCAGCCCTGATCCCTACAGCTTTCAGATCAAAAAATGCTTCAATACGTGACATCTATTGAATCATGGAAACTCAAGGTCGTGTAGTACCCTTACCTGTGCCTGCGGTTAATGGGGACAACTTTGTCTTGTCCTTGCATACTGCTTTTTAAGAGCTTTTTTTTTTTTTTTAATGGAGTCACACTATATCCTGTTTATACCAACAACAACAAAAAACTGGGCCCTGAAATATTAATTGAAGTTATGAAAACATAGAACAATTTTTTTTAAAAAAATTAATATTGCTAATAACACTCCTATTTTAATGCCACTTTCATGTAGACCTCCGAAAACCTCTTTATTTGGAATTAAATAGCAAGTCTCATTATATAGATATGTTCAGTGGGTAAGTATTATTTTGCCCAATCTTTCCCTTCTGGCTTAGGGCAAAAATATAAGAAAATATGTTCAGCCTTATTATTTATGATGATGACGGTTTGAGGCTTCATGCCAGGGTGACCATGCCGGGGAAAGGTGCTTGGGGGCCCAAAGCAGTGCCATGTTTCAAAGAGCGAAGGCCTGTATCCTCGAAGGAGTGATAGAGGGAATCGGATGGCTGGCCCGAAATACTGCTGGGGGCATACGTGCCTTGCACCTCTGCCTTACCTCCCAGAAGACCAACAAGGTCAATGCCACTTCCTTCCCATTTGGGTTTATATCCTACAGACTATGGAGAGATGCCCATCCCATTGACTCTAAGTGACAACAAAGGTGGTCTGTAGGAATCAAACTTTGTGACACAATCGAATATCCTGGGAGCTCTTAAAACGTGGATGCTCAGGCTGCTCCCCATACTAATTAAGGCAGAACCCCTGGGTGGGAGACCCAGATATCAGTATTTTTTGTTTTGTATTAGTTTCAGGTGTACAAAACAAACAATGTAATAGTTAGGCATTTACACCCCTCACAACGTGACAACCCCCCACCCCCAATCTACTACCCCTCTGACATCATATACAGCTGTTACCGTGTTTCCCCGAAAATAAGACTGGGCCTTATATTAATTCTTGCTCCAAAAAACGCATTAGGGCTTATGTTCAGGGGATGTCATCCTGAAAAGTTATGCTGGGATTATTTTTCTGTTAGGTCTTATTTTCTGGGAAATACGGTACAATTCCATTGCCTCTATTCCCTATGCTGTACTCCACATCCTGTGACCATATATAGATATATTAAATTATAGTTGATATTCATTATTATTCAGCATCAGCTTCAGGTGTACAGCGCGGTGATCAGGTATCTACATTATCCCTGAGGTGGTCTCCCTAATAAGACAAGTGTCCATCAGATACCCTACAAAATCTTTACATTATCTATTATGTTCCCCAAACTGTCTTTCATATCCCCATAGCAATCTTGTGGTTACAATTTGTGCTTTCTAGTTTCCTCACTTTCTCCCTCATCCCCACCCTCCTCCCATCTAGCAACCCTCAGTTTTTCTCTATATCTGAGACTGTTACTGATTAGTTTGTTCATTTATTCTATTCTTTAGATTCCACATATAAGTGATATCATATGGTATTTGTCTTTCTCCAACTGACTTATTTCACTTAGCATAATGTTCTCTAGGTCCATCCATATCGTTGCAAATGGTAAGATTTCATTCTTCTTTATGGCCAAGTAATACTCCATCGTATAAATGTACCACAGTTTCTTAATCCAGTCGTCTATGGGCATTTCGGTTGTTTCCACATCTTGGCTATTGTGAATAGCACTGCAATAAACATAGAGGTGCATAATTTTTTTCGAATTAGCGTTTTGGATTTCTCTGGATAGATACCTAAGAATGGAATTGCTGGGTCATAACGTAGCTCCATTTCCAGTTTTTTGAGGTATCGCCATACTGATTTCCATAGTGGCTGCACCAATCTGCAATCCCACCAACAATGCACTGAGGGTTCCCTTTTCTCCACATCCTCACCAGCACTTGTTGTTTGTTGATTTATTGATGATAGCCATTCTGACTGGAGTGAGGTGGTATCTCATTGTGGTTTTTATTTGCATTTCTCTAATGATTAGTGAGGTTGAGCATTTTTTCATATGTCTGTTGGCCATCTGTATGTCTTCTTTAGAAAAGTGTCTCTTCATATCCTCTGCCCATTTTTTAATTGAGTTGTTTGCTTTTTTGGTGTTGAGTTGAATGAGTTTTTTTAAATAAATTTTGTATATTAACCCCTTATTGATGTATCATTGACAAATATCTTCTCCCATTCAGTAGGATGTCTTATTGTTTTACTGAAGGTTTCCTTTGCTGTGAAAAAACTTCTTAGTTTGATGTAATCCCATATGTTTATTTTTTCTCTTACTTCCCTTGCCCAAGGGGATATATCAGTAAAAATATTGCTAAAGGTAATATCTACAAATTTACTTCCTATATTTTCTTCTAAGAATTTTATGGTTTCAGATCTTACATTTAAGTCTTTAATCCATTTTGAATTTATTCTTGTATATGGCATAAGGAGGTGGTCCAACTTCATTTTTTTACATGTGTCTGTCCAGATTTCCCAGCACCATTTATTGAATAGACCGTCTTTACCCCAATATAAATTCTTGCTTCCATTGTCATAGATTAAATGACCATATAGGCATGGATTTATTTCTGGACTCTCTATTCTGTTCCATTGATCTATGTGTCTGTTTTTATGCCAGTACCATGCTGTTTTGATTACTGTAGCCTTGTAGTATAATTTGATAATAAGTATTGTTATACCTCCCACTTTGTTCTTATTTCTCAAGATTTCCATGGCTATTTGGGGTCTTTTATGGTTCCATATAAATTTTAGGATTATATGTTCTATTTCTGTGAAAAATGCCCTTGGTAGTTTGATAGGGATTGCATTGAATCTAGATATTGCCTCAGGCAGTATGGACATTTTAACTGTATTAATTCTTCCTATCCATGAGCATGGTATGTGTTTCCATCTATTTGTATCTTCTTTAATTTCTCTCTTCAGTGTCTTATAATTTTCTCAGTACAGGTCTTTTACTTCTTTGGTTAAATTTATTCCTAAGTATTTTATAGTTTTTGAAGCAAATGTAAATGGAACTGTCTTCTTAATTTCTCCTGGTAGTTTATTATTGGTGTATACAAATGCAACTGATTTTTGAATAATTTTGTATTTTGCGACTTATAAAAACTTTTAGCAAAGTGGGAATAGAGGGATCATATCTCAACATAATAAAGACCATATATGATTAGCCCACAGCTAACATCATACTCAATGGGGAAAAGCTAAAACCATTCCCCTTAAGATCAGGAAGAAGACAAGGTTGCCCACTTTCTTCACTTCTATTCAACACAGTACTGGAAGTCCTAGCCACAGCAGTCAGTAAAATTATCATTATATGCAGAAGACATGATACTATATATAGAGAACCCCAAAGACCCAACCAACGAACAATTAGAACAGATATCAGTATTTTTTAAACCTCCCCAGGAGAATCCAGAGCCAAGTAACAGTCTTGAGGTGGAGCCCACTCACACCAGCTCACAAGAGCAGGTCATCTGCACATCTTCCTGTGGTAGAAGAAGGAATATATCTGGTCTTTGTCCTTCATTCCTGGCTCAGAGCTTCAAAAACTCTTGGAGCTTCTTGAATGATAGGAATATTGTTTGTTACTTGTAACAAGCCCCTTTACAGGGTATCTGAATTTATGCTAATGAGATGACTCAAGGTTGGGCCCTTAGATATAGTTTCAAGGGAAGGGCTAGCCACCCCAGAAAGATCAAGCATGTGACTCAGCCATACTTCTGGCCTTTCTGACCTTTGGACAGGGGCGAGGGACTGGATATTGAATTCAGTCATGTGGCCAACGATTTATTCAATCATGTCTGCGTAATGAACCCCATAAAAAATAAATAAATAAAAATAAGTAAAATTTAAAAACCTCAGGACCCCCAATTGCTATCAGAGACTTGGTGTCAGAACACACTTTCCAACTCTGTGTTTAGCGATTTCGTGTTGGTAGCTTGAAGTCAGCCACAGTGAGAGTATTTATACTGTGGAACTTGGCAAATGCTACAAATCAGAGCTTATCCTCCCTCTGCCTCTGAGAACTGGTGGTTACACCTTTATCAGCACCCCATTGTTTTAGAGCCAGTGGCCTAATCATTATTTATATTATTATTTATACATTAGTTATATATTATAGAACCACTGGGAAGAGCATAGGAGGGGAGAGTCTGAACACACTGAGAACCCCCTTTCACAAGCATGCATATGAGGCCATCATGAGTGACAGACAACCCTTCCTTTCTCAAATCCCTCCACACACTCCCACTTCCACGTGAGTTGTGCCCCACATGTTTATCACTCTAACTTTCCCCCCCAGCAGGCACAGTTCTACTTAAGAAGATAATTCTGCCATGTGATAGATCAGGGAGAAGCCATAAGTACTCCTTCATCTTAACTTCTCGTGTTAACTTATGCATCTTTCTTTTTTCCTTTTGAATTGTTTAATTTGTTGCACATCTTTAATAGTGGATGGATCCTCTTCATATCTCAGCCTCAGTTTGACTCAAATTCCTTTCGGGGAACTCAGAGAAATGTTCTTTTCCTTAAGACATCAGGAAATTCACTTAAGTGTTAAGAGTTTTCTGAGATAATTAATCCACCAGTACAATTCTCACTGGGAAGTTTCCTCTTACCAACTGGCCAATCCTCTTTAAGTTTTGTTCTAATTTGCTTAATATTTCTTCCTCACTGACCCACAATACACTTACGAGCATGAACCCACATATATTGTCCAGGAAACCCCCATGTAAGAAATCTCTGACTTTTTCATATCCATTTTTCCACTGTTCATTTAAAACAGAGGTTCTGTTGTTCCCTTGCCATTTGAATTTAGGATTGAGTTGCATTCTTAAGGGGTGTTAAAATTTTTCAATGTATTATAGGAGTTGACTCACCTAAAGGAATGAATCACACTAAGAATTTAACTAGGGCATTGTGGGTGGGGAATCAGGAACAACAGCTGGAAGACCTGGAGACTTAGAAATTCAGTTCAAGATAAAATGTGGTTTCACAGAGGGATGGCCCCTTACACACACACACATACACACACACACACACACACACACACACACACCACTTCTTTTTGCAGTCCCTCATGTTGGGGCAAGCTAAACAAAACCTGGTATGTAACCCTCCAGTCTAAGTTTTAAAAATTTACTCAATATTCAATTTGGTCCTAGATTCTGTGTCTTCTCCCTCTTTGTGGTATACTGTGAGATTAAATTAGGTCTAGCCTGAAGCACCACTATTGAAGAGAATTTTCAGTGGTGACAGAAGTATTCTAAATCTATACTGTCCAATAACAGTTGTCATTAGTGAATACATGAAATATGACTAATACAACTGTATTTGAATTTTACTTAATATTCATTTATGTAGACATATGTAGCTAACGGCCACTAGTAGTGGACAACTCAGCGATAGATAAACAAGCATAGACAGGATTCAAGGGACAAAGTTTGAGAGTTGGCAACTTGATTATCTTGCTGAGGCTGCCATAACGAAGTACCACAGACTGTGTGGCTCAAACTATTGAAATTTGCTTTCTCACAGTTCTAAAGTCTAGAAGTTTGAGATCAAGATGTCACCAGGTTTGGCTCCCCCTGAGGGCTCTGAGGGAAGGAGCTGTCCCAGGCCTCTCTCCTTGGCTTACAGATGGCCACCTTCTCTGTGTGTCTTTATATCATCTTCCCTCTGTACATGTCTGAGTCCGAATTTCCTCTTCTTATAAGGACACCGGTCATATTGGATTAGGGTCCAACCTAATGACCTCATCTTAACTTAATTACTTCTGTAAAAGCCCTATTTCGAAATATGGTCACATCTGAGGCGCATATAAATGGGGATGGGTGTGGGAAAGACACACTTCAGCCCATAACATCGCCGTCATTGACTTCCAGTGTGACTTGCCTCCAGAGCCTGTTCTACCACTTTCTCAGGGTAAAATAAATTGATAGGTGAGACAACTTTGCATCACTAAAACTTGATAAAGGCAAACTGGTAATGTGGTTGCTGTTTTGGAAAGCTCGTTCCTAATTTCTCCTCTCTAAATGTTCCTGTAAAAAAAAAAAAAATTTTAAAGATCCATCTCCAATATGTGGAGATGAAACAACACAGTCCTGCACAACAGTGGGTCAAAGGAGAAAACAAAAGGGAAATAAAAAAATATATCTTGAGACAAATGAAAGTGGAGTCACAACACACCAAAACTTAAAGGATGCAGTAAAACCAATTCTAAATGGGAAGTTTATAGTCTGTAAGTGTACAAATGCCTACATTAATAAAAAAGAAAAGGTCTCAAATAAACAACCTAACTTGACACCTCAGGGAACTAGAAAAAAGAGGAAGCCAAGCTCAAAGTTAGAAGGAAAGAAATAACAAAGATCAGAGTAGAAATAATGAAATACAGACTAGAAAAGACAATGGAAAAGATCAGTGAAACAAAGAGCTGGTTTTTGAAAAAGATAAAACTAAAAAAAAAAAAAAAAAAAGAAAAAGATAAAACTGACAAACGACCCGTCAGCTAAACTAAGAAAGAAAAGACTCAAAATCAGAAATGAAAGAGAAGACGTTACAACTGACATCACAGAAATAAATACTAAGGATAATAAAAAACAACTATGAGCAATTATATGCCAATAAATTGGATAATGTAGAAGAAATGAATAAATTCCTAGAAATATACTCCCAACCAAGACTGAATCATAAATACAAAGTCTGAACAGACCAATGACAAGTAAGGAGATTAAGTAATCAAAAACCTCCCAGCAAAGAAAAGTCCAATACCAGATGGTTTCACCAGTGAATTCTACCGAGCATTTAAAGAATTAATACCAATCCTTCTCAAACTCTTCCAAAACAATAGAAGAGAAGGAGAAAGTCCCAAACTTATTTACAAGGTCAGCATTACCCTGATACCAAAACCAGATGAGAACACTACAAAAAAAGAAATTACAGGCCAATATCTCTGATGAGCCACTTTAAAAAAAAAAAAAAAAAAAAAAAGAGTTTCTTCAGGAAATTAAAAATAGAACTATCATATGGTCCAGCAATCTCACTTCTGGGTATATATCTAAAGGAAATAGAATAATTATCTCGATGAGATATCTGTACTTTCATGTTCATGGCAGCATTATTCACAATAGCCAAGATATGGAAACAACTTAAGTGTCCATTGACAGATTCATGGATAAAGAAAATGCAACATATATACAACTATGTACAGTGGAATATCATTCAGCCTTTAAAAAGAAGGAAATCTTATCATTTGCAACAACATGGGTAAACCTGGAAGCCATTATGCTAAGTGAAATATGCCAGACGGAGAATGATAAATACTGCATGGTATCACTTATAAGTGGAATCTAAAAAGAAAAAAGGTCAAACTTATAGAAACATATAATAGAATAGTGGTTGCCAGGGGCTGGGGGGGAGGGGGATGGGGAGATGTTAGTCAACAGGACAAACTTTCAGTGATAAAATGAATAAAATCTGAGGATCTAATAATATAACATGATAACTATGAGTATAGTTGGTGATACTCCATTATATAATTGAAATTTGCTAAGAGAGTAGAGTTTAAGTGTTGTCACCAAACAAAAACAAAAAAAAAGAAAGACAAAGTAAATATGTGTCGTGATGGATGTGTTAATTAACTCGATGGTGAGAATCCTTTCACAATGTTTACATACATCAAATCATCATATTGAACACTTTAAATATATTACAATTTTATTTGTCAATTATACCTCCATAAAGCTGGGAAAAAAGCATCCATCTAGAGGTCTCTTTCACAGAACTTAGTAAGCCTCTGCTAAGTCTCTGTCACCCTGTCCCCTTACTTATTTCCTCTTCCAAGCACCTTTGCTCAGAGCCTCCTTTCCCTTTCTCAACCTCTCATCAGCCAATAAAAACAACGCATTTATAGGTAAGATTAGGATAGATTTAAAGGCTGGATCCTGGGGGACAATGCAGGTAGGGGGTGAGCAAGACAGCCATCTTTCTTCTAGCTTTCTTGTTGGTAGGTTTTAGCACCAGCTTTGAAAGATCATTTGTGCTTTGAAGCATACTGAGCTTGATTCCTCGATTACCCCCCTCTGATCAATTTCTATCAAGTATGTTTAAATTGTTCAATAGAAATACTAAAAGTAATTAATTAGATAGGAGAAGGCATATCATGTGTAATATGAGTACAGGCTCCAGAATCATACATGTGCCCATTCCATCACTTTCCTGCAAGTTGGGAAACTCTTTGAGTCTGATCCTTTATCTATAAAACAGATGAGAAAAGAGGTTTGTTGTGAGTTAGTTAAGATAAGGCATGTAAATTGCTTAGCACAGTACCCAGCCCATAGAAAACTCTTTTCATGTTAGGTATGATTTGTTTTAGAAATTTTATTGTCAAACAAGTCAGGGAAGGGTGACATAGCTGAGTCAGACACTCCGAGAGAGAATGAAAAAGAGACCACCTGAGATCTTTTCTAATTGTAAAGATCTGTAATGTATGATTTAAATAAATAAATAAATAAATAAATAAATAAATAAATAAATAAATAAATAAGTAAATGGGCCAAATCACTCACCTCGCCATTGGCTGGAATTTGATAGAACAACAGCCTTGACAAATACTTCTCATTTGCAGAACTGGCATTCCTGAAGCACGTTTAATTTCCAAGTATGCATGCTTGTCAACGAGAACTCTCAAAGCACCTGTGGTATTAAGCATTTCTCTTTCAAGAGAGCAGCATGGTTCCTTTAAGGCATATTCTTTTGCCTCACGCGTCGGCAGAGTGATTTTTCCTGATCCCTACATGTGTTCTTACATCGTGTTTAATTTAGGAAGATTATAACCGGTGATCAGCCCTGCTCCCACCTGGATTCCTCATCGTCTTTATTTTTGTATAAAGCTTTTGATGTTTCTGTACTTTAGATTTTTAAAGTATTTCTGATTACCATTTAATGGCTCACAGTACCCAAGCATCACTCATAATGTTCCTCTTCTCCTAACTGGCCCTAATGTTCCATGAAATCACTTTTTTTGTTTCCCTGATAGTCATAGTGCTCTGAAGGCAGGTTCTGAGTTTGTATTGTTTACCACTGTCGCCCCAGCAGCTAACCCAATGCCTCGTTCATATCAGGCACTTGCTAATTATTTATTAAATTGTCTTGTACTGTTTTGTTTTTCCTCCTCCACTGAGGAAAAGCAGTGCTCTAAGCCACAGGGACGAGAAGCAGCAGATAAAGACTGTGACCTTTCCACTCCTGCTGTATCCGTCATACGAGGTCTGACAAGTAAGTTTGCGAACTCATCATAGAAAAAGTGCTACATACCTCACTGCTGAATATCACTATGGTCACCTTCGAAGTGCTCCCCTTGGGAAGCTATGCATTGACGCCAGCGCCTAGTCCACCTTTCAAAGCAGTTTTGGAACTCTTTTTCTGGAATTGCCATCAGAGCTGTCGTCATATTACCCTTGATGTCCTGAATGTCATCAAAATGTCTTCCTTTCAATATTTCCTTTATCTTTGGGTAAAGAAAGAAGTCATTGGGGGCCAGATCAGGTGAGTAGGGAGGGTGTTCCAATACAGTTATTTGTTTACTGGCTCAAGACTCCCTCACAGACAGTGCTGTGTGAGCTGGTGCATTGTCGTGATGCAAGAGCCCGGAATTGTTGGCAAAAAGTTCGGGTTGTTTTCATCTAACTTCTTCACGCAGCCTTTTCAGCACTTCCAAATAGTAAACTTGATTGTTTGTCCAGTTGGTACAAATTTGTAATGAATAATCCCTCTGATATCAAAAACTGTTTAGCAACATCATTGCAACAAGTTCACGCACTTAATTGTCAGAGCTTGTATGTTGCATCCTGGAAGATCTGATTTTGTTCACACCTCTCAATGACTCAGGAATGTGCTGATGTCTTCGTTCATTGGCTGGGGTGGAAGGGTTCAAGGAACTAGTATGATTCTCTCCTTCCTTAAGACCCTGCCCTTTGTCACCTCCTCCACGTCCCACCTTCTTGTGGGACAATGGAGAAGAAAAGAGGAGGAAGCAAGTTTCCAAGCATCAGACAGGACTGAAAGCCTTTTACCCACTTTTGAAAAATGAAATGAAATAAAGGCCCACAGAGAAAGGAAGAAAGCCCACCTTCAACCTACTGGACGGCCTACGCTCTAACCTGCAGATAAAGGACCGGTAGCAGGATGAGGGACGTAACCATTAACTATTAGAACCTATTTATTGCTTGGTTTGCTGGCCCGGCCTTGGGGGCGTGGCTAGAAGCAGTGTGTTGCTGTCCAGGGCTCCTCCCTGCAGTCAGAAAACTACCCTAACCGTAATCATACACTTCAGGGCAATATTTTTTTTTTTTTTAATTATTTCAATGATGAGAACACTTGGGTTTCCCCGAAAGGGAAAATCACAGAGCTTATTATATTAATACACTTTAGTTCACTGGCATTTGTACATTAAAATTTGATTGCAAGCAACCTTCATCATTCTAGCTGAGGAATTACCATGACCCAACCAATCAAAACAGACAAACTCACACAGAGAGAAACTTTTTCCAAAAGGAGTAAGTAACCCCCATTCCCGGCACCTGTGCAAAGACGGACGCTGAAGTGGAAGCATCAGATGAAGGCGTTGCACCTTTACATGCCAGAGGAAGACACTGGCGCTGAGAGGCTGAGAGAGTCACACACGGTGTCCTCTTCCTGATTCCACACTGGACCTTGCGAGAACTGGCACTTGCCCATTTCCAGCTGCAGTTACAGGGTTATGGGGAGCAATTTCCTGTTGTTTCTTTCTGTCTCTGCCTCTCTTTCTTAAACTTACACACAAAATCATTATTAACTTCAAAAACAGTCCATTTAAACTCTAAGAAAATGTAATGCCCGCTCCATTTATTACAGAGATTTGCAAGAGTGGGATACCAGGTTCTCTGGGAAATCGAGTTTTTCCCTTATGAATATCAATGAATAGCCCAGTGAGTGGCATTTTCCTTTTCTAAAAATTGAGATAAAAGCAAGGGTGACTACTGCTTAGGTAGCATTCTCGAACGGCCAGTGGGCCTGCTAAGTTACTAGGTAGGGAAGAACCTCTGGAAATGTGTGTTCTAGGTCAAGCTTACCCACCATATTTTCGCAGCCTTAGAAAAATAAGTCCAACCTAAGCCTCTTGCCCACTACGAGCCTCATCTCCTTTATTGAAAAATAAAGATACTGAGCTGTGCGTTTCAAACTGCTCCCAGAGGTGTGCAGAGCTCTCCCCAGGAACTGTTTAGGATAAGGGGAAAGAGGAGTGAGGATGCCCCATTTTATCCCAGTCAACATGTCCAGCCCTTTTTCACTTTCCTTCTATTAGACAAGTAAGAGGCTTGTTCTCAGCAACAAAGATGTGCTCAGAGACCAAACAGGCAAATACATCTGCAACACTGTTGTCTTTGGACTAAAGAGAGTAATTAAAATGCTTTTTCCTGCTAATATATCTATATATATGCAAACATATGTCACACATATATATGACTCAGCAACTTCAGTTCCATGTATATATCCAAAAGAATGGCAAACAGGGTCTCAAAGAGATATTTGTACACTCATGCTCTTAGCAGCATTATTCACAATATCCAAAAGTTAGAAGCAACCCAAGTGTCCATGGGCAGATGAATGGATAAAGAAAGTATAGA
The DNA here is from genome assembly GCF_036562045.2 of Rhinolophus sinicus. NCBI lineage: Eukaryota > Metazoa > Chordata > Mammalia > Chiroptera > Rhinolophidae > Rhinolophus > Rhinolophus sinicus. Next base: position 103,418,999 of record NC_133752.1, on the reverse strand, counting down.
ATATACCCACAATAGAATATTATTCAGCCTTAAAAAGCAAGGAAATCCTGACATGTGCTACAACGTGGATGAACCTTGAAAATGTTATGCTAAGTGAATTAAGCCTGTCCCAAAAAGACTAATACTGTAAGATGCTGCTTATATGAGTGGTCATCTGATAGAAACAAAGTGGAATGGTGGTTGTGGGGACTGGGGTAGGCGGAATGGGGAGTTACTGTTGGATGGGTACTGAGTTTCAGTTTCACAAGAAGAAAAGAGTTCTGCTGATCGATAGCTATGATGGCACAATATGGATGTACTTAACACCCCTGAACTATAAACTTTAAAATGGTCAAGAGGGTAAATTTTATGTTGCATGTATGTCACCACAATTTTTAAAATGCACTTTGGTTCCTGTTTATAAAGTGCATCACCATCTCTGTTGCCCGTAGATGCCTCTTAGTAAGATGATAAAGCATCATACATCATTTTCCCAGTGCTCCTGAAGACACGCAGGCTGTAAGGCTCATGTTCCCTTGGGGAAGTCGATTTAGAATTAAGGTAACCAGGCCAGATATGTTGGCTGTGTTAGTCAGCTTGGGCTACTGGAGCAAAATACCACAGACTGGGTGGCTTAAACAATAGATAGTCATTTCTCACAGTTCCAAAGACTGGTAAGTCCAAGGTCAACATGCTGGCAGATTTGGTTCTTGGCTTGTAGGTGGTCGCCATCTTGCTGTGTTCTCATGTGACCTCTTTGTGTGTGAGGAGCGAGATAGAGAAATCTCTTTTGCCTCCTCCTCTTCTTACAAGGGCACTAATCTTATCATGGGGCCCCATCCTCATTTAAACCTAATCACCTCCCAAAGGCCCCACCTTCAAATACCATGACCCTGGGAATTAGGGCTTCAACATATGAATTTAGGGAGAGGACACATATTCAATCCATAACATTGGCTAAATTTGCAGCTTATTATATAGAGGTTATAGAGGAATTGATACTCTGAAAACATGCTGCAGAATCCCTATATCTAAAGACAAGCTGTTCCCCACTTCCAAAGTAAACCACCATATTATAGGAAACCATATTACGTTAGCAAACAAGACCCATTCTTTGAGCGACACTTTAACTGGATTATTAGAAGACATCACCACTGGTTATTGTCCCAAATTCCACAAAGACAGCTTTATTTCCTGGGTTTCAGTTTTGAGCCCTAAGAAATTGTAAACATCCTGAGATGGGAGCAGGAAGTGCTTTAAACGTTTATTAGTCGTTGACACTGTAATCAAACCCTTTCTCTTTCCGTCCACTGGGAAGTTATGACAGGGAACAATCAGAGGGAAGTAGTGAGGGTAACAGTCCTGCCTGAGAGGAACCAGTGCAGACAAACATGCCTGGCACACCTCAAACCAATGGCTGACTGCACACATTAAACCAGGGTCAGCCCAATAAGAAACTCATTTCTGATCTACCTTCCAACAATAAGACGATGTCAGAGTTGATGAAGGTGAAATTTATTTCACTAAGCTTTGGAGAATTACTTTGTCTTGAAGCTCAAAATAAGTCCCTAAGAGTAAATTAGATGCATCCAGAATTTCAACTCTCTTTCCATGGCATTACGTTACCTTTTGGTGCCTTTTAAACACACGCACGCACGCACGCACACACACACACACACACACAGTGGATTTTGTAGTGAGAGCTTTACTTGCTGAGTTCTCTGTATTTGCATGGTATCATATGGTGTTGTTTGGGAACATAGTAAAATACAGATTAAGTGGAAACCTAAAGTCTTGAGGAGATTAGCACGTTTCCATGAGGACAGACAGATTTTATAACAAAGCGTGACCTGAGCATGGTGAGAACTTGTCCTGTGGAATCTGACCAAATCACCCTTTTATCCTGGAGCCCAAGTTCTGGAAGTCAAGGCAACCTCAGAAAGCAAGGTTTTCATGGGGTCACATTATCCACAATAAAACTTTTGAATTACATGTGGCTGTTTCTAGAATTCTAGTGTTTGGCATCTGTACTTGTCTTTTATGGTGGTTCTCTGGAGCCGTCAGATTAGAGGAAAAACCAATAATCATCCTGTATTGCACCTCGGTACTGATGACGCCCAGGCTTTCAGACTGCGAGGCGGTGTTTCGGTGATTGCTGGTGGGAGTGCTGCGGAAATATAATTTCATTTATTGGAAGCAGACAGCTGACAAAATGGTGTGAAACAACAGGTACCCACAGAAAAGCTGGAAGCTCTAATGCACGTGGACGCTGCGCCCTGGAGAGGGTAGATGTACAAGTGACACCCTTTGCATTTCTCTTCAGGCACAAATCAATCAGAGCCTTCAAACCAGGTCGTCTTGGCACACTACTGCAAGCAGGTTTGATCTGAAGTTATTGATGATTTTGCTTTTAACCGAGAAAAAAGGATGACATGCAGAAAAATTGTGTGCATTGCAAAGACGTAAAACAAGCAAGAATATGAGAAGTAGTTAAAAGAAAAATAATCAGAATCTACCCAGTAACACTTAATTTGGCACCTTGGGGAATGAAGTGTTATACATAATGAAATTTCCCAGGTAAGGGAAGTTCATCCGTTCGAACACACAAACTTTAAAAAATTACAATCATTTTCAATAGAAGGATAAACATAATAAACAATATGAGGCCTGACAATTAATTCGTGAACTCATCCTAGAAAAAGTGCTACATACCTCATTGCTGAATATCACTACAGTCACCTTTGAAGTACTCCCCTTGGGAAGTTATGCACCCACGCCAGTGCCTAGTCCACCCAATAGTTTGGGAATTATTTTTCTGGAATGGCCATCAGAGCTGTGATCGTATGACGCTTGATGTCCTGAATGTCATCAAAATGTCTTCCTTTCAATATTTCTTTTCTCTTCGGGTAAAGAAAGAAGTCACTGGGGGTCAGATCAGGTGAGTAGGGAGGGTGTTCCAATACAGTTATTTGTTTACTGGCTAAAAACTCCCTCACAGACAGTGCTGTGTGAGCTGGTGCATTGTCATGATGAAAGAGCCATGAATTATTGGCAAAAAGTTCAGGTCGTCTAACTTTTTCACACAGCCTTTTCAGCACTTCCAAACAGTAAACCTAGTTAACTGTTTGTCCAGTTGGTACAAATTTATAATGAATAATCCCTCTGATATCAAAAAAGGTTAGCAGCATCCTTGCAACAAGTTCACGACTGTAATTATCAGACCTTGTACTTCTCTCTCTATCCTCAAAAAGAAAGCATCCTGAAAACCTTTAAAAAATCTCTTCTTGATTACATACATATATTACATAACATGTAATTACACATTAATTCAAATATTTTGTATTCCCCACAGTTTGTGTCTATTAAACAGAACGGTCTGTTTTTTGGTGGCGTGGGTAGGAGACCTCATTTGTTAAGAATTTATTGTTAAGTTATGGCTGATTGGTCTGTGTGAGAAACATAGGTACAAAGTAGAATGACTTTAGTGTATGGGCTTTCTTTCCTGAATCTAGGTTTGGAGCCGTGTTCCAGAGAGTTGAAATTTGGGGACATCTGACTTGTAGATGTATAGTAAGGTTTTACTGTGTGTGTGTGTGTGTGTGTGTGTGTGTGTGTTTTAATTACAAATATCCGTGGCCACTGAACTGTGCCTGTGAGATCATGAACATCTTTCTAGTGACTGGAATGGAGCTAACTGCAGAGAAGTATCACATGTTTGTTGAGAACGTAGGAGAAAAACAATAAGGGATCTCGTAAACGTGGCCCGGCAGAGCAGCATGCTGGAACTCTCCTGGCATAGTTTGCTGGTCCTTGGCCAGAATACCAAAACCTTAAGTCCGGTGTGATTGTGCCAGAAATAATCAGGACCAACCATTGCTGCAGCCTCAGTAAACACCATGGTTTGGGAGGCTGCTGGGCCCAAAGGGCGTGGATGTCATTACAATGACCCGTCCAAGGGTCTTTATATTAAGGATGCACATTGTTCTTGAATCATTTTACCTAAACAAAGATGTCATTGTTATGTCTTCCAACCACTCCTAAACACCCTCCAGCCTTTTGTGTGCTCTAGGGCAGTTCTAACAGTGGTAACTGCCAACACCAAACACAGAACAGCCCGGGTAGACCTCAGTCTAAAGTAATGATTTACTGTTAAAGAATATCAAGAACCTTCGGACAACAGTGATGAAAAGAGTTATAATTACTTCTCTAAATCCCCAACCTTAGCTTCCGTCACTTTTCTCTGTCCTTGCTTTCCCCAAGGCCTTGAAATTGAATAAGGCAGTGTTTGCCCTCCCCATCCCCCTGCCCCACACTCCTTCCCCCCAAATGCAGTCAGTCCTGCTCTGGAGCCTCAAGCAAACTTAACTCAGCGGGAAGCTCCTCTGTGGCCCCCACACCACCATCTAGTGCCAGAAGCCAAAATCCTTTTCCCCACCCACACCAGGACCAAGCTCCTGAAACCAGCCCCCTGGCCCCCGGTGCCTTGAAGCCCTAAGCTTTAGTTGTCCACTTCATAAGTCTGGAAGGTAGAGACCCTCTGTCCCACTTGGTACAGGCAAGTCACCCTCCCTAGGACACAAGTTTGGCCTGGAGTATGGCTGCCTAAGATGATTTCCCAACTACCAACATGGTCTGGTACTGCAGCGGCCTGAGTGCTCTGCCCGTTGCGCCCCCTTTACTTCCCCCCTCCCTCCCAGGCCACTGCTTCTGCCAGTCTCTCCAGCCAAGCCAGATTCACTGTTTCTCCCCGACTTCTCCAGAACGTGCCACTGTTGTCTTAGGCCTGAGTCCCAGAAGGCCACATGGCTTTTCTCTGAGAAGGTGCCACTCACTGAAGTGGGATCTGGTTCATATTTTTATAGCCAAAGACACCTTCACCAGGCACCCCTGTTGAGCTTATGGGGCTCCCCTAATCAACACACCGCGCTTCCCTCCTGACTCACAGAGTCAGGGATGATAGAGGTAATCAAGTGATTTCATTGGCTTTTCTGAGCAGATTGTCTGTCCATAATTATTATACCTGTGGCCTCGTGTATCTGTAGAGGACTGATTGAATTCTGATCATTTCCAAAAGACCCTTGGGCTCTGTATAATGTCATAGGTTTAATCTGTCTCCATAAAGAACAAAAACATTGCTAGGGAGCTTTGTTTTTTCTTCCTTTCTTTCTTTCTTCCCTTCCCTTCCCTTTCCTTCCTTCCTTCCTTCCTTCCTTCCTTCCTTCCTTCCTTCCTTCCTTTCTTTCTTTTTTTTTATATTAACTGAAATCCAGAGAATTCCCATGAAGTTACTTAAGTACTTAATTGAAAAGGCAACTTAACACCTTTTCTGATAGCTGAAGAACGCATGCTTATACTCTTAAATGGAGGTATGCTATATATTCTGTCAAATGACCACTAAGCCAGCCCAGTTGTCACTGAAGGAAAAAAAGAAACGAAAATGTACAAACAGGAGAAAAGGAAAGCAAACACATATTGCTGCTGTCTTCACTGAAAAAAGTGGATTGTTTCTGTACTTTGAATATTAGAAAAATACAAAGTTCACCTTTTGGAGCAGGTTATACAATAGTTTGTATTCAGATAAGGTATTTATGATTGTGATAGAATAATGATCAATATGGGCTTTCAAATTAATTTAAATGCTGTGGGGGGGTGGGAAGAACCAAAAGTAAAGAGACAAAAGAAGAAGAAATGATAAGGAGGAAGGAGAGTTAGAAAAAAACAGCAAATGACAGAGGAGAGAAAATTTTAAGCTAATATCAGGATAAGGATTTATGAACAGAAGACTTGTACCTAAGAGAGCTGAGATGTGGCAAGCATAGCTGTAACCGTGAAAGTCTCGTGGGGCTACCACAGAGCGGAACCTGACTGAACCTGGCATTAGATCAGTCAGGCCAAGAAAACAGTAAGGATCCCAATTTACTTCAAAAGCAGAAACAGTCTGAAAGGGTCGCCTGTCCTATTATAGTAAGATAATTCCCTAAGAGAAAGAAAAGTCCAGTGTCTACACCATTGGGTTATATCAACAACGATGTGTCAGTTACACTTTTATATAATCGCCTTCTTTTGTCATTTCACTGTGAGACAAACAGTTATGAGTTATGTGTCACTACATCCCTTGACACACACTTAAAAAGGAGCCAGAAGGGCAAACACTTAGTAATAAATTAGACACTAAACTTGAACCTGGCACCAGTGTGGATGAGCAATTATGTTCAATTAATAAAGTCTGAGGCTTTATATTTCCATTCTTCAACTTGTTTTTTTTTTGTCAAAGTTTACATATATATAGCAAAATGGATCTATAAGTTTCTAATAAAATAAAGCCTCCTGCTCTATCTTGTTCTCTTTCCTAAGTCCTATTGGCCAGAGACTAATACTTTTACTCTTTTGGTAATTTCTTTTGCTATTTCTCTACGTATTTCTAAATACTGATATTTTTCAGATTTAGATGACTTGCTACTGTGGATGATAAGGCTTAGCTTTCCTAAGTGCCGTCAGCTGCCCTTCACACACACGCACACATGTACACACATATTTGTACACACATCCCATTCCACTGTCATCATTATCCCAATATAGTGACATCATGGTCTGGGTAGTTAAATATGATGAATGTATAAATATTATTCAGAGTTGACCATGTAGTTCATTATAAAGGCAACCTCTTCCTTCACCAACCTTTTAGTTTCCCTAAAGTTAATCATTGTCTCATGGTTTTCATTTACTTGGCTTCTTATGTGATTGTCACGAATTTGCAAAACTCTATGCACCAAAAGTCTAAATCTCGTCTCCTATATCAAAAACACCAGATGAGCTGCTTTTCCTTCTTTCTTTTTTTTTTTTTTTTTGCTCAGTGATATTTCTTTGGGTTCTCTGTCCTCCGGCTTCAGTCTGGACTGGCTATTCCCAAGGCATGTCACAGAGCAATCATCCTTCCTTACATTTTCCATCCTGGTCCCTATGACCCACGTCTTCCTGTTTTCTTGGTGTAGTCCCCAGTTTGGGTGCAATACATCCTCCAGGAGCTTCCAGAGAAAGGATATGTGGGAGGTAATTATTTGAGGTCTTGAATATCTATAACTTTTATTTTTATTTTGCCTTCACGTTTGATAGATACTTTAGCTGTGTATAGAATATGAAATAGGAAATCATTTTCCCCTCATAATTTTGGAGGCTTTTCTGAATTGTCTTCAATGCTATTTTGTTTCCCAGGTTTTTCTCCTCCTCCTCTTCCTCTTCCTCCTCCTTCTTGTTTTCTTCTTCTCCTTTTCTCTCTCTCTCTCTCTCTCTCTCTCTCTCTCTCTCTCTCATTCTCTCTCTCTCTGTCTTTGCACTGCTGGTATTCTGAAATTTCACATAGGCATGACTTGGTGTGGCTCTTTTTCCATTCATTACCTTGGGCACTTGGCAGGCGCTTCCAATCTAGAAAGTCATGTCCTTCAATTCTGAAAGTTTTCCTTCTGTTATTTTGTTATTCCTTGAAAATTTTCTAGACTCTGTTTCTGAGTGTAGGGGGAAAAATATATATATTTAACCTGCTAGACTAGTCCTTTAATGTTTTCATCTGTTTTTCATGTCTTCTATTTCCATCTCACTATCTTTTTGTCTTTAGAGAATTCAACTTTATCTTTCCAGCTTTTTGTTTAAATTTTATTCACTGCTTGCTTAATTCTAATTTTCAAGGTCTATTTTCAAGGTCTATTTTTGGCTCTCTGAGTATTCCACTAGTCTAAATGGATCAGTTTTCTTTTTCATAGATGTATTTTCTTATCTCTCTCATATATACATATATATGTAGTTTTTTTTCTATTCTTTATAATATCTTGGTTTCCTCCTTTTTGTTTGTACTCTTTTATGTTAAATACTTTCATTACAAGGTGATTCATGAATGCCTATTAAATTTAAGAGTGAGGCACTGAAAATGTCATAGGAAACTATGTGTGTGGGTGATGCTTGTCAATTGATAGATGTCATTGCAGGGTAATTTCACCAGAAACTTACATGGAGACACCACCATCTATATGTCATTTCTCTACTATTGAATTTTTCCAGATGGAATCCCGCCAATCTCTTGCCTGTGGGGTATAGTTCTAGCTGATAAATTTCTGAAAAATGAGTGGGAAATGAAGGCTTGGGAATGGTGCATTCAACATTCAGTATTTAGACTTTCCTGAAACCTCCTGTTTTCAGTGTGGTTTTCCTGGTACTCCCAAGTCCAAAGCCCCTCTGCGTCAAAGTCTCCCAATAAATTGCTAATATTCTATCAGGAAAGGGCAAGTCACCCAGCTGTGAATGAAGGGGCCGACAGTCCGAAATGTCTAACTTATTATTAAGTTTCATTTAATCCTTCTGTTCTTAGCCCCGTTATTTTCAGATGAACATGGTGTCCCCAGTTCCAGAGTTTTTCTGTGGTTCTATGGTATGAATGAGCTTGTTGGGAACCTTCCTCCACTGCCTGCCTGAGTTGAAGCTTTTTGTCTTCATTTTGCTAAGTTGCTCTTCCTCAACTGCTTCCCAAAACTGTGTTGCTTCTTTTCCTCTCCTGTTTGCTGTGTCCATGTGCGAGAGCACGCAGGCAGGCAAGAATATGTCATCACATAACGTTTTGGGAGGGAACAGAGATAAACGTGTGTGTTACTTCTGCTGTGTTATACTTCGTTTAAAATTATCCACATGTGAAGTATATATTTTATATATCTTCATTATTAAGCTATGGAAATTTCTGGACTGACTTCATATCTAAGTGTTTTAAAGGAACAGAGGGGAAAGTGATTTTCTACCAATAGCACTTGAAGCGGTGTCACCATCATCCAAACTCCGATTCGATTAAATTACACCAAAAAGTTCAATATTTACCTTGTCTTGCTGACACCCATATCAGATGTGATCAGCTTGTGAGTCAAAACACTGTGTTTCTAATTACACTGCAAATGGCCTTGAGATCTGAGACTCCACATGCATTCCTTTTAGCTCTGTACCTCATTCTCCTAAAACTAAGTGTCTCAGCCAGAATTCAGCTGGCAGATTGGAGGATGATTCATAAGATAGAATGGGATTCAACTTGGCTTTTCCTCTGGCTGCACAGAGCCAAAGAGGAGCCAAAATGTGTGTTTCCACGAAACAAGCAGCTTTCACAAAGTGACACATGGGGGAGCAGCCACGATCAGGAAGAAAGTCTGATATTTTCTCAGCAACATGGCCTGTTTACTCAATAGATATGTGCTGTTTATCCTGAGAAGCGTGCCACATGAGACCAAGAACTTTTCTTACTGAAGTCTGGGAGCTGAAGCACCCGTGGATGCAGACGGGGGCCCTTCAAAACCTCTCAGAGAAAATCCTGTGATTTAACTCCTCTCTAATCATAGAAGCCTTTTTTTAGGAAAGAAGTATTCAGCTCTGCCTGTGGTTTGGAAACGAATCCCTCAAAGATTGGGCTTACACCATACACAAAAATGAGAATAAACAGAATCGCATGGACGTGTAGACATCTAGACATCACACACTCCCCATTCATTGCCTTGAGGCAAACTTGCCTTGGCCACGTAGGGTACGTGGACGTGGCCTCATGTAGAGACCCCCACTGAAGCTAACTCAGCAGTCCACGCCAGGGCCTCATTACATTCACAGACCTAAAATGTTTTCCTTATGGTTAATAACATTTTCTCTCAAGGTGAATTATTTGTGTCATCGCTATGGACAATAGCTGTTCCTTTCACATCACACCTTGCAATGAAAAACTCCTTCCTTCATACTTACCCCTTTTCAAGTTAAGTACTCCCAACAAAATAAAATCCCCCTTTTCCGTACCAGTTTTTTTTCTCCCTCTCTAGACCACAAGCTGCAGGCTGGAACAGTCGTTACTGTAAACCTTGGTCTAGAACAGTGACTAGCACACAGTTGGTGCTCAGTATGTGTTTGCTGGGTTAAATATTTTCAAGTCGTCTCAAATGGTATTGTTCTTTTCTGAACTCTTCATTCTTGTTTACCCTTTGCATTATCATTACTACCAATACAACCAAGATGGATCTTAAAACATTGAAACACTTTGCAGTCCCCAGAGTGCCCTCCCCACAGGCGTCCTTGTCACCCGAACTTCTTTCTCTTCTAGGACTCTCTGGACCTTCCAGAACTTCCCACAAACCAGCAACTAGGGGTTTAACACACCAGCTGCAGGAGGGGGTTTTCAGGATTCTGCTGCTTGATCAAAGCCTAGCATCCTGTTTTGAACTGGTTTTGCAGTATTTTAAATACATTCCTGGCTCCAATGATGTTAAAAATTATTATGTGATCAAGAGAAAAACACTCCCTGGGAGATAGATTTAAATAATAAACCACAGGTGTTATCAAACCCTTTCATTCATGATATTGGAATCAATAGTTGACTTTAGGACAGATGCTTATAACGTCAGAGAACATAAAGAGAGAGGAGCCACCACTGTGGGGACAAAGTGAAGGAGCCTTAAATGCCGAGATTCAGTCTATTCTGCTAAGGGTACCTTGAGAATATTGTCAGACTTTTAAAATTGCCCTAAAGTACGGCATTGATAGAAATACAATTTGACAACCTCTTCAAAACTTTGAGAAAATAGCCACTTGCTGAATTATTTACCAAGTTTTTTAGGTCTGTGTTTACTTGGGTGTTTTTAGTGTTGTGTTCTGTTTTGTTTTATTTTTTATTTTAATTTATGTGACGAGATAGTAGGAAAGGCATTGGAGAAGGAGTTACAGTTGGAACAAGAAAATGTATTCCCGTCAGTGGCTTCCTGGTGTTTTCTTTCCGTGGAAGCACACAGAAAACAGTGCTTCCATGACACTTGACAGACACCGAGAGACACGTGTGTTTTGCAGTTGGCAAAGGAAATTTTCTGAACTATTGCTTACGAAACAAATTTCTAGCCATGACTACAAGATGGCCTTGAAACTACAGGTGTTAAGCGAGTCTCTTTTGGCAAGACAGTGGTAGGGGACATGTGTGCTTTTCCCATTACCTGACTTAGGAAATTTAAATAAAGGAGAAGAAACAAAAAAAGGCATCTTTCCATTTCAGAGCATACATCATTCTTTTAACGCTGTGCGGTAACCCGTTTTTTGTAATATAACTAACTGATGAGCATTTGTGTTGTTTCTAGTCTTTTTGCTCTAACAGTCAATGAATTGCAATGAATTTTTTGTGCATGTATCTGCATATATTTTTTTCTTGATGAGTCTAAAGTTATGTGCATATTTTTAATGAGAAAAGCAAGTTGTAGAAAACTACCGGTATCTATCCCATAAGGCCGTTTGTGTTCTCTTTTCAGATATATACATATGTATTCATTTACATATATGTTTGTAAAGGAATAATATATTTCTGGATGATTACACAGAAAATTACTGATGGCAGTCACCTCTTGAAAATACACTGGCAGTGAAAGGAAAGCTCTTTTATACCTGTTAGGCATTTTCGTCAAGAGTCTTATTATTTTTATAATAATTACTAAAAAAAATTATACCCAAGATAAACCAAGACAAAAGCCCCAAATCAGTTGCATTATGGGCCAATAAGCATTTTTATTATCAGTGCATTTCAAAGTAATCTGTATTTTATAAGAAGAAATCCAGAATTGAGACAAAGTCGGTTACCTTGAATTAAGAGTTAAATCAGCATATATATACATAGATCTCCTTCCGCTAATTTCATTCAAAAAGTTTAGGTTTGAAGGAAGGAGAGCACAGCAATTAAACTCTAAGTAGTCAGAGTCTGATCTTCTAGGTTTAACACATCGCACTAGGAACAGGCCTTGAAATGTCAAGTGAGCGCCTCAATCTTTCTTTGCCCCAGTTTGCTCACTGAAAAACGAGAAGAGACTCCAGTACCTTTACCTCATTAAGTCACTGAGATGGGATTAATGAGATCATGTGTGCAGTACTTAGCACCGGATGTGAGGACGGCACTGGGGGAAACGTTAATTATGTTTCGATTACTATCGTTATCATTTCTTAGAAAAAGCAGCAAATCTTTAAAAATAACAATTTATAGTATCATTTTGATGGCACGAAGGCAAACATAATACACAAATAAAATTTCTTGAGTGGGAAAAGAAGAGTGAATGTAGATCGTCGTACAAATAGATTCAGGCATCTCTGAGATGACATCTATCAAAACAACATTGCTTTTCGCCATTCCTCACAGCAAGTGACCATAGCACGTTGGTTTCAGTCGGTCAAGGAGCTCTGTGTCCATGACACATGCCAGAGTCTCCCGAATTCAGCCCTATTTATTTGCATTCAAGGAGGTGAAGCTTTCTGTTTCATGCTTTGGCCACTCCAAAGCAGACAGAATGTGCTCCAAATGAGAGGGCTGTGTGGCCCCCTCCACCTTCCTTCATGCTTCTATCTCTTACTTGGTGTGTCTGAGTATTGTTGCAGTCAGTACTATCGTTCCAGGTCCTGGCCCTGAGCATGGGCGAGGCGGCAGCACTGAATACCCCCAGCCCCCCCCCCCCATACACAGCCCCACCTGGTTGGACTCAGGCACACATGGCCAACCACTTCCTTTCTCCGCTTTTCCTCTCATCTCCATCAGCTACCTGGAGTCACCACTTTCTGGCCATTTTGCTTTTTCTACCAGGTCCTGCTCTTCCATCCTTTTCCAGGAATTAGCATTTTTTTCTTAAGATTTTATTGGGGAAAGGGAACAGGACTTTATTGGGGAACAGTGTGTACTTCCAGGACTTTTCCAAGTCAAGTTGTTGTCCTTTCAATCTTAGTTGTGGAGGGCGCAGCTCAGCTCCAAGTCCAGTTGCCATTGTTAGTTGCAGGGGGCTCAGCCCACCATCCCTTGTGGGAGTCAAACTGGCAACCTTGTGGTTGAGAGCCCATGCTCCAACCAACTGAGCCATCTGGCCACCCAGGAGCTCAGCGGCAGCTCATTGACTTCATTCTAGTTGCAGAGGGTGCAGTTCGCTGGCCCATGTGGGAATCGAAATGGTTAGAGCTCACACTCTAACCAATTGAGCCACCCATCTGCCCAGGAATTAGCATCTTAAACTGATTTGGGGTTGATATCTTGAACCCAAAATATCAAGTGTACAGCCCAAAAAAGAAAAAGACAAGCGCCATCTATATTTCATCAAGAGCTGGCTTCATACATTCCAGTGGATTTCCCAACCTACCTAAGAAAGGCAGATGGGAAACCCAGGATGGATGACCCTGGATGTGCATAGATGCCTCCTGCACACCCTTCTTCCATGAGACATCATCCCATTTCATACTTCGAGACAACTGTCCTTTGAATTATAAAAGCAGCATAAACAACCAAGTATATCAAGTAAAAACCAAAGAGTCTCCCTCCGCAGAGTTAACCATTGTTAACATCTTTCCCATCATTTTTGTTTGTCCATTGATGTCACAAATATTTACCAAGCACCTGCTATGTGCTGGGCTCTGAGCTACATGCTGGGGATGCAGGTGTGGGGAAATCAGAGAGGACCCCTGTTCCCCTGAATACAGACACTAAAAGAGAAAGCAAATAAATAGAGGAGGCAGTTCTTAACAGACAGCGGTGGTGCAGAAGTTGTCTGGGAAGAGGTGTCATGCCAGTTAGTATGTGGCTGGGGCCTTGGCTAGTGAAGGACTCAGGAGGAACATTCCAGGAGAGGGAAGAGCGAGCCCAAAGGCCAGAAGCGGAGAAAGTGTATGTTATTCGAGTGTCAGAAAAGCCATCAGTGTGTCTGGAAGCCCAGTGAGTAAGGGCAAGGTGTTGGGAGATGAGACTAGAGAGGGAGGCAGCTCCCAGACTATTCTTGGGGGGCCATTAAGGAGTGTGGAATATTCCAGGACCTGCAGAAAACTGCTGCAGGAAGGAGCATGGTTAGATTTCTATTTTCAAGAGGTTACACTGGCTTCTCCTGCTGAGGATGGACTTTAGAGAGACCAGGGTGGAATTAAGAAGCCCACTTAATTAAATGTTATTGTCCAGGCACAAAAGGATGGTGTCCCCAGGGGTAGGGACAGGCCCCTGACCAGAGACTGTGATGCTGAGTATGGGGGACCGTGAGTGGCTTGAGGTTGTAACCAAACCGTTAAAAGGGATCATTTGAATTTTGGACTGGAGAATCATTTTTAATATTTACAGAGAGTGTTTCTTCTTGGATAATATAATAACCTTTGGTTTAAAGCATTTACCTTGTCTTGGCTATAAAAGTGTGCACTTTTATAACCAGTCGCTTGCTTTCTGCAGCCCCAGGGCACACATCTGTCACTAAGTAATAAGGTCTCAGTTAACACTCAAAGACCCCTAGGATGACCCGTTTTGTAGAAACTAATCCTGGGCAGCCCCTGAGCAGATCTGTAAGAAAGAACCCCGACCATCTCCGGCTCCGGCCAGGTAAGGCTGACCTAGTGTCCTCATCATTTCACTGGCCCAAGGAGCAGTCCTTTCCCCCTCCACTCTGCTTCCCCCCAGCTCTCTGGCTGCTAGAAATGACCTGGCATATGCCTTGGGCACCGGCTGTAGCTAACAGCAAGCTCTTAGCCGAAAGCCACTCGGCCCCTGGAGGGGGCTACAACCCTCCAGCTTCAGATTTAGAAAAGAGCGCATGCCAATATTTGGAGATGGAGAGCAGAGGATGGACAGAGTCAAGATTTCTAGATTTCGGAGTTAGCATCCCCTCCATCCCTCCTTCCCCTGGGTATAAAATCGTATTACTAGAGTCAGTTCTGGGCTGCCTTTGCTTTTGCAAATGCAAATTTGTTCCAATGGAATTGAGATAGAGGGACCCATGTTAAGTGAACGCAAATTTCCTGTTATACACGATTTCATCTGTAAAAACACAAGGTAAATGCAACTGAAGTGAGCAGCATAGGGAGCTACAAAACACACCCACTTCAAACCACCACCAGCTGCCTTGAGCCGCACAGCGGGGCAAGAGCCACATTTATTATCGTGTTTATGTGTTTCTTACCCGTTTAAGCTGGGTAAAGCTGGGCTGCCTTTTTATGAGGTGCCTATCTTTGTTTTGAATGTGTCACTGATGAATGTTGGAGTGTTTGCCCCGTGGCTGGTGCTGTGGCAGAGCCACAGGAAGGCGTATGTCACCTTAGAGCAAAACTGACATGTTTCCCCACGTATGTAGCATTGTCCAGCCCAAATGAAATTATGCTATATGATTATTTGGCAGCTTGCTTGTGACAGGACTCAGAACACACTACCCCAAAACATGACACCTTGGCAGAGTGACTACTTTAAATATTTTTTAATTTTTCAGTTATACTTGATGTGGGGACAGAGCCCCAAAGAGCAGTTTCCAGGCTCTCAGCCTCATATGGAGGGGTGCTGGCTCAGATGGTAGATGGCTGTCAGCTGTGGCTGGTTGGCCGTCAGCTGTAACCATTGAGCCATTGGCCACTAATATAACTGCTACGGCTATGGAGGAGGGTCGAGGAGAGTAGAGGAGAGTCGACGGTCGGTTGGCAGCAAAGCGGACAGCAGGTCGCATGTCCGGTGAACCCAACCTCCAGTGAGACCATAGTGGTATGACTTCCCTACCTATGGCTCTGTGGTGTTCCTTTTGGGTCTGGCCACATCCTGCGTTCTTATATGGGGAGCAGGACCAGAGACCCCGCAGGCCGCCCCACACGACACTTGACATACAGTATTATATTAGTCTCAGGTGTACAACACAGTGATTAGACATTTATATAATTTACAAATCGATCACCCCCATAAAAATAGTCCCCATCTGACACCATGTATAGTTATTACAGTACTACTGACTATATTCCCCATGCTGGACCCTACGTCCCCCTCATGACATTTTGTAACTACCAATTTGCACTTCTTAATCCCCTCCCTGTTTCACCCAAACGCTCAACCCAACCCCCCAATCTGGCCACCATCAAAATGCTTTCTGTATGTATGAGGTTATTTCTGTTTTGTTTGTTCATTTTTCCTGTTCTCAAGATTCTGCGTATAAGTGAAACCATGTTACATTTATCTTTCTCTGTCTGACTTACTCCACTCAGCACGGTACCCTTTAGGTCCATCCATGTTGTTGCAGATGGCAGATTGAGTATTTTAAGCTGAAGGAGTTTGAAAAAAAAGGTAGAAGCAGGAAAGTCACTCTGACCACCCCCCTTCTCCCCTGAAGCGGGTCATAGGACCCGCATGGATATGAAACAACAGGCCTTGCTAAGTGTCCCCCAGTGTTTACACTTAGCCTACACTCATATCTTCCCATGGCTTTCCACTCTTCATCAAACCTAGCCTAAGAGCCCTCAGGTTTCACCTCCAAGGACACTAACGAGAACCTAACTGAGCAGTGTCGGAGTGGGCAGCTGCAGCAGTCTTTACTGTATATAAATATCATATATTTATACTCTAAGTACTGGGTGCTCATCCAAATGGTAGGTGATGCGTGCTGGCCCTTGATCAAGACAAGGGTTCCCAGGAGAGGAGAAAGAGGAAGGGCCCGGCACCGGGGATGCTTTCTCATACAGAACTCCCTCAATAGCAATATTTTCTCTTTTCTTTGGGGCTTCTCTGGAGAGTAATTCTGGAAAACATTTTATCTGAGTGTCACCATTGGTATCGGAGGCTGTGATTGGCAGTGATGATGAATACCTTTGTCATTATTAGGACACCATGAATTTCATTGTGATTGTTTTATTTGATCCATCCAGCACTATGCTGTGCACTTTTTAGAGCTTATGTCAGGTAATGATGCTCACAGCTCTGTGAGGTTGAGATTATTTTTCCCAGTTTATAAGTGAGACTGGGATTCCAAGAGGTTCAGGGAGTTCTCCCAGGAGAGAGGGAGTCAGCAGGAGTCAAAGCCTGCGTGCCATGGGTGCCTTTGCCACCCTGGTGTTCTAGATTTATGCCCACCTAAGGTAGGTGTAGAAGGCTGAAGGGCATAAGTCTGCAGCAGAGATCAGCTAATGTTTTCTGTGAACTGCCAGAGATTAAATATTTTAGAATCTGTGGGCCAGACAGCTGCAGCTGTTCAACTCTGCATTGCAGCAGGAAAGCCGCCTAAGACAATAGAGAAGCAAATGAGCATAGCTCTGTTCCGATAAAGTTTTATTTATAAAAACAGATGGAGAGCCAGGTGTGGCCCCTGGGCTGTGATTAGTCCACCCCAGCATGCAGGAACTACCAACGGGAGAAATGCTTGCAGGAGTTGGAAGAGCGTTGCAACAACAGATAAAAACCCAGTCTCTGACTTCACATACTTTAAAATCTAGCAAGGAATGTCAGGCAAACCCATTTAAAAAAAAACAAAAAAAAACAAAACAAAACAAAAAAAAACTAGAGATTGAGAGAGAGAAAACATAAAAAAAACCAAAAAAAACGTAAAATGAATATAATGCAAATTATGAAAGTAATTTCTAGGAGCCAAAAGGAGTGGCTAGTGAGGCATAGTGAAATTAGCCAACATGTCTTAGACAAAGAAGGTGCAAAGCAACTTTGAGAGGCAGGGTGGGGAGTGAATAGGAACAGAGGAGAGAATATATTCTTCCCAACTCAGGTTTTTTGGTTTTTTTTCTTTTTTTAAAAAAAAATTTACATGACACAGAAGGCATAAAGAGACCAGAGGAGCACCACACAATGGTAGATAAATAAGCAAAGGCATTTGTGTGCTTAAAAAAAAAAAAAAGCGCACCATAAGTAAAAATTTATACCCGCTCCCGAGTGCCTATTAAAATAAATGTTGTCTGCCCCACTAACAAACTGGTAAGACTGAATTATTGATTACCCTATGAAAGCTTTTATTTGAAATGTTCTGTGGGTTAATGCAATAATCCAGTCCATTTCCCCAGCCTGTCCTCTGTTCCTCTATCTCAGCTCCAATTTCAGCTCTGAATTAAAACAGGATATGGTTTTATCGAGAGCCTCTCTCCCTCTCCATAACCCAGTGCTCTCCGGCATCATCATAAGCCAGAACCCAAAAGCCTGGAGACTCGGCTGGCAGAAAGGAAAGCAGGCTCGGTGCCACTTTCCTGCAAAGTAATTTTCAAATGGAAATTGGATGCAGTTATATAATGGGGGCTTCCCTTCCCTCTGCTGAAGCACCGGACTTAGCAGGTTCCACGTGTCCAGCTTCATGCCATACAAATAGCTTTCTGGTGCCCAGTCCGCTCCTAGGGACTAATTTCTTCTGCTGAGGGGGATATTAGGACTTGGAGTCAGGAAGCGGTGGAGAGCTATGGGGGCATCAAATAATCCCTGTCCCTAGCTCCTAGATGACTGGCTTGGGAGATCCAGACTAATATTTTAGCAATGCCGGGCCAAACAGGTGATAACTGTACAGGAAAGCGTGCAAACTACCCCCTCCTGGTCAGTGAGGCAGGAACAGTCTGCCTCCCTGGGCTGACTGTGTCTCCTCTATGTTCAGACCCCTCCTGGGGTTTCTCAGCTTGGCACTGAGTATAACGGAGGTATTCGCCTTCTATTAGCTTCTTGCTCTTAAAGCACGTCTTTCGCCACCAAATTTTGCCTCAGAGTCTTCACTCAGTCTTCCTGTAGAGCTCCGTATCTAATTGTACCAAAATGAAGTTTCCAGGCTATTGTCCCAGAAGCTCAGCAACCTTTCTCTCCGTCTCGGAACCCCAATGATGGTTCCCGCTTTGCTCGGGTCCCTTAGCTATGGCACTGAACCCAGAGAAGCTCTGCCCATCACAGTAGCTGCTGGCCCGGTGTGGTTCCTGAGTACTTGAAATATGCCAGCCTGAATGGCGGTGTGCTAAAAGTGCAAAAACACACACCAGATTTCAAAGACTCCGTACAAATACAGAATATAAAAGAAGGCACCCCTCTCATTCATAGTTTTATATTGATGAGGAAAAGGTAATATTTAGGATACACAGGTTTAAATGAAGTATTTCTACGAAGTTACCTATTTCCTTTCACTTTTTAAATGTGAGTCCTAGAATATTTTAATTTACACATGTGACCCTTACTGTATTATACTTCTAGGTGATGCTGACCTAGAGTTGTAGGATAAATGAGCAGCTGATAAAGAGAGTGGGCTCTGATGTACAGAAGCACCACAGTACCCCTACAACAAGTTCTGAGGCAGGCATTCTTCACCTGAGGCAAGGAGAGCTCCCAAGTTATTGTCACAATTGCCTTCTTTTCCGTCCTTTGTAAAAATGGAGCTGTTTTTTGAATGAGTTGTATACCTTTGCCTTCATTTATTTATGATGTGGTTTTGCCATACTTGTCTGTAGGAGGGGTTTCCTTCTTAGATCCAGCCCCTCCTCTGGATGCTGAGAGCCATGAGGGCGGGACCTTTGGATGCTTCATCCCCAAATTTGCAGCTTATGAAACAGTTCCTTGCCCTTCAGACTTCTGAATAAATACCCGTTACATGTTCAATGTTGAGTGTTAAATGAGCTGAGGTTTGCTTTTATAGGGTATCAGTGAATACTTTGGTTATAACATCAAAACTAGACAACGATCATAATTTTTCCACTGAAAAAAAATCCAAAATAAAATGTTATTATCACAGCTGAACTCTTTTAAAAAGCATTTTTATTGATGTCTAAGTGACATGCACTGTTATGTTAGTTTCAGGTGTACAGCGTTCTTATTAATGTACATTGCGAAATGATCCCATGGTAAGTCTAGTGACCACCTGCCACCACTCAAAGTTATTAATAATACAATATTGTTGACTGTATTCCCCGGCTGTATATTACATCCCCATGACTTATAAACCAAGCATTTTTTAAGTAAGGTGATTCTTGTGATGAGGTAGGATGAGAAGGGATCTTTCCAAATAAACAGGCTTCCTCCTTCGATCCATGTTCCTTGTTACTGAAGGGACTACTTTATAGCCCTTAGGTATGACAAGCTGAACAAAAGATTAAGAATGTGTATTTGAGTTCAGTTTACTAAGTACTCTTTAGGGTCTTTCTCACGCCTCTTAACTCCATTCCCAGACAGGCCCAGCTCCATGGGTGCACAACTTACACTGTTGCGTGCAGCCCCATGCTTCGTTTAATGACCTTCTGTCACTGTCTTGCAATTCTTAATAATGTTATCTTTGAACTTGTGTTTGGTAAATTAGGTCTGATGGGACCCTGGAGCGTGCACCTGAGCAGAAAAGATTCGCCTCACAGGCTATCCACCCTTCATAGTCACCCAGTGACATGTGGCGTTTATGAAGCCCCATGAGGTCAGACTTCCAGTCGATCCATAATTTGTGGGAGTTCAGTGGGACTCCAAGTGAGTGCAAGGTAAATGTGTAACATCTCTGATTGAGTAAACAGGGATGCTGACAACCCCAAGAGGCCACCCTTTCTGTTTGAAAAAGAACTTGTTCTAATGCAGAATGAAAGCAGTGGCATTCTAAGAAATACAAACAGCCAAGGAACTCTTTCCTACTCGTGTTAGTTCCCTGGATTGCTAACTACTTACACTAAAAATGATGACCTAGGAGGAAGTGAAAGACAGGGCACTGCAGAGTTCCTTTGCCTTTCATCTTTCCTCACTCATCCCTAAGCTACAGGTAGAGAGTGTTGGTAGAATGTGCACATATCAAGAAGTGAAATAAAAACAGTTGAGTTAGTTTTGTGCTGACAGCCTCCAGGGGCACACCTGCCTTTTCACAAGTTGGGTGTATTACACATTGCAGTAAGGAATTCCCATTGCCCACGAGGATCATGGGCAGTGCTAGTACGAGGGTTTTAGAAACTATGATAGGATTTGAGCTTTGACCAGGTGATTTGGGAGAGGGTCTAAGGAAGCAGGTGTTCTAGGTTGGGTGTTGTCAGAAAACAGGCAATTCTGGGGGTCGCCATCTCAGTAAATCTCATCTACAGGAAGGGCAGAGTAGAGTACTGTAACTGGTGAAGACATAGCGGTCACTCAGTCAGCAAGTGTTGGGTATTTTGTGGTTTGCACAGAGACATGGTTTGAGTGGATGTCCTGTGAGATTGTTTATGTCCAACAAGAGAACACATGGCTTAACTCTTAAGTGTTGGATCCGTGTGCAGTAACACTGAGACCAAGCTATGAACGTCAAGTCCAGTTCCCAGCGTCAAAGACTGCTTTTGTTCTTTCTCACACTGTTCTGTTAAGAAAAAAAAGCCCCATATAAATGTATAAGCTGTGAAATACAAATTGTGTCATCTTACTGATTCTGCACGTGCATGAAATGCACTGAGAGTTGCATTTAAAACGGGCATTGCACGATGTAAAGATGAACACTGAAACTCAAGCTAATAATTTGATTTTTAATTTTTCTTTACTTAGATCAACATTAAAGAGCAAATGAAAAAACAGCATGGGAAGTCAAGGGAGAGACTGTGGAGGGGAAGAAAAAGCTTGACATTTTTTCAGTGCCTTTCCTGACACTTTTTTCTGCTTTTTGAATAAGGGTCCCTGCATTTTCTTTCTGCACTGGGTCCCACACATCATGTAGCTGGCTCTGTTCCCAGTTTTTTATTTCATTTAACCCTTGACAGTTCCCTAAAGAAATTCTTAAATCTCCTGATTTTCTTGTGTCCTTTAGAAATCGCTAGCTGCTGCATGTTCCCTAAGTCAGCAAATGTCAGAGGAGTTCAGATCCCCGTGGGTTCCCCTGTGCGCACCTCGGCTGGTTGGGGAGCAGTCCACTGGCCTCCGCTTCTCTTTCCAGATCCTAGTCCTTAAGTCCTTCTTTTCATGGGGTGAGAGCAGGACTCGGAGGGCTATGAGGCGTGTCCCCACCAAGTATTCCGTGTTTGTGTCTGACTGCAGTGCTAAAAAGACAGCCATATCCTTACTGTGCTCATCTGCTTGGGGTTTCTTTTTCTTCTTCCAGAGAGAGCCAAGTTTCTGCTCACTCTTCTGATCAATATCTTATTTATAAACAATTTTCCAATCCTTATCTCCAGTTGCCCCAAGGACCCCTAGCCACAATCTCTGATTACGTTTGTCTTTGATACAAATTTAGAATGAATCTCTTTCTTGCAAAGGCCTTTTGGTATCCCTTACACAAAATATAACTTTACGAAATAATTCAAAGATATTTGAACAGAGACTTAAAGGGACTTCATGACACACCAGATAAGACCAAACAGATAAACAGCATTTGAAAAATTCAGACCATTGGCTGCACCCTCTCTTTATTTATCTTACCAGAAGGATCTGCCAGTCTTACATCTACGTGTTTGAAAGCCTTTGCCCCAGGTGCAAAGTAACCATAGAAGGTTGGATAAGACTTTGCCCAGTGTTGTGCTCCAGTACCAGCAAAAAGCTCTGAGCCATCCTTGTGGGTCAATGTAATTAGCATGTGAAATGCCAGGCTCTTAATAAGTCATCAACCTATTTGTTTGGGTGGAATGGACAAAGGAGGAAACAGTGGTATCCATCACCCACCTCTAATTGCCATCTCATTCCTAGGACAAGATTCTCTCACCGCCTGGACGCACTGTCCAGATGGACATAGCTGACAGTCTGGGTATGTCCTAGATCTTTGGAAAAAAGACAAAGAGATGCCTCTGGAAGCATGGCCTGATCCAACTCTGGGGCAATGAATTTAGCTATTTGATCCCAAATCTCATTCCTTTTCCCAAGTATGTTTTCATGGACTGTAGATGTTACTAAAGAAGATTAAGAGGGGAATCTCATCTGTCAACTGAAAACATTCCCCAAGATTAAATAATGTTTGAAAACCAAGTGGTACTGTAGAGGATATAAAAGAGTAATTCATATTTATATAATCTTTAATCATTTGCTACCAAAATTTTTGCTTGTTACTATGAATGCACAGTCTGTTTTTATGATTATTCCCATTGAATTTTTTGACAAATTAGGGGGGGAAAAGAATTTAAATGACTAAGTATCTTTTGTTGGTGAAGGAGAAATCCACCACTTCCTAATGGTATTTGTTTTATGAGCAAAAAGGAACTTTGTTAATATTATAATAGGGCAGGACAGCAAAATTAAAACAAAGCCAGATAACACTGTTACTGAGAAAATTTAGCTTTGTTTGGGAAGCCAATCCTGATCAATGCTGACACCAAAGAGGATTTTCTTTATCTAAGCATCCTGGCAATGACATTGAGGCAATTCCCTGCATGTATGGTTTGGCTCGATGACACTGACTTGCAGTGATTCCGAGGATCCCTCTTTCTACTTTGAAAGAGTAGGATAACACTAAGGGACTTTGCTTTATCACTACTGTGCAAAATGCGGAGCCACAGGTTTTGTCGCATCTCGGTCAATTTCACAGCGGTGCCCGCCACTGACCCCTCTGTGACCAGGATTTATTTCTCATACTCAGTGTTGATCCCTGCCCTCACTCCTCATCTTTCCTCGGTATCAATCATGAGAAGGCTTTCCTGAGAGAGAGAGAGAGCTTTGAGGGCCTTTGTCTTTATTACTTGAGTGCGGTAGAATTCTTGAGAGATACAGAGAGAGGAAGAAAGTCAACCTTGGAAATATCTCAGCTGTGTTGATCAAATTGCATATGGGGTTCTGTTTGCCTCCACCTGCTTTTTTTCCATTCTGTGAGAAAGAGAAATAAGTTGCCTCTTATATAATTCCTTCAGCTATCCTGCCTTCTGCACTGATAAAATCTGCAGAAGAAAAATAATTCTCCTTGTAAGAGGTAGTTCTTTTAATAGAACATGTAACAAAAATTTTAAAAGACTTGGATTTCAGCACTAGGTGTATTACAGGTGAATTGTGCCGTCGGGACAAGTGCCTCTTAACCTCTCTGAGCCTCAGTTTCCCCATCTATAAAGCTGAGAAAGATTGAGAATTCCCCAAGGCAATTATTCCAAAATGATTATTTTAGCCCCTATACCCACCTACCCATGTTTGTTAGCCAGCGAATTCTCGGATTTATGGGCCAGCGCTATACATTGGGAAGTCTCGGTGTCCCCATCAAGCACTGTGCTAAAATAAACCGTGGGGAGACAGATGGTGAAGAAAATGCAGTCACTGCCCTCAAGGAGTCTGCTGTGTGCAAAAGTAAAAGGTTTCCACAGGCCTCTGGGGAACTGAAGGTTTGCTTCAGTTCCAACATTTTATGATTCCAGGCTTGGAAGTATTTCATAGTCTAGCACGTTCCACAACTAAGACCAGTAACAAGGGGAAGCACTGCTGCATTCAGTGATTCTCTTCCAAATGTCTCCTCCCCCAGTCACAAGTCCCAGGAGAAGGTCCTGAAGCACGAAGCACAGGGTGGGGGATATACAGTAAAGCTCAAGTGTTAGCTGCAAATGGCCTCTTCTTCCAAGAGTTGTTTAGGCTTGGATTCCTTCCTGAAAACAGAATGCAAGATGTAGGAGTTGAAGCATGATTCTCCAGCTCCTGGCTACCTCCAAAATGAGTGTCTGGTCTTGGTTACAGAAATGAAACCCCTGGCCAGTCCCAGGAAGGACAGGGTGTAGGCAGTGACTTCGCAGCTGTCACTGCGAAGCTGCTTGCTCTGGGGAAATGTATCCCTTCACGCTCTGACTTCTCCCCCCCCCCCCTCCCGCCCCGCACAATGTGCATGTGACACACAGCCTGGTGGAGAAGTTGGGGCCAACGGAACTAGCTCAAATAAGCTCAGGACTGCTCCTGTGGCAGCATCGGCACCGGGGTCTAACTCAGAGCAGCATTAGGTCAAGTGCAAAGACAAAGGGCATAAAGTAGACAGGTGGCCCTACAGTCTCAATTTTGCAATCCAAGATAGACAATAAAAAGATGTCTCCTCCTCCCACGCTCCCCCAAACACTCACACACACTTCCATTTACACACACACACACACACACACACACACACACACACACACACGGCCTGTCAGTTACAAAGCACGGCCAAGTCCTTCCAGAGCACCCCGAGAGAGCGCGCTCACTGGCTCCCTTCCGTGGAGAAGCAGTCCGGCCAGTGCTTAGGACCTCAGACTCCGCAGTCAGCCAGGACTCAGGGCATCCCATCCCCAACAGCTGCACTGAGGCAATTCCCGTCACACCTCTGAACTGTTTTGTCCCCGTCTAAACAATGAACCCAGAGTGCACTGGCTCAGAGGCTGGCTGTGACATGAGTAAGACGGGTGGTTACAGAGTAAGCACAAAGTGGGCTCAGTGTCAGCTGTCCCCACTCAAGCCGCCCTACATGGGATGGGGCTTTTGGAAGGTATTGTCCCTGGGGATTATCTATGTCATAATCAACAAGGGCACGCTTTCTCTGAAACATGCGTGGGCCCTACCCTCTCTTTTTCTGTATTAATTTTTAATTATTAAAATACTGTGTTTATTGTAGAAACTTTAAACACATAGTGGTGTGAAGAAATAGCAAGTAATTGTCTCTGAGTCCCATTCCCTCTTTGACAAATATTCTATGAAAGTTTTCAATATGTGCACACACACACACACACACACACACACACACACACACAAATAACACATCATTTTTAACGAAGCTTCTACATGTATTTGCTCCTTCAATTGCTTTTTCCCGGACATGAGAGACTAGTAAAGAATTAAAGGGTGATCTCAGCCCCTTCTTTAGAGCCTAGAAAATATTTTTAGGAACAAATATTAGTACAGCATCTCTCCACATTTATCCCTGTTTCCATTAGTAAGAATAATGTTTTATAATAAGATATCCAGGAAAATCAAAATAATCATTGCTGATTCAAGGGCAAATAATTTTGGAGCAAGAGTGGCTAAGATGATGAAGAAAGGGCTTGTATTACAGCTAATTAAATCTGTCATCACCCAGGGAAAAAAAACGTCTAGACAATTTGTTTTGTTTTGACTTAATCTTGAGTCATAGTGACACTTGCCACACATTGAGCCAAGGGGCCTTTTTCTGGGCCCTGGTCCTCAAGGAGAAATCCTTAAGGCATGCCAGCTGAGAACCTGGAATCCTGCTGCATGCCAGCCGTGCCCACAAACTCCCAGGTCGGCCAGACCTTCTCGGAGCAGAGCCCAGGGCTTGGCTCGGGCCTCCCCGCGGACTGCAACGCCAGCTCACAGAAACAAATGCTTCTTTCTGTTCCTTTAAACAGAGGGAAAGACTTTGGTATCAACAAAAAAACGAAACAATGCTATGCTGCACGGGGACAAAAAGTCCCTTTTAAAGGCCATTAAATACAAATTGTCCTACTTGTTGCTAGTGACAGTCCTCAATTAACACCTAAATTTGCCATCAGCTTAGCTGGAGCCTCTCCCTGCATGAAGATTTCTCATTGTTCAAACACCTGGTAAGTCAGGAGCACTTTGTCAGCATAATCCCATCTAATATGGCCACTCCTCGTTCTTGCTGGTGGGAGTGAAGTGCATTTGTCAGATCTGGTCTATCGTGCGCAGAAACACTGGGACCGCAACTCCTCTTAGAATTTCTAACTTTACACCTACTCGCAGGCTCTGATATCGAATCTTGTTTTCTAGGAAAACCGAGAGGACACTGTCCCCTGTGGATTAAACAAGAATACATATCACAGTGTCCCCAGGATTTCTCTGATCTATCAGACACTCTTTGGGACTCTGAGGATGGGAGAAAAGGGGTGGGGGACCTCGGTATGGAGCACAGGATTTTTGGCTTGCTTATTTTTATATGTAGGGAGCTCATTTCTGTTCAAAGCAAGGTTCTGATTCTGAAAGGGCTGTCTGCTGCATGTCCCCACAAAAATTATCATTTTTTATAAACAGGACTTTATTGGGGAACAGTGTGTATTTCCAGGACTTTTTTTTATTGGGGAACAGTAGTGTGTTTTTTCCCAGGACTCATCAGCTCTATGCAAATCAAGTTGTTGTCCTTTCAATCTTAGTTGTGGAGGGCGCAGCTCAGCTCCAGCTCCAGTGACCCTTGTTAGTTGCATGGGGCACAGCCCACCATCCCTTGCAGGACTCGAACCAGCAACCTTGTGGTTGAGAGTCCATGCTCCAACCAACTGAGCCATCTGGCCACCCAGAAGCTCAGCAGCAGCTCATTGACTTAATTCTAGTTGCAGAGGGCGCAGCTCGCTGGCCCATGTGGGAATCGAACAGGCAGCCCTGTTGCCCAGAGCTCGCGCTCTAACCAACTGAGCCACCCGTCTACCCCCACAAAAATAATCTTAATAAAATCCCCTGCTACCCCTCTAGTTCTAAAAAGGCAGAGACTGCATCATCCTTTTCACCTCTCTTCTCTTATCCACAGTGCCTAGCACATGCATGGCACATGTTGAATAAATGAACGAATGAACAAATGATACTTTCCTGGATATGACGGCAGGCAGTGGAAGCCAATGGTAGAAGGAGGATTGGAATGCAATTGGTTCTTCCAAGTAAAACATTTTTTAAAAATTGTGTGTTCACCGTTGGTTTTGGCCTCCTTGCTGCTAGTTCATCCTTTTCTTGACTCAACTTGTGGCTGACATAGTTCCTTGGAAATTAATTTTTTTCACCTTGTTACTTTATATATGAGAAATCTGATGCCTAAAGAGGTAAAGTTACTTATTCGGGAAAACACACTAGTCCATTTCCATGGTACTTTACATTAGAAGTCTTTATAAATTGGTTTTCTGTGAAAGCATAAAAAAATGTCCTGCCATAGACTCTAGGTTGTCTCAAACGAATATTTCAGTTATCATAAAATAATACTCCCGACCTATGTTGGCTAACAGAGAATTTATATACTGTGGTTTCATCAAATCTTAGAAACCAATTGATTATAAGACACTATTATTTTACGCACTTATAAGAAAGAAAGTACTGCAAACACAAAGTTTTCTTACTACTTAGAAGTTTCATATTATACTTAGTGAAAGAGCTATTTTAGATTTATTATGCATTGAAAAGTTATTGTTTGTTCCTACCTTAAGAGGAAAATATATGCACAGTAAATTGGCTATGTTATTTATACAAGTTTTTTTCACAGTGAAGAAATGATGCTTTTATATTAATTTTTAACTGTCATCGCTAGGCAGCTTTTTCCATGATGCTGTCATTTATGCCATCAAAAGTATCAATGATACAGCTTTTCTCTAAAGAGAAGAAGTCCTCCACTATTATCCCAGATGTTCTTTCAAACCACTGTTAACCTGTCTGTGAGTTTTGAGGTTAATGCTTTCTTGCTGGGCTGGTGGGGGAGGAAATCCTTTTGCACTGTGTTAGGAGAGAGCCCTGCTCTCTGCATGTAGGTAACTGTTGCCCTTTAGATCCCAGAAGTCACTCGGTTGTGGCTTTGGGAGGACATATGGAATTTCAGTCATTCCTTTAAGAATAAATAATTATTTTCCCCATACCGCACGTATGGCCCACCACTCTGCTTTCGTATCTTTCTTGGTGCTCAATCATAGTGGAATCCTCTTAGAGACATTTTCAGCACCATTAAACCCTTAAACACATATGGTTGCAGCAATTCACATAGCACAATTGAAGTGGCTGCTATGTGAAGGGCTGTGACCGAGGCTGCATGTGTCACAGCAATGAGAGCGTCCTCGGGACTGCTGCTGGGTCCGACATTAATCCAACAGTCACATTCATTGTAAGATGCATCCTGATTTCTGCTGCGTTCAAATGTGCACCTTAGGAGTTAGGAAACACAGAACTCGCCTTAGCCTGTGTCACGGTATCTCCTGTTGTTCCAGCTCACTGCGATGGGATTTGACATTCTACCGAAAATTAGAAAAGTGCCTAAAACACCTCCCAAGGAACAGATAATCAAGGCAATTTTTTAAAAGCTGTTTGCAAGAAATAGCAGGATTTCTGAATATTGACTGCACATTAAGCTCAGCAGAGGAATTTAAAAAGAACAACCAGTGCTGCCCCAAACAAATTTAATCCGAATCTCTAGGGGGTGGGGCCCAGGCCTCAGGCCACTGTGCAAGGACCTGGGAAGTGCTAGTGTGCCGTCTAGATCAGGAGCCGTCGGTAGGAAGACAAGATGTCTCCTGAATTTCCAGAAAGCCCATGCCTGGTGCATCCCGTGCACAAATAAGAGCAGTGCACCTTCCTTGGAAACATCCAGAAGCAGCAGCAGGCAGGTCTAAGTGCTATTTCATTTGGGCAACCGTGGTGTAGAAACCTTTCCCCCCACCTCTTTCTTCGTCCTTTTTTTCCCCTCTCTCCAGTTTTAATGCCGGCCTGGCAATCATGCTGCATGCTTCTATTTCAGCACAGCTACACAGGGAGCTTTTAAATCTTTGAAACGGTGTTATTCAGAATCACGAATGCCTTATCATGCATAGAAAATAGACTTGCCGGGATTTTCTGAACTCAAATCCTAACTGCAGTCGTTTGGGCGTCCTCCCTGCCCCCACACTGGCCCCTCCCTCGGTTGGGAGAGCCGGTTTTGCCTCTGCCTTCTCCCTGCCCCGCTGGGCTCCGCGAAGCCTCCCCACTCTCGTCTGGCTCCATGAGCAGCGGCTCCTGGGTTCTGCAGGATTCCAGCGTCGCATTTAGTGACTCTCTTTAGCTGCAGACAACATATGGCGGCGATCAAAAAGGACGGTACCTGTGTTCAGCGGCAGGGACAACATATCAGAGAAACCCCTTTCACAGTTCTTTTCAGTCACTTCCTGGGATATGTTACCTTGTGTAAATATCAGCATTTGTCTATCAGGGTTTTCGGTTTTCCATCACAAAAGAAAGATCTGCTTCTTATAAAGATCCCACAGCCCCTCATCTCCACCCTTTCAGCACTCTACCCTTTTGTTTCTGTTTTTGTTGTTGTTGGTGGTGGTAGTAGTGGTGGTTTGTTTTTCAAGCTTACAAACCGTGCATCATTAGAGAGAGAAAGCAATGTGATTGGGAGGCTTTCAGCTGGAGAGGGCAGCTCAAACCTAGATATTGGGGGGATTGTTTAAAATTCCTCTTCCAAGTGCCATCAATATACAGAGGGTGCCAAAAAAAAAAGTATACACATTTTAAGCAAGGAACAAACTGTATTAAAATTGTAATACTCAATATATACCAATAACAAAAGATGAATACAAGTCACGTTTGACTTCTGCAATTACAAGAGGTGCTCAAAGTGGTTACCATCAGTGTCCAGACACTTCTGATTATGGTGAACTATTGCTTGAGCAACGTTGATCAAAGTGTCCACTTGTATACACTTTCTTGGCATCCCCGGTATTTTCAAAGAAAATAGACTGTAGTGTGCTCTGTTTTCAAAACTTCCACTGAGATTTTTACAGAGGAGGTGCTCTTGGTGTCCCCGCATATTTTATTCAGATTTGACAGTATAATTTAAATAATGCTCTACTTAAGGGAATTAAATAATCACATCACTTGAAGGTGATCCATCTCTTTGTGATATCCTTAATCAGTGGTGAGTTTTCTTTTCTCTTAATGGTCTCAGGACACATTTTCCTTTGTGTAACTTTCTTTCCATAAGACAAACTAGACATTGTAGTACCTATGACAGCAGAAAAAAGAAAAATCTGTTACCTGAAATCTCTTCTCCTTACACTTCTTCACACTTGGATCCACTTTTCTAAACAACAGGTGGCTTTCAGTAGAGACTATCGTTCTTATGCATGAAACATAATTGTTGTGTCTGTTCGCTCAGGGGCTGTGAAAGAATTCAAGAGTCAGATAGAAATATAGAAGATTTATTAAAGTAAGAGGAGAGTCGGATGGGCAGAGTCTGCTGGAAACTACTGCAAACTACTGCATCAAGTGTTTGCTTGGTCTCAAGTTTTATATTTTCCTGTAGTTGGGGTTAGGAGAAGGTATGGTGAAGCTGGTTATGACAACCTTTGCATATGTTATGTAGATTTAAGTTGGAGCCAGGAGAGTGGATCCCACATAGATGCAAAATCTCTCCCCAGTCACTAGGCTAGCAGGGCCTAAGTAAATAGAAACATTGAAACTGCATAGTAAATATATAGGAAGCAAAATCATTCAGAGGCAAACAAAAGGAAGCTTTCAAAAAGTCCCAAGCTAAATTACACTTATTAATTTGAATCATACCAGAGGTCCAAATCTCAAAAATAGAAGATTTAGTGCCACCATCACAATCCCTCTCTCCCAACAATAATGAGATGAGAGTTTGCAATGAATTCTTCACCATCTCTAGTTATGCTTGTGTCATGCAGGGTGTCAGGTGGGGTCTCTGCTCCCGCTCCCCACACAAGAACGTAGAACATGGTGAAGCCAAAAAGGAACACCCACGGAGCCATAGGTAGGGGAGTCATACCACTATATTCTCTCTGGCGGCACTATACTCTCAATGGAGGCTGGATTCACACTGTCCGCAAACCGCCATCCACACTTGCCAGCCTAGCCGCCATCTTCTTGCTAGCCCCCATTCTTTCTCTCTTCTCTCTCTGCTAGCACAGCCACAGCAGTTATATTAGTGGCCAATGGCTCATTGGTTACAGCTGACGGCCAACTAGCCACAGCTGATGGCCATCCAATCACATTGATGGCCATTTACTACCTGAGCCAGGCACCTGTCTATGTGAGGCCGAGAGCCTGGAAACTTCTTTCTGGGGCTCTGCCCCCACACTCCACCCCTACAGGCTCTCGCCTCACAATCTACGCGACAAGCGTCTTCCGCGAGGGTCCCTGTGCGAGGAGCCTGGAGGTAATTGCAACATCCTGGACACAACCAGGCTCTCTGGGCACAGCCAGGGTTTCTCAGGGCACCACCAGTACTTCTGGGCATGGCCAGACTTCCTGGACTTCTTAGGGTACCACCTGTCTTCCCGGACACAGCCAGGGTTTCTCAGGGCACCACCAGTACTTCTGGGCACGGCCAGACTTCCTGGACTTCTTAGGGTACCACTAGTTTCCCCGGGCACAGCTAGGATTTCTCAGGGCACTGCCACTCTCTCTGGGAACAGCCCGACTTCCTGGGCACAGCCAGGGTATCTTCAGGGCTCAGCCAGACTTCCTGGACTCAGCCAGGGCTCTCAGGGCACTGCCACTCTCTCTGTGCCTCTCAGGGTACCCTGCTGGAACAACAGCGACTCACAATCAAGGTGCTTACATATTCTCAATGGCGGCCAGTCAAGACACAAAAGCAAATATCCCCCAGTTCCACTAACAACAGTTCCCAAACAGTCAAGTGGTCCATTAAATTAGGGATGAAAGGCAATTCCCCATAGTCCATAGTCATTCACCAGGGCTGTCCTGGGGTGAGGGACGACCTTGACCTCACCCTCATCTCCCAAGGAGGACTCAGCAAGCGTTACCTCCTGGGACTGTAAGTCCTGCATCCGGGCTGCCTGAGCAGGAACTTCCCAGCCCACAGGGCCGCAACGACCTTCGCTTTCTCCGGCCTGTGCTGGTTGGGGAACCGTCCACATCTTTCCACCTCTCCACGGGGCTCCATCTCTCCAGCAGCTGCATGGCTTTTCCTGTGCTGGTGGGAGAAACGTCCACGTCCTCCCACCCCTCCACGGGGGTCCAGCTCTCCGGCAGCTGCTCCTCCTGGTCTTCCCGAGACTGAGTGTTCATACACACAAACTGCTCCACCGTCCTTTGGAGAGCTTTGGCCGGCACCATACCCTGCTCGCTGCGCCATTTGTCATGTGGGAGACCCTGCTCGCTGCGCCATTTGTCGTGCAGGGGACCCTGCTCGCTGAGCCATTTGTCGTGCAGGGCGTCCGGCGGGGTCTCTGCTCCCGCTCCCCATACAAGAACGCAGGATATGGTGAGGCCAAAAGGGAACACCCACGGAGCCATAGGTAGGGGAGTCATACCACTATATTCTCTCTGGCGGCACTATACTCTCAATGGAGGCTGGATTCACACTGTCCGCAAACCGCCATCCACACTTGCCAGCCTAGCCGCCATCTTCTTGCTAGCCCCCATTCTTTCTCTCTTCTCTCTCTGCTAGCACAGCCACAGCAGTTATATTAGTGGCCAATGGCTCATTGGTTACAGCTGACGGCCAACTAGCCACAGCTGATGGCCATCCAATCACATTGATGGCCATTTACTACCTGAGCCAGGCACCTGTCTATGTGAGGCCGAGAGCCTGGAAACTTCTTCCTGGGGCTCTGCCCCCACATTCCCCTTCTAATGAGCTCACGAATGTCCTCTCGCAAATCTTAATCTTCAGAGTTCCCTAATAGTAATTTCACTTTGGGTTCAAACAGCAATTTGTGACTTGCAAGCATTGTGGGGGCAGAGCCCCAGAAAGTAGTTTCCAGGCTCTCGGCCTCACATAGACAGGTGTTGGCTCAGGTAGTAAATGGCCAACTGTGATTGCATGGCCATCAGCTGTGGCTAGTTGGCCGTCAGCTGTAACCAGTGAGCCATTGGCCACTAATATAACTGCTGTGGCTATGCTAGAAGGAGAAGAGAGAAAGAATGGGGGCTAGCAAGAAGATGGTGGCTGTGCTGGCAAGCGCGGATGGCTGTTTGCAGACAGTGTGGATCCAGCCTCCAGTGAGAGTATAGTGCCGCCAGAGAGAATATAGTGGTATGACTCCCCCATCTATGGCTCCTTGGGTGTTCCTTTTTGGCCTCACCATATCCTGCGTTCTTGTATGGGGAGCGGAAGCAGAGACCCCGCAGGGTCTCCCGCATGACAAGCATTATTGCTTTATGTGTCAACTTCATAACATTCCAACAATGTACATTAATACATAGAAGAAATTTAAGAAGCCAAGAATTTATGACCTGACCATCGACCCTCAGTGAGTGAGAAATTTAGTAATGCAACTAATGATACCTCCATGTTTTCTTAAACACATACCGTTACTCTCATCAATGAGTTCAGAGCTGCCTTATTAATATCAAAGAGGCAGGCCCACATAAGAATCCCTAGGTTATTATATTTTCTCATCTTGTAGTTATTGAGTGTTGCCATAGGGACACAGCCACCTTGCATTATCCTTTTGCTGCCGGCCATGGCCCCCAAAATTAATCCACAGAGCATTATGATGCCCAATCTGGGCACTTTGTTGAAACCTCTTCCCAGTGATACCTGTAGATATTCACCTGCCAATGAATACCAAAATGGGCTTGCTTTTTTGTTTTGCTTCTTTTTCTACTTGGCATTTCTTGAAACTGACAGAGAGCCAGGGGTAACAAAACGCAAGAGTGGAAAGTACAGAATGTGTGAATTAGGGAGTGGAGTTAATAAGAGACCCGGTTAATTCACTCAAAGGATAATAACTCCCTCATAATCAACATCTTGTCTTTGATGTTGAGTCAGCTCTGTGGTCTCCCCAGCAGTTAACGTGTGTCAGCCTTCGGGCTGGAGCACCCCTTCTCTAGAGAAAATAAATGTGGTTTCCAGTGGCCTAATGAGTCCACAGCTTGATGACATCTGTGCTCCTATTTAAAACTCAAGGGTATACCACCTTTTCCATCTGAGCTGTTAGCTTTTGAAAATACTTAAAAACCAATCAGCAACCAAATTGCATCTGAAGAGCTATTTCAATTATAGAAGGGAGGCAGTTCCGCAGCAACCAAAGTATTTAAGAGCTGCAAAAATTAATGTGCATCTTAATGCTGATTTTCAGAGTATAATACACTTTGCAATTCATTTGAATGCATCCTTTGTGTTTTATTCTAGCTTAGGGCACAGCGGCAGTCCGTGACTCATCACACAGCTACATTTTTTAAAAGTTTTTTTTTTTTTTTTAATAGAAAAGTATTTAAAACCTAAGAAGATAAACCGAGTGAAAACATAATTGGTCAGAATCCGAATATAGATGAGTTCTTTTCCTTGAATAACATCACGTAAAAGCACTCCTGTGGAATGATTCTCACTCCTTAAAGAGACAACCCGCAGTTTCGACGCTGCGGATAAAAATCTCATCTCAAGGTCCTCTGTCTCCTTCGGGACATGGGACACAGCCTTTGAACACTGCATCTAGGAGCGACACTATTCATCGGAAGTTACCGACTGGGCAGATGAATCCCATGGCGTTAGTGTCTCCATGGATGGTTTGTTTTAAAACTGAGTTCATCAAACATAAACGTTTTGCCCCAGAGCAAAGGCAAACAGTACATATGTCGACAGTCTGAAGGGAGAAGTCCTGTCAGCAATGCAAACAGCTGCTTTGGCTCAGCAGTTGCCAAAACCAAGATTAAATGGATGTGTGAGGGAAAGAATTGTGGTCACAAGCAGGGGAAAGGATCCGAGGTGGACGCACCAGGCCTTGGGGCAGCTTTCTGCAGTCTAAGAAGAAGTTAAGGGGAGGAGAAGTGACAGCCAGAGAACATTGTTGCAAGCAGGAACCTGCTTCCTTGCCTCCTTCAACCCCTTCATCCTTTCACACAGCAGATGAGGGGCGAATATCCTGAGTTGTTGAATTACTGCAGACGCCAGAGGAGCTGCTCTGGGAGGGAGCCAGGCTCCCTAACCAGCCCCCCGGGAGTGCAAGCCAAGTTACAGTCCTCTGCTTTGCTCTGCAGTCAGCTTAAGTCAAAAGAACCCATGCTTCCGTATGACCTCCGGTGTGGTTACGGGATTATTTCCGGCTTCGATCAGTCCCAGATTCAGCATTACTTGTGTTTGATTTGCTGGAGTAGCATTTTTAATAAGGAGTTGCACAGAATGATGACCTTCTCTGCCTTCCTCTAACCCTCTTCCCCGAAGTTTATTCTTCCCCTTCCCTGAAGTCCACGTGGCTGTAAACTGAGCCTGGCCTTGCACTGAAGACAGATGCTCCTTCCACAGCCAGCCTAGTGGGATGCCCTCTTCTGGGACATGGCTGATGTTCTGGATCCCGGGCCATTCATTCATTTAACAAGCATTTATTGAGCCTGTGGGGACAGAGTCCCAGAGAGCAGTTTCCAGTCTTTCAGCCTCACGTGGAAAGGTGCTGGCTCGGGTAGTAGATGGCCATCAGCTGTGACTAGCTGGCCATCAGCTTTTACCAGTTAGCCATTAGCCACTGATATAACTGCCGTAGCTAAGCTAGCAAGCGCAAATTTTGGATTGCAGAGAGGCGAGGATTGCAGTTAGCACAGCGGATTGCAGTTGGCAAGGGAGGTCGGTTGACAGAAAAGCGCTGGTGGAGTGTGGATGGTGTGGCTCCCACTTCCTGTGTCTCCAACCCAGCCGCCAGGGAGAATATAGTGGTATGACTCCCCTATCTATGGCTCCGTGGGTGTTCCTTTTTGGCCTCACCGTGTCCTGCGTTCTTATGTGGGGAGCAGGAGCTGAGACCCCGCATGACACTCTGCATGGCAGAGCCTTTCCTATAAACGTATTTGGCCAGAATAGGGAAGGAACCATGGGTGAGCCACAGTATCGTTTATCAAACAGGACCAAGTTCGGTGCGTTGGAAATTTGGTGGGACTCCACATTACTTACCTAAAACTAAAGATTTCCTAGGGCTTAGAGGAGTGATGATGGGATTCAGTTGAACTCAAGAGTTGCGGTTAGAAATGTCATTTGGAATACGCAAGGAGCATCTAGCTGGGACAGCCTACCCTGAAATAACTCGGGTTTGAGGAAATGTCAGGCTGGCTCACATGGTCTGAGAGTTCGATTTTATTGAGGTCTGGGTTACCTTTGATCACCTCTGCTGGGTAACTGAAGCCCATACAATATGCACGCTAAATCATCACCCGTCCTGAGCCCTCTGCCCTGGGCCCCAAAGAGCTTCCTTTGCCCAGGCAAACGTGACATAGTCAGTCTATCCTGTGGGTGAGGCCTCCATTCTAGATCTTCTATAAGGAAACCATTGAGTCTGCCCCTGAGCTGTACACAGAGGTGGCTTTCATTTAAATACCCATTGCTAGTCCTGACAGAACTGGGAAACAGAAAGAGCTATTTATAAGCATTTTGGTGGCAATTTCCCCAGCGAGAAGGTGAGGCTGGTTTCTGATTTACGCTTTCCTAGCCAGCTGTCCCTCATCATTTTGCACATGCTGGCATGACATTTCCCTCCAGCCAATTTAATCCGGAAAAGTTTTGTTTCTTTCACACGTGAATGAAAAGTAAGTCTCTGAGTTGAATCACCCCTTGCCCTTCATAAAACTGTAATTTCATGGGTTCTATCTAATTTGTACTCATATATCTTACCAAGCCAGGAAACAACGTAAACTCTCTTTATAAAGACTTTCATGGCTTACCATGTGGAGTTTCTTTTGCAGGATGGGTGGGAGAATTTAATTAAGAATTTAGAGAATAACTGAAATCTGAATAATTTAAAAAATATATTTGTTCCTTTTATTTCCTTTTCTACAAATTTTTAAAAGATAAAGATACGTCAAAGGTATGTACTAGCAGCTAGTTGAAAGCTAGGCAGACTGAAAAATAGGTAGGGGAAGAATAACATCCAATCATTTATTTAAATGTCTGAAGTCCATGGGATGACACTAAGTACCGGCAATGTACAACAGAAAGTCATTAAGTGAAAACCTGGATGATGGCATGCAAGTATGACAGATGTGTGGACAAAGGACAGACATACTCTGGCTCCTCAAGAAATATGAACTGTTATAAATCATGACAAACCTCTAAGATTCTCTGGAGATTCAATACAGCCAGAGCTTTATCTTTAGAGGAAGAATTAGAAGAGCCAGCCAGACCCCCACCTGTCAGTTCCTTTCTGTGGAATTCAGCCCCACTTCTTTCTGCTTAGATGGCTCTGCTATCAACATGTGGGGAACTTTGAGGAACTGAAAGCACATATCACAAAATTGGTGAGAACATAAAAATGAAACATATTCTAACCTTAAAATTCTTTGAGTTATTTGAGATAAACCTGCCATAAATGCAACAAAAGTAATAATTTAATTTTAGACCTGAAGGGAGAAGCCAGGTTGAGGAACAGGATAAGAAAACGGTGTCCCAGAATAAAATTCTACCCACATCCCTGCCTTTTAAGTGTGTTCAACAAATACTCATTGAATAAGTAAGCAAATGAATTAATGGATGATTTTTGTGCCTAGGGATACAAACAGTATTGAGAAATTTTCTGAGAATGGAAGAATTTAAGTGAGATTCTACAGCAGCCAAGATGGCATGAGCCAAATTTCTTGTTAAAATGCTAAGAGGACCCAGATGGCTCTCAAGTGTTCTCTGCATTCTTAATTATTGAGGAAGAGTTAGAAGTGAGTTAAGACAATGATTACCACAAAATATGGAAAGCCCAGAAGATTGACCAAAATGATCGTGAAGCGCTATTGATAACCCCTCCTAATACACTGTGAAATTATCATATTTTTTATTACAACATATTTCAAGGACACAGAAAAGTGTGGAGAATGAGCTCTGTTAAATGTATCATTTAAAGCACTAAGGGTACAAGGCGAAGCTCCTGTATTTCCTTCCCTGATCCTTGAACCTTTCCCCTTGAGAAATAACTTCTTTCATGCAATTAATGTTAGGTCATTCTAGGAATATTTTTTAATAAATTAATTCACTTGCAGATGTATGTATCCATCAATTATTTATTGTTTTGCATCTCTTTTAATGTTTTTATAAATGCTACTGTACCATACATATCTTTCCCTAACTTGATTTGCATAGTAGTGTTTGGGGAATTTATCGATGTTGACTTATGTAGCTCAAGGTAATTTATTTTAACTGATGTATTTATTGCACTTTATGAATATGCCATAATTTTCCTGGTGCTATATAGTTCAGTCTTATTTATTTTTTATTTTTTGCCTTTTGCCTTTTGCTATTGCAAACATTTCTGTTTATGTTTCCTTGAGCATCCAAGCAAAAGCAATCCCACAGCAGTGGTTCTCAGCCCTGCCTACACAATAAAGAGCTTTAAGAAAAACACTGCGTCCTGGACCCTACTGTGAAGATTCCGATTTAGTTGGTTAGGGTCTGCATTCTCATGATAGAAGACAGAAAATAAACAAAGTTAGAGATGAGGAAATCTCTGGTAGTGATACAAGATATAAGGAAAATAAAATGGGGTAATCCTACAGAGCCTGGATCCAGGGGAGACCATCCCATGGAGGTGACATTGAAGTTGAAATGAGTGACCATGGGGTCACCGTGTGAAGACTTCAGAGAAAGAGCCTACCTGCTGGAGGAGATGGCTGAAGGAAGCTTATCATTTTGAGGAACAGAAAGAAAGTATGTCTGCCAGCCGAAATACCAAGGTAGGTTCGTTCATATTCCATACACCTGATTACTTAAAAGTCATAAATCAAGCAAACTACTAAAGGATGTATGTTTTATATTACTGCTTTACCACATATATC
Source organism: Rhinolophus sinicus (assembly GCF_036562045.2). Taxonomy (NCBI): domain Eukaryota; kingdom Metazoa; phylum Chordata; class Mammalia; order Chiroptera; family Rhinolophidae; genus Rhinolophus; species Rhinolophus sinicus. Next base: position 103,379,980 of record NC_133752.1, on the reverse strand, counting down.
ATCATAATGACAAAAAATAAAATGTGTAAAGCTATGGTCTCTGATAGAAAATCATCAAAATACCATTGACAGCTGAATTTAATTATTCACATGTATGGTGTGCTGTGGATGGGTCAATTATGCATGGATGAGTGATAAAATAAAGACTTAAATAATTCATAAATTATTTTATGTTACATTTGTTCCATTAAATTTGTTTTGTTGGCTTTATTTCAGTGAAATCATGTTGTTATAACCAATATTCACATACTTTTTTGACAGCAAGGATCTAAAGGATGAAAAAGTAAAATATATTTTTACCTGAGATATACACAATTTGAATATATTTTCATGAAAAACATAAAATAAATGTAAAAAAAATTTACAAACTAACATTTGTTTCACATATTTTCCAAAGGTTATTTATCTTCTAAAGAACAAGTTATAATGAATTAATATCAAAATACGTATTCAAAATTATTTAAGATGAAATTTTAAAATTCAAACTTTGGGACATTTAAATAAATCTTAGAAAATCTTTTTATAAAAATAAAACTATTCACAATTTGAGACTTGGGTGTACATTTAGTTGCTAACGTGTGAACTGGTGTCACTTTTCATGTTACATCTAGTCCCACATTGTCTTAAAACATAAGTCTTATTATTATTCATCTGTGGAGAGGCAAACAAATCAGGAGACAACTGCCATTAAAAGACAGCTTGTTATATTCACAGATCCCAAGGGAAGGGAGCACACCTGCCTCACAGGGCCACGTGGAAAAGTACCTGAATCACGCAGGATGTAGAGCGAGCAAGAGGAAAATGTGAGCAACAGCCTGTATTGTGGTTTCCATGAGGCAGGATAAGTTTACCTGAATAAAATATGATTTAGCAACAACAACAAAAAACCTAATGAAAAAAATAAATTTCACTTGTTTAGTTTATAATATGAGCAAAATAAGTAATGCTACTGCAAGACACAGTTATATATGAAGTGTAAAAAAAACTGTCCAGGCATCACAACCTTTTCAGATGGTGGGTTTATAACAGTATTTCTAGAGAGCAGCAGTGTATAGGACAGAAACAAGTGTTTGCAAATGTAAGTCTAACAGAAACATGTGTGCCCGAATGCTGACGATCTGGCTGAGAACTCGCAGGACAAGTTGCTTGAAAGCAGATAAATTGTTGATGATATTTCTATTATAGCTGAAAAGAACACACATTGTATCTCCCAATTAGCTGTATTTCTTCATACTTTCAGTTGGAATTTTGATAGGACCGTAGTTTGCTAAAAACTTTTGGATATCGTCCCTGTGATAGCTACACATGTGTCAGGTCATGACATATCGCTGTGTTGAGAAGAAGTTTTGAAAAATTTTAAGTGGACTGGTCCAAATTAGTAAGCGGGAGTATAAATGCGGCTTCTGGAATGGTCATGGTCAATGTTGGACTTCCTACATACTTAAATCCAAGATGGTAACAGTTTGCACAGACATTGTATTTAGTTATGTATTAACTTGTTCACCCAGGAAGAATTTTCTACTAAAAGTTTGGGAAACATAACACCATGAATACTGTTTGCACTAGACCTAACGCCATTGACAGTTCATGTTTGTCGGAGTCAAAGTATGGTAGGGAGCCATAACAGGAAGTCAAGGGAGTTGGTTTTGCCATGGGGACAAAGAGACTTTTATTAATTTTGGGGAGGGGGAATAGACATGTTAATACAATCCAAAGAAAAATATCTCCACATTTCACCAGCAAAGAGTGAGTACAGATTTAACCTTTCAGATTGACATTAACCCATCCCAAGAATTTTCAACTCTGCAAAGTTGTTCACACGTAATTTTATGAGGAGCGATATACCTCAGTTTCCCTCCCTGAAATCCATTTCCTGAAATGAAAGTGAAACATTTCCAAAACTTAAAGACTGAATGGCAAAAAAATTCTCAGATTTCAAATTTTTTGACTTGAACAAACGTTGTTCAATCCATGCTCTGATTTAATATTCATAATTTGAATAAAAACTACAAATGGAAGTGATTGTACTAAACTGCAATGAAAAGTAGATATGATGATGTTAGAAAAGCAGAATATTACAAATATCTCAAGAGTAGTTACTTTAACGAAGCAAAAAAAAAGTCGCTGTGCAAGAATCTATCCACATTTAAAATCTTTACATTTGTGAACAGCTGTTTTTCATTATGAAGCCAAGTGAAACTAAATTTCACTGTCAAAGGATTTAAAGTTTTCAAGTTGAACATAGAATGTAAGACTTGACATTGTCCTCTTAGTACCAAAAAAAAAAAAAAATCATGTCAGGTTTCTATGTCTTAATAGAAAGCACAATGAATTACTAAATAAAAATACATAAAATATAAATTGATAAATGTAATAATTTACATATTAAAATATGTTAATTTAATTCTCATCTTCAAATTGATAACATAAACTCTACTCTGACACATATTTCTGTTATGACCTTACAACAACACATCTGGAAAAACAGAGGAAGACTGAATATATTTCTGGCAGTTGATTTTTCTGATACTCAATCCATTTCACTCATTTATTTCTATCTTCCAGACCCTGTAGCCACATAAGTGCGTGATCACTGCTCTAGATTGTGAGCTCCTGGGGACAGAAACCTGACCACTTATCAGTCAACCAGCTTCCCCCATTCATTCGTCTATGATTCATCAATGATTTAACCAATAGTTCTTGATCACCTACTATCTGCTGCACACTGTAGGTAGTGCTGCGGTTACAAAAACGTTTAAGACAATTCCTTCCTCTGGGACCTGAGATTGCAGCTGGAAGCAGGGTAAGTATTCACTGAACATTTGAGTTGAATTGATTGGCTGTGCTATCTTAGTCCTAGAAAAGTTTGGAGTTACCCACTCTACAGAACCCCAAGGCATGAGCTGCAATGTAGAAGGTAACACACCAGCTTATAAAATTCATCCCCAAGAGAAAAATTACTCCTGTCTTCAGAGTTTGCTTTGTGAGAGCATCTGGCACAATGGGAAGCATCAAGTCTTACATTGGAGATGACTAAAATTTAAGTCCCTGAAGCTAATTAGTAAATTAGCATCTAGGCTCATTCACCTTAACCCTCCCCCCCGCCCCCCACCAAGCCCTTCCTTATTTTGCTGCAGAAAGTAAGCTTTTCCCAGGAGACACAATTGAAAGGAGCGTCTGAACAGACAGGGAGGGCTTTGTCTTCGCTGAAAACTGACTCTATTTCTGTCCTTGTTATCACATTTGAAATCTGAAGATTGTACTTCTTATCCTGGTACGTTCACGTCCACACAATTAACTCAGTGGATGGCAGTACGTTTTCCCCACACAGAAAACTTTTCTTTATGTTAATTGTGTTTTAAGACACCCGGGCAGATATCACAGAATGTCAGCTCACTAGACTTAAAGGCATAGATGAAAATTAGAGATGATGAGGTTGAAATGGCAACTATAGCAACTAAATGTATGCATTCTTACATTCCCATTTTAAGGAATATTCCATTTCTTATCTTTAATTACCCAGAAGGACAGAGTTGTTCTTTGTTCTTCTGTAACTTTTAGTTATTTGCTAAAAGTGTCCTTCCACTATATTAATCAACAGAACGGCAGGATTCTAATATAATTCAGTGTTATTTTAATAGCATTTTATCGCATGCCCATTCTGTGCAAGTTCCTGTAGGCAGCACCTCTGGAGGCAGGAGAGCAGCTAGAAAGGTTTTCCATCAAAGACAGAATAAAGAATGAATAGAATTTATTAAGTGAAAACGATGAGGTACAAAATACAGGGAATTCGATCAGCATGTTCAAAGGTGCACGAGAATGAAATATCAGTGGGTAGAAAGGAAATATAAGTTGTTTGGATGGCTGGGACGCAAGCACAGAACAGTCTCGGGGCTGCCTGGGAACTTGAACTTGATCCAGCAGGTCTGGGGTCGTCACCAGTCAAGGGAGGGCTTGCTTCTGAGTCACCACAGCGGCGGCAGGGCTTGAAAGAAACAACAAAAACCTTGTTTTTTTTCTGGGCAGCACACCTGGTGATTCAAATTCAGTCTGTGTGGGATTGGGGCCCAGAAATATTTATTTTTTGAAATCCTTTCAAGGTTCCAATTCAAGATGGTGCACTGAGCACAGGTTTCTGCCTCCCTTTACTCTTCCTCCCCAATCCAGTTGAAATTACAGCAGAGAAAGGCCAAGAGGAATCACCCACAACAGCCAGGAGAACAGAGAAATTGCAATAGGGTAGAGCTGGCAATCTGTTGCTTAACGTTAGACAACAGAAAGCATACTGAAAGCTAAACCCAGTGGAGGTCTGAGGGTGGCCCTTCGAACAGTGACAGCAGGAAACAAACTCTTTTTAAGTCGTATGTCTCAGGAAAGGAGGCATTCCCTGATAGGTAGAGCGGCCAAAAACATGATCAAAATTCCCACGTACAACTTTCATTATCCTTGTTTGTTCACTGGAGGAGGGAAGAAACCAGTGTTTGCAGGCCGGGTTGCTGCCAGAAGAATCCAGCACCTGATCTGATTCCAAAGCACAGGGGTGGCCGGGAGTCCCGAGTTCAGTGCGCTAAGGGAGCCAATCCATGGTGTGGAGTTCAGTGTCAAGAGAATACAGACCAAGGCAATTTAGTTTTAGTAGCCTCAGATGCTTTGCCCATGCTGCCATTTTTGTGTACCCCGTTAAGACAGTTTATACGTTTTTGAAAAACTGTTTTATAAAAATGAATTAATGGAAAACCAAAACTGGAAGTGCTAACTTCTGATAAAAATATCTGATAAGAATGTCTGCTCTTATACCCTCATAAAATGTGCCAAAAGTGGCAAATCTTAAGACACAAATAGATACTTATTGAAATCAACTGAATCTATGGTGTTGGGTAAGTAACAGAAAAAGAAGGCAAAATTCTGGAAGAACACTGATGAGGGGGTGTAGCTAAGTGACAAGGTATAATTGAGTTTTTTAATATTATTTAGCTTTTGGGGAATTAAGCTCCCTCCTAATTTTACTTTCAAATATGTTTTCAGAAATGCTTCAAGTATGACTATAGAGTCTTCCTGTAACCCAAATGTGTGACTAAATAAGTGATGTTGGAGGCATACAAGAAGGTGTTCAAGAGTCCAAAGGAGGAAGCTATCATATGCATTCAGTCGTAGGGTCAGGAGGGGCTTCTCTGAGTATGCGACATGGAAACTGGTGTGAAACAGTCCTCAGTCACCAGCTAGAAAGGGTATGTTTGCAGGGGCAAGCATGCTGATGAAGGCATGGAGTCTTCTCAGAGCTCCATCCAAATGCAGTCACCCATCCCTGCAGGGAGAACCATAACAATACGAGGGGATCAGGCAGAAGCCCAGCCACCTGAACCGGACAGATGTGACATGCACCATGCAAATGCATCGGGGAGCCCGCCACATTCATAGGCCACTTGGAGTTCCCCCAGTGTGAGGACCACCATCCCCAGCTGGACCCCGCTACATTGTGGGTTCTGTTCTGGAAATCTACCCCTGCTTTGGGTTAGAAAAATCTCACTGAACCTGCCGCTTCAAAGTCCTCTGTGATTTCAGCTGAGGGAGCTGGAGAAAGAAAACAACTCTCCTTCTCTAGGCGTGAGAAATTAACTAGATTTTGGGGGTAGGGAATCTCTGATTTTCTCTTTAAAGTATAAACACATTTAACACAAAAGTGTTTTGTGTCCTTTACTCTGCAATGAGGCTTTGTGGCTGATTTCTACGCATCTCCCTGTGGTCTTTAGGTCCTTTCTTTCCCACATTCACACTCAGCCAGCCATTGCCCAAGCTGCACAGATGTTCATACATTTGTGGATATGAGGAGAGCTTATGTGTGTTTGTGTGTGGGGGGAGGGGGGCAGAGAGTTGAATAACCCCTTTGCATGTGTCTCTGGTGAGTTTAAATCTGGTAGGTTCTGACCTCTTCTGTAGCTTTTTCAGTAGCATCATGTCCTACTCACAAACTTGGCTTTGTTTATCAATGAATAAGACACTCTTCAGCCTACAGTCCATGTTGGGAACCAAAACAGCTGCGGGTCCAGGACAGACTGGTATGGTGCGCAATCTCTGCCCACCCCCATCTCCTCACAAAGCACCACTGAAACCCCCTCTTGGATTCCCAGCTCCAGTTGCAGGCCCTCCCATAAGGAGAGCTGGTTGTTTTAAAGATCACTTTCTCCATTTTGATCTGTAATGACATTCCATGTGGAGCCATTTTTGTTTTCATCATTCAATATTCATGTTCTCTCTCTGGCATGACTTCCCCTGAGAGTATTGTGCCAAAGAATTGTGCTAATTCTGTCTTAAAACATCCTTTGCTTTTGAACCACCAGGCAGGCACCCAGGTATTAGTTTTAGTGTCTCTTTGTAACAGATGCCCTGAAATTTACAATACAATGGAATCTCTCCACGTGGTGAGATCGCAGTTGTAAAGTGGCCCTTTTATAAAAACCAGGGCAATCAGTCTTTGCTTCCTTTCTGAGGCTCTTGGTTACCATAATGCGGGTTCTCCAGGAGCTCCTGAATTGAATGGGTTGTTTATGTTCTGTTTACAGGAGGCAAGCCAAGGTGCTAACCACAGAAGAGCTGGGCTCCATAAGGTACTTTCTTTGTACTAAAGTGCTTCCTGTAACTAGTTCCCAGGCCACTTAGGGCAACCATGCAAGCACTAAGAGCTTGTATTGTTGTGAAATGAATTGGACCCCAGATATCTCCATCAGCTGGAGCTGAGACTGACCAGTCATTTCTGTAAATCTTTGCCCACCTTCTGGAAGACAACAGTATCAAACCAGAGGGATGGGACCTGTGTGTAAGGAGCGTGAGCCTGCCACTTCTCCCCATCAGATTCTGCAGGCCCACAGCCCGGATAAAGGGGGTTAAAAGCTTCTGGATAATTTCAGAACCTTGTGTGGGATGGCTGCCGACATACTCCCCTTATCAACGGTTTATCTGTTGAGAGCTTGGAGGGGACAACATGTGACAAGCTCTATCCCTTCACCTGCTCATAGGTACTTCAGTCAGAAGTTACCTTTTGCAACAGGAGAGAGAGAGAGATGGTGAAGCCAAATGAATAAAACAGTGATACGTGGGCAGGCTGAACAGTATCAAACCAGAGAGGAAAAAAAGCCAGAAACCAGCACTCCGTGGTAGGTTGGAAGCCAGGAGACCATATCAATGAAGACATTGATGCCCAGATGTGGGAGTAAATAAGAAGCCGAAGATACAAGAGGAGGGATGGTTTTATAATTATCTGCACATCCCTTGGCCCTCCTCCCACAGGAAGTGGAGTCTCGTTTCCCTGCCCTTGACTATGGACCAGTCTCGGTAACTTGCTTGTGCTATATCAAATGCAATACAAGTGACATTTCTGTGGCTGAGTTTCTGCCTCGCTCTCTCTTGGGACACTTATCTTTGGAGCCCTGAGCCACCATAAAAGAAACTGGCCACCGTGAAGCCAGCATCCTGGAGAGATGACACAGGGGTACCTATGCCCAGGAAAGCCCACACATTCCAGCCCCAGTCTCTTGAGTTTTCCCAGCCCGGATACCAGATGCCTGGTGGAGCCCTCAGAAGATTCTAAAGGTCCAGCCTAAAGCAGAGTGAGGCAGAAACTGCCCCCACCCCAAGCCCTGCCCACAGGGCAGTTTCCTGAGAAACCCACATTTTGTTGTTGTTTGGAGCCACTGACTATTGGGGTGGGGAGTTCCTGCGTTCATGGAAGAGAAGGGGAGGAGGTTAGGATTAAATAAACAGAAAAGTAGGGAGGTGTTAATCCTGATTGGGGATGATGTGTTTCTCATTGGAGGTTCTGACACAGCTGACAGCAGGAAGACTGACAAAAACTATTACATTGCCTGTCTTTCTTTTTTTTTCTTCAGTAATTTAAATATTACTTACAACTTCAGAGAACAATATTCAAAATTACCAAAGCTCCCAGCGCCTGGAACTGACAATTGTCTTCATGTTAGGTGGTGTTTCTTGTCCTTTTCCTGAGTCGTTTACCTGTGGACCACTTCTTTGTTTACTGGATTTCTACCCAGTCTTCACATTCACCTTTAGGATTCCCACACTCTGCATTCAACCAGCCCCAGGTCATGCATTGACATGGTGACCCAGACATTATTTTTTCAGGATTGGCACAGCAATGGTCTGTTCACTCCCAGAGTTGGGCTGGCTTGTCTTCCCCAGACCCTGGACCGTCTCTGATTCCATCAATAGACCATGACTTTTCAATCTCTAACATGCACCAGAACCACCTAGAAAGCTTGTTAGAAAAGATTCTTGGACCCAACCCCCAAAATGTAGCATCAAGGTGTGAGGTAGGGCCTGAGAATTTGGTGCTGGCAAGGTCCTAGGTTCTGCTGCTGCTGCTGGTTGGGGGACCACATGAAGAGTAAAGTGTTACTCCTTCGCAGCCCAGGCTTCTCACCTGAAACTGGACTGTGCAAGATCCAGAAGTCTCAGGTTGTTCAAAAGGCTCTATTTACCCAGTAGTCTGCTGGCAGCATAGCTCTGGTCATGCTGAAGCTCTGAGTGTCATCAACGGCGTCCTCCACAGGAAGATTCCAGTCGACCTTCTGAGCCTCTGTTCTCACCACTGTACTTACTTTTCCATACCCTGACCCCCCCAAACCTGACCATTCACCATCTCCATCATCTATCCTTTCTTGTCTCTAAAGTCATTTACTTATATATTATCTTTCTGGCCATGTCTGCTGAGGAAACCGCATACTACCAGTTGTCCAAGAAGCATCGTAAATTCCCATGCTCAGAGAAGCCCCTCCTGACCCTACGACTGAATGCATATGACAGCTTCCTCCTTTGGACTCTTGGACACCTTCTTGTATGCCTCCAACATCACTTATTTCGTCACACATTTGGGTTACAGGAAGACTCTATAGTCATACTTGAAGCATTTCTGAAAACATATTTGAAAGTAAAATTAGGAGGGAGCTTAATTCCCCAAAAGCTAAATAATATTAAAAAAATCTTAATTATACCTTGCCACTTAGCTACACCCCCTCATCAGTGTTCTTCCAGAATTTTGCCTTCTTTTTCTGTTACTTACCCAACACTATAGATTCAGTTGATTTCAATAAGTATCTATTTGTGTCTTAAGATTTGCCACTTTTGGCACATTTTATGAGGGTATAAGAGCAGACATTCTTATCAGATATTTTTATCAGAAGTTAGCACTTCCAGTTTTGGTTTTCCATTAATTCATTTTTATAAAACAGTTTTTCAAAATCATATAAACTATCTTAACGGGGTACACAAAAATGGCAGCATGGGCAACGCATCTGAGGCTACTAAAACTAAATTTCTGGTTCCCAATAGTACAAGGAGGTCAATATATGCTGTACAGAGAGAGAACAGTACAAAGGTTGACTATTGGGTAGTCAAAGTTTATCTTCCTCCCATGTCCTATCCTGGAAAAGGACTATTCCTGGGAATCAGAAGCAGAACCAATGGGAATCAGATTGATTAAAATCATGCTTGATTACCTAAGCAAACCAAGGTTGGGCAAGACAGGTCTTGCCAGACTGAAGGTATTTCATTTCTTAACAGGATTGCTAGACAGTTAGAGCTAAGGACGTCTATATCTGGAATTCCACAAGCCATTGACAAAATCTGTCATGAAATCCCTGAGGAAAGACCATGCGATCACACACTGAGAAGGCAGCTGTCTACAAGCCAGGAAGAGAGCCCTGATCCAGAACCAAACAAGTCAGCACCTGGATCTCGGACTTCCCAACCTCCAGAACTGTACGAAACATATGTCTGTTGTCTAAGCCACCCAATCCATGGGCTATTGTGATAGCAACCTGAGCTGACTAGGAGAGTTTCCTTGTGTGCAAAATGGGGGTGATAATGATGCCTACCTCATGGGGTTCTGATGCTTAAATAAGATAACATGTACTTTGTAAACTCATAAAACTGTAAATTCATAAAATGTGAAGCAACTGTTAATCTCACTAGCGAAATTACAGATAAATGTCCAGAAGTAGAATGGATATTTTTGGGAAGGGGCTGCTTGTCATGAAATTCCAACACAGAGTCTGCTGCTCAATCAGCATGTATTGGATAAGTACCTGAAAGGATGTATTGCCTTGGAAGTGTACGTTCTTCCAACAATCAGCAGGGCACAAAGCTGACTACACTCTAGGTGAATGAGACAGCATTGTCCAAGGATGATCTGATTCTCTGCACTCCTGCAATGAGGGACTCTCTAGTCACCTTTGCCTCTGGAGCCAGTCCTCAGCCCACAGACAAATACGTGCTGTCTTCAGTTGTGGAAGTATGGTGCTCAGATCCCCTTCAATGAGGGACTTGATGTGGGGAGTGGTCAGCTCCTCACTGTTGGCCCCAGAGAACACATAAACCTGAGGGCACCCCCTCCTGAGGGCAGCCTGCAGCCTATACTGAGTTGGGACTCTGGGTAGCAAGGCCTGGCCATTTCTGCCCAATGCAGGCCTCTCTGACTGGGACCGCTCCCCCCAGAGCTCCCAGAGCCTTTGCTGGGCTGCACTGCACTTGACTTCCTCTGACCCTTTCTCCCCTCCCTTCGCAGGTGCTGATTCCTAACAAGCATCTTGGCATCCCAAACTCAGGGTTAACATCAGCTTCTGGAAATGACGTCAGTTCATTTAACATTTACAAGCACTGCGGTAGGAGTGATGGGAATTTCATTAGTACCCCCCAGACTCCAACATGGAAAGGTGGTAGCCATTCCCTTTCTCTCTACAACAATGGTTCTCAGCCTTTTTGTGTTCTTGACATCCTTTTGAATACCATTCTTTTTGGCAGCATACTTGAAGGGATTAAATTGTATCCACGGGCAGCACTGTATTGTTTGCTCAGTAAAAGTCTATTATCCTGAACACTCTGTAATGGTGACTTTCAAAATTAATTGACAACAACCCCCTGTAAGACATATATTTTACATCGTGTCTCAGTGCACTTGTGCATACAGGTTTATATGTGCCTGAACAAGTCTTCTGACAGTTATATAAATGCTCTCTGACAGTTTTTGTTTGTTTTTAATAATGCTGGTCATGATCCACTAAATTGATTTCATGACCTGCTAGGGTCATATTTTTGTGCATGAAAAGAAAACCCTTTATTTTATAGTTATGAGGCAAAATGTATTGCATGTGATCTAAACATGATTGGTCCTCTATCCAGTATTTCCCAAATGTTTTCCACCACGGCTGATAGCAAAAAGCACATTTTGTACCACATGCACTGTACACAGATTAAAGTTTCATGAACACATACCTCCTTTTTATATAGGATACACACTGATGTTTGCTATTTTAGCTTATTTCATTTTTAAGTGGTTAGAATGCAGTCAACTTATGTCATGATCCACAAGTTGAAAAATACTACTCTAACATCAAAGGAAGAGTCCATTGGTTCAATGTTCCACCTGAGAGATACTTTCGTAATCGCAGGTAGTCTCAGTTATAAGGGAAACTTCTTTCCCACACGGATCAAAATGTGGCATCCTGACCTCGAAGGGCAAAGCAGGGCTCCAGGAAAAGGACAAAGCACCCACCACGTGACCACTGATGTGACCAACTACAGTGGCATATACGCATGTGCGCACACAAAGCTTGAGGTCGGTACAGGAGGCAGGTGTGATTACTTGAGGATGTATGTGGTCACGGTATTTGCATTGTCTAACCTCTGCTTCCTACTAACCCCTTGGCCCCTTGCTTTATACATAAGAGAATGTTTACAGAAATCCTTTGGTCTGCATTGCTTTTAGAAATGTATTTGCCTGAGTGCGTTACTTCATACCTCGGGTCTTGCTACAGGGCAGTAAGAGCTCATCATTTTCATAAATATGAGTCCTACACCCATGCCCTGCCACCAGATCTGTCTCACCCAATAGTCTTTAAGTGGAATGTTCTGGCTTTTTTTTCTGTCCGTTGCAAGAAACCTCAATCTGCCATGTTTTTGACTGCCTTTCACCTGAATACAACAGCCATATTCCCCTATCTTCCCTATGGCTTCCTTGTACTCTAATGGTGAATGGGAATCTGATATAAATTCAGTAACAATGACTCGTCACCAAACCGTGAGACATCCAGAAGGATTTTGAGAGTCAGTATCTCATGCAAGCATAGCTGTTGATATTTACAGTATCCTCTGCTTTCTACAGAGGATTCATAAAAGGAGCATCCATTGTTGGCTGAGAGAGGTGATACATACAAAGTTGCAAATAGGAGAAGTAGAGAGAGATGAATTGTTCCACTAAGAAAAGGAATATGGAAAAGCACAACCTGGGAGGAAATTAAAGCTAAAACCACCCCTAAAAAGGTTGCTCAAAAGAGGAGAAAAAGACCTAAGTCTAAGAGACAAAAAGGCAGGGAATTTCTTTAGGTAATTTTATGATGTTTTCCTGCACAATGTATCCTTTTGTGCTAGTTTCTCTTGAAATTGTCGGTAAGATCAACGTTACTTGTCTCCATTTGTAAGGTGGTAAACGGCAAACCAAACTCAAAAGAATGAAATGAGAGAATTCCAGGACCTCTGGAGCATGGATAGGACAAGCTGGAACAAGACAATGGATGGATACTCTCTCTCTCTCTCTCTCTCTCTCTCTCTCTCTCTCTCTCTCTCTCTCTCCCCCTGTCTCTTTTTTCTGAGATCACCATGAAATATTTTTTAGCAGATGTCCAGGTGTCACTGCCCCTCCATGCGTGAAGCATCGAAGCCCATTGTTCCCCACTCCAGCATGAAAATGACTGTAGGAAAGAGGGAAACGAGGCTTGAGGAGAGAGGAAAGGACAGAGGATAGAGAATCTGTCAGCAAAATTTATCCTCTTAGCTTGCATTTTGGTGAGAATATGCACATTATGTTCAGAAATGCCCCATCTGCTGAGATAATCCACTAGAGATTTTCGGTCATTCAAAGTGATGATAGAACTCATGGTTCCCTTTCCTCCCAGCTGCAAGGAAGGGGCCGGCTTCTAAAAGAAAAACAGTGACCTCCCTTGGCTGCCTGGTGATCTAAGTCTAATTTCTAATTGCTGAGGATAAAAATCACACTTCCAGGCTTACTAAGCCTTGGAACTCACACCTGTGCACTAAATGGCCCCCTCAGCGGGGTATTAGAGATCTCAGCTCAATTCCCTCTGCTACCATTGAATAACTAAATGTCCTTGTCAAAATCGCTGCCTTTCCTGTCGCTCACTTTCTCCAACCTTAACACCAAGAAGATACTCTCCTCCCCTCCTTTCTTGGAAGAAAAATTGTCAGCCCTCTTCTTAAGACCCCTTTCACATCTTCCCTGGTCCCTTCCATTGCCCTTTACAAAACTCTTGGCCCATTTACTTTCTCAGTTCTCGTTCTCTGGACACTCACCATTGCTGGATTCCCTGAGGCTCTTCACTGGATTTCTACCTGTCCTGACTTCTCTCCATCTGTTCGACTTCCCAGTCCTCTGGTTTTGTGCTGGTCCCTTTTCCTCACCCTGACCACAGACTTTGGGAATTCCCAGAAGCTTTATCCTTGACTTCTCATTTCCTTTCCCTAAATTCTTACCTGTCTCCTACCATTGCTCTGCTGCCTCCAACTGGAAAACCCTTCCCATGTGCACAATCAGCTGCAAAGGCTTCTTCACTCGATTGTTCCATGGTCACCTCAAACTTAACATGTCTCATACATAACCCACAAATACCCCCAAAACTGCAAATAGATCACTCCTCCCTACTTCTCTCTCCCACTAATTACATCACCTTCCCTTTTCTAATCATATGCAGCCAGAAATCACCAAACCATGCACATTCTTCATTTAACTTGCCCACCGCTCTGAGCACATGTTCTTTGCCTTCCCACTGTTATCTCAGCCCTCTGCTTCATCTTTCTGTCAGGGACCTCATCCGAACAGGGTCTCACTTTAAACAGCAGGGCTGATGGAGAACGGCCCTCTGGGTGGGTGTGCTGGTAATGGCAGTGCTGGTGGTGACGTGCATCTTTAAAGAAGGCAGGGAGTGGGCTCAATCCCTATGGCTCACAGCAAGAAAGATAAAGATGGAAGGGGTGGTAACCCAGACCCATGAGTCATCCCGGTAGAACAGCGAGCTCTGTCTGCACGCCCCATCTCGCCCCCTTATAATGCCCTTGTGGTCCCAATACCCCAGGAAAGAGCCATGGATACAGTAGACAATTAATTAAAGGCATAGAATAGATGTCTTTAAAGACATCTATTCAGCAATCATTTATTAAACAACTCCTTTTTCCTAGATACTACTCTAGGTAATGGGATACAATGAACAAAACAGACAAAGTTTCTGCCCTCATGGGGTTAATTTTCCAATGAAGTGGGGAGGAATGAAAGGGGAGTGGCAGAAATAGATCACAGTATATAATAATACATTATTATTTTATGTTTTTAGTATATATTTATATTATTAAAAGGTCATACAAAATACACAAGTAACAGATAAGCATGGGAGTTAATTATATAAGATGTTAAAAGTTGATAAATGCTGTAAAGAAATATTAAGTATGGAAGGGAGATAAAAAAATACAAGTTTCAGGGGCAGGGAGCAGTTTCAAATCAGACCATCGGGAGGTCTCCTTGAAGAAGTAACATCTAAGCAATTTCTTGAAGGAGATGAGGGGATGAGGCATGTGGCTCTTTGGATGAGGAGCATTCTCAGCAGTGGGAACAGCAAGTGCAAAGAGCCTGAGACAGGACTGTGTCTGGAATATTCTAGAAAGCACAAAGAAGTCACCTTGTCTAGGCCAAAGTGAGAGGGGGGAAGGGTAATTGGAGGTGAGGTCTGAGAGGGAGCTGGGTTCGGAATGTGAGAGCCTCACTTGCTGTTGTAAGAATGTTGGTGCAATGAGAAATTACTGGAAGGTTTTCACTTGAGTAATAACTTCCTTTGATCACTCTGGCTGCTGTGAGATTAGACGATGTGGAGGTAAGAAGCACGGAGCCTAGTAAAAGAAATAGTGATCCAAGAGAAAGGTGGAAATGGCTTTGAACAAGGTTGGTTGTAGTGGAAGTGAGGGAAAGGGGTGAGATATATTTTGAAGGTAAAGCCAATAGAATTTGCTGTGGAAGACTATAGGATATTTGAGGAGAAAGGTTGGTATGTTAGGATGCTCCAGAGAAAAAGAAGCAAGAGGATGTGTATATAAGTACAAAGAGATTATTATTAAGAAACTGGCTCACACAGGTATGGGGACTGAGAAATCTAAAATCTGCAGGATGCATTGGCTGGCTGGAGACCAGAGAAGAGCCCACGCTACAGTTCAAATCTGCTGCAGAATTTCCTCTTGTTCAGGGAGGTCAGTCTTTTATTCTTTCATGCTTCCCAGGCCAGCAACTGATTTGATGTAGCCCACTCGCGTTATGGAGGGCAATAGGCTTTACTCAAAGTCTACTGATTTAAATGTTAATCTCATTCAAAAATACCTTCACAGAAGCATCCAGAATAACGTTTGACCACATATCTGGGCACCTTGGCCTAGCCATGCTGGTATTTAAAGTTAACCATCACAGTTGCAACTCCAGCTTTGGAAATGTTAAGTTTGAGATGTGTACTGGATATAAGTGATGTTGAGTAGTTAGTTGGACATAGGAGTGCTGAGGACGAGACAGAAGATCAGGCTGGAGACACAAATGTGTGAATCATCAGTTAATCGGCAGAGGAGTGGGTGATAGAGAAGGGGCCCACGGACCTAACCTGGGGTATTTCAACATTAAGACTGGAAGGTGAGGAATAACCAGCAAAGCAGATCATGAAGTAACCAGTAAGATAAAAGGAATAAATACATGTGATAATTACATATATAATGAGAATGTACATGTATCCAACACATAGTGAGTGCACTAATAAATGAAACAGCAAAAATTACAATTGAGTTATATGTTTAATAGCTAGAATCACATGTAATAATGAAATAAAGGGAACTCCATTGTGAAAAGTAATAGCCATGGTTTTATCTGAAAGGCAGGGACACACAGGCAATGAATGGTACACATTTAATAACTCGTGGAGAGAAATATCACTTGCCCTTCAGAAAAGGAAGAAAATAAAATCATAAAAGATTCAGTCACTTATCTGGAAAAGCAAGTAGAATTAACTCATTTAAATGAACTTTATTTTCTTAGCAAAATTGACTTGTTTCGTAAAGAACCTCTAAATGTCATTTTCCCCAGACAAATGTGTCTTTTAATCCTCCATTTCTACTGCTGCCCAAGCCCTTTCCATGATAAGGTATCTAGAGCGATACGCTCTCTTCTAAACCTACGTTTCCACGAAAATAAGACCTAACCGGAAAATAAGCCCTAGCATGATTTTCCAGGATGACATCCCCTGAACATAAACACTAAAACGTCTTTTGGAGCGAACCTTAATATAAGACCCGGTCTTATTTTCAGGGAAACATGGTAACACCTCTTTGGCTAAGCTGCCCTTCTTTCTTTGGCACCAGTAAAGTGAAACAGAGCTCTAGGAATATGCAACCCGCTGCTTTGCTCTCTACTTTATGGGTGATAAGGAAATATCTCCTCATTTTGATTTTGACAGCATAGACCTCACCAAATGTTCTCAGGAATCCATCAGATGGTATGTATGAGTATTTGGGGCTTGGTGGGCCATACCGCCTCTGTCACAACTGCTCAGTTCTGTTATAGGTGAGAGTAGCTGGGTGTGGCTGAGGACACAAAACCATTTACCAAGATTTGGCTCCAGGTCTGCAGTGCTCTGACCTTGCCCCTGACCCTAAACCAGTCCCTCTGGGCATCTATCACCTGTTTGGCCTTGAGGACCGATTCCAATACCATAACAACCTCTGGATGTAATGAGCACCACACAATAGAGGAAAAGCACAATGAACATATGGTTGCGGCTGCTTTGCTTGTCAATATTTCTAAATTAAGAATAGCCACATCTAAATGTTAAACAAAGTAGCTGCTTTGGGAAAGGTTTGTGGAATCAGTACATCCCTCGGTTTCCCAGGATGCCTCTGAGCGTATGACAGAACAGCACTATCAAACTGGGAAATGACATTACTTGGTGTGGGATATTAGAACCATTTGTTCAAACACATGGGCATCTCTTTTGCGTTCCATGTATTTTCTTGGCATTAATCTGAAAAGGCTGGAGGAAAAAGAAACCTGAATTTTAATGTGATATCCTCTTTGCATTTGTCATTAAGTTTGTAAGTACAGATGTGACTCTTCGAACTTGCAGTCTGCTTAATTCAGTCACAGTTTAATGCAACCTTCTCTTTAGTTGTCCCTGTGGATGGTTTCACGTGTTTCTTTAAATGCCTCTTTCAAGATGAAGATTCAAAGAAAGCTGTTCTGTCTGTGGTAGTTTTGATATAAAAAAGCCCATTAGCAAACTTGAAATGTATAAATCACACAGAAAGCTCTAAGATGTGGCATAAATTGTCAGGGCAGTGGAATTTCTCCCAAAAGCTTAAGGTAGAGCGAGGGTACCTGTTTCAACAAAGGGATGGAGATAATACCCAGGAAATCACTTTCATGATCAAAAGATGGATTGCTTTTTTTGCAGATGTGTATTATGATATGAATGGCTGAAAAACAGTTTTATTCTCCCTTGATGGCATTTTCCTTGGCAAACATAGAATTAAAACGCAGTTCTGAATATACTCCACGGCACATGCCTCAGTGCACACTAACTCATCTGCTTTAACTCAGGACGGATATGGTAACCATTGTTTTTATTATCCCTGTGGGGTCTTTTATTAATAATTTATAATCAAATCATTATCATCTTATACAACTTACATTCTATATAATGGGTCAAAAATGGGACCAGGGATTAGCAAATAAAATAAAAGCAATGGTTAAACTGAAGACATCATTTTGGACTGTAGTTTTTCTTTGTTTTCTCCATTAAAAAAAAAAAAAAGTCAACCACAGCTTGACAGGTATCGTACACACAATTATCTTGAAATCTCCACTACCCTGATTCTTAATACTTGTCAGTGGTCAATATAAACCTTAGCTAAATGTTCCCTCCGCCCCACCCCACCCCAGGGATACAAGGTACAGCTATTTGTATTCTGTGCCATTTGTCAGAGCAGTTCCACTAATTTACGAAACTTAATGTGATCATGTTTTGCCTGTTGTTAGAAATTAATACGTGGCCTCTACAAGGTTGTTCTAAGGGAAATGACGTGCTTGAATCACTCTTTAAGAGGACTTCACGTACAGTTGGCCTTAAAAACATGGGTTTGAACTTCATGGGTCCACTTATATGCGGATTTTTCTTTTCAGTAAATACCATAAATGCATTTTCTCTTCCTTATGATTTTCTTAATAATATTTTATTTTCACTAGCTTACTTTATTGTAAGAATACAGTATATAATACATATTAACACACAAAATATGTGTTGATCAGCCATTTATGTTATCAGCAAGGTTTCTGACCAACAGTAGGCTATTAGTAAAGTTTTGGGAGAGTCAAAACTTATATGCAGGTTTTCCACTGCGGGGGGGGGTGGGGTGGTCATTGCCCCTAAGTACTGTGTTGCTCAAGGGCCAACTGTACATCTAAGGGGCTGACCTGTACATAACAGAAGGGGAAAAAGGAAGGGATTAATAGGTACAATTAAAGTGTCCAACGCTTCCATGTATGCCACCTCATTTAACCGTCAACATTTGGGATAGATACTGTTATCCCATTTTACAGAAAGGAACAATCGGGTCTTAGGTTAACTTGCCTATAGTCTCACAATTTTTATGTACAGATTTGAGTCCATGTTTGTTTAATTTCAAATGATGTGGGTAAGTTAGGTATATAAGGTTAATTTTTAAAAAGTAATTGACACTATTAAGCGACAAGGAATAAGGTCATCAAGATTTTAAAAGAGAAAACACATGTACGTGTGCACACATGCACACATGTGTACCTATAAGCTCTTTAGATAGGCACGGTCCTCTAGCCTTGACATAGCATCCCCCTTAAGCATTGGCCTGTAAGCCTCAGGGTGAATCAGGTATAAAAGTACATTTCTCCTTCTTACTTCGGCTGTGGTGTTACCTACTGTCCAGGCTGAAATAGGTGGAAAGTTAAAGGATGAGTTTCTTAGCCAGGGCTTTAGGCTCTAGAACAATCCGACTTGCTGAATGTCCATCTCCTACCGAGCTTGTAATGCCCATAACATATTTCATCTCACTGGACAGTGCAGATGAAGGGGACGCTTATTCCCCACTCCTCTTGTTTTATTTTACAGAGAGAGATCTTCCATTAAAGGAACACCCTCTTCCTACCCCTTACTTCCAAGAAAAGCTTAGTGGTGGATAAGTTTGATCAGAGTTGGGGAGAAGACGCTAGGCCTGCTAGCTCTGTCCCTTCCACTCTGGGGGATCCAGTGGTTTTCAGGAAGCCACACTTCTTTTCTACTCCTCTGTGGGACGCCCCAGCTGTTCCAGCACAGAGAGAACCTGAGTACATTGGCTCAGACGGTTAGCAGAACTGACACCGATTGGCCATCAAGAAACATAGGAGGTCTGACAATTAAGTTCATGAACTCATCCTAGAAAAAGTGCTACATACCTCACTGCTGAATGTCACTATGGTCATCTTCAAAGTACTCCCCTTAGGAAGCTATTCACAAATGCAAGTGCCTGGTCCATCCTTCAAAGAAATTTTGGAACTCTTTTTCTGGAATGGCCATCAGAGCTGTCATCATATTACCCTTGACGTCCTGAATGTCATCAAAATGTCTTCGTTTCAGTATTTCCCTTATTTTCAGATAAAGAAAGAAGTCACTGGGGGCCAGGTCAGGTGAGTCGGGAGGGTGTTCCAATACAGTTATTTGTTTACTGGCTAAAAACTCCCTCACAGACAGTGCCATGTGAGCTGGTGCATTGTCATGATGCAAGAGCCATGATTTGTTGGCAAAAAGTTCAGGTCGTCTAACTTTTTCACACAGACTTTTCAGCACTTCCAAATAGTAAAGTTGGTTAACTGTTTGTCCAGTTGGTACAAATTCATACTGAATAATCCCTCTGATATCAAAAAAGGTTAGCAACATCGTTGCAACAAGTTCACAAACTAAATTGTCAGACCTTGTACACTTTGATCTCCATTTACATTCTCCCTGAGAGTGAAGCACGGTGTGTTATTTATTGAGCCTCTTTTAAATCCCAACAGTTGGGAGTCTGTAATTTCACTGATGAGACTGTGGGCCTCCCCCAGCTCCATTACTCTCACCAGATTTCCGTGATCAAAAGGGCAGAAATCCAACAAACATCCCCTGATACAGCTTTTCCCGTGTCTAACTTTTACATCACAGCTTTTCAGATTTTACTGGCTGGCATTTTTCTCCCAAATATGATTTGCGCTCAATGTTTTGTTGTTTGGTTTTGGATAAGATAAATAAACAATGGAGAATTAAACTCTGAAAAGATTTTTCAGAATTCATTTCAGGGACCATACTTTGTAAGAAGCCATCTCTAAAAACATAACACACAAATAGTATCAGGCCACCTATTAAAACAGAATGGTGTTCTCTCTCTCTCTCTCTTTCTTTCTCTCTCTCTCTCTTGCTCTCTCTCGCTCTTGCTCTCGCTCTCTCTCCCTCCCCTACCTGACTAGCTAGGATGGTTTCAGCAGGGAGAATAATGAAAATAAAGTAGTCTCAGTGATGTCAAGGGGAAAGCCCCTGATTTGTAGCTTTGGCCCATTTCCACGGTGTAAGTTTTCCCACCACCTCCGATCTCAGGTGATGTTACTGAAACCAGATTTGAGAAAAGATGAGCGCCATCAGCCCTCCCAAGTCAGTGCAGAGGGGCCGCAGCACACTGCTGGTCCAGGTTCCTTCCCGTGACCATAAATAGCCAAATAATAACAGTCACAGTATCAGCAGTCCCTCTAGCCAAGCAACTTCTGACCGTTCTGTGTAGCCCTGTCTGATGGCAGTGTCATGGATCCATAATCTTACAGTGTAGGGGACAACCACTACTTTGATATACAGAAATTGAGCCATGTTTCTGCTGCAATCTTCAGAGACTCTTTGTAACAATGAAATCATAAGCCTTGGCTGTACGGAATTCAACTTATATTTCTCTCTTGAGGCGCTATCTTCTTATCAATAAGAGATGCTTTATTTCTTTTTATAGCCAGGATTCCCCTGAGAAGACCATTATGCTATAATATTATTTAATATCTTTGGGACTCCTTTAGCCCAACTCTGTAATTCATGAGGTTGAAACCTTTGAGGCAAGTTCTTCAGGCATTACGCACGTTTCGGAAAAAAATGTTTCCTACTCGTGACTGCCCCTACATTTTGTAGTACTTTTAGAATCAACTGGGATCACCACTGTTTGAGAATATTGATTAACTATATCATAGTTTGAACTGATTTTTTTTTCTGACCAGAGGCAATAATAAATCTATCCATGTGCAGGAAATCTGGGATATGTCTCTGGTTTTACCAGTAATTGGCTGGGTGATCTTTGGCAAGTTGCCGAAGTCATCTGAGTTGCAGTTATAATATCTGAAGAATCAAGGAGTTGGAATAGATATTAAAAATGGTGGCTACCATTTTTTAGAGGATTTAGTATGTGCCAGGTCCCAGGTGATATGTTTTATGTCTACTAATTTATATCATTATCACCATAACTCCATAAGTTCGATTGTGTTAGTAGCTGCGTTTTTCACATGGGGAAACTGAGGCTTACAGTTTAAGCAATGTGTTCTAGACCGCACTGGTCGTAGTCAACAGAGATGAGACATGCAACTCAGCCTTAAGTCTAACTCCAAGGTACATCTCTTGAACCCTGATGCTCTCTTGCCTCCCATGTTCATGGCCACCAAGGCCACATCTGCATCTCACCTCCATCGCCCTGGGGTGTTTACAGAAATAGGTACCGTGCAGGAAAGTTGATACTTGCAGACATGCAAAGAACTAGAACTTGAACTGTGTGGGTTTTAGATGTTTTTAGATGATATACGAGGTCAGGGATCATTACTTAGCATCCCTCTGCACATCCTCGCTGGGAAATAAAGAGATCATTAAATGCTGTATCTATTCAGAGCAAATATTTTGGGAAGCTATTTTTGTATTCGTCTGATAACCTCTATAAATTCCAACTTTAAAAACAGGTGTTCCAGGCACCATGTCAGGCATGCATAAAACCGCTTAGAGCTCACAACACTCATTTTATAGAAAATGAAATGTAGAGATTTCAAGTTGCTCTAAGTCACAGGGCTAAGAAGTAGTGGGGCCCAAACTGAAACTCGCCTCCTCCAATTACAGAGCCCCGCCTCTAACCACTGCACACTGTGCCACACCTTCCAGCAGAGTTACGTACATCTATAAAAATTTATAAAAACGACTTTAAGTTTATAAAATGAATAAATATGCTGGACAAGGAGGCAAGTCAGAGATTTCAATTCTGCCTCTGGGTTTTCTCACTTACTTGCTGAATGACCTTGGGAAGTTTACCTATTTCAGAGGTATCAGCCTTCCATTCACAGTGTAACTGGCCTCTGAAACTTATGCCAGCTTTAAATTTGTCACTATTCTGGGGTTTAGTTTCTTACTGGGATAGCCTGTACCTCCTACAAGATAGATTATCAAAGTGTGACAATTATATAGAGGGTGCCAAAAAAAAATGCATACACATTTTAAGCAAGGAAAAAACTTGAAATTGTAATACTTAATATACACCGATAACAAAAATGAATGCAAGTCACGTTTGACTTCTGCAATTACAAGAGGTGATCAAAGTGGTTACCATCAGCTTTTCCCTTTCTTAAAATGTATATACATTTTTTTGGCACCGTCTGTACAATACATGATGCCATTTTGCCAAGACTTTTGGCAAAACTCCTTCATCAAGTTATATTAGCTCCAGTGGAGTTGGCACAGTCTTTGCAGATTGGGGTGCCCAACCATCATCCTTGCTCCATTCCGCTGCAGGGGACAGCAAGGAAGAGGGGAGGACATTTCTGTAATAAAACCCCATGAAAGGATAATGGTCCATGTGGATGTCTGCTGAATGTTCCTTGCATCAACCAGTCCAGCAGTGGAGAAGCTGGGCACAGAAGCCATGGTTTTCACTTGTTTACTAATCTAACATAGTCTGAAAATATAATTTCTCTTTTTAATCTTATAAAGCACATTATGTAATGTACATAAATAGTGCACATCTTAAGGTCCTAATGCACTTATCACAGTGTTGTATTCAGATATCAGCATTTTCTTGTCACCCTGAGCTATCCTTAAATTGCTTGTGGCAGGTATAAGTGGCACAGATGACAAATAGTCAGGGGAAACTTTTGATGAATGAGCAAATTAAGGAAGGAGCAGTTTAAAGGCGGCAGGGCTGTGGATTGAAATGCTGCACACACAGAGAATGTCTCTATCAAAAACAACGTGACAATATTAGTATCATTGTTATTTTAAGACAACTAGGAGTGATCACATTACTGGAGTTAATGACTTGTGACGAAAAGGAAATTGCTCAGAAGTTATGTGAATTGACCCCAAACAGAAATTAGCAAGATGTGACACTTACCATGTGAAATATGGATGATGGCCTATTGGGTTCTGCATAACACAAACTCTTTTTCCTTGACATTTGGGTTCTGCTGGGAAAGATTTTGGGGAAATGTCCCTGGGGACAAGATTCCTCAGAGTCCTGCCTGTCAGGGGAAATCCCAGATGAGGAGGCAGAATAAAGGAGCCGATGCAGGTGTTTGGACGAGGGAAACATCAGCACGTCTCTGTCTCACCGATCTCTGTGCTGGGTGACTTTTTACACAAAATCACATGATAGCCTTCACCACAATAGCCCAAACTAGGAACCCTCGTTTGAGGTGTTCTGTCAGTTTGCTGACTTGCTGAGGATATTTTCCTCATTTTATGTATGGCAAGAAATGAAATTAAGTGACATCAAAGGGCTTTCTCATGCTCAGCAGCTTACTATGCACTTGTTGACAAGGTAATCGTCAGGGACAGAGGCCATATTCAGCCCCAGGATTCCTGAGACACGAGGTGCCCCACTTGACTTCTCACTTAACAAACTGCACGTCCAGTTTTCTTGTGTCACTCTTGTTCTCTGAGAAGAATTCCAGCTACCTATCCCTGTGAAGGGGATTTGAACACCTTCTCCCTGGAGTGAGTCGCAAGGCTTGTAAAACTCAAAAAGACTGCCTTGATCGCTTCCGTTTACCAGAAATCGTGCGTGAGCGCTGAAGTAAAGTTAGGAAAACACTTAACCTGAGGAATAAAAGTCAAAAGAGAAAGCAATGTCATGAATGTAGTCATTGCTCGTCCATCAGCCTGAACATATATTGGGCCTTAAGACCCTCTCTGGACTCATATACTTTAATAGATTGTTCCCTTTCGGGTAATAGGAAGAAACAAGCAGTACATTTCACTGTCACCACCAGGTATGGCAAAAGCACTTCTTCTGCTTTCCATGTCCCAGAGTGTGTTTGGCTCCGTTAAACAGCTAATGGGACCATCAGGATGAACACAGCACTTACGATGTCGGGGAATGACCTACACACAGGGTGCGTGCTCATTCATTCTGTCCTCAGGACACCTCCACAGGGTAGGTGGTTTTGTGTCCTCACTACACGCAAGGAAACTGAGGCACGGCTAAGGTTGGTTCTTCTGTGGGGTCACAGAACAAGCAAGTGGCAGAGCTGGCATTGGAACCCAGGGAGTCTAGCTCCAGCATGCGCTTTCCAGCACCACATCAGACAGCTGTTCACTGGGGTGTATTGCCAGTATTTTCTTTCTGGTTTTCCCAGTAGCTTCCTAGTGTGTACATATAGGTCCTTTTTATCCTTGTCTAGTTTTTAAAGAAACTCTTTTACTGAAGCAAGCCTCTTTTACTTGTCTTCCGGTTTGAAATTTCAGACAAAATATGCATCTTGGTGGGGGGAGGGAGTGTGGGAGGGAATGTGTTCTGCATGACAAAGTCCCCAAGAAGACCACTGGAAATGTTAAGTCTACACACACATCCCTTTGAGGCTATCAAAGTGGGCTTTATTTCCCACACAACAGGCCCATGATCATTCACCACCAGGCAAAACTGAAATACCAGAAAACCACGTGGCACCTACGAGACCACCAGGACTACATAACCCAGGACTCTAGCCGGTGGCCATATTTATCTTGAGTTCTCCACCACTAGTCTGCAGTTTGGAGTCTGAGATGACCCAAAATTGCTCTACACCCCAAGTATATTACTGCAACCTCCTCCCGTTTGTAGATTACACTCCACCTAAGTTATCCACTCTGTGTCACAACTTATCTCATCTTGCTTTTCTCTAATCTGTCTACATGAGTGCTCAGCGAGACAGGGCTTGAGGTCTGATGGGAAAGGATACCTGAGAGTCAGGAATTAAAGCTTGTGGATAAAAACGGACAAATTGGTCATGACCACGCAAAGTCAGTCTTCCTGATTTTGCCAAAGGGACCTTTTAATTTGTCACTTGCATGGACCTCTGAGGACGCCTGGGGAATTGCAGTGTTCATCTGTGCGACGCCTGTCACTCACGAAGTGGTTCTTTGACCAGTGCACTGTTTCTCCTCAGCCACGTTAGAGCAAACATCCAACACTGAGGATAGCAGAACCGAGGACTGGCGCTGTGTAGGACGCACTCGTGAATTGTTGAGCTGGAAATAAAAGAAATGGGATGGACTTCAATACAAATTATGCTTAGAGCTAGGGATTCACTGTAAATAGTGTACACTCTTCCAGCCCCGGAAGCCCCAATTCTTATGTCCTAACAGGTCTCCTGAATAAAGAGACCTAGATGATGGGATGTGGGTTAAAAACGTTAAAATATTTGGAGGACACTTTCACTAGAAGAATGTGACTGACCGTCACTCTGTATATAAAAGCAGCACCGGTTTGCAGTTTCACTTTCAGCCACTCCCTTATCCCCACTGTCTATTTCCTAATACGCCTCTGGTGCCTCTCTCAAAAGACCCAAGAAAAGTCCCATTTGGAGTCTGCTTCTCAGTTACATTTATGATGATGTCACCTTGATGCAGACAAATGAGAATAGATTAACATAAAAGATAAGGCTTGGCCATTAATTAAAGTTTGTTTGACTTCAAATCTTAGGCTCTTTCCCTTGGCTAAGATCAGCTCTCTTATTTTTTTTAATGGTGATTGATTATTTTAATGAATAGTCTTTGACAGTCTCTACACTTTATTGACTGTGCACTCATTAATTAAAATATTTGAGTACTGACTACTCAAAATATGTACTTTAAAATTTATATATAGGGTGTATGTGTGTATGTGTACTTGTGTGTATATGTGAAATATTATATAGGTTATAGAACAAATGCAAAAATAGACATTTTTAAGGGATGAGATAATGAATATAAGAGTTTTAATAATAAGTTCTTCCTGCAATCCCACGCTTAGTCTGTGAACGTCGTGGGATGTGCACACTTCACTGCATTGGTTTGTCTGGACAAATGGACATCATTTGTGAACATGCTGAAAATGCAAGTGACCAATTCACACACGATGGAGAACCTGGACTTTTGAATGCAGAAACACAAAATATCAGATTGAGCATTCATCCCCTTTCAGATGCTTTCAAGACAGCTAAGTTTGGCAATGTGGGTTTCTCCTCCTGCTGTGCCTCTCTGAAGAAGAGCACATAATTCAGAAAAGACATAATGCAAGCACAAAGTCCAATAACTATGTCCGGTAGCATTTTATGAGATAAGACTCTCATTCGTAAAAGGTGATATGAACCAAGAGCAGCCACACAAAATGAAGCAAAAAGAAGCTGTAGAGCATATCTCCTGTCCTGGAGGGGTTTGGTACCAAGAATGGCCAGGATGAAATTGGCACAACGTAGCCCTGGGCCATCGGAAGAAGAGCAGAAGGAAGGACCTGGGGAAGGAAACCTTAATTTCTGATCACAACTCTGCCACTTAGTTGGGAAGTATTCTACTTCACTTAGCTTTTTTTTCTACAAAATGTATATCTACTAAAATACTTAAAAATTCAATTCAATGAAAAGAAGTTCAAATGTCAGACTCAACTACCTTGGCTTAGGGATCTGGTTTAATCATTGTTTGCACCTCCCGCAGGACCTCCCACATTGCGAGCACTTGGTAACTTTTTATTGACCTGACTTTATTTAATGGGACACCAATGTTTATCAGCACTGACAGGGCCGCCTAGACACCAGCATAAGTCTTATGTGCCTGTTGTGTGTGGAAAGCACAGAGGAGTAAATCCAGCTCACATAAATCCATTTTGGGGAGGATTTGTGTGTAGTGAGGGGTATGTGTAGAGTGATGTGGAAATTAGGTTGTAGAAAGAGGAAGAATAAGGACGCAGCTGACAAAGACTCGGGCAAATCCAGTACCACCCGAGTCAGGGCTGGCCCCTCGAAATGGTGAAATGGTGTCTCCACCAAGCTGTGGCCGCCTCCTGAGTCAGACCGTGGGCACAGGGACCCAGGTGAGTGGTAGATGGGCAGAGCGCACACAGGCAGACAGTCCTCGATCTAGGCAAACGAGGACACTTCCCCAAACTCATTCCGTACCCCTCATCGTGGAACTATTTTCATTTTGCTCTCTGGTAACCCTTCATGTCCATTTTAATTTCATCTCACCTCTGCAAAATGTTCATGGTTTTTAAAAGGCACAACCCCATCTGATGAGTGTCTGGACCCTCCTTTCCTCTGACACTACACTGTTGCAACCTCTACTGCTGCAAAGTGTTGCTCATTTTCATTTCTACTCAGTGGCATTTGCTTGGCATATACTGGTCCCTCTTTTAGTGACAAGCTAGCCATACACGTAAATCAGATTTCGGTGAAGGGACTTTCCCATGTTTTCCAGAGTGATGGATTTGGGGGGGAATGCGGGAAAGTAGATGAATTGTTCTTTATTATATTATACAAAAGCCCCGAGGATAAAGAAAAGATTAATACATTGGACTGCATTACAATGAAGGATGTCTGTTCATCAAAAGATGTTAAGACTGTCAGCAGGCAAGCCACACAGTGGGAAAAGATACTTGCAATACCTATATCCAACCAAAGACTTGTATCTAGAATATAAAGTAATTCCTACAAATAAATCCATAAGCCACGCCAATTTAAAAAAAAAATGGGCAAGATTTGAATAGACATTTATAAAGAAAATAACCAAATAGCCAATCAGTGCATAAAAATGGTCCTCAACTTAGCCATCAGGGAAATGCAATCGAAAACCACAGTGAGATATACATTCACTACAATTACTACACTTAACATGACAAAGAACCAAATGCCTTGGTGAAGATGGGGAGCAGCTAGAACACTGCTTTGGGAGTGTAAGTTCTCACAGCGACGTGGGACTCGGTGGCATGGCATTACCTAATAAAGCCTGACATACCTTCCAATCCAGCAACCTCCCTCTGAGGGATAGAAATGTATATTTGTGCCCCAAAAAAACGTGTATACATGACCGGACAATTAAGTTCGCGAACTTGTTGCAACCATGCTGCTAACCCTTTTTTGCTATCAGAGGGATTATTCATTATGAATTTGTACCAGCTGGACAAACAGTTATCCAAGTTTACTATTTGGAAGTGCTGAAGAGGCTGCATGAAAAAGTTAGATGACCTGAACTTTTTGTCAACAATTCATGGCTCTTGCATCAGGACAATGCACCAGCTCACACGGCACTGTCTGTGAGGGAGCTTTTAACCAGTAAACAAATAACCGTATTGGAACACCCTCCCTACTCACCTGATCTGGCCCCAATGACTTCTTTCTTTACTGGAAGATAAAGGAAATATTGCAAGGAAGACATTTTGATGACATTCAGGACATCAAGGGTAATATGACGACAGCTCTGATGGCCATTCCAGAAAAAGAGTTCCAAAAGTGCTTTGAAGGGTGGACTAGGTGCTGGCATCAGTGCATAGCTTCCCAAGGGGAGTACTTCAAAGGTGACCTTAGTGATATTCAGCAGTGAGGTATGTAGCACTTTTTCTAAGATGAGTTCGTGAACTTAATTGTCAGATCTTGTAAGAATATTCTTAGAAATACTATTCATAAAAGCTGGAAATAACCCAAATGTTCACCAGCAGTAGATTGAGTGAATAAATTGTAGGATAGTCCTAAAAGGGACTAATAAGATTAAAAAAAACACAACACACCAACTTGATACATGCCACCACTTTTAAACCATGTCACAGATTTAAAGGTGAAAGAAAGGAGCCAGAGAAGAACACACGCTTTGTGATTCCATCTATATAAAGTTTTAAATTAGGCAAAACTATTGGATGGTGATAAAAGTCGGGAGACATTTTTTTTTTTTTTTTCAATAAGGAGCAGGAGGTGGGTGTGACCTGGGAGAGGACAGAGGGGCTCTGGCGTGCTCTCAGAACTCTGCCCCTTATCTGGGCAGTAGTGACACGGGTGCTCTTGACTTTGTGAAAATTCAATTTATGTGTTTTTCTGTATGTGTGTAACATTTCAGTACAAAGTTTATTTTACTCGTTTTAAAAATTGATGGAAAGCTAATTTGATGAATTAATTTGATAAAGCACTTTGGTAAGTGTCTCACAGTGGCTGCCCTGTGACATTCAGAAACTAAGGTATTCACCGTCTTCCCAAAACGTGATCAAAGGTCACCAGAAATTCTCAGAAGCTAGGGTCGGTGATGCTGAAATGGTCCTGACATGGGAATCTTCCTCTTAAATCATCTGTAGCCTTAAAGATGAAAGTATAGGATGCCTTCGTGACAGGAGGACGAACACAGAGAGAGAGACCTGAGCAGGTCAGTGTTGCAGGAGGATAATTAATTGGTCTGGTACTAGAAAAATCTTCTTTATCTCCAGTTCACGCAGAGCTCAGCTCAGCTATGGACGGACCTTTGGAGAGCATTGTTCAAGCCACTAGTCCTTGTCCTCTGGATCCTAAAAGGACTTTCTGAATATAATGGGCCCCAGAGGGCTCGTAACCTTGTGTTTTATGTGTCATGCCCTGTATTTGATATTATATAACCATGACCAACTTTTCATCTGCTTTTCAAGCTCAAAATACGCTGGCACACACACAAAGAGAACGTGTTTATTACATCAAAGCCTATATGGTAGTCATTTCATAGGACCCATTTCCTCTGTGAAACTGCAAACCAATTTCCTTGGGATACCATTGAAGATGATTCATCCCCATTTTCAGCTCATTTTCTCCATTTCTTACTGGGGACCTTTAGCTTTCCTGTACAGAAGGCCTAGTTTCCCTGTGCACATTGTCCTTCTCATTTTCCCCTTTTGTTTGTTATGTTTTCTTTTGGGGCTTTCTGATGGGGACCAAATTGTCTGAAATCTGCTGGTGAATCATTTGTTCTTTTCACATCCTCCCCAGAAAGCCACGCCACACAATACCTTTCTGGATAATGTGCTTCTTTCATCACGGCCCATGTGGCCACACTGATTTTAAGCAACTCTCCCGATTCTGAAGTTCAAGTAGGCGGGTGCAGAAAAGGATTTCTGGGTTTGGTGGCAGTGCCAAGAGGTAGCTAAGGGGACACTCGGCCATCTCTGCCATGCTTCCTGTGTTTTGATGTGAACAGCTTCCCATTACTCAGGCATATGTAAAGTGTAGTGCCTGGCCACTTCCAACTCCCCCATGACTGTCCTCATCCCTTTAAGTCACCTTTTATATAGGAATTTGGGGCTCTTCACTACACCCAGGTTGACCAGGAAGTCCCCCCAAATCTGTTTAGCAATCCATAAAATAAACAACAGTCACATCATAAGAGTGTCACAGAACGAACCCGGGACCCAATTCTGGAACAGGGGAGTGTTTCCTACAGTCCCGACTTCCCCTTTCTATGTCCTTTCCCCCCTCACACAAACTCTCTGTTCCAAATCCTTGGTTATTCCCATCCCTGATAATTCCCCACTAAGGTGTCTATCATCCCACGAACTTAGGTGTAGAAAAACCTTCATATATGGATTCATTGGTTGATTCATTTATTTCACAAGTATTTACTACATAACGACTGTGTGCCCGGTCCTGTCTGAGATGCTGGAAATACAATTGTGAGAGGTATGATCACTGTGCTTGTCCATAAATTTGGGGACATCCAGTATGACCAACCCCCCATAAAGAACTATGCAGGCCACAATGAAGATGGCACAGTAGGTAAACCCTGTGTTTACCTTCTCTCACAACCACATCAAAATTACAACTAATCTACAAAACAACCATTATTGAGAATCACCTAAAATCAAGCTGAACTGAAGCCTTTCAACTAAGGACGTGCAGAAGAAGCCAACTCCAGACTTATAGGAGAGTCAGAGACGCGGAACAGGCTGGTCCTACACCCACGTGTGACCGTTAAAGATCGGATGGTACATTTCAGCGGTGGGGGTCCCTCCCCATCCCCTAGAAGGGCAAAAAATCCCAGCCCAGCATTCTAGTGCCAGGGAGAGAAGGCCCCATAATTTCTGGTTGTGAAAAACAGTGGAGATTGTGGCTGAGTGAGATAGTGGACAGTGGAAGTCCCAGGCACTCCACCTAAAGGGACCGTGCATGGACTTAACCACCAATGGAATCACTCACTATGAGCCCCAGCACTGAGGCAGCAACTGGAGAGGTGGCAGGGACATATGGTGGGGAACTGAGTTGTCTGGCTTGGGACGGGGGCTGGAGAGACAGGTTTCTGCTGGACGGGGGAGCGGATGGAGGCAGCTCCTGGTGTGTGAACACAGGTGCCAGCCATTTCTGAGTCTTCACTGTTCATTCACCCCACATTGGCAATTTGAGAGCTGGTCTTACCCAACTTTCAGACACACCCAGGCCGCTTCAGGTGGCTTTTTCATCCAGCCTGTCTGCCTTGGCTCAAGCTGCAGACTTTCCTAGAATGTCAAAGGTTCACGGAACCCAGACAAACAGCAACTCGCTTGAGCACGTCCTGCACCTCTGGCTGAGCAGCCCTAAGCCGGCACTAGTGGCAGCCAGCCTTGGTTCAAGGCTTGGCCTTTCAAGGCACTTCTAAGCACAGCACAGGTGGCAGACATCTGCAAATTTCTTTGTGGCTTTCACTGGGTGGCCCCAGGTGGGGCACAGGCTGTGGCTAAAGTAGACCTACAGCAGATTCCCTCCAAGATGGTCCTGGGGCTGGCGCCCCCAGTGGCTAGCTTCAAAATGAGCTGGAGCATCACCCAGCCGTCTCCAAGTACGACAAACCCAAGGGGCGGATTGGGCAGGCACCAGAGTCCTGCTGAGGCAGATCCTGCTCTGTAGGATCAGCCCCTGCACAACTCTTCCCCTGTAGTCAACGCCAGTCCTCACAACCAGTGAGACGAACAGTCAGTCCCTCCCATTGATGTGCAATTATCAACCAAGGCTCAACTACAAGAGGAGGGCACACACAACCCACACAAGGGACACACCTGGAGTGCACAGCTCAGGTGACCAGAAAGACTGTGCTACTGAACCCCACAGCTCACCTACTACATAAGGCCACTCTACTAAGATCAGGAGATATAGCAGCCCTATCTTATACATAGAAACAAACACAGAGAGGCAACCAAAATGGGGAGACAAAGAAACATGTCCCAAATGAAAGAACAGAACAAAGCTCCAGAAAAAGAGCTAAGTGAAACGGAGACAAGCAATTTACCAGATGCAGAGTTCAAAGCACGGTTTATAAGGATGCTCAATGATCTCAGGGAGAACTTCAACAGACAGATAGGAAGCATAAAAATGGAGATGAAAACCATAAAAAAGAATGAGTCAGAAACAAAAGATACAGTAATGGAAATGAAGACTATATTACAGGGAATTAACTGTAGATCAGATGAAGCAGAGGATCCAACCAGCGATGTAGAAAATAGCAGAAAACACCCAAGCAGAACAACAAAAAGAAAAAAGAATCCAAAAAATTGAGGAGAGTTTAAGGGGCCTCCAGGACAATATCAA
Organism: Rhinolophus sinicus; assembly: GCF_036562045.2. Classification (NCBI taxonomy): domain Eukaryota; kingdom Metazoa; phylum Chordata; class Mammalia; order Chiroptera; family Rhinolophidae; genus Rhinolophus; species Rhinolophus sinicus. The sequence continues at coordinate 103,347,045 of NC_133752.1, read as the reverse complement.
GTGTACCAACATTTGCATTATAAGGATACCAGAAGGAGAAGAGAGAAAGCAAGGAATTGAAAACATAGTTGAAGAAATAATGACAAAAACTCCCCTAACCTGGTGAAGGAAATAGATTTTCAAGCCCAGGAAGCACATAGAGTCCCAAACAAGATGAACCCAAAGAGGTCAATGCCAAGACACATCATGATTAAAATGCCAAAGGTTAAATACAAAGAGAGACTCTTAAAGGAGCAAGAGAAAAGCAGTTAGTTACCTACAAGGGAGCCCCCATAAGACTGGCAGCTGATTTTTCAACAGAAGCTTTTCAGGCAAGAAGGGAGTGGCAGGAAATATTCCAAGTGATGAAAAGCAACAACATACAACCAAGATTGCTCTACCCAGCAAAGCTATCATTTAGAATTGAAGGTCAGATAAGGAACTTCCCAGACAAGAAAAAGCTGAAGGAGTTCATCGCCACCAAACCAGTATTACAAGGAATCTTAGAGGGACTTCTTTAAGATAGGAGGAGGTTAAGAATGGGTGAAAGGGGAGGGATTAAGAAGTGCAAATTGGTTGTTACACAGTACTCATGGGGGTGTAGGTTATAGCATAAGGAATATAGTGAGTAATATTGTACTAACTAGATGTGGTGCCAGATAGGTACTAGGTCTATCAGGGTGATAGATGGGAATGGGGTTGGGGTCACGGGGGAAAAGCTGAAGGTGTTAAGAGATACAAACTGGTAGTTAATACAGTGTGGGGAATATAATCAACAATGCTGTAAAGGTCATGTAAGGTGCCAGATGGGCACTGGACTTACCAGGAGGATCACGTCATAGACTGTGTAGATGCCTGACCAATGTGCTATACACCTGAAGAGCTAAAGTAAAATAATGTTGAATGTCAACTATAACTAAATATATAGGTACATATAGTCACAGGATGTGGAGTAGAACATAGGGAAGATAGTCGATGGTATTGTAACAGCTATTAGATGTCAGAGGGGTAGTAGCTTGGGGAGGGGGTTATCACTTTATGAGGGGTGTAAATGTCTAACTATTACTAACTATGACATTGCTTTGTACACCTGAAACTAATAAAAAAGAGAGAAAAGCATACATAATTTCAAAAATGAGTAATTGATCAACTATATGAAATTTGTCAGAAATATCAAATAAGATCACAGAAAAATGTTGTGGATTTTGCAATTAGAATGTACGTACAAAGTGCATGATGAAGACATTTCTGGGGTGCTGGTCTGGAAAGGGTTCGTTTTACAAAACATAGTTAGGTACTAGAATTAAAATGTATATAATGGCATCAAGACTAAAATGTCAATATGATTTTTAAAACTGCAATTACAACAATTTCAAGTGATATGAAGCAGAGGATAGATGCAACACCAAAGCCTGTTTTATTTTATTCAACGAATGCCTGTAAGGTACCCATGACATGCCAGGCACTGTTTGAAGCTCTTTGCAAATATTAACTGATGTATTACGCCCAGCAATGCTTGGAGGGAAGTACGATATCAATCCCGTTTTCCAGGTGAGAAAACTGAAGCACAGACAAGTTGAGTCACTTATGTTCACACAACTCAAGGCAGCACAGCTGGTGTGTGGCAGAGGCAGGTGTGGAGCCCCAGCTGTCAAGCTCCGGACTCTGTGTTCTGAATGCCTGGCTTGCTGCAAAATGGTGGGATATTAACAGAATTGTTGAGATCAGGGAAGGCTTCCCGGAGTAAGTGCTGATGGAGCTGAGAGGAGGAAGGAGAGTAGGTGCTAAAAGTGTGTGTGGTGGGGTGATTTTGAGGTAAACCTTCAGTGGATCAACTCAAGATAACTGAGAGTTCAATTATATATTTTTCTCCTCAATATCAAAAGATAGTGGATTTCTGACTGTTGGTGAGGGAAACGCTTCTTCTCCAGTCCTACCCTGGTCCACGCAGAGGGAACCTCATTCATGCAATGCTTCCGGCCCTGCTCCTCCACTTCACTCCTTCTCAGAGGAGGGTGATAGTCTGAGATGTGAGTCCAGAAAGAGAAAGTGGACTGGCCTTTCCCCAGCCCTTTCATTTGGGGGAAGCCCCCTCCAGAGGATGTACCCTCCCTCCATGGGAGGTTGAGAGCCTGTGACAGGATGGGTAAGTCGATGCAAACAGGCTTACCCACAGATATAAGCCACCTTTTCCAATATGATTAGCTTTCCCAGATATAAAGGTACTATTTAGGACTTGCCACTGTCTTACTCTTTTGTCTTATTTCTCAATTGTTTAGAACTCGAGGGGGAAGAGGCATATTATCTCCTGAGGCTTCTCAAAGCCCAGTCCTGGGCTCAGGAGCTTGCTGTTGAGTGTTTAATCCAGCCTGTCTCTTGCAGAATAGTTCAGAGGAGCCCTGGTGAAGGCATAGCCCCACGGAACATGTCCCACAGGGAGTGGCTGCAGAAGCCAGAGCGCCCCTTCTGCATCCTGCCAAAGCCATTTACCCAGGTAGACCTTGGGGATAGTTTTCACTGGATGGTCCTCTAATGCAGGAACTTAGGTCCGTGGAAGACTGTAATTTCATTCTTTTCCTCGTCCCCGTAAAATCAATCCAGATATCGCCACACTCCCCTGCATATCCCCCGTCAGTACATATATGCCCCTTTGAGGTTTATGTTTACTAAAGTAAAACTGTGTCACCCACTCATTGTGTTCCATGACTTATCAACCTGAGGTTTGGTTCTGGAATTTGTCCTACTTATATTCTGTCTTTTGCAATGAAGAGCTTTTGCAACCTGGTTGGTCTCTTGACTCTCACCTTCCTCTTTCTTGGCCTTGTTTCTAACTCACAGTTAGCATGTCCCAACTCCCTTCTGCTGTGTGGTTTCCTGAACCTTCACCTCAGCTACGACCGTACTAAATTCCCTTCCCCGTACCCCTCCCTACTTAAAGGCAAAAATGGAAACATACAATATGATGGATATTACTTGGACTCTACTACCAAAGGAGAGCAATAAATCAATGTGTTCCCCATCTCCATTCCTCAAAAATCCCACTAATCTTTGAGAGTCATGGTCATCTACAAGGAGCCAGTCCCCATGCCATGTATGACGTCGGGGTGTCCAGTTGATTCACTCAACAGGCCATCTGCCGGCTGTTTGTCCTTCACTTAAATGTTAGGTTATTGTGTTTCAGTTTCAAACTGAATGTGGTTGTCACCTGCAATGACTGCCAGTGGAGAGAATAGAAGAGTTTGGGTTGGTTGGTAGGTAGGTAGGTGGGTTGGTCGGCTATGGAACTATGAGAACTAGTTTGAGGCTTCTGCTGATTCTGCTACAAATCGGTGTTCATTATGAAGCATGTGGCTGGGATGCGGGGTGCTGCACAGGGCCACTCAGACCTGTGGGGCTGCCATTTCCCTCGCACACAATTCCCCAAGTCCCTGCTTTCTTTACTCTTTTCTTTGGACTCAAAGAATTTTAAATCCCTCTCTGGTTGCTTAAGTAAAACGGCAGTTGTGTCCAAACCCACGCCATAAACACAACCATGGTGTTTACCAACAGGAGCAAGTGAGAACTAAAAGTATCTCCGGTACCCATGCCCACGAACTGAATTTGTATAGCGACCTGCAACGCCAGTGCAAATGGCAAAGATGACAAGAAAGGCAGGTTTCTTTCTCGCAGCCTGAGCCCTCAATCCAGTATTTCCTTTGGTTCTTGATATCTGGTTTCTCAGCTGAAACGTTTCCTCCAAACTCAACGGTAGAGGCTGAGGAGGCTTTAAGTACTTGGGTTTGTTTTAGGAGCTCAGTCGCATCCTAAGATGAGATATTTTCTGCCTGCTTCTTGGGTGAAAGCACTCACTGTTCTTTGCACCACCTTTCAGCTCTTACACCAGGTTGGGCAAATCATTTTTTCGTACGGTCTTCCTCAATTTGTATATCTGAACACCGAGTCAAATGAAATTTTTCTTCTTTTCAGGGATTTGGTGATGTCTAATGGAAAGATGTTGAGGAAACTAAGACACATTAGTACTGTCTACGGGAGTTTCCGTATGTCCCCCTCTGCTCCAGGATTACCAAATCAGCAATGCCGTCCTGAGAAAGAGTAACCCACACAATGACTCCTTATTTCATCCCAGAGAGATGAAAACAGTGAAGTCAAGTACATCGTTAAAATTAGAATCTTCTGTGTGGAGAAGCTTCAGGGGCTCCCTAGACACAGAGCTGTCAAGTTCCAGCAAGGAGCGTGCTGGAAGGGGACATTGCCTAATGTGCTTGAGCCATTTGAAGTAACCCCCAGGCAGAACGAATTGTAAGGGAAGACGTCGCGCGTTTTCTTCTTCGTGACCAGGAATGAGTTTTCACAGCCGTGGTAATATCCATAGAAGCGGAAGTCATTGCAGGCTAAGCATAGGATGAACTCATAAATGGCACATGAAGAAAACGGAGAGAGTCGTATAAGCACAACAGATTGTTTGAAAAGCTAACATAAAGACACATCTGTGTTTCCCAGGTTTTATGAAGGCCTGTAGCCAATTTACAGAACCATTCAACTTTTAGTGGTTGAATCCAAACCTAGGCTTTTTCAGACTCAGTGTATGTTACCTTGTGCAGGCAGGCTTTCTTTTGTTCCTTAACAATATCAGCTGTCGCAGGATTGGGAAAACTTAGAATAGTTTTGAAAATCCTCATCATCCAATGTAGGGAGCCATTCCATAGCCAGGAGAAAATGACCAGATGAGCTGGTGCTCCAAGACCAGACATGCCCTGTGGTTTAATCAACAGCTGCCCACTTGATGCTGCCATTATCTTAAATCCCAAATGGAATTAATAGAACTTTCTCATTGCTGTGCATACCACCTTGTGCTCAACACCTTAGCAGTTACTTAGGAAGCTCTGTCTCCCATTTACTGCTTTCTTTAGTTCATGATACTCACGTGGCCTCTTCACTGTTGAGTCTGTGATCTTGGCTTCACCGAGACGTGTCATAATGTATCTACCAGGGCGACAATGCCCAGGGATGACAGTGCCCAGGGATGATTGTTGAACTGGAGATTGAAAACCTTAACGCCAAATAAAACAACTGTATAACTTTGAAGTCCTCCTGGGATGATATATGCTAACCCAACTCATACTACAAAGTACTTCGAAGGTGACCGTAAACATATAAATCAGAAAGTTCATTTATAAATTGAAAATGAGATTCAAATAATGAAATGTCTTTTTATCCATTTGTGTTCACAGGACTTCTGGCTTGCAGTTGTAGTGTTTTCCACCATTATCTGATGGTGGTTATGTTGTAGGACCAAAGTTTCTGTCCTTTAGGTAATACAAAGTATCAGATAAAACTTATAAGAAGGCAGTGACCTCAGTGAGGGGGATAAACATGCAAAGAACCCGCCTTCACCACCTTCCAAACCACATAGAGTTTGCCACTCAATGTTGCTTTGTCTCCCCAAAAGACACATTGTTTTCCTTTGTATCAACCAAATAGGTTTTACATTATTCTATTTTTCTGAGGAATACATATGATTTTTAATGCATGTGAAATAAAAATGTTAACTATGCATATACCCATGTTGTGACACTGGGGTCATTTTTTCCTTTCTCTCAAAAGTGGCAAAAAATAATAAATGATTCATTCTACCGGGGAGTTAGCTATAAACATCACTAAATGTTCTGACTTTTCAATTCAACAATATTAGGGTAGTTAGTGGTAATGAATTATTAAAGATGCCTTGGTCAGGAAAATGTCAGTGCCTCTTTTCTGAAATGACATTATTTCTCTTCAGAACAGGATTGTCAAAATATAGCTGGAAGAACAATGAGAGTGAAGGAATACATCATTTAATTTTGTTAATGTCAAAAGTTTCCTAGAGTTCAAGTGGTTGGTTTCTAAATGGGCATTTGTGCAGAAGTCTCCCAATATTTGTTAAGGAGGAAAAAAAAATAGTGGCGAGTGCAAAGGGAACTTAGAGATGTGTAGAAAAGGAAAACAAAGGTTTGTTCTAATAACAACTTGTTGCTAAAATTAAGGACCAATGAAATGTTAAACACAGCTGCCACAGGCTAGAAAGTGGCAACACAGTATGAAGGATGGTTGCAAATTTATTCTCTCCGAAGATCTCAAAAGGATAAGCACAATTGTTATGTAAGGACAGCATTGTCCCACTAGGGCAGGGGAGCCAACTGCGGCCCATGATCCATTGTTAATTGGCCCGCAGCAAATTCCAAAAATATATTTAGTTTACTTAAATAAACCAGGTGAGGCAATACGTACTTCACCTCCAGTGAGTGACCCGGCTGTTTGTGTATTTTACCGCATATGGCCCTTGGTGAAAAATGTTGAAAAAAGTTTGGACACCCCTTGTTATGCAGGGTGTCGTGTGGGGAGCCTGCGGAGTCTCTGCTCCCGCTCCCCACATAAGAACGCAGGATACGGTGAGGCCAAAAAGGAACACCCACGGAGCCATAGGTAGGGGAGTCATACCACTATATTCTCGCAGGCAGCTGGGTTGGAGAAACAGGAAGCAGGAGCCACACTGTTCGCAACCCTCACTGCGCTGCTTGCAGGCTCAGCCACCATCTTCTTGCTAGCTCCCATTTTTCCTCTTCTAGCGTAGCCACGGCAGTTATATTAATGGCCAATGGCTCACTGGTTACAGCTGACGGCCAACTAGCCACAGCTGATGGCCATCCAATCGCAGTTGATGGCCATTTACTACCTGAGCCAGCACCTTTCCACGTGAGGCCGAGAGCCTGGAAACTGCACTCCTGGCTCTGTCCTCACACCCTTGCACTAGGGTAATACAGTGCTCAGGTGACAAAAAGCACAGGGCATGCTGCGGGCCCTAGAAGAGACTGCGGTCCACCTGGGAAGGTCATCTGTATACATAAAACAACTGGGGCAAAACCAAGTGCTGCCCTGGGTCCAGAAAATAAGTGTGAGAAGAGGAAGAACATTGAGGGTGAGAGTGATCTTGGAACATAGAGGGCCTTCAGCTGAAATTGGAAAGAAAGGTAATATTTGGAAAGGAAAAAGGCAAAACAAACAAACAACCTTTTAATTGTGGTTAAAAAACAACAACAAACATAACAAAAAATGTCCCATCTTCACCATTTTTAAGTGTACAGTACATTTGTGTTAACTATATGCATCTTATTGTGCAATAAATCTCCAGAACGTCCCATCTTGGAAAACTAAAACTTTACTCCCACTAAACAACGTCCCTTTCCCCTTCCTCCCAGCGCCTGGCACCCACCCTTCTACTTTCTGTCTCTATGAATATGACTATTTTCCACACCTCATATAAGTCCACCCAAACAATATTTCTCCTTTTGTGACTAGCTTATTTCACTTAGCCTAACGTCCTTGAAGTTCAACCTTGTTGCAGCATATGATAGGATTTCATATTACTGAGCCGTTGAATGCACATACACGTTCAGGTTATTTCTTTATCCATTAACGCACCAGTGGACAGTCAGGTTATTTCCATGTCTTAGCTGTTGGGAATAATACTGCTATGAACACAGGTGTGTATGTGTCCCTTTGAGATCCTGTTTTCAGTTTTTCTTAATATGTACCCAGAGTGGAATTGTTGGATCATAAGGTAGTTCTATTTTAAAATTTTTTGAGGAACTTTGGAAGAAGCAAAACTTTTGGCAAGGTGGCTCCATTATCCGGGAGGGTTAGTGTCTGTTAAGGGACGTGTGACAACCAGTGAGGACCCTGGCCTGAGTGACTGCATCAGAGGCTTCCAAGGGGGACATGAGTTGGCCAGGTAAGGAGACACAACCACACGAAGGCCCAGGAGGCAGCAGAAACACAAAAATCCTGTGAAGCAAGCATTTGATGAGCCACAGTGGTTCTTTGCTAGGATGTAGCGTGGTGAAAACGATATACTAAAGATGATCATTTACCACAAATTCACTTCTCAGACACATATTACCTGCCTTCCTTGTGTGCTGCACTAGTCTAAATGCTGGGGACATGGTATTGAACAATACAGAGAAACTACTTCACACACGCCTAAACTTCAGTAGAGGGAAACAGGTGATATGCGAGTAAAGTGTGTGTGTGTGTGTGTGTGTGTGTGTGTGTGTGTGTGTGTGTGTGTAAAATAAATCAGGATGACACATGCTATGTAGAAAAATCAAGCAGGGTAAAGGAGCCATAGGGGGAGACAATTTTAGAAAGGTGGAGGGCAAGGTTTGCTTCTCTGAGCAGAGACTAGGATGAAGCAGAAAGCAAGCCCAATGGGTTCCTCAGATTAGAACACAATATTCCAGGAAATGCAATGGTGACTGCCAAGACCATGAGGCACAAATATGCCTGAGGAAGGGTGAGACGGACAGTGTGGCCAGGGCCCGCGGGGTGGGGGGGTGGGGGTGGGCGGGGCAGAGGTCGATTTTGGCTTGGAGTGAGGGGATGCCAGCAGAGAACGTAAGGAGGTGTTGGAGGCTGGCTGCATTTATAAGAGCTGGCAGGATTTACCGATGTGCCAGATGTGGAGAGAAGGGGCATCGCACGTGATGCCAGTGTTTAGCCTGAGCGACTAAAAAAGTTCAGCATCACAGTAACTGAAGTGAGAAACACTGTCAGAGAAGCTGGTTTTTTGTGGGGCTTCAGGTATTTCAATAAAGTTAGATTTGCAGAAGTACACAGTGTAGACTGGCGCCTGGACAGTGTGGGGACAGAGTCCCGGAGAGCAGTTTCCAGGCTCTCAGGCCTCGCATGGGGAGGTGCTGGCTCCCGTAGTGAGTGGCCATCAACTGTGATTGGTTGGCCCTCAGCTGTAACCGGTTGGCCAGTTGGCTACTGATGTAACTGCGGGGCTGCGTTGATTGGTTGGTTGGTTGGCAGGCAGAGAAGTGAATGGCCAACTGCGGATCGTGTGGCTACTACTACTGAGTGTGTCTCCCCCCCCTGCCAGAGAGAATATAGTGGTATGACTCCCCTACCTATGGCTCCGTGGGTGGTCCTTTTTGGCCTCAACATAGCCTGCGTTCTTATGTGGGGAGCGGGAGCAGAGACCCCGCAGGCCGCCCCCCACGGCACATGGCGCAGCCAGCAGGGTCTCCTGCACAACAACAGAGAGTATTACACTGACCCATTGGAGACATGGTGACAGGCTGTACCGAGATAAAGGACAATGAGGTGAGAATAAGCAAGGGACTCCAGGAGGTAAAGTGACAACACATGTTGACAGATCAAAATTAACAAATCGGTAAAATGTCAGACTCAAGATTCGAGATGGGAAAACGTGTAGGATGATATAGTTTATGTCCTGTTAAAATTCAGAAGAGCGTGGGCGATAGCTGCACCTCTTATAGTCCCATGAGTATGTGAATCTAGAAATTCCGTGTTTCCCCGAAAAGAAGACCTAGCCAGACAATCAACTCTAATGTGTCTTTTGTAACAAAAATTAATATAAGACCCGGTCTTATTTTAGTATAAGACCGGGTCTTAATATAATATAATATAATAATATAATATAATATAATATAATAATATAATATAATACCAGGTCTTATATTCATTTTTGCTCCAAAAGACTCATTAGAGCTGATTGTCTGGCTAGGTCTTATTTTCGGGGAAATAGCGTTCTATTTCTAAAATGCAGACCTATGTAACTGCTCTGATGACATTTCCATACATTAGCAAGACTCAATGACAAGATTTTGTTGTTAAGTGTTTAGACAGGAGAACTAGATATAATTGAAGCTTGTATTTTTCCAGATTCTAGTCTCAAGGTTGAGGGGGAGCAGAACCCATTCTCAGCAAGACTATTAAACAGATGAAGTAGCAGTTCATGCCTTCATCAAAACTCATTGAGTTGTATAGTTATAATCTGTGCATAAATTATACCCCAATTTAGACAATGGGATACTCATGCAAAGTCAAGTACATTGGCCGGAGGGTAAGGTGCTTGAGGGGAACAGAAGCAACGCGTGACCCCTGGTAGAAATAACTCCAATAATGAAGTACACTTAATCAGGTCCACAGGTCAGAACACCACTACTACCAGTCCAGTGCTAGGTCAGTGCAAAGAACCATGGGTATTCAGTCTAGGAAAATAGATGAAAGTTGCAACTTTGAAAGTGCAGAGTGACAACTGTATTATATCCTATATCAAACCAGAAAATCTTGCTTAAAAAAAAAAATTCAAAGTAAAATTGGGTCAGGTCTGAGCCTACATGAATCAAAGGTTGCAAGATACAAGGTAAAAGCAGGCCCAAGCCAAAGCACATCCAGCGGCCAATGTGATAGGACGCGTCCCAGGTACCCGAGAATACAGGCATAAAGTAGATCAGTCCTCATGCTGTCCCTCCCGAGACAGTTGGCAGACCTGGCATCTGAAACTGATCCCCTCATCCTTTAGAGGGACGAGCAACCCTACCCGTGCACTGGACTTCTCAACAATCCCAGGTAAGTTATGGGGTGCACGGTGCATAGCTATAATCACATCCCAACAGCTCCATTTTTATCGTCTTATTGAACTGTCCCCAAAAGACAGCTCAAAAGAACTCTTGACACACCATCTACTATCACGGTTGCAGCTAACCAAAAACAGAACAGTGACCTCCCATTCAGACATTTCCCTGTGGAATCAGAAGAGTATGTTTGAACAGGCAGGACTGATCTGTGCATTTTTCTCTTTGCCCAATCCACCCCCACTAAAATGGAAGGAAAGAAATGATAATGGCATTCATTCATAGGACAAGGAGACTATACATAGGTGTCACAGGGAGGAGAAATATCGATAGAGCTTTGGAAGACGTAGAGTGGACGGGAGTGATGCAAGGCTCGGCAGCACAGAGTTAAATGACTGCAAAGATAAGACATTTATGAGAAGTGACATGTTTCTCTTTACAGAACTGTTGAAAGGGACAGTTCTACCAGGGAAGACTGGGGTTAAGCACACAACTGAAAACAGTAGGACCTGTTTCAAGTCTGCCCACAGTGCAGGACACGCCCTCAGCGTTGCTCACCCCGATGCCCGCAGCCGGGTGGCAACCCCTCTTGTTTCCCCCGTAGGAGACAAGAGGGTGACTGTCTGAACAAATTGAATTTGCTGTGCTCTGAACTTGGGGACACCAGGCAGAGAAAACGGCAGTAGTAGGCAAGCTGAAAACAGAAGAACAGAGGGAGACTGCACCTTGAACTTTCGGACTCCAGCCTGAGTCACTCATTTGGCTCCCAGACCCCTGCAGCCAGGCAGAAAGCGTGCTCTGTGGAGAAACAGGATGGGTTCAGGGAACACACCTGTCCTGCATGCTTTCTCAGCAAGGACACGCTTCTCCTCAACTAGGGACTCAGTAGAGAGAGAAGCATGGGATGGAGGAGAAGGACCCAGGGTGGCAGCTTGGACAGTCCCAGGGACTCGGCTCTGTGCCAGGCTTCCCAAACAAACGGGGAAGGACAATGGGGAGCTTGGAGGACGCCCCCAGTGGAGATGCATGGGACAGGTAGAGGGGTGGACGCAGAATGGAACTGAAGGGTTGTTTGGAACTGCGTTTGAGCATTTGGTAGGCATGTGCCAGATGTGTCAGAGCATCTGGAAAGAATTAATGATAGTATATAAAAAACTAAGCAAATGGAAAAATGAGGCAATAATTCCCAGAATAACAAAAAAGTAGTGTAAGATGAGAAATGTAATCCAATTATGCTGCTTGACTCATTATTGAAAATCCTTATATAGTGTTCCTTAATTGATTGACATAGCCGTGATTTGACATATAACACTACTGAGAAGATAGGAGAAGAGGAAGGAAAGTGAGACGGGTGATGGTGTAAGAAAGATGAATCCTCAAACACTAAAAAAAAAAAAAAAAATCAAGACAGTATCTAAAATTATAAATTAATGAATAGCAGTATCAGTATGTAATTTGGAGATATAGGGCCAAACAGCAGAAACACTAAAACATTGACAGTGGCTTCCTCTAGAGGGGGCATGGGGTGAGGACGATGAGGGCAGGATGCAGCTGTGTCTCAGCCACCGTTAATGCCTGACCATATGCCCTTGACTCACTTTTCCTGCACATGCTGGTAGCTTGCTTCTGTGAGTTCTTGTGACTCTTCACCTAAGGGCTCTTTCTAAGCTGGGCGCAAGGGTGTGTGTGCCCCACTCCCAGTGACCCTCAGACAACCAATGGATGAGAATCGAAAGGGAAATATTCCCACTCCCTCATCCCTTGGGTGGGTCAGCTCCAAACTGTGTCCTACACCACCCGCCAGAGCTGCCTGGTGGGGTTAAGCCCCATGTGCACATAGTAATATCCTGCTCACTAACGCTCCCTGAGCAAGCTCTCTGCCCTTCCCCTCTGCTGCCCTCCCCCTCCTCCCCCTCTCCTCCCCCATCCCTCCCCCCTCCACTCCCTTTTCTTTCCCTTTCCTATGCCTGTACCAGTGCTTCCTTAAATCACCTCCCAATGAAACCACTTGCACTCTGATCCTTGTTTCAGGCTCTGCTTCTTGCCTGCCCCAACCCAGGCCATTTTTCAGTATGAGCCTTTCAGAAATACAGGTGTTAAATTCCGTCAACGATGTGCGTGTATTACCTGGATAAAAATGAAACTTAGTTTTGAAATAGTGTGACAATGGATTATCTTCTGCAATTCTGCCACATTGCATCTATAATGTTAATTATTCACTTATTTATAACTCAAGTGAACTTGCAGTAGATTTGTTATACCACTGTAGATTCAGTTAATAAGCCAAGTGTGAGAATTTGCTATTGGAATTAAAAATGACCCCACAGCACATATTACTTGGCAGTGCACCTTCTGAATGAATATATGGGAGAGGCAGGTGGTTCCCAGCACATCAGGCCACTGTTCCTGTGTGGTTGGTCCCCAGCTGTGTCAAACAATACGTTTTCCTGTGATTTCTGTTTCCACATTTGTTCCTCTGGTAACATGATTTACTTGTTTGCTTACTTATTTTTCCTCCATAGATTTTGGTAAGTATTAACTACATTTGACAACGTATTGATTTCACTACTTATAAAGTGTTACTGTTCTGGGAGTTTTACTAGGGACCGAATGACTACCAGTCGATAAGGATTCATTAGCCCGGTGACATCCGTCTTTCTGCACAACAATATTGTAATTACTTTCTAAAATCCTCAGAGGTTTACAGTCTGATATTTTAAAAAATTTCACCAATTCACATGAAGACTAATGATAGCATTATCATCTCACCATCATATCCCTTACTAATCACAGCCAAGGACTTCACTTGTGAGTGTGAGCGGACCAAGCCCAAGTCAGAGCTCACAAGGTCCGGTCAAGTTGGCTAGCTGAGACCGACCAGCCCTGCAGCTGCACAACAGAGCTGCTTTCCAAACCTGGACTCAAAATCCAGCACAAAGACACTTAGCAGTAGTGCCTGGGGGACCTGCCCTCTAAGGACATCACCTTGTATTCATTGTCCTAGCCCGAGTTTGACCCCTCTCTTGACTTCCCTTGCTAATGGCTCCCTCACTCAGAAGGTAACGAAGTGATGTCAGCCCACACGTAACCACTTGCATAAGGAACACACCGGCTGCTTCAGCCTCTGCGAGGAGCGTCCAAGAGGTAGTGGGCCAGGAGGAACTCGGGTTCATGAAAAATGCCCAGAACAAAAAAATAAAGGGCGCATTTAAAATAAAATGATGTCAAGGAATAAAACAGACCAGAAACAAAGAGGCCCACTGCTTAAGAAAATTACTATAACGTCAACCACTGGCAAAGAGAAGGAAGAATCTCTTGGTTTTCACATCAGAAAACAGACAAGCAGTGTTAAAAAAGGAAAGGAGGGCCAACATAGAAGGAGAGAGACATGCTACATACATTCTCTCACAGATTGCCAAGCTCCTACTGGGCAGAGCTGAAGTTGGTAAACTTGTAGATGTGGTCTCCAAGTATGGCCATCCCTAGAAGGCAACAGGGGAGGACAGAAGCCAGGTGGCAGACAAGTGTCATCCCAACCTTTCCAAAAAACAGCAAAGGTGAATTTTAGAAAAGGTAAACTGTGTGTTTGTTGTGCTGTAGAGAATTTCTAGAACAGAGCTTCCAACAGATGATTTGGAATGTCACTAATTCATACAAGTTTGGTAGGAATCGGTCCTGCGAGGGAAATGTCGGAGAGCCTGGTGTATCTTTCTTTCCTGGAGGCATTCAGGAAGTCTCTTATTATATCTGTGTTAATGAGGTTGAGAAATGAATGGGGGATAGACGGCCCTGAAGCTGTTGAACAAATGGGTGTACACAGGGAGGCATGATTAATCAAAGTTAACCTTTCAAGAGGCAGATAATGGTGCCGTAAATAATCCTGATGAACAACTTGGGCGTGGGACGTGGGTCTGCAGCCACCAGCTGGGTGTAAGTGACTTAACCTCCCTTTCCAAGCCTCAGTTTCCAAGCCTGCATATAAGCGTTCCTGACCAATGCTAACATTCCAGGGCTGGGGGAAAAATGAGGGAGTTCCTCTCTAGGGCTTACAGGTCAAGTGCACTCAAGGGAATGCCCACAAAAGGTCACCTCTGACCTGGGGTCTCCATCCTTGTGGGTTTAAAGACAATGGGCTCATTCCCTTCATCACTTCATCTCCTTGCCTTGGCAGAATCTGGAGTTCGAGAACCTTCTCCTCAAATGGGTCAACCCTAACATGACCCCATCCAGAAACCAAACCATTTCATACATAAACTCTCTCTGTGTCACATGTGCTTCACTTTCTTTGCTCAGTATTTTGATAGCATTTTCTTTTGCTAATAAGGACTGGTTTTGCACTTTTTTGTGTGTGGTAAAAACAGATGCAACATAAAATGAGCCATCTTAACCATGTGTACGTGTACAGGACCGCGTTGCTAACTGTATGCTCATTGTTGTACCTACTACGTCCTTAATTGCTCAAAACATATTTGTAGTTGTTGCGGAAAAAGCAGCAAAGACCAAGAGACTCAAGCGGCACGCAGAGATCAGGGAGAACACAGCTTTATTACGCCGGTGGACTCAGTGGGATTATTCCCAAAGACTGAGCACTAACTGGGGTCGGGTGCTTTGTGTTATAGGGTTAGGCCTCTGAGTTGGGGGGGAATCTGGCCGGGGTGCCGGGGAGGTCCGTCCCTAGCAGCTGTGATCGCTCAACATTGTTTTGACAGGGAGGCCTCTAACTATGGTGCCCACCTGAGACAGCTCCGATAAAGGAGGAGGGGGATGGAGCTGGAGCTCCTAGCGGGCCCGCAGGAAAAAACCGTCCTGACACAGTTACCAAGTGAAACTCTCCTTGGCTGTCCCAGCAGTGCCGTCCCTTTCCCTTTCCTTCCAGCAGGTCTTTCCTGCCGTCTCCCAGCAGGTGCCCAAAGCACATGGCTCACTTCCCTCTCCTCCTTCAACACCTGTTCTCAGGACAACACCGAATTGTCAGTCATTTGTACTGCATATGAACTTGTCACGTGGCGGTGTTTGCCTTTTAAAGCATTATCAGTAATTGTGAAACACGGCACTTCACCCACTGCCAAAGGATACCAACGCACAGAGGGGGACACATTAAGGAAGAAGAGATGGCTTCCCACAGTTAGGAAACGCTCTGTGTGCGTAGTGGGGCCGCTGTTACCTGTTGCCCCCCCCACCCCCGTCGGTCCCCTGAGCTGTGAGTGTGTGATCCTTACACAGCCCCGGGCAGAGCTGGGTCACAACCAGCGCCTGCTGGCACCTTGGAGCTGATGTCCTCGAGGAGCGGGACAGTGCCCCACTGACACACACCCACGGACTCGCAGGGGAGGTTTCTTTTAACAAACACTCTCTGTTATTGCTTTTTATTCAGTGGCTTAATAATTAATCAGGGGAAGGAAAGCTACACTTAAAGGGAGTGGATGGAAAATCAATAAGTAAATGTGCATCACTGTTTGGGAGAATAAAATGGGTTTCGACAGCTGAACAACGAAAAGCCGTGTTGCAGGCACAAATCCATTCAGAGCTGTTCCCTCCAGCTTCTCCCACATGTTCCCTATTTGTCACATAGATGGGAAAATCCCGGTCTGTGAATATTAAAAATTAATTAATTAAAAGATAGGTATGTTTCTGATGGGCAGTAGTATCTTTGTCTTTTCAAAAATAAAAAAGTAGCAGTGCTTTTCCCCCAACCTCTCCATTCCTCTACTCTTTAAACCATTAATATAAATGGGCAACCGTGAAGCTGAAGAAACACACCCTTTAGAAGCTCCTTCTGGGCAGCACATTTCAGATGCGTCTGGCACCGTCCGCAGCAGAGCGACTCCATGTTTCAGTGAATGTCAGGATTTGTCATCCTTGGAGGTCAGCATTGACCTTGCTGCCACAGTCAATATTTACTGTGCGTCTCACTTCGATAAATCTTGCTATCCACCCAAATGAGAATTCAGTGCCTGCTACAACTAAACTACAGGAAAGAAAAGTTGGGAAGGAGAGAACACAGAAACTAAACAACCCCACTCTCTCTGCCTTTTCTGGAAAGGGGGAGCTGGCTAGCAGACAAATCCCAGAGAACTCGTTCAATGAGTGAGGTTTGCATAGAGGATTGCCCCCGCGCCTTTTCCAAGTCCTGGCTTCTTCCATGGATTGTCCATTGAACTGAATTTCCTCCTTGGTCAAGGAGAACCATGTTTGCTCTGGACCCCACTCCACCCCTGTCATCGCTGACCCCTGAGACTCTGCTGGCTTGGTATCCTGGAAAGGACTCCATCTACTTAATTACAGCTAATGGCTGATTGACTAATGGAACACTTACTGACGTAACTTACTGCCACACAGATGCATTTCGAGCTGTGGAATTGTATATAAATGGGCATGTTCACAGGAGCTGTTTGGAGAAGAATGCATGTGCTGCTGTCCTTTCTAGAGGCCGAGCTCCAAGAGTATCAGATATTTCTTTAAACTCTAGCTATCTGCTAAATTCTGCGCAAGAGAAAGAAAATTCTGCATTCCTGAATAAATCCTTAAACTTCTACATGCATCTCCTCTGAGGGCACTAAGGGACACTCCTTCCCATTTGGTTCTCCTCTTCCATGTTCAGAATTAGAAAGTGGGGACAGAAGAATTGGGCCAAGTGAGGGGAAACGCAATTAGAACCACCGCAGAGAACACTGTCTGGGACATGGAACATGCAATATTCTTGTAAAATGCTCAGAAGTGGATAAAATCCACAAACAATTGTGCACTTAGGGACTTTTTGCACTTTTCCAGATAGATACTGGTGTAATGTTGCTACAGTGGCCTTCTAAATACCCCATTTGGAGGTACATAGAATTTTCCCAGCCACACTTGCTAGTGCCCCAAGTGTGCCTCATAGTCCTGGCTACGAGATTTAATTTAATGTCCCAAGGTTTCGCTTGGAAGTTGTTTTCAAATTAGGTTCACTTGAGGTTTGCTTTTCAGTCTGCATATTCACACTTGTCTGTCAAAGAAATCCCTAGACCTCATTGTTTTTCCTTCTGTTAATTATTGCTTTTCCTTATGTTGAGTTCTCTTCTCTAAACCATAGATATACATTATGAATTATTTTTTCAGGGCTCAGTGATTTGCTAACTCATAGATTGCTGGAGAGAAAACACGAGAAATGATCCCTTCAATTAGGTAGTTTTACAGATAAAATCGGCAACCCGTAAAGCTGACAAGTATGAATACATCTGTGTTCTAGTACCCAGATCATCAGCTGCATAGAAAGGGGTCAAGTCACAACATGCTGAAATTTCAACAGACAGCTTCCCAGAGCAGCATTCTGGAACAGCTAGCGCTGGTGAGAACAGGCGACAGATGAATCAAGTTTTAAATTTGGCGTTTCATTTGACATTGCCCACTACCTTAACGCACACTATGTTTTTCTTCCTCTCGTTGCACATTTCCCTCCATCCTTAATTTAAGAAATCATTCAATTTTCGGTTAAGAGAGTCAAATGAATGATTTTAGAAGGCCAATATTATCGATCTATGGTACAGTCATTTTATGGTGCTTTAAAAGGAAACGCGTAGTTGATTATAAATCTGTCTTAGATGGTGAGTCCCTGGAAGGAAGGAAACACATTTGTCTCTGCCCAGTTTCCCAGCACCTCGGCCTGGTGTCGGAAGCTTACATCGTTTAACGTGTACTTAAAAATATGCCTCATTAGCCTCAGATCCAGTGGGTGAAGGAAATCGGTAACTGACTTTTGAGTCCGACTGTACCACATCTCAAAATAGCTCAAAACAGTGCAGCATCTTCAGAGAATCAGAACAGTGTGTTTGTGTCTGCTATCATAAAAGACAGGACGTGGCAGATGTGTGCTGTTTCTCCAATCGCCTACCACGATGTAAAGAAGGAGCTAGAACACAGATTTTTTTTCTAACCTACCAAGTTACTAAGAAACACAAAGACACCGGCAAAATAGAGTCGCCGGCTAGTTTTCTTTGAAAACCTGACAAAATGCATTTATCTGACTCATCTTGATATTTCCAACAGACTCTCAGGGTGATAAACAAACAGGAGAGAACATCAATCCATCCTTTGATTTTCAACTGTGCTTTCTTGGTCAACGAGTGTCCATTACGTAAAGCCGAGAAGTAGCTCTTTGATTGTGTTCACATTTGATTAAGAAACTCTACTTGGCAGACCCAAATACCCCAAACTGTTCATTGCTTTTTAAAGGAGAATTATGACACTTTTAACAAGCCACATACCTCACTAAGCATTGTTAGGGTAAATGCTCTCACTCCGCTATACTGTCTTATTTTGAGATTTGGGTCCCTAATTGCTTATAAACCACACTGTTTATTGAGTATTAACTCTGGCATGGTTGTTTATTATAGGAGCTTAATGCCTAATGTCTATAAAAAGCAGCATAAATGAGCTACTCTGTGCCTGTGGTGTCTCCCCTCCTCTACACACACACACACACACACACACACACACACACCACGCACATGCTCACTGAGACACACTTCAGTTCATCAGCTGAAAGAAGCAGAAGTATTGGCAGAATTATGCAGAGGTAAAGCTTAAGTAGCACGTTGCTTAGTAACCAGAAAGCCCTCTGTTGATTCACCAGGGTGTCGACCATACATTTTCCTCTGCACATTACCTACAATGAAAAGGTCGGTGACCCAATGAAATATCAGATTAAGTCAAACTATTAACTGGACAAATGCATTTAAAGTGCTCTTGTACTCTGGTTCCGTGTGATTAGTATACATTATGTTCTGCCAAGGCAAGCATGAATCATTAATATATTCAGAGCTGGCTGCTCTCTGCAATGAGACGTAATAAATTCAGTGCTGAGTAATGCAGTGTGCTGTGTTTATAACAGAGCCTCCCGTTGTGTGATCTACAATGTTGCTATGTTGTGGGGAGGACACACGCTCTTTTTTTCCCCCCACTTTAGTAAATAGTATTTGTCATTCCCTTAAAAAGAAAGGAAAAAAATCTTTCCACAGAAAAACTGGTTACTGCGTTTCTGAGTCCGCATGGGGGGAGGGGAGAGTAACTCCGGCCAGAAAAGACGTGCATTGTTTTCCCAGCTCACTCTGAAGTTCTTTCCACCAACTACAGTTTAAAGTCACTCCTAATAGATGCGTGCTGGGAGAAGCTAAAGATTTAAAATTAAACAGACAAATAATTGCGAGGCAAAATTCCAGAGAGTCAGGTTGGACTCCGACCGCTTCTTGGCCGCCTGTTTTCTGTGGTGGTGCCGTGTGACAATGCACACCGGGAATGTGTCCAGCTCTGTTTGCACCCCCGGATCTAGAACCAGAAATCTAGGATTCCATGAGTGCAGTCATTTATAGATTGACCTCCGTTTGTATGAGGTCACATTTGGAAGGGTCGAGTTCATGGGACACATGTGACCATATGGTGGGACTTGGGCTTGGGTACTGACCCTCACTGGATGTTTAATCCATGTGAAAACGTGGTGTAGTGGAAAGAGAAAGCAGGGTGACACAGAGGATGCCGCGGTTCGCAGCAGCCCCTCCATTCTAAGACTTTCCCGGAAATTTACTCCCACCACCACCTGAAAGCAAGCTATTCTCCCACTTGGCATTATGGGCCAAACTGAAACGGGGTGTCCATTCACCAGATCTGTGGTGAACACCTACTGTGTGCTAGGCATGGTGCTGAGATCCACAGTGACAGCAGCCCTCGCTTTCTGCCTGCACATCAAACCTCACAGCTGACACGGGGACTTGAGGAGTCTTTACTTGGTTGAATAGCAGCAGTCTGGCTAGGATGACACTAATATGCTGATATCAATTCTGAAGAGTGAATTCCACCCATAGTTCTAAAAAAATTATTCTTCTGTGGAGGTTAGGAATGAAAACTCCCCACCAGATGGGACTGGATCATTTGTAGAGAAAGATGCTGGCTCATCCAGTGAAATGTTGGGCAGAGTTGTATAACCCAGAGGTCTGTAGCCCTTATTCTTTTTGCCTTTATTTTGCTTGCTCATCTCTGTTCTCTTCCATAGAGACCACAGTACTCGGGGCTGAAGAGACTGCCTGCCTCTCAAAGCAATCACTAGTAAGCTCCCAGAACCCAGCTCGCTTTCTTCTCCTGTTGTCTGGGTGGATAGAACTCAGCAGCTACCAGCTGGCAGTGCCACTGAAGAGAGTATCTAGGTCCCCAATCTCCTAAATTCTAAAATCCTGGCCCGGTAAATCAAATACAGTTCCTCTGTCAGCTGGCTAGGAAGTTTAAAAATCTATATTGAATTTCTCTCTCTGAAAACTACCTTGATTTCTAAGGTTGTGGCAGCCGTAGGCATTCACTTATAAGTATAGTGACGTTTGTCATCAACTGACTTTGCTACGTAGCTTATGTCATTCTCCTTTCCTTTCAGAATTTCCCCAAACTTTGTAATCCTCTGGGTAAATAAGCACCAACTCTATTGTTAGGGGCTAAATCGTGTTTCCCCCCCCCCCCTCAAAATTCATATGTTGTACTTCAGAATGTGACTGTATTTGGAGAAAGTTAATTGAAAGAGGTGATTAAGTTAAAATGAAGACCATCGGTGGGCCCTAATCCAATATGACTGGTGCCCTTATAAAAAGAGGTGGTTAGGACACAGACTTGAAGAGAGGGAATACCATGTGAAGACAGCCATCTACAGGTCGAGGAGAGAGGCTTCAGAAAAAATCCAACTTTGCCAACACCTTAATCCAGGCTCCAGAAGTACGAGGCAATAAATGTGTGTTGTTTAAGCCCCCCAGTCTGGGGCTATACAGCCCGAGCTGACTAATACATTCATGTGTACAATAATATCTGATTGCAGAGAAAGAAAAATAAAAACATTAAATCAGGTGTTGGCCTGAACTTCATTATGCTTCAAGGTAAACCTCACCTATTGGCAAATAGCTGTGCTTATATCATTGCTGTCCAGGCTAAGCTAACTACGTCTTTAGTTTATAGCTTGGCTACAAAGTGGTGTAAGTGAAGGAACTTGCCCTGACATTTTGTCTGATTTCGACATCAAGGGCACCCATTTGGAAGAGAATGCTGGTTTGTTGATTCAGGGCATAAACATATGAACATGGGATTGATTCTGAACATAAAAGGAAATCAACAGTGCCAAAAGAAGGGATTTGGGCTGAGAATGGGAGAAAGGACTAGATTAATCCAGCTAGAAAACCTACACAATGATAGGAAAATGTAATCTCCAGCAAGTCCTTCATTCCATCATTCCGTCTCCTGTAATAGGTACCATAATAACTCTCTTCTTATATTAACACTCAGAAGAGAGGTCATAAAACAATGCAGCGTGTTTATTAGGGCAAAAGATGGAATGGAGGCTGATGAATGTACCAGGGAAGAACCATTAGCAATGTGATGAATTTAAGTTATGTTTGTATTTCCATTGTGATGCATGATCACTTATGAGCTTAAGTAATCCCCACGCTTTGATTATAGCTATTAGCATATAAAAATATCATCTGAGCCTCAGAGGTATAATGTCTGAATGTGCTGATGGAAACTCAAGCACATTATCATTCTCTGAAGTACTGAGGACTCCAAAAGAATAAAGAAGCCATTAATTTAAACAAATAATTAGAGTTGTCAAGAGTAAAAATTTATGAATAGGTCACTTTCTATTCTCTATTCACATAGATCTGCTTCTCCTCGTCAAGTCCATGAAATAAAATAGTATTTTAAAATGGTGAACTTCCCTCTAGCAATTTTAAAAGTCCAGAGAAAGTCAATGATGACGATGAAGATGATGATGGTGACGCTGATGGTGACACTGATGATGATGATGATGGTGATGGTGATGGTGACAACCACTGCAGGTCTATGTGATGGTTAACCTAATGTCAACCTGACTGGCCACAGATGCCCGGATAAAGCATTATTCTGGGTGTGTCTGTGAAGGTGTCTCCGAATGTGATGAGCATTTGAATCCAAGGACGCAGTAGCTCGCCCTCCCCGGTGTGGGTGGGCCTCACGCCTGCATAGAACAAAAAGGGAGGATGAAGGAATTCCTCCTTTATTTCCTCCATTACTCTCTGAGCTGGGACATCTCATCTCATCTTCCCGGGCCCTCGGACCAGGACTTACACCATCGGCTCCTTTGGGCTCAGGCTGACCTGCACCGCCAGCTTTCCTGCATCTCCATTTGCAGACAGCAGTGGTGGGCCTTCTCGGCCTCCATAGGCATGTGAGCCAGTTCCTCATAACAAATCTCCTGTCAGCAGCCCAGAAAGATGGAATGAGCCTGGCTCTGTGAGGACATGAGCAAGCCACTTAACCAGCCTGAGGACTGCCTGCCTGGAATTCACGTCATGTTAGAAAATTAGTATCCTAATTGTTTAGACCACTTTTAGAAGGTTTTTCTTTACTTGTAGCTGAAAACATCTTAACTCACATACTATATAACATGTATATGGCTTTTACAAGACTTGGGATTATAGGTTGGAGTAAATTGTATGCCAGTTTCTCTAACTAGAGTTAGAAATTACAGAATCGTTAGAGCATGAAAGTTTAGAGCTGAATGGACCTCAGAGCTCATTTTACACATGAGAAAACTAAGGATGTGAGGATAAATGACTTACTAATTCTAGTTTTTGCATCTTGTCTCGCTTACCCAGGCGGTTGAAGGACTGCGCCAGGCAGACTGCAGCTGCTGAACCAAAAGTGGCCAGACAAATCCCCATGACTGGCTGAAGGTCATGAACAGAATTTCATGGTAGCCATTCAGTGATGTTCTTTCCAACAAGAAAAAAATACTAATTGTCTTTTTTACTGGCTTTTCCGAGACTGTACATATGAAAACTGATTTGGCCTAATTCTCTGGTACATGAGCTGAGAGGAGTCATAGACTGGGAACTTCAGGAATAATTATAGTAATCACAATATTGAAGTGATATTTATAAATTTAAAATACCTATATCTCCGTATATGTATATATACACTTTAAAAATTTTTTCTACTCAGAATTATCTTGCAATACAAGCAAGAAATAATTACTTTGGCCAATTTAGAAATTAAAAAAACTAAAGAATTTCAGCTTCCTCCTGGAAGGGAATCTCAATCAAAGGGACCTCAAATTTCCATCCATGTCTGGAAGATGTTGTTTAGGCTCTGTCCCCAGCTACCATCAGGGTGGGCAGGCGTCAGTATAATTTGTCTCCCTTTAACCTACGTGTGCCTTATAAACAATATAAATTAATGTTCTACTCCATAAGCTAGATGCCTGTGAAGTGGCTTGTTATCATGGAAATGCTGCGTGCATTACAATCAGCAGTGTCAAAACATGAGAGATTGGCCTGTTGAGAAGTCATCTTGGATACAGAAAGAAGATGGAATGAAAGGAAAGGAATGTTGTTACTAGTTTGAGTTTAATTTTGTTTTTTGGGTAACTACACCTGAAGCACAAGAGAGATGTTTTTACCAGTAACAATAACAATGATGACAGCAGGCAGAGACTTTCGGATCTGAAACCTGGTTCTCCGTGACTTCTGCATTACACCAGCATTCGGGATGCAAGCAGGCCAGGAACAATTTTACTGAGCATCTGCTTAAACAAGGCTTCTGCTAGGCACTGTGGACATTTACTGAATGCCTCCTATGTCCAAGAATCCTTTTCATCATTTCTAACTGCTAAAGAATCTCCTGACACAACTGTTCTTCTCATTTTGCAAATGGTGAAACAAACTCCAAAGGAGTTTGCCTTCCCATGGTCAGAAAAGTCAGATGTCTGGACTCCAACACTTGGGCTCTTTCCTCAGACAGGGTAACTGCCCCCTAGAGTTTAGTTTTTAAACTCGCATGACTCCAAAAGGAAAGAATATCAACTATTAAAACTGGAAGCCTGGCTTAACATTATAACATTATTATTAACATTATAACAAGACCAATAAAATCATATTACTTTTAATATAAATTGAATCCACATACTATTCTGTTGATTTCTTTAATAGAATCTTATTTTTAAATCACCTTCTGGAAATCACTTTCCTGTCCGAGGAAACTGCAGTTAGCCCCACATGGCCTTTCAGCGTTAAGCATCCTCGGCTACTCTAACGTTTTCAGAGGGTGAGAGGCACAGCACTTACCACTCTCCCTTAGAAGCTTCACGTCTCACTGCAATTCTTCCTGGAGGGTCATCTGAGCCTGTATCACAGCACTGGCCACGTTATTTAACCCTATTTTTATTTGTAGGACTGTGTACTGTGTGGATGTCCTCCGCACTGTTCACTGTGTGAGCAAGGATTCTAGTGTTTTGTTTTCCAGTGAATTCCCAGAGTGGATGAATCTTCACTGACGATTAGCTCTCAATCACTGTTTGGTTGTTGTCTTAGTTCACTGGGCTGCTCAAACAAAATGTCACAAGTGGGGTGGCTTAGACACAAGAGAAAATTATTTCTCACAGTTCTGGAGGCTGGAAGTCCAAGACCATGGGCAGATTCAGTGTCTGGTGAGAACCTGTTTCCTAGACAGCTGTCTTCTCACTGTGTCCTCACATGGTGGGAGGGCTGAGGGATCTCTCCAGGGTCTTTTTTATCAGGGCATTAATCCCATCATCGGGGCTCCACCATCATGACTAATCACCCCCCAAAGGCCCCACCCCTAACACCAACGCCTTGGGGGTTAGGATTGCAATCTATGAATTTGGGGGAACACAGACATTCATATCATAGCAGGAGTGAATGTATAAAGGCAGAAACAACAGCCTTTTTTTTTTGTGACAGTTTGCAAAAATTCTTTCAGCATCTAGTTTTCAAAGATCCTTTATAATAAGTAAGGAAGATAGATAGATAGATAGGTAGATATAGATATAGATATATATCAATATCTACATATCTCTATATACATATAGATATAGAGAGATAGAGCTATATCGATATATAGATTTACAGATATATATATATATCAATGGGCACTTCACAGGGTAAGAGACTGAGGCTCTAAAATACTAGCGATGGTAAATTGTAGATCTAGAACTCTAGCCTAGACCTTTGTGAGTCTTTTCCCTACTTTCGTTTGATCTTCCACACCAAAGTTGGAGCTCTCCCCATATTCAGATTCGCTAACCCAAACTACTTAACCAAAGAAGCCAGAACATCAGTGGGAATTTCAGTTGGTTGTTTCTTGAATGATCACAGAATAAAACCAAAAGATACTCTGGGCCTCTTCATTCAAGTGTTCCTGACTCGGGGAAGAGCAACCCAGAACGTAGACTGTGGACATCAAGCACACTTCTTAAGGCTAGTAGAGCCTCAGGGCTGGGGATCTAGCATGTTCAGGAGAGCTGAAACGAGTCATGGTCCTCAAGGGGGCTCGGGACACTTGAACAGGAGCCTATTACCAAAATGTGTCAGCCCCGTTTTCAATCTCCCAGGTGTAGGACCCAATCTGTCAGATGCTAACTAAGAGATCTGAGCACGGAGACCTATGATTTCCAGTTGCCTAACTGTGACAAGACGGTAACGTGGACGCTTTTATTAGGTTGGTGCAAAAGTAATTGCGGTTTTTGCAATTATTTTTGCACCAACCTAATAGAAGTATCTAGATAGGCCAGTGAAATGTCTTCTTCACTCTGGTCTCTGTTATTTCCTCGGATTGATTTCTCAGATTTCAACATCTCTACCAAAGCCTGTGGCTGCTTGCCCTTTGCTCATGCATCAAATTCCTCGTGATGATTAAAGATACGATTTAAAAAGCAAGATAAATTAATTGCTCATTCCCTGTGCCTAGAAACTCAGCTCTCTCGTACTTAACTTTTGTTATTCTCTCCTGGACAGTGTCAGCAGTCTCCCCTCTCCGCTCTGTTCACCAATTTCCCTGACTGCTCCAGCCTCATGGAGCGTGTCCCTCTCTAAGATACAATAAGACATATAAGCTCTTGGAATGGCAATGTGGTGTCAGGGAAAGCGCACTGGGTTTGGAGTCAGAAGGATCCCAGTTTGAATTCTGTGTCAGTCACGTTTAACTTGTGTGACCTCAAGCGGGTGGCAGATTTCCTTGAGCTTCTGTCCTCACGTCTAATGCACAAGAGTAACAAAGCCTATTTGTGTTTTTGGAGTAGTAGAAATATTTATGCAGGAGGACCATGAATAACCATTATTACTAATTAGTTACTATCTTAAATGGTAGACTAGTTACTTCCATCCTCTTGTGCTTTCAATGAGAATGAAAGTTCTAGAAGGTGGAGTCCCTGTCTTTTCCTCTGTACATCCCCCTTGATGTTAAGCACATCATAAATGTGTTTCAGTGAATAACTCAACTGCTGCAGTTTCGAATGTCTGAATTCTCAAAACGGTTCTTCTTTTCTTTTTTTGTTTTTGGCTTCTATTTTCTCCTTTCTTGAAATTGTCCTTGCGATTCTAGGAAGCTATCCCTTGGACTCTTACCATGAGGTGAGACGCTGTGGGAGTGTCTCCCAGATTCCCAGATCCGGCTGTACTCTTTTGTTTAGCCCCCCATTCCACAACCCTCATTTGTGCCTGAGGCTGTCCTGAGTGTGTGACAATACAGCATTGTGAGTTCAGTGATCACCAAGGAGTTCAAAACAGAAGGCTCTCAGGACAAAGAATAAGGGAAAAAACAGCCCACAGGAAGGGAAAATATAGTTGCAAATCATATGAGCTCAGACAATTAAGTTCACAAACTCATCCTACCTACTTCATTGCTGAATATCACTATGGTCACCTTTGAAGTGCTCCCCTTGGGAAGCTATGCACTGACACCAGCGCCTAGTCCACCATTCAAAGCACTTTTGGAACTCTTTTTCTGAAATGACCATCAGAACCATTCATAGTACCATTGATGGTCTGAATGTCATCCAAATGTCTTCCCTTCAATATTTCCTTTATCTTCAGGTAAAGAAAGAAGTCATTGGGGGCCCGATCAGGCGAGTAGGGAGGGTTTTCCAATACAGTTATTTGTTTACTGGCTAAAAGCTCCCTCACAGACAGTGTGTGAGCTGGTGCATTGTCGTGATGCAAGAGCCATGAATTGTTGGCCAGAAGTTCAGGTCATCTAACTTTTCTACGCAGCCTTTTCAGCACTTCTAAATAGTAAACTCGGTTAACTGTCCAGTTGGTATAAATTCATAATGCATAATCCCTGTGATATCAAAAAAGGTTAACAAAAGCAATGAAAACAGTTCGTGAACTTACTTGCCAGACCTCGTATATCTGATAGGGGTCTAGTGTCCAGAATATAGAAAGAACACTTACAACTCAATCACAAAATGACAAACAACCCAATCAAAAAATGGGCAATGGATTTGAATAGACATTTCTTCAAAGAATATATACAGATTCCAATAAGCACATGAAAAGATACTCAACACTGTTAGTCCTTAGGGAAATGCCAATCAAAACCACAAGAGAAGCCTCTTCACACACGCTAGGGTGGCTTTAATTAAAAAAAAAAAATCAAGTGTTGACAAGGATATGGAGAGAGGAAACCTTTATATGACTGCTAGTGGGAATGTAAAATGATGCAGGTGTTATGAAAACAAGCTTGGCAGTTCCTCAAAGGGTTAAACATAGAACTAGCATTTGACTCATCAATTTCACTCACAGGTATATACCGAAGAAAATAAAAAATAGATGTTCACACAAAAACCTTATAGATGAATATTTATTGCAGCATTGTTCAAAATAGGCAAAAAGTGGAAATAACCCAAACGTCCACAAACTGATATGGATTAAAAAAAAAATGTTGTCTATCCAAACGATGGAATATTATTCAACCATAAAAGGGACTGAAGTACTGATATATGCTACAATATGGACCGAACTTGAAACCATTAAGCAAAGAGTCAGACACAAAAGGCCACATATTGTATTATTACACTTACAGGAAGTGTCAAGAATTAGCAAATCCATAGCGATAGAAAGTAGACTAGTGGTTGCCAGGAGCTGGGAGGAAGGAGGAATTGGAAGTGACTGTTACTGGACATGGGGTTTCTTTTTGGGAATTTTCTGGAATTAGATAGTGGTGATGGCTGTACAAAATGGTAAATGCACTAAAAATCACTTTAGTGCACATTTCACAATGTGAGAAGTGTGAAAACCATACACTTTGAAATGGTGAATTTCATATTATATAATTTTGTATCAGTAAAGAGGATGGCAAAGAAAAAAAGCAGGATCTGCCTTATTATCACCAACTACTGTTCATATCTATCTATCTTAACTTAAAGGGACCCAGCCCTTTGTGCAGGGTTTTAGCCTCTTTGTGGAAAAAGAATTACCTAACAGGGGTTCAGATCCTTCTCGTTTATTTATTGTATCATCTTGACAATGCTGCACTATGATGTATTGTTGGGGGGAAAATGACACTAACATCTTCTCTCCCATTTTTTTCCTGGAGGATAATTCTTACTTTAAAAGCATTGAGGACAGCACATGGTAGATATTCAATAAATGTCACCTATCAGAAATAAGTGTCACCAGTCAAGAATAATGGAGAAAGAAACACAAGAGAGCAGAAACCTTGACTTGGTTCTGGATAAGATAGGAGAAAAGAGATTTTTGCTTCCTTATATTTTGCGCTAGTTTCTTTTAAAGATACAAACCCTCTTTGCAAAGATGCCAGGGAACCATCACCTGTTTGTTATGTTCAAACTGCCCTCAGAGTTATTGTTTAATGGTCCAGACTTTCAGTTTTACAAGATGAAAGAGTTCTGGAGATGGATGATGGTGATGGTTCCACAAAAGTACAAATGTATTTCATACCACTGGACTGTACACTTGAAAATGGTGAAATTTCATGCTATATATGTTTTGCAACAATAGAAAATGTTGGGAAGAAACCAGTGCCATCTAGACTTTCAGTTATGGAAGATAAATAGGTTCCAGAGATCTAATATCTAACATCATGACTATATGGGACTGCACTGTGGACTTGAAATCAGTTAAGAGAGTGATCTTAAGTGTTGTCACCACACACACACACACACACACACACGTGCACACACACCATAACTATGTGGAGTGATGAATTTGTTAATTTGCTCGATTGTGGTGACTATTTTATCATATATACGTATATCAAAACATCCAGTTGTATACCTTAATATATACAACTTTTAATTGTCAACTCGACCTCACTTAAGTTGGAAAAATACTAATAATTTTTTTAAAAAATGTTACTTAAGGCCAAGACCAATTTTGGGAAGATATCAATGGCTTCTCGTCCATACCCCTCAATTGCTGACCATGGATACTCTCTCTTTGGTCACAGCCACTTGCCCAGGGATGGACCTAAAGACATGATGAGTGGATCCATCAGGGGAGGGACTTGAGGACTCTGTTCCGAGGGAGAGTTGTGGCATAAGGTACCTGACCTGCTGCCCAGATGTTTAGAACCTCAGAGGACAGAGCTACATACCCGTGTTTGCCTAAGGCTCACCCTACCCATCATCTCTGTAGAGGAGGTGGTCTCAATTTCCAGAAGGGCACATTTCTGTCACTCCCTGCTTCCCACACTCCACTCCAGCCACAGAAAACTGCCACCATTTCCCACTCACGCAGCATGACTCTTGTGCGCCATGTTTGTATGACCTGAAATAAATCATTTGAAATGTCTTAATCTCCATTTCTTCTTTTACCAAATGGGCATAATGGTACTAGCTCAGAAGGTCACATATCAGAGAAATTATAAATGCTCTCCTGCACTCTGCCTGCAAAGGGCTGTGTCCTCCTGGAGAGTAAGCATATCTCCCAATCCAAACCTGATTTAGGGATGTGAGTCAGACATGAAACAAGACATGTGGAATATTTAGGTTTGCTCTCATGTTATAAGCCCCCTTAAGACTGTTCTTTCTCTCCTTCGCACTCAATAAGCTAGTAAATGTTTACTTAATGCTCACATTCCCCAGTGGGCTGTAAACTCCATTCAGTGGCATGGAATTCCTTTTCATTGCCCATTCCTGGGATCTAGCATAAGAGGAAGGTGCTCAATAAATCTGTTCTACATAGTTAGCTGACTGGCTAATCGTATGGAAACCTAGTACATACCCAGAGTTTTCATTGGACTCCTTTATAGACTCAATCAGCACTTTGTATAGCAACACCTCTGAACAAGAAGCCAGACCATCCAAGTTCTGCTTCTCTGGGAAGCTGCCATTTTCTTTCCTGTCTCAGTTTCCTCATTTGTAAAATAAAGGAGTTAAACGAGGTGGCTTGTGACACCTCTTCCAGCCCTGCCATTGAAAGCCATAAACATTTGATCCTTTCCTAGCTTATGCAATTCACCGGGTGACCCTTTCAAAACTACTCATTTCTCCTTAGTTAATCTGAAGCAATTTCATATGATGGAAGTATCTGACTGCAGGTAAGCCTTGGTACCGGGCAGAGTCACAGTAAAGAAAGGATGGTTTCGGTGTTCCCACAGAAAAACAAACCGAGCTAGCAAAGTGACTGGAGTTTCCTGTTGGCAGAAAGAAGTTGAATTGAAGGTGATTTTTCATATTCCGCAAAAAAGATTTGAGGGAAGGTGGAAATCCATTGAAAGTTCTCAATGAACCCATCTTCTTGAGAAGGCACTTCTCACACTATCCTTTCAGACACAAATAGAGATGATTTGACGTGTCCTGTTGGCCAAGATGCTCTTGATTGTTTCTTAGAAAGTTCTCACTGAGGTGTAGAGACAGGAATCTACACTGACCATCATTGGATAACATAGATATCCATCATCTTTCCTAAATTAAGACACACACACACACACACACACACACACTGATGTTGTTTGTAAACTTGCCAAACATATTTTTGGTTTTTGAAGGGAAAATAAGTTATACACTTTTTCAGTGTTTTTCACTCCAAACCTAGTACTCTCACAGGGCTTCTTTCCCAGGCACCCAGCAGGGTCATATTTAAAATGGTCTGAGGACAGGTGCTTATGCCCCATTAAGAAGGGACTGTCTTCTCCCTCTCAGCCTTGTCAAGCCCTGAGGAAATTAACGGGGTACAAACTCAGTAAGCTGAAGTACAGGTGAAATGGTAGACCGTCATAAAATCTTCACAAGGATGTATGGAATGCTTTCTAAATAGTTAAAGATGGAATTGATTGTAAATTCCAAGATAAATACAAAAAGCAAGGTTTTAAGAGAAAAATAAACTAAAAAAGAAATTAGGACAAAATGGCATCTAGGTTAGAGGCTAAGCGTGAGCAAAAATGTGAAATGACCACATTTTTTTAGCCCTTCACTTGCCTTTTAAGTTCCAGCTCTGCCTTTATCTGACTTCCCATGTGGTCCTTCCCAATATTTCAGGGTTACCCACGGCACTTTCCCACTCAGCCTGCTCCCTGCAACTCTAAGCACAGGGTGATTCTGTCTACCTTCCAATGTCTTCCTCCAGTTCCTTGCCAACCGACTTGGACCCTGGCTCAGGAGATAAACAACTGTCAGGTGTAGTCCACCCAGTCCATGAGCTGGTCACCAATCTGTCACACTGCTGCATAGAGCGGGGACCATGCTGGTCTCTGTCACCACTAAATCCTTAAGTAGCATTCAATGTATATTTGTATTAAAAATTATGTCAATGTTTTCCAAATTTTGTGAGCTTTTTTGACATACATTTTTGCATACTTGTCTACTTTTTTTCCTGGAGTTAAATTCCTATATTCCTAAATGCCTGGATTAAGAGTTTGCATGTTTAATATTTTGAAGCATTTTACTCATAGATCTCCAAACCAATTTACATTCCCACACACAGTACATAAACCTATTTACCTCATGTTTATCAACTCTACGTGGACCACAGCTAGGAAGGAAGTCTAGAACAAAACAGAATTTTATCCATTGTCCAACTCACACTTTTACACTCTCCTTGACAAAAACAAAACAAACCCAAAACAAAAATAGTTTTAAAGTCCACTGAAACCTTTGGAAATTACAAATGATGGCCATAATTGAAGTTGTGATTCATCTTGGATAGAAATCTCTTTTCTCCTGAGAGAAGATACAGAAACAGTCAACAAAAGAGGTTTGTTTGTTTGTTTGTTTGTTTGTCTCTCAGGGCTTCCTAAAGCATCCTCATTTAAATAGTGGCAACACCTTGTCTCATTACCCGTTTCTTCTGTCACTTGCTGGGCGATCAGTTGGACAATAATTAGCTAATATGGAGGTGTCTAGCATTATTATTTACTTCCACAGTTCTCTAAACTGAACACGAAATCCTCATAATTTAAAATGCAAGAGACTGAAGGGGTTTGAAGTAACTTATATGAACCAGAGGTTGGATTAAAAAACATGGGGCCTCCGTTGACAGCTGCTTCGAACAGTGAATGGTATTCAACGGTACTTGCATTTTTATGGTTTTATTAGTCACCTATGTTGATGATGATGATGATGACTAAAATAACACCCTCATTTCCACACAGAATAAGAAGCTGAGCTTCATGAACTCTATGTTTCCTTCCAACTCTAAGTTTTAATTGCACCAACTCACAGACAGATACAAAGTACCAAATGAAAACACTGTGTTTCTCTATTCATAGAACACTTCTGACCCCAAATGTGTGGGTGTTTTCCCCACACCAACCAATTCTCCAACTCTCCAGACACTAACTGGGTATCCTATCATTTAATTAGGATACTAACTACCCAGCGTTAGTGCAGACCCCACAGGTTAAGGGCTCAGTCTCACAAGAAAGCCTCCACCCTCAGATGCCAACATAAGTCCTGGCCTCTTGTACTTATGATAAAATAAATTGAGGATTTCGTGATCCCTCTTTGTGCTTGATAATTTACTAGAAGGGCTCACAGAGATCAGGGAAACATGTCTACTGGTTTATCATAAACAATACAACTCAGGAACAGCCAAATGAAAGAGATGCACATGGGAGAGCGGTGTGGAGCTTCCTTGCTTTCTTCAGTATGCTAGCTCCGCCGAGTGATCCCCAACACGGAAGCTCTTCGAGCCCATCATTTATGGATTCTTCTTCTTTTTTTTTTTTTTTGCTGGAACATTTTATCTTTTTAAATTTATTTATTGGGGTGACAATTGTTAGTAAAATTACATAGATTTCAGGTGTACAATTCTGTATCACATCATCTATAAATCCCATTGTGTGTTCACCACCCAGAGTCAGTTCTCCTTCCATCACCATGTATTTGAACCCCCTTACCCTCATCTCCCACCCCCACCCCCTTACCCTCTGGTAACCACTAAACTATTGTCTGTGTCTATGAGTTTTTTTTCTCATTTGTTTGTCTTGTTCTTTTGTTGTTTTTGGTTTATATACCACATATCAGTGAAATCATATGGTTCTCTGCTTTTTCTGTCTGACTTGTTTCGCTCAACATTACTCTCTCAAGATCCATCCATGTTGTCACAAATGTTCCTATATCATCTTTTCTTACTGCCGAATAGTATTCCATTGTGTATATATACCACAACTTCTTTGTCCATTCATCTATCGAAGGACACTTTGGTTGTTTCCATGTGTTGGCCACCGTAAACAAAGCTGCAATGAACATTGGAGCACACGTGTTTTTATGGATAAATGTTTTCAGATTTTTTGGGTAGATACCCAGGAGAGGGATTGCTGGGTCATATGGTAATTCTATTCGTAATTTTTTGAGGAACCTCCACACTGCCTTCCATAGTGGCTGCACCAGTCTGCATTGCCACCAACAGTGTATGAGGGTTCCTTTTTCTCCACAGCCTCTCCAACACTTGTTACTATTTGTCTTGTTGATGATAGCCATTCTGACTGGGGTGAGGTGATATCTCATTGTGGTTTTGATTTGCATTTCTCTGATGATTAGTGATGTTGAGCATTTTTTCATATGTCTATTTGCCATTTGTATGTCCTCTTTAGAGAAATGTGTGTTCAGGTCCTCTGCCCATTTTTCAATTGGGTTGTTTGCTTTTTGGTGTTGAGTTGTATGAGTACCTTATATATTTTGGATATTAGCCTCTTATCGGAGGCACTGTTTGCAAAAATCTTCTCCCATTCAGATGGTGGCCTCTTTATTTTGTCTATGGTTTCTCTTGCTGTGCAGAAGCTTTTAAGTTTCATACAGTCCCATTCGTTTATTTTAGCTTTTACTTCCCTTGCCTATGGAGTCAAATTCATAAAATGCTCTTTGAACCCAAGGTCCGTAAGTTTAGTACCTATGTTTTCTTCTATGCAGTTTATTGTGTCAGGTCTTATGCTTAAGTCTTTGATCCATTTTGAATTAATTTTGGTACATGGTGACAGATAGCAGTCCAGTTTCATTCTTTTGCACGTGGCTATCCAATTCTCCCAGCACCATTTATTGAAGAGGCTGTCTTTCCTCCATTGTATGTTTTTAGCTTCTTTGTCAAAAATTATCTGTCCATATTTATGTGGTTTTATTTCTGGGTTCTCAATTCTATTCCATTGGTCTATGTGTCTGTTTTTCTGCCAATACCATGCTGTTTTGATTATTGTAGCCCTGTAGTACAAGCTAAAGTCAGGGAGTGTGATACCTCCAGTATTGTTCTTTTTTCTTAAGATTGCTTTGGCTATTTGGGGTCTTTTGTGGTTCCAAACAAATCTGATGATTTTTTGTTCTATTTCTTTAAAAAATGCCATTGGGATTTTGATGGGGATTGCATTAAATCTGTATATTGCTTTGGGTAATATGGCCATTTTAACTATGTTGATTCTTCCAATCCATGAGCACGGAATGTCTTTCCATTTCTTTGTGTCTTCTTCAATTTCTTTCAAAAATGTCTTATAGTTTTCAGCATATAGGTCTTTCACATCCTTGGTTAAGTTTATTCCTAGGTATTTTATTCTTTTTGCTGCAATTGCAAAAGGAATTGTTTTTTGTATTTCTTTTTCTGAGATTTCATTGTTAGTATATAGGAAGGCAATGGACTTTTGTGCGTTGATTTTGTGGCCAGGAACTTTACTGTATTCGTTGGTTGTTTCTAATAGCTTTTTGGTGGAGTCTTTAGGGATTTCTATATATAGCATCATGTCATCTACAAAGAGTGACAATTTAACTTCTTCATTCCCAATTTGGATGCCTTTTATTTCTTTCTCTTGCCTGATTGCTCTGGCAAGGACTTCCAACACTATGTTGAAAAGCAGAGGTGATAGGGGACAGCCCTGTCGTGTTCCTGAACGTAGAGCAAAGGGCTTCAGTTTTTCACCATTAATTATGAGATTAGCTGAGGGTTTGTCATATATGGCCTTTATTATGTTAAGGTATTTTCCTTCTATACCTATTTTATTAAGTGTTTTAATCATAAATGGATGTTGTATCTTGTCAAATGCTTTTTCTGCATCAATTGATATAATCATATGATTTTTGTCCTTTATTTTGTTTATGTGATGTATCACATTGATGGATTGCTGGATGTTGAACCATCCTTGTGCCCTGGGGATGAACCCCACTTGGTCGTGATGAATAATCTTTTTAATGCATTGTTGTATTCGATTTGCTAGAATTTTGTTTAGGATTTTTGCATCTGTATTCATCAGAGATATTGGTCTGTAGTTTTCTTTTTTTGTGTTGTCCTTACCAGGTTTTGGTATCAGGGTAATGTTGGCCTCATAAAATGAGTTAGGGAGTACTGTCTCTTCTTCAATTTTTTGGAAGAGTTTGAGCAGGATTGGTATTAGATCCTCTTTGAAAGTTTGGTAGAATTCACTAGTGAAGCCATCTGGTCCCGGACTTTTGCTTTTGGGAACGTTTTGGATGACTCATTCAATTTTGTTACTGGTGATCAGTCTGTTTAGATTTTCCAGTTCTTCATGATTCAGCCTTTGAAGGCTACATGTTTCTAAGAACTTGTCCATTTCTTCTAGGTTATTGAATTTGGTGGCATATAGTCCTTCATAGTATTCTTGGATGATCCTGTGTATTTCTGTGGTGGCCTTGATAACTTCCCCTTTTTCTTTCTGATTTTGTTAATTAGTGTCTTCTCTTTTTTTATCTTAATGAGCCTAGCCAATGGTTTGACAATTTTGTTAATCTTTTCAAAGAACCAGCTCTTTGTCACATTAATTTTTTCTATTGTCTTTTTGTTCTCTATTTCATTTAGTTCTGCTCTGATTTTTGTTATTTCCTTTCTTCTCCTGACCTTGGGTTTCACTTGTTCTTCTTTTTCTAGTTCTTTAAGGTGTAACATGAGGTTATTTATTTGGGATTTGTCTTGTTTCTTGAGATAGGCCTGTAATGATATAAATTTCCCTCTTAAAACTGCTTTCGCTGCATCCCAAAAATTTTGGTAGGATGTATTTTCATTGTCATTTGTTTCTATGTATCTTTTGATCTCTCCTCTAATTTCTTCTTTGACCCAGTCATTCTTTAAAAGTATGTTGTTTAATCTCCATGTATTTGTGGTTTTTCCTGCTTTCTTTTTGCAGTTGATATCCAATTTCAAAGCCTTGTGATCAGAGAATATGCTTGGTATGATTTCAATCTTCTTAAATTTGCTGAGGCTGATTTTATGTCCCAATATATGGTCTATCCTTGAGAATGTTCCATGTACACTAGAAAAGAATGTATAGTCTGATGTTTTAGGATGAAGTGCTCTATATATGTCAATTATGTCCATTTCATCTAATGTGTCATTTATGGCTGCTATTTCGTTATTTATTTTCTGTTTGGATGATCTATCCATAGCTGTCAATGATGTATTTAAGTCCCCTAGTATAATTGTGTTTTGGTCAATTTCTCCCTTTAGTTCTGTTAGTAGTTGCTTGGTATATTTCGGTGCTCCCTGATTGGGGGCATAAATATTGATGACTGTTATGTCTTCTTGTTGCATAGTCCCCTTTACCATTATGAAATGTCCATCTTTGTCTCTTGTTATCTTTTTCACCCTGAAGTCTGTTTCATCTGATATCATTATGGCTACACCTGATTTTCTCTGGGTACCATTTGCTTGGAGTGTCAATTTCCACCCTTTCACTTTGAGTCTATGCTTGTGCTTGTAGCTGAGATGTGTCTCTTGGAGACAGCATATGGTTGGGTTTCGTTTTTTCATCCAATTTGCTACTCTGTGCCTTTTTATTGGTGAGTTCAGTCCATTTATATTTAGGGTGATTATTGATATGTAAGGATTTCTTGTCATTCTATCTTTAGTTTTCTGGTAAGGCTGTGTCTCCATTGTTTCTTTGCCGTTTTGTTGTTGTCTATTATTTCTGTGTGGTGGTATTCTATGATGTTTCCCTCTGTTTCTTCTTTTATTACAGTATATATTTCAGTTCTAGATTTTTTTTGAGTGGTTACCCTTAAGTTTATGTAAAAGAAAGTTTGATATTTAGAGTATTCCATTTTCTTCAGCACACTTATTTTCTCCATTCCCATATTCTGGTTCAGGCCTTTACTCTCCCCCTTTTTATGTTTTGGTTGCCACAAATTGTCCCTGTTGATGGTGGTCGAATAGCCTCCTTTTGTATTTCTTGTAGTGCAGGTCGTGTATTAGAAAATTCCCTCAGCTTCTGTATGTCTGGAAAGGTCTTTATTCCTCCTTCATATCTAAAGGATATCTTTGCTGGATATATTATTCTTGGCTCATAATTTCTCTCTTTCAATACTTTGAATATTTGGTTCCACTCCCTCCTGGCTTGTAGAGTTTCTGCTGAAAAATCTGATGATAATCTAATGGGCTTTCCTTTGTAGGTTACCATCTTCTTTTCCCTGGCTGCCTTGAGGATTCTTTCTCTGTCGTTGATTTTAGATAGCCTCAATACAATGTGCCTTCGAGAAGGCCTGTTGGGATTGAGGTAATTAGGTGTTCTATTTTCTTCTTGAATTCGAGGATCCAGTTCTGTCCACAAGTTTGGGAATTTCTCATTGACAAATTGTTTGAATATATGCTCTGTTCCCTTCTCTCTTTCTTCTCCTTCTGGTATGCCCATTATTCTTATATTGCTCTTTCTGATGGAGTCAGAAAGTTCTTGTAGAGTTCTTTCATTTCTTTTAAGTCTCAAGTCTCTTTCTTCTTCCATCTGTGTCATTTCCAGGTTTCTATCTTCGATGTCACTGATTCTTTCCTCCATCTGGTCAACTCTACTACCTAAGCTGGTTATTTCATTCTTAATTTCTTCTATTGAGTTCTTAATCTCCAGAAATTCTATTTGGTTCTTTTTTAAAATTTCAATCTCTTTCATAAAATGCTCATGTTTTTCTTTGATTGTGTTTCTGAGTTCATTAAACTGCCTTTCTGTGTTTTCTTGCATCTCGTTGAGTTTTTTCAGAACTGCAATCTTGAATTCTCTGTCATTTAAGTCACATAGTTCCATATCTTTAAGTTCCTTTTCTGGAGACTTTTCACTTTCTTTCTGAGCTGTCTTGTTGCCTTGGTTTTTCATGGCAATTACTGATTTATTATTTCTCTTCCTAGACATCTACAGGAGTGGCTTCTGCAACAGGTTGATAGGAAGAGGTCTTTCTCTTGTTTTCCAGTACTTGTGGGTAGAATGTTTTATTTTCTCTCCGACTGCAGCCTTTTTTTCTCTCTCATACAGTGGTGCTATGTTTTCTCTGCACTATTCCAGCTTCTCACACAATCTGGGGATTCCCTGGAAGGTGGGCTTCTCCTCTGTTAATAGTTTGCCTGGGTCATAAGGCGCAGCATCTGTGTGGGGATGCAGAGAGCTTTTGAAGTTCCAAAGCTCTTCCTGCACCAGATTCAGAGCCCGTATGTTTCAGCAGTTCTGTTTACTCCTGCAGGGATCCGCCCAGATAGGTGGGGCCAGGGGCGGGGTGAGTTGTGAGAGGTGGCCCAGAGCAATGGCTGCGACCACCACCACAGTCGGTCCTGCTTCCACAGCTTCCTCCCCTTTGCCGGAACTAGTTGGGCTGCGAATCTGTGTCTGAGGTCCACATTTCTCAGAACAGCAAATATTCTGTTCTTTTGATCTGACACTGTTACTGTTCCGCTTCTAGCACCGGGCAGGTGGGAGCAGGGCGAGCTCTGGGAGGGTAGTGAGGGGGCGGCTAGTCTCAGTGCCTAAGGCTTCCATTTTCTGCTCAGCAGTGAGGGCTTAAACCAGTTTTCAGACTTCTTCCGTCAGTCTTTTCTCCGAGATCTCTGCCGTGAGCGTTGGGTTCAGCCGTGTTATATGCTGCCCCCTCAGCCCTGTGGGCCACAAGAAGAGCCCTAGCAGTCCGAGTTCTTCCCTCTCCCGGAGCTGCAGTAGTTCCAGGATGCAGCAAGCTCAGAGCACTGAGCTAGGTCTGTGTCCTTTGCCCGCGCGGCTCCATCTCCGCACTTCTCCCTTCCCTCCTTCCCTGCTCACGCAATTCGCCCACCTTTAGGTGAATTCAGTAGTGGGCTTCTTCGTCTTGCCTGTCTGCTGTGCAGGGAGTCCTTTTTGGAGTTATAGTTTTTCCATTAGTTGTAAATTCCAGGGGAGATTTACAGAGGCTCACCTCATGCCGCCATTTTGACGACGTCTATCCATTTATGGATTCTTATGGAACCTTCACCCCACAGGCATGTTTGATTATTAACTCTGGAGGGCAGGGTCTGACAGTGCCAAACTTCTAACCAGGGCTGGGTCTTTCTGGTGACCCACCCTTACTCTGACACTATCCAGGAGCCCACCCAGAATCATCTCATTAGAATGAAAGACACTCCTCTCCCCCAGAAAATTCCAGGGGTTTTAGGAGCTCTGTGTCAGGAACTGGGGTCAAAGATCAAATACATATTTCTTATCATGTCACAAGTATTTACTCTATCCATGACTCCTTGTGTCAAGGAATCAAAAATAAACAAAATATACATAGGGACTATCACCTGAAAGCTCGCGTTCTAGAAGGGAAAGCAAAACAAACACAAACAATGATATTACACAGCAATGTGATTTGAGAGTTATAAAATGTGATGGGAATTCCGGGAAGAATGAGGTCACTGGAAAAGTTTTCATTGGAGTAAATGGCTTCGGGGGTGGGCCTTGAAAGTAGGGTGGGATTTCAGCTTGTGGAGATTTTGGGAAGGTCTTTTGCGCAAAATAACTGGAGCCCTTAAGGCACCCAAGATTCTTGACATCCCACTTGCTATTAGTTTGTTTTTTATGAGCCTATATTAATATATTTCTTAGTATAAGTAAATAAATGTCTTAATCAATATTATCATAGAAAACAATAAATGATAGCTACTAGTTAGTAGCTGTAGGTGTATAGTTGTATTTAAAACAAAGGGTATTATGGACCAGCTTGTTTATTTCACAATGTAATCACACTTGGCGGCCTTCAAGCTCTCTCAAATCCCCTTGATATTCAGGAAGACCACATTCATAGAACCACCACTAACTCACAGTTTAGACCTGTTAACAACAAAAAGCAAACTGTGAGTTTTCCCTAAAATAATATAAACAGAGCGACTGCCTTACTGGAACCACTGGGAGAAGCATTCCGGTTCTTGTGCTAGCTTTGTTCCTGGAGACTAGACACCAGGTCACCTGGCTTTCATGTACTTTGTTCATTCCCTTGAGAAATGGAAATAATATCCAGCACCATCCATGACAGAATGAGATAATGTCTGGAGAGTTTATTACACTCCTTGCCAGAGCCAGCCCACCCTCTTGCCCCAGACAATTACAAACAAATATCTCAATCTTGTCTGAGTTAATTGATGTAGGTTATATCTGACAGAATGCTTCTTAGAGATTTTCTTAATGATTGGGCCTGGTGCAAACCTAAGATTAACCCTCTAAAATGGTGGGAATTCCTGAGTCCTTGGTACATACTTAGCTCCTCTTGGTCTTCCCATAATAGCTCTAGGGGCTTTAAATCATCAGCTGATCTTGACAATTAAGGATGAGCAACAAGTTTCAAAGCCTCAAAAAAATCTACCATAGAAGGTGGCACTAACAGTTAGAATGAAATGTTCATTTTCAAGTGAAACCAGGAATTTTCAGTCACCCACAGAATTAACAAGAAATTAATCAGAGTTGAAACGCATTATTTGCAAACAAATTTTAATTTGATGAGTCTTGTGGATATTTTTAAATTGACTTGAACCTCAAAATTTCTTGAACATAAATGTTTCAATGAATGTGGTTCCTCTGATTTTTAGGAAAAGAAATATGGAACATAAGCCTCACTTTCTGTTTCAGTCCATGATTATTTGAAACACGAAATGAATGAAAAAGATTTGCGGACTGAAGAGTGAAGGAGAAAATTCAGGAGGGAGACATAGATTTTACTTCATAATTCATAAACAGTAAGTAAGGTGGAGGACTCAAGGTCAACATTAGGGGATTGAGATGCTCTCTGGAGAATTAGTAATGGAGAATGTGTAATCATAGTACCTACTCCATAGTTTTCTTTGTGAAGATAAAAGGAGAGAACATGTGTGAAGCTCTCAGCAGAGTGTACAGGAAGCCCTCAGTAAATGCCATGCCAGCCTTTATTAATATTGCCAAGATCCAGGAGAAAGTGCTGACTCTTATTTTTCTCTCTGCCCATAAAACCTCACAGGTGTGCAATGTAGGAGAAGTGAAGGAGGCGGGGCATATTGGAAAAATAAATTAATTACATACACACACACACACACACACACACACATATCCGTGTGTGTGTGTGTGTCTAAAAGGAAAATACATGGATCACAACAGGTGTGTGAAGCCTGATTTCACTGCGTGTTTACAAAAATATTGCACGACCAAGGTCAGATCTCTTGTGGTCCGGACCAGTGCCACCAATGCACACCGTGGCACCCTGTGCTTGGTTCCACAGAGATTCTTAACTCACTGTATTGAAAGCACCTGTCTCTCCCCCTGGATTGTCAGCACTTTTGTGTAGGACATGGATCCTGCTCATCACGGCCCCAGCGTTGGGCACTGGCCTCACACAGAGAAACCTCCCAGTGCATTTTGTTGCATAATTAAAGAATGTCATTTTTATATTATTCCCAGTCTGATTAGAAGGTATTTAGGGTCTGAAATAGATATTGGCAGAGATGGTAGTCAGGGATCGATTTGAAAGATGTTTAAGATATGGAATTTTCAGTAGTTAGTGGCAGGATATGTGGAGTGATGGAGAACAATGAGTCAACATTTTCTAGGCTTTCTGACTTCGGTTAGCCTGTGGAGAATAAAATATGAATGAATGAATGAATGAATGAATGAATGAATGAATGAATGAATCCTAGTAATAAGGCTTAGTTTTGAGGTAGGTGTGGCGGTGGTGGGAAGGGTTGCTATTGGCCTAGAAGAAGTCAGAATATCTAGATTCTAGACGTCTTTCTCTGATATACAGACAATCCATTTTATAGCCATGGGCAAGTCCTCTATGATATCTGGACTCAGTTTCTTTTCTTGGAAAATACAGCAGTTGGGTGAATTGCTATTCCTTTGAGCGCCATCATTCTGTCCCTCTCTCCCTTCCTTGCAGAGGGATTTTTGTTCTCAATGGGAATAGCTCTTCTCTAGGGCATTTGGGAGCCTTTCAGGATACAAACACCCTCAAACATTTTGGGTGTCCTATAAATGCAGAAGGTCACGTGACCTCCATTCTTGCAACAAGGTCCTTTGAGAAACTCGCCTCTGAAGGCAAAGCTGGCATCCCCTACCCAGCAACACAAATCCCAACTAAGAATGATAATAACACGAACACTGTGTCTGGATTTGTTTTCACATCTGCTCTTCCTGAGGCACCTGAGACATGTCCTCAGAGGAAGACATCCCCCCCAGCCAGCCTGACTCTCTCTAGAACTGCACACCAGCAGTATACGGTGTGTGTGTGGGGGGTGTCGAAAAGTCTACAAAGTGTGTGCTGTGACTCTTTTTCAGAGTATGCTCCCCCAGGAACCTCTCCCTCTAAGGTCTGCCAGTGGAGCACATGTGTCCAACGTTCACTGTCCTCTTTGCTCTTCTATGAAGGTTGAGTTGAAACCTGCATGGTGAGGCGTTTGTTCTGGGCCACACTACACTTGTCTTACTCTGTGTATGTGTCCAACCCAGAGTGGGAAGGCACCTCCAGGCGGTTGGAAATGAGGCAAAACATGAAGGCAGGAAGCAACAGACAGGAGATTCAGTAGGCCCTCCTGGGTTGGCCATGTTAGCAAGATGGTAGTTTCTAGGAGGAGAAAGATTTGCAAGGGAGAAGAAGAAAAGAGTCTCTTAAATTCAGGAATTGAAAACAAGAAATGTTAAACTACCCAAGTTCTTGTAGAAATGCAATTTGGTGAAGTAGTTAAAACCCAGGGCTCTGAACTTCCTGTTAAGGTTCAACCATGGTTTAACTGTGTGACCGTGGGGGAGGGACTTAAGATCTCCAGGCTGCACTTTCTTATCTGTCAAGCAAGGGAAGTAATAGCACCAACCTCATAGGGGTGTCCTAAGGATCAAAGCAGATAAAGATGGTCAAACTGCTTAAATCCTCAATGTAAGGGATTATACTTTATATAACCAATCAAGGGGCATAGGCAAGTACAAACATCTGTAACCTGAACCCCGCCCCCCTTTTTTGTGGGAAACTATCTATACTTTTCTTGGTTATTGACTGTGGTTACTATATTTTCAGAGCATACTATCAGGAAAAATGTTTTCTGACATCCAGAGCTCTTTGGGGATGATGGAACAGAGTATTTGAAATTAACATTACTAAAAAAAAAAAAATCCAGAACATATGGTTCCATAATGTTTACTCTTGTTGAACTATCCCAGTGAAGAACATTGAGTACTAAGAATTTAACAGCAAATGGACTATTCAGAACGACATGAAAATATGTCTCAAATGAAAACCATCAATGTCACAAATTTAATCAGTGTAGTTGACCTCTTCTGACAGACAGATTAGCATTTTATTTGTGTTACTTAGCCCCATACAGGGCAAGGATTCCAGGAGCGTAACTTGAGCCAGGAGTTTATTTTGCAGAAAACAATACTGAAAATAGCTACTGTAATTGTTCTGGAATGGATGGCCCATGACAATGCAATTCCCAGAATTCCAGGCCACAGCTAGTGTTTGGAGAGGTGACACTGTACCCTTAAGGGACCAAAAAGTGTCTACTACCTGTGATGATGGTGGCTCTAGTAGGCCCTGCTGCAATGGCCATTTAGCAAGGTGGTAGTTTGTAGGAAAAGAAAGATCTGATTTGCAAGGGAGGAGAAGAAAATCTATAAATTCAGGAATTGAAAACAATACAAGAGTCTGATTCTCTCACACTCTAAGTACATGACAAACAGTCTGTCAAGAGCAAA
Organism: Rhinolophus sinicus; assembly: GCF_036562045.2. Lineage (NCBI taxonomy): Eukaryota > Metazoa > Chordata > Mammalia > Chiroptera > Rhinolophidae > Rhinolophus > Rhinolophus sinicus. The sequence goes on along the minus strand of NC_133752.1, from coordinate 103,302,493 downwards.
ATTACCACCCATGTGATACAAATTTATAGACAAAGTTTTTACTGAGGTTCAATATTATTGTAAAAATATTTTGATTTTTTTTTAAATGTATGTTTGGAGGATTTCTTTGCAACGATGTGGAAAGGCTGAGCCCTTTGCCCACATCCAGGAAAAGTACACTTTGCAGATTTCCTAACACAATAATAGAGTGTCAAGTTCTAAATAAATACTGAGACTAATTTCCACACAGGGACATCTACTTGCAATAAGTAACCAGGATGGAGAAGGGAATGAAAGGACCCCATTTCTCACCTTCAGCACAACGCATACAAATCCTCAGGCTTGCCAGATTAATATCTGTGTGGACCTCATTGCTTGGTTGTTAGCACTGAGATGACAGAAAGAGCTATTTCCCGAGAATATGTACCACCTCTGTAACCTAAATCAAGTGGAATAAAATCTGAATAAAAAGCATAGTTGTAAATAATAGCAAGGACTAGCCACTGAAAGCTTCTTAGAGGAGAAGCAAGTGGTGGATAGGACGTAGAGAACACTTTATCATGCTTCATCCTCTAAGTTAAGTTCCGCTCATCAGCTGTGGCATTCGATTCAAAACTAAAGAAGGTCAGAAACTTGTTACTAGAACACAGGAACTTCAGAGTCCTGGAACTCTATGCTCCCGTTTCCTCCTCTGGGAGCTGACGATGTTTCTTAGCATCCACCTCAGAGGATTTCTGTTGGAATGAAATGAACTCAGAGCAGTGGGCGACACAAAGTAAGCCCTCTCGGAAGTGCTAGCTGTTATCACGGTTGTGGCTCGTCCTCGCTGTTCCTCTCTACCCCTCCACACCGGTGTCTGCAGAGAGCTCGTGAGAACCAGAGCCAGAAAGGTTGCTAAACGTCAGGGTCTCATCGAAGAGTAAAAGTTTAAATTTGGAATATATTCGTGGAGTGAAATCATTAAAAGCAAACCCCCATCATCTAACAAGACAGAAGAACTGAATCTGGGAATAAAGAGCAATGCTTTAGATTGAATGAATTTAGCTTTATGAAAAACTCACATTTCCTCTTCTCATTTGGCTACAAACCAGTGAAAATTGGGTGTGAACAGCCAGAGACTCACTGCCTTAGAAACTTCCATTCCACAGACGAGAATCACACACAAACAGGCTCTGAGATGACACAAATCATGCAGATTCTAGAACAAGCATAGAATAAGTTTAATTTTGCCTATTTGTGTTTCTTCCTGAAAAAAAGTTTTATATAATAAAGGAATTTTATATTCTAGGGTACTTGAGGGTCATTAACTTCAGAATTTTTACTAGTTGCTAAAGTTAGCAAGCAGGCCCAAAGTAATTCAGAAAGGTAAGAAGAGTAAGTATGAACTAGGAGTTAAGCTGCAACGCCTAATCTAAGCAGTCTCTAGTTTTCATTTTCCCTGTAACTGCCTATTTGGGTTATTTTGTTGTTTTCCTTAAGTGAATAAAGTTGTGCAGGGCTTCAGGGAACATTCTTGGGCCATCTCACCAATGCAGCTGTTGGTCCCTCTGCCCTACTGAAGGCATGAGCAACGCATGAGATGCCGTGCTCCACACAAAGCTATCACAGCTCCCACAAAGGAAAATACGCATGCGAGGAAATGAAAAAGGAAGGCAATGGACCAAAATGTTGCTGCTATGTGTTGAGACTAGAAGTGATTTTTCTTCTCCTTTTTTTTTTTTAAATGTCAAAATTGTTTCTATGTACATGTAATAGAAGAAAGCATGTGGGTTGTACAGTAAGGTGAACTGGGTTTGTCACTGGCTTTCCAACCTTGAAGAGGTCACTGAGCCTTTCTGAGTCTCAAATTTTTCATGTGAAAAATTGAGACTAATAATAATAATAATATTTATTTTCCAGGTAGATAGGCCAAATGTTTAGATCAGCAACTAGCGCCTAGTGGCTGTTTAATACATTGGACCTCTCATAGAAAACAGTTTTAGTTTGTAAAATAGGTAGGGCTCTTTGATTTCTTTAAGGCCAACTTGACGTGGACTCTACTGGCACATTGAAGTGAATTAAAAACCGTATTGAGGAATTAGGGGTGGCTTGGTTATAAGTTACAAGGTGTGTCATGCAGGGTGGCATGCGGGGTCTCAGCTCCCGCTCCCCACATAAGAACACAGGACATGGTGAGGCCAAAAAGGAACACCCACAGAGCCATGGATAGGGGAGTCATACCACTGTAGTCTCGCTGGCGGCTGGGTTGGAGACACAGGAAGCAGGAGCCACACTACCGCAACCTGCCGTCCACTTCTCTCTGCCAACCAACCTCATATGCTAACTGCCATCTGCTCTTGCTAGCTCAGCCACCATCTTCTTGCTAACCCCCATTTGCTGCTAGCGTAGCCACAGCAGTTATATTAGTGGCCAATGGCTCACTGGTTATAGCTGACGGCCAACTAGCTACAGCTGATGGCCATGCAATCACAGTTGATGGCCATTTACTATCTGAGCCAGCACCTTTCCACGTGAGGCCGAAAGCCTAGAAACTGCACTCCTGGTACCCACAAGGTGGTATGGGAATACCTTGGAAGAGCTGTATCATCTACAGGACACACAAGTTGATAAGGAAACCAGGGAGTCAGGAATTTTTAGTTAGGAATTCACATTAATTTACCTGGACTCTCATCTTGGTAGCTTCCCCTGAATGGCTTTCAAATGCTCCTTTTTTACCCCTCACATCTGTACGGTGAAAATCACAGCTTTCCACCATTATCTGCAGTACCTAGATTATCAGATACTATAATTTCTGGCAATGAGCCTACATTTATCTCGGTTGAGTTTGAAAATTTTCTGGATTGGAACCTTACCAAAGTATCCCTTACTGCCATCAAGCCAATTGTGAGGCTGAAAGGGTGGGATGTACAACCAGGGATCCCTAGAGTGGAGTGTGGGGGCAGACTGGCCCGTGAGACTTCCGAAACTCTTATTACACACTGTTTGCTGCAAGGGCTCAAGAGCTGAAATGCTGTGATGACTCATGGCTCACCTCAGTAGCCTGCATCCAGACTTAGCAAAACACTTTCAAAAAGTGCTGGAATGAATTCTGAATTCTGCTCTGGCCACACCTACTTCTTGTTCATGGGTACCAACAGTCTTTTCCAACTGTGGATTTGCCTTTGTAACTGAGCAAAAGTACCCGTGTCCAGCAAGTTCATACGTGCGAACAGGGACCTAAGGAAAGGCAGCAGCAAGGGTACCATTAGAAACAACCCTTCTAGAACCTTCTGACAATGACTGGTCAGCTGCCTATCCTAAGAACATCATCAAGGCCATGAAGCAAACAAACAAGAAGAACTTTTTTTATTTTTTTCGGGTTGCTGCAACTGCTGAGGTAGAAGAATCTGACACATGTACACCCACTTGAAAGCACTTCCTAATTCATGCACGTAAAGAACCCACTTCTTAAATTGTTAAGGTGTCCCCAGCTATGCCACTCCCTCTGACAATATTTTTATCCCCTGTCACTGCACTGTTGCTGGAATTTCAGTACAGGCATTAGTGGGTGTAAAACACAGAAAAAGAATTACCCATCTCCCTTCCCTCTCCAGGCACCAGCACCTTGAGAAAAGAGCTCATTAGCAAGAACAGAGGAAAATCCAACTTGCAGTCTTTCTGCTGCAAAAGGTGATAGCAATTTCCGTCATTACCTGCTTTCATAAATACTGAAATCACGATGGTAACAAAATGGCGAGGCGTGCTCTGATCCCTCGCTCATTCTGAGTTCCTGAAGCCACCACACGAGTATTTGCCCTTCAGAATAACTATAGGAGCAGTCACGTTGGCCATGAGAGAACATGGTGTCTAATAAACATGGTCTCTCACCTGTGCCCTGGAAGAGTTTCATTTCATTGTTATTTTTTTTTCTATTGGGATGAAAGAATGTGGTCTTTCCTTTTTTCTGTAACATAAAACCCCCTTTGGCTTCTAGGAGAATTATTTGTTCACACACAGGAAGAACAGGGTGGGAGCAAACAACTTTTTGGTTTTTGTCTTTGGTTGGCACTATCTTTCTAGCAGATTCTGCAAGGATAGGCACGTGCCTGTAAGAGCCGACATAGTGTGGGGGTTAAGACTGGTTTTATGGGACCATCAGCCCTCGGTTTGACTGAAGAGTCTACCTCAACCGCTGCATTACAGAGAACAAGTGATGTCACTATTTGCATCTCCCTTTTTGGAACTGTAAAACTAATATGTGGGAGCACTTGATTCATAAAGTTGTTGCGAAGATTCAGTGACTTATGAAGGCCTGGCAATTAAGTTCGTGGACTTGTTGCAATGATGTTGCTAACCTTTTTTAATATCAGAGAGATTATTCATTATGCATTTGTACCAACTGGACAGTTAACTAAGTTTACTATTTGGAAGTGCTGAAAGGGCTGCGTGAAAAAGTTGTATGACCTGATGTTTTCACCAACAATTCATGGCTCTTGCATCACGACAATGCACCAGCTCACACGGCACTGTCTGTGAGGGAGTTTTTAGCCAGTAAACAAATAACTGTATGGAACACCCTCCCTACTCACCTGATCTGGCCCCCAATGACTTCCTTCTTTACTTGAAGAGAAAGAAAATATTGAAAGGAAGACATTTTGATGACATTCAGGGCATCGAGGGTAATACGACGACAGCTCTGATGGCCATTCCAGAAAAGAGTTCCAGAATTGCTTTGAAGGGTGGACTAGGTGCTGGCATCAGTGCACAGCGTCTCAAGGGGAGTGCTTCGAAGGTGACTGTTGTGATATCCAGCAACTTTTTCTAGGTTGAGTTCACAAAATTAATTGTCCGACCTCATATGTGCAGCTCCTCATGCATGACAAGCACTCAATAAATAGTAGCTTTTATCACTGTTTTGTTTAGAATAGTTTCCATTTTTCATGGTACGACAGCCACTTCTTGCAGAAGTGTATTGCTTCTCTGATTTCTATGATGGGTCTTCTCACTCAACTTGTCTATAAGGCGGAGACGTGCAGTGCCCTGGGAAGCTCCCTGAAGGGAACTGGAAGTCTAGAATGTCCTTCAGAAAGCACTTTTCTGTGAAGATTTCTGGGACTTTTGATTTGTTTTGTTTGAGATATCTAGAGAAACAAATCTTTGTGACACAATTAGTGTCAAATTGTTGGGAAAATACATAGTGTGTCAACAAAAAAATAGTAACATTAACAGCGATAATAATTAGAGCTATGGTAATTGAAGGCCTTTTCTTCAACAGGTTACTCCCTATAACAGGTATTGTACCTGTATATTCTAGCACTAATACCCACAATAATCTTACAAAATTGATATGTTAATACTCATTTTACAAATGTGGAAACTGAGATTCACAAAGGTTAAGGAATTTTCTCTTAGCAGGACATTATGAACGCAAACAAGATTTAAATGCAGGTCTAATTTGAAAGCCATGTTCTTTCTGTTCTACCCCATCAGTGGGGGTCTCTCCGGGGTGTCATGAAAATTGCACTGCAGTCACAAGCAGCCCCCACGTCTTGGTGGCTGACAGGTCACAAAGCTTCTTTCTCTCTCACATTATGTGTCAGCTCTGCTCTGACTGTGCTGACTCTGCTCTGTCTTCTTTATTCCAGGACCCAACTGGAAGAGTAGCTACTCTCTGAGACATGCCACTCCCATAGCAGAGAGGGAATACTGATCGGGGGGGACCCCATGATGGCTCTTAAAGCTTCTGCTCTATCGTGCTCACATGTCATTGGCCAAAGCAGGTCACATGGCCAACCTGATGTCAATGGATGAGAGACGTTTCAAGGAAGACCGTGCAGGGATGGGCCTGGTAGAGAGAGTAGCCTACCACAAAGGGCCTTCCAGAAGCAAAGATTGGTGTACACAACTTCAGAATGATACAAAGAGTTTTCAGAAACAATGAGTTGCCCAACCTGTCAAGTTTAAAATGTACATACTGGAGTCAGCTAAAGTTTGAAACTTTGGGCAGAACATATGTTGTGAAGAGCTCTGAGTGTTAACTCAAGGAGGGTGCACTTTATCCAACAGACAGCGAGGAACAGGCAAGCAGGGGTTGAAAACAAAAGGCGATTTCAGGTACCAAGGGCATAGCAAAGGCATACATTGACATATTTTAAGGAACAATGTTTCACTAGAGGAAATGCAAATGTAGGTATTAAGCACAATATGAATAAAAACATATGTTTTAACCCATTCACAGGCTTCCTATTTGATTCTCTTCCATATGCGTAGAGTTCTGTGGTTGATTAGATTGTTTGCAATCCCTCAATTCCTCCCTGGTGTAAAATTATATATATATATGGCCTTTTCCTTGTGATTCTGTAGCAACTCCCATCGTGGGAGGTGTGAACTTCTCTCCTTCTTTGATGTTGGCCTTGGCTCTGGGACTTGACTGATGGAGTCTGGGCGTACATGACGGGCTGTGTGTCATCTCTAAGTCGAGGCCATAAAAACCAGGGTGTATCTCTGCTCTCTTACAGTCCTGTTATCCATCAGGAGGAAAGCAGCTGCATAGCTCCTGCCCCTCAGCCATGGCCCCAGTGTGAACACATGGAAAAGATCTGGACTTAACATGCAATCCTCATGACCTCTGGTCAAGCCCAGATGAGATTTGCCTACCCTCAGCCCAGCCACAGACCCGTGAGGGAGAAAAATATTTCTTTCGGGGTTGTTTGTTAGGTAGCATTATTGCATCAGTAGCTATTTGATAAAGGTCCATTTTACAGATGGAGAAAAGTAAAGTTAGAGGACAAGAGAACTGTGTGCCCAAGTAACAAAGCTCAGCATCCAAACCTAGGTCTTCTTGCCTCAAGGTTATCTTCTCCTCAACAGCCCGTGGTGTTCTCAGTCAGGGGGATGGGAAGAGGTTTGATCACATGCGGTACCTTATTCGTGTAGAACGAGGGGCCCAAAGGCTTAAGTGACGAAGAAATGAAGTAGGCCGGGGAAGAAGTGGGGCTAATCTGAATCAGGATGAACAAAAGCCACAAGCGTAATGATAGAGAACTGTCATCCTGAAGCCATAATTATTAAGAATAGGCTTTTGAGGGTCAGGACGTAAGCTGTTTCCAGTAAGGGAGGCTGTTTCCAGTACCTTTAGGCCCTAAATTATCTGTCCACTGAGTCACCTCAATCATGTCTTCTCTTTAATCCTCGTTGTTCAGCTTCCTTGGGAAAACCTGTGCTTTGTCAGGTCACATTTACTTTTTGATCATTCATTCATTCTTTTAACAAATATTTCGTGTTTAACAAGTATTATGTGTGCTAGTCCAATCCCTCCTCTTATATTAACTTACAGTCTAGCGCAAATAATCAAATTGTTAAATTACTCAAGGTATAATTACAAATTAAGTATTTTAAAAGAAAGTAACACTGAACGATGAGAATATATCATGGAGGAATCTAATCTATTCTTGGTGGGCTGGGACGTGACACCAAGGGAGCCTTTTCTGGGAAAGTGCCCTTGGAGCTAAGCTCAGAAGGGTGCACAGAGACTGACTGTGTAAAGAAAGCTGAGGGTAAATGTTCCAGATGGAGAGAATAGCATATGGAAAGACTGTGACAGCAGGAGCTTGGTACATTTGAGGAAGTGGAAACAAAGCCAGCATGGCTGGACTGAAACAAACACAGTAGGAAATGGGGCTGGGGTGGCCTTACTGGCCAAGGCTCTTGGTCTCTTCTTCCATATCTCAGGAGCCATTGAAAGATGTTCAGTATGACAGGAAGCCATTTACCAATATTTCATTTCCTAGATGGAGGAAATTATTACCTTCTAGGTCAGCCAACTTTGGAAGAAGTGATGAATTTATTATTCAAAGTGGGCTGTGGTGATGATGTCTGATGGAGACGTTTGATCAAGTAGAATCGATACTTTCTCCACATGGTCATCGGCACTGTGACTTGGCCCAGCCAGACTACGCGGCCATCTAATGTTCTGACACCTAAACTGGACAACCCTCCTCTACATGGATTTCTTATGTTTATTTCTTATGTTGGATTTGGAACCGGAATGACTTTGCCACGACCTTCTTTGAGAGCTGATTCGTATTAGACTTCCTGGGGGCTACAAATGTTCTCCTGTAAAGGACATCCCACCTAAGCTACATGGAAGGAAAGGGGTTGGAGAAAAACTTGGCTGACTAATAAGTAAAATTCAGATCTGTGTCAGGGTAACAGATGGTATCGCCGCAGTCAAAACCTCCACTCTCTGATCACTTGTGTGTGTAAATATACAGAAGTTGGTGGCAGACAGTTATACACACTTGGCAGAAACTCAAGGAGAAAGTTCAGTAATTGGTGTGAATTCCCACATCGATGGGGGGGGGGGGCTGCTAGGAATGTCCTCTAGGAGTTTGGGCACCTAATTCATTCCTTAATTACTTAAACTCTCTGAACTTCAATTTGTTCACCTCTGAAATATAAGCAGGTGCATTGAACCTAATAGTAACTTTACAAGAAATAATGATGTAATTCAATGAAAGTCCCAGCACACTGTCTGGAACTCTGTAAGCAATGAATAAATGTTAAATTCTGCCCATTAGTTATAAAAAAAACATTCAATACCACACACATCTTTCAGAACAAGTATACTCTGAAGTGATGCTGCTGGCTTTAATTACACCCAATTTGAAAAAGCAGTCACTGCCAGATCTCAAGAAGGAAACATATTTAAAGAGTCATGATCAAGATTGAAGAAAGGAGAAATAATGTAAAAATGTGTATGTGAGCACCACATACTTTCAGAAACCCTTGACCAGGTGGTGGTGGGATTAACTAATCCAGGTAGAAGATAAGAACATTATGTGTATTTAAAACCAAATATACCAGATCAAATCAAAGCGGGGACAGATATAAATGGGCAATGTTAGGAATAATCAGACCTTATGAAAGGAATTTCCTCTTCTGGGTATTTATAAATGTACAGAGCGTTAGAGCTAGAACTTCCAAGAGTCAATGGCTTGGTTCCAGAGGTTGTATGATTTCCTGGAATCCTATGCAAAAATATCATATGCACACTCATATGTGTATTTTCTAGGCACATGATCTGTATATTTCAACAGCTTTCTCAGAGGGACAAAGACCCCCCCCAAAGCTCAGAATCCCTGATTTGGACCAATCTTACCCATTACCCTGGCTCGTTCCTGTCAGAAGCACACATGCCACTGTCTCCCTGGCTTCTGATAAGCTCTAGAGTCTGACTGAGCTTTTGGGGTCCCACCCTTTGCTCTTCTGGTCTTTCTAGCATGCTTGTGACATAGAGAATCAAAGACAGTGGGAAGAAGAAAATTAAAATCAAGAAACATCAACCTGGAGGTATTTTAATATGAAAAGCATTGAGACTGGAGCAAGTTGTATATATAGTAAGTTTGCAGATGATTTCATAACCGTCCTCTTTAACACACTTGAAGGTGATCCTTGGAAGAACGGTCATTAATAAAGAATTAACCATCAGACGTCATCATCAAAACTAATATGAGATCTCAAAAGAACTCACAAGTGGTGTTCAGCTGTGGCTCTTCCATCACTCATTCTAACAACAGATGGACCAACTCCACCCTCCCCTCTTCCCTCCTTTTCGTCACCTAGATAATTAAGGGATGGGCCACATGGCCCTACTAATGGTCACCACGAGTTATTGAGGGTCTATTCTGCTATATGCCAGGCAATCAGCACACATAATCACATTTCCCCCAATCTTCACAGAAACTCTGCAACGTAGTGTTGCTCTCCCACCCTTCAGCTCTGGAATTCTATTATCTGACTCGTGTAAGGTCCCAGGTCTTAATTACAGAAGCTAGGCTAGGACTTGGGTCTCCTGACTCCAGCATAAATATTTTTCCTTCTATACCCATGGTCTATAAACTTAGGGAAAAAAATGGTTTGAGCAAGTACTCTCAAAGTATGTATATATTTTACTTGTAAATTATACATACACACGCATATAAAAGGTACATATAAAATATATGTATATACATTCAGTATTATCATATATACAGTTCCATGTAAATACATGTACGGACATGTAAATATCTCATGTATATTACAAAATTTATACAGATAGAAATTTGAAAAAGAGGAACTAAAATTTTAGTAATGGGTTATTTATGGAAGGTCCAAAATTGTGCTCCTACTAAAAGCATTTGTTAATTTGTTATGTGATTGACTATATGTCTTTTTTTTTTTTTTAAGATTTTGGTTAAATACTTTGTGATTTAGCACTTTGTAGGTCTGCATCTAAATTAAGCCAATTTCTCGATGTGGTTTTAATTGCTCTCGAAACCCAGATGGAGGAAGTTATTGGTTGTACCTGAAACCTGGTTTTTCGTCCCTTCCATCAAGCATACAAACATTTGTTGAAATTCAGCTAACAAATTTCTCTCTTTCCAGATGTTTTCATTTACTGATCAGAAGGTGCTGCATTTGTTATTTTTAACAAATGGGTTCAAAACGTCCTGAAACTCTTTTGTTTAAAGTTTTTGAACTGGCTAAAGAATTGTTTCCAAGTTTTTTTAAATATGAAATATGAAAGTCCCTATAAGTAATTCATTTAAATCATTTTCCTCAAAAAAAGTCACATAATGATAGAAACATTTCCCAAGATCCATTTTCAAAATGCTCTCTCCATAGCATGAGATTCTTTCAAAAAGTTATTTTTTTCCTACCATTAGGTTACATTTACCACAAAAGGACAGATTAAGTTCACTTATGACTGCTAGGTAGCACACTCTGACAGCCACTTTTCGTCACAGGAAAGGTCATCAATTTGGAACTCTTGTCATTTTGCAAAAAGAAAAGAAATATGCAATTCATCCTTCCGTTCACAACTGTTTTAACACTTTGCCATAAAGTACACAGCAAACCTTTGCGTGGTAGAAAAGCTAATCGTGTTCACTCCTTATCTTTTCACAAAGTATGCTCGAAATTCTACTGTTTACAATGATGAGGTGCAGTAAAGCCACTTGCCCAGGCACAAAAATAAGTGGTTATTACCCAGTATACGGAAAGCAAGCGAAGGAGGGACAGGACCCACAGAACTCAAAATTCGTGAGCGATCGCCCAAAAACCATCCCACCACGTGACCATCTGACTTACAGATCAATGTAAACTTGAACTTTCAATATCATGTAAAGATTATTTTCTTCCCTATCTTGTTGATTAAATAACGTTTGGAATATTTTCTTCCCGTGCGCGTGCTTGCGCGTCCCCTCCGTTCGTGCCCACGGAGCCCTCCCCTTCACATCTGCCATTTTGAGCCAGGAACTGGGGCCCTGTGGACAACTGCTGGCTCATATGTGAAATTTCAGGAGCCAGTCTAAGCTAAAGCGTCTAAGGAAATGGCACGTAAAGGTGTCTGTTAGGCACAGAACGCTTTGGGCACTGTTGGTTCCCAGTTAACCCAGCGTGCCCGTGGAAAAGGCAATAGTGCTGCTTGAGTCACTCTCTCCATTTCCTGTCCCTTCTTTCCCCACCTGTCAACGTCACTGAAAGGTCCCCCCCAAGAACTCCAGTCAACACTGATCTCACTCTTCCTGGGGGCATCACATCTGTACCCTCCACTTTGGCCCTGAGACTTCTCTAGAATCCAAGGATCATGGTTCTTGTGTTTCAAATTATAGCCAAAAACATTCTACCTAAGAGGGTGTCTCACTCTGGCTTGCCACCCCTCTCCCACTCTCCTGTAGAATAAAGACCTTGTGGGTCCCTTTTGTAGACTTTTGCTTGGCATGATGCCATCACAGAGGGTTTTATCCTCCTTTCTCTTGAAGGTGTCATGTGTGCAGTGTTTATTTATAGCTAATCTTTAAAAATGTATCTACATATTATAATAAGAACCACTTTATAAATCAAGAAGCAAAAACACAGTAACAGCTTTTCAGAGAAGTCCAATAAAACTTTTGAAATTTCTCTCCCATTTTCAAAAGGTCAGAGTATCATTTAAAAGAATAGAAGTGTTTCTATAAAGTACCAGCTGTGTGGAATGAATACCTTTTTCTATACCCACTAAACTGTGATTCATATAAAAGCAAAGGTCTCTTGAACTAATGAATAGCTGTTAAAGATCTGTGCAAGAATAATATGTGGGTGCCGTTCAGAGTTCCAGAATTAAAATTACACTGCAATTGAACTCAGGGCTTACAAAAAAAAAAGACCTTTGAAGATCAATGGTCGCTGTTTATTCATAGAACAATACATGTTTGTAAAAACTATTTCCAATCATTTCCTTTCCCACTAAACTGAAATTCCTTCCAGTATGACAGCCCAGGGTGTGCAGTATCGAGATTTTTCAGCCCAGCACGTGGACCCAAAGGGCACTCAGCCCTGATCTGACAAGGGGTTTGCTGTTTTAGGGCTAAAGGTCAGATTACACAGAAATCCTAATCCCACCCCCATTAATTCACTTTATAATAAAATACAAGTCCTTGTTTATCCATTTTCTCATCTATAAAACATACACTACCCCCACTTTTCTTCACTCATTCTTTTGATATTGACAAATAAACTTCTATGCGTCTTACTGACTGGGCCCACTCACTCAACAATTTTAAATCTGTGGTCACAAACACGCTTGAACCCATAAAAGACAGAGCAAAAACGCAGTGTACTGTACACCTCGCATGTTTTCACTGATTGCCAAGAACACAGAGCCCTGTGAAAACGGGAACCATTTGCATATCAACGGTATTTTGCTCATGGCCGTTTTGAAAATAATTCAGAAAAACGAAACATGGTTCCAGGGCCCTTGAGTCTGCACTCCCTGAAAATTGCCACACGGAAGATTTTGCTCAGTGTAAAGATTTACTCGGTGAACTAAACTAGCATTGTCTTTAAAGTCACAAAGGATGTAGCACAGGAAGGTTTAGTATCGCCTTCCATGTCCCTTCGCCGTCTCTTCCTCCTTTATCTAATGGATTCTGCGTAAATACGTCTAGGGTAGGGATCTCACCTCCTAAAACTTAGCGTTCGAAGTCAGTAATTGACTATTTATTAAGCAGCTACACTTTTATAATACATAATAAGAGACTTAGAGGGTAAAACCCAAATGCTCCATAATAGTGTTAAACACACGAAGAAGAGTCATGGGACTGCAGCATTTTAGAGCTGGGAAGAGATCGTCTAGTTGAAACTCCTCCATCTACAGATGAGAGAGCTAAGTTCTAGAGAAGGGACGAGTCATTCCCTAGGTCAACCACTAGTGATGGCACCAGGACTGGGGCCCCTGTGTCTGTGCCCTGCTCTCTGATCGGCCATAAACATATAGTTCAGTCATCTAAATTACATCCCTGAGTCTTTCACAAAATGAATTCATGAAAAAAAGAAGAAAAAAAAGATACCAAAGGTTTAGAAAAACGATTTTGTCAAACTCCGACACACACACACGCGTGCACACACACACACACACACACACACACACACACACACACACACATAGAAAAGCAAAGAGCATCCCCTGCTATTAATATTTATACTCAGGAGTGTACTCTTCTATTTCACGATCTCACAGAACAATTTCTGGCTCCTGGCAAGTCTGACCTAAGTCCCGGAGCATGTAATTGGCTTAGTGGGTGCAGGGTTCGGCCCACTGACGGCATGTGACTCCTGCATTTCACCTGCTGAGGAGGTCTGCGGCATCATGGGCCGCTCTGCTGAACGAGTTCCTTCTCCTCTTTCCAAGTCCCGCTCGGTGACAGTGCTTCCTGGGCAGTGACTTTGCCAATCACATTATTATTTCCCTCTGTATCCATTTCATGTCATATTAACCTAACGGGCGTGGGGATGTGACTTTCTTAGTCACACCCAATTTCTTCTTATTTTATCTTCTGGGCAGATAGATTATTTCAGGTCACCATCCACCCACCTGCTAGTAATGTACTTGGAAGTGACTAGCAAGTTTTCTGACAGGTTTATGTGGGATACGAGAAAATGATATTACACATGCAGAATGGGGCCCTGAGAACTCAGGTCACTGATCAAAGTATTCCCGTGACTGGGAACTCCATCAGAAAACACTTGGCGAGCCCCTACGTATGCTGGGTTGTGTGGCTGCAGAGACCAAGACATCTTCCGAGGTGTCTAGCGTGCACTGTCCATTGGGAGGGAAGCTGAGTAGGGGTTTCAGTGTGAGATTATAAGGTACCAAGAAGCACAGAGGGAGGGTGTCCAGGCCAGCTGGGGAAGTCGGTGAGTCTTACCTGGGGACGGGGTGCTAAAGCTGAGCTCTAGGAGCCAGGCAGAGAGAGAAGGCAGGGGCAGAAACTCGAGGAGTGCCCTAACCTGGCCGATTACAAGTCGCTTCTAAGGATGCCTGAGGCTGAGTGAGGGGCTGAGCGTCCCAGGAAACGAGGCTTGGCAGGTAAAAAGGGGTGAAGCACCCCTTCCTTCTATGCAGTTTCTCTCCCACAGAGCTCTGAGCTCCCAAATGCCAGAGGTCACCCAATATGTTTAGTTTGCTTGCCGAAAGTCGATTTCAGAATTTCCAGACATCTGTGAAATTCAGCTCCTCCTGCACTTACGTTTTATGCCTCTCCTAAGGACCGTGAGCAATCAGGGGCTGGCTTTCTGACTATTGCCCTCAGGCTCAAAGCTGCTAAATTCTTCAAGCAGATCAACTGAGCAGAGACGGGAACAAGAGAGGCATTCTTTCCCCATTAAATGAAGAGCTTTGAGGGGTATTATCCAACGCCTCATAATGAAAAGTGATTTCCCATATTGAAGAAAGGAGAAAGGGAGAAAAACTTTATTAAAAAAAATGTTTAATTAAAGTTTATTGGGGTGACAATGGTTAGTAAAGTTATATAGATTTCAAGTGCACAAGTCTGTAATACATCATCTATATATCACATTGTGTGCTCACCACGCAGAGTTAGTTCTCTGTCACCATATATTTGATCCCCTTTACCCTCATCTACCACTCCCCTCCCCCCTTACCCTCTGGTAACCACTAAACTATTGTCTGTGTCTGATTTTTTGTTTCCTCATTTGTTTGTCTTGATTCTTTGTTGCTTTCAGTTTTATATCCCACATATCAGTGAAATCATATGGTTCTCGACTTTTTCTGTCTGACTTATTTTGCTTAGCATCATAATCTCCAGATCCATCCATGTTGTTGCAAATGGCACTATTTCATCTTTGAAAACATTTATCTGTAAAGATATATGTGCTCTGATGTTCACTGAAGGTTTATTGACAGTGGCCAAGACATGGGAACAACCAAAGTGTCCTTCGACAGATGACTGGATAAAGACGTGATATATATATATATATATATATATATATATATATATATATATATATGTAGTGGACTACTATTCTGCCATAAGAAAAGATGAAATAAATTGTTATTTCTTAAAACAGCAAGTCAGCGTCACTTGTGGGCTTATGTGTTTTGTTTTTGGAACTCTGAATTTCCCTAAAAATACAGCATATTTTAAACAGTTAAATGGGGTAAGAGCAGGAAACGGGTGATCCACAGAATTAAAAGTACATGAACATTTTTCTGAGACGACTGGAATTTTTATATCCTTGGCCAGGGACTGTCTGAAAGGAAGAAAAAAATACTGATTTTCGCCCCCTTAGGAGTAAGTGAGAGTCAACCTCAGCTGGATTCAAATGGGTCAGGTCTGTTCGTATGGATAGTGTGGACCACAGAAAGAATGGACAATATTAGCCAGGAAAGGTGGTGAATTATTTAGATCGGTGTCTTTACAGGACATAGGACAAAGAATAATACCATCTTAAAATTCTTCTGCTTGCTATGCAGTTACGCCCTTTTCCCCTCCTCTGCTGGGTACCGCTCAGTTGCCTAACTGGCTTAAATTTTAAAGGCAGTAATTAAGCCCTAGAAACTTCTGGTGCCAAAGCTGTTCCGCAGTGTTATCAGTGTTCTGTAAATCACTATGCTCGTCCCTTGGGGCCCCTTCCCAGAAGCTATCAGAGGCAACTCCATGTTTATGGGAGAGTCTCTGGACGCTTTATACTCATTGAGATAAAATTAAGTCAAAGAGCATTCAGTTAAAATGGCAGAGTAATTAAATGAGCTGCACTGGATCCCTCCACCTAAATTGCATCAAGACTTTGAACCGAGGCATGAAGATGCGGGAGCCACCTTTTTGCTGAGCAATTCTGGGATACTCCGGCACGAGTTTGCTAGCTGGATCATGGGAGACAGGAGACTTACCATCTCCCCTGTGTGTGCTCAAAAAACACACATGCATTTAGAGGCGCCCATATCAACCCCCAAAAGTGGACAAGAACTGCCGGAGCACCAGTGGGATGACACGCAGCTCTGAGCCCTGGCTGGAGACACAGCGCTGAGAGGGCGGTATGCTTCGTGCTACCTGGGAGTTTATGGATTCGTAGGGAAACCAGTTCAACAAACAAGGGCACACTGAACAAAAGAGCTGTAGTAGGAATGATGCTGGGTGGAAGGGGTATTAATTAGAGACAGTTCGAAACGGTGACATTTTGATGGCCAAGAGAGACCACAGAAACTGTCGAGTGCAAACATTGGAGGCTTGGCTTAGGGGCTCTGCTAGGAGTTTTCCAACCCCGTCCCCTCCCTGCCAGCAGAGGTCAATACAGCTGGCAGTAGCAAATCCTCTTCACATTATACGGGAGCTAATGTGGGGTGTTTTGTTTTGTTTTGCTTTGTTTTGATCAATCAGTCCCCATTGTCAGTCCCAAGTGTATCCCCACGCATCTGTACATACACTTGAGAGGGGATTTCTTCCATGTACTTGCCTGGTTATATCACTCTGTATGTGCACCCATCACCCTCTATTAACAGTCTTGCTGAAGCCAAACAGACGAGCTGTGCTCCTTGTTCCTTTCCCTGGCTCTCACTCTTCCTCCATCCCTT
Organism: Rhinolophus sinicus; assembly: GCF_036562045.2. Classification (NCBI taxonomy): domain Eukaryota; kingdom Metazoa; phylum Chordata; class Mammalia; order Chiroptera; family Rhinolophidae; genus Rhinolophus; species Rhinolophus sinicus. The sequence continues at coordinate 103,285,641 of NC_133752.1, read as the reverse complement.
CTCAGCATGAGCCACCCCAGCCCATGGGTCCCAACCTTTCATGAGTCCGCGAGTCCGCCTTCTCTAAGCAACCTTCTCTGACCGCCGGCCTCCCCTATACCCTCAAGGGGCTCACATGCACCATTCTGACCTGAGTCGCTCCTTCTGCTGATGCACTGACTTCGTGATTCTGATGTGTTGGTCTTTGAAAATCAGCATCTTCCATTTTTCACACACTGTACTATGCAAGAGCATCATGTGACTGTAGGTGTTTACCGACATAAATTTAAAGAGCTAGTCCCTGATAAATTTCTGAATTGTGTTCTAGCTTGTTTCAGAAATACTAGCTTTACTATATTCCAATTCATTCAATTTGCATAAATTTAATTCTGAACAATCCAACAAAAATTTGCCAAAGATGCCCCTTCCAGTTAATTGGGCAACATGTTCACATAGCTTGGATCCATTGAAGGGCAGTGTCCTGTTTTCCGGCATTTTAAGTATTACAGAGATGGAGAAGCAAGTCAACATCTATGGGATATCCTCACAGAACCTGGCGTAGTATAAAACTCCACCATTCTGCCCTCAGTTGGTCTTTGCTTGGTAACCGTCTCTACATCGATCAGAAGGCACGTGAAGACGCCTTGTTAAGTCCAAGTATTGATTTAACATCTGGGGCATCTCTGACTCTGAAGCCTTTGGAAGCATTGCCTAGAACTACTTTTGGAGGGAACGGTTGAGAAGCACTGCTGTCCTAAGCATGTTTACCCTCCCCTGGCATTTAATACTTTCCTGAGCATTTGAGATTTGCTTGCCAAGAAGGACAGAGGCCGTTGGCTTGTCCTGGTCCTGTAAGTGTTGCCTCTGGGACAGTATTTCAGTCTCAGCATCTTGTCTCTCTCCATACTCCAGAAGCTTTCCCTGGGCTGACATGCCATCCCTGTAAAGATTATATGACTCATTTTCATGAAAACAAAACAAAACAAAAAAAGGTAGCTGAAAAGCAAAAGTTTCCAACTTCATATGCGGAGAAAATAAGACTTACACAAAGCTTCATAGGAAAGGGTCATGAAGATGGAATTGGTAATTGCAAGACAAAAATAAACTAAGAAACGGGCCCACACCAGATACCTGATTAACATGGGGCATGCACTCTTGGCATTGAACATGGCGATTCTGGGTTACTCATGTCAAGGAGGGCAGGAAACCATCAAAACCCATAAGATTTGGACATTTCCCTACAGATAGATCTCTGATCAGATTTCTTGCTCCGTCTTGATGCGAGTTTTCCCTTCTCTGTACCCGTCATTTCACATGGGAGACACTGATGAGCAGTGCCACTGATAAGACAAGGTACTACAAGATGGGAAGGCGAGTAAGCTTTCTGAATAATCAGAAGCTGGCTAGAGACATTGGTCTTACCGTGCATGTTGTGTTGAGAGTGAGAGGAACACTAATGTGAAAAACTGTCATTCTAGCTTTTCTTTGAATAGCGGTAAACGGCTAAAAGGCAGATCTATGTGCTACATCCCTGTCACACTGAGCTCCAGGTTTCATAAGTAGAGATCGCTCATCAAAGTATTGTGGAGTAAAGAATGAATTAATATTATCATCACCACCAGTATTGGATTTCCATATCATATTCCACAGATAAGTACAACGAGACACGATCTTATTAAGATAATATCAAGATTGTAAAAAATATTTCTGGCAGAACTGCATTTTTCTATTGCTTTAGGACCAGGAATACTATGCATAGTAATAGACTGAAAACAGATTAGAAAAATTCCCTGACACAAAGAAGTGTTAGCATTACAGTGAAAAAGCAGAGTGTTCAGTAAAGTGCAGACATTTTAAAAGATTTGTGCCATTGGTTGCCAGAGCGTTTTGATATTTCCTTCCTGATGGCATTTTATGTAAAAACTGAACTTTAAAAGAATTTTACAAATCGCTTTAAACTTAATTTTGTGCATTTGTTATTAACTGAGAAGTACGCAACTGTGACAACATAGCTTGCTAACAGTAGCTACGGAGGGATTACACAAACTCTATTGTATTATCCAGTTGTTCTTTTGCATATTTCATTTCCTCAAGGGGAAAATATTATAATTTGTAATTTCCATATTGCCAGATTATCGTGCACTCTCCAATGATTATTCTCTCTATTTGTTTGGAATCTGTCAATTTCTGCACAATTTAATAAGACAATTTGACTTCTCAAACCCCAGAAGACCCTGGGAGCGCTGCATCTCAATTAAAAAGCCCAGTTTTCTCAGGAATACAAGCTCAGCATTACCATTTGTTAAACTACCTTCCCCTTCCATCTCCCTCTTCTCCCCTGAAGCCTAACTATTTGATTTCATCTTGCAACAACACAATTTCCAAGAATATAATCTTAAATACTATTTTGATGCTGAAATAAAAAATGTAGGAGGTGCAGTCGTTATACGTTTGCTATATGTTGCAATTGCATTACAAATGCACATAGATTTACGTGAAGATTAGATGCAGTAACTCTCTTGCAAAGACTCGGAAACAATTTCCACAGCATTTAATATACCAACCATATAAACACTTTCAAAAACTATCAAGTTGAAGAAATTGTACTTGGCCCGGGCCTGCACTTTGTCCACACTTTGCAGTGTTCTCTGAGCAGCTTTGCAGCCCCGAAACCAAGATGCTCTAATACCATTCTACTGCTCTCACATCAGCCTGTTAAACTGTCCTGCTTCATCAAGTTGTTCTTCAAATAGGTTTTGCAATTAGTTCCCATGTTGTGCCAATCATGAAAATCTATTTAATTCCACCCAGTCAGCAAGTATTTATTGAATTCCTTCTTGGAGTCGGGTGCTGAAAATACTCTTTTCTGCAATATTCTGAGCTGCTGGCTTGTTGGCTCCTTTAAAGATTATTTTCAGACTTCTCTTTTAAGGCTCAGTTGTTCAAACCAGAGAGCACAGCTCGATGGGACTTTTGTTAACTGTATTTTTCACACCATTAGTGCTGTCATTGAGCAATTTTCATGGGTTCAACACTAAGTCTAGGCATTGTACATATGTAGCACATAATAAAAATTATAAATATATACAAATTTAGAAGCAATGCATTAGATAGAATCTGTATGTCAATAGCATGACTTACTAAAATCTAGTGTTTAAAGAGGCAATATATGGAGGTCGAGTGCAAGAATTTGAGAGTTAGACTCAAGTCCCTGATCTGTCAGTTGCTAGTTGATGACTGCCAACTAGTTTAATTTTTCTGTCTCAGTTTACTCATCTGTAAAATGGAATAATAGAGAATGCCTCATAAGGCTGTTGGAGGATTAAATGAGATGATCCCTATAATGCATTGAGGTGAGATGGTAAATCTGGGTGTCCTAGAAGCTTTTTGGGTAGTCAAACAGCGAGCGGGCCTGGGGGTCCAGTTAGCTCACTAGAAGAAGAGCTGATTCAGTTCTCATCTCCAGAGGCTCCCCCTCCCCCAAAAAAGCCACTCCCCCAGTCCAGGAAGCTTCCATCCCTACATAGTGGCATAGATCTGGCCCCAGAACTATAGATATTCGGGTCCTGTTCAGCGCAGGCTGCCCTCTCGCCTTGCACACTGACTAGCACACGCATTTACGCCTGATGGAAAGTGTACGCTAAGAAGTCAGGAGATGGCGTGCGCTCTAATTCCTTTTGGCTTGTAAATTACCCCCCACCCCATCAACTCTATTTTATATTTGCACCTCAGGGCGCTGGTGGTGTGTGCCCATCACCCTTTAGTCAACAAGAAGTTATAAAAGCTTGGTACATGTTTTCCTCATGTCTGATGATGATGATGTTTCCATTCTGGGTTGTAACGTCTTACTTCTGAGCCAGGGGATTGGGCCGCTCCGAGACGTGTGAAACTCAAACATACTTGGAAAATGTCAGCATATTCAACTAAGCTGGATGCAACGGAAATGAAAGCATATATGTGTGTGTGTGTGTGTATATATATATATATATATATATATATATATATATATATACATATATATTAAACAAATGAATAGTATTGATCTTTGCAAAGTAAAAATGACGCCCTGTGTTTTTATTACATTGGACTAGAAATCAGGAGACTGCGTTCTGGCCTCAGATGATCGTCTGATTTTTTCCAGTAGAACCTATGTGACTTGAGGTCAGGGATTATGCCTTTTAATGTTTTAAGCCAGAGAGTTCACGATATATTGTGAGCATTTATATGTTGAATAAATGAGTACCGTATAAGAGGGTTTCTTTTCAATACAGTTGTCCCTTTGTATCAGTGGGTTTTACATCCGTGGATTCAACCACCTACGGATGGAAACCAGTATTTTTGCATTGGCAACCGCAGATTCCCAGCTGCGGAAGGCGGATACTGTTTTCCACCCGTAGTTGGCTGAACCCACAGATGCGAAAGGCAACTGTCGAGTCAAAAGAGACGTTTGATTTTTCCACTGCAGAGGGGTTTGCGGCTCTAACTCCACGTTGTGCAAGGGTCACCTGGACTATGGCTAAAGATAAGCCCGGGGTGCTGGGTGAACACAGAGCAGGAAACGTCCCTCCCACTGCATGTTCTTGGCGGTCAGGACTGGATGATAGGATAAACATAAAGAATCTGGCACATGGTGCCTGCGCCATAAATGTTAGTTCAATAACCTTCACCCTCCTTTTCACCCGTCCTTCCTGCCAAGGACTCTATTGGTAGAACATAAATTAAGCTGTTCTCTTAAGAGATGTTGTTTTTAAGAACACTGGTAAATGTGACTGTTGTATTGTTTTTAGGCTAGAAACAAACCGTGTTGTATTAACTTCACTTACATGCCTTCCAACACAGTTGGACCATTCTGAAAATGCAGTGAAAATACCGCTCTACAAAAGGGTCTGTTGTTAGTTCTAACGGGGGCTCTTGTTCCCCTAGTTGGCTCTTGGAGGAGTAAGAGCGTTTTGGACTGGGAGATTCTCGAGTTCTACTCCCGCCACTCTGACACTTAATCTTTCTGATGGAGGTCAGGTTCCTTTCAGAAACATCATTTCCCACAGCCGTAAATGGGCTGAAAAGAGTACCCACCTCAGAGAATCGTGATGGTTCAATATGATAATTCATGCAAAGACCTCAGCTCATGTATTTATTCAACAAATACGAATTGAGTACCTACTATGGATTCTAAAGATGTAGCAGAAGAGAGCAAGCAATACAAACTACCTGTCCTCGTGGAGCTTACATTCTAGTGGTGGAGACAGAAAATAAGGTAAATCAGTATAATTTATAGTATACCAAACAGTGATAAGAGCCAGAAAGGAAACAGAGAGCAAAGCAGGGGAGAGAAATATGGAAAGTGAGGAAGGGAGTAATCAGACAAGGCGACTTATTAAAGCCTGGGCCGGGGGCCGGGGGTGTGTGCCCGGCACAGGTAAACACATGGTAAGCGTTTGGTATTTTATTAGTAGACGTTTGTTCCACTTCTCCAGAACTGGATATTATGGCCAACACATCTTGGAGAAAACTGACTTTAGATGATAACTTGAAGCAGTCACACTCTGCTCTTGTGCTTAGATTTAATTGTCATTCACATTAATTACTGCATGTGTTACTGGCTGCTGCTATTCCCTCTCCCCCCCTTTTCCCTGTGCACATCTGATCATCACACCCGAAGGTTCTCAAAAAACAAACAAACAAACAAACAGAAAGAAAACCATCCCCTCTGGGATGTTCAGGACCAACGAAAGCATTTGTTGTTGCATCTTTCAGAGGACCGGTCCACATGAAAGGACTACTTTGTTTTCACAATTGCTTCTTGTCAGAGGCTAAGTGACATAAGAGGGTCTAATGTTCCAAGTGAAACGCGGGAGCCCCTTGCTCCAGTGTGATTAGTGTTGCTAATGGGCTGTGCATAGCTTGCTCTGAGGAGAGACATTAACCTGTCATAGATGATGACATTCTAAGTGACAACAGATTCCAGAAAGAAATACTCAGCATCAGCATCTTTGGTTACTGAGTTAACATGACAGCACTATCTGAGGGGCTGAGGGCACAGTTGAGTCGGTTGCTCATGGTGACCGAGGAGGACAGAAGAGAGCAAGGATTCTCTCCCATCTCTTCCGGCCAAACAAAATCCTGGAATTCCTAAGGAAAGAAATCATTTGATCTTATCTTTCTTTTTGCATCCTCTTCTCGCTTTAAAGAAAAAAAGAAATGTTTCCCAAGCTTCTGGTCGTGTCCCTCCCAGCTTCAGTCAGTAACTGCTAAATGTCCAGTGTGGTCCCTCCGTGCCAGCTGCTGAGGGGGGGGACCGAGCTGTGTGATCTTGAGCAAGTCCCTCACCTTGTTCAGGCCTCAGTTGCTTCTTCTGTGAAATGGGAATGAGGACGCTTCGCCTGATGGGTTGGGGGATTGTGTGAGTGAGGATTTCGTGAGCTGAGCAGCTCCCCTGGCCCACAATGTAACTTCACTTTGAAATGACCCCTTTTACAGGTCATTTCTTCACCTGTAAAATGGGAATTGGAAGGCTGTGCTGACAGGCTCTGAGGCAAGAACTTACATAACTTATCCTTATGGAAGCCTTGCAGCTTCAGTAGGACTCAGGCTTTGTTAGGTACCATTTGGTGGATGAGAAGACTAAGGCTCAAAGCAGAGAGGGCAGTTTCCATGATGCAGACCACACAAGTCTGAAGGGTAGAGCCCCTCATATCCAGTGTCTTCGCTCTCCTCGCCTGAAATGGGGTTCCAATCTGGACCTGAACCAGGGAGCCCTGCCCCTGGAAGTATATGGGATGCAAGCAAAAGCAGGAAAATAATACTGAGAGCACATTCATTGTGACTTTGAAGAGTTAGGAGTAAGCCTTTGACTCAGTAAGAATTAATTCTGATGTGTTGTAACTACCGTCCAGACAGATCAAAACTTGATGGCCTTGAAAAAAGTGATCAAAGGTCTCATCTTTCAGTGTCTCACACTTGGATGGCATGGGTTCCTAGGCGGCTGCCTGCCCATTAAGGACTCTGGAATGAATGAGACAGAGGTATTTAACTGGTGGCATGAAATCCAGCTGCACATATTTTCTGTAGCCATAATCATCTTTAAAATGTTTGAATTTATTGCCAGCAGTTAATAAATCGGAGATTTCACATAAATGTTTAAATGTCTGGTTCGCCTTGGAAAATGAGAGGCTAAGGCAGCAACACTTGGTCCCAGGCAGGAGGACAAGCCCCTCCTCTGGTGGGTGTGTCCTCTCCAGGTTCCCACAGTCCCCATGAGCTCGCTGCACTCATTTACATTTCCTGGGTGACCCTTGGAGGCATCTGAGTTTGGAATCCCCCCTCAAGGCCAAGAACAAGGGCTGGGACCTTGTACAGGGATCTGAAAAGCCACCTACACAACACTTCTTAGTTACAGCCCGAACCCTCATTGTACACACATGGGCTCCTGGTTTTCTTGACAGCAATTTCTGGCCCTGCTAGGTGACTTCTGCCCTTTTAAGAGCAGCTAGCGCAGTGCTGGTCTTTTCCCTAATGGATTTAGCACAGAGGATCCACTTAGTAGGTGTGAAACATTTCTGTTAGGTGAACTAAGGCTGTCTCATAAGAAGAATTAGCTCTGCCTATGCTCAAGTGGCACATAAGATGTTTCCATTTTAGTGCGTTCGTATGGATTATTGGGATGGCACAGATTAGCCTCTTTGCATATTATGGATGCTTGCTTCACGCGGGTCAGTTGGCAGGTGGCACATAGCACAAATGTCTGTATTTTGAGTGTCAGTACTTCATCCTTCGTGACCACAGAGGGGAGAGAATGGGTCGCTCTGCTGCAATTGTGGTGGGTACAAGCAGGACTCACATGTGGCCTTGAACAAAACAGACCCATTCTCACATTTACAACCCTCCAAGTTCATGCCTCTCTGCTAGGGATTTATGACAAGAAGTCAGAGGGGATAAGATGCAAAGCAGTTTTTTCAAACCATTTGTAGACAACTGAGGTTTTACTAAGAGTTAAACTATGCAGAAGAGACATTTAGAAATGTCAACTAGCTCAGCATTTGGGGAATTGTGACTTAAATGAACCCCACGCCAATATGAATTTTCATATGGGCTAACAATCTAATTTCTAAATAGCCTGAATAATGCAAAAGTTAGCTTCACCTGCTACTTGGAAGAATGCTTTTAGAAGGTAATATTGGAGAGACTTTTAGTCAAGAAAGCTCTGTAAATTTAATCTTGGCCACATCGCCTCTGTTCTTAACACAGAGCAAGGATGGATAAGATAAGAAAATCAATGGCTGAACTCAAAAATAAGGTGAACATCTCCAGAGATCAGAAAAGGTCCAGAAACACAAAGCAGTCGAGTGGGCTAAGGCCACAGGCTTGCTGGGCTCTGGAGCACGACCCAAACACTGGTCAATGGACGCTCTGTTCTTGCGGGGTGAAGTGCTCCACAAGGGACGGGGTGGGAGCAAGGCTCAGGGCTGGAAGCCAAGGTCTAAGGAGGCCTTCTCCAAATGCAAAGCAAGGCTGACCCTACTGTGCTGGGCTTGGGAAAGTGGGAAGAGGAAGGCAGAGTTTCACCACTGGAAAGTGAAAGAAACTGACCACTGTCTCAGTGAGTGGGCAACTGATAGCCCCGGTAGCACCCTGGGCCAGGAATGCTCCCCACCCCAACAATGTAAGACCTGGTTCTGTTCAGTTGGTCTGTGGGATGGATAGGGGAACATGCAAAACCATTAATTCAAAAAGCAGGAGAGGAAAAATACATACATACATACATACATATATACTTCCTGCTTGTAATGAACTTACAAACCAAAATCCCCAAACCATAAAATTCATTTCATGCTAAGAAAAAAAAGAGCAAAAAATTCTGCATGGAAATTCCTTTCAGTTGAGTTCACTGAAGATTCTGGATAGAATGTTAGTTCCCAGTAATAATGAACAAAACACAATAGAAAATAGGTGGCCAAAAAATTATAAAATACATAGGGAATATATGTAACAAAGACATGCTATGGAGAAAGACATCACAACCTTACTGAAGGTTTCAAAAAAGACACGAACAAAGAAAGCATTTTACCATCTTCTGGATAGATTTAACAGGATAAAGGAAGTGAACGCTCTCCAAATTTCCCCATAAATTTAATGCAATTCCAATCAGTATCCCAACAGAGTTTTCTATGAAATTCAACAAGTCATGCCTACAATCCAAAATGAAAAACAAAAGGTCAAAAATAGCCAAGACAGTTTTGAATGAGAAGAATAAGATGGGGAGATTTCCCTTTCCAGGTATCAAGGGTTATTATGAAGCCATAATACATCGTGTGGTAATGGCATAGGGATAGACAAACAGACCAATGAAACCAAATATAGAGCCACATGTACAGGTCAACGTGAAATGTGGCACAGGTGGAATGGCAGGTCAGCAGGGCAATGATAAATCCCTGGGCACGCAGAACAGGACAATTTAATTGCCTCACTCCATCTACTACTATACCGTCGCCATGCCCATCAGACCGGCAATAATTAAAAACACTGCCAAGTACGGAGGAGGGCGTGGGGCTGGGATAAGTCGCACATGGCAGGAATGTTAACAGGTACCACCATTTTGGGTGACACTGGAAATGCCAACCAGAATACATACATATGCCAGAGAGACTGGAGAAAGTAAAACTTAGTAACTTTTAGAAGAAAATAAAAGAGACCACCTTACTATCTTCAGAGTAGAAAAGTTTTCTTAAACAAGAGAATCAAAGCAACAATCATAAAGAAAGAGAATGATATATTGAAGTAAGTTAAAATGAAAACCTTTCAGAATTACAAAGGACAAAATAAAGTTAAAGGACAAAAACAACGCAGAGAAACAAATTCGCAACACAAGCAATCGATATGGGGTGAATGTCAAGAAGTTATCTTTTAAAAACCCTTATAAATCAGAGAGAGAAAGATGGATGGGATGGAGAGAGAATGCAGATCTGTATAGGTTATGAGCAGGCAATTCACAAAAGAGAAATCATAAATAGTCAATAAGCTTATGAAAAGATGCTAAACTTTGCTAGTGATTAGAGAAATGCAAACCCCAACTATCTTGAGTTACCATGTCCACACTCACCAGACTGATAATAATGAAAACCTCTGCCAAGTATGGGCAAGGATGTGGAGCAGGGTCACTCCCCCACGCCTGGCAGGAGTGCAGACTGGAACCCCTGCCTGAGACACCCCGGCACATCCGTTGCCACTGAAAAGGTGTCTAGTCCACAGCCCTGCAATTCCTTTTAGACGCGTCTTTTAGAGACACTGCTTCATGAGTGCGTAAGAACTGTATGAAAATCTGAGAACTTAAAAGGTCCATCAAGATGAGAATGGATAAGTACATCATGATACACTGCGTGGATTTTATGCAGCAATGAAAATGAGGAGAGATACATAGTTTAACATGCGAAAAACTCATAAAAATAATATTGAACAAAAAGAGCAAATTGCAATATGATGCAAGTAGCATAGTGACATTTCAGTAAAATAGTGAAGACCCACAAAACAATGGTGTATGTTATCGTTACAGCATACCTAGGAATGGAAAACACCCAAATCAGTCGTGGTTCCCCCTGGGATGTGAGGGAGAGAAATACAATCAGAGAGGAGATAAAGGGAGTTTCAACTCCATCTAGAAGGTCTTACAAAATACATGAATCCAAAGTAAATATGGCAAAACGATAATATTTTTAGAAGCTGGGTGGGTGGATGGTACATAAAAATTTGTTATGTTGGATTATTTTTAAATGTATTAAAACATTTAAAATAAAAATATGAGATTTATAAAAATATTAACTCCACCCCAGAGACATGATTACAAAATAATGGTGAGTTGAAAAAGTTTAAAGGTATAAACAGCTTGATTTCAATACTGTGTTATAAACACACATGGAAATATGGTAAAACGGTAGTTGGACATAGTAACATGATGGGTCAATTTAATAACTGCCCTTTATTTTCCACATTTTCTACAATGCACATGTATCACTTTAATAACCAGAAAGAACATTTTTAATTTGAACTTCCAACCCATGTCTTAAAGTAATTCAAAAAGGATTCATGTCGCGAAGAGTCCCAATTACCCAAGGCTGATAGGTTTCCCAGGCTCCAGATGGCGGCTGGATTTCGCCAGCATATTTTGTCATTATTATTTGCACATTGCATATGCAAGCATAATAATAGCTGCCTGCTGTCTCAGGCCAGTTCCCTAGAAAACAAATCCTGAAGACAAGCTTATATGCCGGTGTCTTCCTGGTGGAATCCCCAGGCTGAGGGAAATTAGGCCTGGAAGGGGGCAAGCTCCATGCAGTCGTGCATTATAAGAGCTGGCCACGATTTCACAAAGAAGCACAAGAAAGTGTTCAGACCTGTGGGATGTCCGAACAGCCTGTGTGCCACACCGCCACGTGGGAGAAGGTCCAGCTGGGGGAGGATGGCTGAGGAATTTATCTGCTGGCTACATCCTGTCTCTCTCTGATCCAAGTTTGCCCGTGGGACATGAACTTCCTGGCACTTGCAGGTTCTGTCACTTGAAGCAGCCACATTCCACAGCCCAGTGCTTCCTCTGGGTCCAGAAATGAAGGCAGGAATTAAAGCTTTGATGAGTCCAGTGCAAAGGGCTCTGAGAGCCAGCGTGCTTGTGGCTGTCTCCATGGCAGAATGGAGAGAGCTTGCCGGAGCTGGCCCTCACCCTGGGAGATGCTGGGACAGCTAGCAGTGTTGGGTGACAAGTAACAGCCACAGTGGCTGGGGCCATCCACAGGGGAACCGCGAGGCAGGAGGCAGCGGATCTGGGGACATGCTTTCATTGACATAACACTGACATCCCTTGTGCCACTCAAACTCCGTGACATCCAACGCTCATATGCTGAGGACAGATGCCCTCAGTTTTTTCCCAAGAGGGGAAGTGCAAGTCCAATGTCCCTGCAAACTATTTTCTAAAAGAGAGCAGCCCTGATTTACATACACATCCAGCCTTCTTGTTCAGCATGAGGAAAAGGACATTCTGGCCTTTCCATCTTGTTCACTGTAGGCCATTCCAGGTCATCCTTAGACTGGCCCCAAATGGTCCTTATAAAAATATTAAATCCCATCCTAGGTAAGTGCCCCACGCCCTGAATGTCCCATATCCGCTGTTACGTTCTGTCCTGCTTGGTGTGACACCCTCAGCTACTCCCACGTCAAATTCCCAGCTTCTGCCAGTGGGCGTTGGCCACATCCTGTAGTCTCTTTGGTGTGTGGACCATCCTTCCGAGGTTGGGGCTGTAATGCCCATTTCATCTCATTATCATGGGAGTGATGATGGGTGGGGACACATCTTGAGAACAATGTCATTTTGCAAAGCACCAGCAGGCCTGATGTTCCTGCCCTTCAGGCAAGGAGGGTGCTGGGAAGGCATTCCGTTCTCACTTTGTTATGTATTCAGTCTTTACATTTCCTCATCCAAATTCATTACAAATAGAAATACAATGGTCATACTTACTCAGCCATCTAACCCTTGACCTATTTGTTTCTAGTATATTCTGAGAAAATGAACAATCTGCTTCCCACTTTTGTCTGCCTTCTCGCACTTTGTTTTTATTATTAAAGTTTTACAAAAGCAGAAGCTTCCACAATTATAATTAAAAAACGAAACAAGAACTTTCTGCATGCCGAACTTCACTGTTAGCAGGGCAAGAGGATATATTTAAAGTAAAATGCTTGAGAACATCTGCAATTGGGAGAAGGGGAAATTTCTCACAATTCAGGGTTCCTCTACCCCCTTTCCCTAAGTGCCCCCTACACCCTTTCACCTTACTTCCATCCCTAGGTAATGCCACCAGAGTCTGTGGTGGCACAGGAAAAAGGAGCAGGTTCCACCTGTGAGAGCCCCGACACAGCCGGGTGGCACAGGGACCTCTTCCTTTTCCAACAGAGACGGCTAAGACCTATTTGTGACACTTAAAGGACAAGTGCAAATATGGTTATTTACTCATCGTTCTCATAGACAATAAGTAATATTTCTAGTAATGCACCAGGTAATTATAGAACTAGTATCATTGAAAATGAGAAAGTTAGAGGTGATCACGTGAGAATAAATACAGAGGGTGCCAAAAAAAATGTATACACGTTTTAAGAAAGGAAAAAACTGTATTAAAATTGTAGTACTCAATATTTACCGATAACAAAAGATGAATACAAGTCACGTTTGACTTCTGCAATGACAAGAGGTGCTCAAAGTGGTTCCCATCAGCGTCCAGACACTTCTGATTATGGAGAACTACTGCTTGACGTGTTGCTGTGCGAGGCCTCCCGGATCTTCCCTTGTGCACGTCACACAGAGCACCATGCGTCTCAAACTTATCATGAATGTGTGCAATTGTTAGGTGTGTTGAGGTTCTGTTGCACACTCACGCCTCCATTGTCGTCGTACTTCCACAACGTTCTCGAATTTCAAATACCTCTTCAAAATGGTCTTGCGCGCCTCAAACGACAACTGTGCTTCCGTCATTTTGACTGTCCTGCCTGTTGCACAGTGACGCTAGCATTCACTTGATTAACGCCATCTTCTGAGGAAACGTCGTACTACACATTGCTACTGTAATTCAATTCAACTTTGAAAGGTAATACCCTGCTTCCCCTAAAATAAGACCTAGCCAGACAATCAGCTCTAATGTGTCTTTTGGAGCAAAAATTAATATAAGACCTGGTATTATATATATTACATTATATGTTATATAAGTAAAATAAGACCGGGTCTTATATTAACTTTTGTTCCAAAAGACGCATTAGAGCTGATTGTCTGGCTAGGTCTTATTTTCGGGGAAACATGATACACAGATAACATCTCTTAAAATGTGTACACATTTTTCTGGCACCCTTGGCAGTAACGTTTTAGTAAAAAGAGTAAACACAAGTTCCCTGAGTCCAAAGCTCCAAAGCTAACAGGTGGCCCTGACAGGCAACAGCATTTTGAGAGCCACAGTTAAAACCCTGTAAACATACGTCTTAGTGCATGGCAAGAAAAAAGAAAAAACTTCTAATGCAAACCCTAAAAATAATTAATAACCTTCAATACAAAGACACAAGCACCACCATAGATTTTATTTTTACTTTATTAACAATGTGGCTTACAATTTATTCAAGTAAAAAGGGTTTTTTCATTTAGAATAAAAATTAAAATATAACTCTGATATAGATTTTCATTTATTTACATGAAAACATATATACAGAATACAATCTTACAACAAACTAACAACATGCCCTTCGTCCTGCAAATCTCAAAAGTAAAAACACTAATTTTTCCCTTTTACATACCAAAACATACACAAGATATGAATCAAATTTCAATACAAATTATTCAAACTGGAATGCAAAACAGTAAAAGGGCTTGCGACATTCACGACTGTGGATATTTTACGCTTCCAGATATCATGCTAGCTCCCATTTTGAACAACCAATGAGATGATTATTTTTTTCTGTCATTTAAAAAACGTTGCCTGCAATTTCCCATCATAGGTGATTTCTCAGCAAACATTTGTATCAGAACTTGACTTTTTCTTCAATGCATCACTTTGGCCCATGTGAAGCTCCATTTTGACTGGTTATGTGACAAGACCTACAGACACACTGGTACCAAATCCTAGCCATTTACCACAAAACCAGGAAGATAGAAAGTCTGCAGCTCAGGACACTGCTTTAATGATTTTTGACCATGGCAACTAGAGGTGCTTTGAATCAAAACCCAAGGTAGCACCAGGTGTCAGCAATTACAGGTTTTAGGTAAATGAAGTGGGTCAGAAATAGCACAATTCAATTTTATCACATCATGTTTTGGATACTTCTAAACCAACTCTACTGATAAAAGCTATGAGAATCGATCAACTTAAAAATTCAACCACATCAAAGGGAGTAAAACAATTTACAGAAAATGCCTGAACAGAAAACAACAGTGAATAAATAAGAGAATCATTAAATTGTAATAGTTGCCAATATAGCTTTCCCTTGCTATTTAATTATTGCACCAGAGACATGGGCAGTATGCATCTCTCTCCAACAATTTCTTCCTTACAAATGACAGCTATCTTAATTTACTATTTTTCCCTTCAAATAATTATACACTCGATCACAGCTTTCTAAAGACAGAATAGAGTACTTGGAGCCTAGATTCACCATCTTAACAAAAAGGCAAAAATGATGCTCAAACCACAACAAAGATTATAACACTACTGTTTTTATAGTTCTATATACAGAAATAAATATAAATGGGTGTTCTACAAAAGAAGTATGGAAACCCCTAGTGCTTCCAAAACAAAGGGAGAACAGCTCTTACAAAGGGGTGTTTGGTATAAGATAAAAGGGAAATCTCTGAACTTGCCTGATACAACACTCAGAATTCTATGAAACAAATTAGGAAACTGAGACCAGTCTTCAAAGGCTGATCAAAATCAACCTTCTAGAGATTTTAGTAAGGGTCAGAGGTGGCAGTGTTAAAGGTTTGAGTCACTTTAATTTATTGAGGAACAAATCAAAGCAAACACAGGAAATAATCTTTCAAATATGATCAAATAAGGTAAAGCAACCTAATAACTGTACAGCTCAAACACTGTGTATAAGTCAAACTTTGATCAAATGCACCTAATTTTAAAAGTAATGGATGAGTTCTCCATGCTATGCAACTCCGTGGTGAAGGAAACTGGTCTTTGCTTCCCCCCCCCCCCCCCTTGAAAAGCAAGGAGGTTGTTCTGCCAGTTATACCCTACTCATTTTAGGTTTCTATGATTTTATTTTTTGTGGATAGATATTTTTTTCCAACACAGTACAAATGAAGTCAAGAAGTTAGGAGCTGAAACAAGCTCCGTTAGGTTTCGGGTGGATCAAGTGATGGACTCTTATTAAAGATGAGGTGGCATTTCTGCTTCTCAAGTTATACACACATCCAGACGGCAGTGTCTGCTAGGCCAGGAGGGAACACCCGCTTCTTGGCCTGTTCCAGGAGGTAATAAGCGGTGTGGTGTGTGCAGGATCCAAGACTTTGGTCCTAAAGTATCAATCAGAGAGGCAGAGGAGAGACTGTAGCATCTGGGGACAAAGAGGGGGAGGGAGGGACATTACTTATTGGAGTGTTTCGACCAAGAAATGTTTGCTTCAGGGCTGTGGTGGCACTGGGGGGGTACAGGTGTAACATCAGCATTTCCTGCCGTAAGAAGCACAGTAATAACACAGTAAAACGTTCCTTGGAAATTGGCCCTATTTCTAAGATAGAAGCTGGTGAGAGGTGAATCCTACATAGAGCGAACACCATCTTGCAATTCTGTTGCTGAATTGCTACTGGTGTCATCACAGAAATCCCCAAAGAACACAAGTTCAGGAGCAGCTGGCAACACTCAGGCAAAAGCATCATCTTGGTCTCAAAATGTGTCTTGGCTCCCAGAAGGGCTGGGAGACGGCATGTGGATGAGCTCCGTGGTGGTCCCCCCGAGCCGGGCCTTCTCCTGCCTCTGGTGGCAGCGCCCTCTCCTCACCACACACACACACACACACAAAGCAGAAGCAGCAGAGACTGAGGACGAGGAGGTCTCGGGCACTGGCCTGCGGGGAGCAGGAAGCTTCCCACAGCAGTGGTGGTCGGGTCTTGCCCGGGCTGCCCAGTGGCTCCTCTGGGTGGATTCCAGAGACCGCCAGAAAGTCTACTTACTCTGGTGTAGCACCTCTTCCTCCGTGCCATTCCATGAAAGGGCACGAGGAAGGTCACATTTGTTCTGAAAACACGATGTTATGCTGTAGCCACCACGTTCCTTCATGCCCGTTTCAAATGCAACAGAAAGAGCTCAGCTTGCAAAGGCCACAGTGAAGGATGGTCAGTGAGTCAGCGCAGGGAGAATGTCAAGATCTTGGAATGGGTGCCCTTTCCAATTGCGTGACCGAGTTTAACTCCACGAGACTGAGCATTTAAGGCCAAAAGCATGTGGCTGAGAAGGCAGGGGTGGGAAGCCGAGAGATGAGAGCTGTGGCTTAGAAGAGGGACGGGCTGGCAGCTAAGCACGTGTCACCGCGGACATTTCCATCCTATGCTGGTGCCCGCTAGCGGTTAGGACATGGGTCCTTCTATCAGCAGGCCCCAGGTAAATGTTTGTCAGGCATTTAAAACTGGACTGTAGAAATCAGCTACAGGGAGATGACAAAGTCTCCACCGCAAAATAATGTTTTCCATTTTCATCCGTAAGAGTCACAGAATGTTAATAAAGGTTAGCATTAGTAATCGAACTTTTCCAAACCTGACAGTCACTCCTTCAAAATGTAGCAGGAATGTGAACAGCGAGTAAGCCCCCCACATGGTATTACTGGAATTGTTGAGACCCCCATCAAGGAAAAACGATCAAGGCAACTACCATGTTTCCCTGAAAATAAGGCCTAGCTGTACAATCAGCTCTAATGCGTCTTTTGGAGCAAAAATTAATATAAGACCCAGTCTTATATTAATAGTAAAAGAAGACCAGGTCTTACATTAATTTTTGCTCCAAAAGACGCATTAGAGCTGATTGTCCGACTAGGTCTTATTTTCGGGAAACACGGTATAGTGAAAACAGTAACGGAAGGGTGTGTGGCCTGTGCTTTTCATGTCCATGCCTGAACAATCTGAAGGTTTGGCTTCCTTGCGTATGTTTGAAAAGGCATTTGGGTGACTGCTGTAACAATGTAACAGCCCATTTGGGTTTGAACATGTATACTGGGTCACTCCGGGACATACACAGATGAAGTGCTTGGTACAAAAGACCAACCAGTGCTGAGAGCCGCAGATCTTTCTGCAAATGACTTCACTGATTCAATGAAAATTGTCTAAGAAATGTCATAAGCAACCTGAAAGCCACAGGAATTATAGAGTTAAAAACTGCAGTCATACCCTTCTTGTTCATTTACTCTTCTTCTCATTTTGACCAACCTGGGCTCTTCCCTTAGCAGAAGCAGGGGGACGTGTGCTCACTCCTAAGTGTTCCAACCTGTCACTTTGCAAGAATGAGGTCCAGAGTGACTCCGTGTTACCCAAGATCAGAGTTTGTAATTTGCCCCCCAGGTAAGGACTGGGCCAACTCCAGGTCCAGGGCGTGCTCGTCCTCGAGTGACCTGAACCGAACAAGAGAGACGCCCAAAGGGAATCTCTTTAGGATCCTGCCCCAGGGATCCTGCTAAGGGGGTATAGCTGGTTTATAAAAAGCTCCCCTCAACTCTCCTCACTCCTCTCTGAAATTAAGCTTTCCCTTCAACATACAACTCACCCTTTCCCAAGAGACTACAGGAGTTTCTCCCTGGTCTGGTCACAGTTCAGTTAGAATGTTAGCGATATTTGAGGTTCCGTAAAACAACCTGCAAAAAGAAGTCCTCTCTACAGACTTTTCTAGATGTCCATCACTCAGGGAAAACTGTCTCACTGCAATGACCGCCACCTTCCTTCGGTCCCCGTGCTTCCCAAAAGGCACCTCTGACAGGCAATGCAGGTTCAATCCATCTTTTTATAACTACATCCTGAAACATCGCCTACAGTTGTGTTTGAGAAATGAGTTGCCACCAAGATCAAACTGCGGTGACAGCCACACATGTACCGATGTGAAAGAAGCATCTCAAAATGTGCCTCAGGAGTAGAGCAGAAACCGCCAGCCAGGCACCCCCTCAGTCATACTCATAAAGACATCAACTGCACCTTCGTTTTCAAGGTCCTTGGTTTAGGACCTTGTTTACAGGAAGCTGCCTGCTCTGGGGCGGGAGAAAGGTGAGATGCGGATACACAAAGAAGCTCTTTCATATCCCGCAGGGTCTGATATACAACTTTAATTTACACACTCCAGAGGCCACTGCTGTGGCCCTGGGCTGTGCTTTAAAAACAAGGAACTACGAAACAGGCTGGAGGATGAAGGAGGTCCTTCGTGCTTCTTGCTTTTCGGTGACAGTGTATGAACTATCTCATGTCTCCCAGAAAAATCAGCATTCCAGTCCTGAGAGCCTTCCTAGGACACTGCACGGCTGAGGCACAGTGGGCAGTCAGTTGGCATACTGGGCGTAGAAAGCCACTTTGACTCTCTCGATCTGATGGCACAACTTGATGGCGGGCCCCAGCTTCAGCTCCATGCACTCCTGCACCGTCGGGAGCGTCAGCAGCAGGAGCGCCTGGCCGTCGATGTCCTGCCGGAAAACAGAGCCAGGTTAGCGCCTAGACAGGGCATCAAGGCCACACAGCCATCACAGCAGCCTTCGTCCTTGGGGTCAAGGCGCGGGGGGCGGCTGTCACTTCCTCCGACTGCAGAGCGCAGGCAGAGAGCAACTTGGTTTGACGGCTGTCTCATGTTTTGGTTAATCAATTCCCTTTGCTAAGAAAATTCTGGCCACTCTTAAATTCACATGCCTCGGCTGGTGGGGATGGAGAGCTGGGTAAGTGGGCTGCTGCAGGAATTCTCTCCAAACTTCACTGCCCCTGGCTGGGGGAACACCCCAGGCCCCCAGGCCCAGTCCTTCCCATATTCTGCTGTGAAGTAATTGAAGCCCCCAGAAAAGGGTTCTCCACTAAAAGAAAGAGCGCTCTCTCTTCCCTGTCGAGGTCTGACATCCACCATCAGAATGGTGAGGAGATGCTGGAGAGAGACACCAACTACACAACAGTTTTCCAGAGACACACGCGGGCACACACACGCCCACCGACACTCACACACTTACATCACCCAGAACGGAGTGCGACCTGTACAGGTCTACTTCCCCGTTTCATCTTGTTCAGTCCTTCTGCGCCTGTCCCTGCAGCGGCCGCATAGGAAAATGACTGTTCGATTGCATGCACTGCAGGAAGGAGGGCACAAAGGCTCACCCCCAAACTTTCAGACCATCCCACTGGATAGCTTTCCCTCTTCACCACTGCTTCCTGTGATAACCGGGTTTATTAATGGAGATACTGTATAACCGGGTAACTGAGTGTAACCGCAGCCCCTCTTCCTATCCACCAGGACACGCTTCATACTCCAGAGGGAATAACTGAGGCTCCAAGAGGAGACAGGCCCAGTACAATGACAAAGATCAGTGGTGAACGAGAGCATAAAGGAACCCAGCGCACCAGAATTCCTGGCACTTGGGGCAGCAGTGCCAGAGCTGCCACAAGCCACAAAGACTTACTACTCATGCAACCACACGCAAGCATGAATCTCAGACATCACGCACCAGTCAAGTTTGCATTCGTGCTTTATTTTCTTAAACTAATGGTTTATTTAGCTGTCTTGAAAATATCTACAGCCAAGAACCAAACTGTGTGTAAAAGTTAGCACTGGGAAGACTGACGTTGAGAGTAAGCATAATTTATCATATGATCAGTTCAAAAGCACATCTTGATGTGCTCTCAGTCCCTAATAAGGGCGGCAGCAATGCAAATGAAGCATTAGCTGAAAAAGTAACAATGCAAGTGCAATTTACTATTTTAAATTACAGACGAGCTCTAGCTATGATGCATGCAACTATAAGCCATGTCTCAACCGAGACTCAAACTTGACCTTCTCAAACCACAAAGTACACACATCAGTCTTGAACACATACTGAAAGTAGGAGATAAATTAATGAAACTGTCAAGGTGTTCTTGATGCTGTATTTACATCATTTTTTTCTATAGTGTGTTTCCATGGTATTTTACTTGGTTTTCAGATGCTACCTGCTAGGCTGGTTGTAATAAAGGGAATTGGAAGTACTGAGAAAAAGTGTTTTGTTGAAGGTCATGAAGCAAACAATGGGACCCCCTGGCCTACTGGCTGACTCCAATCTCAGGGCCAAAGCCACATACACTACAGCAAAAGTGGACAGAAAGGCCACAGGCCCAGGAATACAGTCTTCTAAGCATCACAAACTTCACAGAAATACATTGTAAGCAGGAAGAGGGCTGATGGTAGTGAACTATGTGCTCAATGAAATCAATAGTGCAAGACAGAATAGAACTGAAACTTATTTTTGGAGATGGAAATTTTTTGTTAAAGATGGAAATTAATGCCAGAAAAGCTAGCTAGAGACAGAAGTGTAACTAGAATCATGGGTTTCTGATATTAAACTTTAGGGGAAAAAATTATAGTTCAGCTTTTAATAGCTACACTTAGTCATGATGGCCATCCTAGGACATGATCAATTACAACTGAAAATCAGCCCTAACATCTCTCTCTCTATATCTCCCTACAGACAATTTCAGTGAAGGGGAGTGCCATATGCATGCACCACATTCAAATGGAAGATGTCATTTATTTACTCAACAAGTATTTATTGAGTGCCAGGCACTCTCAGGGCCTCTGGGAATATCACACTGAACAAAACGAAGATTCCACCCCAAGAGACTCTACAAATCTCAAGGGAGGCAGCCAAAAAACCACAGCACTACGATATAGGGAGATTAATGTATGAACTAATTAAGCTATAGGCGCAAACAGAACGGGCAACTGAACCAATCTCACAGGAGTCAAGGAGGGCTTCAGAGGTTAGGTGACGCCTAAACTGAGACCTAAGGGACCGGTGGGAATTACTACTTTAATAATTCCCTCATCAGGAATCAGGGAAAAGCAAATGAGGCCTACGATACAATATAATTTTATACCCACAAAAATTAAGGTATGACAGTAATACTGAGTGTTGACACAGAAGTATACCATAAAGGGAACCCCCTACACTCCCAGTGGAAAGGCACACTGATGTTCTACTCTGGAAAACACTTTGGCATCATTTTGTAAAAGTATATAAGAGAAAATCTAATAAGAGCCCAGTAAACACAAAATCCAGAACAGTTTTTATGGCTGGTGGAAAACAAGGGAGTGTGCCTAATGCTTGTAAGAGGTCTCAGTTTTGAGGCCACAGTTGGGGGGTGGGAGATAGTCCATACCCCGTGGCCTGAATTTCGAGTGTGGGAAACCTGAAACGGATAGAGTTGAGCCCATGTCTTTGAACTTCTCTTCCTAGGAGCTGGTTTTGACATGCCTCGTGGGTCTCACGGTGCCCACATGGAAGCCCTTGCACATCTGGGATAAACAGAACTGAGAAGAAACACAAGCTGAATTGCGTGTGCCGAGAATGTCCTGCTTGCAGGAAATGACAATTACAGGGTGGGGTGGATTAAGGTGCAGCTATCTGATTCATCATGGAGGTCCTTTACCCCACCTTTATCTGGGAAGAACTGACAGCAGCTGGGTCTGATATCTGAAGTGGGGTGAGTGGTCAGCATGTAGCTTGTCTGCACTCAGCCACCTCAGGGCCTCTGGCTGTCGTTCCCGGTTCTCACCTCATACTCCACCTTCCCTGATGATGTAAGACAGAATTCCAGTGTTCTTATTTTGAGAAAAATATGCTAC
Source organism: Rhinolophus sinicus (assembly GCF_036562045.2). Classification (NCBI taxonomy): domain Eukaryota; kingdom Metazoa; phylum Chordata; class Mammalia; order Chiroptera; family Rhinolophidae; genus Rhinolophus; species Rhinolophus sinicus. Next base: position 103,263,316 of record NC_133752.1, on the reverse strand, counting down.
CAGGAATAAAATCAGGCGTCTGCTTTCCAAACACCAAAGTGTCATGCTGCCTGTCGAAATGTGCTAGATGTAGCAACGTGACCATCAGATTGTCACAGGTGTGCGAGAACCGTGGTGGTGGCTCTCTGTGACGTCGAACATGGCTGACCGACAGGTCTGTCCCAACTCTCATCCACGCTGCAGACCACATGGAAGCAACATCCACTGCACAGTCCCAGATGGAGTGGGAGGGAGACAGGTGAATGGAGTCAAAATCGGGCAACACAGTAACACACGTGATACTGCAAGGAGTCCGGGATGACAGGCACCTCACCTTGCAATACCTCTCTTATGTAGCTCCTGTTCTGGCTTGAAAGAAGTTTTTTTGTCTTGTTTTTTTTCCTTTCTTTGATTATGTAGTAACAGACCTCACAGTTAATTTAATTTTTATAAACATGCTATCATATCAGAATTGCTAGCAAATCACTTGTTACGCTTAATACAGAATTACCATAAATGGACTGATTTTTAGGAAATGAAATATAATAAAATATACAGCATGAGAGTTATGTTTAGCACTTGGCAAAGTTAAATTGATTTTGATGTAGAGGTCAGTACAGGACCTAGCAGTTCCTTACCAGGAAGATTCAGGTCTATAGAAGTAAAAAGAGGAGGAAATAATCTAGATGTGAACTAAATCTGGAAACTATCCTGAAGTTTTCTGTTTTGTTTTGTTTTTTTTAATTAAAGTAAATCACTAATTTAGGTACATTGCTTATCATGTCTCTGATTCATAAAGGTGAATGAATAGGCAGAATTTTACTTGAGAGTTTTGTGTTTGTGTGAAGTTTTACTGGAAAATGCCCATGTTTGTAGCATGAAATTATAGAGTACAGATTTCTTGAGCAGTCGCCATAATGTTTTAGAATTAAAAGGCAAGCGTTCCGGTAACGGGAAGCTTATGGTTTTTGTAAATGCTCCTGGTGGGTTATGAGAGTCTCTGAACTTACAACAAACATCCAGAGGCATGAATTCAGACAGCTCCTACCTACCTGCCCTGTGCTTCTCTCACATGCTGGTGAATAAAGACCCTGGAGTCCTTCTGGTTCATCTAAAAACTCACCCAGTACCTGCAGGAACCCACTGGAGGCCTCACCAGTCATGGCTATGGCATTTGGGCTCAAAGATGACAGAACAAATTAGTAATTACAGGTCTGAGTGCACAGGAACGACTCGAGGGCTCACTCCCTCAGACAGCATAGTGGGCATCGCCTTTTAGCGCAACAGATGAAATGGCCAAATGTGAAATTTAAAATTAAATAGGAATAAGGCTATTATCATTTAAAGTTTACCTATTCTTCTCTCTATGCGAGAAATTAATAGGTATGTAGGACTAAGCTTTTAACTGACACGAGAAGAGCAATTGAAGGGAGGGCCCTGCCCAATGCTTCCATGCCTGGACCTCTTCACTTCTTAGAAGCCATCACTTGGGAAGGCGTGAAACGTTCTGAGATGGTGTTATAAGCGGGGCTAAGAAGTACAATTAAAGAAGACTTAATATAAGTAGTGTTTCAGCCTTTTCTCCAAGTCAGCTTTGTTTTCACTTTCTTGCTTATTACTAGAAACTTGTAGAAGGAACCAACACACAACCCTGTTAGCCTTTCACAGTGCAAATGGTCATGAGCTTCCCCCAGACATCCAGGCAGGAGACACTCTGTCCTTTGTTCTGTGACAGGACCAACTGAAAAACATTTCTCCATTAAAACTAGGCATTTGAGTCTAAAAACAAAATAAAACAGAAACAAACCTTTAGACTAACATAGGATGCCACCTTCCACATCTGCCTTTTGAGTGTTGGAGGGCCCATAACTGATGCCCCATCAGTGTACGCTGAATGTACACATGAATGGATACACAGTACACTGTGTCATCAGCCTGTGTCCTATATTCGAATGCAATGTTTTTTTGGCATCGCCAACTATTAACATTAACAACACCAGCCTGGAAATGTGCTATATTAGGCAGTGTTTTAAGGAAGATTTCAAAGTTCTGCTGTATTTCTGTTCTCAAGACAGAGATGCCCCAAATCATTTTAAGTCCTCACATTTCTTACAATTCTCTTTCTATTCTGTTGGTGTGTTTCAGAGGAAGAGACACGCTCATTACCCAGGTTCCTTATGTCAAATGGAGCAAACGTGTTCTTATGTGTCTGCTTCTCAGTGTTGCCCAGAGAGAAGGTACAGCTGGTGTCAGACAGCAAGGAGGCGGTCTTGCCCTTCTCACCACTGGGCGTGCACTTGCAGGGTATCTACAGAAGATTCCAGTGGTCGATCGGAGGAGACCTTTGCATGTTAAGAACTACTCTCCCCTGGGAGGAGCTGGGAACCATATTGATTTGCTTTTCACAACTCATTACTGCATTATGGTTAACTTGGGAGAAAATCTGGGAAATTCACTGGGAGCATGGGAAATCAGAGGCCTTCTTTTTTTTCTTCCTGATTTATTGCTTGAATTACCCTTTTTCTAGACTACTGATTGTTGTAATCTAAAAAAAGACTGGATAGACATACTTTTAATTTACACAGGAAACTTTTAAAAAAAATAACAAGGTCATTGAGAGACAGAAATTTACATTGTGAGACAATGCAAGAAATTTCAACAAATTAAGCAAACACAGTACAGCACAAGTCATAGGCTTAAACTTGAACTTTTTATGCGAGGCCAGTGACAAGAGTGCAAGGTGGCATGTGTTTAGAGAGTAACAATTTGTTTGCATGTTAATTTAAGGGAAAATATCAATTAAAACCTTCTTTTCTTATGGCATGTCATGGCACGTCTTGCATTTTATTTAGCTTATTATAGTCATTTCATCTGCTCGATTAGAAATTCTTTGAAGGTATAGATTATATCAGATGTTTTTGTATTCATCATTGAGCACAGCACCTAACATACCATAGACTTTAAAATATTTTACAAAGGAAAAAAGGAAGAAAACAGTGATGAAAGCACAGAGGGCTTCCTCTTCTGGGAAGATCGAATCGCCGTACTTTTCCATTTCTCCCACTAAGTGTAACTGAAAGGCCTGGACATTACACACAAAACAAACATATGAAGACTCTGAAAGATGGGAAGAAGGCAGACTGTCACCTGGGACTGTGAGACCCAGGTATGACACGGTGGTGAGTGGTCTGCGTTTTCTGTTTATTTGCTTGCCTCCTATATGCAAGACTTACTGCTAAAGAAGCTGGCAAGTCAGAAATGCCAATGGGCACCATGACAAGAGGCCCAGCAGAGGTGTGAGCGCTCTAGCCAAAGGAGCCAGGAAGGGGTAGCCTAGGGAGACACCACCTTTCAGACAAGGACTGTTCCTCTGCAGCACAAAGCAGCCCACCTCACCCACGCCAGCAGAGGCTGAGAGAGGAGTCCTGACTGCCAGCCTGGCAGGGAGGCACCAGGCCCTCCACCCCGCAGAAAGTCATTTCTGAGAAGGCCAAGTGGAGAGCCAGGACTTCCATCTCCACTTGACAGCCACGAGCCCCCCCAAGTAGGTATTGGTTGGAGACCACATGTGGACTTTCACCCCTACCCACAGAAGTAACGAGGAAGCGCCCCCTCCCCAGAACCATGCCACAGGAAGCCACTAACACAGAGGGTGTCAGAGCCAGAGTCTCATAATAAAAACAGCAAATATGCCACAGAAACACCGTACCTGTTCCTGAAATATTTTGGCCAAAGGGGCACAGTCTGTCAGTTTAATGAACCTCACCACATCGGTCACCGTCCACTCCAGGGGGTTGCTCTCCAGAACCAGTCTCTCCCCCTCCTCCTGCTTTATTTCCTGCAGAGGGAAGAGGGCAGGAAGTCATTTTATCACCACATGGTGGGCGGGATCCTCTCTAAAACCCTGTGGGCCTGAGCCAGGCTTCGGGGACCGAGAGGGCCCTCTGCCCAGCGGGCTCTCAGGAGGCACCTGGACAAACCACAGACTAGGATCTCAAGGGACTTTCTTTAGCAACTCATCTGGGTTAGGACTTTGTTCCAATGACTTGTGCACCTTTAGAAGTTAAAGAAAAAGGGCACAGTGATTGCAGTTGTTGAAGTTCAAGAAATCTTGGGCCTATTTATTAATGATGCATCTCTGACTGAAGAGGAGAAATGAATGGTGAGCGGCATATGCAAATGTGTGCAAGAGAGCCAGCTAGTCCCATTCATTCATTCACTCATTCATTGCCTTTGTTCATTTTTTCATCAAAATCTTATCTAGCACTTTTTTTTTTTTAATTTTTCAATTACAGTTGATACTCAGTATTATTTTATATTGGTTTCAGGTGTACAGCGTAGTGGTCAGACATTTATATAACTTGTGAAGTGATTCCCTAGATAAGTCTAGTCCCTAACTGGAGCCATTTATTTTTGTTGACGATGGTGCCAATGACCTTTCAGCTGATCACGTGGCACCTGTAGGTTTGGGGAAGACCTGATATGCTGACCTACTGTGTTTCCCCCAAAATAAGACCTAATCAGACCATCAGTGCTAATACGCCTTTTGGACCAAAAATTAATGTAAGACCCGGTCTTATTTTACCATAATATAAGACCGGGTCTTACATTAATTTTTGCTCCAAAAGACGCATTAGAGCTGATGGTCGGCTAGGTCTTATTTTCGGGGAAACATGGTATTTTACAGCAGCAAAGAGTATCCTATAAAGGGAAAGTCATGCATTTAAAGGGACTACAAGGACTTACTTATCTTGTCTGTTCTGACATCTTTTGTGTTTTTGAAACCTTCCAGAAAGAGAGGTGCTGTTTACTTCTCTCAGAACTCCATTCTGATGTTCACTGACCCAGTCAGTCCAGACGTGACACCACCAAGCTCTCTGCCCCGACTTAGGGACTAACTGCAGCAGCTGCTAGTATCTTTAGTGTTTCAAACAGGTGTCCCAAAATCTAGGCCGTGAACTATTCTTCATTACTCCTCCCAGACAAGCCAGCTCCAGAGCCCACCAGCTTTACCTCTGCTGTGTCCTGGCCGGCTGCCAGGCCCTTGTCCCCGCCCTCAGCACACGAGCTGGCCTGCACTCTCCGGGCCCGTCTTGCCCTCTCCACAGGTGGCCGGCGCTCTGGCTCAGAGCTGTTCCGCAGGGTGACAGCCCTCCGGGGCCGGGTGGAGGGCACCTCGGCTGAAGAGGTGTCAGTCTGGTCATCCCGGAGCTCGGAGCCGGTTTCCTCGCTCCCAGTGTCATCGTCCATGGCATCTGCATCCTCCTCTTCACTTTCCTACAAAGGACGGAAATGTACTGAGTTGGGTGAAAGGGGGCCTTCGTGAATGCAACAGGCTGGCTGGAATCCTATATCTTTTCCTGCCCAGGCGGCCCAGTGCAAACCACTCGGTGGGGCCTCTGAGAATGGATCCGCCAGTCCCAACCAGGGCCTCTCTCTCCAACCAATCGCAGCCCTTCCCTAGCTAGGGCAGCTGACAATGTGAACTCTGTTTCCAACAAATGAGGAGGAAGGATCCCGGTATGTCATGCTTCTAACCACCAAACTCTCTGCAGCCTTCACGATGAAGCTGGCACATGGTCCTGCATCCCAGGGGACTGCTGGGAGGTGCTTGGGGTAGAACGTACCTCCCCCGAGCCTGCAGCAAAGTCCACAGTAGAAGACCTCCGTTTCTTCTGCACAAAAATGGATTTTCGCCGTTTCCTACGCCTGGCTGGTTTAAGGGGTCCGCTTTCAATGTTGCTTTCCCCAATTGGGGGCTTAATGATCTTCTTTCGTTTTCCGTAATAATAGGCTACAAGGAGAGAGAGAATTAAAAGCTGTTTTTAAAGGATATACACATGTACATACGTGGACAGAAACAAGAGGAAGAGGGGTGAGATTCCTGTGATTCCTCCGTGAGTGTATGTGCAGAACGCAATGGGAAGAGGTCGCATGTATATAAAACAGAAGAAAATTCATGCTCTGACTAGTGTTTCATGTATGTGCGGATTCCTGGTTCTGACACACAAGCTGACAACTCCCACTGGTGGGGGCCCACAGAGCACTGTTTGCACTTGTGGGTCCTGGTGGTACCCTAGCAATGGCTGGCACGTGGGCTGGCAGAGCAAACTTCCAGGGCACTATGACAGGGATGTGGCCACCCCTTGGATGAGAAATAACTGGGGGGAACATATAGAAAGAACAGAAGCCAGGGTCAGAGAGAGTTCTCAAAGCTCGCACTACCCATGGTGCAGGTGTCTGGGTGTGGCTGCTGCTCAGAGATAAGCCCAGAACAGAGGCAGGATAGGGCCAACAAGAGAAGGCAGAGGTCACCAACCTCTGACGGGGAGATGCAAGAGGCACATGCTAAGGAGTTTGGGGGGGGGGACATCCTGCCAGGAAGAGGTCAGAGCAAAGGTGGTGTGAGCCATGGTAGCAACTCTGAGTCCATGTCATGGGGCGGAAGCAGAGACCATCAGGAGCAAAGCAAGTGGGGAAACTACTCCACTTGAGAGAGCTCCGAGGAAAGTGACACGCCAGGGAGAAGCAGATTGTGACAAGGAGGTGACCCTGTGTCAAGAAGGGCAATGAAAGACTCGTTATAATTTCTCAGTGTTAAAAACCAAGGAAGTACTTCTGGTTTCGAGCCATTACCAATGATCCGTTTTATTGTGCTCCCCTTCCAGCCATATAGTTTTCAAAACCAACCAATCTACTGACATTCGTGACAGCATCCACAGTCTCATTCCTGCTTTGCCAATACCTACCAAGGATAAGCACCCTGATTTTAATCATCCCCACCCCCTTCCTTATGCCAGGCCAGAAACACAGAAGTATCCCCACAACAAATTGTAACTTCCATAGCAATTCCTATGAAAAACTATTCAAATGGTTATATTTAAAAACCAAACAAACAAAACACCAACGACACGACCCTGCAGTTAATAATACCCATGGGCCAATGTTCTTTCATTATTTGTACTCACTGTATTTGGTTTTGGTATGAATGGAGCAGTTTTCTGGGCAGTTTTCAGAAACCAGCACAGGACTGAACAAATTTGGACAGCATTCCAACTTGGCACAAACCCGTCGGCAGAAATCCGCTACTTGGTCTGATGTTCGTACAATCTTGGCCACGGCCCTGTATGTTTTGCCTCTGTACCTGGAAGGAAGGAAAACCGATGGAAAGACCTGTTTTGTATCGTGTATTCCAAAAATAGCCCTTTTATTTTCTAACAATAAAGCAGGCTGTAATGGGTTTTCCACGTCATTTGTTTTTATTGTTCCTTATGCTCTCAGAAAAGTATTCTTAAGAAATGTCCAATATCATGCACAATATACATGAGGGCAGTGCTAACACAGAATCACCACAGTAAAGATTTCCACTTAGTATATTCTCATTGTGACATATGAGAATATGTAACATCAATTCCGGATGCTTCTGGAACCTAGATATTATTTGTTGCTCATCACTTTTGAGAAAAACCTTTCTCCTGCTCAAGAAAAACAACATGCAGTGAAGTCACCAACATAAAACTAGAAAGCAGACCCTCTGGCAAGCAGGCTGGCTTCTTGTTTTAAACCAAAGTCCTGTAGCCTTCATTCAAACACTTATGGCAATAATGGCGTAAATAATGCCCAGCTGAAAAGATGAGCACCTGGACACAGGTTTGAATCACCTTTCAACACATTTTTGAAAACTATCATTGATACAAAATAATTATAATCTTTCTGCTGGCAACAGGTCGTAAATCTTTCTTTTTAGTTCCCATCTCACTAAACTTAGAACCCACTAAACTAAGAACACATCAAAATAGTGCGGTCTATTAAACTAAGCCCTTGATGCCCAATCTTCAAGGTGAAATCCCCAACAATTTATTTTCCATAACATAACATGTGAGGGGAGCTCTGGCAGAGCACACGTGTGTTAGATTCTGGAAAGCTAACCGAAATCCAGAGGCATCAAGTACCAAGGAAAGCCAGCTAGTTAGGTGATGACATGGCATCTTTGCCAACTTGCTCACACACCTGCTCGTATATTCAGATCCCCAACAGTTCACCACAAGGCTCAATGAGGACATCAGGCAATTTGTGCAAACAGGAGTATAATGTAAGGAGGTCACCACTTTCGTAATTTGCAAATAAAACATTAAGTTCAAAACTTAGGTCTGGTTCACAAAAAAGAATGCAGTGATGGAAATAAATAGGATAATAAACTGACTGCTCCTGAGTTTATTTCAACTTGTTTTTTTTTTTTTTTTTCTGTATTTCTGAAGACTAGTTAACTATTTTCCCCCTAAAAATCATTTTTGAAAGTATCAACAGCAAAAAAATTAACTTGGAAAAATTAGCCTTTATGTTCATTCTTTCATGTCCCAGCCCCTCCGTCCTCCTCGTTCTTCCACTTCTCAGAAAGGCCAGGCCTGACTCACAGCAGAGTAAGTAGTAAAATGCAACTCTTTGTAGACAAGATCATGCTGCAGGTCCCACAGCCTTGTACAACTGCTGATTTCTCTAGAACCTCTATCAACCCTACACGTAGACGCCCCTGTCCCTGAGGAGGGGGCTGCCTGATTCACCTTTGAGTGGTGTATGTCTACTGCTTCTGTTGTGTTTCGTAATAAATACAGCCCACCTCTGTGGACATGGCAGACTGCTAATGCTGGGGGAAATGTAGAATAAAAGTACAGTTTTACTGTACATTTTCCCTTGTGTTTTTTCTCTCACCACAATTTTGATATTCTGGGAGCTCTCTCTTCTAAAAACTTCAATATCAAGGTTCTTAAAGTTCTTTAAAAACAGTAAAATAACAAAGTAAAAAAGCAGGAGAAACATGAAAATCGGGTCAGAATTCAAACTGTGGAAGTAGGGCCCAAGACACGTATTTCTGTCCCCAGACTTCCAAATTCCCAAGCAGACACTTCCAGCAACACATGCGAGGAATGTTTAAGGGAAAAGGGAACAAATGCCATGGGCAATGGAAAAAGGATGGTTGGTGCAGTCCCTTCTAGTACGGTATGGGATGATTCAAAGGAAGCAAGTGTTTTCAAAGTGAAACCTTTCACAATTAGGAAACGCCAATCTAAATTTATGAAAATGGAACGACAACATGGTTTAAAAGTAATGGACTCCTCTCCTCTTCCCTGCCCTACTGGAACCATTTTGTCTACAAGACATGATGGTGGTCCTGAGGGCGGGGTGACTGGGCAAGGAAGGTGGGAGGCTGGGAAGGGAAGGTGGGATCCGCAGTGTCCTGACAGGGTGCCAGCAGATGTCAGGGAACTTTGAACTTGCCCCAGCTGCAAAAGCTGCCATGCCTTCTCCCTTCCGTGGGGACTACCCCCAGGTCATGGCTAAGTGTGGCGGGGACAGAAAGGCCTGGCCACCTGGGCCCAACTCGGGACAACCATGGAGGGCCGTTCTAACACCAGAGCTGCCTGGGCTCCGGCCAATCCCTCTCCAGGCCCAATACACTGCCTTCCTTGTCTGTCCCAAGGGCCCTCAATTCCACCCCATCTGGAAGGATCTAGACCTGAAGAAGGTGAGGAGGGGCAGCATGGTGGCATCCTGTGCAGGGTCAGGAGGACATCCACATGGGGGGGACAGCTGAACATGCGTGGGGAGCAAAGGCCTGGCACTGGGAGTTGGCACCCGCGTGAGGTGAGGAGAACACAGTGACAGGAGACTGGTGCCAACCCAGGGCCTGATCAAATAAACAAACATACTAAAGACAGTGTGAGCCAGGTTTCCCATTTGAATTTGGGGAGATGGGGCATCATGCCAACAGCTTATTCTCAAATTGATCAGGAGAAAGAACAGTCCCTTTATTTTGTATTTGCAGTATTTCTGTAATTTTGAGATTATTACAAAATAGACATTTAAAAAAGAAATAATACAAATAAATTTTGTTATATTATGTAATGACAAACTACAGTATGCTTAATATATATTTTTCACCAAATGCATGTTTCGAGCGCTGCTGGTTTAGTACAGGCACATTTCCATTTATTACAGCACACGTGGAGAAAAGGCTGTTTGGAACATCTAATGCCAGCCTTAACTAATAATCTGGCTTGTTTTGGAGTTGGACAACAAATTGGACAATTGTTCAAATAAACCTTTTTTTTTTTTTACAAAGATATACGAAATATAGAAACATTGGCTTACCAAGATAGACAGGCAAAAGGCAGCTCTAACACAGTGGAAACGTAATGGCTGTGTGTGATGTCAGAGGGGTAGTGGATGGGAGGAGGGGGGTTGTCACTGTGTGAGGGATATAAATGATAAATGTCTAACTATTACATTGTTTTGTGCACCTGAAACTAATTAAAAACAAGCAAAAAAATACAAATACCAAAAGAAATCAAAAAATAAAATAAAAATAAAAAGGCAGCTCTAAGATTCTGCCCACTGGCTGGGGCTTAATGAGATAAACTATGTCTATGTGATACTGTCATTCCTGTTTTCTCAAGGACTCTACACCATGTGATCACTACACAGTCTTCCAAGATAGAATGGACAGGTGTCCGCAGCCCCGCCTGACAGACATGGAGATGTGGGAGGGCAGCTGGCACCTACAGTAACACTCAGGGCATCCAGGTGACACCGTGAAGCCATAGTCCTCGTCACCTCACTTTTTATTTTACCACAGGTGAAAACGAAACTCTGTTTTGTAGCTTTCCCCACCACCAAAAGCTTAAAAACCGTATTCCAATGACATAATGTTGTAAGGCAGGATATGTGAGGAGAACAGCTCAAAAGCATGGGACAATGTCTTTCACTTTATCCTCTCGTTGTGAATCTGGAGGGAAAAACACTCCACCACACTATTTATTAAATGGCCCAGCAAGGCTACTATAAACACGAAGATACGGTTTTTAGAGCAAGTATTACAAGTTTTGTGGGGAAAATACTGAAAGAGACAAACAAGGCAGTCCACAGCAGAAAACTCCCTGGCATTATAAATAATCTCGGAAGGAAGGCAGGAAGGAAGGAAGGAAGGAAGGAAAGGAGGAGGGAGGGAGGGAGGAAGGAAAGAAGAAAGTGAGGAGGGAAGGGAGGAAAAAAGAAGTAGAAGGCCACTGGGTTGGAGCATGAGGAGGGGCTGAGATGACAGCAGTCTCAGAGGCACACCTGGAAACTGTTCAGGACCACCGAGGACTGAGGAGGGATCCTCCCCCTGGCTGTTAATGTGGGGACACACTCAGAAGATTATTTTAAGATGAAGACCTTTGAGATTCAGGAGGTGCAGAAAGAAGCTTCCTCAGAGCTTCCATTATCTGGCTAAAATCAGAAACTTCTGAGAATGAGGGCTGCCATAAACTCCCTCCTTGAGGCAGCTTCTAATCCCAAGAGAGAGAGCAAGAGTAAACCTATCACAAATCCCCTCTCGGAGGAATTTCATGGCCAAGACAGAAAGAACGCTGGTACCCGCATACACTTCCTTATCTCCCATTTGCTCTCCTAGAAATCCATTTGTCTTTTCTAAAGAAACCTCTGTTCTTCCACTAGAGGCCTTTTCTCCACACTCCTTTCCCTACTAAGTTAGATATAACTTAGGTATAAGCTCCAAACCCTAACTGCCCTCGGTGTTACCATCATGGGCCCTCCTGCGTGTATATACGTGGCACCTGTAAATAAACTGTCTTTTCTCCTGCTAATCTGTTTTCTGCTAGTTTAATTTGCAGACTCCCAAGTACTGAACATAAGAGGGCAGAGAAAAGGCTTTTTTCGTCCTTGACATAAATAAGAAGTGTGAGTGGCCTTCTAGTATCTTCTGACCTATCAAAGTAGGGACTGATTTCCATGTGAGTGCATACGACAGGGTGGAAAACACAGATGAAGATGGAGAAACAAGAGTGCTGGAAAAAACGGTCTCTTGTCTCTCAGTAGGTAAAAGTAGAGAAAAAGCAAAATGGATTTTGAGTCCCAAAGAAATGCAGAGTGAAAAAAACTAACACTGGCGTCAGGATCCATTCCCAACTATCAGCATGGCCTAAGTTCTATCATTTGTCTTCAAAATGACCCACATCAGGACATTGAACGAGAGCCTTGGTAGGTAGTGAGAGGGGAGAGAGAATGGACAGCAAGAAGGTTCTAGTCCGTTAAGCTGAATTCCCACCCTCGTACATGAAAGTAAGAATTAAAAGGGAAAACAAGTGGTAACGCTGATGACTGACTACAGAAATGAGGACGCTTTGCATGCTGTGAGAAAACCAACTCTGCTCTTTAGTGACGACAAGGTATGGATGAGCCTGATTTCCTTCAAAAACTGTACTGGTCCCATCATCACAGCTAAGGTCCATACGTTGGTTTGCTGGTTTTCAGTCCTGTGATACTCAACTCCTCAGAAATTTTTCTCTTCTTTCTTGATTCCTGCATTTCAAGAAACGGGAAATGTGTGCAATAGAGGGGTGTGTGTTTACTGTAGGAAAGAACTTGTCTAATTCAGAACCTCCTGAACTGGCCTGTGTTGAGCCAGAAACACCACACCCACAATCCACTGAGCTGAACCGTACACACAAAAACGCAGCCCTCTCTTCCTTCATAAACTGGTTCACCTACCTGCTGCTTCAGGTGATGTTTACAGTGTACATTTTCAGGAGGAAAAAAAAAAATCACATAAATATGACCAAGTTAAAAAAAAAATCAACAAATGAACAAAAAACTCTTTTTCGGTGAAAAGTCTCTCAGTTTGGGAATCCTTTTTCACATAAATCTTCTTATGGCCAAATATTACATCTTACTGTTCATAAAATATGGGCAAAAATAAAAGGCCCCAAAAAGTGAATTAAATAAAAACACATTCAAAATTATTCACTGCTTATGAAAAATAAGAAACCCAAATATCTACTCCATAGAGCTGAGCATAACTCACCTAAAAGCAAAGATTTGCCTTTATTTCCTCATTCCTGCTTACCTGATAATGAAGTCTAAGTCACTCGAAATTACATCAGGATATTTCCTCTTCAAATATTCTGAATAACTGTAACAAATGACTGGGAAAATCTATTAAGCCTCCACCTGGCTCTTATAAAGATTATCACAAAAGCCATTCACAGAAAAGTCTTTTTATTTCCTCTCAAGAAGACTCTATAACATGTTGGAAAACATATTTAAATGTCTCTAGATGCACAGAGCTGAAATTTTTTTGTTATTACCCCTAAGATATAGCCTAAATTCCTCCTCCGGAAATTCATAATAATGTAGGTCAATTTTGTGCACTTAAATTCATCAGTAAGAAAGAATTTTCTCGAACAGCTGAAATGAACTAGATTAGAATCCATTTTTTCCTTTGGCACTATAGCCGCTACAGTTTTGCCTTTCAATACATGTAAAGACTCATACATAATATGTTACCCACAATGTGTTTTAGTAGAAAAGGTATGGTTGCTGGATAAATAGGAAATAAAAATCATAGCGGGACCAATGCAGGTGACAGTGTTAGTTTTTCTTCTATTTACAGGTCAAACCTTTCCAATGGAACCTCCAGCCTCTCAAGTAAATAAGTCTTTCCTCTTTAGGGGAAGGAAAAAGCATCAGAACCCCCAGATGCTCAGTGACAGCATTCACAAAGCATCACAGGGGAACACACACCCTTTCTTCCTGAAAACACTCTTTGGAATATTAAAATTCCGCGACCACAACCAACACGACTGAATGCCTTCAATGCAGGTCTCTCCTCGCTAAGTTAATTTATTCATGACGGAAACCATGTCAGCCTTTCAGCCAAATGGGCAGAAGCCGGCTCTCTTCCCTCCCATTTGCACCAAAGAAATAGCAACGTTGTCAAGATCTAAAACGTTGTCGTTTTTCATCAGAAGGAAAGAGGTGACTCCACACACGCTGAGGACAAGCAGGCCCCTGCTGATTGTAAAGCTGCCATCGTTAGCGGCTGCCCTGAGACGCCCTGTGACCCTGCACCTGAAACCCAGTGCAGACACGCATTTTCTCCTAAGCTGCTGTGTGAGATTTTGCTGAGGGACTCACTGTCATATTTGATAAAGCGAGTACTACGTTGCCTTTACAATACGGCAGGGCTGGATCTCACCGAGTCTGTTCTGACTATATCAGGCTGGATTTAATAAAGGCTCTGAACGACTTGGTAGCATGAAAATGAGTGCAAACATTGCAAAATGAATGCTGCCTGTCATTTTGGTATCTGGAGCAAGTTTCTGGCTTACTTAGGAGCAGGGGAGATTTTAGTGGAATTTCAGTTTTTTGTACTTTTACTATTTCCATGTCCGTTAGGTGTATTTTGGATGTGCTATTATAGAAAAATTTTAAAATGAGAGTTCAGAAGCATTTCTCTGTATAAACACTTGCTCAGGCTTTCTGTCATCACGATGATGATAGCTCCTCCTTAGGTGAAGTAGCAAAATATGGAATATTAGGTTGGAAAAACAAACTTTTTAATTATTTCTGGGCTTTAGGTGAAGCCCATTTAAGTATTTCTTGGGGAAGAAGGGAGGGATGGGATATGGTGTCACCTTTCACTGACACGCCACCACATACATATATTCTCCTTATTTACATATATTCCCTTTACTTTTGAGATTTGGTAGAGTTATCAATAGACCACAAATGACTTTTACTGAATCTAAAATTAGAGATGTTCAAGAAGACACTAAGACATGCTTAGTGGATAACTGACAATGAATGTTGAATAACAGTGCAATATCTCAACATCTCTACTCGGTACCAGTAAGTTAACTACAGAGTAAAATATTACCACTCATACAAATTATTTAATAGTCCTCCATTTTCACTATGGACAGGATGGGTACTGTGTAGGAGGGGCTTAGGTACACTCTGGCCGTTCACAGTGGTTCCCTCTTTCAAACAGCATCATTTCCGAAACGTTAGAATCTAAATGATATGTTAGGACACTTATACAAGGAGCTGACCAGCAAGATCTAGTCTCTCTGAAAAGCGTAACTGGATATTAAAAACCCTCTCAAAACAATGCAAAGTCATCTTGAGAAACGGATCTTTTTCTATCTGTTTCCTACACAACCGCATTACAGGTTAACGACCTGATTGGTGCTCTCAGTGTCAGAGTTCAAGCAACTTACAGCTACACAAAACTAGCACCTTTCCAATTAGCCTATTTCCAAATAAAAGAACAAATGACCAACTACATGTCAACCCACAGCCACTTCACCGAAACAAAACAGAGGTGTTGGTTCTTTTTATTTTTTAAAATTGTCAGCTCTCAGAGTAAAGAACGTGTAGGTCTGGCATAAACCCTTGACAGTATCAAATAGTAAGGGCTGTTAACGAGTAACATATAATAATGACAAGGGCTAGCGTCTCGTTTATAAAATTTTCCCCTTTTAATCAAATCATCTATTGGCCCTACAACACAGTATGATTTTATTCTGAATGTTGAACACAATAAAATATTAGTTAAGCAACTCCTTGCTTCACTTCAGGAATCCTAAGGCTTAATGCAACTCTGCAGCAAAGACGTCAGTAACTGTATACAGTACACAGAGCCGCAGAGCGAAGGCCCTTCCTTGAGCCTCCATTTCTCTGGGCTAGGTCAAAAAGAGGAACGACAAATTTCAAAGGAGCAGGCCCAGCACAACAAGAAGCCGTTTGCCAGAACCGAGCACACTTACTTTGCCTTCAGCGTCTCTTCCTGGAAGTTCCAGTGTGGGTCTTCCACGAGCTGCAGTTCCCTCAGTACCCTCCCAGGCTTGTAAGCTGCATTGATTATCATGCTAAGAACCTGTTGGGAAAAAAGACCCACAATGAACTTCAACTGCACCCATTCCTGCCGACACACGGATGCTCTGAGACCCACCCCGCTGACACAGGAAGCATTTGCTGTGTGCTCCACTAGGTGAAGGGCTATGAAGAGGCCGGATAGAATGTTCTGCAGGCTCACCATCAACGGGACAGAAAGGGGGATGAGCTCCAATCCCTCAGCCTAGGAGAGCATGAACTGTCAGCGACATGGGATGGCAGACTCAACTAACATTTCTGGTTGCAGAAAAACTGAACCATTTCTTCCCAAATGTGTGCGTTACAAGCCGCTGAGTCAGCTCTGACTCTTGGGGACCCTGTGAATGAATGACGTGCACAGTGTCCTATCCTCACAGGCCGGCACAGCTCCTGCAGACCCTTCCTACAGCTTCCTATGAGCCACTGGTTATTCTTCAACAGGATTTCTCTCCAGTAGGATCAACTACCGAGAATGTCATTTTATTCCCAAAAATAAATGTCGAGGGGCATCAATAAGACGGAAACAACAAGTTCGTGCCAACACTTGTGGATAGACTTCAGAAATCTGTAGGGAGGGTAACAAATTATGTGAAACTCACCTGATGCTGACCCAACTTATGGACATTTCATATTAGGACAATTCTCTCAGAGATGGCAGTGTTTCCAAAGAAGTCTGGAGCACCTAACATCCGCTATCTTATTTCCCCAAACTCCCCCCTCTCTCCCAACTCCCAAGTCCAAGAAAATAAGCATGTTGTAATTGCCTACTGCGACACTCCCAGAGGGACCAGGCACTTCCCTTCTAAAGCCCCTGCTGCATGCCCAAGCTCGGAGAGGATGACTAGCCCCCCTTAACCTTGATGCACTTCTCGACTGAAAAGAACAAGAAATTTAGATCCCTACGGGCCCTCACTTTTGCGTAAGCAAATCTTCATCAACAACGAACATTGAAAAGGTCTGGCATGGCCATCCGCATAGAGGACTTAAGACTGTGACGATGCACCCCAAGACCTAGGGGGTTTAGTTCCGTGAAATGCCCGTGTGTGGAGGCTCCACCATGGGCCAGACCCCAGGGGAACACGGACAGGAACAGGACACAGTTGAGTGACAGTCTCTCCTACATCTCTGCGAGCCCCAAAGTGGAACAAGCCAGGCACTGAGCTCACATCACATGTTTCTGGTCAAAACACCATTGAAAGAGTGATAAAAACACCCTATCGAGAGGGGACACCTGGCATCACTGCTGAGGCACCCCCTAGTTTTTGGAGACCAGCACAGAATCAATGGGAAGGGAGGAGACTCAAAAACGTTGGAAGGATTTTTATGTTCCAGTCTTTATGTATCTGATGCGTTCCAGAACGCATCTGGCGTGGTTCGTATCCTGATTTAATTCTGAAAAAACAATAAAGCTTTCTCGTATTATAACTGAGGGTTCGACCTTAAGATAGTTTATACTATGCAGTCAGCATGGCAACTGTCTTCTCTTTGCTTGAGTAGCTTTGCACTATGTTCCCAGGGCCTTGTGTCTGCCCGTCAAGAGAACGCGGTTCTGCGAAGCCGCTAAAAGGCCAGGACAAGGCAGAACAAGCACTTTTGGTGTGTTACGTTTTCTGTATTAGAATAATCATCTGATTTTATTGTTTATTGTCACTCCAATTTACAGAAACCGAGTTTAAAAATAAATCCAATTAAAACTGGCTAAGATAACGTGCACAGAGTTTATCAACAGGCTATAAAATTTCAACTGATTCTTTTCATTGTGTTTTTCACTGAGAAAACCCTAGAGCAACATGTTATTTGCTGCATATCGAAATGCATTTTGTGACTGTGAAAAGAAAATGCCTTCCAGAGCTCAATTCCGTCGGGAACAAGCAATTAAATCGTAAAAAGCATCCAATATTGAATAATTCTCCCAGGCCTTTTCCCCAATGCTGCATCCCTCATCTCCAGATTCAACAAGCTCTCTATAAAAGTTTGGAATTGTGAGCTGATTTTTGTGTACATGACATCTGTGTATAATACTTAGCTCCATGACATTAGCTAAGGTGACAGCTGTTATTACTCTCCAGAGTTACACTGAATCACTATTCCTTGCAAAACATTATGCTCTTGATCAGAAAGGGGAGGGCGGACCCTACCCCCAGTTAACTAAGGGGATGTTATCTGTGAACTCAATGAACACTATTCCCAGGGAAACAGTGTGTGGGTGGTTAGAGCAACTCCTGGACGAAATTTACACTGGACCAAAGCCTTCCTCGATTTCTTGGAGTTCCTGAAATGTTCATTGACAACATACTTCTACACAGAAGCCCCAAGTGTATTATAGCAGAAAGGCTGTAATAACTGTTGTAGTTGGACAGAACCCCCTCCGTCCCTAAGCAGCTGAGTCCTCAGGCAAGGTGCTTGATTGAATTTCCTGTATAATGGGACACTGCCATTTATCTGGTTCATAATGAAGGGGGGCACTGAAATGACTGCACAAACAAATCTTATTAAAAGAACCCTTATTTCCATGAATTCCCCCTGTACATTTACCTTCCTGCAAATACCACCCCGAAAAGCCCCTTTTCCTTTGCCTTATCACTTCTCCATAATTTATTGCCTTTTGTTAAAATGGTATGTAAAAATCTCAAGCCTAACAGCTTCTTTGGGTTTTCGCTTTTTTTCTGTGAGGCCTGTGTGCATTAAAAATGAACTTTTTCTCCTATGACTGTGTTTTTTGTCAATTTAATTCACAGGGCCCAGCCACTGAATCTAAGCGAATAGAGGAAAAGATTTCCCTCTACTACAACAGGGATGTTATAAGAAATAAAGGAGGTAACATCTTGGTATACACGAACTATTTAAGGAGAGCCCTCTTCTTAATATCACTGTAGTCCTCATCTACCCATAAAATAAACTCTTCTGTGCTCAGCCTCTCTATCCCCATTGGCCCATATTTGTTTCAGCCTTGCATCTTTGCAAAATAACTTTCCTCTGAAGCTCCTTCACTTTCTTGCTACTGCTTCCTTTTCAGAACTGAACTTCTCATAAAAGTCGTCTATACTTCCAAATTCTTCATCTCCGATTCAATTCTCAATCCACCCAAATCTGATTTCCTCTCCAACCACAACATAAAAATGCTTTGGGAAAGGCACCAATGACCTAGTATCACCTCCAATGAGTACGTCCATCTCCCTGGACGGTGGAGGAAGCTGCCAGTCCTGCAACACCTCTTTGCTTTCATCAGGCATAGAGTTTACGCAGAAAACAATGAGTGGGTCAGGGTATTCGGAAGGGGGAGGGGGAGTCAGAGGGAGGAAGAGACAAAAAGAAGAGAGTGCAGGTGCTGATAGCAGGGAAAGGAGCAAACACTGCAAAAGTGCTTGGTACACAGGAGCTGCTCAGTAAAACGTCAGCTTCCTTCTCCTTCCCTTTCATGTACAGCAGGCAGTACTCAAAAGGTTATGTAAATCGATGGGATTTTTTTTTCTGTTCACTTCATGGAATTGTTATTCCATGACTTCCTTTCATATTCACTCTCATGAAAACTTCTCCCCTAATTTCCAACCTCAACTATATTATACTGGTATGATTCAAATTGTAAGTATGTTGAAAGTGGAGGGAACCACTGAATTTAGAAAAATTAATTCGAGTGTCAAAATCAGAAAATATTTAAGAATGTAAATATGGCTCCCACAGTTTGGCTTCGGCGATTTCATGGGAAGAAGACACATTGCCGACTTTGAAGGTTTGTTATGTGTTGAACTCTAGTGACCGGGAGAGAGGTCTCTTTGGGACAGACTGTTACAGACTAGCCTACAGAGAGACAGGAAGGAGAACATTCTTTCCCTGGAGGGGTCAGAAAAGGCTCTGGATGAAAAAGAGCCCTCCCTCACATGTTCACTGTCCCAACAGACCCTCTTGCTTTGCAGTCTGTACAAGGGCCACAGATACAATAATTAGCTTTTTACAGAAACCAGGACCATCAAAGGTCCTCAGGAACCTAAAAGATTTCTTCTTTTCAACTTCAGACTCAGACGAAGTGGAGTGAATTTTATGAATACCTATTTTTAAAGTAAAATGACAAAGAAGAATTTTTCTTACTTAATCAGCACTTTTTCTATCAATAGGGTTTCACTCATGAATGGGACCTTATGTGGAATATTGCAAGAGGAATAAAATGAGAGATGATTCTGACTTCACTCCTGGCCTTGTCAATACAATGAGAGGCCCAGTGAGTTGCAGAGCAGACAAGCAAACTTCTTAGTGTTGGAAGCTGATTTAAATGGAGACTGTTAATTAAACCTGTCTCCCTGGCTAAAGGAATTTGGGGTTCAGAAGAACTGTAGCCATTGTGCTTCTTTTCCCAGCATTCTTCAAGCTTATGCTACATGCAGAGGTCTACACTGCACCAACCGTGAGTAAATGCCATCAAAAACTGGCAAGAGAGAAGGAAGGTGTGATTGTAGGAGCGGAGAGGAACAAGTCGTGCCTTCTTTTCAGCGTAAACATAACCTAACACAGCCAGAGTAAAGCACGAAATGAGCTTTGAAAAGGAAAACAAGGCAAGTAACTTTTTCAAGTTATTTACCTCTCATAAGTAGGTGTTTTCATGGTCTCCATTATATCTAATACACTCCCAAAATATTATCTAATGATAATCATTACATTCATCTTTCCTTTTGTTGTTACAAAAGCTTTAATAATAACAGTAATAACCAGCCTCTAACTTTATTTAGATTAACATAAGGCTGACCTCCCCTGGGCAACCCACACCCCTGGAGAGGAGGGGTACCTGCCAGTCTCGGGGGCAACGTTAGGCATCCCCGGTGCTTCCCTGGTAGGCAGGCCCCCTTCTCTCCAAAGGAGGCTCTAACCTTCAAGAATTTTCCATTTCTCCCTGGAAGACTAGCAGGAGAATCCCACCATGCCCTGTATCTTCAATCACCTCAGTCATCAGAAACCCAACACTTCTAGAACATTCTTCGACCCAGAATCTGATTCCCATGTGGCTCTGTATTTTCCCCTAGACTGACCCAACCTCAAGTTCCTGTTGGCTCCCCAAACCCATGCAATGTGCCCTCTGAACTCGTTAGTACACCATCAGCAAAATACCCGCACACTGGACCTCTTTTTAGAATATTCTTTTTGACCTTGTAGTCCTTTCGGCTATGGACTGAGTGTGTCTTCACCCCCTGCACCTTGTCCCCTCGCCAATTCACATGTGGAATCGCTAAGCTCCCATATGATGGAATTAGGAGGTGGGGCCTTCAGGGGATAACTAGGGTTAGGTAAGGTCATGAGAGTAGGGCCCCCATGGTGGGATTAGTGCCCTGTGAGAAGAGACCAGACAGCTAGCTCTCCCTCTCGCTCCGCCATGTGAGGACACAACTAGAAGGCAGCTGTGTGCAAACCAGGAAGTGGGCTCTCCCCAGAACCCCCCATGCTGGCACCTTTGATCTCAGACTTCCAGCCTCCAGAACTGTGAGGAATGAATACCTGCTGTCGGGCCAAGCCATCTACGGTCTCTTGTTGTAACAGCCCCAGCTGAGTAAGAATCCTAAACAACCATCCACACTCACCACCTCCTTGTTCTCTGCTTCAATCCTCTCTGGAACCCAATCCCACAGGGCTTCCATGTCCACAGCTGCCCCCAAACCGGTCTCATCAAGGTCACCTTGCCTGCATCACCTAAGAACGGGCAATTCTCAGCTGTTCCTGTTCTATGTGCCATCAGTGCGTGCCACCACCCACCACTCCCTCCTCTGCAGACACCTTTTATCCTAACCACCGTGATTCTGTCTCTCCTGGATGTCCTACGTCATTGCGTGCTTTACCTGGATCCTTTGGTGTCCCCTACCTCAAATGACAGCGAGCCTCGGGAATGTTCTATCTACGTTCGCTCCACAGTGCATCTGGCTATAAACACTACCCACACCCTAGCAAACTATCGGGTACCAAACTTATATTTCCATCCTTCCACTTATATTAGGCCTTCCCCCAAAACTCCACTCGTATGTCCATCTCCACTTAGAGATCTAATGGGCAACCTGAGCTGCCCAAGTCAGACAGATTTCACCCGCCCTACATGCTTCCCTTCTTGGCAGCTTCCCTCTTTTGTCGGCCGAGGCCAGCTTCCAGGCCTCTGTGAATTCTCCTGTTCCTCTCTGGTCTGTGTCCAGCTCACCAGGAAACACCCTATATGCAAAACATATCTGTTTATGTGTTTACTGTCCACTCCCACTAGAACACAAGTACCAAGAAATCAGGGACTTCATTTTGTTTGCAGCTGTATTCACAACTGGAACTATACCTGTCAATAACAGGTGCTCAATAAATATGTATACATTTTTAGTCTTTTGTTTAATGAATTTCAGCAAGGACACTGAAATTAGATAAAAATCATTTTGTACACTTAAAAATTAACTACAAATTTGCTTCATGGATTTATCTGATGCCATACAATCTAGGTGACTAGAGGCCCAGGGAGAGCATTCGCAACTGATTTCTCTGCTACAAAATCTCACCCTGTGGTATGATGAAAAAGCCCAGCAAAGGTACCTTAGGTTCCTTACAGGCAAGTGTAAAGCCTCCACAAAAGAAAACGTCTGCACGTTTCCCTGCCAGCCATCCCAGCCACAGTCTAGCAAGAGACCGATTCCTGCATCACAGATCACGTGTGTTAGTTCACACACACACCCAGGAGCCTAGTACACTGCTGTTAATGCACTCATGTTCAGCAGAAATGTCAAACAGCAGCAACAAAAACACGACAGAGGCGTGTCCACATCTGATTTTGTTCCCTGACTTAACCGATGTCACACGATTTTTCTTCTGTCCGGTGTTACCTGAAAAGCCGAAGTCCTTGGTGAGGTCATGTTTCCCGCTGCCTCAATACCACCTTCTCTCCAATTTACTGATAAACATTCAGCTACTTTGAGAAGAAAGGCTGTTCTCACTTGTGGTATGCCATCACTTCTACCAACTGGTAAGGCTGCTTCGGATCACTTCCTTTCTGGGTTCCCACACAAAGGTCCTCTAGTTTTTCAGTAAAAGGTATGACAGGTAGCCCAGAACAAATGCTCACAGATATATAATGAAGGAGAAATTCAAGCGAGCTATCGAAGAAATCCTCAAAAATGGGAAATAAACACGAATCAAAATGAAGAGACTGGGGGAATAGCTTGATGGGCTGACCATGTGGTGGAAATTTCAACTGCAAGCAACAACTGAAGCCAAATTCCAAACTGCAAGGTCCCACTGGAAACTTCTGAGACTGGGAAGGGGGGTCACACTCTCTCTCTGGGGTAGTGACCTCCTATCTGCAGCCCTGCATCTCTGGCTCAGGACAGGGTGGGGAAGCCAGTGTGTTCCACGGTTCTCAGGCTCAGGGAGAAACAGAGGTCTGGCCTTGTGGAACCACAGGCTTTCTTGGGAACCTCCTGCTCCAACAACCATTTCACATGTCAGCAGAGCAGAGCGGGGTCGGTGAGGGGCCTGGAACCCTTGGTGATGGCTTGTTTGCACACTCGTTCTCTGCTGCAGACTCGATGTTCAGTATTACAGCCCTCTGCTTAGATTCTTCACCTGACGTGCCATTTGCAATACTTCATGGAAGAATCCCAAAGTCTGAGATAATTACCAGATGCCTGCGTTAGGCAGACTTCCTCCATTTCTAGTACCAGTAGGAAAAAAACGGTTGCGACACTGGGTCCTGAGCCATATAGAGCACGCGAAGCCCAATGAAAGTGAGACTGGGAGGGAGACCAAGGGGGACAGAGAGAAAAACTCTGTAAGTCGTATTTTTCTGCGCTCTTTTCTACCATGAAAGCAACAAACAGCACTGGGTTCCAGATTTTAAAACCACCCAACTTCTCACACTGACCCTAGATAACACGGCCAGCGGTATTATTCTAACATGACCAAGCACAGGTTTCTGCTGGTGTCTTTGTACTCATGTGAGCTTGTTATAATGAGGTATACCTAGAGGGGACAAGAGAAGACAAGGCCCCCTCCTGTCAACTTACCGAGGGAGGGGCCATGTCTCTTACTCACCATGCCCCCCCGCTTCCGGCACAGGACCCCTGGCACATGGTTACAACCTACGAACGGCTCCGGACCCGATGGAATGAGCAGATAGCTGACTTGTGGTTCCCTCACCGCTGCGCTCCCAGCGCTAGAGTATCGGAGGTAGCGGACACTCAGCAAGCAGCTCTGCATGTTGACTAACTGAACACCTGGGTGTCCCAAAGACCCTAGAAAGGTGGTGGATGGATGAAAACAAATACACATGGCCAGAGTGGCCCCGTGTGGTGCCACATCACTACTTCTGCACTTTCTGAGGCCACTGAAACCGACTGAGCTAAAAATCTCATTCAATAGCGGTGAACACTCCAGTCTGCCCCATGGTTCCCAAGCACCCCGTGGCTCCCCAGTTAGCTCCCCCAGACTCTGCATCATCAGACCAGTACTCATGGCTCTAATCATTTCTGGTCACTTTCTGCGAAGTTAAACTTATCACAACCTATTCTCTTAAAAACCCAGGAAGGCTCCATTGGTCACGTCTAAAGCTTTGCATCCCTTCACCAGGCTGTGATGAAGTGTCAGAGTGACGGTTAGGTACGAAATACGGAGATACGTAGGTAGGTAGGTAGGTAGATAGGTAGGTAGGTAGGCAGGCTAGCTGAAAGGTTAAACAGACGATACATAGAGGATGGATGGCTGGATAAGACGGCAGGTGGTGGGCGGGTGCGTGTACACACATATACTTGTATTTTACCCGTGAGGAACAGCGTCCGCGCCCTGGCAGGGCAGAAGCTGCATCTAATCCCACCTATTTGACCTTATCAGTCTACTGCATTCTCTGCAGATTGAGCTCAATGTCAGGTTGCGCGCACAGGTCTCAAGTTAGCGTCTCTGGCACTCTCAGCTAAGTGGGGCAGAAAGTCAGGTTGGAGGAAAGAATAAGCCGCGGAAGCTTATCACTTCAGAAAGTTTCCTGAGTGTCCAGGATTCATGCTGCTTCCTGTTAAGCCTTCTTTTAAGCACCAGAAGAAGAAAACTAGGAGCTGAACATCAGGTGCGACATTTCCACCTTTTCAGAGACAGTGCACAGCTTGTCAACTTTCCCTCTGTGAATGCTCATCCCTTCAGTGACCGGCCCACACTACGAAAAAGCAGCAGGTAAACACAGGTTCTTTCTGCTGCTGAGCTGGCACGTTCAGAACAACTGCCAGCTGCCCACATGGAACGGTGATGGGCAGTGTGAAAAAGGGACTCCTAGAGGTTCCCATGCTGGAAAAGACAGGTTTCTCTCTCTTTTTTTGTTGTTGTTGTTAAAAACAGAAGTTACATACTGGTATACAACTTAAGCCAAATAACATTTAAGGAAAACCGTGGATGCTCCCCGCCTCTGAGAAGCCACCTGGGACGTATCCTGACGTGCTGTCTTCACACCACGGCCTTTAGTCTCAGTAGAATCAGAGACTACACAGTTCTTCCAGAGCTGCTGTTTTCAGTCCCTTCTGCCGGTAGGACTTGGTCAGTCCTCTCCCATGTCATCGTGTGTCTATCATGATGTGTCTCACACTCAGAAGCTGAGTGCTTCACAGCAGGACACAAGGACATGGGTAAATATATTACTAGATGTTCCATTCGCCCTTTTTCTTGTGCTCATCTAATGTCTCTTTCACATGTGGACACAAGCACACACACCTGCCTATTGCACTGCATATATAAAGCAAGCATCACAGACCTGCCGATTCATGACATTGCCTATAAAGCATAAAGCAGAAATTTCCCGAACCCCTTTGTGACTGGTCAAGAAGAATGACGCTGCCAGTCTCAGGTGTGGGGGGCTTGTGATACCAAACCTCCTAAGTGTGCTGAGGGCCCACGCAGACCCACAGTCTCTCTATATATTTGGGAGGCCCTGACATTACTGGGCAGGCTTGTGAGAGGAAGTGTGTGGGACAGAAAAGGACAGTCCCGGTTGACAATGACCGTACTGAGCATGCATGATTTATGGTACACACCACCATTTCCTGTCTGTACTTACAGGTCCCACCTCCATGCGGCAGCCAGGGGTCCCATGAAACGCCACAGCCTGAGGGGACATCAACAGGCTCAACCTGCACCCCCACTCAAGGGCTGCTGGTTCTGTTACCTTATGTGGGATGACTGGACTTGACTGGGCCATCTACTGGCTCTGGCTCCAGCTCCTAGGTCACCTACCTCCCTCTGCGGCACCCTTGCTGAGACAGAGGCCAGTCACAGCTCCTCAAAACCCCATTCAAGTCTCACGCTTAGAACGCTCATTGCCCAGAAGGTGCATAGAAATACGCATTAATCATCACTTTTTCCAGAAACTTCCCGTCTGGGACACTGCCCTCAGAATGTAGGACCCCTCTTCTCAGCCTGCATCGAGCATCTCCGCAGGCTGGCTCTGCACCCACACCCACAGCATCTATTTCTAGCAGACCAGACAGAGGCAAAACACTATCACTTTACATTTTCCAAAGATAAAGAAACCTTTAACTGCTAACACCACCGATGGCCTGAAAAAGCAAACGCACTGTCTTTGCTCCAATTACCTCATTCTCTTGAAGCAAAATGAAATCTGAAACCACACAGAGGTCGGCTGCTGAAGGAAGAACATTAGCATAAATATTGGTTTGGCGGAACTTACATTTTTCTTGCACTCCCAGAACTGAAGTACTTGGCTTTTTTTTTTTTTTTTTTTTTTTTTCCCCCTTCCTGCCTCATGCATTTTCTGAACATCAGCAAAAAACTAGTTTTGTCATCAGAAAACTGCTCTGGCCTGGCTTTTTAAACCTGGCCGCTGGCACCTATTGGAGAATTGATCAGAGATAACTACTTCTGACTTTAAAAAAAATCATGTAGTAAAGTAAAACAGCCAGCCCCTAAAGACAGGCAGGAGCTGGGGTCTTGTTTATTAACAGAGCTGGCAGGTGACCGAGGACCTCATTTTAATAAATGGGACACGCAGTGTGAAACAGTCTCGCAGGCAGCTTCTAAGAAACCTGTTTGTTCACTGTATTTTTATCAGCTTGCATGTACCATTCTGATCCCTTGCAACAAAAACGGGCACAAATACAGGCAGATAATATCATGGCAGCAAAAATGCACTCAGGCTGAAACCGCTGGTGGACTGAAGTCAATTCTCCGTCTGGGGAGGGTCTTAATTATACCGCGACAGACACACTGACATGTAATCCTAGTTTGAGTTCTTCTTTCATAGCGTCTACCATCTGCAGGGCTCTCCAGTCTGTGCAATATGTAGAGCTGGAGTGAACTAGTGGTCCTACCACTTACCCGCATCGCTGCCACCTTGCAGAGGGGTCCTTCCCCCGCCATCTTTATTTAGCTACAAATTTCTCTTCCATGGAATCTACCTGCCAGGCAGGCTGAGCCAGACCTGCATTGTTTGGTGGTTTCAGGACAAAATGCCAAATGCATTAAGGTGAGCTACCTCCAACGAAAGCTGGTCCAAACCACAGTGACACGCTTGCCCAGGGCCCAGGACAACACCTACAGATGGAGCACTTGCCGTGTCCGTCCGTCCGTCCTCTGTGGCCCTTACACTGAAGGTGCTGTAAGTGTTCCTTACGTTTTCCTCCCCTTCCTCCCACGGTACCACGGAGGCTCCGGGCCTCCCACATGCTTCTCCCTCCACCTGGAGCAAGGGGCCTGCTTCACTTGGCCCACAGGCTGTGTGAGGCTTCCATGTGGTCTCACAGCACGCGAGACACCTGCAACTCTGTTCATTTTTCCAACCTGACTGGAAGCTCACTAAGGGCAGGAAACACCTTCCACACATTGTATATGTTAAGTATTCCTGAAAAAATAACAATAGCCTGATCAGCTTCTCTCAGGGGTTCTTCTTAACTGTCACCCTGTTTTCTGTCTAAAACAGATCTTTTTCCTAGATATATAGAAGTCTTTCACTGCTAATACTGCTGATGGCCTGGAAAAGCAAACACGCTCTGGCTTGCTACAATTATCTCATTCTCTTTCAGTGAAATGAAATTGGAAATCTTACAGAGGTCCTGTGTTGCGGGAACAGCATTAGCACAGTGTCACTTGGCACTCCCGTCAGCCAGAGCTCGGACTCTTC